>NC_084478.1:146600398-148080865 GCF_027409185.1 Cynocephalus volans
TGGTTCCAACTCTTGGCTACTGTGACTAGAGCTGCGATAAACATGGGAGTGCAGGTACCCCTTTGACTTGATGATTTCCATTCCTTTGTGTATATACCCAGCAGTAGGATTGCTGGGTTGTATGGCAGCTCTATATGTATTTGTTTGAGGAACCTCCATATTTTTTTCCATAATGGCTGCATTAATTTACAGTCCCACAAAGAGTATAGGAGGGTTCCCCTTTCTCCACACCCTTGCCAGCATTTGTTCTGTCTTTTTGATAATAGTGAGTATAACTGGGGTGAGAGGATATCTCAGTATGGTTTTGATTTGCATTTCCCTGATGCTTAGTGATGTTGAGCATTTTTCATGTGTCTTTTGGCCATTTGTATACCTTCCATTGAGAAATTATTCAGCTCTTTTGCCCATTTTTTAAATTGGGTTAATTGTTTTTGGTTTTTGTTTGTTTTTGTTGTTGTTTTACTGTTAAGTTGTTTGAGTTTCTTGTATATTCTGGACATTAATCTCTTGTCAGATGCATACTTTGCAAATATTTTCTCCCATTTTGTAGGTTGTCCTTTTGCTCTGTTAATTGTTTCTTTTGCTATGCAGAAGCTTATTAGTTTGATATAATCCCATTTGTTTATTTTTTCTTTTGTTGCCTGTGCTTTTGGAGTCTTACTCATAAAGTTTTTCTTCATTTCTACTTCCTTGGTGTTTACCCTATGTTTTCTTTTAGGAGTTATATAGTTTCAGGTCTTATATTTAAATATTTAACCCATTTTGAGTTGATTTTGGTATATGGTGAGAGATACGGGTCTAATTTCATTCTCATACATGTGGATGTCCACTTATCCCAGCACTATTAATTTAAGAGGTGGTCTTTTTCTCAATGTGTATTCTTGGTGCCTTTGTCAAAGATCAGTTGGTTGTAAGTATGTGGGTTGATTTCTGGGTTCTCTATTCTGTTCCAATGCTTGGAGTGTCTGTTTTTATGTCAGTATTGTGCTGTTTTGTTTACTATCGCTTTGTAGTATAATTTGAAGTCAGGTAGTGTAATGCCTCCAGCTTTCCTTTTTTTCTCAGAATTGCTTTGTCTATATGGGGTCTTTTGTTGTTCCATATGAATGTTGGAATAGTTTTTGCTAGTTTTGTGAAGAATGTCATTGGTATTTTGATAGGGATTGCGTTGGATCTGTAGATCACTTTGGGTAATATGGACATTTCACTATGTTAATTCTTTCAATCCAAGAGCATGGAATGTCTTTCCATCTTTTTGTATCCTCTTTAATATCTTTCAGCAGTGGTTTGTAGTTCTCATTGTAGCAATCTTTCACCTCCTTTGTTAAATTTATTTATAGGAATTTTATTTTGTTGCTGTTGCTATTATTAAATGGGCTTGCTTTCTTGATTTCTTCTTCTTCTAGTTGGTTATTGGAGTATAAAAATGCTACTGATTTTTGCATGTTGATTTTGTATCCTGCAACTTTACTGAAATTATTTATCAACAAAAGATCAGTGAAACAAAAGTTGGTTTTTTGAGAATATAAACAAAATAAACAAAAAATGAGCTAAGCTAACTAGAAGAAGAAGAGAGATGACCCAAATAACAAAAATCTGAAAAGTCATACAAAGAATAACACATGCCCAGATAGATTCAGTAATAAATTCCATGAGATATTTAAAGAAAAAAATCAATCATGCAGAAACACTTTCAGGAAATAGAGAAGGGAACCCTTCCTAACTCATTATGCAACCAGTAAGACTCTGATACCAAAGCCAATGAAATCGACAGTCAAATTATATACTGATATCCATCAAGAACATGTACACAAACATTCTTAATAAAATATTAGAAAACCAAATGCAGAAATATAAAGATGTTATATGGAATTTATTCCAGAGATACAAAATTATTTTAAAATTTAAAGTCAATAATGTAATACACCACATTATAATAAAAGTACAAAAACTACATGATTATCTCAATAAATGATAAACTTTGTATTATACATATTTTACCACAATTTGTTTTCAAAGAAAATTGAGGAGGTGGGATGGAATAGGTACAGATAGTACTAGAAAACCTCTAGAATGCTCTCTGTGAAGTTGGAAATTTTTGTCTTCTTTATATCAGTACTCCTAGTGTAAAAAAAGAAAAGAAAAAGAAAAAAGATAGAGCATTACCCACGTTCAACAGAAGACTTAAACCTACATATTCAAAAAGCAAGCCTAAACAGGATAAATCCAAATAAACTCATGCTAAACATATCATTGATGAAACTTGTGAAAATAAAAAAAAATTTTTTTGAAAGCAGCTAAAGAGAATAACACATGACCTATAGGTGATAAAATTATTCACCTCACATTCACATCACATACGTGATGTACATGATAATGCCTAGAAAAACCACTTAAAAAACTATACAAAGATATATGCTCAAAAACACTATAGATAAATAAAAATTTAATTGTAAAAAATGTATAAAGAGGAAAACACAGAATTAAGAAACAGAACAAACAGGGTCACACTGCAAATGGCAGAGTAGGTAAAGCCAGGGCTCCATATCATCCCAAAAGCAACTAATGAGTTTTCAAAAACTGTCAGAATCAACTTTTGCAGAACTCTGGAATATAATTTAAAAATTACTATGACCAAGGAAAAGGTAAACAAAGAAAAAGTTGCTTTTCTATAGTAAGAAAGTGCTGTAGTATTTTAAATTGCCTGCTTACCATCCTCCACACCCCAGATGGTGGTGGCTGTGAGGATGATAGCCTGTACTCCTAGTGTCAAAAGAAGCAATATGGACCCTATTCTCAAAGAACTGTGGTTCTGGGTCTCAACCTGTCTGGCAGCTCCCTCTAGGACTAGCACAAAGATTTGTCTTTGTTTTGCCTGCCTCAGCACATTCTCAGGGCTAGAGCAACTTCTCATGTGGCTTTTACTGAAATCATTTAAAGCACAGGTACTGTCTCCAGTAACCTGGGTCAAGGGACAACAGTGAATAGGCAGACTGAAAAACTGAGAAAAGCTGGAGATTGAGAAGGTAGATACATGCAAAAATAAGGTCTTTTAAAAAATAAAAGACACTGCATATAGTGGGGAGTTGAGTAACCCATAGGAATGCCCAAGGCTGGACACAAGCTCAGATAACGCCTGAGAAGACCCTAAGATTTCACCTCTGGCTGGCTTTCAGTCTCTGCATAAGCAGGAACTAAAAGTTAAGGCAAAACTTTAAACACTGTGGCTAAGCTTTAAATGCATGCCCCAACACTAACACAAAGCAAATCTGCAAAGTCTGGAAGAGTATTTTTTTTTTCTTTTTCTTTTTTTCTTCAGGCATTTAAAATAACTCCATAAAAACACTAGGTAACCACTGTGGTTGCAGGACAAAGACTTCAGTTACGACATGTGACAAAGAATACAGACGTTCCAAAAATAGTTTAGAAAAGTCACTAAGCAAACAAACAACAACTACCCACAACAATCAGCAACACTAAACCCTGGAGAGGGAGGAGAATCTGATTTCCAGAGTTGACACATTGTAGTATCAAAAATGTCAAGTTTTCAACAAGAAAAATAATTATGTTATGCAGAGAAGCAAGAAAGTATGGCTCCCTCACATGAAAAAAAGAAAGAAATTAATAGAAACTGACCATGAAGTAGCCCAGGCACTGGACTTACTAGACAAAGACTTTAAGTGAAAATATTCTCTAAGAGCTAAAAGAAATAGATGACAAACTAAAGGAAACCAGAATAATGATGTCTCAAAAAATAGAGAATATCAGTAAAGAGATAAAAATTATAGAAAGAAACCAAATGAAAATTATGGAGTTGCAAAGCACAATAGTTGAAATGAAAAATTCACCACATGGGTTCAACAGCAGATTTGAAATGGAAAAAGGAAGAATTAGTGAACTTGAAGACAGTTCAATTGAGAGTATCCAGTCTGAGGAGAAGAATGAGAAAATAATGAAAAAAAAAAAAAAAAAAAGAACAAGCCTAAGACCTGTGTGATACCATCAAGCATACTAACATACACATAATGGGAGTTCCAGAGTGGGGGGAGAGAAAAGGACAGAAAGAATATATGAAGAAATAATGGCCAAAAAGTTTTCAAATTTGATGAAATCCATGAATCTATACATCCAAGAAATGCAACAAATTCCAATCAGTATAAACTCAAAAGATTCACATCAAAATACATTGTAGTCATATTACTGAAAGACAAAAAGAGAAAATCTTGAAAGTAGCAAGAAAGAAGCTACTCATCACAAAAAAGGGGTCTTCAATGATATTCACAGCTGATTTATCTCAGAAACCATGACGGCCAAAAGGAAATAAGACAACATATTTAAAGTGCAGATCACATATCTGATATGGCTCTCATATCCAGAACAGGTAAAGAACTCTTTCAACTCAAGAACAAAAGACAAAAATCCAGTTTAAAAATGGCCAAATGATATCTGCTCTCTATTTGAGATCATTTTAATGATAAACAAAAAGATGGGACAAGCTTTCAGGCAGGCAATAAAACCAATGTAAATTTTAAATTCAACCACATAATTCCAAATTTAGCACAAATTTAAGGATGAGATTTTTTAGGTATACAAGGGTTGAAAAAAATTCTATTGTCTCATATAGTTACTTGAACTCAAATTCAAAAGACAGCCAAGGAACAAATATCTGTATAACATAAAACAATCAAAGATTTACTATTTTATAAAGCTTTGACAAAATAAAAAGAAAAAGACTAACGACAAAAAAAATGGTCAAAGGATATGAATAGACATTTCTCCTAAGAAGATACACAAATAGAAAATAAGCACATGAAAAGATGCCCAACAAAATTATCCATCGAGAAATGCAAATCATATCCACAATGGGATGTGGTTCATACACACTTCGTGCCCACTAAGATGGTTGTAATAAAAAAGACAGATAACAAGTGTTGATGAGGAAGTGGAAAAACTGTAACCCACATACGTTGCTGATGGGATTGTAAATGGGACAGCCATGTTGGAAAACAGTCTGTAAGTTTCCCCCAAAATTAAACATATTATTACCATATGATCCAGCAATTCTGCTCATAGGGATGTACCCCAAAGAATTGAAAACAAGTACTAAAACTAATACTTGTACAGAAATGTTCATAGAAGCACTATTGACACACACACACACAAAATGCCAAAAGTTGGAAATAATTCAAATCCATAGAATGATGAATGAATAAGCAAAAGTTGGTATATTCATACAATGGAATATTATTGACCTATAAAAATATAATGAAGTGTTCAGTCAGGTGATGAAATAGGAGGTCCCTGGCTTCAGTGAATAATGCTAGTCCAACTAACAACTATCACTGACAAGAACACCTTTGTGAAAGTCCCAAAACTTGAGAATGAGACTGACACCCCCTTGTGAACTTCAGAATTTTCAAAAACCACACAAACAAATGCCATTATAAAGGTAAAAGGAGTGGTCTCACTTTAACCACGTAGCCCCTCCACCATGCTGGTGCAACACCACACAGAGAGGATTTCCCCGGGCCTATGGTTTCTGCAGTAGGGAAAGAGAGCCCAAGGTGGACATCCAACTTCTTCAGCCTCCTGGGATGCTTCCCAAGAGGCCCACTTCTGTTTAGCCTCATGGGGAACACTAGAGATAAGAGTAGGGCTAGAATGCCTGGAGTCAGCCGGTAACAAAGAAAAGGGGTAGAGCTCACAGCAGCCAGCACACAGATCTGGGCATCATTTTGTGTTCCTGCCAGCAGTGGTGCCCAATCAGATATTCCACCCACAAAGCCAAGCTGGTCACCGTCAGAAGGATGATTGGCAGTTCTACCTGGCTTAAAACATAGCCAGCCACCCTACCCAGCCTCGGAGCCCACTACGCGGCTCCACCCAGGCAGGGAGGGAGACATCTGCCACAGTGCTCTTTTGCATAGCATAGCCACCGGCCCCACCCAACTGGGGAGTCTGAAAAGCGACTCAGCCCAGCCTCTAAGACAAAAGATAACATGTGCTGACAAGCATGCGGAGAAAAGGCAACCCTCGCTCACTGTTGGTGGGAATCTAAATTAGTACAGCCAGTATCAGAAACAGTATGGAGATTTCTCAAAAGGCTAAAAATAGAACTACCATATGATCCAGCAATCCCACTGCCGAGCATATATTCAAAGGAAATGAAGTCAGTATGTCAAAGAGATGTCTGCACTCGCATCTTCATTACAGCATTATTCACCATAGCCAAGATATGAAAACGACCTAAGTGTCCATCAACAGATGACTGGATAAAGAAAATGTGACATATATACACAAAGGAATATACACAATGATTCAAATACTATTCAGCCTTAGAAGAGAAGGAAATCCTGTCATTTGCGACAACATAGATGAACCCGGAGGACAATATGTTAAGTGAAATAAGCCAAGCACAGAAAGGTAAATACCACATGATCTCACGTATATGTGGAATTTAAAATAGTCATGCTCATAGAAGCTGAGGGTAAAATGGTGACTACTGAGCACTGGGTGTGGGGAAACAGGGAGATATTTGTCCAAAGACACTATATTTCAGTTAGACAGAGGAACAAATTCAAGAGCTCTATGATACAACATTGTAACAACAGTTAATAGCAATGTATTGTATTCTTGAAAATCGCTGAGAGTAGTTTTTAAGTGTTCTCACCACATGAAAATGATAATTTTTTGATGCAATGCATATGTTAATTAGGTTTAGCCATTCCGTGATATGAGTATATACATATTTCAAAACATTATGTTGTACATAATAAATACATACAATTTTTATGCACGATTCCACTTATATGAGGTATCTAGAATAGTCAAATACGTACAAGGAGGAAGTAGAATGATAGTGGTTAGGGGCTGGAGGAGAGGGAAATAGGGAGTTGGTGTTCAATGGGCATGTAATTTCATTTATGTAAGATGATCAATTTCTAGAGATCTGCTATATAACATTGTGCCTATAGTTAACAATACTGTATTGTACCTTTAAAAATGTAAGAGGGTAGATCTCATGTTAAGTTTTCTTATCACAATAAAAAAAAATTTTTAGGAAGCTGATAAGACATTTTGAAGTTTTACCATGAGATGTCTTAGCACTGTGAGATAGTCTTCAAAAATACAGAGAAAAATTTGTAATGAATGTAAACCAACAATATAGACTTTAATCCCATTTCTGGATACTCTCTCCTGATGCTGGGCTGAGGAAGCGAACCGAAGCTCCCGGTTAGACATGTGATCATAAAGGTGAGCCACTGATGCGTGAGAGCTTCCTGAAGAACACCAGGCCTGCTAAACCATAAACAAGTGTCGATTCCCCAGTGTCCTCTACCAGCTGTTCTCAGGCCTCATCAGAAGAGAGAGAAATTGATGACCTTGTCGCTGTAGCCTCCCCATCATCCAACAATTAATTTTAGTTCAATGCTTTAAATGTTCTTCAGGCCCAGTGTGCTTTCAGCTGTATGTTAATAGTGAGTACTCATCCAACCATTCTGTTTTTCACTTTCAGTACAGTATTCAATAAATTACATGAGACATTCAACGCATTATTATAAAGTAGGCTTTGTGTTAGATGATTTTGCCCAACTGTAGGCTAATGTAAGTGTTTTGAGCACATTTAAGGTAGGCTAGGCTGTTATGACGTTCAGCAGGCTAGATGTATTAAATGCATTTTTGACTTAACAATATTTTCAACTTTCAATACGCTTGTTGGGATGTAACCCCATCATTAGTTGAGGAGTATCTGTATACTAATTTGGCTAAACTCATTTTTATTTGTAAGTAAATTGCTTTCCATCTGATTGACAGAGTCTTAGTAGATTTCGTTTGTGGGTTTTTTTTCCTCCCTCACATTAATTATCTTTTTGCCAAAAGATACCTCATTTCAACATATTGCGCTGAAAAAGTTTAAACAGGAGATAATGTGTACAGTAGGTGGCAAAAGCACTCTTCAGTTCATGAACTAAATGGTTCTCTCTTATAAATCTATTTTTGAATAGCTACAGAGAATACTATTGGCAGTCGGCAAGAAACGAAATCATAGCTAATAAAATCAAGTCAAATTACACTAGAATCATTTTCTCCTGTTTTCTTTGAGGTTTGTGCCACAAAGCATATAATATCATCTGATATACTTGTGTAGCACCTCACTGTTTAGAAAACTGTGTTCACACCTTAGTCCGTTTTGTGTCGCTTATGACAAAATACGTAGAACTGGGTAATTTCTAAAGAAAATGAAATGTATTGCTTACAGTTTCTGAGGCTGGGAAGTCCAAAGTCTATCTGGTTGTGGTGACAGTGACCCAGGGGTCTCACATCACAAGATGGTGGAAGCAGAGAGAGCAGAGAGAGAGACAGACTCTCTCCTCTTCTTTTAAAGCCCTCAGAACCACACCCCTGACCACCATTTTTAATCCATTTGCTACTGCAATCACCTCTTCAAGGCTCCACCTTTCAATTACCATAATAGGATTTCCCACCCTCTTAACGGTAACAGTGGCGGCTAAGTTTCTAATACATAAAACTCGGGGGACACAACTCAAGCTTCAGGGAGCTTTGGGGGGACACAATTCAATCCACTACAACACCCCTTCTCATCTGATCCTCAGGACAATCCTGTGAGTAGACATATTATCCACATCTTACAGATGAAGCAATTGATATTTAGAAAATTTAAGTGATTTTCCCATTTGTCTTATAATGAGAAAAGACAGTTCCATGACTCAAACACAAGTCTGCTGACTCTGGTCCCTTAACTGCCCCAGAGCTGCCATCCTTTATCTCTTGAAGGAGATATTCAGCCTCCTAGCAACAACCTATTGCTCCATTAGTAACTAAATCATCCTGATTAAAAGTCCAAAATAGATATTTCTTATGCTGAATTCCTCTCCAATGGAAAGAGTTAGATCAAGTGATATAATTTTAAAATATTTTGACATTTTAGTTATGACTTCCCAGAATGTGTACCAATACATGTCATGAGAACAGATAAGTTAAGTGACTGTCTGATCTGGGTAACTGAATTAGGCACTAAGCCCTATTTATTTCTTATTTTCTTATTTGTGGAAGAAATAATATTTAAATACAAAGGTACTTCAAAAAATTCATGGAAAGATTCACATTAGCTTTTAATTCTATTTTCCCATGAACTTTTTGAAATGCTCTCATATATGACTTGTGTGATTCCATAATAATAATTGTGTGTAATAATACCTATCAGATATTGAGCATCTACAGTATACCTACCACATTCTCTGTTGGACACCTATGCACATTTCCTCAAGTAATCCTCTGTGAAGTAAATATATATACACGAGGAGTCTTCAAAAAGTTCATGGAAAGATTTGTGTTATCTTTCATTCTACTTTTCCACAAACTTTTGGAAGTTCCCTCATATTTCTGCAACATAACTATTACTCTCATTTTATGGCTCAGTTATCCAGGGTCCAGAGAGATTAAATACCTAGATTGAAGCTGATAAGTGGAAAAGCTAGGATTTAAACGGAGACTTATCTGACTTCAAAATAAATTCTATTAACCAATATGCTACACTGCTTCTAACAAGAGGAGTATGAAACCATATATGGTTTAAAAATGAAAGTAGATAAATAAATAAATAAAAGCAGGAGCACTTAGTTAAATTGCTGGTTACTTTGAAAACAACTTTTAGAGGATCATTTCCTAATCAGTAATGTTATAAAATTCTCTCTCTTTCTCTCTGTTTCCACATACATATACTTTCTAATAAGATAGAATGTATCTATATATATATATGCATATAGAGAGATATATATCTACATACATATATATTTAACACTTTCTAGTTTACATTCTTTTTTCCCCTTAATTTTGGAGAAATTGTGAGTGCGTGATAATACTTCCAGTTCCAATCCAACCCTACAAGGTACTTCCTGCCTTCACGCATTTTATCATTTTATTTCCCTTCTTCCAGTGAGAAGCCTGGTTTCCAAAAACATTAACTCATTTGCTTCAACACACATGAAATAGTTTCAGAATTGCACTCATACTACCATATAAAACAAATCTACTTTAAAAGGTCAAAGATTTGTATGCAATTCTTTTTATCTCTAGTATCAGGATATATAAACAAATATATATACTGTATTCAAAAGTTATTTGGATTGGTTACTTTCTTTTTCTTTTTCTTTTTTTTTTTTAAAGATGACCGGTAAGGGGATCTCAACCCTTGACTTGGTGTTGTCAGCACCACACTTACACAGTGAGCAAACCGGCCATCCCTATATGGGATCCGAACCCGTGGCCTTGGTGTTATCAGCACTGCACTCTCCCGAGTGAGCCACAGGCCGGCCCAGGATTGGTTACTTTCAATGTAGTTATGTTATTCATTTGAAATACAGTTGGGGTCATTTGTTTCCGTTTTCATTCAGTTTTGTTTCTCCTTGACCCCCATCCTTGTTGATTCAATTTTATCTTTGAAAATGAAAAAGATTAACGTGATTTCAAAAGTCAAAACTCTACAAAAATGTAAATTCAGAGATGTGAGACTCCTCCTATTCCTTCCAACCGGTCTCCTCCCCACTGAAAAAGAATCGTAGATATTATAATGGTTTGTGGCCTTACAAAACTCAACCTACCTGATAAAGTCTTACTCCTTAGTATTTAATTTTCTGGGGAGAGCAATTTTTTAAAAAATATCTAGAAAGTCTTCTTAGGGGACTGATAATGAAAAAAAAGGTTCAGAAACACTGCACTAATATGTTCCCCATCTTTATAATTTTGTGACTTTTGAGAAAGTTAAATAAACTGAATCATACAGTATGTAACCTTGTGAGACTAGATTTTTTTCACTTATGCTTGAAATCCATCCAAGTTGTTGTATATATGAAAAGTTCTTTCATTTTTATTGCTGAGTAGTACTCCATGGTATGAATATACCGGTTTGTTTAACCACCCACCCACTCGAGGCCTTCTGGGTTGTTTCCAGTTTGGGAGATAGTTAATAACGCCTCTATGAACACTCCCATACAGATTTTGGGGGGGACATAAATTTTCTGGGTTAAATGCCCAGGAGTGCGATTGCTGGGTTGTATGGCAAGTGTGTGTTTAATTTTATAAGAAATTGCCAACCCATTTTCCAGAGTGTCTGTAGCATTTTAGATTCCCATCAACAATATATGAAAGATCCAGTTTCTCTGCATCCTCACCAGCATTTGCTAATGTCAGCATTTTTTTATTTTAGCCACCGTGATAGATGGGTAATAATATTTCATCGTGGTTTCAATTTGCATTTCTCTAATGGCTAATGATGTTGAACATCTTTTCACAGGCTTATTTGCTTGTTCGTAGTTTTTAGCACACAGATCTTGTACATTTTGTTTTGTCTAAAATATACCTAATTATTTTACTTTATTTGATGATTGTAAATGGTATTGGGTTTTTAGTTCTGGTTTCCACTTTCTCATTGCTAGTATATAAAAATACAATTGATATTTACGTGTTTATCTCGTGCCCAGTGATTTTGGACCTTGCAAGGTGCTTCACTTAGTTCTCGGTGCTTTTTGATAGATTCCGTGGGATTTTATATTTAGACAATAAGCAAATAATCTACAAATAGAAAACTTTATTTTCTCCTTTCTGATCTGTATGTCTTTTATTTCTTGTTCTTGCACAGGACTTACAGTACTATGATGATTAAGTGGTGACAGTGGACATCCTTGCCTTGTTGGGTGAAAGCATTCAGTATTTCACCATTAAGTAAGATGTTAGCTGTAAGTTTTTTTAGATGTTCTTTATCAAGTCGAGGATAGTCTCCTCTATTATCCGTTGGGTGAGAGTTTTTATCATGAATGAGCAGTGAATTTTGTTGAATGCTTTTTCTGAATCAGTTGCTATTGTCATGTTTTTTTTTTCTTTAGCCTCCTAATATGGTAGATTACATTGATTTTTTAATATGGAACAAGACTTGCATTTCTGGAATGAACCCCACTTGGTATATAATTCCATTTACATATTGCTGGATTCAATTTGCTAATATTTAGTTGAAGACTTTTGTGTCTACGTTCATGTGAGATACTGGTCTGTGGTTTTTTGTGCTTTTGTTTTTGTGCTGCTTTTGCCTATTGTTGGCATCTGGGTAATACTGGCCTCATAAAATGAGTTTAGAAATGTTCCCTCTCAAACTTCTGTCTTATGGAAGAAATTGTGTAAAATTGATGTTAATTCTTCTTTAAATATTTGGTAGAATTCTTCATCTAAGGCTGGAGATTTCTTTTATGGGAGTTTTAAAATTACAAATTTATGTTCCTTAATAGTTATAGGAATATTAATATTATCTATTTCACCTTAAGTGAGTTTTGGTAGTTTGTAAGTTTTAAGGAATTGGTCTATTTCATGTATGTTGTTGAATTTGTTTGCATAGAGTTATATATAGTAATCCTGTATTATCCTGTTCATATCTGCAGTCCGTAGTGACACCTTTTCTCTCATTTCTGACATCAATAATTTGTGTTATCTTTCTTTTTTGTCACCCTATCAAGAGATTTATCAATTTTATTGGTCAAAGAACCAGCTTTTTGATTCACTGATTTTTTCTATTGTTTTTCTCTGTTCAATTTGATTGGTTTCTGCTCTTATCTTTACCATTTCCTTCCTTCTGCTTCTTTGGATTCATTTTAGTCTTCTTTTTTTAGGTTCTTGAGATGAGAGCTTAGATTATTGATTTGAGAGCTCTCTTTTTTCTTAAGCATGTACTGCTATAAATTTCCCTCTCAGCATTGCCTTAGCTGCATCCTACAAATTTTAATATGTTGCATTTTTATTTTCGTTCGATTCAACATAGTTTCAACTTTCTTTGAGTCATTAGTTTTTTTTTTTTTATTGAATACAAACTGTATGCCCTGCATTTCACAGTTTTGGCTCACTGATTCCTCTGAACAACTCAGGGAGGTAGGTGTATGTTTGTGCCACATATGAATGCTTATCAGAAGACTTCCATTTCACAAAAGGCTTTTAATCAGGTGGGTGAGATGATCTGCCCTGTGGGTGTCAGAGAGCCTCCTTTTCCATCACCCTAGGAGCTAAGCCATTAGATAATTTAGATGTGTACTATTTAATTGCCAAGTGTTTAGAGATTTTCTTTTTAGCTCCCTGTTACTGATTTCTAGCATAAAACCATTATGGTCAGAGAACAATCTATGTATGATTTTAATTCATTTAAATTTTTTGAGGTTTGTTTTATGACCCAGGATATGGTCTGTTTTGATCAATGTGCCATGTGCTTTTGAAAAGAGTGTAAGTTCTGCTATTGTTAGGCAGAGTGTTAGATTCAGTTGGTTAATGGTTGTATTAGTTTTCCACAGGCTTAATAGCTTAAAACAATAGAAGTTTATTGTCTTACAGTTCTGTCATTCAGAAGTCTGAAATGGGTCTCACTAGACTAAAAACAATGTGTCAGCAGGGCTGCATTCCTTTCTGGAAGCTCTAGAGGAAATTCATTACTTTGCCCTTTCCAGATTCTGGAGACTGCCTGTATTCCTTGGCTCATGGTCCTCTTGTTCCATCTTTGAAGCCTGATGTGGGTTGAGTTTTCATTTCACATCACTCTGACCTCCTCTTCTGCCTCCCTCTTCCACATTTAAGGGCTATTGTGATTACCTTAAGCCTATTCAGATAATCAAGAATCATCTTCCTATTTTAAGGTCAACTGATAAGCAACCTTAATTTCATCAGTTACCTTAATTCCCCTTTGCCATGTAATGTAACATATTCACAGGTTCTGGGAATTAAAACATGCATATCTTTTGGGAGCTATTATTCTGCCTATCATAATGGTGTTTTTCAGTTCTTCTGTCTACATGCTGATTTTCTATCTAGTAGTTGCATCAATTGCTCAGAGAGGGGTTGTTAAAAGTCCCCAACTATAATTGTCTATTTGCCTATTTTTTCTTACAGAAGAAATATTATTTTTTGCTTCATGTATTTTGACACTCTGCTCTTTGCTCTTTGGCATACACATTTAGGATTACAATGTCTTCTTGGTATATTGAACCTCTCATCATTAAGCAATATTCCACTTTATCTCTAGTAATATTTGTTCTGAGGACTACTTTATCTGATTTTAATATAGCCATTCCTGCTTTATTTAATTAATGTCTGCACGATATATCTTTTTCCATCCTTTTACTTTCAACCTCCCAATATCAGTATACTTAGTGAGTTTTTGCAGAGCGCATATAGTTGAGCCATGATAATATATCCACTCTGCCAATCTCTGTCTCTTGATGATGTACTTACATTTACATTTGATAAAATATTAATATATTAGGACTCAAGTCTTCCATTTTATTATTATTTTCTTTTTGTTCATTTTCTTTTTTATTGAGGTAATATTTACATCATTTAAAATTAACCACTTTAAAGTGCACAATTCAGTGGTATTTGGTGCATTCATGGTGTTGTGCAACCACACCTCTATGTAGTCCCATTTTCATCACCACAAAAACAAACTCTGTGTCTGTTAAGCAGTCATTCTCCATTCCCTTCGCCCACCCCTCATCCCCATCCTAGCCCCTGGTAAACACTAATTTGCTTTCTGTTTCTGTGAATTTGCCTATTCTGGGTATTTCATATAAATAGAATCATACAACATGTGATCTTTCATGCCTGGTTTCTTTCACTTAGCATATTTTCGAAGTTAATTCATATTGCAGCATGTATCAGTACTTCATTCTTTTTTAATGTAAATTTTTATTTTTAACTGACAAATAATTGTATATATTTATGTGGTACAATGTGATGTCTTGATATATGTATACATTGTGGAATGATTATATCAAGCTAATTAACATATGTATCATATCCATCATATACCTCACATACGTTTTTTGTAGTGAGAACATTTAAAATAAATTATTTTAGTAATTTTGAAATATACAGTACATTATTAACTATGGTCATCTGCTCTGCAATAGAGCATGAAATTTATTCCTCCTATCTAACTGAAATTTTGTACCTTTTTGTCAACATCTCCTCATTTCCCTCTTCCACAAATATATGAAGAGACCTCTCATATCCTTCACTTTATGTCATCTCTAGACTGAGTATCCCTAGTTTCCTCGAGTGTTCCTCCTGTGACAGTGGAAGTGATTAATAAATATTCGTGGAATGAATTAATGAGTGGTTAATCTTCTTTGAATATATTCCACTTTGTCTACATCTTTTTAAAAATTAATATTTATGGATTACTTACCATGTGTTACTTAATTTAATCTTCACAATAACCCTATTATTATCTCTATTTTATACTTGAGGAAACCGAGACATAGAGAGGTTAAGTCACTTGCCCAGTCATAGACTTAGAAATAATGAAACTGGAATTTGAAATAGGGCAGTGTAACAGTAAAGCTCACATTACACTATTTTGCATTCTTGAAAGTGTCACTTAGAAATGAACACCAGGGCCAGCCCGTGGCTCACTTGGGAGAGCGTGGTGCTGACAACACCAAATCAAGGGTTAAGATCCCTTCACCGGTCATCTTTTTAAAAACAAAAAGAAAAGAAAAGAAATGAACACCAATACCTCAGACATAGAACAGAGTAAAGTAGGACTATCATCTCTTTTTTTAGACATTGCATTTTCACTAATGTAGCCTAACATCAATTGAATGTTTGGAGAGACAATTAATATTATTGGTACACATTCAGCTTACTCTTTTAAAGTGACAGCATCTCCAACTTGTACTCATGAAGTTGGGGTTTTTTGACCTCAAGTATACAACCTTATATTTTGCCCCTGTGAAATGTCAGCTTTCTTCATTCATTCAGTCTAACTTGTCAGTCTCTTTGAATTCTAATCTTGCTATCTAATACAGTCTATGTGTCACTCAGCAAAGGGGATTTGTTCCAAGAAATATGCCATTAGGAAATTTTGTTGTTATATGAACATCATAGAATATACTTACACAAACCTAAATGGTATAGCCTACTACACACCTAGGCTGTATGGTATAGCCTATTGCTCTGGCCACTGTTGTATATGTAGTCTGTCATTGACCAAAACATTCTTATGTGCTGCATGGTTATCATTCCTCCATGTTTGTGTCAACTACAATATACAAATGAGCCTATCATACTTTCTATATCTTCTTGAGAAGACTGATAAGCAGGAGAGGGCTGCAGAAAGATCCCTGTGGCAAACAATTGGAAACTTCCTTCAAGGGTGCCATCATTTTACTTAGTACTCTTAAGCATAATCATTCAACCAGTTGTCAGTTCATCAAATTGGTTAAACAGGCAGCCCATTCATAGCAGTGTTATTCACCATAGCCGAAAGTGGAAAAAGCCCCAACTGTCCCTCAACAGATGAATGGATAAGCAAAATGTGGTATATGCATACAATGGAATATTATTTACCCTTTAAAAAGGAATGAAATTCTGACACATGCTGCAATATGGATGAACCTTGAAAACATTATGCTAAGTGAAATAAGCCAGTCCTAAAAGGACATATATTGTATAATTCCATTTATATGACATATCTAGATTAGTCAAATTCATAGAGATAGAAAGTAAAATAGAGATTACCAGGGGCTGGGGGTGAAGGAAATAATGAATTATTGTTTAATGGGTACAGAACTTGCTTGGGATGATGAAAAAATTCTGGAAATGAATAGTCGTGAAGGTTTCACAACATCATGACTGTACTTAATGTCACTGAATTGTCCATGTTAAAATGGTAAATTTTATGTTATGTATGTTTGAACACAGTTTAAAGAAACAGTCAGCCCATGTTTCTCCACTTGTCAAACAGCTCTTCTGAAATTCCTGGCTGGAGTCCAGAGGCACAATGTCCTCATTTTATGATCAACCAGTTTGTTAATCCAATCCAACCTGCCAAAATTATCCTGTCAAAGAAAGAAGTGAAGTTAGTTTGATATACATATATATCAATATCTATATAATTCCAGTTGGTCCCTTCTTTATCCAGTGCTCAAAAACATTTTAAATAATACTTGCTAGAATCTTACCTTTTATCAACATCAAGTAATTTTTTTTAAAGAACCTACCTTCTTCTCTTTAGGGAAAAATACTCTATAGCATATTAAATATCAACCACCTAGTATTCATTTTCAAATCCTTACCTTGCATGTTAGGTATATCCTCATTTTGCACACATGGAAAAAACTGAAACTCAGAGAATTATTTGTATGATTTAACCAAAGTCACACAGTAGTAAGTGTCAGAGCCAGGATTCATCACAATGCTGTGTGGTTTTAATGTCCATGTTTATTCCTCCAAGACCTTTGCCTACTTCCACTCCCACAGGACATCTCTTTTCCCCACAATTCCTCAAAAAGAAGGAAACACAACAAGAGCTGAAGAGTTATTCCTTCTCTATGTCATCCATCAAATTGCATCATCAGCCTTAAGCACAAGGTATATATCTTCTTCCTCCTGCTGCTCTGAATATAAATTCCCTTAAAAGTCTTTTTTGGTTTTCAGCATTTATTGCAAGTCTAAGATCCTTTAGAGCTCCTTCTTGTCACTATTCATAATTAGCTATGCCACTCACTATGTATTTGTCCTTGCTCATATGTCCTTGCCTTTTTGTTTTCATTCACTCATTCATTCAGTCAGAAAATGTTAAGTGAGTGTCATATGAATTAGGCACTTGAGGGTATGGTATTAATTATGATGAGCATGGTTCCTATCCTCATAGAGTTTATAATCTAATAATATAGTTGAGAAGACATTTATATTGCAATTTGAAGAGCATTGTGATAAAGGTAAAGCATTGAGTTCTGTGAAAGTTCAGAGGCGGGAAACCTAACCTTAATCTCATTAATAATACACAGTGGGACAAGTGGAGGGAGGGAAGGCAGTACATAGAAATCTCCCGGGAAGGGACATATGAACTGAATTTTAAAAGATTAGTAGGCCTGGAGAAGAGAACAGAGGAAATGATTCACAGTAGAGGTACCAGCAGGGTCAAAGACCAGTACTTTGTTGGAGGTAGAAAAAGTAACCTGGCTTGTAATCATGCAGGACCTTGTAAACTGTGCTAAGGTGATTGGACTTTATCATGAAGGTTAGAGAAAGCATTTGATTGATTTTAAGCAGAAGAGTAGCATGATGAAATAAATGTTTTATTTTCTAGTCAATCTGGAAGCAGAGAGGGGAATAAGTTGGGTGGAGGTATGAAGAATGAAAGTGTGAAGACCGGTGAAGAAGATGCTACATGGGGTAGGAAGCTAAAAATCTAAGAGAAAAACCTCAGAAACTCAAAGCAGAGTTTTCTAGAGTCTCCTGGTGCTGAGGAGGCAAAGAGAAGCATTAAGGGCTCTCAAGGGGGAGGGCCCTGGTAAATGTTGCAGGCCCTGGAGGGCTCTGCTCTGCAAAACAAGGGAGAACCACAACCAGCCCAAACATTCCCAAAGTACAACCCAACCGATTTTAATCAGCTCAGCCTCTGACTGGGTTAAGATGATTAATCACCCCTTTTATCTGTTAGCAGAGAAAAGTTCTGAGAAAAGAATGAACATTTTAAAGGAAAAGAACATCGTAAGGAGTCAGGGTCCTTACAATTTTTATATACAATGTCCAGCGTTTAATTAAAAGTTAACGAGTGTGCCACAGGAAAAAACAGACTGCAGAAACAGACCCACAGGGGGTCCATAAATTTGAGGGCAGACAAGGACTTTGTTGTTGTTGTTGTTGTTTTATTATACATACATGTGGGGTACAATGTTGGTTTTCAGTAATTGTGTACGATGTGTGGTGGTTAGATCAGTATAGTTAGCTTATTCATCATTACAATATGCAATCATTCTTTGTGCCCATTAACCAAGGACTTTAAAATAATGATGATTAATCTGTATAAGAAAATAGCTAAGCTGGAAAATTTCACCAGAGAATTCAAATCTATAAAAAATAATCAAATGGAAATTCTAGAACTGAAAACTAATATCTCAAATTAAGAACTAAATGTAAGCATTCGACAACAAAATAGACTTTGTAGAAGACAGGACCAGTGAATTGGAAGACAGTTAAATACATAGCATCCAAACTGAAGCACAGAGAGAAAAAAAGAATAAAAAATAGAGAAAAGAACAAACAGACACGTGGGACATATTGAAAATGTCTAATATATATGTAATTTAAATCCCAGAAGGAGAAGATAGAGAACAAATGTGGCAGAAGTGCTATTTGAAGAGATTATGAATGAGCATTTTCCTAAACTGAGTAAAGATGTAGAAGAAATTCTGTGAACCACGTACAGGATACAAACACACACGCACGCACATGCACATACATGCACACACACATGCACACACACACAAACACATATAGTCATGTCATAGTAAAACTGATGAAGATCAAAGACAAACTCTTAAAAGCATCCAGAGGAGAAAGGACAGATTACCTTCAAAAAAGCAAAATGTCTTAAAACTGACTTCTTCACCCCAGCTCTAAATATTTTGACATCTACTCACCTAAAATCAAGGATACATTTATGATTACGTCTTTAGTTCTTTTCCTTACAATTCCAACTTACTGTCAGCACAGTCACTTTCTTTTTGTTGTTGTTGTTGAAACATAAGTGATTATACATATCTGTAGGGTACAGCTTTGAATGTCAATACCTGTGTGCAATACGTGATGCTCAAATCAGGAGAATTAGTATATTCAACATCACACAATGTAATCATTTTTTGTGGCCCTTTACCAATTTCTCGCTAACCTCCCCTCCCCCTCCCCCTTTCCAACCTCTGGTGGCCTCATTTCTAGTCTCTCCTTTTGAAAGTTCAATGAATTATTGTGATTGTTGTACTTTACTTATTTATTTTTGTATTTTTTTAGCTCCCACTTATGAGTAAGGACAGACAATATTTCTCTTTCTTTGCCTGGCTTATTCCACTTAATATTATTTCCTCTAAGTTCATCCATGTTGCTGTGGATGGCAGAATTTTATTCTTTTTATGGCAGAGTAGTATTCCACGGTGTATATACACCATATTTTCCTTATCCAGTTGTCCGTCGATGGACATTTAGGTTGGCTCCAGCTCTTGGCTATTGTAAATAGAGCTGCAATAAACATGGGAGTGCAGGTATCCCTTCGACATGATGATTTCCATTCCTTTGGATATATACCCAGCAGTGGGATTGCTGGGTGATATGGCAGATCTATCTGTACTTGTTTGAGGAACCTCCATACAGTTTTCCATAATGGCTGCACTAATTTACAGTCCCATCAACAGTGTAGGAGGGTAACCCTTTCTCTGCATTGTCACCAGCATTTGTTATTCTCTGTCTTTTTGATAATAGCCAGTCTAACTGGGGTGAGATGGTATCTCACTGTGGTTTATTTGCATTTCCCTGATGCTGAGTGATACTGAGCATTTCTCAAACACAGTTTCTTTCGGTGCTGTCAACACTTCCATATTAGTAACAGGTTCTTCAGAATGAGGTCCGTACTCAGTGAGAGGAATTACAGTATGGGGAAATAGCACTGTTGTGCCCCTAACAAGTGGTGTGACCTTGAGCAAGTTGGTTAACATCTCTAAACCTTGGTGATGATGTTTCTGGTCTGTAAAATATGAACATTATCAACATTGTGGGGTTAGTGTGGCAATTATGTGAGAAATGTGTTTAGCACAGTACCCATTATGATATAGAAGTTCCACAAAAGGCAGTCAATATCATCTTTTTAAAAAAATTTCTTTTAACTTTTAATCTTACAGATTTGTAGGGTACAATGTGTTGTTTCAATCCATGTATATGCTGTACATTGATTCACTTAGAGTAGATAGCATAGCTTTGTACACATTAATCCACCATGTCCCCTTCCCCACCCCCACCGCCACTCACCTCCTGGCCTCTGGTAACCATTATTCTACTCTTTACGTCTAGGAGAACCACTTTTTTTTTAGATTCCACATACGAATGACATCATGCAGTGTTTGTCTTTTTGTGCCTGACTTACTCCACTTAACATGACGTTCTCCAGTTTTATCCATGTTGCAGAAAGTGACAGGATTATATTTTTTATAGCTAAATAGTATTCCATTGTGTATATGTACCACAGGTTTTTTTTTTTTTTTTTTAATCCATTCGCCTGTTAATGGACATTTAGGTTGATTCCATTTCTTGGCTATTGTGAATAGTGTTGCAATAAACATGGGAGTGCAGGTGTCACTTTGAAATATTGATTTCATTTTCGTTGTATATACCCAGTAGTGGGATTTCTGGGTCATAGTTCAATTTTTCGTTCTCTGAGGAACTTCCATACTGTTTTCCACAATGGCTGTACCAATTTACATTCCCATCAACAGTGAAAGACAGTTCCCTTTTCTCTACATCCTAGCCAGAATTTGTTATTTTCTGTCTTATTGATAATAGCCATTCTGACTGGAGTAGATGATATCTCATTGTGGCTTTAATTTGCATTTCCCTGATGATTAGTGATGCTGAGCATTTTTTCATATGCCTGTTGGCTATTTGTACGTCTTCTTTTGAAAAATGTCTGTTCAGTTCCTTTGCCCATTTTTTAATTGGATTGTTTGTTTTTTTGCTGTTGAGTTGTTTGAGTTCCTTATATATTCTGGATAGTAGCCCCTTGTCTGACATATAGTTTGCAAACACTTTCTCCCATTCTGTAGGTTGTTTCTTCACTTTGTTGATAATGTCCTTTGCTGTGAAGAAGCTTTTCAGTTTGATATTGTCCCACTTGTGTATTTCTGCTTTAGCTGCCTGTGCCTTTGTACTCTTGTTCAAAAAAGTAGTGCCCACTCCAATATCATGTAGTGTTTCTCCTATGTTTTCTTCTAGTTACATAGCTTCAGGTCTTAAATGTAAGTCTTTAATCCATTTTGAGTTGATTTTTGTGTGTTGTGAGAGATAGGGGTCTAGTTTCAATCTTCTGCATATGGATGTCCAGTTTTCCCAGCACCATTTATTGAAGAGGCTGTCCTTTCCCCAGTATATACTTTAGGCACCTTTGTAGAAAATCAGTTGGCCGTAAATGTGTGGGCATATTTCTGGGCTCTCTATGATGTTCCATTGGCCAATTTTTCTGTTTTTGCATCAGCATTATGTTGTTTTGGTTACTAGAGCTTTATAGCATATTTTGAAGTCAGGTAGTGTGATGCCTCCAACTTTGTTTTGTTTGGAAGATTGTTTTAGCTATACAGGGTCTTTTATGGTTCCATACAAATTTTAAGATCATTTTTTCTATCTCTGTGAAGATTGTCATTGGTGTTTGGATAGAGATTGCACTGAATTTGTAAATTGCTTTGGGTAAAATGGGCATTTTGATGATATTAATTCTTCAAACCCATGAACAGGGCATGTCTTTCCATTTATTTGTGTCTTCTTCAATTTATGTCAGTAATGTTTTATTGTTTTCATTGTTGAGGACATTCACCTCCCTGGTTAAATTTACTCCTAAGTATTTATTTTTTGGTGGGTATTGTGAATGGGATTAGTTTCTTGATTTCTTCTTTAGATATTTTGTTATATCATATAGGAAGGCTGTTGATTTTTGTGTGTTCATTTTGTAATCTACTGAATTCATTTATTAGTTCTAGTAATACTTTGGTGGAATCTTTAAGTTTGCAGCAAAATTGAGAGGGAGGTAGAGAGGTTTCCCGTATACCCCATGTCCCCCACCCAAGGCCTCACAGCACCTTCTTGTAAGATGTAAAATTTTCAGCAGAGCAAGTAAAGAGTTTACCAGATGTTTCACTTTTAGCAGAAAGAGAAGCAACTTCTACCACCTGATAACGAGCAGGATGATTGTCCTGACAGTGATGACACTACCCTTTATTGGAGCACTCACTATGTGCCAGTTTACCCTTACTTACCCCTAACAGCAGCCCCATAAAACAAGTACTATTATCATTCCAATTTTTAGTTAAGAAAACTGAGGACTAAGAAAGTTTAGCAATGTGCTTAAAGTGGCAGAGCTAATATCCCAACCAATATGTACCTGACTTGGAACTTTGTGCTCAGGATGTTAGATGACTCCCACTACTCATCTGTGCCATGGCCCTTGGCAAGCCTGTCCACTCAGTCCATCTGGAATATCTGTGTTACACCGCACTGTGACACCATTTCCATGCCTCCCTCCCTTAGCCTGACCCAGTTTTCTCTGTGGTTTCTTCCCTCTCTCTTCTTTGTGCTTGCCTCTGAAGTCTCAAAATATGACATTTCTCTATGATTTTGTCTTTTAATGTGGTTACCATTCTGCTGTAACTTCCCTTTCCCATTTGTGCTTGTCTCAATGACTTGTCAGTCCATTCCTACAAGTTTCTAGTCCCCTTCAATGAGTAACACAGTCAATTTAATAATTAAGATTTAGTCATGCTGATTTCTAAGCTTCTGTCTTTGATTTCATCCAAAACGTTATTCTCTTGGCAGGGAAGAGTACCCAGCATGGGTCTAGAGCAGAGTAAGGAGTTTTCTTCTCTCTTGCTCTTCCTTCACTCTTCTCTGCATCGAGGCCTTTAGGGTTAGGAAAGGAAGGAGAAAGAGTAAAGCAGGCTGCCTTTTTGTCTGACTATCTGTGATGAGGTTCTTCTCTCCTATATATAGGTCATCATTACGGCAGAGTGGATAGTAATGATCCTCAAAATGGGATGTACACACCCAGGGGAAGTTCAGTATGCTCCATTTGATGTGTAAGAAAGCAGTAGAACTTCCACCTATAATTTTTTTAATCCAAAGATAATTTTAAGAGTCAACTTCACTAATGCTTAATGTGCATATTGGTTTCATATATCAGATGGTCACACACAAAACCTGGAGGATTCTTGAGTAATAGGGAGAGTTCCACAAGGCAAATGGCTTGCCAGTAGTACTCTACCACACTCCTTGGCTTTTAGTTTTGCAATTTATCTGTGGAGATTTGTTGTAGTTTGAATGATAGTGTCTCTTCCAAAATTCACATTGAAACTTAATCGCCAGTGCAACAGTTTTAAGAGGTATGGCCTTAGAGAGGTAAGTCATGAAGGCTTTGCTGTCGTGAATAGGGTTAACACCCTTATAAAAGGGCTCGAGATTGAAAGGAGATTTCTCTTGCCCTTCCACCTTCTGCCATCTAAGGACACAGCGCTCCTCCCCTCCAGAGGATACAGCAACAAGGAAGCAGAGAAGAGGCCCTCACCAGACACAGAACCTACTGGCGACTTGATCTTGGACCCCCAGCCTCCAGAGCTGTGAGAAATAAATTTCTGTTCTTTATAAATTACCCAGTCTCAGGTATTTTGTTATAGATGCACAAGTGGACTAAGACGAAGGTTAAATGTATTTATGCATAATATCTAATTTTAGCTAAGCCAACCGTAATTTAATGCAAAAAATGGTTTCAGAGGATCTTTGCAAAGAATCCCTGGGTTGAAGTAAATACTAATAATGCAAGAACAAACAAACAAACAAAATGGCAGAGTAGATGTTTCTCATTCCCTCAATATAAGCACTTTTTCATCTGTATTTCACAGTGAAGACTGAGTCACTCTAATCATATTTGAAGAAAGTCAGCCAAAGGTTCTACTTATGAAAAAGACTATTAGAAATATGAATTTACATTCACATTTTACCTCAAGTTTGCTTTACTATGTAGTCCCATTCTTTACACTTCAAGATAAATAGTTAAAACATAAGCATCTTTCTTGATCCAACTTTGCTGCCTCCTTCCTTTATTCTTTGATATAATATAAATGAATGAAAGAAAAGGAAGATTCCAGGATGATTTCAAAGTTTCAGTCCTGGGTGACTGGATGAGTTATGATGTAGAAATTTGAGAACAAAATTGTGTACGATGTTGCTTTTGGACAAGTTAAGTTTGAGGTCAGAAGATGTCTTTAAAAAAAACTGATTAATACACACACACAATAGTGCATAGAGAAATATATACTTTAAGAGTTCCATTTTTTTTTTTTTTTAAATATTACTACTGCCGTTTTATTTATTTATTTATTTTTTTTTTTTTTCGTGACCGGCACTCAGCCAGTGAGTGCACTGGTCAGTCTTATATAGGATCCGAACCCGCGGCGGGAGCGTCGCCGTGCTCCCAGCGCAGCACTCTAACAAGTGCGCCACAGGCTCGGCCCAAGAGTTCCATTTTGAAGGACTTGAAAAAAATGAACTTGTAAATTCAAATTTCTATAAATGGAAGTGTGTTGCCACAAGATGCCAAAGCAATGTACTATATTATCCTTTTAAAAAATATAGATATTAAATACCACATGTTCTCACTTATTGGTGGGAGCTAAAAATTAATATATCAATTCACACACACACACAAAACCGGAGGGGGGAGAAGATATAACAACCACAATTACTTGAAGTTGATACGACAAGCAAACAGAGGGGACATCGGTGGGGGGAGGGGGAGAGGGAGGAGGGAGGGAGGTTTTGGTGATGGGGAGCAATAATCAGCCACAATGTATATCGACAAAATAAAATTTAAAAATAAATAAATAAATAAATAAATAAAGAGAAAAACCATATAATAAGTTAGATTCTGAAAAAAAATATATAGATATTAAATGTTGACTGCATTTATAACTAATATATTTTGATCAAAAAGTGTCAGTTGCAAAGTGGTGGTACATTAAAAAGTGTAAACATCATGCCATTTTAGTTATACATTTAGCAAATAAAATAATTGCGTTTTTTAAAAAAACAAACCCTGACTTTTCAACAGAAACATGGAAGCTGGAACACAAAGAAATGGCATTGTTATAGTGTGAAAAAAAAAATGACAAAAGTAGAAGTTCATAACCAGTGAAAATACCCTTAAAAATGAAGGTAAAACACATGTCAAGCATATCTGAATGAATTTATAGTCAGCAAGCCTGCATTGAACGGAGTTCTTCAGGCAGAAGGAAAACAATCCCAGATAGACACTAAAAATGCAGGAAGGAATGAAGAGCGGTGGACTGGTAAATATGTGGGTAGAAAACAATAATGGTAAAGTTTAGTATGGTTTAAAAATATAGAGAGAATTAAAATGCATGACAACACCATAGACCATGAGTAGAGTTGATCCCAACCCCTAACTTCAGGGTTTGGCATGTTATACAGACCTGGCCAATAAAATGCCATGATGATTGGTTAAGAGAGGGGTATATGACTGAAGATGAACCCATGAGAACCAGCAAGCATCACCCTGAAACTTTAGCTGAAAGTATTGTGATATAAGCACTGTTTTTCCATGGTGGTTACTAAGAAGCAGGATGTAAGCCTTGAGATTCCAAGTGCCATTTTAACATAACAGTGGGATGGCTTATCTGAAATGAATTCAGAATTGAAGGAAGCAGTGATGATAGATGTAGAGAGACTGAAGTTGGATTTAAGTTCCTGGATCCAGCCACACCTGAAGCTAGTCCTACCTCTGGAATTTGCAAGTATGTATATCAATTAATTTCTTTCTTTTCTTTTTCTTTAATTTAGGAATACAATAATGCAAAATGGGGGTGCAAATTGAACTAACAAGTTTTAGGATTATAACATTATTGGGAAGGTGGAAAAGAAAGAATTTTTATTAGGCTGCAATAAGTCAAGGATGCATGTGTAATCTCTAAAGTAACCACAAAAAGGATAATAAAAGAATGTACAATCGACAAAGCTAACAGGAAAAAATTTGAATAACGATAGCAAAAGACTAATCTAGAAAGCAAAAAAGGAATGAGAAAGGAACATAAGACAGGTGTATCAAATAGGAAAAAATTGTGGGAGTTAGCGAATATATTGCTAATTTCATTAAAAGTGAATGGACTGGTGATGAAAGTGTTCTAAAATTATTGTGGTGATGCTTGCACAACTCTGTGAATATACTAAAAGCCATCAAATTGTATACTTTAAATGGGTTAATTGTGTTGTATGTAAATTATACCTCAATAAAGCTGTTTGAAAAAGTGAATGGAATAAATATATCAAGCAATCAAAACTGTCAGACTGAATAATAATAAAACCCAACTACATACAGCTTACAAAAGATACACCTTAAATGTAAAGTTGAAAGAATGGAGAAAGATATATCCTGCAAACACTAACCACAAAAAAGCTTATATAGCTGTATTAATATCAGGCGAAGCATGACAAGAGATAGAAAAGTAAATTTCATGATGATAAAAGAATCAATCAACAAGGAAATATAGCAAATTCTAAAGCTGTATGCACCCATGAAAGATATAAAGCAAAAACTGATGGAACTAAAAGGAAAAGTAGATTGACAACCATAGCAGGAAGTTTGAACACACATCTTTTAATAGCTGATAGAACAAGGAAACAAAAAATTAATAAGGGGATAGAAGATCTAAATAGCAAAATTAGAAAACTTCTCTCTCTTATCTTTCTCTTTTTTTCTCTTCCCCTTCATTCTAGATGATAGATAGATGACAACACTCTACCCAACAAAAGAATATGTATTCTTTTCAAATGCAAATGTAACGTTGACCAAAATTGACCATATTGGTCATAAAGCAAGCCTCAACAAATTTCAAGGGGCTCAAATATTATAGAGTATGTTCTCTCACCATAATAAAAGGCAAAAATCCATAACACAAAGATGACTAGAAAATTCTCAACTACATATTTCTAAATAACTAAAGGGGCAAAGAGTAAATCACAATAGAAATTAGAGAATATATTGACTGAAGAATAATGAGCATTTAACATTTCAAAACTTCCAGAATCAAGCAATGCTTAAAAGGATATTCATAACCTTAAATGCATACATTAGTAAAGAAGATAAGCTGAAAACCAATCACCCAGGCTTCCATCTCAAGAAGGTAGAAAAACAACTGCATATAAATACCAAAGAAAGTAGAAGGAAGGAAATAATAAAGATAAGAACAAGAACTAATTAAAAATCTAACATACAATAGAAAAAAATAAAGAAATGAGTTGATTTTCTGCAAAGTATAATAAAATGTATATCCCTCTAGAAAGATTAATCAAGGAAAAAGAGAGAGCAAACACCAATTATCAACATGGGAATGAAAAAGTATCACTATACATTCTATAAACATGAAAAAATAATATCAGAATATAATGAACAAAATTTTAGGTCAATAAACTTGACAATTTGTATGAAATGATAAATTTCTCAAGAAACACAGCTTACCAGAAGCGACTGCTGTAGTCTGAATGTGTCCCCCAAAATGCTTATGTTGAAACTTAATTGCCAATGTGATGGTATTAACGAGTGGGACCTTTAAGAGGTGATTAACACATGAGGGCAGAGCTCTCATGAATGGAATTAGTGAGCTTATAAAAGAGTATTCAGAGAGCTGCATGGCCCTTCCATCTCTTCCACCATGTAAGGACACAGTGTTCATCCCCTTTTATTTTTTCTGATTTTAGTTTATCAATATACAATGTACTTGATTTTCAGGTCCCTTTATGAATTCTTCTTTTTCTCCCTCACTCTCCCCCCTCCCCCAATCAATATCATATCTGTTCACCTGTCTTAACAAGTTCAAGGAATTGTGATTGTAGTGTCTTCTTCCCCCCAACCCCCGTTTGTTTGTATATTTACTTATTTATTTTTATTAGCTCCCACAAATAAGTGAGAACATGTGGTATTTCTCTTTCTCTGCCTGGCTTATTTCACTTAATATAAGTTTCTCTAAGTTCATCCATGTTGTTGCAAATGGTAGTATTTCTTTTTTAAAAAAACAGCAGAATAGTATTCCATTGTGTAGATATACCACATTTTCCTTATGCACTCATCCGATGATGGCCATTTGGGCTGGTTCCAACTCTTGCCTATTGTAAACAGTGCTGCAATAAACATGGGACTGCAGGTATCCCTTCGATATGATGATTTCCATTCCTCTGGGTATATGCCCAGCAGTGCAATAGCTGGGTCATATGGTAAATCTGTCTGTAATCGTTTGAGGAACCTCCATACCATTTTTCATAAAGGCTGCATGATTTTTCAGTCCCACTGAAAGTTTAGGAGGGTTCCTTTTTCTCCGCATCCTCACCAGCATTTGTCATTCTCAGTCTTTTGGATATTAACCATCCTAAATGGAGTGAGATGGTATCTCAAGGTGGTTTTGATTTGCATTTCCTGAATGCTGAGTGATGCTGAGCATTTTTTCATGTGTCTGTTGGCCATTCGTATATCTTCCTTTGAGAAATGCCTATTCAGCTCCTTTACCCATTTTTTTAATTGGGTCACTTGTTTTTTTGCTGTTAAGTTGTTTGAATTCCTTGTATATTCTGGTTATTAATTCTTTTTCAGATGTATATTTTGCAAATATTTTCTCCCACTCTGTTGGTTGTCTTTTTGCTCTGTTAATTGTTTCTTTTGCTGTGCAGAAGCTTTTTAGTTTGATATAATCCCATTTGTTTATTTTTCCTTTGGTCACCTGTGCTTTTGAGGTCATATTTATAAAGTCTGTACCCAATCCTACTTCTCTCCTGAAGTGTTTCCCCTGTTTTCTTTAAGGAATTTTATCGTTTTAGGATGTATATTTAATTCTTTAATCCATTTTGAGTTGATTTTGGTATATGGTGAGAGATATGGGTCTAGTTTCATTCTCCTACATATGAATGTCCAATTTTCCCAGCACCATTTACTGATGAGGCAGTCTCTTCCTCAGTGTGTAGTCTTGGTGCCTTAGTCAAAGATCAGATGTCTGTAGGTGCATGGGTTGATTTCTGGATTCTCTATTCTGTTCCATTGGTCTGTGTGTCTGTTTTTATGCTGGTACCATACTGTTTTCATTACTATAGCTTTGTAGTATAGTTTGAAGTCAGGTAGTGTTATGCCTCTGGCTTTATTTATTTATTTTTTTTGCTCATGATTGCTTTGGCTATTCGTGGTCTTTTGTTCTTCCATATGAATGTTAGGATTGTTTTCTCTGGTTCTGAGAAAAATGTCATTGGAATTTTGATGGAGATTGCATTGAATCTGTAGATCATTTTGGGTAGTATGGATATTTTCACAATGTTAATTCTTCCAACCCCAGACCGTGGGATATCTTTCCATCATTTTGTGTCCTCTTTAATTTCTCTCAACAGTGGTTTGTATTTCTCATCATAGAGATTTTCCACATCCTTCATTAACTTTATTCCTAGGTATTTTATTTTTTGGTGACTATTGGAAATGGGCTAGCTTTCTTGATTTCTTTTTCTGTGAGTTCATTGTTGGAGCATAGAAATGCTACTGATTTTTGCATGTTGATTTTGTATCCTGCAACTCCGCTGAAATCATTTATTAACATTAAGAGGTTTTTTGTAGAGTCATTAGGCTGTTCTATATATAGGATCATATCATCTGTAAACAGGGATGGTTTGACTTCATCTTTTCCAATCTGGATGCCATTTATTTCCTTTTCTTCCCTGATTGCTCTGGCTAGTACTTCCAACACTATGTTGAATAGGTGTAGTGAAACTGGGCATCCTTGTCTTGTTTCTCTTTTTAAGGGAAAAGTTTTCAATTTTTCCCCATTCAGGATGATATTGGCAGTGGGTTTGTCATATATGGCATTAATTGTGTTGAGATACTTTCCTTCTATACTCAATTTCTAGAGAGTCTTTATCATGAACAAATGTTGAATTTTGTCAAATGCTTTTTCGGCATCTATTAAAATGATCATATGGTTTTTGTCTTTGATTTTACTAATGTGGTGTATCACATTTATTAATTTGCATATGTTGAACCAACGCTGCATCCCTGGGATGACTCCCACTTGATCATGGTGTATAATTTTATGTATGTGTTGCTATATTCTATTAGCTATTAACTAGTATTTCATTGAGGATTTCTGCATCTATATTCATCAAAGATATTGGCCTATAGTGTTCTTTTGTTGTTGTATCTTTGTCTGGTTTTGGTATCAGGGTAATGTTTGCCTCATAGAATGAGTTTGGGAGAATGGCCTCTGTTTCAATTTTTTGGAATAGTTTGTAGAGAATTGGTACTAATTCTTTTTAAAGGTCTGGTAGAATTCTGCAGTGAAGCCTTCCTGTCCTGGGCTTTTCATTGTTGGGAGACTGCTGATAACAGCTTCAATCTCTTTGATTGTTATTAGTCTGTTCAGATTTTCTATGTCTTCTTGGCTCAGTTTTGGTAGTTTGTGTGTGTCCAGAAATTTATCCATTTTCTCCAGATTTTCAAATTTGTTGCCCTATAGTTGTTTATAGTAGTCTCTAATGATTCCTTGTATTTCTGAGGTATTGGTTGTAATATCACCTTTTTCATTTCTTTTTTTTTTTTTTCCATGACTGGTAAGGGGATCATAACCCGTGGCTTGGTGTCATCTGCACCGCACTCAGCCAGTGAGCGCACTGGCCGTCCCTATATAGGATCGGAACCCGCAGCCTCGGCACTCCCAGCACCGCACTCTCCCGAGTGAGCCACGGAATCGGCCCACCTTTTTCATTTCTAATTTTTGTTATTTGTGTCTTCTCTCTTCTTTTTTTAGTTAGCCTTGCTAATAGTTTGTCAATTTTATTTATCTTTTCAAAAAACCAACTTTTGTTTCATTGATCTGTTGCATTGTTTCTTGGGTTTCTATTTCATTTAGTTCCACTCTGATCTTAATAATTTCTTTCCATCTACTAACTTTGGGTTTGAATTGTTCTTCTTTTTCTAATTCTTTAAGGTGAAGTGTTAGGTTGCTTACTTGCCATCTTTCCATTCTTCTGAAGTAAGCATTTAATGTGATAAATTTCCCCCTTAGTATTGCATTTGTAGTATCCCACAGTTTTTGGTATGTTGTGTCATTATTTTCATTAGTTTCAATAAACTTTTTGATTTCCTGTTTAATTTCTTCTTGGACCCATATGTCATTAAGTAGAATGTTGTTTAATTTCCATGTATTTGTATAGTTTCCAGAGTTTCATTTGTTATTGATTTCTAGTTTTAATCCATTGTGGTCTGAAAAAAATACATGGAATCATTCTAATTTTTTTGAATTTTTTGAGACTTGATTTGTGACCTAGCATGGGGTATATCCTGGAGAATGTTCCATGTGCTGATGAGAAGAATAAATATTCTGAGGTTGTTGGATGAAATGTTCTGTAGATATCTGCCAAGGCAAATTGGTCTAAAGGGCTTGTTTAGATCTTGTGTTTCTCTGTTGATTTTTTGCCTAGATGATCTTTACAATGTTGAGAGTGGGGTGTTCAGATCCCCTACTATTATAGTATTGGCGTCTATCTCTTTCTTTATATGTAATAGTGTTTACTTTATAAATCTGGCTGCTCCAATGTTGGGTGCATATATGTTTATGATTGTTATGTCTTCTTATTGGATAGATCCTTTTATTTTTATATAGATGTCTTCTTTATCTCTTTTTATGATTTTGTGTTTAAAGTCTATTTTATCTAATATAAGAATAACTACTCCAACTCATTTTTCATTTCTGTTTGCATGGTGTATCCTTTTCTATCCTTTCACTCTTAGTGTATGTGTGTCTTTACAGGTGAGGTAGATCTCTTGAAGGCAGCATATTGTTGGGTCCTCCTTTTTAATCCAATCAATCAGTCTGTCTTTTGAGTAAGGAATTCAATCCTTTTACATTAAGAGTTATTATTGAAAGATATCAATTTACTCCAGGGATTATATTGATTTTTGTTTGTATGTTTTAAATATCATTTTTTCCTTTCTTTCTGATTTACTGTTTGTCTTCTGTGTTTGTTGGTTTCTTGGAATAGTAGATAAACTTTTTCTCTCTCTCTTTATTGTTAACATTTTATTTTACTGGTGAGTTTTGTTTTTTCTTGAGTATTCATGGTAGTGATGATTGTTTTCAGGTACTAGACCCAGTACTCACTTGAGAATTTCTTGTAAGGCTGATCATGTGGTAGTGAACTCCTGCAGTTTTGGCTTATTCGGGAAATATACTATTTGTCCTCCATTTTGGAAGGATAACCTTGCTGGGTAAAGTATTCTTGGCTGGCAGTTTTTGTCTTTTAGTGTTTTGGAATATCATCCCATTCTCTTCTGGCATTTAGGGTTTCCAGTGAAAAGTCTGATGTTACTCTGATAGTGATTCCCTTATAGGTGACTTGATGCTTCTCTCTTGCAGCTTTTAAGATTCTATCTTTGTCTTTGAGTTTTGCCAATTTGACTATAACATATCTTGGAGAGGAACTTTTTGGGTTGAATATGTTTTGGCATCTTTGAGCCTCCTGAATGTGAAGATCTGTATCTCTCCCTATACCTGGGAATTTTTTTGCTATTATTTCATTGAATATGTTTTCAATGACATTCCCTTTTTCCTCCCCCTCTGGAATACCCATGATTCAGATATTTAAGTGCTTAAGGTTGCCTGTTATCTCTCTTAGATTTTCTTCAAGTTTTTAAATTCTTTTTTCTTTTCTTTTCTTTTTCTTTTTCTTTCTTTTTTTTTTTTTTTTTTTTGTCCATCTGTGTTATTTCAAACAAGCCATCTTCAAGATCAGACATTCTCTCTTCTGCTTGTTCTAGCCTGCTGGTTAAGCTCTCTGTTGTTTTTATTTCATTGAGTGAATACTTCAGCTCCACAAGCTACATTCTTTATCAGGGCATTGATTTCTTTGTACATTTCCTCTTTCAGGTCCTGTATACTTTTTCTCATTTCATTGTGTTGTCTAACTAAGTCCACTTGTATGTCATTTAGCTTCCTTAGAATTGTTGCTTAAAATTCCTTGTCAGTCATTTCAAGGACTTCCTGTTCTATAGGACCTAGAACTTGAGAGTTACTGTATTCCTTTGGTACTTTCTTGGTTTTTTCATATTTCTAGAATCTCTCTGTTGGTTTTTAGTCATTGTGGCAGAGGCTATCACAGTTTACTTGTTCCACCCTGGTGTCTGTAGCAATATCAAGGAGTTTTGTTGACACTCAGCTGCCTGTTCCTGCCTCAGGGACCAGGGTTCGGTGGCTGGGGCCTCTCTCAGGGGCAAGGACTCACCTGGCGTGGCCTGGATACCATGCAGAGGGCACCACTGCCTTGGGGCCCCGGGGTTGGCAGCTGGGGCCGTGTTCATCTATTTTTGCCTTTCTGCCCTTTTGTCCCTCCTCCTTCCACCATGTGAGGATGCAGCAAGAAGATGCCATCTTAGAAGTAGAGAGTAAGGCTTCACCAGACACCAGATCTGCTGATGCCTTGATCTTGAACTTCCAAACCTACAGAACTGCTAGAAATAAATTTCTGTTGTTTATAAATTACCCACTGTAAGGTATTTTGTTACAGCTGCAAGGACAAACTAAGACAGAAATTGTTACTAAGAGTAGACTACTGCTGTAACAAATACCTAAAAGTGTAGAAACAGCTTTGGAACTAGGTAATGAGTAGAGGTTGGAAGAGTTGGAAATGAAAGCTAGATAAAGCTTATATTGCCATGAATGGAGTGATAAAGGCAATTCTGGTGAGGACTCAGAAGAAGAGGAGAGCTATAGAGAGAACCTCAGTCTTTTTAGAGATTCTTTAAGTGGTCATGAACAGAATGTTCATAGAACTATAAACAGTAAATACCATTTTGATAGATCTTAGAGAGAAATGAAGAACAAGCTATTGATAACTGCAGGAAAGGCCATCCTTGGTATAAAGTGGCAAAGAACTTGGCTGAATCGTATGTGTCCTAGCACTTCATGGAAGGCAGCACTTAAGAGTGATGAATTAGGATATTTGGAGGAATAAAACTCTAAGCAAAGTTGTCAGGGTGCTGCATTGCTTCTCTTGACTACTTACAGTAAAATGCAAGAAAAGTGAAGTTAATTAAAGATGATATTTATAATCAAAAGGGAAGCAGAACTTTTGGAAAATTCTCACCCTGGCCATGTTGTAAAAACAAAAAGGTGTGCTTGGAGGAGAATACTAAGTGTGTGGCCAAGCAACATTTGACAGAAAGATTAGTATGGATAGAAGGAAGCCAGATGCTTTTCATCAAGACAATGGAAGAGTGAGCCCAAAGGCATTTCAAAGATTCTTTTTTGTCATTTTGATGAAATTTTAATTTTATTTAATTTTTAAAATTTAATTTAATTTTATTCTCATTGAAACATAATTGATTATACATATTTATGGGGTACAAAATTGACAATCAGTATTTGTATATAATATGTGATAATCAAATCAGTATTGTTAGCATGTTCATCATTACAAGTCATAATTATTCTTTGCATGAGGCTGCCACTACCATCACAGGGCCAGAGTAACAGGGCCTTGAGGACAGAATGGCTTCAAAGGAGGGGCACTGGGCATTCATGAGACCTAGTGGCTCACTCCCCAGCACTACCTAAGTCTCTTCTCCTAGCATTCTGGTGCAGTGCTCCTTGGCCACCCCAGCTATGGCTCAAGCAAGCCCAGGGGCAGCTCAGATTGCCCCTCCAAAAGACACAGGTGGTAAACCTTTGCAGTGTCTACCCAGTGCCAACTCTGTTTTTTGTTTGTTTGTTTGTTTTGTTTTGTTTTTTGTTTTTGCACAGAGTGCAAAAGCTGTGGAGGCATAGGTACCTCCACCTAGATTTCAAATGATGCTTTGGAAAACTTTGAGAACCAGGCAGAGAATTGCCATAGAAATGGGGCCACCATAGATAGCCCCCACTAGGGCAATGCTTAGTGAAGCCATGGGGTTGGGGCCTCTGCAGAGATTCTCCAGAAAGGCAATGTCTAGTGGAGCCATGAGAACAGGGTCACTCCTGAGACCCCAGAACTGTAGAGCCATCACCATGCAATGCCAGCTTGGGAGACCTGTAGGTACAAGACACCAAAACCTGTGAGAGCTTCAGCATGAGTTGCACCCAGCAAAGCCATGGGGGTGGGGTCACCTGGAGCCTTGGGGACCGAACCTGCACTCCAGTGTGTCTGAAAGGCACAACGTAGAGTCAAAGAAAATTACTCTCAAGTCTCAAGAGTTAACATTATTTTCTTTGTTGGGCTTTGGACTTACTTGGGATTTGTTAACCCTTTCTTCTTGCCTATTTCTCCCTTTTGGAATGGAAATGTCTATCTTATGCCTGTCCTACCATTGTATTTTAGAAGCACATAATGTTTCATTTCTCTTTCTGTGCCTGACTTGTTTCACTTAATATAATTCTCTCAAGGTCCATCCATGTTGTTGCAAATGGCAGTATTTCATTTGTTTTTATAGCTGAGTAGTATTCCATTGTGTAGATGTACCACATTTTCCATATCCACTCATCTGATGATGGACATTTGGGCTGGTTCCAACTCTTGGCTATTGTAAAGAGTGCTGCGATGAACATTGGGGAACAGGTATACCTTCGACTTGATGATTTCCATTCCTCTGGGTATATTCCCAACAGTGGGATAGCTGGGTCATATGGTAGATCTATCTGCAATTGTTTGAGGAACCTCCATACCATTTTCCATAGAGGCTGCACCATTTTGCAGTCCCACCAACAATGTATGAGAGTTCCTTTTTCTCCGCAACCTCGCCAGCATTTATCGTTCAGAGTCTCAGATGTATTGTGTTCTAAATGAGAATGGTAAATCAAAAAAACTTTTACAAGAAAGCAAAAGAGAATATCTTTATGACCCTGGAAAAAGCAATGGTTTCTTTAAAAGGACCAAAAGGCACTAGTTATAAAAGAAAAAGTTGATAAATTGTACTACATTAAATTCAAGAAATTCTGTGTGTTAAGAGACTATTAAGAGAATGAAAAGCAAGGCACAGGGTGAGAAACATATTTGTAAATTACATAACTGACAAACGGCTTGCTTGCATCCAAAATATGTAAAGAATTCCTACAAATAACTAAGAATAGGGCAGACAACCATATAGATAAATGGGCAAAAGATCTGAACAGGCATTTTCCTTATAGCACTGCTTTAGCTACATCCCACAGATTTTGATATGTTGCACTTTCATTTTAATTCATTCAAAATAATTTCGAATTTACCTTCAAATTTCCACATTGACCCATGGATTGTGTAGAAATCTGTTGCTGAATTTCTAAAAACTTGGAGAGTTTTTTGGTTGTTTTGTTATCTTCCTGGAATTGACTTCTTGTTTAATTCCATTATGGTCAGAGAAAATTTCAATTCTATCAAATTTGCTAAGTTTTGTTTTATGACCTAGGATATGGTCTAGCAGGCCCACTTTACAGGAAACACTAAAGGAAGTTCTTCAGGCTGGAAGTAAGTGACTCCAGATGGTATTTAAATCTATATGAAGAAACAAAGAGCATCAGTAAAGACAGTACAAATGCATATTTCTTCTCCTTTGTTCTCTCAATTTAAAAAGCAATTGTATTAAACAATATGTATATAATTGTATTGAATGGGTATTATATTGAATTGTAATGAATGGGTCAAAGTAGAAATGAAAAAGGAAATTTAAAAATTCCTGGAGACAAATGAAAATGAAAACACAACATACCAGAACTTATGGGATACAGCAAAAGCAGTTTTAAGAGGGAAGTTTATAGCAATAAATGCTTACATCAAAAAAGAAAAAAGCCTTCAAATAAATAACATTACACCTCAAAGAACTAGAAAAACAAGAACAAACCAAACCCAAAATCAGTAGGAGAGAAATAACAAAGATCAGAACAGAAATAAATGAATTAGAGATTTTAAAAATGATAAAAAAGATCCATGAAACAGAGTTGGTTTTTTGAAAAGATAAACAAAATTGATAAACATTTAGCTAGACTAATGAAGAAAAAAGAGAGAAGACTCAAATAAATAAAATCAGAAATGAAAAAGGAAACCTTACAACTGATATCACAGAAATGCAAAGGATCACATGAGACTACTATGAAAAACTATATGTGAACAAACTGGAAAACCTAGAAGAGATGGTTAATTTCCTGGACACATACAACTTACCAAGGTTGAATCATGAAGAACTAGAAAACCTGGACAGACCAATAATGAGTAATGAGACTGAAGCAGTAATGAAAAGTCTCCCAACAAAGAAAACCCCAGGACCAGATGGCTTTACTACCAAATTCTACCAAACATTTAAAGAAGAACTAATACTAATTTTTTTCAGACTCTTCCAAAAAATTGAAGAGGAGAGAATGCTTCCAAACTCATTCTACAAGGCCAACATTAACCTTATACCAAAACTGGAAAAAGATACAACAAAAAAAGAACTACAGACCAATATCCCTAATGAACACACATGCAAAGATCCTTGACAAAATACTGGCAAACAGAATGCAACAACACATTAAAAGCATCATTCACCATGATCAAGTGGTATTCATCCAGGGATGCAAGGATGGTTCTATATATGCAAATCTATAAATGTGATATATCACATCAAAAGAATGAGGAAAAAAACATATCATTATTTCAATGGATGCAGAAAAAATATTTGATAAAATCCAACACTGCTTCATGATAAAAACACTCAACAGACTAGGTATAGTAGGAATATACTTCAAAAAAATAAAGGACATATATGACAAACCCACAGCTTAATATCATACTGAAAGGACAAAAATTGGAGGCTTTTCCTCTAAGATATGGTACAAAACAAGGATGCCCACTTTCCCAACTCTTATTCAACATAGTACTAGAAGTTCTAGCCAGTGCAATAAGGCAAGAGAAAGCAATGAAGGGCAACCAAATCGGAAAGGAGAAAGTCAAACTATCCGTATTTGCAGGTGACATGATCACGTACATAGAAAACCCTAAAGACACCACCAAAAATTATTAGAACTAACCAGTGAATTTAGTATAGTGGGAGATTACAAAATCAACACATGAAAATCAATAGCATTCCTATATGCCAATAACAAAATAGCTGAAAAAGGAATTAAGAAAGTAATACCATTCACATTAGCTACCAAAATAAATAAATAAATATCTAGGAGTAAATTTAGCCAAGGAGGTGAAAGTCCTCTACAATGAAATCTATAAAACACTGGAGAAAAAAATTGAAGAAGATGTAAATAAATGGAAAGGTATTCCATGTTCATTGGTTGGAAGAATAACATCATCAAAATGTCCATATTACCCAAAGCAATCTACACATTCAATGCAACTCCTATCAAAATACCAATGACATTCTTCACCAAAATAGAAAAAACTATCTTAAAATTTGTATGGAACCACAAATGACCCTGTATAGCTAAAGCAATCTTGAACAAAACAAAGTTGGAGCCATCACACTATCTGACTTCAAAATATACTACAAAACTATAGTAACCAAAACAGCATGGTACTGGCATAAAAATAGACAAATAGGCCAATGGGACAGAATAGAGAGCCCAGAAATAAATCCACACATTTCAAGAGATTTTTGACGAAGGTGGTAAAAATATATACTGGGGAAAGGACATCCTCTTCAATAAATGGTGCTGGGAAAGCTGGATATCCACATGCAGAAGATTGAAACTAGATCCCTATCACTCACCATACACAAAAATCAATTCAAAATGGATTAAAGACCTACATTTAAGACCTGAAACTATATAAATACTAGAAGAAAACATAGGGGAAATACTACATGAAATCGGAGTGGGCAGTGCTTTTGTGAACAAGACTAAAAAGGCACAGGCAACTAAAGCAAAAATACACAAATGGGACAACATCAAACTGAAAAGCTTCTGCATAGCAAGAGACATTATCAACAAAGTGAAGAAAAAACCTACAGAATGGAAGAAAGTGTTTGCAAAGTACACATCAGGCAAAGGGCTAATATCCAGAATATATAAGGAATTCAAACAACTCAACAGCAAAAAAACAAATAACCCAATTAAAAAATGGGCAAAGGACCTGAATAGACATTTCTCAAAAGAAGACATACGAATAGCCAATAGACACATGAAAAAATGCTCAAAATCACTAATGGGGAAATGCAAACTAAAACCACAATGAGATGTCATCTCACCTCAGTTAGAATGGCTATTATCAGCAAGACAGAAAATAACAAATGCTGGAGAGGATGCAGAGAAAAGGGAACTGGCCTACATTGTTGGTGGGAATGTAAATTGGTACAGCCATTGTGGAAAACAGTATGGAGGTTCCTCAGAGAACTAAAAATAGATCTTCCTTATGATCCAGCTACCCACTACTGGGTATATACCCAAAGGAAATGAAATCAGTGTATCAAAAAGACACCTGCACTCCCATATTCATTACAGCACTATTCACAATAGCCAACAGATGGAATCAATGTAAATGCCCATCAACAGATGAATGGATTAAAAACCTGTGTTATATATACATAATGGAATACTATTCAGCTATGAAAAGAAATGATATCCTATCACTTGCAGCAACATGGATGGAACTGGAAACCAACATGTTAAGTGAAGTAAGTCAGGTGCAGAAAGATAAATACCACATGATCTCACTCATATGTTGAATCTAAAAGAAAAAAATTAAAATCGATTCTCCTAGAAGTAGAGAGTAGAATAATGGTAACTGGAGGCTGGGAAGGGGGGGGGAGTGGGAGGGAGGAGAGGGGGTGGACTAACAGGTACAAAACTATGCTGTCTACCCTAAGTGAACCATTGTGCAGTATATGCATGTATTGAAACAACACACTGTACCCCACAAAAATGAGTATAAACAAAATTGGAATAGAGAAAGATATAAATAGGTTAAAAGTCAAAGGATGGAAAAAAGATATATCATGCAAACAGCAGCTATAAGAAAACTGGAGTAGCTATACTAATATCAGAAAAAACAGACACTAAAGCAAAAATCATTACTGGGGGCAAAGAAGGATATTTTATATTGATGAAAGAGTTGATCCACTAAGAGCATATACCAAGTACAAACATATATGCACCTAGAATAGAGCCCCAAAATACATGAAACAAAAACTGACAGAAGTAAAGGGAGAAATTAGAAAATTCAACAATAATATCTGGAGACTTCAATACCCAACTTTCAATAATGGATAGAAAAATTAGGCTGAAGATCAAAAGGAAATAGAAATGTTGAATAACAGTATAAACCAACTAGAGCTAACAGATACATAGAGAGACCACTCCATACAATAAAAGAAGAATACACATTCTTCTCAAGTGCAGGTGGAACATTCTCCAGAATAGACCATATGTTATGGAATAAAACACGCCTCAAGACATTTTTTTTTATTTTTTATTTTTTTTAAGCCTCAATACATTTAAAAGGATTGAAACCATACAAAGTATGTTTTGATCACAATGGAGTGAAATTAGAAATTGATAACATAAAGAAATTGGGAAATTCACAAATATGTGGAAATTAAGTAACACATTCCTAAATAAACAATGAGCCAAAGAAGAAATCACAAAGGAAATTTAAAAATACTTTGAAATGAATGAAAATATAGACACAGCATTCCTAAATTTATGGGATGCAGCTAAAGTAGTGTTTAAAGGGAAATTTATAGCTATAAACACCTACATTTAAAAAGAAGATTCAAATCAATAACCTAATCTTCCACCTTAAGAAACTAGAAAAGAAGAGCAAAGTAAACCCAAAGCAAGTAGAAGGAAATAATAAAGAGTAGAGTGAAAATTAATGAAATAAGAGTAGAGAAAGAGTAGAGAAAATCAATGAAACAAAAAGTTGTTTCTTTTAAAAGATCAAGAAAATTAAAATCATTTAGCCGACTGGCCAAGAAAAAAAGAGAGAAAGCCCAATTTACTAAAAACAAGCATGAAAGAGAGGACATTATTATCAACGTCACAGATTTTAAAAGGTTTATAATCAAATACTATGCACAACTGTATGCCAAGAAATTAGATAACTTACATGAAATGGACAAATTACTAGAAAGACACAAACTGTAATTGACAAAGAGAAAAATCTGAATAGACCTGAATTAAGTAGAAAGATTGAATTAGTCATTTAAAAAGTACTCATGAAGAAAAGGCTTCATTGGCGAATTCTGCCAAATACTTAACGAAGAATTAGTAACAATTCTTCACAAACTATTCCAAAAAATAGAAGCAGAGAGAACACTTCCTAACTCATTTTATAAGACCAGTGTTACTCTGACACCAAAACCAAACAAAGACATAGCAAGTAAGGGAAACTAAAGACCAATATCCCTTATGAAAATAGAAACAAAAATCCTCGATGAAATACTAGCAAACTGAATCCAGCAACATATTAAGAGAATTATACACCATAACCAAGTGGAATTCATCCCAGGATTACAAAGTTGTTTTACCATCCCTAAATCAATTAATTTAATATACCACATCAATAGAATAAAAAACAAAAATCACATTCATTTGACAAAATTCAACACCCCTTCATGATAAAAGCACTCAACAAATTAAGAATTGAAGAAACTTTCTCAACCTGATGAAGGAAAGACATCTGTGAAAAAAACACAGCTAACATTACACTTAATGGTGAAAAATTGAAAGCTTTCCCCCTAAGATCAGGAGCAAAATATGGATGTCTGATTTTGTCACTTCTGTTCAACATTGTATTTGAGGTTCTAGTGAGGGCTTTGGCCAGGAAAAAAAAGGGGGGGGGGCGGGCATCCAGACTGGAAATGGAATAGTAAAGCTATCTCTATTTGCTGATAACATGGTCTAGTGTACAGAACATCCTAAGGAAAAAACAAAAAACCTACTAAAACTTACAAATGAGTTCTGCGAGTTTGGGGACACAGGCCAATATACAAAACTTACTAGGATTTCTATATACTAGCCATGAACAAATTAAAAATGAATTAAGAAAATTATTCCATTTACAACAGCATCAAGAAAAATAAAATACTTAGTAATAAATTTAACAAAAGAAGTGCAGACTTGTACACTGAAAACTACAAAATATTGTTGAAAGAAATGAGAGATCTAAAAAATGAAAAAAATGTCTCATCATGGATCAGAAGACTTAATATTGTTAAGATGGCAATACAATCTTTTATCAAAATCCCAGCTGGCTTTCTTGCGGAATTTGACAACTGATCCTGTTTTATCTGTAAATTCAAATGACCCAGAATAGCCAAAACAATCTTGAAAAAGAGGAACAAATTTGGAAGTTTAACACTTCCTTATTTCAAAACTTACTGCATAACTATAATAATCAGGACAGTGTGGTACTAGCTTAAGGATAAACACACCAATCAATAGAACAGCGTTGAGAGTCCAGAAATAAACTCTCACATTTACAGTCAATTGATTTTCAACAAGGGTGCCGAAACAATTCAATGGAGGAAAGAATGATATTTTCAACAAATGGTGTCTGGGCAACTGGATGTATACATGCAAAAGAATAAAATTAGACTCCTACCTCCCACTATATACAAAAATTAACCAAAAATTGATCAAAGACCTAAATATAACAGCTAAAATATCCTCTCAAAAGTGTTTGAGCATGGAATACCTAGATTTTACTAAGCAAAAACATCAGGTTTTCAGATTTGTAGAAATTGGTTTCCAGCTCTTGAAAAATGTCCACTCACTTTGTATCTTCAAGCTACGTTTTGTAGACCAGCTGTTTGCCAGTCAGGTCCTTTCCATCTATAAATTCATCATAGGGCTTATCCCTGTCCGTGTCCATGATTTTTAACTAGTATGAAGCACATTGACGTCACCATAAGTTAACCCTCTTTTTCTCAGGAAAAAATGGTTTTAAAGTACAGAAGTGGCTTGAATTCGTGAGACCAAACTTGATTACAAATAAGTTAGAATTTTAGTAAAGAAATTGAGAAATCCCTGCTTAACTCTCTTTGCTGGTGACATTTTATTTTGAGTTCTAAAGCTGTCTGATTTCCAAAATTTACATTTGCACTGTCTGCTAAATATTCAAATAGATGAGCAAAGTTTACTTTGTATTTATTTATCAACAATCTTTTCTGTTTTATATTTTCTTAAGTTTTATTATGATCTTCATAGAAATCTAGATGATTTGAAACTCTGTTTTTCATCAAAGTACCTAAAAGGTAGGAGAAACAGTGGTTTGACATATTACTTGATATACTGTAGAAAGCATGATCTTTGGTAAGATCTGACAGAATCAGCTCTACACTGTAAGAGGCCCACACATCTACCAAAATTTCCCCTTTTGTTCACTCACAGGACATTTTAGTTGCAACCTCGGAGTGATGCAACAATGAATGATTCATTATTGAGAGCTGCAAATCATGGTTGACATAAGGGTCAGGTTAAAAACAGCAACAGTGACTATGGATAATCTATGCCATATCTGCTTGTTGCTAAAAACTGTGTTGCTTTTGGCCCCTATTTTGGGGCGGGACACAATATGAGTTTGGTACCTTTCTCCTAAAGCTTGAGCAACCATTGTTGAAAAATGAGATTTTCATATCCTGGAACAGGGTTTCCTAGGATGTAGGACTTTCAGTGCTAAAAGTGGGATAGTACTAAGGAAATCAGGATGACCGGTCACCCTATTAGGCCTTTGGTAGCTTTCCAGAGAATTGAAAGGATTGTTTTTGACAGTTTTGTCCAGCTTCATAGTTGCTTTTGGAGTAGAATATTTGTTTATCTCCTTAATTCATCATGCCAAAAGTGCATCTTTGGTACTATGTATTCTACATATCATTTTTAATATGTCTCTGTCTCACAAAAATGTAAACCCCTTGACAATAGGGATTTTTGTCTGTTTTGTTCACTGCTGTATTTCCCATGCTTGACATATGGTAGTCACTCAATAAATATTTTTTGATGAATAAATGAATTAATGACACTTGCAGGAATGTGGAGAATAGATCAGAGGAGGGAAAAATCAAATTGGGATAGGCTAATTAGTAAGATAGTGGAGTGATCCAGATTGGAGATGGTAGAGAGGCTGGAGATAATGAAAAGTGGACTGATTCAAGAGATAGTTAGGAAGCAAAATTGCCATGATTAATGATGGAGTGGAGATGAATAAGGGGAGTGAAGTAGAGGGTGGTGTCCAGAATGATTTTTTGTTCTATGGCCTGCAGAACTGGGTGGTTAAATGTGCTATTCAGTGAGTTAGGAAACAGTGGACCAGTATCAGGTTTATAAAGAGAAGATCATGAGTTCTCTTTCAGACATATTGACTGTGACATGTCTTTGAGATGACTAAGCAATTTCAAATAGGCAGTTGGATATATGGTCCTAGAATTCAGAAGAGAAATGTTGGCTAGAAAGATCAATGAGTGTGTCATTACTCCCAATGTGGGTGCTAAATAAATGGATGATTCCCAAGGAAGAGAGAGGAGAGGGCCTGAGATCAAGCTGCGACTGTTATTCTGCATGCACTCAATTTTCACTTGGATTAATGAAGTTACTTAATTGTAAACTGGAGCTTAAGTTAGGATTTTAAATCACAAGTATTTTAAAGATTTTGAAATAGAACAATTAAAAGAGATTTTCAGATTTTCTCCTACTTTTCCTTTAGGTCCTGTTTTTAGAGATGACTCATGTTTTACAGTCAAGTTTGGTGTCCATTGGTTGTTTTGTATAACTTTGGTTAAGAGTGACAATGGAGGGTGATGGTTCTGATTTTTTAGGTATTTACCAAATCCTCCTGTGTGTTCAGCACTGTGCTAGGTGCTTTGAAGATATACATAAGAGATATATACTATTCTTACTCTTGAGGGATTTTCAAACTATTTGGAGGAATAATTGTATATTAAAATTGAAAGAGACTTTAAAGATCATCTAGTCTGATTCTTTATGTTTTACAGAACATAAAAGTGTGTCCAGAAAGATGAAGCATCTTTCCAAGTTCAAAAATGAAGTGATGGAGATCTGATATAAGTCAGGGCCCCTGATCTCTAGCCAAGCGTGCTGCTCTTTTTTAATAAATCATTCATTCATTCAACAAACATTTCTTGAGTGCCTACTATGTGAATGTACTGTTCTAGACACTCGTGATAAATCATGGTACTTTTTCATCCACATTCACCTCTGGTGACTAATAGCAGCATTTACAATGCCCTGGGCATTCAGTAAGCAGAGTTGATTGACAGCTGGGTGTGGCTGACAGCTGGATCATCCACTTTCAATTTATAATCATTTCTTCTCCTGGTGCCTGAAGGAAGAAAAAAATAGTGGTAGATTAACATATGAAGCAATTAGAGACTAATATACGGTATACAGTATATAATTAAGTGCTAAATTGCATTGCATTACTGTGAGTGCAACAGGGAGATATAGGAGCCACAGTTCACAGAAAGACAGACCCAGAGTACAGGACCACAAACTTAGATAGGAAAAGATTTTACATTAGCTCCCCCACATGTTCATTTGAGGAAGTTCAGCAAACAGTTATTGGTCAGGCACTGTGCTAGGTGCCTAGGGATATAAAAAAGAATAAGACATGGTCCTTTCTCCCAAAGAGCTTGCTGTCTAGGGGGAGAGGCAGAATGAAGTACGTATAGTATCAATATAATATGATAAATGATAAGACTGAGGTCCGTGCATGAGCGCTATGGAAGCAAAGAGGAGGGGAACTTTACCCAATCAAAGATAAGGTAAAGCTTCTTGAAGGCCGCTAGATCTTAGCTAATCCAAGAAAGTTGTAAAAGGAGTTCTAGGAAGCAAGAACAGCATGAATAAAGAAACAAAGACCTTTTGTCTCTCTATTCCACTTATCAGAAAAACTGGAGACAATTTAGCTACTTGTAAGTGGAATGAGATAAAAACTACTCCATATCACTGACTATAAAGCTAGCACTTGGAGCTAATATTTATTGAGCTCTATGGGCCAGAAGCTGTGCTAAGTGCTTTATGTGGATTATCTCACACAATCCTCATAAAAATCCTTGAGAAAGGTACCCCATCATCCTTACTTGACAGATGAAGAAATTAAGGCACTGAGAAGTTAATGTGAAACCAGGATTTGTGTCCAGGTCATTTGGTTCTTTGCCTCCCTGTCTAGATTATGTCTCATTGTGAAGATTAGATCCCTACAAATCTTATCCATATGAAATTCCTCTAGCATTTAGATTTATTATTTTAATACTTGAGATTAGTATAGATCTGTCTGATCATGTTATTTAACCAACAGCCAAAATAGGGCCAAAAGGAAAAATAGATGCTCAAGATCACCAGGGACCCAATGGCAAAGCCAGTTATTAGCATGTTTCCTCACTAAAGTATATGACTAAAAGTGGTATTAATCAAAATGAAGTCTCCCGGGCATTCCAATGTAATTGAAGAGATGCCCAAGTTGTAAGGTTTTTGGGGGGTTATTTTGTTTTTCTTTTTTCACCTTGATGGCTGCAGGTCAGTGGTTGTCAGATGTTTGTGTATATCACAGTCCTACCTGGGAAGCTTGTTTTTTTTTTTTTTTTTTTTTTCTCATTAATAAATTTTTATAGATCACATGTGGTTTTCTTTGTTTTTGTTTTTTTCTTAATTTTATTTTGTCGATATACAATGTGGTTGATTATTGTGGCCCATTACCGAAACCTCTCTCCCTCCTCCCTCTCCCCGCTCCCACCCAACAATATCCTTTCTGTTTGCTTGTCGTATCAACTTTACCTGGGAAGCTTGTTAAATATATAGTTGCTGGGCCCCATTTTCCTCCTATGCCAGAATCACTGGAGTAGAGCTTGGGCTACTATATTAACTAATTCCTGAGATGATTTCACTCTATTTCTCTTCCACTTCTCTCCATTCTTTATTACATTCTCTTCCCCATTCTCAATGGTCTTATTTTGTTAAATATTTATTGAGTGCCTACTATGGACCAAACACAAAGTTCTAAGGGGTGCTCTGATGGAGATTCATTCTAATTGGAGATGGAGACAGATGATAAACACATAAACAAACAAATACGAAGCAGTACAGCATGGTGATCAACGTGGGTTCTGGAGTTAAAACAAACGTAGGCTTGAAACATGGTTCTTCCTCTTCCTACTGTGTGGCCTTGGGCAAGTTACTTAACTGCTCAACAATTTCTTTCATATAATATTCCCTACCTCTCAAGGCTGTGGTAAGGATCTAATAAGACAACGTACATAAAGAACTTAGCACTGTGCCTGGTATATGGTCTGCACTCAGAGTTAACTCATTACTTTGCAGGCAACAGCACTGCGAAGTATAGTTATTTCTTCAATATTGCCATCGATATACTAAATTAAGTTCAGCTTGTGTGTTTATTCAACAAACAATGTTTTAGGGATGTCAATGTGTCTCTAAAGCATTTTCCCATGCCACATTTGGTAGTTTCCTTGGCAATGTCTGTACCAGATCCAGCCTCAAATTGCTAAACAAGGAAGAGATATCAATAACAAAGTCCACCAGGGCCCGCAGATCCTCAGTTAGGTACCTGAGTAGTTTCATAGGCTGCCTAGAGTTAAGAATGTTTATAATACTCACCAATACTCTAAGTGGAACTTAAAAAACAAACAACAACAACAACAAACTAAGAAGAACAGCATAGAGGCCAAATGCTGTGAGCCAACACTAGTGAGTAATCAATTAGATGATATTGTAGTCAAGGGATACATAAAAAAAAAAACCAAAACTGTCCTTCCTATTTGTTGGGGCAAGAACACACACATACATCATTATCTGTCCTTGTGCTCCATAACAACCTTGCAAGTAATATTTTCATTTGACTGATGTATAAATTAGGGCTCAGAGTAGTCAAATGAAAAGCCCAAGGTTACTCTGGTAGTTAGTGGCAGGCCAGCAGTTCAAACCCAGGCCTTCTGACTCTTACGCAGCATTTCATACAAATAGTGTTTTTTTCCACACAAACATTTAAAATGCTTAATCCATCCACTTTAAAAAATAAAGATTAAGAAATATAAAATGTATTCAATACGAAAAATGCAAATAGACTTTAATTCTACGTAAGTGACACTTTTTTTTGCACTTGTCATGTTTGCAACTTTGCATTTGTTCATGTGATTACTTGATTCAGGTCTGTCTCCCCTACTACACCAAAATGGACCATGTCCATTTTTATCTTACACATAGTGGGTGATCAATCTGTATTTGATGAATGAATGACCCACTGGTGTCGAATATAGCCAGAAGGTCATAGGCAAGAGGTGAATTTAGCCTTTGCTTTAGGCAGGAACAGAAATGCCGGTGGTGTCTTATAATGAAGATGGGCAAAGGAGTTACCTCTTAGTTGCTGAAGAGGATGAATTTGCTTGCACTGAACTTGGTGATTTGAGGTCAAGGGCCGATCTAAGCAGAGCAGATACAGTTGCTAAGCTGTTGTTTACAGTGTAGTGAAAGTCAAGAGATTGTATCAATTCTCTAAAGAAGAATGTAGGACAGTTTCTTAACCTGTGTTCCTCAACAGATCTGCATCAGAATACCTGGGTATTTTAGGGAGGCAGATTTCTGGACCCAGACCTTCCGAATCCCCAGAAAATGGCACCAAAAAAATCTACATTTTTAATAAGCTCCTCAGGTAATTCTCACTTTCAAAGTTTACGAACTGCTGGGCCTGGAATAGCAATAGACCCACAGAGGGTCTAAGACTGTCTGGGGAAATGTGTGCATTAAATCACAAAGTGAGAAGAAGGAAAACCTACAAAAGAGACCAAAATAGCAGCCACAGAGCCAGAGTCAGGGCACTGTTGTCATAAGCCAAGGAAGTTGAAAGTTTAAGAACAAATAGATGGCCAAAAGTGTCAAGTGCAACAGAGATGTCAAGAAGGAAGATGAAGAAGTGCTCACTTTGGCAGCACATCTACTAAATTGGAACAATACAGAGAAGACTAGCATGGCTCCTGCGCAAGGATGACATGCAAATTCGTGACATGTTCCACATTTAAAAAAAAAAAAAGAAACAATGAAGATGGAGAAAAGTCATTGAATATGATAAAAAAAAAAGACCAAGTATGACCTTTGAGCATATTTTTAGTAAAGTAATAACGACAGAATACAGATCTTGAGGGGGGTGGGGACTGACCTGTCCTTCAAGACCCAATTCAAAACATTGCCTCCCAGTGATGTATTTCCTGACTCCCCTGGACAAAGTCCATCAATCCTTGTGGTATGTAATTCTATTATAACAGTTCACTTACTGTACTGAAATTCTGTTTACCTGTTTTTCTTCCTCATTAGACTGAGAATTCCTTGAGGGCAGGAACTGTGTATTTTTTTAAATCTCTTTTTTCCAGCTTTATTGGGATATCATTGATAACTAAAAATTGTATATATTTAAGGTGTACAACTTGGTGTTTTGATAACAAGCTGTGTCTTGTTCTTTTTCAAATCTCCAGGTCTGGCATAATACCTGGCATTCAGAAGATATCTGTAAATGCCCACTGAATGAATGATTGGAGAGCAATTGGAGGCAAAGGGCACAGTCTGACAGTAAAAGTAGATGAATTCTGTACATTTGAAGGCAAATGAGAACTGGGCAATTGATGCTGCTGAAGCAGGGAATAAGTAGGAAATCAGTTCCTCCAGAGCATGAAAGGGATGTGATTAAAAGCACAGCTTTAGCTTTAGAAAGCAGGAAGGATAGCTCTTTCTCTGAATCTTGAAGGAAGCATCAGATGGTGGGTGTACAAGATAAAGTAGCTTAGCTCAGATGACACTTTTCTAAATAAGTCATGAAACTAAGGCCTTTGCTGAGAATGAGGTACAAAAAGCAGGGTCTAGAGCTTGAAGAAAAAGACTGGAAAACAGTTGGTGAAAGTGTACTGGTGAATCATTCAGAGATTAATAGATCTCATGCTATATCCCCTGGCATTAAGAGCATGTTATCGCTATTTGACTCCTTTCCATAGCCCATGAAATAACAGACCGCATTTATCAGTCATGCTCATTGGGACTGGCTACCAGACCTGGAGCCTAAAAGTAACTGGAATCACTGATCTCTCCCTCTGCTGAACTCTCTCTGCACTTCCTTTCCACCTTTTAAGGCAGTCACTGTAGTGTATCTTCTATCACAGCGATTCATCTTTTTCTTGCTAGATTGTTAACAGTTGAGTGCAAAGGCTACATCTTATTCACTGTTGTGCTGTACCTTAGCATGGTGCTTTGTACATAATAGATGGAAGATGTCTGTACCAGGCACACATCTCTAATATAGCATTTATCACATAATACTGTATTTGCTTGTCTGTCTCCCCTTTTACACCATGAGCTCAAGGGCATGGACTGAGCTGTATTGATCTATGTCTCTCTTGTGTTTGGAACTTAGTAGTTTTGGAAATGTTTACTGAATCAAATTTTGTTGAATGCATGGATGAGAGAATAAATAAAAGATAGCAGATTGTAGTGATTTGGGGGAAAACCTAAAAAAGATGATACACTGCAGACACTGCATTTTGTCACTTATACAATCATCTGTCTCATCCTAACACCAGTAAGTGTGTAAAGCTGATGGAAAATGATGCTGGGGGACCTGTTTTCATGTACACCATAAATGTTTGGAATATACATTCTGGATCTTCTTATGAAAATTTCTAGCCGCTCCCTTTTACAGCACAGAGCCTGGGTAAAAGGGCTAAGGGTTCCTTGCAGCGAAATGACTGATTCATCCACTCTTATTAGGTATCTATTTGAATGGGATCAATATTACACCATCATGCTCACTGTTTTCATGGGGATTACAATTTAAGGTCGACATTGCAGAGAAAAATAAAAAGAGTGATGAAATAGCATTGGATCAAAACAGTGGAAATCCACTCCCCACTGCAGGAAAAACAGCTACCTGAAGGGCATCTCTAAATTTTCACTGTTTTATTAGGGCTTTAAAAAAAAAAAGGCTGGCTTGCAGTCTGTGAGGCCAATAAAATAATAACAAAAGCTGACCCTTACACAGGGCATACTATGTGCCTAGGCATTATTCTATGTGATTTACATATATTAACTCATTTCTCATAACAATCTTTTGAGATGGATATCATTATGATCTCCATTTTGGAGGGGATGAAACCAAGGGACAGAGAGGTAACACAATGGGGTCAAGGTCATAGAGCCGGGGGGGGGGGGGGGGGGGGTGGAATTCAAACCCAAGCAGTAGAGCTCCAACACACCATAGCGGAAAGCACTCGTCTAGGTGTCTGGTTTACCTGTGTGGGTTATAAAGAAAATCACTTATCGTTTCTGATTGTGATAATCCTAGCATTTATAGAGAGCCTGTTATACGCCAGGGACACTAATACATGCTTTTAGTTGCATTCTCTCATTTCTTCCTCACAATAAACCTGTGAGGTACTATTTATATCCCCAATCTAAAGACAAAAATAATTTAAGGTATAGAGGTTAAGATGATTCGCCCGAGGATTGAAATCCAGGCAGACTGACTTCACTACGAGCTTTTCAGTCTTTCCCCGCAGTAAAAAGAGGCGAACGGAGGACCTCAAAGGGATGCCACGAGAGTACAATGAAATAATGGATGTGAAAAGGCCTCGGTGAACAAGTGCAAGGGATAAGGCCTACCCACTCAAATCACTGTTGAAAACCAGTTACCCGGCGGCCCTGTTCAACGGTTTCTAGTCCCAACCCCTGCCCCTTCTCCACCCAACCCACAGCGCTATCTTCGAATCTCTTTCTCTATCTCTTCGGATCCTGCCCGCAAACACTTGGCGGAGCGTCGGAGCGGAGAATAGAAGGTACGCGCGCGAGCAGGAGGAGGGGCCTACCGCCCCATCCGTACAGGGGCTGGCCTCTGCACATGCGCCGTGGCTCTGCGGCTTCAGTCGTCTCCTCTCTGCTGCCAATCAGGGCCCGCGGCGCGCTCGGAACGTATCAACGCTTTGTGGGTCGTGTGCGTGCGAGGGGGGTGACGTAAGGGCGCTCCGCGAGCCCGTCTCTCCTCGAATGAAAGGAAACAACCTCCGGCGACAGAGCCCCGCTCTCAGGCACTGCCGGAGAACCGAGACCGACTTCTTTCTCTTTCCCCTCATTGGCGCTTCTCTCCTGCCGTCCGCCTCGGGGCCCCGCCGGTGAGTCCCCACGGAACCCTGGGGCCCCCCATTCTCTGGCCGGCGGGAGAAGACAAGGAGGATGGCGGTGGCCAGGCCGCCGCCCCTGCCCGTTGTAAAGGAGGACTCTTGGTGGTCTTGCTTTATTGTCAGGGACCCCAGAAGCGCCACTCATTGTAGGCACTTGGCGAAGAAGCTGCTGAGAAAGTGCTTTGGAGGTGCAGAGGGAAAGGTTAGGCTTAAGCCTAGACTCCGGGGGAGGGGGCGCAACATTTGAGGAGGGAAAAAACTGGGAATTTTTAGTCTTTGCGATTGCTTAGGACATATTTGGGAAGGAGGGAGACTCCCAGTTTGGGAAGAGTAAGAGGAAGAATTGTTAGTATGGCAAGAGGGTAAGCCTTACGGAATGAAGAAAAACTCCGGGGTGGGGGGAATTAGGGGTGAAACGGAGATATAAGGAGAAGCTTGCAACGAAGAATTAGAGGGCGAACTCCTGGGGGAGGGGGCGTAAAGAAAGTGCTAGGATGATGTTTTCCTGGATTCGGGAGGATTGGAAAAGGACGATTAGGGGACCCTGACTTTACGACTGAAAGGAACCTGCCAAAGTGTTTTAGAGGAAGATAGTTTTGCGAGTTTAGCTCTTGATTAGAGGGAGATCTTGGAGTCTAGTGTGTACTGGGGAATAAATAACGGAGAGAATCCGGTACGTTATGTGTACCATCCTTTATTACATGGACGAACAGCCCGGTATTCTTTTCAATTTCCATTCGTTTCAATATTATGCGTGGAAGTTGAAAAATCTTCTGTTTTTGAAAAACCTTTTATTTTCATCGGTTTACTACGTAATATCAGGTCTTATTCATGCAATTCAAATTCTTTCTCTACCCTTGGGTTTGAAACAACTGGAAAATTCCTTTAGTTTCCTTTTGAATAACCGCAAAAAGCAGTGCGAAGCATGTAATAATTCATGCAAGCAAATTCAGGTGCCCTTCCGGTAATTTCTTATTCGTTTATTTCTCGCCACTGTAACTTTCCTGATAGAAACACTGTTTTTTTTTTTACGATCACGTCTATACATTTTGATCTATGTACAACTTGCTTGCGTGTGGAATGCTTTAATCTTCCGGAACTGCAGTTTTTGTTTTGTTTTGTTTGTTTTTCTGTGAAACGCTCTTTCATATACCAGTCATTGAATGAGCTCTCGAGTTGGTTCTTGAATGCTCTCCTTGATGTTTCGGGTTATTTCTACCTTGATGTTTCACAGCATCTTGAAAAATCAGAACCGCGTTGATTGCTTCAGCCTAACTAATCTGACTGTTATACATTTTTCAGACATTTAAATTATGTTTTTCATGCTGTTGGTGCATCTTTATTTCTGCTATATTGCATTTTCCCATAATGTTATGTTTCTTTTAAGAAAAGGGTTTCATTGTTGGGTGAGAGCATCAAAGTTTGATCTCCGCATGCCTTGAAAAACCTTTTAGACTAAAATTAAAATGCCACATAGCTGTGGATCATTATGAACCCCTTAGTATTTTGGTCCTTGGAATGCCCTTATTCTACTTAACTGGAGACCACAAATGTGACAGCATTAGATAAAAATCTGTATTTTTATGATAAAGACATTTTTGCTCGGAGTCATTGTTTCCGTGATGCTCTCCACTTCATGTTTTACAAGGAGGCTGCAAAAGAAATTAGCAAGATATACACAGATGCATTATTTGAATTTTAGTGGAAAAATCCATTTAGTCATTGCACATTGGGGAAAGTTTTTAATTGGTTTGGTGCACTTTTGTGTGGCTCTGTTCACTTTACAAATTAAGTTTAAACTGATTACAGAAAAATACTTGAGAATATTTTTAAATGTAAAATTGCACCTTTTTTCTTTTAGATATTGGAGTCTTTGATCTAGAAAAGCAGGTTCTCAAAATTAGGAGAGAAATTTACCGTTTTAGAAATTGAAAGAGGCAAATTCAATATGGGTAGAATTTTGGGGATACCATTTCAGAATTAATTTTAAGAATAAAAAGTGATTTTCCATTCCAGGCATTTTTTATCATAGGCCAGTTTTGTAGCCAGTGGTAGGACTGTATAGAAATTACACATTAAAGATGTCTGTACAGATTAGTTTTATAATGTGCCATCCTTTCAACTGGCCAGGATGACCCGAAGAAATGCTGAATATAAAACAGTGATTTCAGAGTGCCTATTATTCATTGTATAGTAGTTAAGAAAACTAATTTTGAGCTCAAATAAATTTTGGTGCTATGCATGAATTTTGCTGTTTTGCATAGTTAATTCTAAAAATTTGGGCAGCTATATTCCTGATAAAGCAACTGAATGCATACTTGCCTGAGCAAATGCAAACACACTTCCCCTTTTGTTTCTTTTGTTTCTCTCTTATGTCCTTTTTTTTTTTTTTTCTTTAATCCTAAAAGTATTTGCTGCCTGTTTTCAATCAGTTTCACGGTTTATAGCCAGTGCTATGAATACAGTACTATTGTAAAGTATCCGATGCCATTTGGAAGACTGAGGTATTTAAAATTATAGATAGCGTTAAGAGTTTGTTAAACCCATCAAAGCAGAGACTTTCAGGGCCTTTGAAGTTTCGTTAAAAAGAAAATCCTAGGTATAAATTGATGAGAAGGCATGTTTTCTTTATGGCTTCACATTAAATTTTGATTAAGTATCTGAATTTTTATATTGAAAAGCGCTGAATGGCTTGTACATAATACCTTGCTGACATCCAGTTGCTACTGTTCTTGTTGGTGAACAAATGCTTCTCCGAAAGCTGCAGTGTAGTGTAAGTGAGTCAATTTTTTTCAACATGGTATTACGACCTTGTTCAAATACGTAGAAAAAAAGAAAGAATTTAGTAAATTAATTTTAAGACCAAAGTTTGTGACTTTATTGATTGCGATGTGTGTGGCAACCTGGGTCTTGAACTACTTGGTCTTGTTGATTTGGAAAAACTATACAAATCAAATAACTGATTTTAAATTTGTTTAGTGTTGTTCTGAAGAATCCATGTTGAGATTGATGATCTGAATCTGAAACCTTCTGTATTACAGCTTTTCCTTTTTTTTTTTTTTTACTGTATTATCTATGATTATAATTTGACAAAGTTTAAGGCTCATTCAGAAAAATTGTCCTGCCTCTACACAGTATTACTTATTTGAGCATGGAAGTTACTGCATTTAGAAGACCACTGTCAGTTCCTGACTTTAATTAATAAGCAGACTTGGAATGAATCTCAGAATCTTATAATATAGTTGTTTTATTTGTAATTGGGTCGAAAAGTCTGCATTTTTTAATAGTCTGTTAGAAGTTTAATTTTTTAGCTTGAAAAAGGAATAGAATTACAAGAATTAATTTATTGAAAACATATACATGATTTTTTAAAACTTGGAAATAATTTAAGTTTTTAAAATACGTGTTCTAAAGTCATGGTTAAGTAAACTCATTTTAGTTTTGTCCTATCGATATGTGACCTTTTTAGAAATTGTGTTATTATAGAATTTTGTAGTATTTCTTCTCTGGGTATTTTGTAGTTTTCTTAGTTTCTGCTCTGTTCTTAGATACATAATTCATCTCCTTGAGGGGGCACCTAGCTATACAGGAAAATTTTTTTGCATTAATTATGCCAGCAGATGATGATTTAATATTGTACATTGTACATTTTTTATCCACAAGAAATAGTTCTAATTATTTCACATATCCTCTCATTTGGGAGCATTTTAATTTTTCTCAACTACTCTAAACTTCATTTAGTTATTTATTATGGAGGAATCTAGGTTTTAATATTAATTTGTACTAAATAGCCATTTTAAAATGCATGTATTAAAACTTAGGTCAAACATTAAACAACTTACATGAATATGTATAAACTGATTTTAAAACGAAATTAACTGTTTTGTTGCCCTTCTTATTCTCTGTAGCATTTCTTGAGGCTTAAAGTGGCATTCTAAAGGCAATTTAAAAATCATGTCAAGCTCAGTTGAACAGAAAAAAGGGCCTACAAGACAGCGCAAATGTGGCTTTTGTAAGTCAAATAGAGACAAGGAATGTGGACAGTTACTAATATCTGAAAACCAGAAGGTGGCAGCACACCATAAGTGCATGGTAAGTATACTGGCAGCAACCGAGAAGCCTTGAAAATCATTCATGAGAAAATAACACATGAATGTTCCTGGATACTTTAAAAAAAAAAAAAAAGTAAATTTTTAAGAAATGGCTTATCACTAATGCTATGCCATTTTTACTAGAAAATTTCCTTTTAAATTTAACATCTTATTCATTGTTTTACTGTAATTAATTTATATATGAACCTTAATTTTTTTTAAATGTAATTTATAGCTCTTTTCATCTGCTTTGGTATCATCACACTCTGATAATGAAAGTCTTGGTGGATTTTCTATTGAAGATGTCCAAAAGGAAATTAAAAGAGGCACGAAGCTGGTAAGTTGGTATTTCTGCCTCTTGAGAATAAAAATTATTTTAAACTCATTAAGGAGGAAATTGCTTATTTTAGAGTTTAGAGTAGTAATTGCATTACTAACTGAGTATATTTTTAAATTGTAGGATATTTTTTCTGAGCCAGCAAAATCCAAGGCAGGGTTTAACTTATTTACCACTCAACAAAAAGTAGTGAATCAATATTTATATTATTCAAAATTTTCTCTTTTCAAAAAGAATCAAAATCTTCTTGGAGATTTCTTTACTTAGAAAACAAGCAGTTTGTTTAATTTGAGAATATAGTATGTTAAAGTCTTCATTCAAGTATATTTCTCATAATTCTGGTATGTCTTCATCTTCCATTATAAAGTTGTTATGGTCATTACAAATGAAGATGACAATATTCTCTCATCAGAAAAATGTCAGCACTTGCTGAACAAAGTATTTTACTGTGGTTCAGCTATATAACAGCATTTATGACTTTGGATTACTTTTGGTGAATTTTACAGTTTTTCTGAAGCTGTGCTAGAGTAATGTTACTGTAGTTGTCTTCACTACCAGTAACCGGATTGGCAAGATATTATGCTGCTGTATTGGAAAAGTAGTGTCATCTCAGTTGGTATTTATGACACAGTATGGTTTACTTTGAAACATTTAATTAGTCAAACGATTTATTTTCATTTGGTTATTTTTCTCATTTTAGCTCTTTGAAATTACATACATAAAAGTACTTCACTATCAAGTGTTTCATTATTTTAAAGATGGGTTTGGGAGAATTTATATCTGTGTTCTCAGTCACTGAATAATTTCTTATTTTACAATGAATCTGAGATGATAGTTTTTGGATGAAATGGTGATGGGAAGAGGGGACTATCATTTTGATGATCGGGAATAATATATGTTGAAAAGTATTCAGTCTTCTAGTATTAGAAAAAAAGCAATCTGAAGAAAAATAAATTCAAAGATAACATTTGAGATTTGCTTTAAGATAAATAGTTTCAAACCCTAGAATCAGTATTGGTACAAATGGGAATTCAGAGGTCAGACCATTTTTGTTATACTGAGACCTTAACTGTGAAAATGTTTCTCTTCTCCACCCCCGATAGTGTAGATAGTAATAGAAAGCTCCTCTTTTTTTAAATGTGATTTTTATTTGGTGGTTTTAGATTTCTTTATGTTACTTTGGTGTGCTGATTTTTGAGAACCAGAGCACTGTTTTTATTTCCTAGCCCTTAAAACAAATTCAGATTGAGAGAAAGAATACTATTTACTTGAAAGTGGTTGTGCTGTAAACCTCATTACCCCATTATTTATTCCTTGGCCTTATGATTATCCTTGGAAAATGCTTCTACGTCCTTACTTGTTAGTATTTTTGTTATTCGTCCTGGCTACTGTAGTCAGAACAGGAGCAGTTTTTGTCCCTAATGTTGAAATATTATTAACAAATATAATGCCTAATTTTACATGTTACATGAAGCAGCAGTGTACATCTGGCAGTTTTGCTAAATTCAATGGAGATTTAATTTATTTGGACCTGTTTGTTAAGAAAACATCAGAACTGTATATACAAGTTTCACTATTATAAATTGTTTTGATTAATTTTTAATGTTATAGTGTAGGGAGTAATTTTTCCCCAAGTGTAGTGTGTTGTAAATAACTAAACTTGTTTCTTGCTCTAGGGAGTGGAACAATATTGGGGGTTAGAACACAAGCTATAGTAGCAGAGTTGGGTTTGAATCCCAGCTCTGTCACTTAACTAGCTGTGGGTGACACTGAGTAAGTTATTTACTTCTCTAGGCCATATTTTCCTCACCTGCACAAAGGGGAGAACAACAGTACTTGCCTCACAGAATTATTGCCAGGATTAAAGGAAAGAATATGTAGGACTTAGCATGGTGCTCTGCCCATAGTTAAGACTTGATAAATGGTAGCCACCACTGTAGTTAATGTTTGTAAATAAAAATAAGATCCTGCTAATATCATTGTAGGCTAATGAAAAGCGTGCTGGGCTGGGCAGTCATGAGGCCTATTTTTTTTAAAATAGCTACCGCTGCGTAACACATGATGTAACTTTACACAACTAAAAAGTGCTATAAGAGATATAGAGAGTTACCTTAGAAAAGGTAATTCAGTTGCCATTTTGGGGCTGTGGACATCTAACATTGAGGAATAGTGGCAGAAAGGAAGAACTTTTAAGCCTAGGTATATATCATTTTGCTCTCTTTCCTTCTGCCAAAATGTCAGAATTCATATAACTCATATAGTGGATAGGAGGGCAGCATTTATGTATTTAACTTTGAAATAATTTTAAAACTGCTTTTAGCCTTCAGTTTTGCCCCTTCCATTATACTGTTTTTACATGAAGTGCCATCCAGTAACCAAAATTCCAGATTTTAATTTTCTTCTTCATTTTTCCCTGTGTAGATTTGCCTAATTAACAAAAGGGCCATAAATCAAATGGAAGGGGAGAAAAAAAGTGAAGAGCTTTACGTAACTAGATAAACTACATATAAACTAGATAATCAACTTCCCTAATTGACTTTTTAAGGTATTTTATCCTATAAACCTGTTTGTCCTAGCTCCTGTTCATCTGGATTTCTGAAGTGAAAAGTAGGTCGTGAATACCCAATGAAAATAATCAAAAACGGGAGCACTGACCCCTGAGTGCTTTCAAGGTAGATTCCAGTCTGTACCTGGTGTTGGCTCCAAAGGTGCTCACTTGCCCCCAAAAAAAAGAATGAGGGAAGAGGCTGGGGCTTGAGGTGGAAGTGTATAGGCAGCCAGGTGGATCAGGCCCACTTGGGATGAGAGCTCTCAGTAGAACAGGAGGTGCAAGCATGCAGTTTCTGTGTTCTTGCTGCCACAGGCAATTTTCCAAGGGTTTCATGTCAGCCACAAGGATCAGAAGAGGAAAGCCATTGTACATGAACATACTCATCGCTTTTACATCATCTTTTAAGTATATAGCACTAAAATAGACCAGGAAAAATTTGCCAGAGTTCTAAGGCTTTTATCATTTGAGGCCCTGTTTTTGCAGTTTAGACAGATATGTATTTTTCCAGAATGATTTCCAATTCCTACTGAAGCCATATGGAGACACCACACATCTGTACCATCTATTCTTATTCTCCAGCCATCTAGCCAAGAAATGTAAATTTCCAAGTAAAATCATGAGTTATCATTGGTTTTCTGGAATTTGTTTAAGGAGACACTTGAGTATATTTGAAGAACATACTCTTTCTGGATGAAGCTAGGTGGTGAGATCACTGAGAGTATCTACATTGGATAGCTACTGCTTTAATTGGCACCTGTAGCAGATAGAAAGACTGCAAGAACAGAAAAAGTTCAGAAGGCCATTTAGTTCACTTTCCTTACCCCTAGGCAAGATTGTCTATAAGCCATCCAAGGTAAGATGTTTGCCTTTCCTGTTCTTAAATATATCAAGAAATTGTGATTCTACCCAAGTAACCTGAAACAGGACCAGTAATATATAGCACTGGTCAGAGTTAAGAAATCCGTCCTTCTGTATAAATCAAGTATCTCTTAATTTAAAGCCATTTATTCTAGGTCTGTCTCCTTCTGTTAAAGAAAAATTTATGGGTTTTTTTCTTTCTTATTTAAAAAAAAAATCCTTCATATACTTGATGACTATCCTCAGTTCACTCCTAAATTTTTCCTTTTTCAAACTAAATTTTATTCACATGTCTTATGAAATCCTCTGAACATTTTTCCTACTTTTTCTACCATCCCTCTTCTGAAAATCTGAAATCCAAAATGCTCCAAAATCTGAAACTTTTTGAGTGCCACATGACACTCAAAGGAAATGTTCATTAGAGCACTTCAGATTTCGGATTTTCAGATTAGGGATGCTCAATCAGTATGTATTCTGCAATATTCCAAAATCTGAAAAGAATCCAAAATCTGAAACACTTCTAGTTCTGAGCATATTTGATAAGATATACTCAACCTGTAGTAGAAATAGCTAACATTTATTGAACACTTACTATGTGCTAGGGACTAGACTAAGTACTATAAATACATGATCCTATTTAATCCTCACAGTCACACTGTGAAATAGAAAAGTATTCATTCTCACCTTACATATGAGGAAAGTGAGGATCACAGAAGTTAAGTAATCTGACTGTGGTCATATAGCTAGTAAGTGGCAGAGCTGGGAATTGAATCTAGGGCCAGTTGGCCCCAAAGCCAGAACTCCTAATCACCAGGTTATACCACTAAACTGTCTTTTAAGCTACCCAACCAAAAAATCACTTTTCAAAAAATGTAATGATTAGAACTTAGTAGTTTTCTAATAAAGATGGAAATAGTACTGAGTTAGGACATAGTCAGACTCATTAATTATTGTTCTTAAAAGCATTATCTTGTTCATTTTTAGGACACAATTCCTATACATTTCCTATGTAAGAATGTTCTAGTTATTACCCTCAAGATATTTTTTGTAGCCTCTGAAAATGAAGAGACCAGGTCTACATAGACTTTGCTTTGTTATTTATTAGTGCCAGTGGAAAGCTTGGCAGGTGTCTGACTTTGAGAGCTTATTTTCTAGATATTGGGCAGGCTGTGAATCTCCATATAAGACAATTCATAGTTGTCGGGCTTGGGCTGGGTCTGGAGCTCACAGACCCCTCAGCCTGTTCACAGACTAGGTCACAAACCCTTCACATGCCAGGCTGGGTCCCCAGACCCCTCGCGCAGGTCTATGAGCTAGCTAACTGGCAAACAGGGCCTTGGAAGCCGCAGGTTGGAGAGCACGGCCATGTGGCGCCCCCACCTTGGTTGGCTTCTGCCTTGGGCGACCGCCCTGCACTGCTGTGAACAGGCTGAGGGGTCTGTGAGCTTCAGACCCAGCTCTAGCCCGACAATTGGCCTAGTCGGCAGGATTATGGGCAGGTAAAAGAGTGCAACAATAGTATTTACCTTTTTATTCTGTTTGGGAAGAGTCTTGCCTATCTAGGTAGTTAAGACTGCTTCCTAGAGATGGTTTAGATGGAATAGAGTTGAGTAAAGTGGGTTGATTGCAGGGTCTTTAAACGTTAAAAAGTAATTTTCACTCATAGATGGGAGGGGATAGGGAAGGGCAAAGCAGGATTTTTCAGGAGACAAGAAATATACAGTAGTCACTGTAGAGAATGAAATATAATGATGGCAGCATATTTGTCTGCTCTACACAGATGTCCTGCAGGCATCTTAAACTCAACCTGTCTAAACCAGTATTCATTACCTCCCCGCCCTGAAACCTGATTCTTTTTCTGAATCCTTTACCTTCAACTCTTCCTTCTTCCACATCAGTCTCACATTGATTATATTTCTGGGATGGCTCTGCCTCTTTTCTCTTACTGTTACCCTGTATCCAGTCTTCCTCTTCCCATCCTTCCAACGTACTACTGGTAATTACTTGATCTCTGCTTTTAAAAGCTGTTGTCACTCCCTGGCTCAAACCTTTAATGACTTCTTACCGCATACAAAGTAATATCCAGAGGCCTCAGCCTGCCATTCAAAAGTCCTGTCTTAACCCACCTTTTCCATCCTCATCTTACTCTCTCTCCTCTTGGTTTCCAGAAGATCCTTTCTCTGCTTGTCCTCGCTGCTGTGCATGTACTGATGTTCACCGCTGCTTGTGGATCCCTTTTCCTCCTAGCTGCCTCTCAAAAGTTCTGTCTGGTTTTGAGGTCCATCTCAAACTTCAAACTTCACCCATCGTACAGTATAACACAATATGCATTGTATCTGATACATGTATGCAAGCCTTTCTCCCCCACTGCATTGCAGACTCTGGGAGAGTTAGACTGCATTCTCTTTGCCTAGCATAGATTAAGTAGGAACAATGCATGGAAAACACTCAGAGCATGGTGCTTGATGTCTCTTTTGTGCCCAGTAGTGTTCTAATAAATAAGCGGACACTCACTGTTGGTTGAATTTGAAGAAGGAAGAGGCTTCAATTTGATAATAGTATGTAGTCTTAATAATGGACTAGGTATAAATTGACCAGGGAAGTCATGGCATAGCATCAGATTCCTCTGTTTTGTGGTTAATCAGTGTTTCAGTGTTGTTTGCAGCTTTAGCAGTTTGAAAAGGGAGAAGAGAAATCCAGAGGAAAAAATCAGGTTGCTTATTTCTTCTGGTTGGTGGAGAGCTGTGCATGCCTTAAACATCAGGGTTTTCATGTTTCTTCAATCTTCACTCTCCCAGTATGGTGTTAATTTTGTTGTTTCCTTAAGCACTATATTTGTTATGGCCCCCTACTATAGAGTTTAGAATTCATCTATCTGTCTATTTATCATATTCTTCATTGAATTTCTACTTTGTACCAATCAAGATACTAGACACTTAGGATGTAAACATGAATAAATATGGTTTAGACTTAGAAGTATGTAAAGAATGCCACAGGAGAGCTGAGAAAGAGGACCATAATTAATTCTACCTGAGAAGTTAGAAGTCTCTATAGAAAGTGACATCTGAAATGTATTCCACCAACACAGTGATGCTGTGGAAGTCAAAGGGGTAAGAGTTTCAAGGAGGAGGAAGTGGTCAAAAATATTAAATAAGTACTAAATGCTAGTGCTATTTAAAGTAGAGTGTGTGGCTCATTTAGCATTCAGTAAGGGCAAAATAGAGCACCCACATTGTACGGAGTGCTGCCACTTTGCTTTCTGTATACACAGAAGCAGAAGGTGCCAGGTAACTATTGATGCTCCTAATAGTAGTTAATAATCCTTAGAGCAGAGGCACCTAACCAGCTCTACTAAATCAGAGAAGGGAGTGGGGCAGGGGTTGCAAACAGGTGTCTTTTGAAAAAGGTTCCCAAGTGATTTTTGATGAACACCCTTGCTTATGGATCATTGCCTTAGGACAGTGGTTGGCAAACTTCTCCTGTAAAGGATGAGATAATAAATATTTAAGGCTTTGCAAGCCATATGGTCTCAGTTGCAATCACAAACAATACACAAAGAAATGAGCATGGCTCTGTTCTAGTAAAACTTTATTTACAAAAACAAATGGTGGGCTGGATTAGGCCCCAGGGATGCCTGCTTTAGGGTACTTTGGAGGAAAAGGGGTACATTTTCTTCTTGAAGATTCGTTCAGTGGCCTCATTGTAATCTGTATAAGTTTGCAAGCATTGTGAATGTATTCATATAAATGTGAATTTTTTAAAAACTTCATTTATGGCATGCAGATTAATTTTAGTGTGTGCAGATATTTTACTTGTCATTTATATTAAAATGAACTTGGTTTTACTTTTGAGATGATTAAGGAGAATGAATGTAAGGCCAAAGAGAAACCAAGTCTTAATGGAGACCACGTCTGATGGAGAAAGTTGGTCTTTGGCTATTACTGAATAAATTTATTTTTTTAAATGCACACTTTTTTTCCTTTGTCTAAATATACTTTTTTGTAATTGGGAATACTGTAAATTTATGTCATTATTTGTGCTAATGGAGGAGAACCAAAACTAATAGTATAAAATAATTTGTCTGGTTTTGGGGGGATGTCTCAGCACTTGAGCATAGATGTGTATTTAATGTTCTTCACAGATTAAATATAGCAAGCAGCAGGGCAGTTTAGAGTACACTCAGATGGAAAGAATCATACCTGAGAAGAGCCTGAGCATAAAGATCAGAGCTCGGAAAATGTCTGAATCTTTCACGTGAACAAAAAAGACTTCAAAAGCTTCAATAAGATAATTTGTAACCTTCATCAAACATGATTCAGAAAGTTAGGTGGAGTTGGAGTATGTGATATTCAGAGCAAGGTCAGGAGGTTAGGTTAAGTAAGAAATTGATAGGCTTAGTTCATTTCCCTCCAATTTCCAAGACTTCTGAAATGATCTATTCAGTAACTGCCTAAATTTGTTACTCTAGTAAAAACTTAACAGGTACTTTTTAGCGGTCCTAATTTTTTTAGAAGCACTTGGAATTTAAGTTCCTAATCTATTTTTCAAGCATCTTGTCACTTTTCAATGACTTTGACAGCTTTCAGATTTTATGTTGCTTTCTAGCTTTCCATTAAGACCTTATAAGTAGTATGTTTGTGTTTTCATAAGACCTCCTTCAAAATGCCGTTTTTGTTTGTTTGTTTTGTTTTATTTTGTTTTAAATAGTAGCTATTAGGATCAAACAGAAACAATTGAGTTCATGTTCCACCCTCCCATGCAGTGGCATTCTTTTTAGGAATTTTTAACAAATAAATTGGATAACTGTTAATCAGATAATCCATAGGCTACTTTGTTCTTTAGCCATGTTGGATACATGAAGTATTACTATAAATAAAGCAATGAAACTTGAGTTAAGGAGCATGTTTGGCGCATCTCTGAAAACCTGCTCCAACTGCACTGTCCTGCTTTCTAGTTTTTACTGGAGATAATGTTATCTGTTATTAAAAACAAAACAAAACAATCCTGTGTAAGGTGAACTACTCCCACTTTATTTTTTGGCTGGTATCTCCCATGAGAATATCCTAGGTACCATGTTCCTACTCCAAGTGCCTTTGGCATTTTTTTCTTTACCTACAGGCTCAAGAGCATGACCTCTTTTTGTACCCTCCTTTTCGTTCTCTGTGTATTCATAGCAGTTTTCTTGGAGCAGGTGTTTTGAGAGTAGTAAGAACGTGGCAGTGAGAATTTGTCTACACTGGTAGTCAGTTATTGACATGCATAGTAGATACAGGACAATTAAGCTGGACAAAGCTGAGTGGTAGAGAGTCCTGCCTCCCTTGGTTCCATAGGGTTCTATCCAGCCATCAGATTCCAGCTTTTTCTTGAGAGCCTTCTCTTTCTGCCTGTCTTAGAAGTTGGCAAACTCATTTCAGTTTTACTTCCCCATAGCTACTGAGAAAGCAATATTTTCATTTTATTCCTTAAGACTTCTTTTTGTAAACTGAATTTCAGTCCTGGCCTAGTTCAGTTGACTGAGGAGCAGGTATGTCTGGTATCTTGCTCCCACCAGACTTTAGCTAAGTCATAGCCCTTTTAGTTCCTGTGTCGCCTCTCATGCGTGACTTAGTTCCTCTTTCATTGGTGGGTCAGCTCCTTGAGACTGCATATGAGGCACAACTTAACCTTAAGTTAGTATAGCTTCTAATTCTAGCAGTATTATAAAGATGTCATGCAAATATCTATAATAGGATAGGGCCTCTTTTTCCAATCTCCCCAATTTGGAGCTGGTAGTTAATTATTGAGGTTTACTAGGTCTATTAGGTAGCAAACTGAATGCAGGAGTAAAAGTTAAAAAAATATATATTATGAATGAAGAAGTTTTTGCCTCTATTTAAATTAAAAACTTGAAATCAGAATACGAGAAGGATAAGCTGAGAAATAACATTTATACCTGTGTTGGGGGGCAGGAATCTCAACACGATATTTGATATGTGGATCAGGCCTTTGTCGGGGCGGGGGGAGGGGGAGTGGTCTACAGTTCTTCTTGAAAAACATGTTCCTGTCAGGTTAACTTTCATTTTCCTACATTTGAAGGAGCCATGAGTACAGTGCAAGCATGATGATAAACGGCAGCTGACACTCATTCTGCTGAGGGCCCACTAGGGACTATGGCAAATTGTAGAGCAAGTGCCTTGTGTGAAGGGGGGGATACTAGATACCATTATTTGGTCCACCCAGCTGGTGCCTTGCTGTGCATGGTGGTGGGTGGGGTCTCATTTTCCAATTATTCTGCTTTTTTCAACTTTGTCTTATTTTTCTCATAACATCTTTTTTTTTTTTTTTTTTTTTTTAATTTGTACTAGCCTCTTACCTGGTTTCCCAGTTTCTTTAATTTTCTTTATTATCTCTTCTTAGTTCTCAACCTTGTTTCCAGCAGGGCTAATCTTTTCCTCCAAACATTGTTGCCACTGCTAATTCTGTGTCCCTTCAACTGGATTGTTCTCTGCAATTTCACCTTTCCCACTCGGATCAGACTGTTTAAATATTTTTAGAAGTACCTAAAGGTAATTATGTTAAATCTGCAGGTATTAGAAACATGAATGAGAAAAAATGTGCCATAAGATATTAAAATCTTCGATAACAGAGTAAGCTTACAATGAACAGATTTATTGAGCACTACTTTGTAAGGCGTAGTGTTAGTCTTCAAAAATATTCAATCCAGAAGGAATTGATGGATAAAATCTATACATTTATAAAGATAATTAGCCATCTGAGGGAGTAAAATGATAAGAGCCAAAATGAACACTATACATCTTAAGTCCCATAGGAGTTGAAGGAAAAAGGATTATTTCAGGGATTGGAATATAGCATAGTTGACTTAAAGATAACAGTTATTTTCCCTTTTTGCATTCATAGGTAATTTAACAAATGTAAATTTTGTATTTTAGTTTTATTATGGGTAATTTTTGTTATTTTGTTAGTACCTTGCCAGAAATTTGACTGCTTGTATGTAAATGCTGCATAAAATTGATCCTATGAATTCTAATTCAGCAAAATTCCTACTCCTAACCTTGAGAAGAATTTTCCACTCTGAAAATATTTTTATTGGACTGTCTTCCTCTTTTTCTTTTTCCTTGAGTGAAACTGACAGTAAAAATAAAGTGAGCTTTTTCTCACTTTAAAAAAAAGTTTATCTGTCCTAAATTGCTGTAGTTAACTGGTTATTTGCAAAATGGATTTATTTCACCATAGCAGCTTAAAATCAGCTATGGTTTACTTTGAGCAGATTTGATTTTATTTACCAGCCAAAAAACATTTTGATGTATTTTAGGCTTTTGGTTTCCTTCTCATCCTCACCAAACTGAGAGACTGGTTTTGAAAGCATTTGCTAGAGAATTCCCCATATGTTTTTTAAGTAATTTTTTTTTGCATGTAAAACTACTTTTGAACATTTTAGAAAAATCAGAAAATACAGGGAATTGTGAAGAAAATCAACCACTCAAAGATAACCACTTAGCATTTTGCTATATTTACTTCCACCTATTTTCAAGGAATGTATGTTAGAAACATAATTGGGATTATAATTCACATAGTTTTGTATCCTGCCTCATGTTTTTATTCAACATTATACATAAACCTTTTCCTGTGCCACTAAAATTTCTTTGGAAAGAGTGGCTAAAGAATATTCCTTCATATGGGTATACTGTCATCTAAACATTTTTCAGTTATTGTTTTCCGTAGGTTGTTTTCCATTTCAGGAGTTTCTAAATAATTCTGCAATAAATGTGCTTGTACATAAACTGTTTGAGTCTGATTTTTTTTTTTTTTTTTTGGAATTCAACAAATATTTATTGAGTGCCTATTATGTGCTAGATATTGTTCCAGGTACTTGGGACACATTAGAGAACAAAACAAAGAGCCCCGCCCTTGTGGAGCTTACAGTCTGTCGTTTATTACCACCTTGCCTGCATACTGTCTGTGACCCTTGGCAAGTCACCACACCTCTCTGTGCCTCTGTCCTCAGCTGCCCAATAGGGGAACAAGCAGGCCCAGCTCAGACCTAGATGACATGCCTGGTGTACTGTAGATGCCAAACAGGACACCCACCACCCAGACAATAGACAGGGCTAGAAATTGACTTTTAATAGTAGAGTACAATGGGGAGAAGGCAGAGGGAGTTAAGCCAAGTTGTCTGGTGTGCTGTGGTAGAGGTGGGGAGGGCCCAGGCCACACCCAGACCTGGACTGGCTATATAAACCGCTGCTGCTGTTGCTGCTTCTTGGTGGCTGCCTTGTTGGCTAGGTCCTTGGCCTTCTCTGTAGCTGCCAGTGCAGTCTCCTTTGTCTTTTCCTTGGCTTCCTTGGCTGTCTCAAGTGTTTTAGAAGGGGCCTCATCTTGCAGCTTGGCTAAGATGTATTCAAAACCCTTCATAACCTTGGTCACGTTGCTTTTGAACCAGGCAAGACCAAATTCCCAGACAGCTCTGGAGACACCAAATAAGCTAGAGGAGACCCAGGCTTCCCTGCAGATTTCAGTCCAGCCGCTGTTGTCAGAGTTCACACAGTAAACACATCGTTCCTTCACCACCATCAGCCCGACGTGGTTGATATTCCAGGTGAAGGTGGTCATGGTCTGATTATGTGGGTCCACAATAGAGTCCTCCAGGATGTACACCGAGTGAGCAACATTGGCAGGAAACAGTCTCTTGGCCCAGTGGGGCATCCTGTTGGTCTTGGTCAGGAGTCGCCAGGACAGGAGCTTCTGGTCAGGGGTCACCTCACCATGTACTATGTCTTCTGTCAAGACATGTTTACTGTAGGGATTCAGGTACCGCTGTCAGAAGGCAGCGAACACTTGGTCCCAGGAACTCCGGCGCACGCTCTGGCCCAGGAAATACTTGACTGTCTTCCTGGCCGGGGCGGGTTTAGCACATGCACAGCATCAGGGCTGTGTAGCCCAGTGGGCACTCAGAGGCCGGGCCAGGGCTTGGCACACGCCCACCAGGATCGCAGCTCAGTCACCCACGCGCAACGCCCAAGCCGCCACCGCCAGCACCATGAGGACTTTTATTTTTTTAGACTAGATTTATAGAAGTAAAATTACTGGATCAGAGAATATCAGCTTTTAAAAAGCATTTGATAAATAAGGCAAATTGCTTTCCAGAGAGTGTGTACCAATTTCCAGCAGTATATGAGAGTACCCATCTCACTATTTTTGCCAGTGTTGAGCTCAACACAGTATTTTTAACAGTACCTCTCCTTTCAGTTTTGCTTGCTAATTGAATTTAATATTTTTTTTTCCCTAAAATGTACTATTCAAACTCATTTTAGATGTACTTTTCAAGGTAAACTACTTGTGGTAGAGTTCTTAATGAAGTGGGGTAATTGTTCAGTTTATTAAGTTAAAAAAATTAGGTTGCAAAATAGTATGAGCAGAATTATATAGAAAAATACTTTCACACAAGCATTGTAACACTGTAAGGCCCTTCTGCTTGGTGAGTATGAATGATTTTTAAATTTTCTTTGTGCTCTTTTGAGTTTTCCAAAGTTTCTATAATAATAAATCTGCTTTTTGATCAGAAATATAATTTACTAAAGTAACAGAACTTCATAATTAAGCTGCAGTACAAATGCTCTACCTCCTTAAGAATTTATAAACCATCCAAAAGCTTTCCCTGCTGGATAATTTGGCACAGTATTTCTTTTCACAGTAATACTTTGAAATTTGTATATTTATTTAAGGAGGTGAGGTATTTCTCAAGTATTAATAAGGGGCACTGGCCCTCATGTTTTTTGAGAAGTACCTGTATTGACAGTGTTTCTCTTTCTGATAGCTTGAATGAGAGTTTGAGTGTTTGAGTTACTTAAAGAAATATAAGAAATTTTATTGGAATTTATACTAGCCTTTCGGTACTCCAAAATTGCTTACGGGCTAATTAATCCAAAAGTTAGTATGAAGTATTCTTTATGTTCAAATTAATATAGAAGAATAAGAGTAGTTTAGAACAAGGTATTTAGCAGCCAAAAAACAAATTAACAGTTTTTTAGACTTTTTATTGTGACTTTATTTTGGCATGGTGTTTATAGCTTAGGAGATAGTCTCATTTAAAGTCTACTCAGTACAGTACACTATAATATGTGAATCAAAACCACTAACAATCATTGTTATGTACTTTTTAAAAGAATTTTTTTTCTAAATCTAGAGTATGACTAGTTAATCAATATGAATTATCCAATAAACTCAGAAGGTAAGGTTTTAAAATGTTGAAAGAATCTTCTTTTATCTGTTTGCCTGCATTCATAATGCATGAGGTAAGAGATTAAATTGAAGTAGACAAGCATATTTTCACGATTTAATCAACTTGACATCACAAAATATTCTCAGAGCTTGAGGTATTAAAAAAACTACCTAATTCTTTTATCTGCTCTTCTTCCCTAACTTTAAATTGATTTTATCAGGTTCCCAAATAGTGTGTGAGATTTTTTTTCAAAGACTCTCATTAAGTGGAAATTTTAAGGAAAAGTTTTTTCTGGTATGAGACATTTTTCCCAGCTACTCATACCCAGGAAGATTTGGATTTGTAAGAAAGGTCTGAGTCTTTTAATGTTATATATGTCTCACATTCCTGATTTACAGTATTTCAAATTTTCTCTTGACCACAATGAAACAATAGACATTAATAATATTTTGTTAATTTTGTCAGTGTTTATTAACATGGGGGAAGAATACCCCCAGAAGAATTTTATTCAAATTATTTCTGAGAGAAAATAAGAAAAACAGCATCATTAATTACAAAATTTTTCAATAACCAGTTCATTTTCCTTGACAGAATTGATATGCCTCTAACCTGATATCACAGCCTTAGAAAAAACACATACTAATAATAATATTTTGTTGTTTTGCTATAGATGTGTTCTTTGTGCCATTGTCCTGGAGCAACAATTGGTTGTGATGTGAAAACATGTCACAGAACATACCACTACCACTGTGCATTGCATGATAAAGCTCAAATACGAGAGAAACCTTCACAAGGAATTTACATGTAATTATTTAACTTCTCTTTAAGTTTTTTTTAAGAGTCATACTTTCTTTAGGCTTTTGTAAAAATGTTTCCCATTTCAAAGCATTTCATTATCCTCATAAAGGGTGTTGTGATGAGGAATTTAATTAATGCTTAGAGAGAAATGGTATAGAGTTTAATAAAGATTTTCTGAATCCAGCTTGTGAATGGGGTGAAGTATACTGCTCATTCTCTTAATTTGGAAAATGTGTTTAATTTAGTTTGCTTACTTAATAATTTTTTATTTCTTCATTTTTATAGGGTTTATTGCAGAAAACACAAGAAAACTGCACATAACTCTGAAGGTACGTCATTCAGCCACTTTTCAGTTTCAAGAAGAAATTTGAGTAAAGTATGGGTGAACTGTACTGTATTAATTTTTACCATAAGACGTAGCACAGTATTAAATACATTTAGAATTGAGAAAAGCATCAGGATAAACTAATGCATATAGTAAAAACGATCTAAACTTTTAAGAAAACTTTCACCCTGAAGTTCTTATAAAGCATACATTGAAAATTTATTTCTCTTTAGTGCTGATGTGTTTCTGTAAGGGTAATAATTGGGATCAGATATTATAGATACTGTGAACTTAGGAATACTAGTACATTTTGTGATCACCAATCAGGCATGTTACATTTTTATTCACACTATAGTAATTTTTTTAAAAAATACAGACATGTTTATAAGTAACCAAATTTAAAACAGAAACTTTAAAAATTATAGGGCCGGCCCGTGGCTCACTCGGGAGAGTGCGGTGCTGATAACACCAAGGCCGTGGGTTTGGATCCTATATAGGGATGGCTGGTTCGCTCACTGGCTGAGTATGGTACTGACAACACCAAGCCAAGGGTTAAGATCCCCTAAAAAAAAAAAAAAAAATTATTTTATAGTTTGTATCTACTTAAATTTATACAAAACCAGGTTAGTCATGTTTATATATAGTTAGCCAAGTTGTACTTGGTCTTTAAAAAGTATGGGAAAGTTCTCAAATTGAATTCTAACTTGTTTCAAATCTTTTCAAACAGATGGTTTTGATACTTTTACTAGCAATATAAAATGGCTTAGATTTAATCTGAGATTGTTCTATCCCTTCATTTAGATTAGAGATCTTTAAAATTTTTGTTAGCTTCTGGGAACATGTTGTTTAGAATTAGAATGGTTTGAGCACTATTGTTTTAGGAAGTTGTTTCTTTTATAAAGACTTACCTAATTATTGGTGTTAGCATATTAAAATTGGTTGCCCTTTCTGATCTCTTAGATCATGGCTTTTTATAATACAAACAGTATTGTTTCCACTCCATATTAGTCCAGATACTTTAAAGTGCTGATTAAAAGTACATCTTTGGGCTGGCTGATTAGCACCAGCTCTAACCAAGTGAGCTGGTAACACCAAGGTCAAAGGTTTGGATCCCCTTGCCAGCCGCCAAAAAAAAAAAGTACATCTTTAGCAAAAACTAGTCTTTAAGGGAAACAGACTGGATAAATAATAAGAGCAGAATGTTTTTGAGATGATAGAGTATTACTGAAAATCCTTGATAGTGCTTTCCTTCCAAATTTTTCCTCACTTCTAGAATTGAATTGTGAAAGGTTAAGAGTAAGCTTTCCCACCTTTCATTACTTAATTTTAACAGTGTATTTTTTCGATACTTTGTAAGATCAGAATGGACATATACGTTTAGCTGAGAATTGAGACTCATGATCTGATTAATACACGTATATGAGCATACTGGGACAGGATATTTGAGATATTTAAGAAGGATGACTGATACATCCTGATTAATATAGACAGCTCTCATTGTATTTCTTAGATTCTTTTAAACTGATAGTACCATCTAGTGGTAGAGAAAAGTCACTGCAGACTGTATAAAGAATAATTTTGACCACTTTTTTTCCTCTGGAATTTTAGTGAGAGATCTAAATTCATACTTTTTAAGACAACTTTTCTTATAATGTAACTGGCAGGATTAGTACAACTTTAAATTTGTGATACAACTGCTTTGAATTTTGGATTCAATGTATACTTCTGTAGAACATTGGGGCCCCTTGTGTCATTGGCATATAGGTGTTTATAGTCATATTGTAGAGCTCGAAGCATAATTCTACAATTTAAAAATATTACAGAGTTTAGATTTATCGCATTTTGGCTTTTATCACATTCATCTAGCTCAAATTTATTTGATATTGAGTGCTTTGTCAGAAACAGAACTTCCAATTTTTCATTGTTCTAATGGGAAGCATAGGATCTACTTTATGATTGTGATTTATGATGGGGGGTTAAAGATTGTATTTCAGGGACTGTCTTTGAGGGTTGTAGTGTACTAGCCTCTAGAACAGAGAGGAATTGTTACCTGTGGCAATTTCATGATCATTTGCCATCTGTGGCTTGATACTTACTTGGCAAATACTTAATATGATAAATACTATATAATTCAGTCTGTCATGTTAGGTTTATACAGCATTAGCTGTTTTGAAATATTAAATTTGAGAATAATTGCATAATATGGCAATTTGATTTTCCCATCTTCTTAAGAAAACATTATTGAATATTTAAAACCTAAAACCCATGTCATCAGTTTTGTTTCAGAAAAGAAAAAAAAAAACAGAGTTTGCAGAAGCAATTTTTTTCTTTAATCTGTAGCCCAAGGTATTTAGCCATTTGGATGAACTTTTGAGCTATCACTGTCAGTAGATTATCAGAATGCCAGTCCCAGGAACTATATATATTTACTTGTTAGTGACGATGGCCTTAGATAGGCTGCCTATAAAATAATTTGAAATATGCAAGAAACCATTTCTGATAAAAAAAAAAAAAATCTTCCCTATTCATGGTGACAATTAACTGAGGACAGGGTCCCTCTGGAATTATACACAGATTGATGAATTTATTTCACTTACTGTGTGGCAAGGCTATTAGGTAATTGGGAATATAGGGATAAACTAGATTGGTCCCTGTCCCCAAAGAGCTTGAAGTCTAATTTAAGAGATGTGCAATAAATAATTGCACAATTAGTTGGTTACAATTATAATAAATGGCATGAATGACAAATATAGGGTAACATGAGTGTATGTTTGGGTGGACTTATGAGGACGTTTTCATTTGAATTAAGTCTTAAAAAACTAAAGAAGGTTGGAGGAGCATTCTGTGCAGAAGGATCAGGACCTTTAAAGACTCTGAGACAGGAAAGAACTTAATGCTTTCCAGGAATTGATAGAAGACTATGAAAGTAAAGGATAGATAAGAGTGGCACATGATGAGGTTGAAAGAAGAATGCATGGGCTGGATTGGTAAGGATTTTGGATATTATTGTAAGGACAACAGGAGGCGATTAAGGGTTTTAAGCAGGAGAGAATGGCCTATTGCAGGAATCCTAGTGACTAATGATAGAAGGCTTGGACTAGTGTTGTAACTATGGGGATGAGCAGAAGTAGACAAATTCGAGAGAGTTTTTAAAGTTAGAATTCATAGGACTGAGGGAGTAGATCTGGTATAGGGATGAGTGAGAAGAGATATTGGAGATGACTCTAAGGTTTCTGGCATAAGCAAATGGGTGACTGATGGTGCCATTACTTAGATAACAGTAGAGTTGGACTATGCTTATGGGGAAAGTTAAAGAGTTAAGTTTTGAAACATCGAATTTCAGATACCTAGGAGCTATCTAAGTGGGGGTATCAGATAAGCAGAAAAATTATATGGTTTTTGTTCTAAGAATAGAGACCTTAGCTAGAGATGGAATTTTGCCAAGTGTGAGTATAGATAATTGTATCTCTGTGAGAGGAGGAAAAATCCCCTAAAGAGAGAGTTCCAAAGAGCAGTGGGCCTAGGACAGAGCCTTGAGTAACTTTGACAGTTAAAGGCTGGAAGGGACACTGTCAACAAAGTGAAGAGACAACCTACAGAATGGGAGAAAGTCTTTGCAAACTATACATCAGACAACTCAACAGCAAAAAACCAAATTACCCAATTTAAAAATGGGCAAAGGACCTGAACAGACATTTCTCAAAAGAAGAAATACAAATGGCTAGCAAGCACATGAAAAAATGCTCAACATCATTAATCATCAGGCAAATGCAAAATAAAACCACAATGAGGTAAGTTAGAATGGTTATTGTCAATAACCAATAACCAGAAAATAACAAATGCTGGAGAGGATGCGGAGAAAAGGGAACTGTCCTACATTGTTGGTGGGAATGTAAATTGGTACTGCCATTGTGGAAAACAGTATGGAGGTTCCTCAGAGAACTAAAAATAGATCTTCCTTATGATCCAGCTACCCACAACTGGGTATATACCCAGAGGAAATGAAATCAGAGTATCAAAAAGACACCTGCACTCCCATATTCATTACAGCACTATTCACAATAGCCAACAGATGGAATCAATGTAAATGCCCATCAACAGATGAATGGATTAAAAACTTGTGTTATATATACATAATGGAATACTATTCAGCTATAAAAAGAAATGATATCCTATCACTTGCAGCAACATGGATGGAACTGGAAACCAATATGTTGTGAAGTAAGTCAGGCACAGAAAGATAAATACCACATGATCTCACTCATATGTTGAATCTAAAAAAAAAAAAGTGATTCTCATAGGAGTAGAGAGTAGAATAATGGTAACTGGAGGCTGGGAAGGGAAAGGAGTGGGAGGGAGGAGAAGGGGTGGACTAACAAGTACAAAACTATGCTGTCTACCCTAAGTGAATCATTGTGCAGTATATGCATGTATTGAAACAACACTGTACCCCACAAAATTAAATATAAATAAAATTGAAAAAAAAAAAAGGCTGGGTTATAGAAAGATGGGCCTGCAAAAGGAAGAGAGGAGGAAAGTCAGGGTAGTGCTAGGTCATAGAAGCCAAGGGAGGAGACAGAGTAGGTCTAGAAGGAACCAAATGGTTAACCTGATATGCTGTTAAAAAAGCATCCATTGGATTCAATGACAATGGAGCCATTGGTGACCTTAGAGAATAGATTGCGTAAAGTAGTAGGGGCAGAAGCCATATTGATATGTACCTCAGAGCAAATGAGAGGTGAGGTATTTTAAGACAAGGGACATAGGTAAGCCTTCTGATATGTTTGCTTGTAAAGGGTCAGGGGAATAGTTGGAAGAATATTAAAGGGTGGCACTTTTTTTTCTTAATAGACTTTATTTTTTAGAGCAATTTTAGGTTCTTAGCAAAATTGAGTGGAAAGTACAGAGTTTTGATATATCTCCTGCCTTTCCCTCCCCAAACACACACACACACACACACACACATACACACACACACACACACACACACACACACACAGCCTTCCCCACAGCCTTCCCCACTATCAACATCCCACACAAGAATGGTACATTTGTTCTAATCAGTGAACCAGTATGACTCATCATAACCTAAAGTCCGTGGTTTAAATTAGGGTTCACTGGCCAGTTAGCTCAGTTGGTTAGAATGTGGTGTTATAACTCTAAGGTCAAGGGTTCAGATTCCCATTCCAACCAGCTGCCAAAAAATAAATAAATAAATAAGGTTCGCTGATGGTGTATGTGCTGTGGGTTTTGATACATGTATAATAACGTGTCCACCATGATATTATCATACAGAATAATTTCACTGCCCTAAAAATTTCCTGTGCTCCACCTATTTATCCCTTTCTCTCCCCGCCAAAGTCCCGGCAACCACTGATATTTTTACTGTCTGCAATAGTTCTACCTTTTCCAGAATGTCATATAGTTGGAATCATACAGTATGTAGGTTTTTCAGATTGGCTTCTTTCACTTAGTTGGCTTTTATTTTTTTAAGGGGAGGAATTAGTTGATACATAAACCCTTATAAGAAAGGATCCTAAAGGCAGGAAGAGATTGAAAGTATAAGAAAGAGGATTCAGCACGGAAGCAAAACAATTGGCCTGCAATAAGAGGACATTTCCACTGTAATAGGAGAGAAGGAAGAAGATAGGTAGCTCCTATCTGGTCTGTTTTCTGTGTGGAGGAGAATGCAGGGAGGGGGTAAGGGTTGGAAGTTGAAGGAGAGAGAAGGTTTGAAAGAATAGCTGTGAAGACTGGGAGAGGAGGTATTCCTAGAGAATATAAGGTTTCCAGACTAGGTTGAGGACCCAGTTGAGGTTGGCAACCATGAATTTATATAGTGGTACCCGTCAATTAGGTTGTGTGACTTTTCCTCCAGCAATTCAGTATCTGGGATGTAGGACAGAAAAAGCTAGTTGGTTAATTCAGAATTGGGATTCTGTCAAGCAAATTCAACAAAGAAGTAAAGGGATGAGAGTGTTTAGGATATTTGCAAAAGAGAAATTTGAGCTAGATAGGGAGGGAAGCGAAGGCAGCAGAATAAGAACCAGGAGGGAATCAATGGTCTGGAGGTTCTGAAAAGGCTGAAGAGCAGTGAGAATGAAAGTACTTGGGAAAGCGAGCATTTGTGGTCCCAAAGTGTGATATCTATATTTCAGAGGTAGAAAGTACCATTTTAGGCAATTATCAGATGTCTGGGTGGGATTATAGGAATTGAGTGGTTGGTGGAGGACATCATTGAAGACAAGGAACTGAGTGGCTAGGTGGTGCTTGGACTGTCCATGTGGACAGTAAGAATTACCCAGGGTGATGGCAGGGGTCGGGATGGAGAAAAGGACTGTGAGCGGTGTGCTAAAGGAAGTCTGAGGCATGAGGTAGAATGATTGGGAGTTGATCATTGTTAGCAACAAGGAGGGGAAGAGGGTAGCCCCTTTCCTCCCAGAGTGTAGTCTGTGGACCAATGCAATTGGGATCATCTGGGAGCATGTTAGAAATGCCTAATCTCTCTCTCTCTTGCTCTCTCTCTTTTTTTTTTTTTTTTTTTTTTTGGTGGCTGGCTGCTATGGGGAGAAATGCCTAATCTCCGGCCACACCCCTGATTTACTAAATAGGAATCTGTATTTTAACAAGATCCCCAGTGGTTTGTATTCACTTTAAAGTTTGAGAAGCCGTGGTTTAGTTTAACTGAATGGCATGGACCTCAACGTTGCAGGGCTTTTCACAAAGGGATAGGGAACTAATGACTCAATAACACAGTCTAGTACAACTTTCTGTGATGATGAAAATGTTCCATATTTGCACCGTCCCGTATGGTAGCCACTAGCCACATGTGGTTAATGAGTACTTAAAATGGTGTCATGCCTTCCTATTATACTTTTAAAATGGGCAGGAATAGCCAGAATTAAATCCTACATCATGTGTTTTCCCCGCATGTATCTATATAATAGCTATATTCTCTACCTTTTTTTTAAGGAATGTTTCAAAAATGTCAAACATTGATAATAGCAAATAGCTCTACCTTATAATTGATGCTAGTCTGTTTTATAGAAGTACTTTAATAGGGCAGCTTATCATCACTAAACATTTGAGTACCTGCAAGGAACTGTGGTTAGGTACAAATGGTGGTTCATTTAAAGTCATTTTTACTTAGGGCCGAGCCCGTGGCGCACTCGGGAGAGTGCGGCGCTGGGAGCGCGGCGACGCTCCCGCCGCGGGTTCGGATCCTATATAGGAATGGCCGGTGCACTCACTGGCTGAGTGCCGGTCACAAAAAAGACAAAAGATAAATTTTTTTTTAAAAAGTCATTTTTACTTATTAAGATATTGAGGCCTTTGTATTTAATAATTTATATTGAGCAAAATAATCTGTGATGACATAGAAAAAGGCATTTAGAGTAGATGCTGGGTGTTAATATGTAAAATGTAAGTCATGATCACAACATAACCTCAGATCAGTTTAGGTTCTTGAAATTGTAAGGAACCAAACTTGTGGTTTATTATTTTTCTTAAATTACCCAATATAGAATGTCTTACATGGGATAGGTGCTCAGAAAATGTTTATAACCTCTTCAGTTTCTTAAACTTGAAACTAAGCACAATATCTAATATGTCACGATTTGGGGATGACATTTCCTTCTCCCATAGCTTCTCGTGTGGGGTGTTAGTAGTGCGAGATGAATTACCAAAACATAATTTCAGTTTTGGGAGGAGTGAGGGGGAAACACAATTTAGTGGCAGACATGTTAGTTAATGGAAACAAAATTACAGCTAGATAGGAAAAGTAAGTTCTAGTGGTGTACAGTAGTGCTAGGCATCTGTAATTAACAGTAATTTATTGTATGTTCTCAAATGGCTAAAAGAGAGAAGCTCAAATTTTCTCATTACAAGAAGATGATAAAGTTTACAATGATGAATATGCTAATTGCCCTGATTTGATCATCACTGTGTATGTGTCTTGAAATATAACTCTGTATCCCATAAATATGTACAATCAATATGTTTGAATTTAAAAAATAAATTCCTTAAAAAAAATAAAGTGACACACGGAAGTATTTACAGATAAGAGGGCATCATGTCTGCATTCTTACTCTTAAACCATTCAGAAAATAAGTGTGTGTACATATATAGAGAGAATGAATTTGATAAAGCAAATGTTAAAATATTAACATTTGTGGAATCTGGGTGAAGGACCTACAGGAAATTTTTTTATAACTTTTTTATAAGTCTAAAGTTACTTAAAAAGATAACAATAGTGCTAAGTGCTAGAATGACAGTGACCATACAATACCATGCTTTCTGAGACAGTGTAAAGAAATCTTTTGTGCTTAACCGTGGAGGCTATAATCTTGGTTTTATTCAGAGACCTGGTGGATTCCCTAATGGACACTTCTGAAACTTTATATTACAGATTGCTTGTCAAATCATATAACTCAGTTTGATTCAGGAAGTAGGGTCACCATAGATAAATTAGAAGTATGTTGAGGGGCTGGCTGCTTAGCTCAGCTGGTTATAGCATGGTGCTGATAACACCAAGGAACCAAGGTCCAGGGTTCAATCCCTATACTGGCCAGCTGTCCAAAAAAAAAAAGTAGTAGTAGTAGTATGTTGAAAGAGTGTTACAATTTATGTAGATTTTAAGACTTTGACTGATTTAATATTCAATTACTGTTTCCTTCTTTGTTCTTTTTCTTTAGAATATGCTGCAATTTCCAATCTTCATTACTTTCATTAAATGGAAATTTAGGGAGATTTTAATGTGGGGTCAAAGTCCTTAAAAACATTTAAGTCTAGGCTGGCCCGTTAGCTCAGCTGGTTAGAACACAGCCTTGTAGCACCAAGATCATGGGTTTGGATCCCCACTCAGGCCAGCCGCCAAAAAAAAAAAAAAAAGAGAGAGAGAGAGAGATAAAAAAAACATTTAAGTCTAAAGGGAGGAATTAGTAAAGGGCCACAAAAATCGATTACATTGTATAATGATAAATATAGTAATTATCCTGATTTGAACATCACACATTGCACACTGGTATTGATATTTAGTGTTGTACTCCACAGATATGTACAATCAACTATGTCCCAATTAAAAAAAAAAAAAACATTTAAGTTTAGTAGCATTGAATAGATTTATGAAGTACTGGGAAGGCAGTATTATACACTGGTTAAGAGTATGGGCTTTGAAATCAGATCTGTATTTGAATCTTAGCTCTGTTACTTCCTCATCACATAATGTTGGGCAAGTTATTTGCTATCTCTCGGAGGAAAGCCTTAAATCCTGCATCTGTAAAATGGGGATTTTAAAAAAAAATTTACCTTGTAGGATTATTGTAAGGGTTAAATGAAATAATGCATGTAAAGCTCTCAGAAATGTTCCAGGCACACAGTAAATACTGTTTTATATCATCATTGTCATTCCTTTAAAATTCTGTGTACCTTTTTTATCACTCTTCATGTGCTCTTCCTTGGAACACAATAGAATTAAATTGTATTTGTGATTTAACTTGGAAAATTTTAGTATCATATTTACATTGTGGTCTTTGCACCATGTAGAACTGACTCCATATTCTATCTTTGATTCACCAGATTTACTGACCACTCGTGCAGAGTATTTTTAGGCATTGTACATGCTCATCTTTGATTCAGCACAATCTGTAAACTTTCATTATAGGAAATTTCAAACATGCAGAAGTAGAGAGCAGCATAATGAACTGCCACATACCTATCACCTGGCTTCAGCAGTCATCAGCTCATCCCAGACATATTTCATTTTAGCTCACTTAATTAAGAATAATATATTTTGTATGTATGCTACATATTTGTATATGCATATGTATATGCATAATGCATATGCATAAAATAAATCCTTTACCTGGTACCTTTCCTGAAAAGGCAGAAAGCTGAGTTCAGTGGCAATGCAGAGCAAATGCACATCACGTTTACACTGGAGAAGGCAGGGCAAGTGACCTCTAGTTTTCCTTTTGTAGCAATCATAAAGATTCAAAGCAAAGGTGGTGGTGCTTGCTCCAACCTTAATGCCTGTTCTTTTTTTTTTCTTTTCTTTTCTTTTCTTTTTTAATTCCAACAAACATTTATTGAGTGCCTGCTGGGTGTGGGCACCTCGGGAGAATTTGGAAAAGAATCCCCTGTAGACAAAGACTTTATGGTCTATACAAGGTAGACTAACAAGAGTAATAACTAACAGTTGAACAGAATTTTATAGTTTCTAAAGCATTTTTCACAAATAATTTCTTAAAGCGGCCTTATAAAGAAGGTAGTGTTAGTCCCATTTGATACGTGAGGGCAATTTGCCTTGCAAATAGTGAGTAACTTAACCAAGTTAAGATCTAGTAAGTGCCAGTTTCAGACTTTGTCCAGGGGTCCTTTCTACCTCACTGTTAACCGATGTGATAACTTAAGAGGAGAAAGGAAATGGAGCATAAACCAGGAAGATGGAAGATAAGGAAAACATTGATTCAGAAGGAGAAGATAATCAGTAAAGGGACAGACAGGGCTTTACAATACTAGTAGGAGGAGAGTTGGTGTCCTGGTAAAGTTGGTCACTCCCTTGCCCCACAGGGACCATAGCAGAGGCAAACAGAAAGGTAATAGGGGACTGGCCATTATAAAGTGACATAGATATCTGGGGGCTGTGCTCATAAGAAGTTGGGAATGTTTGGTGGCACAGGAAGGAGGACAACCTTATTTTGTCACCAATCTTATCAGCCCAGATTTTTTAGAAATCACAACTGTGAATACAAGGGTAAGGTTTATTTTTTATCGTATTCATTTCTTTGAATAGTACATGAACACTGTACAAAAATCAACAGTACAAAAGAGTATATACACTGTATATAGGCTTTCCTCCCACCCTTGCCTTTGTGCCTCAGTTTCCAAATTCCTTTGCTAAAAACAACCATTACTATCAGTTTCTTGTATATCCTTCCAGAGCAATTCTGTGCATAATAATAAGCATATGTATAACTGTCCTTTTTCTAACTTCCAGGGGCATATGGAAATGTGTATTTCGGACAATGAGTATTACCATTTTAAAAGCATACTTGCAGTTACTCACTGGCATATATCTGTCCTAACTCTGCCACTCCCTAGCTTTGTGACCTTGGGCAAAATTTTTAACGTTTTTGAACTTCCTTATCTGTAAAAGGGGATTACGAAGATAACTGATACAACTTTATGGGGTTGTTGTGAGGTTCAAATGAGATAATGCATGTAAACTACATAGCGCATCTGGTATAGTAAAAGCTCAAAAGCTCAAATGTTAACTTATTGTATTTCCAACTTTTTTATACACACACAGAAATGAAAGCTTTTAAGATATTGTACACCTATAATAGCAAAAACAATGAAAATAACTTACAAGTCATTTAATAGGAAGCTGGTTAAATACAGTGGATTACTATTAGCTCTTACAAGGAAGGAGGTAAATTTGTATATACTGACATGGAAAGTTGTCAAGGTATATTAAGTGGAAAAAGCAAGATGCAGAATAATATGCTTAGAATGCCATTTGTTTGTGTGTCCTTTTAAAAAACACTTGCACATGCAAAGAAATAATAGCTAACATTTACTGAGTGTCTTATGTGCCCAATACTATTCTAAATACTTTTTATGAACTAATTCATGTAATTCATTCAAGAACCCTCAAGGCAGGTCTCAGGTCCAAGGACACACAGTATGTGACACACCCAAAATTCAAACCCTCAAACCCAGGCTCTTAACTACAGAGGTTGAGAAAAAAAGCAGTTACCTCAGAGGGAAGGAGTGAGGGGGGTGCTGGCTAGTGAGACTTAAGAGCCAGCTGGGAGTGCAGAGCAGGTGGAAGTACAGGTGGAAGGAAGATTTTTACCTCTTTTGCAGATAGTTCTTTTATAATTAGAAAAGAAAAAATAATTTTGAATTGGGGAGAAAAAAGCAATGGGTTGCAACCATGAAGAATTTAAACAGAGGTGCTGTGGCTAGCTTTGTATTCACATGTTCATTTAGTTTTTAGGATAAATACCTATAACTGAAGTCACTGGGTTACAGGGTACAAACTATTTTCAAGGTTCCTGATAACATTGCCATATTATTTTTCAGAAAGATTATGCTAAGTTGTATTTCCATCAGTGGTGCTAATCACATCTCCCCCCCACTCCCCACCTTTCACCACATTGGATGTTATACATTCTTTAATTTCAAAAGTATCACATTGCCCTTTGTTTAAAAAATTAAATAATACAAAAGAACTATTAAAATTAAAGTAGTTTAAAAAGCCCTCTCCTCACCCCCAAATCACATTCTCTAGGAGTGACTAGTTAATAACAATTTGGTGTATATCTTCCCAGAGCCTTTTTTACGTACATACAAACTTACATATATATGCATTCACACATTTTTTTTTAATACAGTGGCATCATACTTCTTATACCTGATGTTATGCAACTTGCTCTTTTTATTCTTTGGTATATCAGACCTCCTCCTTCCCTGACAGTGCACAAACATCTACTTCATTCTTTTTAACATTAGTGTTATATTCCATAGAACAAATAGATCCATAGTTCACTTAAGGATTTGTCTGTCTATTAATAAAAATTGGTTATGTTTATTTTTTCATGATTACAAATAATATTGCAACAATTTTCCTTGTACCTATATACTTATACAAATGACTCTGTAGGATAAAGTCCTGGAAATAAGGTTGCCAGGTCAAAGGGACTGTGCATTTAACATTGGGAGTAAGTACTGTCACGTTGCTTCTGAAACCATTTATCCAGTTTATGCTCCCACCGACAGTGTTTGATTGCCCCTACCTATGCTGGATATTATTAGTCTTTAATTTTTGCCAATCTGATTATCTCATTTAATTTTCATTTCCATTATCACTAGTAAGGTTGGGCTTCTGTTCATGTTTTTTTAGTCATTTATATTTCTTCTGCGAATTGCCTGTTTCTATCTTTTGTGCATTTTTCTCTTGGGGTTTGTCTTTTTGAAGTTGATTTGTAGGTAGTCTCTATGATACAGATATTAATTCTCTGTCACTATATGCAAATAATTTCCCAATTTATTTGTCTTTTAACTTAGTTTATGGTGCTTTTTGTCATACAAAATGTATTAATTTTTATTCAGGTCTGTCTTTTCCTTTATGGCTTCTCCAAGATTATTAAAAAAATCTGTATTTTCTTTATATTATATTTATAGTTTATTTTGTGATTAGATTTTTAATCCATCTCTAATTTTTCCATATAGTGTGAGGAAAGGAATCTCAGTTTTTAAAATTGGATAGCCAATTGTGCCATCATGTCTTTTCCCTTGCTTATCTGAAATGCCACCACTATGGGTCTGTTTTCAAACCTGCTATTCTCTTCCACTGATAAATGTCTATTATTGTGCCAGTATTTTAGCTGCTATTGCTTAATAGTACATTTTGCTGTCTTTTTAAAAAGGTATTCTTGCATATTGTCCATTTACTTTTCCAGAAAACCATAGAATCAATTTTAAGTTCCATTTTATTGAAATTTCATTGAATTAGGTAGGTTAGCAGGAAGTGGTTTTCTAATGTTGATTCTGTTCATCCAGAAGCATGGTTTCTTTCTCCATTTAGAGGAGACTTCTTTCATATGTTTATTTCTTTTTTTGTGTGTGTGGTGGCTGGCTGGCACTATATTTTTGTTTGTGATGGGTTTATTGCAGCTTCTTATAACTATTTAAAGTGCTGTTTTGATAGGTGAAAATGATATATCACTTAATTTGCACTTGGATTCTACAGAAGTTAAGTATTTTAGAAGTATGTTTATTAACTACTTATATTTTGTTAATTATCTGATCATGTCCTTGATTCATTTTCCCATTGGGGTCTTACTCTTATGTGAGTTTATTATATCATAAGGACACTAATCCATTGTCACAGTTACAACCAATATTTTTCCAGGTTATTGGTTGCCTTTTAATTTACCACTTTACAAAAGTTTGAAAGTTTCACATAGTTAAATTTAAGAATCCTTTGTGATTTTTACAATTGCTGTTAACATTACCTGAAATTTTATGCTGAATGATTTCATATTTAGGACAAACATGCCATTTGGAAAACTAGTCATGTTGGCTGGTAATGGAAACAGTTCTTAAGTAATTTTTTTGTAGACATTTAATAATGTAGTGTTATTATGGCGTTAATGATATTTGTTTCCATTATAGATAACTGAATGTCGTATATATGTACATATATAACTAAATATGTTTTATATATACACACATAAGAGGGTACTTCAAAAAGTTTGTGGAAAAATGGAATTAAAAGATAATCTAAATATTTCCATGAACTTTTTGAAGACCCTTCATATATGTACATACATATGTATCTCAGAATGACTGAAACACACTTTACGAATTTTTGATTTTTGGCAAGTGCCAGTAATTCTGACAGCTTTAATGAAATTACAGGTCTTCACTACTGTCAGTTTGATTATTTAAAGTAGGCAGTATGTTCTGATATGAAATTAACTATAGTGTTAAGGTCTTTAATTGACTTCTCTGTCTCTACAGAAAGAGTTATTTTACATGAATTTGTTTTGTTGCCTATAAAACACTATCCAATAGGTTTTACCTCTTCCCCTTAACTCTCTCAAATCCTACCATAGTTATGTGAAGTTGCATTCATATAAATTGTTATTAACTGTTTTGGAAACAATCTAATGTTTGCAGTTCCCTGAGTTCATATATATATTCAAGTATGCTAATTGAAGTGCCTCTCTTATCATAATGAATGTGCTTTTATTTCTAAACAACAAACAAAAAAACCTTTAAAATATTAGGAAAGATATTAGCATCTGAAAATAGTTGATATGCTTTCTCACTGAGAAATTGGTCTCTAGAATTATATAATCAATAACATGATAAAAGATAAAACAATGAGTGTATTAGAGCTATGCCTAAAACTTTCTGTAGTTTGACCCTAAGAGAAGTGAACATTTGGTTGTTCATTTTTTGAATACTAAATACATTGTCTTGTATACAGTAAGCCCTCAAAATTTCTGGGAAATGCAATTCTAAAATTTCTATGTAATTTTGTTTAATTCATTAAAGTACACACTACTAACTTACAACATAGATTTTCTATTGCTTGTGTTAGAAATTCCTTTCGTACTGCATGTTTGTTTAATTGCATGATCAGTTAGATTATAGATGACTTCCTTGTTGAATTTGTGCATTCCGTTTTCATTATGCTTTCAAGAACTATCTAGACCAATGCTGTCCAATAGAACTGTTCTGGGATGATGGAAACAGTCTATATTTGTGCTGTCCAGTACGGTTGCAGCTAGCCACATGGCTAATAAGCTCTTGAAATGCGGTCAGTGTGACTAAGAAACTGAAGTTTTAATTTTATTTCATTATAACTGACATAAATTTTTAAAATCCATGTATTGCTTCTATATTGGAAAACACAAATATACCTACTTTATTTTTTATTCTTTTTTTTTTTATATACCTACTTTATTTTAATTTAGGTTTCTAAGTGGTAGTAAGTTTATTTTCTAGGTAAGTGTTCTAATTTCACCAATAATGTGAAGTTAAACTCTTTGAAACCTATGGTAAAGAAAAAAATGACACGAGCTAATTCTCAAAATTAATATATTAGAGTTTGAAAATGCTTACTGAATTATGTACACAATCAAGATCACAAAACTTACTTTTACGGAATTATAAATCGGAAGGAAATAATTAAGGCGACAATGATTATGATAAAATTATTTTTTGTATATGATTTTTGTTACATTTATCTGAAACATTAGGTTGCTATATTGAATATACCACAGACCATTTCTCATTTATGGAGATGATTTCATTCCTTAGAGAAACGTATGTCCTAAGGACGCATGAACTAATGCTCATTTTAGGATTGGTTTATATAAAGCTTTTGTTCATTTTTTAAGCAGCTGATTTAGAAGACAGTTTCAATGAACATGAACTGGAGCCCTCATCACCTAAAAGTAAAAAGAAAAGTCGCAAAGGAAGGCCAAGAAAAACTAATTTTAAAGGGCTTTCGGAAGATACCAGGTCCACATCCTCCCATGGAACAGATGAAATAGAAAGTAGTTCCTATGTAAGTAGAAAACTTTATTTAAACTGTCTCTATAGGGCCGACCCCGTGGCGCACTCGGGAGAGTGTGGCGCTTGGAGCGCAGCAGTGCTCCTGCCGCAGGTTCGGATCCTGTATAAGGATGGCCGGTGCGCTCACTGGCTGAGCGCGGTACGGCTGGTCACAAAAAGACAAAAAATAAAAAATAAAAATAAACTGTCTCTGTAGGTAAAGTTCATCATTTAAAATGTTAAATAAACTTGAAATACTGATAGCACATTTTCATGGATATTTTTCTAAGTTTTTTTGTTTTTTTTTTTACATTTGCAGAGAGATAGGTCTCCACACAGAAGCAGCCCTAGTGACACCAGGCCTAAATGTGGATTTTGTCATGTAGGGGAGGAAGAAAATGAAGCAAGAGGAAAACTGCATATATTTAATGCCAAGAAGGCAGCTGCACATTATAAGTGCATGGTAAGCATGTACTTTTAAGCCCAAGTTTTTTTGACAGTCATTTAGCTAGTAACCAAATACAGCACTCCCCCCACCCAGCATTAGTGTTTTAGAGTAATGAATAGTATATTCTGTAATCCCAAATCTTAATAAACTTTAGATTTTGAAAAATAATAGCCTTTATGTTTTAGTAGGATTTGAAGTAATCGTAATTATAGTTACTATATTCAAGATAATCTATAGTTAATTGTTTCATAACTAAAAATTTCAGCTTTGTAAACATGTCATGAAAGATATTTTAGGCCTCCACTGTAATCTAATAAATATCTCTATTATTGTTCTTAATACATTATATTGCAATTATTCATTTATGAGCCTATTTTTCCTACTAGATTCTTAAATTCTTTGAAGATAAGAACAAGATGAAGATAAGTTGTTTTTATCTTTGCATCCTTGGATCCAGGCCTGACTTACAGAACACACAAATTTTTTAAATAAGATTGTATTGAATTACTCATTTATGATTAGTTTTTTTTAATTATATTATTTATATCAGAGGTTCTTAACCAGAATGCATATCAGATTTACCCAGGGAGCATTTTCCAAAATATGTGCACCTAGGACTCCCATTGAGTAGATCCCAGACATGTCTTATTTGAGGGGGTGGGGGAAAAAACCCCAGGTGATTCTGATCTGCATCTATGGTTAAAATTTACCTATTTAAACTATTTTTTAAAACTCCATGGAAATGTAAAACAGTTGAGAAAGCAGGGTAACACTGTTGAAATCTTTGTTGTTTGAAGCGGGGTATTTCCACACTGGCAATTTTAGTTTTATTTTAGTGTCTTTCTTTTGGATTGTATTTTCATCAGACATGAATATATTAAAAGTATTTGAGTTGGTACTTGATTGTTAAGGAAAAATCATCTTTCTCAGGAAATTGAAGTAATATAACATGTTCATTATTATCTTGTTTAATCTTTTTCTCATACACATTCTGAATGTTCCTGTATTTTTCTTCTCTAGTTGTTTTCTTCTGGCACAGTCCAGCTCACAACAACGTCAAGAGCAGAATTTGGGGATTTTGATATTAAAACTGTACTTCAGGAGATTAAGCGAGGAAAAAGAATGGTCTGTGGTTTTTATATCTGTGTTATGCAACATTACTCTTGACTTTCTGCTTTAAATTTAGAACACATCTCAAATTTATCCAGATTAAAAAATTTAATATAAAGTCGTTCATATGTTAAACCAAAGAATATATTTGACTTATTTGTAATATAATAAAGGATGCTGATGTTACTGAAACTTACTCCTCTTTCTATGTAGCTTCATTGCGTAGGAGAATTATACTGAGAAGATTTCTATTTCAGGGTAATTGCGAGCCCTTTAATAAAATAAGTGAAGATACGAATGTGACAAACTATATTAAGTTTAAAATGTTATATTGTGTAAACTTGCTTAAAGAAAAATTCCATAACCCTAATATAGCATTGAGAACCTCTCCATGTTATTAATTCTTTTTTTTTAATAGGAAAAGATTTTCAGGGCTTTCTGTTTTCTTAAAGTACACATGAACAGTTATGTTTCTTAAAATATTTATCATAGCTTTAAAGTTTTCTTCATAAAATGTGCCTTATCTCATGTTTTAAACATACTAAGTTACTAATAAGTAACTTAAAGAAATATTGGCATCTTTATTGATCACTTACTCCTTTAAAGCTTATGAATACTATAAAATATCAGTGGAATGCAAAGTCTTTAAGACAGCAATTGTCTCTAGAAATGACTTTAATTTTGCAATTTTTTTGTTGTGAAAATTTTCAAACACATCAAGATTAGAAACACTAGTAACATACATCTCTCCATCACCATGATTCGTCAGTTATCAAGAATTTGCAGTACTCCTTTTATCTATGCCTTTTATTCTTGTTGCTTGAAAGTATTTTAAAGCAGAGGTCAGACTTCATATCATTTCACCTCCTCATAATTCATTATGTATCTGTTAAAAATTGTACATTTTCTTACCTAACCACAATAAATTAATAATTAACAATATTTTAAATAACAATAATTAATAATTTAAATAAATTAGTAATTCTTCAGTGTCATTTAATACCCATTTGATATTTGTATTTCCCCAACTGTCTCAAAATTATCTCTGTAAGGTTGATTTATGTGAATCAGGATCCAAAGGAGGACTACAGGTTACATTAGGTTCTTAGATATCCCTTAAGTAATCTAGGGCAGTTCCTCCTTCATCTTTTTGTTTTTGTTCCTTTTTTTTTTTTGTATGCTATGACTTGTCAAAGAAAATGAATTAATTGTCCTGTAGAATGTCCCACAGTTTTTGTCTGTTTGCTTTTTCATGATACCATTTAACTTGTCCCTCTATCTGTGATATTTTCTTTTAAAGTGGAAATTATATGTTAAGACTTGATTAGATACAGTTTCAACTCTGGGGGTAAGAATACTTCACAGGTATGACTATATCATCCATATTTTGTCACATCAGACAGGTCATAATGTCTGATCCTTGGATTTAGGTGGTGAGTCTGATCCCTCCATTGAGAAGTTCCCCTTCAATCTTTCATGTAGTGGTTTCAGACACCTATGATCTTTGTCTGAATCCATTAGAAATAATTCTTTTTGTGTGTGGAAATGCATATTTGAAGGTGTGAAAATTATCTGTTCCATTTAGATCCAGTTTAGTTTATTGGTACTTTGATTACTTTTTTAAAAAGGAAACTCTTTTATAAAGAATTTTAGTACTAAAAAAAAATAAGGGAACATGTACTTCATCATATATAGAGCAATGTTGGCTCATAAATGTAAAGTACAAATAGGTTACTAGGATAACAATTCAATTCTTTTTATCAACTTATCGTTTACTTCTGCATTGTTGAAGGTTAGGGTAAACACTAACCTAGCATTTCCCCCAAGTGTGGTCCAAAAGAAACTAGTTAATAAAGATGCTCCCCAACCCCTCTAAAAGTAAAAGGGCATCTAGAGTTCAATAAACTTGGAAAGTGTTTACTATACCCCCCCTTTCTGGAGAAAAGGCTGTAAGTAGTTCTGCAATAAAGGAATCTGCTTAACCTATCATTTCTCAAACTTATTTGACTATGAAACCCTTTTTTCAACAGGTACCTTTTAATCTCGGAACATTCCTCTGGCAAGGCTGATCTAGGCCAAATTGAGAAGTCTTGAAAAGATTTCAGCCCTTCATCCCTTTGCCTACTTGGTAGTGATCCCTCTCTGAGGGGATTGCTTTCCTGTTCCTCATTCTTTCCCCAGTCGTAATAGGAAAGGATCTGATCTCAGGGAGAAAAAGAAGCCAACCACTAAAATATACAATATCATTCTTCCTTTGAGTTTAAGGAGTATCTTATCTATACGAGGGTGCTTCAAAAAGTTCGTGGACAATGTACTCTTTAAATTATATACTATATAATACAATGTACTACAATGTACTCTTTTTCAGAGAGTACATTGTATTATATAGCATATAATTAAAATGTTACAATGTAAACCATACTTTGATAAACCTTGGGGGTGGGGAAGAAGACACAACAGTCACAACAATTCCTTGAACTTAAGACAAGTGAACAGATGTGATGTTGATAGGGGGAGGAGGAAGAGGAATTGGTAAAGGGACACAAAAATCAATTACATTGTATATTGATAAGTTAAAATAAGAAAATAAATTAAAAAAAATAAGGGCCAGCCCATGGCTCACTTGGGAGAGTGCGGTGCTGATAACACCAAGGCCACGGGTTCAGATCCCTATATAGGGATGGACTGTTAGCTCATTTGGGAGAGTGTGGTGCTGACAACACCAAGTCAAGGGTTAAGATCCCCTTACCGGTCATCTTTTAGAAAAAAATAAATTAATAATAATAATAATACAATGTACTCTTTTTCAATAGAAAATGGCTGCTGTTTTCTTTGTAAACTGGAATGTTTGGCTGAAATATGACTAAAATAGTATAAATAAGATTGCAAAACTCTGAAATACTACTTATGATTATTCTTTCTCTTTCCTTAAACAGAAATGTACACTTTGCAGTCAGCCTGGTGCTACTATTGGATGTGAAATAAAAGCCTGTGTTAAGACTTACCATTACCACTGTGGAGTACAAGACAAAGCTAAATACATTGAAAATATGTCACGAGGAATTTACAAGTAAGAAAACAACAATTGTCCATTTTCCTAAACATGTCAGTAAGTAACAGCCCTTAAGTAGGTGACATTAGTTTGCTTGATTTCTGTTCTTAGGTGGTGTTTAGTCAAGTGTAGAATACTGAGGATATTGCATAAGGAATGAGTACTGCAAACAGAATTTTCCTCTGACTGCATATCTCTGGATTAACATTTATTCTTCATTATTAATTATGCTGAAATGGCACGTTATACTATGTGCCAGGCATTGTGCCAGCATCTGGGCATATGCTAGTGATCAAAACAGACATATGCTGTGTCCTCCCAAAGCCTACGGTCTAATGGGAGACACCTATTAATTAAATGGTCAGACAAATAAATACACAATTACAAGCTACTTAAGTGATTTAAAGTTACAAAGTGCTATGACAGCGTATAACAAGAAAGAGCTAAACTAGTCTGTAGTGGGAGGTGTTTAAGAATTTTCTGAAGGAAATGGTGCTTTAGCTGAGAGATGAAGAACAGAGGTGAATATGGGTAGGGGGCGTGTTCTAGGCAGAGAGAACATCATATGCAAGACCTGCCGGTGGGACAGAAGCAAGGGTGGAAAGGGGGAGATGAGTTAGGAGGCTGCTGCTGCTGCTGGTCCAAATGAGAATTGTTCATAGCCTAGAACAGAATGTAGTTGTGAAGATAGAAGCCAAAAGATTCTTTCACAAGGATGATGGAAGAGTAAGGATTGGAGTTTGGGATTACATATCACCCTCTTTTTTATGGGTCTTCCACTTACCTGTGCTGCCTTGGGCTAGTGATATCAATGTTTACCTATAATGGTTCCATTTGTTTAATAGAATGGAGAGTAAGTTAGTAGGGATCCCTGAACTTTGATTTGCTTTGAGAGTTGTAAAGCACTTTTTTACTCTCACGTGCCTAGTATGCAATAAACCAGTGACTTCAGGATCTAGTATTATGTGTGAAAAGTAGTTTGCACAAGCAGTCACCATGTCATCTGAGTGCCTGCATAAGGTGTTAATGCTGTATTATAAAATTTGCCAAACTTTGTTTAATAATAAAGGTATAAATGTTTTTCAAGTGAGTTCTACCTTTAAGGAACACATAATCCCAATGTTATTTAAAGAGGTACAGCACATACCAAGAGATGGAAAACTTCTTGGTTCATTCTGTAAAGCTTAAATAACTGTGATACCAAACCTGACAAAGATATATTAAAAAACAAACAAAAAAACTATAGACCAATCTCACTTTTATAAATATATATACAAAAATTCTAAATACAATATTAGCAAGTCAAATCCAGCTCTGTATTCTAAGAATTTAAAGACTGTTCAAAATTAGGAAGTACACTAATGCGATTTATTATAATTAATAAAGAAAAATCCTGTCATCTTCCTGATGGATAGTGAAAAGGCATTTGCTAACATTCTGCATCAATTTCTGAATTTTAAAGTAATGTAGCAGGAGAGCTCTTGGTAGGCTAGGAATCTTAATAGGGTGTTTATGAGAAAACAACAGCAAATAACTTATTTAGTGTCAAAGGAGCAACAGTTCTTAACCAGAGAGGTAGCCTCAGAATCACCTGGGGGTGACTAGGGCCCTCATTAAAACCATTTGTGCCTGGGCCCTACCCGCAGAGATTAAAATTCAGTAGGTCTGGGTTGAGGCCCAAACCATGTATTTTGATGACTCCTCAGGTGATTCTCATGTTCACCTCTAATTGAGAACCCTCAGACTAAATACACTTTCATTCAGGTGAGGAACAAGACAAGAATGCCAGCTACCAACATTACTTTCAACATTCTTCTGGAGGGTTAAGCTGGTGCAACAAAAGAAAAATGTATAATAAATAAAGTGATCAATATTCGTTATTGATATCATTGTCTACCAAGAAAATGGATTCCAAAGGAATCAACTCTGAATTTATTAAAATAAGAACTCAGTAAGGTTGCAGAATATGAGATGACTTTAAAAAAAAATTCCAGTAATAGAAAAAATAAAGGACAAATGTCCATCATCAACCCCCCCCCCCCCCACACACACACACAGTAGGTGAGCTTTTTCCACCTTTAAAAAATTGCATTTTACGAAGGACTCAGCTGGGGCCAGCAAGTTAGCTCAGTTGGTTAGAACAAGGTGTTGTAACACCAAGATCACAGGTTTGGATCCCCTTACCAGCCAGCCACCAAAAAAAAAAAAAAAAAAAAAAAGGAAGAAATGATATTCTTCATCAAGTGATTCCAAAAGTGTTAGCTGTATCCTAAGGAAATATGAAAAAAAATATATTAAAAAAACAGGACTCAGCTGAATGGTGAAATATATTCCTTGATAGATTCAGCATTGAATGATGCCTGTTCTCACCAAATTAGTCTATAAATTTCAATAATTTTAATCAAATCCAAATTTTTTGACAGTTTTATCTGGAAGAATGAATGTGGTATAATTTTCTATTTGCAGTGATTATATTAACATGAAAAAAAATTGCAGCCTAAACAGGATAGAGGGTTGTTTCTTACCTAAAAGATGTGCAGAGGGAAGCAGTCCAGATGTCATAGGCAGGTTTTCAGTGTCATCAGGGACCCAGGTTACCATCTTTTTGCTCACCTATCCTTCCACTTGTATGTGTCCATGTGTTTTTGTAAACACAGAAAAATGTCTAGAAGCATATTCAGCAATCTTGATGGTTATTACCTCTTGTTAGTTGCATAGGGATGGAAGAGGAGGAGAAACAATTTTGTATTCTCCATTATATGGTTCTGTGGTGTTTGAATATTTTCATGAGCAGTACATTATTTATAAAGTAGCCACTAACATTTTAAAATAACAGGCCCATTTTATATACCTAAAATCAGATTATATGGAGAATTATTATATTTACATTTTAACTTTATTTAGATATTTTTATCATAATAATTAGTTTCATTTTGGAAAAATGGAAAATATAGATAAGAAAAAAAGGTCAACTTTAATTCTACCACCCAGAGATAACACTTTTAAATCTTTTGAAATGTTTTCTTCTAGATATTTATGTGATTGTGTATATGTGTGTATTTATAAAAAACAAGATTTTCTTATATACACTGTTCTATAATCTCTCTCTCTCTTTTTTTTTCTCCTGTAAACTAACTGGGTGGTACAGGGATCAAACCCTGGACCTTGGTGTTATCTACCATGCTCTAACCAACTGAGCTAACCAGCCATCCCCCTCATTGTTTTATAATCTTTCCACTTACTGTATGAGACGTTTTCTCTGTGACATTAAACAGTTTTACATCTGTTTTAATGGTTGCATAGAATTCTATGGTATGGGTATATGAGTTTGTTTTTTCAGTTCCTGTTTTAGACATTTAGGCTGTTTTTACTTTTTAGCTATTAGAAAACCATGTTTCAGTGACTGTCTCTAAACAAAAATACTTGCACTGGGATCCATGATGATTTGAATTTCCCTTTTTATTTTTTCACATTGAAATGCATTTCTAAAATCTGCTTATAATGTGGGTTCCAGATAGAGACCATTGAATTCAAATAAGAGTCTATATGCAAATTGTTTGGGGAGAGAAGAATGGGCAAATATGAGGAAGTGCAAGGAAGAATATTTCCGAATGAAATGGCCTCCCTATCTCCTAAATGTGGCTTCCCTTAATTACCAGCCCTTTCTGGATCCTGACTATATTCATATTCAAAAGAAGAGGGAGGAGTATATGATGATTTATATTTATATTTATTCTGTTCTTTTCTCTTTATTATATTTTTAAACTATTTAAATATGACCTTTTTTAAAAAAAAGTCAGTCTCTCCCCCTAAAAAACTGAGTTCTGTGACAGCAGGGATCTTATGTCACCAGTTGACACCTGTGACCTTGGCACCTAGACTGGTGAAGGGCCTATGGGAAATATACCACAAATGAAAAATAATCCCATAACGAGGTTAAAATTTGTTCTGACAACAAAGGATATGTCCTTTTAGACAAAACTTTCTATTAAAAGGATTTTCAATTGTACACGAAAATAGAATAGTATAACAGCTCCACATTATCAGTAGTTACCAAGTTATTGCTACAGTTGTTTCGTCTGTTGTTTTTTTCCTAAAGTATGCTAAAGCAGAATCCCAGATCTCTTGTCATTTTATCCCTACATACTTCAGTATGCATCTCTTAAAAATATGGATATTTCTTACATAATCACTATCCCATTATTATACTTTATGAAGTTAACAATTATTTCTTAGTATCATCTCATACCCAGTCCATTTGCACATTACCCCAATTGTCTTGAAAATGTCTTTTTAGACTTGATTTATTCAAATCTGGATACATACAAATTCCATCCATTGTATTTGATATATCTCTTAAGTCTGTCTTAATATGGAGCAGTCCTCACCCCACTCCTGCCTATTCCTCCCTACTTGTTAAAGAACCCTGGTAAGTTGTCCTATAAAAGTTCAGCATTCCAGATTTGTCTGTTTGCTATTTCATGATGCCATTTAACTTGTGTCTTTACCCCTCTCCCCCATATTTTCTGTAAACCACAAGTTGGTTCAAAGGTTGAATTAGCTTCAGGTTAGATTTTTGGGGAAGATGTCTCCTAAGTGGCACTGTGTAGGAATCTCATTCTTGATATTTGAACTCATGGTTAAATAAACAAAAAGAGGTAGTTCCCAATGTGCATTAATCTAAAGAGTACAGATTCTCCAGAGTTCTTTGAAAGTTATTGAAAATGTTTTAAGACTAAAAATAGTGAGCAAAACTAGATTGAAGTCAGTTGTTCTTGTCTCCCCAACCTCACCCCACCTTCCCTGCCTTTTATTCTATGTTAGACCTAGTTTAGATCATATTGCAACATGTGAACGATCATCTTTTATGCATTGCTGACCACAAGAGGGCATCCAGTGAACATTTTCTAAGTCTTGTTCTACTGTTATCTTGTGTATAACTGACCTAAAAAGGAGTTCAGATCAGCTCATCCTTCTTTGTCCAAAATCACCTACATTACTGTTTCTATTAAAAACTTAATGAATTTCAAATATATAGTATATATATGGCTGGCCAGTTAGCTCAGTTGATTAGAGTGCAGTGTTATAACACCAAGGTCAAGGGTTTGAATCCCTGTACTGGCCAGCCACCAAAAAACAAACAAACAAAAAATATATATATAGTGTATTTACCCAAATAAAAAAGGTTGTTGGAACAGCATGATGTCAAAGTATCACTCTAGAGATTACTTGCTACTTTTATTTTTTTTTTAAAGATGACTGGTAAGGGGATCTCAACCCTTGGCTTGGTGTTGTCAGCACCACGCTCAGCCAGTGAGCAAACCAGCCATCCCTATATAGGATCCGAACCCGTGGCCTTGGTGTTATCAGCACCGCACTCCTACCGAGTGAGCCACGGGGTGGCCTTACTTGCTACTTTTAAAGCGGAAAACCTACAATGGAAAAATCTGGCCATCACCACCACCTTAATCAGATGATCACTAATAGCAGGACAGTTTGAAAGTACATGCCGCCTAAAGTATGCAAGATCACCTACAAAGTGTCTGACTGTAAGAAAGAAAAGCTGAACCTGAAGCTAAGCAAGCCCTTAGATCTTATTTTCAGTTTATAGGAAGTTCAAGGTGAGAGAGAAATGAATAAAATAGTACCACAATTAGACAAATCCAGAATCTAGTATAGTTGACAAGCTATCTGGTTTGTTCTCATCCAAAAAAGTCAGTGTTACGAGAAAAAAAGAAGTCGGGGGGACCAGTCTAGGTTTAAAAAGACATAGCCAAATGCAGTGCCAGAAAACTGTTGGATGACTCATGAAGGTATTCTAATGAAAGCCACAACACTAATGACGAACAGGCACTTGAAGAGTCTGAGTAAAATTGTTTCATAAAATGTGAAAGCAGCAGTATATATAGAATATATATATCTTTCCAGAAATGTGACTTTAATGATGGCATAAATGTATTCTCATCAACAATGACAAAACACTGAGATTCTTGTCTTTCATCATTGTAGACTATATTGTAAAAATCATAGTGGAAATGATGAGAGAGATGAAGAAGATGAGGAACGAGAGAGTAAAAGCCGGGTAAAAGTAGAAATTGATCAGCAACAACTAACCCAGCAGCAACTTAATGGAAACTAGGTATGAAAGTTAATTATATGGCATCCGTTGTCAGGATACGATATATACTGATTAAATACATGTTGAAGTAGTGGTATGCAGTAAGATTTTTTAATCCTATTATATTTAGTTAAGGGCATGTTACTAGAATGCTAAGGATTGTGTAGGCTTGCATAGTTTTTGTTGTTTTTTTTTAACTAGCTGATTTTGCAACGGTAAAAGCAAGCTATCCACTTAATCAATAAATGTAGTAGTAATGTTAAATCAATAAGATATTCTCACTCCTCAATAACATTATATTGATTGTGTTCCCCTCAGCATCATATTTTACATTTTTTTATCATCTTTTAAAACAGGTTCATGGGACAGAGTTAGAAAACTGGGAATGAATAAGACATCCATAACTACTATTCTTTTTTCACTGTTTTCTAAAATCAAAAAGGGTTTGTAACTTTTTACTGCCCAACTCTTAGATCCTTCATTGAACTGCCTAAAAATGTCTTGTTTGTTTCATGAGCCTTCACTAGATGGCTGAGTTTGACATGTTAATATTACGTAACTGTAGTTTGCAGTTTCTGGGAAGCAGTTGAAACACTATTAACCCTGTGTATAGTGTCAACAGTTACAGCAGACATTGAAATGAAGTAAGCTATATTTCTGGACTGAACAAAGTTCTACTGTTAGAATGTGTTTGAGTTTGTTTAGTGAATTCATACTCAAGGAAAAGCATAAGCAAATTTTACTTTACAATGCAAACATGCCTCTGGTGGCAACACATGGTAATTTGTGGATTTTTTTTTTTTCCACACTCAAGTAATGGAGGCTAGAAATGAAGAGAACCTTCTTTTTCTCTTGGCTTTGACAGCACATGCTAAAAAATTCTTCCAAGAAGTGTGCTAAAGCTTTTCATTTGGTTCCTGTTAAAGTTGTTCTCACTGACCAGCATGGACTCGGCAACTGGTGATTATAAGCTGTGGGCTCCAGTGCTTATGCCAAAATTCTCTTGACAGTACACCTCTTCTCTTTCCATGTCATACAAAGAGCTTCTGGCAAAATGATTGAATCCTTTCAAGTTTAAACTAACATTTGGCAACAGCAAATTAACCTCTTTAAGATTTAAAGGGTTACCACTCGCTAAGGACTTTAGACACCATGTCTGAAACCCGTTCCTCTCAAGTGCCCTGTCGTGTGGAACACTTCATGTATTGGCCCAAAGTATGTAAGGAGGTCTCGTGTGCTGTAGGAGTAAAAAACAGTCTTTGTGTAAGACAGTATTTATTTTTAATTTTGTGACCACTATTTTAGAAACCTTATTTAATATTTTTAATGTTTTCAGTCATTGCTTTCGTTATCTATTAAATAGGCTTTGGTGCCCGACTTTTCTTCTGGTAGGGCTCGGTGTTTTATTGATCATCAGAATTGTTTATGAAAGCCTAAGAACCCAGCTTTTTAGAAAGGATTTTCACACTGGCATTTTCTAGCTAGTGGTATTTTCTTCCATTTACCTGCTGAAGCACATTTATATATTTCTTTATGGCAAAACCAAAAAAAACTTTAGTTGTGGTCTGCCTAATATTACCATAGCACCTCAATACCAAGGGTAGGGATTCTGACTTATGAATTTTTAGTTAACCTACCACAATAAAGCGAAATTGCAAATAAGAAATAACATGTTAACTTGACTGTACATTGAAATATTCTGCAGCTGATAGAACAGCATTTAAAAAATGTAACAGGTGGAAAATTACACTGTGCTTGATGACTGATTATTTTTTAACTGCTAGTCCCTTATGATCTTGTTTGTCGAGTGTGTATTCACAAATTTACTTAAGTCAAGGGACTCAATGCTTGCTTTATTTTAACCATCTTTTATAATTATGTTTAGAAGGAAACTAGCTTTAGTAGTGGGTTGCCCTATACGTTTTCTCCTTTTGCTCTTAATATGCCATTGGGTTTTTTATGTGTATGTGATTATTTTCAAAATTCATCATGACTTGAAGTGCAAGGACAGATCTAGGTGTTTGTTTACCAAGCTATGTGACTTTTCCCAAAGGATCTGTACTTTATTTCCTTACAACAGCTTGAAAATCATTATTTTTAAAATCTTCAAATCACTGTGTCTTCAGATCATTTTTACATTGTGTGCCATAGACTTACCCGTGGAACAACAGAGCTCCTTCATTTTTGGACAACTACTGTAATGAGTTTTTTAGGAAAAATGGAAGGTGCCAAGGGTAATCATGGCCATTCAATAATTATATAAAGGACTTCAAATACTACAGCTGTCAGTTGATGGATTTACCATGTAGTAAAATGTATGACTTTGTATGGGTTTCTTCAGCCCTTTCTCTGCCACTAGCAACCAGAATAGCACTTTACCTTTTGGTTGGCTAGATAAGTGGCTGACTACCTGTTTTTCTCACTGTGGTGTGATTGGCCAAACAATCGTTCATTAAAAATTGAAATGTAAATTGAAGTCACATGAAAAAAATCACCATTGGTTGTAAACCTCCAATATCTTGATTCTCTATCCATGTTTTCGTCACATGCTGAGTAAAAGTGCCTTACAATGTAAAAATTGTACAGTACTTATGTTCCCAAGTAGCATCATCATCTTCTGGGTAGTAATTACATTGTGGTATTAATATTTAGAAAAATGGACCTCAGCAGTGTATTTACTGTACATCTCTTAAATCCTTAACTGTAGTTTTAATAAGCATGACATTATTTGATAAGTATATAACATTTCCATCATTTCCAGAAATACTGCAATACTGTGTTTTATGCATATTTTAGCCTGAATTTTTGAAGCGTCATTTCTTTTCTTTTTTCTTTTTTTTTCCTTTTTTTGTTTTTATTTTTGTTATTGATATTAAACAGTGTAATCTTTGCAAGCGTATATTGAAGATTATTCTGGAGCATTTATTGCCTTACCAGAAATGTTAGTAAGAAATGTTCTTTAGCGTAGAAAGATAGACTTGAGTTTCTATACTTTAATAAGAGCTCTTTGTTCCTGGGGAAGGGGGGAGGAGGGACTTTTACTTTCATCTCAATTTATTAAAAACCCACAATTGAAAGAAATTTTATTTCAAGGATCAGCAATTTTAGAAATTCAGATAGTACTTGCTCAGAAGTACATGCTACTCAAGAAATTAAGAGAATAACAAGATCTTTAGATCTACCTTTGAATCAGAATCTATGTACTTGAACAAATGTGTGAATCTCAAATATCTCAAAGCAAAAGAAAAAGTGTTCTAGAATGTTGTTGCTTTTTTAAAAAGCACTAAAGTTAGACCAAGGCATACAGTTTTGTTCTAACAGACACTTAGGTTAATTGTAAAGATAAGGAATGCATATGGGTAAAAAATCAAACATTCCTCTCATGTTATGTATATTTTGTTCCTGTTACATTGGCTTTATTTTCAAAATTGTAGTTTGTAGTATTAGTTTCCTTTTATTGGTATTCTTGCATATACTATTCATTCAATAAATGAGTTATGACTTTCATATTTGTATGTCTTTTTTGTGAAAGTGTATAATGAAGCTTATTTGATAACAGCAATAGTATTGTGTTTCTTTTAGTCTTGTTGTATTTAAGGTGAAATTCCTAGTTCAATGACTTGTTAAACAAGTATGAGAGAAAGAAAAATGTGATTTGAATACAGTTCAAGGTTTCACAGTATAAAGGTTTTATCATGGAGAGAAATAGCAGTCTTTTCAGTGCAATAGAACTGCATTAAATCTTGGTTCTTTTATTATGTGGTTCAGATACCTACGGCTTAAATCGAGTCCTCTGGAACTTCAGAAGGTGATTTTGAAAATAATCAAACCAAAACTCCTAGTACAATGTATCCATTTGGCAATAGGGGTTCAGGATTAATATCCTTATCATGAAAGGATTCCACCTTATAGTTTTAAATTTATTTCCATTACCATGGACAGCTTGCTTCTAGTACAGTGCTCATATATTGAAGTTGGTTACATCCAGGGCAGAAATCAAAGTTTTAATTAGTGAAATATGGTCATTTCATACGTGCAGTTCCTAACCTGCATTCCTACTCAGAGGAGAAAAAAAAATCAAGTAACAGGTTCTGATCAATGCTGGAACACAGATGATGTACTTTACTGAAAATGCTGCCTAATAATACCTGGCACATGCATGAGTATGAGTGAGTGAGTGAGTGAGTGAGTGAGTGAGTGAGTGAGTGAGTGAGTGTGTGTGTGTGTGTGTGTGTGTGTTTAAAATCCATTATTGAGCCTCATTTTAATTGCCACAATACAAATATGGAGATGGAAAGTTATGTGGTTTTCCTTAGTTAATTGAAACTACTGAAAGCTGGTTTTTTGTTTTGTTTTATTTTTCCAGCTGCAGTCACTAGCACCGGGCTCTAACCAACTGAGCCACCCAGCGAGCTTTGCTGAGGTCATTTTAAAGCATAAAACTGGTAGAATTTCCTAGGAAGATTCTATGGCCAGCAAATGGCCAGTCCATCTTTTTAAGAGAAAAACCCAATCCCTCCTGTATTTATATATTAAAGTCCTCAGTTGTGAAGGCAAAATGCTACTTTATGTATCAGCTAACGTTACATAACTTTGCCTTTTCAGATAATGAAATAACTGGACATTAAGGACATGAGGCAAAAACGTAATCTTGATTTTTATTCAGAAGATAAAAACTATATAATACTAGTTACTATGAAAGTTAATTAAAAGTGTTACACTGTAGCAGACATGTTCTGCATATGGTCAGTGTACAGGAGTCAATCAACCAGACCTGAGTCCTTGTCAAAAGATGACAGATTCATAAAAATCCAAATTATACCTTTGCCTATGCCTCTCTGTGGCTGTGTTATTGTGTTGGGGGTGGGGCAGTGGTGGGGAGATAGAGAAAATAAAATGCAGCTAGGCAAAGAACTAACTAGGTCTGCTGTGTGAATGATATTCTAATAAAGAGACACATGTAAACAAAAATGCTGTTTGAGGGGGTAACCTTTCAAATGGGACCTGAGAGACTAGATGTTTGAGTGTTCGGAATGGGGAGACAGAAATAAACTGCTTTCATATGGACATTGGATTTAGAACTGTTGTCGCTGAATTTCTATAAAGTGATTTGCACAAAAGGGTGAGGTGTTTGAGTATTTTTAAAATCAGATTTTTTATTTATAAAAGTAATATGTAACCATAAAAAGAAATGAATTATTGATGCATGCTACAACGTGGATGAACCTTGAAAACATCATGCTAAGAACCCAGACACAAAAGGTCGCATATTATATAATTCGTTTATATGAAATGTCCAGAGAGGCAAATCCATAGAGACAGAATGCAGGTAAGTGGTTGCCAGGGGCTGCAGAGATGGGGAGATGAGTAACTGTTAACAGGTATAGGATTTCTTTTTGGGGTAATGGAATGTCTGGAATTAGATAGTGATTGATGGTTGCATAACTTTGTGAATATACTAAAAATCACAAAGTATATACTTTAAAAGGGTGAATTTTATCTCAATTTTTTAAAAAGTAATATGTGGTCATTGTATGAAATTAAAATATACAAAGGTATATCAAGCAAATGTGAAAATCCCCCCTTCTCCACAAGCTTACTCCCCAGACGTATTTGATATGTATATTTCTGAATGCTTCTCTGTACATATATATTACAGTTTTCTTTTTTTTTTTTTTTAACACAAATAGGATCATATTATACCTAGCATTCGGCATCTTGTCTTTTTCATTTAAACTACATTACAAGTTATATGAAACTGCTAGATTTCTCACATTGTTTTTAGCACCTCCATGGCATTTCAGTGTATGGATGAACTGGAGTTATTCTGTCCACTCTCAAATGCATCCTTATGTTCTTATGCAAGTAATTTCTTAGGCTAAATTTCCAGAAGTGTGGAACTGCTAAGTCAGTGGTATGCACATTTAAAGTTTTGATACAAATTGCCATCCAAAAAGTTTGTACCAATTTAACAATCCATCTGCAGAGATTAAGTCTGCCTGCTTCTGTACTCCAGAATGTTTTTTAATGAAAAGAGGTATGGTGCCTTTAAAAGAAAAAAAATGCATGCTCTATAGAAAATTCTAGGGGTTTTGATTTTGTGATGAAACCCATATAGACTATATATATCTCAAAGTGGCATATGAATTACCAGGAACTACATTTCATTTGTGAGAAGGTTAAATCAAAAGCTTTTGTTTCATATGTATTGTTAACAGTAGTAATTGGTGAATCATTTTTCTTCCTCCTGCTTTCTGAAAAGTAAAAAGTTCTTGTTGAAGAATTCCTATGACCTTTATCTGTCACGTGGCGGCTCTTTATCCCAAAATTATGACTGTGTCAATTATGCGAAACAAGATAAAATCATTTGAACTTTTCACTTTCCAGTGTAGTTATTTTGTCCTTATATGAATAAAATCTAAGACTAACCAGAAAAAAATTGACTTGATGCTTTTAACTTATCTGCAAGAATTTTTTTTTTAATTTAGCAATTTCAAGCAACAGTTGCCTGCATGTCTGAAAATAAATTGTTGGTAAAAAATAACAGATACTCAATTATGCTGGTCAGTCAGCTTGGAGTTTCTGAATAAGGAATAAATTGAATGTAGTCAAGAAGAAATCGATGCCACATGAAAATTAGTTTTTTTCTAATTCTCAAAATTACATTTCACGCTAAATAGTATTTATAATATTAGCCAAACAACTATTTTATTGAAAAAGATTTAAGTCAGATGTATAAGGTTACAAAAATAATTTTTTAATGATTCACTAATAACCCAACCTTTGATCATGCTTCCTTCTACTCGTTTTTCATGTTTATTAAATAATTAAATCTTTAAGGAGGGACAACAAAATAGGGTGCCTACTTTAGAGAACTCTTTGTAACAGAACTGTAGCAGTTACGGGGACTGCCGTTATTTTCATTTCAGAGGTTAGCCAGACAATTTAACACAAAGGCTTATTTTCAAACGTTCCTGATCCTTAAGCCCAATAGGCTTATGTTCTTTATTTAGTATTGATTTAGTATTACCAGGAAGCAATAATTCTTTGGATCCTGGTCTCATGTTCTGGTTAGACAGCAAGCACAAAAGATAAGCAGTTTCTGAAAGTTTACAGATCAGAGAGCTGGAATTTTGGCATTATCCTCAAATACAACATTCTTTCCGGACATCGCTTAGAAAAGTTGTTCTTAAGCATTTCAACCTATCCCATGTGCACAAACAGCTTAGGGCAGCTAGCCAGTGTGCTGGGGGCGCAGGGAGAGAGCGTTAAAGAAAATATACGTTGCTTAGGAAAAGGCTTGACAGATTTTCTTTCTCCCTTGGGAAGAGGCAGGGTAGGAGAGAAAAGCTTTAGTCAGCCTTTACTATGGTCTTTGGAGCATTTATTAACTGGGGTCACTCCACTCCATGAAACTTGGAAATGCAGCTGACAGTTTGTAGGCCACTTCCCAGAAAGACCGATACAAAACTTTAAGCAGTCACAATTTTTATTCTTTTTTTTCCCCTTTGATGTCCTCTTGGAAACTCTCTTACCTTAATTTCTATATCTATACCACCCTTTCAAGACCACTCCTTTTCTGATTCTTCTCCCTACCCCTAACGTAAGTGTCCCCTGGTGCTCTCGTCTTTCCATCTTGTATTACTCTGTAACCTGTCACCACGATCTGCTGCAGCTGTCATCTGTGTTCCACATAGATATCTTCCACTTACTGAAGCTTCACGCTAAGTCTCGACTCCTCCTAGACATTTCTACCCAAACTGCTGGATACTCTCAAGCATGAGTGCCACACTAAATTGTTCTGGCCTGAATTTTACCTATTTGTTAATAACACCCACAGTTAATAGGGTTACAATTGATCTGCTTTGGTCTCCACATCCACTTGCTAAGTTCCTCAGAATCTCTCACTGTCCTTTGGATCCATCCTCTCCATTCTTAGTGCTGATAAACTAGTGTGGATTCTACTCTTTTTATTTATTTATTTTTTTTTTTAATTTTTTTTTTTTTTTGTCGTTTTTTCGTGACCGGCACTCAGCCAGTGAGTGCACTGGTCAGTCCTATATAGGATCCGAACCCGCAGCGGGAGCGTCGCCGCGCTCCCAGCGCAGCACTCTACCAAGTGCGCCACGGGCTCGGCCTGATTCTACTCTTTTTAAAAAAAAACCTTTTGCCCAGATTCTTAGCTTCTTCTGCTCTGTGCCCATTGTAAGGTTGCTGTGGAAGGAGATGTGAGCCAAGTAAAGGACGAAAAGATTTTATTAGCAAGCGGCAAGCGGACCTGCCAGGCTGAGCCAAAAAATGGCGTCAGTGCTGAGAGGCAGTTAGGTGTCTTCTCTTATAGGGTTAAGATTGGCATCTGGCCTGGCCTAGCCTAGGAAGACAGTGACAATGTTCTACTCCGGATATAGCCTGCTCATGGGAACAGAGTTGGGGAGACAGAAACCTTGGGCTAGCCAGGGGAAGCAGTTACAATGTCACAGTCTAGGTAGAGCATGCCCAGCCTGCTCATGGGTGCAGAGACCTTGAAGAACAAAACTTAAAGAAATGAAACCAAAGGGTGGGGGCTTTCCAAAAGTCAGGTTTTCAGTTCCAGGGACCTAACAGCCGGGTGCATCAGACTTCTAGTTCCTTCCTTTTGTTTTGGGGGCAGTTCTTGGCCTCCATTACCTCTTTATACCACAGGCCTCAACTTCCCACCTCTACCCTTTTACGTCTCCTGTGCCTAACGTTTGCCCTGCCCTTATATCTGGGGAAGATGACCTGCTAGAGAAAATCACAACAATGCAGACTGATGCCACCAAAGATACTTGGTGTTTAGTCTCAGGTTCCCCACATCAATCTTCAGTCCTTTTTATTTACTTTTCTTTCTTATTATCATACTTAGAAACTATTACAGATAAGCATACAGACTCCAGATTTTTTGTTTGCCTGGGTTCAAATTCCATGTAAGCTTAATTGATTTACTGAACCTCTCTCTACCTCCATTATCTCATCTTTAAAATGCAGATAAAAATAGTACTTCACTCATACACTTGTGAGGATTAAAGGAGGGAACAATAGAAAAAGAAAAAGGGAAAAACAATCAAAGGAAGGAACACAGACTCAAGACTCTCCCATCCCCCAATACACTGTCCCTTTTACCTCCGTTCCCAATTCTAGCTTTTACCTCTTTTCTCTCATATAATTTTCTTGAAAAGTCAAGTCCCCACTTGATGTCTCCACTTCTGTGTTTTTACTGTTTGTTCCTCAGCCCACTGCACTGGCTCTCGTCCAGCCACCTACACTTCTCTCAGCTACACTGAAAGTGCTCCAGCACAGTTCACCAGTGACTTGGAAAAACCAATGGGCGTGTTTCAGTTCTTCTTGACTGTACTTGATGTCCCTGAGTCCAAGCGCTGTCACTTGGTCCTCTGCTAATCTGCTTTTGCAGATGATCCAAGAATAGAAGTAGGCACATTAGACGATAGAACCAAGATTGAAAAGACCTTCCATCAGCTGGGACTTTACATGGATTATCTACCTACCCCTGCCCCCGTAGAAGAGATTTAATAGGAATCCATACAAAATCTGGTATTTCCTTGGCAAAGGAAAGACCCTCAGATGTAAGATGGGGTGAACTATAGGCACCAGGGAGGTAAAAGGGTAGAAGAGAATTGAGAGAAATGGGAAGTCAAGGCCAGTAATGTCAAGGGGTAAAGGAGCTGATTAACCAACTTGCTAATGAAACATGCCACAAGGGAAAGACAGCCTGAGGCCTGAAGTGCATGGGAAAGCAAAATGCACTTAGTGCATATGTAATTCTTGTCTACTCAAAAATAAAAGTTACCGGTTAGAGCATGGTCTTGCAACACCAAGGTCAAGAAGAGTTCAGTTCCCCCTACAGGACAGCCGTTAAAAAAAAAAAGTTAAAATGAATGCCTACTTATAAAACCTGTGAAAAATCACCGAATGAATGGTGGTGAGACCAAAGGCTGGGGAATTGCAGTCAGCATTCCAAGCCCCGGTATCCAGATGGAGTCAGGCAGCAGACAGCTGAAAAATGGTGCTGCCTTTCTCCTCCAGGAGCCCCTTTCGCCACATTCCTGAATGACATCTGCCTTCTACTCAAATACTTGTAGGTGTAGAGAGGCTCAGCCTACTTCAAGACTGTTCGGTTCTATTTGAAAAATCACCTCCTTGCAACTTCCACCTGTTGGTCCTCCTAGTTCCACCACCCTCCAAGAGGGCCACACAGGAGCAATGTGAGGTGGAGAAAATAAGGGTTCCATGGTCTGAAAGACCTCGGTTTGAAATCTAGTTTTGCCACTCATAACTAGTGACTCTGAGCAAGATACCTTTCCCTTTCTCTTGGCCTCAACCCCCACCACATCTGTCAAAATGGGCTTTAGGAGTACAGAAGATAAAGTGAATATAAGTGAAATTAGCTGGTTCATGGTAGATTACAGTGTTTTTATTTTTTTTTGTTTGTTTTTTTATTTTATTTTTTGCGGCTGGCTGGTATGGGGAACCGAACCCGTAACCTGTTTTTGTGTTTTTTTGTTTTTTTAATTTTTCAAAAGAGCTTTATTAAGAAGCAAAGGAAGGATAAAATACACAACCAGGGCTGGCCGGTTAGCTCAGTTGGTAAGAGTGCAGCCTTATAACACCAGCGTCACAGGTTTGGATCCTTGTACCAGCCAGCACCAAAAATAAGAATAAAAAAATAAAATATATAACCAAAGCAGTGAAAGAGTTTACAATAGACATGCTTTATACTCCAGGGTAACTAAGAGAAATGGGATGGGCTGAAACCATGGCCTGGGTACTGAGGCCCTGAAGCCTCATTTTCAACTTGGGCTCACTTGGCCACTAAGACAACCAGTTGAAACTTCCTCTGGAGACAAGTCACGTTGTCTTCCCAAACCTCCTTCCTAATCTCTTTATACACAGGCCCTTCTCTACCTGGTCCTCAAGATTCCTCAACCAGCACTTCAGGTGAGGTCTCCACCCCTCCAATCACAGGAGTCTCCAGTACCTAGAAAACCTATTTTTGCTCCTGTTCTGATCCATTTAGTTAAAATCTATGTAGTCTGGTTCTGCCACCTTCAGTCAAGTTACCTATTTTCCTAAGCCTGCATCGGGACTTGTTCTTTCTGCTAAGAACATCTTGGGTGCTCTCTCTGGCAACTCTCTGCCCCAGCTAATGCAAGATTACTTTCTCCCCAAATACAGAAGTCCTCACCCCTGTCCAATCTCCCACTTTACTGCATAGCTCTAGTTCTCAGCCTCCCTTCCAAGGAAATGGTCAAACACCTTGATTTTGGCACCCACCTGTCAAACCCTGCCCTGCTCAGGTCACCAACCTCACCGATTTCCTCTGAAAATCTTTGACTTCTCTCTTGGAATGCTGCCCCTTTGGAATTTTATCTCAGTAGATTTAGAATATGACATCACTTGATAGATACTCATACAGTAATAATAAGACTACAGTGAAAGAAGAGCTATTCCTTCCCAAATTATATTTTCTCTAAATGATCAAAAGATTGGGCCACTCTTGCCATTTTTAAGTTTTTCTAAACGTCTATGGTTATCAGTTCTTAATTAGTACAGTCTGCTTCTCAGCTGGCTTTTAGGAAAGGCATCGAATCTTAGCAAGCTGCCGTTGTTCCCTTTTGCTCCTGCAGTCACTGTTGTGTCTTCAAATATGGCTTCTTCAAGCAATTTCTGGAAAGCAAAACAAAACAGTCTGCTCCACAGGAGAAGATGGTTTACAGGTAACAGCTCTATCCAGGTGTTCTTGAGCTTTTACCTCACAATACATGCACATAACATCCTCATTCAAGCTTACAGTGATGGAGGAGTATTAGGTCAGTGCAAGTCAGTTGAACTTTTTCCTAACCAATACCTTGGATTTGAGCTTTATGATGTGCAAAATACTTTACACTTCTCATCCAATCATCACAGCAACCCTGTGAGGTGGGCATGGTGGATTATTATCGCCATTTTACAGATGTACAAACTGAAGCTCAGAGAGGTTAAGGAACTAGACCAATATTACACAGCTATTTAATGGAAGAGCCAGCACTCAACCCAGGTCTCTGCTACCTCATTCTCTTTCCGGTTTTTGGCACAAATAACGTGAAAGAGGTTTTCTACTCCCCTCCTCGCTACCCGAACGACATTCTCCTTTCACTACTCCATGCTCAACCTGGACAGTTCTGAACAGGAAAAGCAACAATTTATCAGGTTAACTGCCATAGTCCCATGTGGGGTGGGGGTGGCAGGTTTTCTTGTATCTTTCACAATGTTCCTGATTTCTTAGCATCTGTAGTTTAACTGAGAACTCTTTCCTGAACTCTTCCTTGGTGCTGAGTAGTGCTTTCTGTGGGATTCACTAGGATTCCCAGGTCACAGTTAAGGTGCTGAAGATTTTAACTCCAAATTATGCTTGATGCTACACTTCCCTACCATCTTTCACATTCTACCAGTGTTCTGTGCCTTCCCAACCCTACATCTCTATGAAGAAAATTTAGTATTTCCCGGGCTGGCTGGTTGGCTCAGTTGGTTAGAGAGAGGTGCTGTAACACCAGGCCCAAATCCTTGACTTTGCTTTCATTTTTTTTTTTTTTTTTTTTTGGTGGCTGGCCAGTAAAGGAATCTGAACTCTTGACCTTGATGTTATCAACACCACACTCTAACTAACTGAGCTAACCGACCAGCCCTTTATTCTTTTTTTAAACAGAAAAGTAACAGCTATTCCCTTTTCCACACTTGATCTTTCAGATGTAAAAGAGAAGCTAGCCTCTTTTAAGTTTACTTTTTTACTATTCACAGGCGAATTGATGCTCATTATACAGAAATTAGAAAATAGATAAGTAAAAATAAGAATTTTAAATCTTCCATAATCCTACTAACTATAGGTCACCATTGTATTTTTTGTAAAATCAGACAATTCTATGCATATATATATATAACTGTATATATAATTATTTTTACAAAAATGGGCTCATATTATACCTATTAACTTGTAATCTGCTTTTTTCACTTAAAAATTGAAAATATCTTCCCAGGTTAGTAAATATACTCTCATTCTTATTGGCTGCATAATAGTCCCTTTTGTGGATGTATTGTAGTTTACTTAATTTTCCTATCATTGGACAGTTAACTTGTTTCCAGGTTTTGTTGTTGCTATTTTGCTACTGCAAATAGTGCTGATCTAATCACGAAGAAACAGCAGAAACCCCCAGATTGAAGGATTTTCTGCAGAACGACTGGCCTGTACTCCTCAAAAAAAAGTCTTGAAGAAAGGCTGAGGAACTGTTCCAGATTAAAGGTAAATAAAGACACATGACAACTAAAAGTAATGTTTGATCCTGAATTGGATCCTGATTCAGAAAAAATATTCTTGCTATCCATAAAGGACATTTTAGGGACTATTGGCTATATGTAAATATGAATATTAGATGATAATATTGTATCAGTGTTAATTTCCTAATTCTGATCTTTATACTGTAGTTATATAAGAGAATATCCTTGTTTTCAAAAAATGCATACTGAAGAGTTTAGGAGTAAAGAGATGTCATATCTACAGTTTAACTGGTTCAGAAAAAAGTATATAAAAAGAGTTAAAGCAAATGGGGCAAAATGTCACAAATTGGTGTATCTTGGTGAAGGATATACAGGAGTTCTTTGTGCTATTCTTGCAAAGTTTCTATCATTTTGAATTTCTTCTTCAACTTAACACACCAGCTGAACCAGCAGCCCTTTCCAAGGGAGTCTGAAGAAAGTCCAAACCTAGGGTCAGCAAACATAAGGAACAGAAGTAACCCTTGGGGAGGTCATCAGGATATTTTAACAAAAGAACCACATCTGGAGGAAAGAGTACAAACAGTATGTGGATCAGATGGGCTAGAGAGAACTCTCTTCCTCCCCAGTACCAAGGGTGATTCCCAACCTTTTCCACTGAAGTGTACCCAAAATAGAGGAAACTGACCTGCTGAGCTGTTTTCACCCATCAGCTGCCACTGTTTTGTTTATATCTTCTGTCCTCATCTATCTTAGATTCCTTTTCCATTTTTTCAAAGTAACATTTCTTTATTTTCTTTTAGGACACATGGGTAATAAATGTCTAAAAATCGACAATGCTGAGATGGACGTTCGTGTACATACAGCTTTCTGCCCTTGTCTGATTATTTCCTTAAGATAAATTTCTAGAACAGAAAGTCCTAAATCAGAGTTTTGTGCACATTTTTTAAAAGTCCATTGATTCATATTGCTAAATACACAGCAGAGAGTTTTTATCATGAACCCACCACTCAGCTTCAACAATTATCAGCTAATTTCCCTTCCTGTCTCATGTATACCCCTACCTATTCCTCTCCCACACACACCATGGTTTATTTTGAAGCAATTCTCAGAGATATCATTTCATCCTTATATATATCATTATATATCTCTAAAATACAAAGACTTTTAAAAATATAATTGCAATACTGTTATTGACCACCCCCCCTCAGTTTTTAACAATAATCCCTGATTGTCTTCTAACATTCAGTGTTTAAATTACTCCAATGGTAAATGCTATTAAGTGTTTGCTATTCTCATCTCAATTTCCACAGATTGGGGGTGAGGGTGGGGGAGCAAATACATGTTGTCAAGGTTTTGTTTGAAATCATCTTGAGGTCAAAACTCATTTTATATATAATTACCATCTATATAGTACATGGGATACAGGCATATATAACAGGCAATTTTAATAGACTGTAGGAAATCAAATGCTCATTAATCTAGTTTTATACTAATTTGAACTTCCCAAAGGCACTTAAGAATATTAGGAGATACAATCAAAATAATAGAGATAAAATACAGTTGCTAAATAATTATTAGAAAAATGTCAGATATTATGCCTTTAAAAGTCTGCACACAAAGTGAAAGTAGAAACATTTCTATATCATGTAGTTTTTAGAATTTTATCTGGATTCAGCTAAACAAATTATTATGAAAATGAGTTACTTAAAAAGGAATGGATAGGGCTGGCCAGTTAGCTCAGTTGGTTAGAGCATGGTGCTGATAACACAAGGTCCAGGGTTCAGTCCCTGTACCAACCAGCTGCCCAAAAAAAAAGTAATGGAGTAAGCAACAAATTTATTTATCAATTGCGTTTTAAATTTCTAACAAATGGCAGAAACTAGACATAGTCTTAATTTTACCATACACATAGTCATTATTAGCATTATTTATATTCGTGCCAATATTAGTCCATAAACTAGTTTCTTATATTGGGAAGGTATCTCCAAATATCATCCCATGATGACTCATTTGGTAGCATCTAGTTCATGTAGCCCATGGACCTGGGTATAGTAGATGCTGTTAGTGCCCTCCAAAGGTCCCTTTACCAGCTAGTGCCCCCCTCCCACATTTACTTCAACTGCAGCTTACCCCTGCCACCTTCTCTGGTTACTTTGCCCTTGCCTGATGGGAGCCTGGGAGGCTACGCTCCCCCTCTTCCAGGGTAGCCAATGATTCCAGGATACCAAATCCCTGGCCTCTGCCTCTGGACAGGACTACTGCACTTTTTTCCCCCTGGGATCAGGCCAAGGCTACACCTTACCTCAGGTCATATACTTGCTCACCTCTCTCCCCTTCCCTATCCTGCTTCTTCTCCCCGCTCATAAATCTTCTTTAAGGGCACCCCTTCCACAAAGCAGATAATTGAAATAACAGCAACCAAGGAACGAATCATGATTTCCCTTTAGAAGTTTAAGTTTAGGTTGGAGGTCCACGGGTAATGAATTTTTGAGAGAATGTATTCATTCCAAAGGCATTGATACATATTGTTAAACTGAAGGCTAGAAGCGGAGCAAAAATGAAAGGGGCTTTGTCTATGCCTGTGACAAAATAGGATATAAAAAACAATTCCCATAGGATTCTAAGACAAGTAACCACAACTAGATTTCTCTTATCAATTTTACTCAGTCCTATTCCGTTTTCCACTTATAGTGGCAGTCTACCTTCATGAAGTCATCTGCCTCTGGGCTAAAATAGTCCTGGAAATCCCAAGTCTTAGGTGCCCTGGAACAGTCTGTCAGTTTTATGCACCTGGTAGCAAGATCAGCTTACACTGAGAAGCCTGTTTCTAGTATATCCTTCCAACTAAGACTCTGAGACTGTTCTTTGTCATTCCTTCCAAAAGACACTCTCTAGTCCAGGGCTGTCCTACAGAACTTTCTACAATGATGGAAATGTTCTATGTCTGCACTGTCCAATACAGTAGCCACTAGCTACAAGTGGCTGTTGAACATTCATAATGTGGCTAGTAGGACTGAGGAACCAAATTTTAAATTTTATTTAATTTTAATTCACATGTGGTCAGTGGCTACTATATTGGACAGCACAGCTCTGTCTAATTTATAGCAGGGACCTTTAGGCAATTGTGAAGGGAGAACAGAGACCACCTATTGAAACACCAAATGATTCTGGCTCATTTATTATAGTAACCAAAAGTATTAGAGTGGAAGAAAGTGGAATACCCTATTCGGGAATAGTACATAAGTGAATGGAACTACCTAACTATTTAGCCTATGATAACCCTGAGGACAACAACATATTATGAACAGAGAACGCCTAGGTAAATCTTCAGGTTATTAAAATCTGTACAGTACTGTGTGTGCTATAATCACTATCAAACAATAATAGTATTTTAAACTTACCAATAAAATCTTTACAAGTTGGTTTAAGTCACCTTGTTAACTCTTACACGTGAATATGAATGTGTCACTACACTGCTTGAAAAGATACAATTTCATTATAATAATACTTTACAAAATGAACCTAAAGTAAATTGAGCTTTTTTCTTTGACTTGACAGCTTTCCCTATATTGTGAGCTTGAAATATATTTACTGTTGAGTTCATTAAGAATATATGGAGCATATCTATCATACCTAATTATTTCTAACACTCGCCCCACGCCCTTTGGCTTGTGATGCCACATTGCAGGTCACGTGATGAGAGAGCAAGCCTTTGGTGCTAGTGGCCATCTAGGAGAGTGCCAAAGACGGTTTGGGGGTAAGATACTGTAATAGAGAGTAGCCTGCTTTCACTCAACACAGCACAGAACACTTCTGTAACCCGATGTGTGGGGGTTTTTCCCCACACACCAAGCAATTCTCCAGCAGACACCAGCTGGACGTCCTATAATTCAATTCAATTCTGACTCTATCTACCTGGAGATAGCATCAGATCCCACAGGTTAAGGGCTCAGACCCACAAGACTGCCCCTCCCCCCACCCCGCCTCCCCGGCTTCTGACGTCAATTGCAAGTCCCAGGTTGTGACCTGGGTATGTTTATAGAGAAGAAACCTAGCAGACACTGCCTTAATTAAGTAATCTAGTTTAACAACACCAGTAATGAAAGAAATTGATATCATATGCCTCTTAATAGGAAGTACTGTGAAGGACACACCATCACTACTGTTGTATTTCTGGCCCAAGATGGAACACCTGAAATGTAATCATGTGGTAACATCAAACAAACCCAAATTGAGGGAAAACCTACAGAATAACTGGCCACTGCTCTTCAAAACTGTCAAGGTCATGACAAAGACTGAGGAACTCTTCCAGAATAAAGGAGACTCAGGAACTTGACAGTGAAATGCAACATGCACTCCTGGATCAAATCCTAATCCAGAAAAAAACTATAAGTGGGACACTTGGAGAAATTTAAATAAGAGTTCTAGATTAGTTAATACTGTTGTATCAATGATAATTTCCTGATTTTGATAGTTGTACTGAGTGTGGTTACATTAGCTGTTAACACTGGGGAAGGGTATACTGAAAAGAGAGAGAGAGAGAGAGAAGAAATGGGGAAGTAGGAGAATCAGAAAGATGGTGTCCCAGAAGCCAAAGAAATAGAGATTCAACATCAAAGTGATAAATCGCATCAAATGCAATAGAAAGGACAGTTTTAGAAGAGCAAAAAAGTGTCCATTGGGTTTGGTGAGATAGCAGTCAATGGTGTTCTTTGCCAACTGTTTCTGTACAATGATGGGTGCAGAACACAGACTGCAAGGAGTTTGAGGAGGAAATGGGAAGTGAGGAAGTGTCCCAGCATGGACAACTCAAGAAGCTAGTGTAACAGGAGGGACATGTAGCCTCAAGGGAGGACTTTAAACATGGTCATTCATTCAGTTATTCATTTACTTATTTTTAGGATAGGAGAAACTTGAGTCTGTTTATAAGCCTAAGGGGAAAACTATAAGGAAGGATAAACAAAAGCTATGGAAGAATAAAAGCTATTTGATAGCGGCCAGTACCAAAGGTGATGGAATGCAGAGCACAGATGGATCTGTTGACCAAAGGAGGGACCCACTCACCTCTGGGCCTGGAGGAAAGGAGGAAAGAAGCAATGTAGATGTGGATGGAAGGAAATGGGTGTGGCTCATGCCTGAGTGCTTCATTCTCTTCATAAGTTAATGGGTGAAGTCTTTCTAGAGTGAGGATGGTGGGGGACAAACATTCAGGACATTACTGAGAGGAATAAGATAGGGAGCTGACCAAGGATTTGTAAAGGTCTGTGGAGGGGTGTTTAGGGCCCGGTTGAGATTTGAGGCCATGAATCTGTAGAAGTACCAGTCTCCATGGTGGTGGGATTATCTCCAGCAGCACTCAGCAGCCTAGTAGCGGTAGACAAAATAGGCTGTGAGGTTGAGCCATCTTGGCAGAGGAGAATCAGAGGGGTACAAAGGACTTCTGGGAGTTGGGGAGGGTGGTTCAGGTGGAACCCAAGGGGAACTGGGAAGTGAGGGAAGCCAGGAGCAGGGCGGTAGACTGTAGAATCAGAGGTCTCCACGAATCTGAAGCACAATTAGGGTGGCCACAGAGAACCGAAGAGGAAGCAAATTGCAGTCAGGGATTGGGATAGTGTAGTTTAAAAGCTGCCATGAGGCCAGCCCGTGGCTCACTCGGTAGAGTGCGGTGCTGATAACACCAAGGCCACGGGTTCGGATCCTATATAGGGATGGCCGGTCTGCTCACTGGCTGAGCGTGGTGCTGACAACACCAAGCCAAGGGTTGAGATCCCCTTACCGGTCATCTTTTAAAAAAAAAATAAAAAATAAATAAAAAATAAAAGCTGCCATGAGCAGCATTGGAAAGCACTCTCCACCCCAGCCTTACATCACTGTAGGAGGTCTATACATCCCAATTAGCCCGGGACAGTCTCAGTTTATATGTGCTATTTTAGCATTTTGTCCAATTTAGCATTTGTTCCAGATTTTTTATTTTTTATTTATTTTATTTTATTTTATTTTATTTTCTTAGATCGGTAAGGGGATCTTAACCCTTGACTTGGTGTTGTCAGCACCACGCTCACCCAGTGAGTTAACCGGCCATCCCCATACAGGATCCAAACCCATGGCCTTTGTGTTATCGGCAGCACACTCTCCCGAGTGAGCCACAGGCCGGCCCAGACTTTTTATTTTCTAATGAAGTTTAAGTACTCATAGTTGCATTGAAATAAGCCAGCATGGGTCTGTTGGACCACCACTTTTCAATTCCACCTTCTGCCTTAATCTCATCTACTAGCTTGTGAGATTCATATACAGAGAACCAAGTCTTCATTCTAATGCAGGGTTAAACCTAAAAGACAACCGGAGATAACCCTTCTCCTTTTGTCTAATCTTTTCCAAATACAATATAACTAATACCTCTCTCTCAAGGACAGCATGCAGGCATTCACTGATAACAAAGCAAGTGTATTCAGACTCTAGGGGTTAGGGACAACTAACTCACTCCGGTCCCAGGTGGGGGTGCCCCTTGCTGAATACCTGGTAGACAGCCAGTTATACCCATGACAAAGCCTGCAAGATACAGGAAGCTGCCAGGCCATCAGTCAGTAAGACAGTGGATATAGGAAATTATATACTTACATGTACATAAAATATATTCAGGACATAAAGGCAGAGGAGTCCTGCCATAGAACATACAGCATGTAGTCCGCTCTTGGTACAATGGTTATGTCATTCATTATATGGTGCAAATCTACAACCCATTATTTTATTGTTTGGTAACACTTTAAAAAATTTTTTAAATCAACTCTTTCAGCATGTGAGTCCAAACACTAAAGTCCATAATTAATGAAAAATTAAATACCGAATTTGTATTTCAAAAAAGTTGATGATGAATGTGTAACACGCACAAAACATTTGTCGACATTTATCATTCACTCGCACAATGATATCACTGACCACATGAAAATCAGAAGACATAAATCCGCAGAGAAAGCATCAGCATCTACCTCAAAGGGTTGTAGTTATTTTAAGAAGACTGTCCCTAAAGTGATGATTTAATGAGGTGCAGCTGCAGAGAAGGTATTTACATACTGGTCTGTGAATGGCTGTAGTTTAGATCAAATGACTTTTCTTCAAAATTCCCTTGCTCATTTGCCATTTCAAGTTTCCTTGTATATGACAAAAAGTGAGGCAATACTTTTAATGGGCCACTCTATTACCTTAACAACTTCACAAACAGTTAAATGATGCTGATTTTATATTGATATCATTAGATGCTTCAAATGAGTTGGAGTTCTCCACAGAAACAAAACCAACAGAATGTATGAGGATACTTCACAAAGTTCATGGAAAGATGTGTGTTTTCATTCTATTTCCATGAACTTTTTGAAGTACCCTCATATATACATATATATGATATCTATATCTATTCATATATCTATATATAGGTAGAGAGAGAGAGGGAGAGATTGATTTAGTTTAAGAAGCTAGCTCACGTGATTGTGGAGGCTTGGTGAATCCAAAATCCGATGGGGTAGGCCTGCAGGCTGGAGACTCAGAGAGGAGCTGCAGTTGCAATCCAAAGGAAGCCTCCTGGCAAAATTCCTTCTTGCTTGTGGGAGGTCAGCCTTTGTTCTGTTAAGGCCTTCAGCTGATGAGGCCCACCCACGTTATGGAGAGTAATCTGCTTTACTCACAGTCCACAGATTTAAATGTTAATCTCATCCAAAAAACACCTTCACAGAAACATCCAGAATAATGTTTGGCCAAAATCCGAGCACCATAGTTGACACGTAAAATTAACCATCACATTAGTTAATTCCAGTAATGGTTCGATTTTGCATCCAATTCATGGAATCAAAGTAAAGCTTACGGAAATTTATTCTGATGGTGAAACATCTGACATTATTGAGAGAGCTGTTGTCAACTCAGTTTAAAAATTCAAAATTTAGGATAAGTATTTTTGTGGTGATTATTTTTTTTTTCTGGAAATACAAATTTTGGAGGAGCACAGCACCATGGTAAAAACAAAGTTCTTACTAAGTCAAGAAACTTGTGGAGCAGAAACATAGTTGGAATTGGTGTGGTACACAAGTAATTCATAATTGTGTTCAAACAAGTAGATTACAAAATTGTTTCTGGAAAGGCAGGAGTGGGGGAGGGGGATCTTGGGTTAAACCCACGCTTTTCTCATTTCTTCCTGCATGCAAATGTTCTAGTAAAGAATGGTGGCATTATTAGCATATTTGACACCCAGAGTAGGTCATTTTTTAACATCCCTTGCCTCTGCATGACAAAATTCTTTTCAGTAATAATGATGTAATAATTAGTAATAATCATTATGTTCTGGATTTCATCTTTAGTTTGAAAACAATTAAAATTTTAAAAGAATACATTTCAATTTTAAATATGATGCCCAAATTCAGTAAAACATTTCATATATGAACCAGATTTTCACTTACCAAAAAATAGTATTAGATGTTGCAGATTGCACTCTGTTTGTTGTTTTCCATTTTAAACACAAATAAAAATTCCAAGTTGTCACACAGAATGACAAGATTGAAATACAGTAATAGTACTGTTTCTTTGTCTTTACGATCACTGGCTATCGCTGTTTATTTCATATCTACTGTTAAAATACAGGACTATATATCTGGTACCACAGGATTTGGAGAAAGGAACTGCAAGCCAGAAGCAAGCTGGAAGGCTTCTGAATTGTTGCGTACCTAATTTAGAAACAAGTGTGGGTAGCTGAGTCCACATGTGCCAGGGGCCAAATATAAAACCGGAAGTCCTCTGAATTAACTTCCCAGTAGAACACAATGTTTGTTAAAAAGCAAGTAATGAAAATGTGCTAACATGAACTTCAAAGTCTATACCAAATAAAAATGCGTTCATATATTCACCAAAACATATTTAAAACATGTTCCTGGGCCGAGCCTGTGGCGCACTTGGTAGAGTGCTGCGCTGGGAGCGCGGCGACGCTCCCGCCGCGGGTTCGGATCCCATATAGGACTGACCGGTGCACTCACTGGCTGAGTGCCGGTCACGAAAAAACGATAAAAAATAAAAATAAATAAAAATTAAAAAAAATAAATAAATAAAACATGTTCCTAAGCAGCATTATTTGTAATAACCCAAATCTGGAAACTGCCCAAATGCCTATCACCAAGAGAATGAATAAGAAGTCTTAGAGGCTAGAAGGTTAACTAGAGGGAAGAACTGTTTAAGGCAAAAGTACAGAACACATAACACTGGTATTATCGTGTATTGAACCAAGCAGTATGCTAGGCACTTTTGCCTACATTACTTCGTTTACTCTTCACCACGCCCTGTGACTGAGATATTATCCTTATTGGACACATGAGGAAATGGAGGCACACAGAGATCACGGACTTTGCCCAAAATCATAATGGCAGTTAGTGGCAAACTTAGCATTTGAACTCAGATCTTTGTCAATCCAAAGCCAATATATAGCCTGCTGCCTCTCCATGATAGATAGGGAAAGCAGGGAAACTAGAGAAGTATGTAGTTCGCACATAAAGGCATGCTAAAATTATAACAGCTACTGTTTCTTGAGCACCTACTAGGTGCTAGGTGCTTTACATAAATGATTTTTACAATTGTCATAACTCTTCACAGTAAGAATTATTACTCTCACTTGTTAGATGAAGAGACTGAGGTTCACAGAAGTGCGATGACTTACTTGCCCAGTTTCCCAAATCTACCATCACATATCCCTCATATCCCTCAGCGTCCTTAGTAAGACCGAAGCTACCGACTATGTGCTGGGCACTGTGCTTCATGCTGGAGCTCTACAGATGAGTACAGTAGGAATGCCGTCGCTGGAGCAACTGTTGTAGGTAGGGAAAATTTCTTTTTTTTCCAATTCCGTATAGGAAATTGTGGAGGCAAAAATAAAGATCAGTAATAGCAATAGTTTCCATTTACTGATCATGTCTGTCCTAAGTACTGTACTCGTGTGTGTGTATACACACACACACACACACACACACACACACATCCCTCAGTCCTCACAATTGATCCTGTTAATGTAGTTAATAGACTCATTTTACTGAGGCAAATATAGGGGCTCAGAGTCTGATTTGCACAAGGTTACAGAGCGGTTAAGAATTCCCCTCGGATTTGTACGCTGATCTGCCTGACTGTAGGGCTGTAGGTCTCAAGTCTTACAACCAGTTAAGGATTTGGGAAATAACGGGGCCACGAGTCGGGAAAATGGAAGCCGCGATGTAGTGCAAGGTCTTGAGAAGGGGGCGCCTGGACTGATCAGCCACGTGGTGACTCGAACTTGAAGAGCCGGCGCCCAGTTTAGGGCCACTAGGAAGAAACGCGGGCGGCAGCGGGTTTGGGAATTTGGGAGCCCTCTGGATGGGAGACCAAGGGAAAGAGGGATAGAGGTTGCGCAGGTAGAGCATCCGCTTCTTCAGGGAGAAAATTCCCAGGGCCCCCTGGGCAGCGTAGACTCGGGAGGCGCCGGCGGAGGCGCGGGAGTGGGGGCGGGGCGGGGGCGGGGCCTGGCTCTCGGCTCGGGGCGGTGGCGGCGGCGGCGACGGCGGCGAAAGGCGCTCTGCGAACGTCTCGGCTTTCCCGCGCGGCGCCGCCTCCTGCTGCGCCTCCGCCTCCTCCTCGCCTCCGCGGCGGACTTCCTTCTCACACCGCCGTCAGCCCGCGCGCCGGCCGGCTCCGTGATGGCGACCCGCAGCCCCAGCATCGTGGTGAGCAGCTTGGCTCGCTCGTCGTGCCCGGCCCCGGCTCACGCGGCTGGCCCAGAGAGGCAGAAGGCCCGGGGCCCTCAGTGCGGGCTCGGTCCGGGGTGGCCCGGGGAACCCCGGGTGCTGGGGGCGCCCCGTTTTCTTGGTTGGGCTTTGCGTCACACCAGGGCAGCAGGGAGGACGGAATGGCTGGGCTTGGGGTGGGTTCCCCCTCGGGGCAGCCCTGGTAAACAGGGCTGCGTGTGGGAAGAGAAAGTGGAAATGGCGTTTTGGTTGCTATGTGCCGCCTGCGAGCGTGCTGTGTGAGGGACTGTGGGCCAAGTCGGGAATGATCGAGCGAGCGGGGTGGGGGCTTTCTCAGGAGAGGCCCTTCCCTGGAAGGGCATGTGGGGACTGGGCTTTGCATTTAGTCTGCAGACACTATAATTCATACTTATGGGAATGCGCATTGCCTCATTGACTCCTCACGACAGCTCCGGTAGCGGTAACCATGCCTATTTTATACACGAAGAAACTACTGAAAAGACATCGGGTCATTTCAAGCCGGGCCTTGGATTCAGATATGCTTGAATCCGGATGCCATGCTCTTTGATGCTGCAGGGGATAAAAAAAACGAGAATCTGGTCCTTACCTTCAAGGACGTTCTTTGCATGACCAGCCTCTGGTATCTTGTCTCCACCCTCATTGGTTCTTTTTCCTGTTTCTTGAACTAGCCAAGCGTCTGTCCCTCCCACCTCCCCAATCTGGCTGATCATGCCTACTGGAATAGCCAACCCCCCCTGCCAGTTAAATGCCTTAGTCTGCTTTGTTATGATTGTTGTTTTAGCAATTTACCTGGTTACCTGTTGATTGTCTCTCCCACTAAAACTTTATAAGAGCAAGAATCACCACTGTAACTACAGCACACAGCACAGTGCCAGGCTTGTAGGAAGTTCTCAATAATGGTTTGTTGAATAAATAAAATTAATCACTTGAGCCCTAAAAAAGAGGATTCTGTTTCATATCAGGCGTTGTGACTTAGGGTAAAGAGCAGTGTTCTTAATGGAGTCTGGCCTGGAATCCTGCTTGTTTGGGCTATTTACTAGCTATTTGTCCATGGGCAACTTACTTCACCTCTCTAGGCTTAAGTTTTCTTACGTATATCTGAGGTGCTGGCTACCTCATGGTATTATTGAAAGGATTATAAAACACTCCATGTGAATAAACAATTCTTGCACGGTCCCTGATTAGGAACAGTAATAATAGCCACCGTTGCATTTACATACATAGTCCTAATGAGTCTCCAAACAGTTCTGTAACAATGGTATGATTATTACCATTTTAAAAATGAGTAATCTTTGAAACCTCAGAGATTAGCATACATGCCCTAGGTCACACATGTTAGGAGGAGTTTTGACTCAAACCTACCTCTCTCTCAAGGGCCTAAGCACTTAAATTGTATGCCACAGGCCGGCCGTAAAATTCTAATTATTGCTATTTATACGTATTTATGGAGTGCAGAGTTGACTATCAATATTTGTATACAGTATGTGGACTACTGAATTTTTTTAAAAAGCAAAGGATATTTGGAATATATAGCAAAGTATAAAGAACTAAGTATTCACTGTAACTCCCCTCCCACAGCTAATAGCTTTTATGATTTTGTTATATTCTTTTTTCCGTGTGGATAGGTACATATATAATATTCATAAAGCTGTAATTATAGGACATTTACCACCGCAGGTACCACATCATCAGTGTTACTAAATATTCTGTATGCCAGGGGCTGGGCATACCAGAACAACAAATATGTGGTCCTAGTCAAACAATCTTGGAGTATTTACTATGCAGGCATCTTGTGAGTTGATTATAACAATCTCAGGCTTCTAGCAGTTTGAGTTTTTAAAAGATCACTTAGCTTTTTCTGGTGATTTTTTTTTTTTTCCTACTGTAAGATGAGAGAGCTATTTGGATTTGGGATGGGGACAGTAATTTTTCTTCAGTTGTACTAAAATTTTTGTTACTTAATTTTCAAACATAGTCAAAAGTAGAGAGAATAGTATAATGAATCCCATGTACTCGTCACCTATGATTAAAATATTATCAAGATTTTTCCACATTTGCCTTAGCTCTTAAAGATTTTTCTTTTTCTCTTTGTGACCTAAAGGAAATTCCACATTGTGTCATTTTACTTCTGTGTTCTTGACTATTCATCTCTAAGACATATGGTTGTTTTCCTACATAACTATAATTCATTATCATACATACAAAGTTGATACTTCTTGATATATCTCATACCTAAATTTCTGTGATAGACAGTGTTTTTAAACATCTCAGTCCTATCTAATGTTTGTATCCTGTAATACTCTCCTTGAAACAACTGTGTTTCTTTTTCAGATTAGTGATGATGAACCAGGTTATGACCTAGATTTATTTTGTATACCTAAACATTACGCTGAGGATTTGGAAAAGGTGTTTATTCCTCATGGACTAATTATGGACAGGTTAGTAGGATCTTAAATTAAAGTTTTTAAAAATTTTTTCTTGTATTAATTTCAAGTGTCGACAACTGTTTTGAGTAGTTGATATTTGAACATAAACTAGGACAACTTGGTAAATAATAGATGCTTTCTATTTTCAAAGTCCTTTTTATAAAAAAAAAAAAAAGAGAGGGGAGGACCTTCCTGACTACCTAGTATAACTCATAATATAGTGGGAATTTGTAGGGAGTACAATAAACATTGAAGGGAGATTGGAAGAATGAGCTCTAGTCAGAGGGTCTTTGATTTCTCAGTCCTGAACAGAGTATTGGACTGGGTCTAGATCACATGAAGGCAAGGTCCGATTTTGATTATTATGTGTATCTGGCTTGAGAATTTCCCCTCACATGAATTACAATGAAAAACCTTGCTTGGTATTTGAATACTTGACTTGTGTGTCTGGCTATTTTATTTTTTATCTTAAAATTATAATATCAATATGTTTGTGTTGTAAAACATTCTAACTATGGAGGCTGTGAACAAGAGGAATAAAGTTCTCTCCTTAGCTTACTGTACACATTCCTTCCATAGACACTGGCTATGTATATATACTATATGCAAATGTGCATATATATTTTAAAACATAGGTACAACCATATAGTTCTAAATTTTACTGGACTTTTAAAATATTAGTACATTTGGAGCTCTCATATTTTAAAGATTGCATAACATTCCGTTTTATGGATGTTCATTAATTCCTGAACGATTTAACTAGTTGATTATTGATGGACACTCAAGGTCTCCATTATTTTGCTCTTACAGACTATAGTAGAGGGAACATCCTTTTATATACGTTTTTGGCACTTGCTCAACTTTATCCAAGTGAAAATTCTAGGTCAGGGGGAAGGTGTTATATTGAGTATTTTGGTACTGCCAAGTTATCCTCTGCATCATTTTATACTCCTAATTGGTGTATGAGAGTGCCCTTTTCCTCACAATCTAATGTTGTATATTGTCAGAGAAATTTCATTTAATCAGATTTTGCCAAGCTAATAGGTGAAAATGGTATCTTGTTTTTATTTGCATTTTTAAAATTTAGGAATAGTGTACCTGGTTTTTGAAGGTATCAAATTTTAATTTTACTTTATGAAGCAAGGATATACCTCAGAGGGTCAAAGGATGTGTTTGTGGAAGTTTAATGCTTGAGAGATGTTTGTTATAAAGTTAAAGTGTATGAAACTTTCTATTAAATTCGTGATTTTATTTTTGTAGGACTGAACGGCTTGCTCGAGATGTGATGAAGGAGATGGGAGGCCATCACATTGTAGCCCTCTGTGTGCTCAAGGGGGGTTATAAATTCTTTGCTGACTTGCTGGATTACATCAAAGCACTGAATAGAAATAGTGATAGATCCATTCCTATGACTGTAGATTTTATCAGACTGAAAAGCTACTGTGTAAGTATATTTAATATATGTGTGTTTTTTTAAAAAATATGGCAACTGTAGGTTTTTCTGTACTTTCAAGCTCTGCAAACTATACTTTAAACATTCATTTCACTTGGTTACAGTGAGATTCTTCTAACATAATCACTAGTACTTTACATCAAAGTGAATATTGTTTTTTTCAGACTAGTCACTTTGAAGGCTGTATGCTTATTTTACAGATGTTTTTTGTTTATTTTGGCTTTTTTTTTAAAAAAAAAAACCCTTTTAGGCATTGCTTATTGGGACTTGGAGAATGCTTTTTTGACTATACAGGTTGAGTATCCCTAATCCAAAAATTTGAAATCTGAAATGTTCCCAAATCTGAAATTCTGAGAGCTGACAGGATGCCACAAATGGAGAATTCCACACCTGACTTCATGTGATGGGTTGCAGTCAAAATGCAGGCACAGAACACACAGTTTGTTGCTGCTCTTATTTAACAGCTGATGTAGTATTTTGGTGATGCTACTGTGCTGTTTAGTTACCCTGAACATATTATTTTTCACTGTATTAATGACATGTCATATTTTTTACTGTTAATTATCTATGTATGAGTAAGTGTAAATATGATTACCTATCGGTAGCATATAAATGGAGTCAGGAATGATGATGATGCCAAACAACCACAGACTGTCCACATGAGTGGTTGAGATAGTGACACATTTGCTTTCTGATGGTTCAGTATAAGCAAACTTTGTTTCATGCATGAAATTATTAAAAATATTATATAAAATTTCCTTCTGGCTATGCGTATAAAGTGTGTATGAAGCATAAATGAATTTTGTGTTTAGACTTGGGTCCCATCCCTAAGATAACCCATTATGTATATGCAAATATTACAAAATCTAAACAAGTTCAAGATCCAAAACACTTCTGGTCCCAAGCATTTTGGATAAGGGATACTCCCTGTACTTACTGGTGGCAAATATTCTTTCTGGAGCTAGATTGGTTTGGGGGGGGGTGTCATAAATTTGGAGCTAGGTCTGATAAAGTGGGTCAACAGTTGTTTCCCAGAAAGCACATATGGAGCTAGAGCATTGGCAAATTGAATAAATCACTTTTTTTTTTTTTTTTTTTGTCTTTTTCGTGACCAGCACTCAGCCAGTGAGCGCACTGGCCATTCCTATATGGGATCCGAACCCGCGGCCGGGAGCGTTGCTGCGCTCCCAGCGCAGCACTCTACCAAGTGCGCCACGGGCCCGGCCCCTGAATAAATCACTTTTGATCCTCAGTTACTCGGCCCATGTCAAACAATCTGAACTGTGTCAAAATATTGACACTGTGGGATGAGACAAATATCACTGTGATCTTTACATGTGAATTTCATCATCCATAATTTCTTTGATCCTGTGAATGTTTGGTTTTTATTACTTCAGGCTATTACTTTATTTCTGATTTCAAGTTGTAATTGTATTTCCTGTGAGTTGCTATTTTTCTTTAAAATAGGGATTTCTCCTAGCTTGTTCAAAGATTGGGATAAATGTCTAGTCTTTGCTATCCCTTGAATCAGTATTGTAGTCCATTTTTGTAGAAACTCGCATGTTCACATTTTTATTGAGAATAAGACCACTTTATCTACATATAACTTTTAACCTTCATTCTATCCATTAATCAAATCATCTATTTGAGTGACCCAAGTTAAGAGAGGTAAAAACACAAACCATTTTTCCTCTGCTGTCAGACACAGCACAATCATCATAAACACAGAAGCCAGACTTCTATGTCCAGATGTATAGGGATTTTTCCCCACCAGCAAGCAAGCAAGCAGTTCTACAGCAGACACCAGCTGAGTGCCCTCCAACTCAATTTCAACACTCTCTACCTGGAGATAGCATCACATCCCACAGGTTGAGGGCTCAATCCCCAAGACTACCCCTCCCCTACTTTTTATTTATTTTTTTGGCAGCTGGTCAGTACAGGGATCCAAACCCTTGGTGCATGTGAGCTAACCGCCCAGCCCCCACACTCCCCCTCCCCACACAGACTTTTGACACCAGCCCGGTAGTAAGCTACGGATTGTTTCACCCGTGCTTCTGACCAACCATCTATAAATTAAGTTTCCCACAGCCCTCTCCTTGGATTTGATTAATTTGCCAAATGACTAGTAGAAGTCAAGGAAACACTTACTTACAATTATGGATTTATTGCCGAGGATACAGTCGAGATGCGTAGATCGAAGTGCTCGGAGCGTCCTTGCCCTCCCTGGGCACACCATCCAACAGGAACCTCTAGGTGTTCAGCTATCCGGAAGCTCCCCGAACCCTGTGCCCTTGCGTTTTTATGGAAGCTTCATTACGTAGGCATGATTGAAGCATGGATAACCATGTAGAAATGTGATTGGACAAAAAGGGTATGATCTAATAATAATAGACTGGGTGGGGAAACCCAGCAAGGCCTGTTTGTTCAGATTCTTCTTGGCCTCTCTGTAACATTCCTTCCTCCCGGGTATGGGGCAGGACCCTTTCTGGAATAGGGGTCTTATGACCTACAATCAGATAAGGTAGGTCAGAGAATTCTTTTTGGCCAGGTCCAAGCAGAAAGGCTGGGGAAGGTTAGAACAAGCCAGGAACCATGGATGAAAACCAAAATATACATACCATAATATCACGCAAGTCTTTGACCTTTTCCACATTTTCATCAGTCCTATGGGTGACCGGGCAACTGTTTAAGCATTATCAAGACATTTTCCTGTCCTGTTAAAATCCTTTTTGCCTATGCATCATGACCTTACTTTCTACTTGTAAGCTCCTTTTAACTTGTCAGTCTTGCTCAAATTAAAGACTTGTTTAAACGCAAAATTTGGATTTTTACTGAACAGAAGTTATTGACTGGTTGATTAATGGTTTACACTAGGACTTAATTCTAGTCAGTATAGCTGCAGGCAGTATAGCTGGCCAGCCTTTAATGCATCGTTGCTTAGAGTCAAAATGTACTTAAAGGTTTGTAATATGATTTATCTTTTTAGTCTTCTTTAGCCTCCACCACTAACCCCCTAACACTACAAAATCAGTCTTGCTACATTATGACTCATCTCTCGGGATTTGTGCTGAATATTCTTTCTTTGAAAAGCAAAAATGAACAAAAAAATGGGGGGAGTTTAGTATTTTCTTTTTAGAAGTATGTTATAGTTGTAAGAGCAATTTGGAGGGTAGAAACACTGACATTTTAATTTCATTTTCTACTCTTAGTTTTTTTCCCTATTAGTTTTAGATCTTAGAGGATTATTAAGTTGTACTCCTTAACTGATAAAAAGCATGAAATCTTAAACATAAGCAAAGCAATTTTTTAGGTTAATATTCACATAAGAAAAAAATTTGTGATATTTTATGTGAAAGTCTATGTATATTTACTATTAAACAGTAGAAATTAAGAGAATTATCCAGATAGTATCTGTTTATTTGAAGCAATATTTTTACCCTATTTAATAATTCAACAGCTTGTCATGGAAGATATTCACATATGCATATAAAAGTCTAGGCAGCCTAATTTGATAAAACCATAAAGTGGAAATTTTGAATTGTTTGCAGCATCAGTAACATTGATGTAAGTATGATTTTACATGCTGATATTGACCAGTTTGAAACAGTTAAAGGCTCGTTGATCTGTACTAATCCTAAAGAAATGCTCCATTTGAACTATTAAGTGTTTCCAGAATATATAAAGAAGTATTAAAATGTCAACACACCCATCTACTTTTTCTTTAAAATAAGAATTGCATTTCTCTGATTAAAAAATACATTTAAAAAAAAAATAATAAAATACAACTGCAGAAAATTATAAAGGAATGTATCCCAAACTCTACTACCACTTTTTATTTCTAATATTTTTAAGAATTTTCTCTCTGTATACACACGAACAGATTATAGTTTCTGAACTCTTAGAGTAGTTTGGCAGGATTATTTACCTAGTGTTTAAATGGGAAATTGCCTGGGGATTCCAGATACCATATTTCATTAAATTAAAGATGCCACTGATTTTAATACTTACCACTATTTTTTGTACTGCTAAGAAAGAAAACATTGTCAGCTGTAGTTGTAAGTTGCCATTAATTGTAATACATACATCGATTCCAGAGGTATTAAAATACGAATGTGCATCTTAGAACAATGGAATATAGGGCCGAGCCCGTGGCGCACTTGGTAGAGTGCTGCGCTGGCAGCGCGGCGACGCTCCCGCCGCGGGTTCGGATCCTATATAGGACTGACCGGTGCACTCACTGGCTGAGTGCCGGTCACGAAAAAACGACCAAAAAAAAAAAAAAAAAAACAATGGAATATAGTACTATACATTCAGTGACCTTTTCTGTCCCTAAGGCACTGTGAAATTCAGAAAAATTAAATAGTTGATAAGTATGCAAATGTATTTCCTCTATTTTGAGTTTATTTCAATTTTGTAGTAATTTTTTTAGTACAATAGTTTAATAATAAAACATAACCCTCAGGAGGAAAGTTGTTAGACAAATAAGTTTTTGTTTTTGTGTGGGCCTTAATAAGCAAAGGGAAAATTAGCCAGATTTATGGTTTATCCAGACTAAATAGCTGATACTAAAATTAAATTGTTAGAATTTAGTCTTAGAGAAAACTTTTATTTTTGAGTTACAAGTTATCTTCATTTACATTTTAGAACAATGAGACACAGAGGGATTAAGTGACTTTCCCAAGATCATACATGTCTTTGATTTGAACCCAGGCTTTTAACTCTGTGCAGAACTCAGAGTCTTATTTGGGAAAACTTTTAGCTCATGTGGATCCTCTAATATGGCCCTCCTATTATTCACTCTCTACTAGTCAGAAGTTTTGCATGGGAACAGAATTCATTTTGCCAATTATGGGATTTTCCCTTGGTTGCAGTCAAGGTTCATAAAGCTATAACTTCCAGTCTAGATCTTTTTTGTTGTTGTTAGGGTTTTTTTTTTTTTTTTTTTTTTTTTTTTTTTGGTTTTTTGGTTTTTTTCTCCTTTTTTCTTTTTTTTTTCTCAGTCTTGATCTTGATAGTCTCTTGATTAGGCTATCTGTTTAACATCTTCAAAGACGCAGATGCATAGACTGAGTGAGCATATTAGAAAAATGCAGAAAATACTGGAGTAGTTTTCTAAATTTTTAAATAAATTTTATTGTGTATATTGTGTATTTATTGTGTTTATTTAAGGTATTACAACATGTTACGGGATGCATATAGATAGTAAAAAGGATGCTGCAGTGAGGCAGATTAACATATCCATAAGTTCACACAGTTAACCATTTTTCTTTTTGTTTTGGTGGCAAGAGCGGCTAAGATTACTCATTTAGCATGCATCCCAAATACAGTACAATTTTATTACCCATAGTCCTCATGTCGTACATTAGATTTCTAGACTTGTTCATCCTACATATCTGCTACTTTGTATCCTTTGACCCACATCTCCCCGTGTTTTTCACACCCCACCCCAGTAGTTTCTTAAAGTTTCACTTATAAGAAATCAGTAGCTTTCAGCCTGACCTTTTTTTCTCTATATGTATTTAGTCAGTTGCTTTGAGATATGCTTTTCTCTCCCTAATAGATGAGTTAAATATGGCTATACAACTTGGATATTGACACTAGATTATATAGAGTTTGTCTTCTGTAAATCTGTCTATGTCTATATATGTATGTCTGTCTATCTATATAAAGCAAATGAAGTGATTGGTTCCTTTCTCCTACTTATTGAATTAAGACCATAGACGGGGGTGTGGGAAAGAATTTGGCAGGAATGGGAATGTGTACTATCTGCAGTATAAGTAAACTTTAACAGAACTAGGGTCAAAAGTACACTTTTTAGTCCTTTCCCATGGCTTTTCTCTTTGATGTAGCCCTTCTGAGGCAACTGAGGTTTTATATAAGCACCCTGGTTCTTAGAACACAAAGGTAGTGTTCATGTTTGCTCCCGTGAAACTACAAATTTGGTAAGAAAATAAAGGAAATTGATTAATATTCTCAGCAAACATTGTATGCAACACGTCTTGTATGCAAGGTGCTATCTTAGGCCATGAAAAGTGGTTCTGTTGAACATGTTTATTCTATAAGATCCTAGTCTCAAACCAGGCATGGAATAAAAAGCATGAAGATAGGATGCAATAACTTTTTTTTTTTTTTTTGGCAGTTGGCCAGTACAGGGATCCAAACCCTTGACCTTGGTGTTATAACACCACACGCTAACCAACTAAGCTAACTGGCCAGCTCAGGAAGCAATAACTTCTAAAGGTTTGAAAATACCCAGGTTTTAAGTATTAGCGCTAACTCTTAAATCTCTCTAATACTGTGTTGTGCTAAATGATATCTTTGATTTAATTAGAGCAGTGCGACCCAATAGAACTTTCTGTGATGATGAAAATGTTCTGTATCTGTGCTATCTGGTGCAGAGCCACTAGTCACATGTGGCTGTTGAGTGCTTGAAATATGTCTTGTGTAACAGAGTAACTGAATTTTTAATTTTGTTATTTAAATCGCCACATGTGGCTGTTGGCTACTATACTGGACAGTAGAGGACTTGATAGATGATCTGTATGGTCCCTGCTTCATAAGCATCATTTTCTAACTGTTGATAACCTTTTATTTTTTTTAAAGAAAATCAGTGTGTTCGTTTAAAAGAACTCAAAATGCAGATTAATTATTTTTTCTGCATATATATTCGAAAAAATGGAATATCTGCCATTTTCCATCAGAGGTACAGTCTACCTCTAAAAGCATATGATTCTAATATTCTCGTTTTTCTTGTTGTTTGATCATGGTATAGAAAAACAGTTAAAGGACAGAGGATGGTTGAGGGACTATGATGTGAAGAGAAAATGTGATTGAGTATGGTAAAATCAGGGCCTAGCTGATTGTCGAGAGAATGACTGTTTCCCAATAAGAAAACCCCACTCTAGGATCATGAAAGAATGATCTGAAGTTCACTGCAAAGAGCAAGCTACGTGGTGCTGTGGTGCTAAGCCGCTAAGGGGATGTGGGGCCAGGATTTCCCACCTCATTAATATTCCTAGTCATGCCCTCTTGGGGACCCAGCCTTGGTGATTAGCCTCTGCTTCCTTTTCTTACAGTGTTAGCCTGACTGTTCCAAGCAGTTCTTTTGCAGCCCATTTATTACATGTTTTTACACAGCTTTCCCTCCTCTCTTCTTATACCAAGCTATGGAGGTTTTCAAAATTCCTATGGATGGACAAGTTTTTTCCTATTATCCTTCTCATTTTCACACCTAGACTTGAGAGGTAGGCAAAATAGAAACATAGATAAATACATAGGTATGTATTTGTAGACCCACAGAGCTTTTCTGAGAATTTTACATAGTTAACAGTGACACTCGAGTTGAGGACAGATTGGACTCTGGCTGAGAGGAGTGAGGAGACAGAATGGTAGAGAAGAGGGTAGAGGAACTCTAGAAGAGGCCCCAGCCTTTGGATCACACATTTTTTTCCATGACTCCACACTTCAGTTCTTGAATATTTATTGTCCTTTCTGTAAAAAAGGATCAATCAGAGTTGGACTGTAATACCAAATTTCTGCAGAAGGTGTCACTATTCAACAAGGTTTACAGTGTAAATCATTTACCATGATTTACTCTCTAAAGCTTCAGATTTTGTGCGTTTTTTTTTGGACCATTAATTCTGTATGTTTGAAATGCTGGGTTTTAAGTTAATTAGAATAAAGGGTGTCCATAGTTTCCCTAAGATGAAAAATAATGTAAAAGAGTTTGTTCATAATCAGAAGTCGTATGTTTAGTTTACAACACCAAATAGAATTGGCCTATTTGTGGTTTTTGTTTTTTTTTTTTTTCCTTTTTCTAATTTCTTCTTTTGTGTTTTTCAAAAATAGCACACCATTAAAAAATGGACATGTATATAGAAGCATATAACAAAAATAGAAGTATATAAAAGTAAAACATCTCAGTATCCTCATTCTCACAACTCAGGTGATTGCTGTTAAATGCTGAATAAAAATGGTTTCATAGGTAATACATTATTCTACTACTTGGTGTTTTTAATTAGCATTGCTCCATGTCAGTGTCTATTAGATTACCAGATTCTTTTTAATAGATGCATGGTATTATGTTGTGTAGATGAACTTAATTAAGTAGTTCCCTATTTATAGACATGTTGGTTCTTTTTTATGGCTAATTAACACAGTGTACATCTTTGAATGTACCTTTGCATACTTGAGTGTTTTTGTAGCATTGATTCCTGATAGTGGGGTTGCTGGATCAAATGGAATGCATGTTTACAATTTCAGTAGGTATTGCTGTATCATTTTCAAAAGAGGTTATACCAATTTATACTTTCACCACCAATAAGAATGCTTGTTTCTCCTCAGCATGTCTTTGGGCTTAAGTTTTGCCAGTGCAGATGAGTGAACAGTAGAATCACATTGTTTTAGTGCTTGTTTCTCAGATACATATCATTTTATATGTTATGGCCTTCTGTTCTATAAAGTGGCAATTTGTGTTCATTCTCCATTTTCCTATGAGTTCTTGTTGGAGCCCAGTGTAAATAGGAATATTTGTTACAGATCTGTTCTTTCAGTTTGAGTTCATGTTCTTCTGCATTTTCTTCCAGTTCACTTGTGGCTTTATTTTTTACGTTTAGATTTTAATCCATCTGGAATTTATTTTTTATATGCCGTGAGGTAGGGACCATACTTTATTTTTCTCCCAAGTCGATAACTAGTTGACCAAACACCATTTATTGGATAATTAATCTTTTCCTTACTGACTCAAAATACCATCTTTATCATATACTAAATCCTCATATATTTCTGGGTCTGTTTCTGGGCTCTACTTTGTTCCTTGATCTCTTTGTCAATTACTGTGCTGGTGCCGCACCATTGTGATTGCTGTACCTGTACAGTATGGTTTGTTCTCTGGTGGGGCAATCTTAGCTCTTGTTCACCTGCTCTTTCACCCCAATTTTCTATCTTGAATCCAGTACAGCCAAATTATGGTCATTATCACAACCAACTGTGGTGGTGGGTGTTGACTGTTCCCACTTAAAACTCCTGCAAGTGTTTCTGCTGGATTCTGTGACAGCAGAAAAGTGGGGGCCTAAGAGGTATGTCTTAAGTGACTACTGATCAGACCTGGTTTCCCAGACAGTGCTGAAGATGTCCTGCTCCTGGGCTAGACTTTTGAAGGGCATATCCTTGGGGTTGGGTATGATGTAGACCAGCCTCTACAACTTGCTTGACTCATGGGAATGGTACAAGGCCAGAACCAGACACCTGTCATGCTAATAACTTCTCTCGTGGTTCAGAAGTGACCATGACCAAAGATGGGTGGCTGCTATAATACTGCCCACTCAAAAATGGGTGTACCCTGTTTTTAGGACTCTTAAAAACATCAAATTAGTAATGGCCAACTAGGACTTTTTAATTTTTACTAATCTCTACTTGAAAGTTACCTAGCTTTTCATTTCTAGAAACATAATTATTATAATTCATATCATTTAGAATGCTGTGGATATTAGATAGCTAACTTCTTAAATCTTCTAGTTCCCATTTGGTAATTTGAAGTGTGTGTGTATACATACATACATTATATGTGTATATATATAAAGTATGTATATATACACACTTTTTGTTTGTTTTTACTAGAATGACCAGTCAACAGGGGACATAAAAGTAATTGGTGGAGATGATCTCTCAACTTTAACTGGAAAGGTATGTATCTTGAAGGAGAAGAAAAGAGCACTTCATACGAAGAGTCAGTAACACTGTTTTCATCCAATCACTAATAGGCAGTTTGCATAGTAAAACTAAACGGGAGTTATTTAACCCTTGGAAGTAGTCTAGATTAATGATCCTTCCCTAGGTCATATAGCAAAAGACAGCAGAATCCAACATTAAACTTAAGTCCATATTATATCAAGTACTGCTACAACAATCCTGTGAGAGTTGATTTACCCATTTTACATATCAGTACATTAAGGCTCAGCAAGGTTGAAGGACTTGCTGCAAGTCACATAACCAGTAGAGCTTGAATTTGAATGCAGATTCATCTGACTCCAAAGCTCTATATAGGGATCCGAACCCGTGGCCTTGGTTCTATCAGCACCACACTCTCCCAAGTGAGCTACGTGCTGGCCCTTGAAGCCCTTACTTCTATAATTAGGTTTTAGTGCTGGAAGGGGCCTGGCCTTTAAAGCCTTCTGTGATTTAGTTTGACTTTGCCTTTCCTAACTAATGGCTCTGTCCCACTACATAGCTCTGTGATATATATATATCTTTTTAATTTATAAAGAAATTAAATGTATTTCTTACATTATTGGAGGCTGGGAAGTGTGAGGTTAAAGGGGCGCATCTGGTGAGGGCCCTCTTACTGGTGGAAACTCTGCAGAGTCCCAAGGCGGCACAGAGCATCACGTGGCGAGAGGGAAAAGCATCCATAGTTCTGTGATTTTAAACAGGTGACTGGTTCTAAAATAACTTCTTTTTGTGATAGTGACAGTAAAGCACATTTATTGTGGAAAAATCGAGAAATATGAATATAATTTGAGTGAACTTATTTCTTGGTGGTGACAGTGTGGGGTTCTTTAAACTTTCTATTTTATTTTATATTTTGGGCACATTTGTATGTGTACAGATACATATGTATATAAATATTTTTCCCTTTTCCCCCCAGTTCTTAAGGCTTTGGACCCTGAATACACCTCTGTTCAAATCCTTGCTCTACCACTTGGCTATTTTTATGGCTTTAGGCAAGTCATTTGACCTCTGAGCCTCACTTTTTTTTCATTTATTACGTAGGGATATAGCTACTTGATATAAAATAAACTCAGTAGTGGTTGCAGTTCTCTTTTTTAAAAATTTTTCTTTGGTTCCTTGTCTTTTATTTCTCTCTCCTATGTACTTATTTCTCTTTCTCTTCTGTGTACTCATTACTTTTTGTTTTTGTAATAGACTTAATTTTTATAGCAGTTTTAGGTGTACAGAGAAATCAAGCAGAAAGTACAGATAATTCCTGTACCCTCTCCCACATACACAGTTTCTATTATTAACATCTTACATTAGTGTGGTAGATTTGTTACAATTACGAACCAATATTAATACATTATTATTAACTCAGCTTTACATTAGGAGTCCCTCTTTCTGTTGTAAAATTGTGTGGGTTTTGCCAATTCTCATTCTTTTATTTTTCAAACAGTTTTGGGGCCATACTCCAGATTCTACAATTTTGTATTGGATAAATATTTAATCTCTGTGGACTTTGATTTGTATAAACTGTCTTATCCTAATAAAGTCTGTGGTTATGGCCTAATCAATGCTGTGCAGCTATTTAGTGTTAGAGCCAAGACTAGAATTCAGTTTCTCTGTCTCATAATTCAGTGCTGTTTTTTAAACTATAACTTTGTCGCATTGTGCAAATTACTGCTGCGATGAGCCATGGTTACTGATAGGAATATGTTGTCCTTCAGATGTGCCAGCTAGGGTAGAGAAAATGTGGAAAAAGAACCACAAGGTAGCTGGTAAAACAATTATTAGTCCACTAATAGATTATATTCAGTTTTGCTAAAGACTTAAATTGCAGTATCTTTTGAAGACAAATTAGTTGTGATATGGGGAAAGGAGGGGAATTAACTTCTTAAGCATCTTCTGCTGTATTACTATAATTCTTATTTCATTTAGTCCTCATGGCTGCCCTATGAAGTAGCTATTATTATCCTGTTTCTGTAGATAAGGAGGGTGAAACTCAAAGTCATACAACTTTTAGGTGGCAGAGCCACAGTTTGAACCATCTGTACTCCTTGCACTATACTTAGATTCATTTGAACAGTTACATGGCTTTTGGAGCTGTATTAATGTATTTGCAATTAGAATTTACTGAAGCCTCATAAAAATTGACAAAACATAATTACATTACTCATTTGCCATGTGCCCTTGGATTGCCCCGATCTTTCGTATCTACTTTATTTTCTCCCCCATCCTGAGCTCCACTTTGAATAAAAGGTAATATTTTCCTGCCTGTAAAATAGGCTACCAGTAGGCTGTACTTGCCTGTGGTAGCTGCTTCACAGAGGGTGGGTCAAAGTGAGAAAAGTAGTGTGAATTGCCTGCCAAAAGTTAGGGGCTAGCCTTACTTCATCCTGTGCTGGGATCATCCTAGCTTGTGAGCGATCTTGCCTTCCATGATGGACTGCTTGGAGACATGGAAAGGATGAAGCTTTTCTTGGTTATAAGTTTACTTTTAATACCTAGAGCAGTGATTGTCCAAACTTTTATTTGTGTGCCCAGTCAGTAAAGAATTTTTTGAGCATTTACTCCTAATATATGTATTGTAAATTATATAATTACAGTAGTAATGTTATATATGTTGTAAAATACATACAAAAATATAGATTAAACAAGGTGAGGTTTTAAAAAAGTTCTAATCTTTCTTACAACCCAGTGGATCTTCTGTGCCTTACTTTGGTAACCACTGTCTTAGAAGAGTATATAGAACATTAAAATTCTGATGCTATAGTTGTATGACGGAGTATAATGAGAACTACAAATAAACAATTCAGTGTATGTCCTCTCGTGTCAATGATTATAACCAGTATGTGAAATGCTGCTTCATTCCTATAACTAGCATAAGGACAGATAGTCCTTCTCTACTTTGGGAAGTAATTGTTAGGTGGTATTTTCTCTTAAGGATTCTTCTAGCTATAAAATTCTGAGATGTAGAAAGTGGGTGAGGGTTTAGGGTGGGAGGAGGAAGCATTGGTATCTTTCTTTAGTGTAGTCCAAGAATATGGACACATCTGGAAAATGCAGATCAGTTTTAGCCTAACAAGAAAATGGGTTTTGAATTGGATTCTATATGATAAGTTAAATACATGATTTTGGAGTTATTGTACAAACTATAGTTATTAGAATGTTAGAGTAAGAAGATACATAAGAGGGCCAGCCAGTTCAAGTTTCTTAATTTACACATGGGATACTGAGGCCCAGAGAAATTTCATTACATGCCCAAGATTAGATCTCTCATTAAGTGATGAAAGCTTTTTAAAAATGAACACATGGGTCAAATTTTATTCTTAAAAATTCCATTGCAATACACATTTCAGTATTAAAGACTTCCAAATCCCAACAGATGGCCCATTTGTTTAAAGCAGGGTTTGATACAGTAAAGTATCTAAAAACAAGAATTTGGGTAATTTCTTAGAGTTTGTTATGATGTGATTTGACTTATAATTGGAAATACTGTCCGATTCATTATACTGATTTGCATTTCTTTTTTTTCTTATAGAATGTCTTGATTGTTGAAGTAAGTTCTACATTTACTTTTATATAGTATTTATGATTTTCTAACTTAGTATGTGCACCATCATAAAGGTAAGCCAGAGAAAGAAATTCTTCTTCATCAGGTTTAATGGTGGGTTTGTGTTCTAAAGGAATGAGACTGGTTTTTTATAAAGAATACTTAGCAATTTATTTTTACCAATAATGGAAAAATTTTACTATATTTCCTACCTCTCTCTCTTTGGTTTGAAATCTTTTCTAAGCATACTATAACCGTATTTTCCATACATATAATTTAGTATTTTGCTTAAATTTTGTCTATGTACTATTTGGTACATACAAAGGAATATTTATAATTCATATACTATGTTCTGTTTGCTATTATGTCCTCAAGTATTTTGTACATAATAATGGACAAATTTATACAGTGCTCACTTTTCCAGGCACTATTCTAAGTGCTAAGGAAATAAGCACAGAGAGGTTAAACAGTTTCCCAAGGTTACCAGCTAGTAAGTGGGGTGAAGATTTGAATTATCACTTCCTTTAGCTCAGTGGTTTTCAAAGTGTCATCCCTAGGCCAAAAGCACCAACTGGGAACCTACTGAATCAAAATCTGTGTCGAGGCCCTTGCTTTAACAAGTCTCCAGGTGATTCTGATGCATGCTAAGGTTTAAGAACCCTTGATTTACTCATAAGTTACCTCATTAAGGCCGCCTCCTGCCATCTATATATAATCTCACATTTCTACCCCCCTCAACTTCTATTCTTCTTCAATACTTTTTTCCCCCGATCACTTATCACTGCCTAATAGCCTATGTATACCTCTTTATTTTTTGTCTGTGGTCTCCCTATTCAAATCTTTCTGCCTTGAATTAATTCTACAGGCTTCAAAAGCACAATTTGTGTTCATGCCTCCTACTCAGACCCTATTCCCCCATTCTTTATTTTTTAGACCAAATTCTTTTGACAAGTTTTTCAGTGTGACCTCAACATCCATTACCAATCTCATTCTCCAGAAACTTCCTTTCATTTTCTCTGTACATTTTGCTGTTTCCCAGAGCCTTTATTACCTCCCTTTTTGTGCCCCCTGTTCTTTGCTCCTTATTTCTTCTTTTTAAAATAACAACATTATTGAGATATAATTCACATATCATACCATTCACCCATTTAAAGTGCACAATTCAGTGGTTTGTATAGTATTCACAGCACTGTGCAGTTATCAGCACATGCAATTTTAGAACATTTTCATTGTCTCATGGAGAAACTCAATCCCCTTAGCCATCACTCTCCGTTTCCCTTCCCCCAACCCCTACCAAACTGATCGTCTATTTGCTGTTTATATGAGATTTGCCTATTCTGGACATTTCATATAAATGGAATCATACAATATGTGCCCTTTTGTGCCTGGCTTCTTTCACTTAGCTCAGTGTTCTCAAGATTCATCCATATTGTGCAATGTATCAGTACTCATTCTTTTCCATTGCTGAATAATATTCCTTTGTATGGGTATATAGTACTACATTTTATTTTATCCATTCATTTAGTTGATAGGCATTTAGGTTGTTTCCACTATTTGTTCCTTATTTCTTGTACTTGAAATGTCCTTACTCCCTCCCTTCTTATCCCATGTTTAATTCCTTTAAGACCCAGCTCAAAAGTCACCTCCACAAAGCTTTCCTTTTTTTTTTTTTTTTTTTTAAAAGATGACCGGTAAGGGGATCTCAACCCTTGGCTTGGTGTTGTCAGCACCACGCTCAGCCAGTGAGCAAACCGGCCATTCCTATATAGGATCCGAACCCGTGGCCTTGGTGTTATCAGCACCGCACTCTACCGAGTGAGCCACGGGCCGGCCCTTGCACAAAGCTTTCCTTGATGCTCCTTCCCTCCTCAACTCACTTGGACCTTTGCTTTTAATTTTAATTGTGAAATATTTTGAACTCTCAGTACCCACATATCCACCACAAAACATTAGCATTTTACCACATTTGCTTCAAATCTCATTTTTTAAAAGAAATTAAACATTATAATACAGCTAAAGCCCCATTTCTTCACTTCCTTTCAGTCCCAGAATTTAGTTCCAGAAATATTGGAGTTCATCAGAATTCTGCCTACCACAAACCAGAAATCTGCATTTTCCACAGGTCTCCAGCCCTGATGTTTCTGATGGCTTGCACAGCTTTATACCATTTTTAGAGTATTTTCATTGAAGAGCATTAGGGTTATGGTTTAGAAAATATTTTCATTATTGGAGTTGGATTTGTTTTGAATGTCCTACTTTTTAACTGAACAGATGAGATTCATTTTCATGTAAAGTCATTTTATTTTTTTATTTTTTATTTTGGCAGCTGGCTGGTATGGGGATCCAAACCCTTGACCTTGGTGTTATTACCACCACACTCAACCCAATGAGCTAACCGGCCAGCCCTAAAGTCATTTTACGTAGTAAAACCTTATTAATGTGGATATTTTTAAAGATGGTGTAAGGCAGTGTTTCTCAAAGTGTGGTCTTGTTAAACACCTGTATCAGTGACAGGGGGGAGAGAATCCCTATCTTGAATTTATGAAAAAAAATCTAAAATGCCTTTTATAAAAAAGGGCAGCATCATAACTCTCTAATAAAATGGTCGTGTGTATACTTGCATGTGTATGTTTAAATTTGCCTACAAAATCCAGTCGTGGGGACTGGCATTCCTACTGCTTGCTGAGGGCCAGATAATTTACAGATTCCAGAATATCTCAGTGTGTGAATTTTTGGTGAGATTTACTGCACTAGAAAAAAATGACAGTATTTCAGTTATACATGGAGCTTTTGGCATTTTGTGTTTATATAGTAACTCTGAATTTAAAGCTGTGCTGGTTTTATTTACCATTTAAATGTCTTTTCTTTTTAAAAGGATATAATTGACACTGGCAAAACAATGCAAACCTTGCTTTCCTTGGTCAGGCAGTATCATCCAAAGATGGTCAAGGTCGCAAGGTAGGTACAACATTTTGACGGATATTTTTTTCATTAGAAGGAGGATTAAGTGGTTGCTTCTTTGTCAGGATAAATGTTCTCAACTGTCATTTTATCTTCAAAAACTAATGTAATCTTAAAATTCAGGAAATATCCTTTGTAAATAATTTTGTTGTGTTTTAATAAAGCCCTTTGTTATAGTCGCCTCCTTGCCTAATATTATTTACATTTGGTTTTTGAGCATGCTGATTGTATCAACTTGTCCTGAGCAGCATGACAGGATTTTGGGCCTCCTTGCAAAATTGAGACCAAGGATCCCAAAAGGGAGGTGAAGAAGTAGTACGGAGGGGTGGGCCCTGAAGATGTGGAGCTTCTAGAATTGAATGATGTACGTTGCATCTTGTTTTGTGTCCACATTAAAATTTTACAATGCCTGCTTCCTTTTTTCTAAGCCAGCCTCATTGCTTGGCCATATCTATGCTGTTTGGCTTTTGCTTTTAGAGTTCTACCTGTGTTTTTTCTTAATTATAGCTTCATCTCCAAATAACTCTGGGGTAGCATTATTATTCCTACTTTACAGATAAGGATACTGAGGCGTAGGGAATTGCCCAAAGGCACAGAACTAGTAATCTATAGAGATGAGATTTGAACCCAGGGAACTTGGCTCAGAGTTCATGCTTTAACTACATTAAGTTTTTAGTAGAGTAACATCCCAGGTTTTTTGTGATTTTCTTTTTTTGTTTGTTACAGTTTCATTTTTCATTTTTAAGTCTTTGACCAATCTGCAATTTTTGTGTAGGGGTCAAGTAGTGATCTAACTTTTTTTTCCCTAAATGATTAACTGTTTTTCATAAACCCTTTTTAAAGAATCAAAGTATCTGTAGAGCATCTTTGAATCAGAGTAAGCCTACAAATGAATCACATGGCAACAGTTTGTCCTTATGGGCTTTTCTGATAGGTAGTGCAAGTGTATGTCAGTGAGTTTTTCCTTTAAATGGATTTGGGACAGGCATGATGAGAACGTATAAATGATACATTATAGGGCACTAAGTTGTATCCTATAAACCATTCAGTGCACTTGCTTATTTCCTGCATAATCTTTAGGGTTTTAAATGTCAACCTACTGTGTGGCATAGAGTTTAGTACTCCAGATATTCTTTTGTAATTCTTTCCTGGTGTATACATTGGAATTGAGATGGACTGGCTCATGAGGGAGGTACTTTGTGTTGCTGTACGTATGACGTGCTCAAAGAATACTTAGATCATTTCTTAGTAATGCAGTTGGCCTAAATCAGTGTTTCTCAACTTTTTTTTCCTAATCTCTCCCCCGTCGTGAAATTTTAATATCATGGATATATTGTATATCTGTTTATGTCATGTATGTGTATTTGAGCTTTATGTATAAAAAGAATAAGTATAAAGCTTACTCTTTTTATTCAGTGCAGGGTTAAGAATGACTAAGTAAACTTTTAACTTCAATTAAAAATAAAAAGCTGTTAAGTGATAGAAATGTAAAATGGCATGGCCATTGTGGAAAACGGTTTGGCAGTTTCTTTAAAAACTAAACATGTAACTACCATAAGACCCCAGAAGTTGGCCATTTATCCCAGAGAAGTGAAAACTTATGTCTACACAAAAACCTGTATATGAATGTTCATAGCAATTTCATTAGTAATAGTCCCCAAATGGAAGCAACCAAAATGTCCTTCAGCAGGTGAATGGTTAAACCAACGGTGGTACACCCTATCGTGAGATACTATTCAACAATAAAAGGAACAAACTATTGATACACACAGCAGCCTAGATAAGCCTCAAGGGAATTGTGCCCATAAAAGCCAATCTCAAAAGGTTACATGCTGTATGATTCCATTTATACAGCCTTCTTGAAATGATGAAATTCTAGAAGTGGAGAAAAGATTAGTGGTGGCCAGAGGTTGAGGGGGAAAGAGGGAGCCTTGCTGAAGCAAAATATTTTGCTTGTGATGGGGATTACATGAATTCACATGTGATAAAATTGCACACAACTGTACACATATCGATGAGTGCATGGAAAACTGGTGAAATCTGGATAAGGCCAGTTCACCAATGTCAGTGTCTTGGCTGTGATAATCTACTATGGTTACGCAAGATGTTACCGTAGGAGGAAACTAGATAAAGGGCACATGTGACCTCCCTTGTGCTTTTTTTCTTTCTTTCTTTTTTTTTTAGCAACTCCCTATGAATCTGTATTTTAAAATAAAAAAAAATTTGAAAAAGCTATTAACATTTAACTTAACTTTATAATTGTATTTGCTGAGTCACTTTTAATAAACTTGCTTACTTAGGTAAATTGTAATGTATTAAATAACATGTAAATTAGCAATTTATATAAATATCTAATAATAGCAATGTAATAATCAATTTTTTAATTATTTTCTTTATTATTTATTTCTTTTTAAAAATTTATCAATCTATAATGTAGTTGATTTTCATGTCTCTTTACCCCCACCCTCTCCCCCCTCCCCCCATCAACATCATACCTGTTCACTTGTCTTAACAAGTTCAAGGAATTATTGTGATTGTTGTGTCTCCCTCCCGTTTGTCTGTTTGTATATTTATTTATTTTTATTAGCTCCCACAAATAAGTGAGAACAAGTGGTATTTCTCTTTCTATGCCTGGCTTATTTCACTTAATATTTTTCTCTAAGTCCGTCCATGTTGCTGCAAATGCTAGTATTTCATTTTTTTTTTATAGCAGAATAGTATACCTTTGTGTAGATATACCAGTTTCTTTATCCACTCATCCGATGACAGGCATTTAGCTGGTTCCAACTCTTGGCTATTGTAAATAGCGCTGCAATAAACATGGGAGTACAGGTATCCCTTTGACATGATGATTTCCATTCCTCTGGGTATATACTCAGCAGTGGAATAGCGGGGTCATATGGTAGGTCTGTCTGTAATTGAGGATCCTCTACACCATTTTCCATAAAGGCTGCACCATTTTGCAATCCCACCAACAGTGTATGAGAGTTTCTTTTTCTCCGCATCCTCACCAGCATTTATCATTCTCAGTCTTTTGGATATTAGCCATCCTGACTGGAGTGAGATGGTATCTCAGAGTGGTTTAGATTTGCGTTTCCTGAGTGCTGAGTGATGTTGAGCATTTTTTCACGTGTCTGTTGGCCATTTGTATATCTTCCTTTGAGAAATGCCTATTCAGCTCCTTTACCCATTTTTTAATTGGGTTACTTGTTTTTTTGCTGTGAAGTTGTTTGAGTTTCTTGTATATTCTGGATATTAATCCTTTGTCAGATGTATATTTTGCAATTATTTTCTCCCACTCTGTTGGTTGTCTTTTCATTCATTATTTACTTTATTATTATTATTATTATCATTATCATTATCATCATTATCATTATTCTCTTTTTCTGGTGGCTGGCTGGTATGGGGATCCAAACTCGTGATCTAGGTGTTACCAGCACCATGCTCTAAGTAAGCTAAACTGAAAGTTTTTTTTTTTTTTTTTAAGTAACCATTTACTATCTTAAGCAATTTTTTCTTAAAGCCATTTATAACTGTTATGTTTCCAGCAAGAGACAAAAATTGAAAATTTGATTTCTTAAAAGTTAACTTCTAGGGCTGACCCCGTGGCGCACTCGGGAGAGTTCGGCGCTGAGAGCGCTGCAGCGCTCCCGCCGCGGGTTCGGATCCTAGATAGGGATGGCCTGTGCGCTCGGTGCGGCCGGTCACAAAAAAAAAAAAAAAAAAGTTAACTTCTAGATATTCATTGAGATTTGGTTGACATTTTTTCTTTCCAATACTTGACATAATTAATGATGGGGCAGATAACGTTTGTGGAATTAAATAATAAAATTCAGACCGAGGATCAAAAAACAAACAACATCCACAAGGCAGTCAACAAGTGTCCACAGTCTACCTCTCACAACAACTTCACGATGGAGCAGTCTGTGAGAGAAAGTCCTCCAGTCACAGCCATCCATTTGCCATAGTTTTGTGGCACTGATCTGGCATATATTTCACATATCTTCCATGAACTCAATGTCAGTGCTGCTCTTATGATACCCAAGAGAGCCTGAGGAAAGAAATTAAATACTAAGGAATAAAATTTTGTCAGGAAGAGTTTTGGAGGGTCACAAATTATTGTAATGTCTAAGATCTCTGCCCTCCCTGCCAAGAATTAGTTTGTTCTTCCTTGGAGGTGATGTCACCTCTGTTGAGAATGCACGACCTAAGTGACTTCTAAGGCTTCTCCCACCCATTTCGTTTTCAGGTTCTAGGCAGAGCGAGAAAGGCATGGGGTTGGGATTTCAGTCTGGCATTTCTCTCCCACTTACTTGAGAAACTGTCCCATACTTAATCTCTCAGAACATGTTTACTCATCTCTAAATGGGGGTGATTGTTATATCTTGTTCTCATGGAAAACTATAAGATTCAAGGATGTAATGGATTTGAAAAACCTTGTAAACTGAAAGCACTGTTTCAGCGTTGGTTGTAATACTGTGATGGATTTCATTGTGAGCAGCTGCTTAATTGTGCCTTTAAGAATGTAGGAAGCATAGTAAGATTTTCAGCATGTTATATGTACCTGGTTCTGGAAATGATTATCCTTTTTATGGAGATATGAGTTATATACCATAGAATTTTAAAGTTGTACAGTCAGTGGTACTATATTCAGAGTTGTGCATCCATCACCACTGTCTAATTGTAGAACTTTTTCATCACCCCAAAAGAAACCTTGCACCCATTATCAGTCATTCCCCCTTCTTCCAGCCCCTGGCAGCCACTAATCTACTTTCTACGGAAAGTCTGTATGGATTTGCTTATTCTAGACATTTCATATAAATGGATTCAAGCAATATGTGGTCCTGTGTATGTAACTTCTTTTACTTACCATAATGTTTTCAAGGATCATCCATGTTGTTGTGTGTATCGGTGCTTAATTCCTTGTTATGGCTGAACGATATTCTGTTGTACGAGTATACCACGTTTGGTTTGTTCATTCATCTGTTGATGGACGTTTGGGTTTTTACTTCTTCGGTCTTATGAAGAATGTTGATATGAACATTTACGTACAAATTTTAGTTCAAGTACCTGTTTTTGGTTCTCTTTGGTCTGTAGTTGCTAGGGCGTATGGTAACTATGTTTAACATTTTGAGGAACTGTTGACTGTTATTGTGCCACTTTACATTTCCACCAGCAATGTACAAGGGTTCCGATATCTCCATATCCTTGACAATTGTCTTTTTTTTATTATAGCATCCTAGTAGATGTGATATCTCATTGTGGTTTTGATTTTATTTCTCTGACAACTAATGATGTTGAGCATCTTTTCATCTGCTTATTGGCTATTTGCATATATCTTCTTTGGAGTAGTTACGCATTTAATGTTGTGGAAGATGCTTCAGAGATCAACTGTAATCATTCCTTATAGATGGAGCTTTATTAAACATTCAGATCTCTAGGCATATGAGGTGCTGAGTTCCTCTGAACTCCTAGTACGGCTTGCACTGTGTTTAGTGATACCTTTTCTAGAGTGTTCCTGAGTTTAGGTAGAGGGAAGGATTTTTGCTCTAATTGGTTATTTCCTTTCTAAATGGAAATTGAAATCAAATACATCTATCTAATTACTGGAAGAGAATTGTGAGAGACTTGATCAGACGGTCCCTTGGAGCCTAAGGCATAGGCCAGTGGTTCTCAGCTTTGGCTACACATTGGAATCACCTGAGAGTTGTTTTTAAAAAAAAACTATGCCTGTTTCTCATCCCCAGGGATTCTGATGTAATTGGTCAGGAGTATGGCCTGGGTATCTCTGTTTGTTTGTTTGTTGTTAAAGCTCCCAGATGATTCTGATGTGCAGCCAAGGTTGAGAATCACTTTAGGCCCTTTCCAGTTCTTTAAATATATTTATCTAGTAAAGTGTGAAATCTTAAGTTTTATTGGGACTTCCCTTAACATATGTAAAGTCTTGCAAAGCCCCACTCTTACGGCTTTTTTTAATGGCTGAAAATTTTCAACAGGCAGCATTTGAGTTACAAAATTAGCTTTTGATAGAGTTGACCTACCATACCTGCAACGTTTGCTCTCAAAAATAAATAACGATTGCTTCAGCACACTAGTTATTTTTTAGCCTTAAGTTCTTCTTTGTAAGCCAGGTATTAAAAGTCCTGATGAAAGGTGATGCTCACCTCTCCCACGCCCTTTACAGCATCGGGATTGTATTTCCAGCGATTCTGGACCGAGAGCGCTCATCTTTTCATCTTTGCTTATTGCCACTCCCTACGCATTCATTCATCCTCCTGATTAGCTGCCCTTTGATGGACTCTTGGGTAGTCAGGGCGCAGCTCTCAGAACCATCCATCAGGTTCCAGAGGGTAATCAATTAAGGGCCTTCTCTGTCATATGAACTCATTGCTACCCCTTCACAGTAATCCCCATGGTTTAGCTGTCCCTTTCATAGTCTTTCTTTGGGTATGTTAAAGCTGACCATGAGAGGCTAAATGCAGATGAAACAGTGTTTGGAAACATTAATATTCATTTTTGTAATGCCCTGTAGTCTCTCCATACATCACATGTCACATTTTGTAATTAACAGCTTGCTGGTGAAAAGGACCCCTCGAAGTGTTGGATATAGGCCAGACTGTAAGTAAATCACTTTTTGCCAATCATTTAACTATCTTTAACCTAAAAAAGTTTTGTGTGAAATGGCTTAGAGTTATTTTAGAGAATACTTGTAGAAAAGGTACATTTGCAAGCATTAGATTTGAAAATGATGTTTTTTTATGTACCTAAATGACGAATTATGATTCTTTTTAGTTGTTGGATTTGAAATTCCAGACAAGTTTGTTGTAGGATATGCCCTTGACTATAATGAATACTTCAGGGATTTGAATGTAAGTAATGCTTCTTTTTCTCACTCTCATTTTTCAGAACCCACATAAAAATTTAGGAAAGAATTGTTTTCTCCTTCTAGCACCTCATAATTTGAACAGACTGATGGTTTCCATTAGTCACATAAAGCTGTAGTCAAGTACAGACATCCTAACTAGAACTTGGCCAGGCTAGGGCAACACTTCTTGCTGGCTGAAATAGTTGAACAGCTTTAATGTACAATAATTATCCCATTATTATTTCAGATGATAAATGTGGTCATAAGTAAGAAATAAATGATTGAGTTTAAGTCTTTTAATTCACTCTCCTTCGAATACCTACCTCCTACTCTGGAGGAGTCGTCCATGGATGTGTTAATGAGCATGGTTGGGGAAGATTTAGGAAGACTGCACCAACAGCACTATCTAAAGCAGGTTTTTTATTTCATCTTTTTCCACCACTTACGTTGGCCAGCACTTTGATATTCTTAAAATTCCCTACTTTATTTGTTTTTCAAAATTATATATTGAGACAAAAAACAAATCAAACTAATGGGACAAGACTACTCCTTTGTTTTCAAAAGACATGCTCCCCAAAACATAATAGTACTACTTCTGTTTGTTTATTAAGAACCCTGGCAGCATAGAACTTTTCTTATAAGATTTGCAAAATGCTCTTCTTGCCTTTCATTTCAGAATACACTTTTCTAATGTGAATTTCTGGATTTTTATTTTATAGCATGTTTGTGTCATTAGTGAAACCGGAAAAGCAAAATACAAAGCCTAAGATGAGAGTTCAAGCTGAGTTTGGAAACATCTGGAATACCATTGACATCGCCAGTAAAATTATCAAATGTTCTAGTTCTGTGGCCAAAGCTTTTTGCATGTACATTCTAAGAATTTATCTGCTTTGCTTTTTAGAAATGTCAGTTGCTGCATTCCTGAGCTCTTTATTTGCACTATGAGCCTGTAGACTATCAGTTCCCTTTGAATGGATTGTTGTTTAACTTGTCAATTAAATAATCTCTTAATCCACACCACTATTGAATGGAAAATATTGAAATTGTATCTGAAAGAAACATTTAAAGAGAAGATATATTAGTTTTTTAATCGGTATTTTAATTTTTATATATTCAGGAAAGAACGGAAGTGATTGAATATTGTTAATTATACCATCGTGTGTTTAGAAAAGTAAGAAGCAGTGAGTTTTCACGTAAGTGACAGCATCTAAGAGGTTTTGTTCTATTGAACAAACCTATGTCCTGGAGTTATTTTAGTAGTGTTTCAGTAGTGTTGACTGTGTTTTCCCATTTGTTCAGATTATTTCTGGTGAAACTTTGTCAAGGTTCCTTTTAAATGCAAATCAATAAATTCCAAAAAAAAAAATTTAATACTTTTTTGAATTCTTCAATGTAAAAATCCCTAAAATAAGGGTGTCTCTTTAAAAGAAAATATGCGTATCTATCATTTCTGCACAAATTAACTTAGTATAGTTTTCTTTTGGTTACTTTTTCCTTGTTTAAGTTTTAGTAGCTAGTTTAATTGTAATCTTTACCAAACACAGCAAATAATGATTATCTGGTAGAATGGTTTGGTGGAGCTAGCAGCATTCCTACCTACTTCAGAGACATTAAATTTCAGACACATGGTGCACTTTATTACATTTTACTATGCTAGAATAACATGGCTTTCTGTCAGAATTCTGTTAAATTGTTCAGTTGCAACCTCAGCTACATCTTGACAGATTATTTTCAGACATGTCCTTTTACATTCTTTGTGTCGATAATGCTTTATACCAAAGAACAACAACAAAACCTTTTGTTTTCTGGGAGCAGGAGAACAGGTTTAAATCAGAATTCTTAGTTGTTTCTCTGCTCCAGGTGAGGTATGAACTAACAACCTTGTGAGTCATCTAGCTATATTTATTCCTTAAAATTTTGCTTTAATTCCCAGCACCAAAGTAGGGAGCTTTAAATAATACTAAATAATAATTTGCTATAGTCCTAGAACTTTCTAGTTTAAAAAACATTTTCACTTGTTACCTCATTTGATATTCGTAATCCTGTAAAGTTGAGGAAGGTGTTACCACCTGAGTGCAATATCCAAATAACTCCCGAGTCCCCACCTCCCCTCAAAATGTCACTTTACAGAGGTCTACCCGGCTACCCTATTTAATACTGCATCCTGCCTCCCACTACTGAGCCCCCTTAATCTCCTCTTTTTTCATTTCCACTTACCACCTCCTAATAGGTTGAACTATATGAAATTATCATTTTTATAGGTAAAAAGTAGTTTGGCTATCTTAGTCCATTTTGTTTTGCTATAACAGAATACCACAGACCGGGTAACTTATAAGCAGTAGAAGTTTATTTGGCTCAATGTTCTAGAGGCTGGGAAGTCCAAGATTGAGGGGTGTATCTGGTCAGGCCCTTCTTGTTGCATCACGACATGGCAGAAGGCATGTGGTAAGAGAGCGTGCAGAAGAGAGAGGAAGGGGGCCAATATCCTTTCATCTGAAACCCACTCCTGTGGTGACAGCATTCATTCACTCATGAGGGCAGAGCCCTCGTGACCTAGTCACCTCTTTAAGGTCCTACCTCTCAACATTGTTGCTTTAGGGATTAAGTTTCCAACACATGAACTTTGGAGGACGCATTCACCACAGCATTGGCTATTAGCAGTTTTGAGTGGTGTAACCTAACAATGTGCTATATAATTTACATTTGTGTTTATTGCTCACTGTTTGTCTACACCCCCACTCCCACCACTGCTAGAATGTAGGCTCCATAAGGATGGCAAAAATTTTTCTCTGTCTGTTCACTGGTGTATACCAAATGCCTTGATCCATGCCTAGAAAATAGTAGCTCAGATGATTGTTATTGAATGCTAACGGCTCTGGCCTAGCTCTGGGTTAGACTGTCCTAACTTGCTTATTAGCTGTGTGGCATGAAGTTAGTTAACTTTGAGACTTGTTTTTTCTACTGGTTAATGGGGTAACCTGTCTACTTCGCAGGCTTATTGTATTTTGTGGCTGGCTGGTACGTTCACAAGTTTATTGTAAGGATTAATTACTAATGATCTAATAGTGCAAGTTAAACAGGACAGTGACTTGGCACATACCAGGTGCTTCATAAACGTTACTTGCTGCTGGAAAAAAATGAATGTTTCAAGAAGTTAGGTGCATGGCTAGTAAGTGGCAGAGCCAAGATTTAGACCCAGATCTGATTCTTGCTACATATCATGAAGAAACTGAATTGTTTCTGATTTGCTTGAACTCTTTAGTTTGTAGTTAAGTATAATGCTTTAGCTGGTTGCCAACCCAATCAGAAACCAAGCTAAGAGCAAGGAAGAAAAGGCCTCTTTGCCAAAATATCATGAATTCCATGTATGAACTGAAGCTCATGCGCTTTTTTCATAAGAGTACATCTCAGAACCATACTTAACTTGATTTATAGGCATACAATTCTAATAATTTTAACCAGATCAGGCAGACATAGTTTATAAGATAGGGAAAGGGAGATGCTGAGAGGAGCAGCAGTCATTTTCAGGATAATAATCTGTCAAGATAGAAAGTAAAATTTTCTAGAAAAAAGCTCTGGGCTGGCCAGTTAGCTCATTTGATTGACATGGTGCTGATAACACCAGGGTGCAGTGTTCAATCCCTGTACCGGCCAGCTGCCAAAAAATAAAAATAAAAAAGTTCTATCTTCCTGGGGCCATTTATGGAGCAAATGGTCATAAATTTCATACCTTAATACTCCCCCAGGGTTTCACTTTCATTACAGCCCTGTATAATAAGCGATGTTCATAAAGAAAGGAAGATGAAATTTCATTTACTTGATTTTAGGAGACAAGGAAACAGAGTTGGCTTTAGGAATATTACTATCCAAAGGAGTACTGGTGTTTAGTTACCTGGGAAATTCATATGTGTCCCTTTTTATGTTCCTGTATTGTGAATGCTTAGAATATTGCATGTATTATACCCGTAAGTATTGGTGGGTTCCCATTTTAATTCCTTGTAAAAAAAGATTTCAGGATAACCTGGCCTACTACTGCTCTACCATTAGCTTAGAAAGTTAATCAGTTGATGTCCTTCCCTGCATTTGAGATTTCTAGAAACACTGAGCACTCTCTGTGTCAGGTACTGGGGAACACAGGCAAGGCTCCTGGTTTCATGAAGATTTCACTCTAGTTGGAGAAAGGGACAGTAAACAAGATCATTTCAAATAGTGACAGGCTGTGAAGGAACTAAAACAGCAGTGTGCTTGGAATTGTGTCATTCCTTGACATTCCTTAGATAAAAAGTGGATAGGGAAGGTCGTTGAGCTGAGAGTGAGTGGAGAAGAAACCAGCCATGGGGAAGAGCTAGAGGTAGAGTTCTTGCAGTAGGAATAGCAAAGCAAAAGGCACTGAGATGGTGACAAGCTGTCTGGGGTGTTTGAGGGACAGAAGGAGGGCCAGTGTGCCTGGGAGTGAGTGGGGGGGTGGGTAGGGCCTGAGTTTGGAGAGGAAGGCCAGAGCCAGGCCATGGACAACCTAGAAGGCTATGGCAAACAGTTTGGATGTTCTGAACTCTGCAATGGGAAGGCATTTGAGGGTTTTAGCAGGGAATGATATGATTTCGTTTGCATTTTTAAAGGCGCAAGAACTTCTAAGAGCCCCTCTGAAAGCAGATGCAGAGCTTCAGGAATAATACTGGCAGTGCCTGTAGTAACTACTATTTAATGTTTAATATGTGTCAGGTACTGTGCAAAGTGCTTTATATGCATTATTTTTATTTATTCACAGCAAGCACATTTTGCAGAGGAGGAGACCATCTCAGATGTTCAATTGCTGAATTAGTAGAGAGAAAGGATTTAGTGCGGCAGGGCTGCCATGGACAAATTGGTCATCATTTCCTTCCCAGATTATTGCAGTGTCCTCAGACCCGATCTCCAGCTTCCATCCTTGCCCACCTTCCCCCTGACTGACACACAGTCTCTCGACACAGCAACCAAAGTGACCCCAGTTAGAACTTCAGTCAGATTGAATGCCTTTGGCTCAAATCCCTCCTGTGGCCCCCCATTTTGCAGCAAAAGCCAAAGTCTTTACAATGGCAGAGCATCTACTCTTCCCCCACCTCACTGCTGCAAGCATCTTGGCCACATCACTGCCCCGCAGGTGTGCCCAACAGGCTCCAGAATCACTCCACATCCCTTCCCATCACCACCTTAGCCAGAGCACCGGGGCAGCTGTAAGTGCTGCCTGGCTGATCTTCCTCCACTCTCCCCTTCCCGTTCAGTCTCCACCCTGCACTTTAGTTAGAGTGATTTTTTAAAAACTATTGTTGGTTTTTCTCTTTTCTTTTCTTTTTTTCTTTCTTTTTTTTTTCCATAGGATCTTTTAAAACTATAAATCAGATCAGATCATTTGCTCACTTAACTAACCTAAGAAAATGCAAACTATTCTATGGCCTACAAGCCCGGGTGTAAATTAGCTCCTGCCCACTTCTCTTAACTTCATTTATCCTTCTCCTCCTCACTTGCTTCACTTCAACCATATCGTCATTCTTTCATTTCCTCAAACCTGCCAGTCCCCCCCACTTGCCTTAGTGCCTCTGTGATTGCTGTTTCTTCTGCTTATCACTCTCTTCCCCCAGATCACCATGGCTTAGCTCACTTATCACCTTGGTGAACCCTGCCCTGACTTCCCTCTCCAGCAGCCTCAAAGTCACTCTCCGTTACATTTACCTCTTACTTTCTTCATAGTCTTGAGCACTGTCAAGTAGTCAAGCAGACCGTAAGTAGCAACAACTACTGCAGCTGCTAGGTTGCACTTGACACTCTGCTGTAGATTCAGCGGGAAGGAAACAAGCCCAAGTGGATACAGATAGCTTATTATTCAGACAGCATAAGCAAGAAAAGCATGGGGTCAGCTGCCCGCATCCCCGTCTCACAGGATGACACAAAGTAGTGGGTTGCTCCATTAAGGTCAGAAATCCCACGCCTTACCAGGACCAGGGAGGCGGATGAGAAACTCCCTCATGGCAGCCTCCACAAGATAGGGAGGGAGGTGGGTGGCAAAAGGCCTTGAGACAGCTCCTCACAAGACTGCTTTTGTTACTGTATTTCTGGGAGGATCACAGGGCCTTCCTCCGAGACGGATCAGACTGCAGTTGACCTTATCTACATGGCCTATGTGGAGACATCCATGGTGGAGCTGTTCCCTTGTAAACACCTGCCAAATTGATCTTTTCCTTTATTTCTGTACTGACTGACTATCTGGCTCCCCTAGTAGGCTGTCAGCTGCATGAGGGCAGGACCTTGCCAGTCTTGTTCACCCCCAGCACCTACAGGAAAGAGTGCCTGGAAAATTGTGCTCAATAAATATTTGTTGGATAAACAAGAAGTTAAAGAGCAATTAAAATATTTGAAAATTGTAATATCTGTACTACTTAGAATTAAAAGCAAAACGTTTTTCAGCTTGAGCAAATTAACTATTTGTTATTAAGAATAGTTAACTTTTATTGAATTACTACTATGTGCAATGGAACTTTGCTAAGCACTTTTGAATCCTTATGATAAACCCCTACAAGGTAGTTTATTTTGTTTTTTTTTAATTGTCCAGACTTTACAGATGAAGAAATGCAGGTCCAGAGAGGTTGCATAATTTGCCCAGGATCACACAGCTAGTAAGTACGTGGCAGATGAAGAATTTGAACCCAGACAATTTTACTCCAGAATCTGCCCTCTTAGTTCACTGCTACTTAACCTATAGTGCTCAGCTTTTGTGTAGAAACTAACACACTGATAACACAGAGGAAAACATTAAGCTCATTGAAGGTAATAATTCCAGGTGACTTGTACATTAAACACAGATTTTTGAGGTCACAGCTGATCTTTTAAGAATGTAAACTGACTTCCTCTGGCTCTATAAAGCATTTTCAAAGATTTGCAGTTTCTCCAATGTGCTCTTTGGATTTTTCTGCTGGCTTATTTTACGATCCTGTGGGTAGCTTCAGACGAAGTAACTTTCTGGCATGAAAGGTTATGTATGCTCTTTCCCATTTTTAAATGTGATTTTATAGACACTTCAAACCGCTTGAAAGAGTAATGATTTTTTAATGGTTTTTCATTATTTGTAACTTTCAAGCATTACTGATAAACCATCAAATTAAGTCTCTAGTTTTCTCTTTACACAGTATGGGTGTACTTCAGAATGGATTTTGTCATTATGATTCATGACTGAAGTGACTTTCAAACTTGGTAGCTTTTCAGTAGATCTTCCTTTCCTAACATTTTTTTCTCTTACTTTGATTATGATGATATTTGAGAGCTCTGAACATAAACCAAAGGTTCAATTATAGTTGCATGTTGTTTCCTCTTCCTGGAACTTGCCCGCGTCTTCTCATTGCCTCCTGTGTCCTCTTGTCATGCCCCTGCCCTTTTTTGAGCACTTTCCTATACTCTGGCACTGTAAGACATTACAGGCTCATCTTGTATTTTCCCTGGTCTAGAATCAGCCATTACTCCAAGGAGTCCTGGTTCCTTTATTGGAGAATGGTATTAGAAACCAGGATCTGGGCATTAGGTGTGCTCATTACTGTGGGGTTGGCATTGCTTCTAGGTCCTCCCAGTGGACAGAACTAGGAAATAAAAGGATGCATACTAACCCACACGTGCTCACACATCTAACCTAGTTCTGTATCTGTCTATATACATATTAAAATAGACATGAGTTTATATTGATGTGTCCACTCTAATCCACACACAGATTTCATTCTAGCTTTTCCCTTTTCCTTGTTTTTAACTTCTTTCTTCAATAGTGGGTGACGTGGCTCAAGTTATATGCATTTTATTCACTTATTTGTTCAACCCTAGTTGAACATAAAGTAGTTACACATGCCTGTAACAGATTTACTAACTACAGTCCATTATTTGTGTATAGATCTTTTTGTCCTAAGCCTTACAGCATCCAATCAAAAGACTGTTTTCCAAAATTTCTTAGCTATTTTCTTCCTCATCCCTTTCAATGTGGCTATGTTATTTATAATGCAGTTTGGTTTGTTAGTGTTTGTATTCCAATTAGGCCCTCGGCCCCTGTCTCCTAGTTTCGATTACTTACAGTGAAACATAATGAGTCAGAGCTGTATGGAAAGGTCTACACAGAGGTGCCTTGTTCCCTCCTCATCCCTCCTATCCTGTTCCCACTACCCTACTGTCCACTCCTTTTCCCACCCACATTGTGAGTGTCATCTTCGTTTTTAATGGCAGTTCCATTTTCACTGAGCGCCTACTATGTGTAGGTACTTTGCATGTGTTGCTTCATTCAAGGTTCACAGCAACTTCTCAACACTATTATTACCCCCATTTTTTAGATGAGAAAGCTGAGTCCTAGAAAGCATAAGGAACTTGTACAAGGTGACATATCTGGCACATAACCAGTACTCACAGTGTGATCTTTCTGCCTCCAGAGTCAGTGTATAAATCACCATACTGTTCACCGCCCCTTTCTTCAAATTGATCCCTTCTCACTCTGGGTCTTTCTGGAGCTCAGGTCTTTCTGAAGTCACCTTTCTGAAAAAATTCTGGTAACTTGGATTCTTTGTTCTAGTTATTCACGTGTTTTGTGTGGTTAAACAAGGTTCATAAGGGGCTGCCTGGCCTTTGGAGCTTGGGGGAAGATGTTGCCTTCACTTGATTTCCTCCCCCTTCCATTTTCAAAATGTGAGTTTACACGGGTTACTTGCAAATTAGAAGACGTAACAGTTTCTTTAAACAGTCACGGAGCCTTCACAGAAAATGGTCGTCTGCGGTCACATAGGGTAAAGGAGCAACCAAATTCGGCATTGTCGCTGTTGAAGCTAGTAGATAATTCTGGGGCCTTCCTGTGTCTCAGGCTCTGTGCTAGTTGTCTCTGGGCTTAAGACGAATGCAAACTGTCTCCTGCCCTCGAGGGAGCTTAAGGTCAGGTATACAAGTGACTAGTGCAAGGCAAGGCTGCATTCAGTGCTGGAAGAGGAGGACACACCTAAAGTTGCAAGAATTCAAAGAGGAAACTATCAGAACAGGAGGGGGGAAAGGAGGGATCCTGGGAGAAGCAGCATTTAAAATGAAACTTTGGAAGTTGGGAAAGGTTTGGACAGGTAAAGATAGATAGAGGAAGGCTGGGGGCAAGGTTTCAGCCAGATCTGCTTAGGCAAAGGCCTGGGTTAAAAAAATCTCAGGGCAGTGGGGGGAAAATGGTGAGTAGACTAATTTGGTTGCGGCAGAGAGGATGTAGAGGGGAGTGATAAGAGAGAAAGCCAGATGGGTAGATTGGGGTCATTTTAAGGGTCTTTGTATTAGTTAGGATGTTCTAGACTTCCAGTCAGATTGCCCAGCTCAAATTGGCTTAAACAATAAGGGGGTTTATTGGCTACCTAACTAGGAAGATCAGAGGTAGCTCAGGCCTGATCAATTTCATCTGCTCCGTTCTGACACGGACCCACATGGGTTCCATTCCACTACTGTGCTGTCCATAATGCCAGCCTTATCCTAAGGCAGTCCTCCTTGTGCTCAGGTAAGGGCTGCCAGTAGTAATCTGAGTGCAGGTATCCTTGAGAATGGCTCTCTGTGTCAACTGTCTCTTAAAAGTGCTGAAAAATCTCCTTAAGTCTCACTGGCCACAGTGGGCTTACATGCCCATTTCTTAACCAGTAACTGGCAATTAGGGGTGGGATTGCCCTTTGCCCAATCAGGCTCACTTCTGGAGCTAAGATTAAAGTCTATTTTGCTTGGGACACATTGGGCAAAATCAGGATTCCATGAGGCTGGAAGAAGCGGGCAATTGGTGTTGGGGAGGCAACCAGCAATAACCTCTGTAGCCTCAAGGGCCAAGAGAGTTTTGTGCTTGTTAAGATAAAAATCGGGGTCATGGAAAAATGTTTAGGTTTAATAAACCAAAAATATTCCTTTGTTTCATTGAACTGAAGATGCTATCAATTGTAAGATAGACCATTATTTTATGGACCACTAAGAAAAGAAAAATGCTGCCAATTAAGCCAAGTCGTGTTGCAGGTTGGCTTCTCTGGGAAGCAGGCTCTGAGAAGGAGGTGAGTGTGCAGGAAGTTCGAGAGCATTCCTGGGATCAATGCTTCTGGGGGAAGAGAAGGAAGCAGGGTTGGTGGGGCACAGGGAGAAATTGGGCTATGGTGCTGTCACAGCAAAGGCCTCAGCCAACCCCACAGGGAGCTCTAGAAGCTGGGATGGCCCTCCAGCATAGCCCTGCACTGCAGGGGGTGTATTGGGTCTTTATATGCCCATGTTGACCGGTCATTGGATGTGGTCTACCACATGAAGTGCTGTCTCTTCAACTGACGTGGCTTTCTTCAGGAGAAGCAATTCCGAAGAGAGTTGGCCACTCACTGAGGGATGTCTGCTGGCAGCATTCTGGGTCACTGGGGAAATAAGACCTTACGTCCAGAAGGAGGGATCTGGGTGGCCCGGCACGTCGTCCACTACAACATGCCACTGATCATAAGGGGCAGCCCAATACCTGAGGTATTAAAATGTCAGTGCCCTTGTAGAAGCGATGGGTGATTCTATAATTACCGTCATTCAGAAGGGGGAGGGAGGGACCAAGGGCATGACAGAGAAAGGAGCAGCAACAGGCCACTGGAAAGACCCATCATTGGACAGTGGGTAGCCCAGGAAGTTTTGTGATGTGCGTGTCCCTCCTGTCCCATGCTCCTGCAGGGTGGCCTCTGTGCTAAAGTCACATGCCCCTGGCTACCTCTAACTTATGATCATCCCACCCTGGGAAATAGATTTTCTACCTTTGTTTTCATGATAAATAACATTCCCCCCTGATTTTAAAAGTTATGCATGTGTGTGGAGGGAAAGGGAATACATAAAAGAAATTTTAAAAACATACACAAGATCAAAATACAGAATAAAAACACAGCCATCACCCCATTACCCAGATGCCAGTGTTAACACGCTCACGCCTTCCCTCCCATTCTTCCCATCTTTCATATAATCGCGTAAGTGCTGCATAAACCTCGCCTTACCGCTGCCTCCTCTGCCTCCTCGCTGACCTCATTCCCTCCCCTGCTCCCCCCTGCTGCTCCTGGAGAGCCGCCCTCTCCCTAAATCTAAAAATTTCTTCTTCCTCCCACCAGCTTCATGTCCTTACCTGGTTACCAAAAAATAATCTAACCCCGTGTCACCCTCTAGATACTGCCCAATCTCCTTCCATTCATAGCCATATACGTATGTATGTATGTATATGCACACACCAGTTGTGGCTATTTTTGTGACCAGGACATGATTAAAAAACATACTTTTTCTAGAAAACTGGAATATAGAGATAAGATGTTTTTAAAAGTTTGGAATTCTGTTATCCAGTGAAACTCTTCACTGTTGGTGTACAACCTTCCAAAATTTCTTTTTACAACTTTTTAAAATAAAGATTTCATTTATCTTACAGTATTCTAAAGGCTTTTCATACTTGTGAAGGAATAAGAGTTTAGAAATATACTTAACTTAAAAAGATACCATTTTTCAAATAATATGCGGCCCTCAGAAATTATGCTTATGAGACTACGCAATAATAATAAACCCTGCCTCCTATTGCCTGCCTGGTATATTCCAGAAACTTTACGTACAGCTAATTTCATCCTTACAACCACCCTGTGTAGGCTTTAGCATTAGATGGGCCAGATTTCACCATCTGTTCAGTCTTGGCTAAGTCCCCACCCTCCCTGTCCCTAAGTTCTCTGCCTGTGAAAACAAGGGTCCTCCCAGCACCTACCTCTGGAGTTACTGAGCACTCACAGGAGATGGCCAGCGAAGGCGCTTGGGACAGAGTCTAGCACATCATAAGCACTCAGTAAATGTCTGTTATCACCAAATGAATTCCGGGTGCCTTAAAATTTGAGCATGGAAAATAAAATCAAACCATGACAGTATTGGAAGAAAATGCAGGTAAACACTTTCATAATTCTGGGGCAGGGAAGACCTTTGTAAGCCTGCTACGGGGGCCAGAGACAACCACAGCAAAGGACAGACAGAACTGAACACGATAAAAGTCTCTTCCGGATGGTGGAAAATAGCACAAAGTTAGAAGACAAGCAATAATTTGGAGAAAAAAAGTTGTAACATTTGACAGCCAAAAGTGTATATGTGTGTAAATATATATGCACACACACACACAGCTTTAAGAAAAGATACAAAGGCGTTTTCCTAGAAAAATAGGCAAAGGACATAAGCAGCAAAGAGAGAAGACAATTTGATGTGGCGAATTTATGCATGGGGACATTTTGATGAGCCTGTTGACACAGCTGCTGTGATGCGGCCCCGCGCTCCAGCCGCCCCAGTGAGAACGTGGGACCCTGGCCCTTCCCCCCCAGCGTCCAGCCCAGGGCACTTCCACTTCCTGCTCTGTGCCTTTCTGTACTGTTTAATTTTCTTTCACAAATACATTACTTCTATCCAAAAAAGAAAGAAAGAAAGAAAGAAACCTGTTAGGCAAGCTTAGCCTCTGAGGGGGAACCAAAATCGTCTTTATAAAAGAAATTTTATTATATGAAATGTAACATTTGCATTTTCAAATCGTGAGAGAGAAAGTTAAGAATTGAGTTGAGTGTTTCCTCTACAGTCTGGAGCTGAGAATAACAAACTTGTGTTACAAATATTTTCTTCCTTCCACCCAGTGCCTATATAGATCCAATTCATTCATTCATTCATTCATTCATTCATTCACTAGATAAGTACTTGCTGAGCACCGATTGTGTGCCAGGCGTTGTCCTGAGCCTCGGATCTAGCAGTGAGCTGGAAACAGTCCCTGTCCCCATGGAGCAGACATTCTAGTGGGGGGTTGGGGGCGGGGCAGGCAGAAAAGCAGTCACTATTCAGGTTAAGGATCTATGGTCAGGTGTGAAGGAAAGGAAGCCAGGAGGCACAGAGAATGGTGGGGGCCGCTGTTGTAGATGAAATGGCCTCCAGTGAGGTGACATTTGAGGAGAGGCATGCAGGAGGGGTGGGAGGGAGCGCTGAGTATTTCCGAGAACACCCCATGCAAAGAGAAGAGCCACGCAGAGGCCCTGAAGCAGGAGTGGGCCTGGTGTGTTTGAGGAAGCTCAAGGTCACCAGTGTGGCTGCAGCAGATGGCTGAAGGGGGGACAGTAGGAGCTGAGGACAGAGAGGTAACGAGTGGGAGAGATGAGGTAGGGCTCTGTAAGAAACTGGTAAAGGGTCACAGAGAATGATTACATTTTGTAATGATGAATGTACTAATTATCCTGATTTGATCACCACATGTACACAGGTATTGTATTCAATTCTGTACCTCGCATATATGTATAATCAATTATGGTGGTTTTTTTGTTTGTTTGTTTTGTTTTGTTTGTTTGTTTGTTTGTTTCTTGTCTTTTTCGTGACCGGCACTCAGCCAGTGAGTGCACCGGCCATTCCTATATAGGATCTGAACCCGCGGCGGGAGCATCACCACGCTCCTAGCGCCGCACTCTCCCGAGTGCGCCACGGGCTCGGCCCTAATCAATTATGTTTCACTTAAAAAAAAGGACTTTGGAGTCTATTCTAAGATTCTGGAAAGGTTGACATAACTAGGAAGAAAGCCTACAAAAGCAGCGATATCCATTCTTCATATTTTTTAGTGGTAAAGATATCATTTCCATTAAAACAAATGACTCCTGGGTGTATGTGATCTGTAGGCCAAATGGTGCTCAGTCCCTAGCTCCCCACTCTCTCACTCCTCCATCCCTAAGAGCTGTAACTTAACTTCAGTTTGCAAGTGGTGGGGGTCAGGAATAGGGAAACCTCATGTTTCGGTGTTCTGAGGAAAGAGTTAACATAGCGGGTCTGTTGCCTTATTTCTTGCGTGTCTCCAAGGAAACCGTGATTGACCCTTAGCCACCCCCTGGGAATGTGGCCCTCAGAGTGCTCTTTTTGTCACTGATTAGTAATTTTGTTGTGTACACCTAGAGCAACAGACCATACCATCCCGGCTTGTCAGGGCTGCTTTGCACAAAGATCAAGATTGATGATGTATGTGAACCTGGTTTCATTGTTGGGCTCCTGAGTTTCAGTTACCATGGCCAGTTGGTAGCAGGATGTACGTACCTATATGACCAGCCCCTATCTGAGCCTCAGACCCTGAGACTCAAAACAGGCTTCCCTGGGCAGAGACATTCTGTACGTGCCCCTGTAGTTTGTGCTAGAGAGAGAGACAACACATCTTGTGTGGCCTCAGATGAAGAGGACATTGGAAGACTGCTGGGCTTCTTTGGACTCCCTGATGTGTATCTGTCCTGCTGCTTTTTCTCTGTATCCTTTGCTGTAATAATCTTAGCCATTAGTATAACCTGCTGTTGAGCTGTGTAAATCTGGTAACTCACTGTTATGGGATGAACTGTGTCCCCCCCAAATTTATATATTGAAGTTTTAACCTGCAGTACCTCAGAAAGTAACTATATTTGAAGATAGCGTCTTTAAAGAGGTAATTAAGTTAAAATGAGGTCATTAGGATGGATTCTAATCTAGTGTCCTTATAAGAGGAGGAAATTAGCACAACGACACACACAGGGAAAACTTTGAGGAGCCTGAGGGAGAAGATGTGTATCTATAAGCCAAGGAGAGAGGCCTCAGAAGAAACCAACCTGCTAAAGCGTGGATTTCAGAATTCTAGTCTCCAGGACCGTGAGAAAATAAATGTCCGTTGTTTAAGTCAGTACCTAGTCTGTAGTGTTTGTTATGGCAGTCCCAGCAAAACTAAGACACCCACTGAATGAAGCACGTTTCTTTATCATACTTTATTGATAATTTTTCTTCCTTTTCTGATATAATGCTTTTTATGAGAGGGTTGTGTGTTTGTTTCTACTTTTTATTTTTGAAATGTACTTTTCAAATGGGTAGTATATTTACAAAATTCAAAAATGTTTAAAGTATAAAAGGGTATACAGAGATGCTTCCCTCCCACTCCTTTTTCCCCCAGTCAACCGATAATTTTACACTTCCCAACAGTCAACCGATAATTTTAGTTTCCTCACTCCCAGTGCTGTTTTATGTGTATCAAGTCTGTCTTTTTAACACAAACAGTAGCATACTGTGCAACTGTTCTTCTCCTTTTTTTTTTTTTTTTTTAGTTAAGAATATTAAAAGCAAAAGGGTAGACAAAGGCATATACTAACAATAGAAAGAAAACTGTAGTGACATTGTTAGTAGCTGAAGTAGATTTCAGAGCAATGAATACTGCCAGTAAATTATTCAGAAGGTATGTTAGTTTCCAAATATGTGGGGATTTTCCAGAGATCTGTCTATTATTGATTTCTAATTTAATTCCATTGTGGTCACAGAGCATACTTTGTATGATTTGAATCCTTTAAATTTATTGAAGCTTGTTTTATGACCCAAAATATGGTCTATGTTGGTAAATGTCCCATGTGCACTTGAAAAGAGTATGTTTTTAGATGTTGTTAGTTGGAGTATTCTATAAATGTAAATTAGGTCAATTTGGCTGATAATGTTGTTCAAGTCCTATATCCTTAGCCATTTTCTGTCTATTTGTACTATCTAGTTATTCAGAAAGGGATATGGAAATCTTCAACTACAGTTGTTGATTTCCCTATTTTCCCTTACAGTTCTATCATTTCTGCTTCATGTATCTTGATGCTCTACGTACATGCCTTCTAAATAATTTACACATCAAGAATAAATCAAAAGGGATATTAGAAAGTACTGAATGAAAAATGAAAACAATGTAACAGAAGCTGTGGGCTACAGCCAAAGCGGTCCTTGCAGGGAAATTTATAGCACTAAGTGCTGTATTAGAAAAGTGTCGAGTCAATGTCCTTGGCTTTAAGGTTAGGGAACTAGGAAAAGAACAAATTGAATGCAAAGTAACCAGAAGAAAGGAACTAATAAAGATAAGGACAGAAATCAATGAAATAGAAAGCAAGAAAACAATAGAGAAAACGAAACCAAAAGTTGGTTCTTTGAGAAAATCAATAAAAGTGTGTTGATGAGACTGCAAGGAAATGGCCATTCTCATATGTTTTTGGTAACATCTCATGTTTCTTATTGGTAACGTCAGTTGGTACAGCCCTTATGGAAGGGATTTGGGATATCTGATAAAACTACATCTGTGTTTACCTTTTGATCCAGTAATCCCACTTCTAGGAGTTTATCCCAAAATACTTCCATAACAATATAAAAATACATATCCACAAAGTTATTCATTGAAGCATTACCTGTATTTGAAAAATTTTGCAAACAACCTAAATCCCCAAACGTAGCATAGAAGAGTGGTTGAACAAAGTATGGTATATTCACATGAGGAATACTATGCAGCTGTGAAAAAGAATGAGGAAGATCTCTGTGAACAGATATGGAGGGATTTCGAGGATATATGGCCAAGTGAAAAAAAGAAAAGTGCAAAAACAATGTATATATAATATGCTACCTTATGTGTTAGAAAGAATGGGAAATAAGCAAAGATGCATATATCCATTCATGTGAGTACAAAGAAGCACATGAAGGATTAGCTAATGAAATCAATACATGCAGGGCAATGGGTGGTAATAGGGTAAAAAGGTAGAATCGGGGTAGGGATGACACTTCTCTGAATATATCTTTTTTTGTACAGCTCTGAGTTTTGGAGCAATGCTAATGTTTCATATACTCAGAAAAAAAAGAAAAGAAAAGAAACAAGGATGGGTAGAAATCTTAATGTTGAATACAAACAACAAATGAACTAATACAAGTAGCTTTTAAACAGTACTTGGACTACATATCCTCAGGATAGAGACAAAAAAAAATTCTAAATAGTTATTGAACTGTAGTTAGACTTCTTTTTTGCAGAGGCATGGGTTAGCGATTCTGATTAAGTAAGTAACTATACTGTGGGCAAAGGAAGCTGGGTTTCTTACTGTTAGAGAAGAGAGTTACAATTACAAAAATGAGAAAAGAAGAAAGGAGCCCTGTGGTGTTGGATTGGAATAGGAGATACCACTGTGAAGTCATTATTGTTAATAAATCTGGATAGCTAGATATATAAATGGATATGGATGTATGTGTGGGTGTGTATAAAGCATATGTGTATATGCACACATTTATGTGCAGTGACCCTAGCAGTAATGAACACACTCGATTCCCGGATCTTGGTTTCTAGACACCATTGTCTATTAAGAGAAATGTTTGATTCCAGCTGTGGGGCAAGGAAAATACAAGGTGAGCATGGAATGTCTTGTGGTTCTAGAAAGTAAGGGAGTGCTTACAAAAGAATGGAGACATGACAAAACGACACAGGAACCAGTTGGAAAGGGCTTCCAGTGGCCGAATTTGGGATAATTTGAGCATCAAGTAATGATAGTAAAGAATTATAACCAATTCAGTAAACTAAGAATTCATGAATTTGTACTGAAACAAACAAATAAATGGAGAAGGAAAACATCTTTTTTACAGTAGAGAGCCAAGTAAAAAATGTAAAAGACATGATGGAAATAGAAAATCACCATTTGGCAGCCACTGTAGTATAATAACTGGTTTGGGCAAGTGTATTAATCTGTTTCTGTTGCTTATAACAAAATACCTGAAACTGGGTGATTTATAAAGAAAACGAAATTTATGGCTTACAGTTTCTGAGGCTGGGAAATTCGAAGTCCAGGGGACACATCTGGTGAGGGTCTTGATGGTGGTAAGTGACCCTGGGATCTCACATGGCAGAAATGGTGGAGCAGAGAGAGACTAATCTCTCATGCTCTTCTTTTAAAGCCCTCAGAACCACGCTCCTGACCACCATTATTAGTCCATTCACTATGGCCTGGTCCTACTATCTAATCACCTCTTCAAGGCCTCCCCTTTCAATTACCATAATAGGATTTCCTACTCTCTTTACACTGTAACAGTGGGGACTATGTTTTTGGGGGGACATTCAACCCAAGGCAGCAAGAATTATCAATAGGTCCTAAAAGTAATGGGTGAAAGCTTGATGAGGAATAGGATTTTTATATAGCCCCAAATGGTGACCCACAAATTAGTAATTACAAAGGGGAAAGTAGTAACTTTACAATGGCAAGACACCGCTATAACCAGGTAATCAAGAACATCAACAATAATGGGACAGAGTGACACTATGTGCTTCCTTCCATGATGCCCTGAGAAGAGCGAGCATCATTTCTGTGGTAATCCTCCAAGAAGTGCACAACTTGAGTCTATTCATGGGGAAGCAAACCCAAGTTGAGGGACATTCTACAAAACAACTGGCCCATGTGCTTCACAAATGTCAGTCTGAAGAGCTCTTCCCGATTCAGGAGACAATTAAATGTAATGTGTGATCCTGGAATTAAAAGAAAAAAAAAAAAAAACTATAAAGGACAGTATTCAGACAATTATCAAGATTTGAGTATGGTCTGCAAATTAAGTAATAGTAATAAATCAAGGTTAAATTTTCTGATTTTGATGATTTCTGGTTTTGTACTGTGGTGTGTAAAATAAGGTCTCTGTTAGAAAATGCACATTGAAGTGCTCACAGGTGAAGGAGCGTGATATCTCCAACGTACTTGCAAAAGGTCTAGAAGAAATTTATATATATGTATATATATATATTAGAGAGACAGAAGGCAAATGATAAAGCAAGTGGGGCAAGACTTTTAAAACTTGTGAATCTGGGTACAGGGTATTTAGGAATTCTTTGTACTATTTTTGCAACTTTTCTGTAAGTCTGAACTTCTATCAAAATTAAGTGCTTAAAAAGGAAATAAAGAGGATATAAACAATATTAAAAATAAAAAGGAATATAACTGTAGATACTGTTGAGATTTTAAAGATCATAAGAAAAACATGTGAAATGAGAGTATCTTTTAGAAATAGATACTGTAATATTTTATTATAAAATGGTGGGATATCTTGGATTTCCTTGAAAATAACGCAGTGGGATGGCAGGGTACATGGGGTTCATAACACTACACTCTTCTGTGTATGTTTGAAAATTTCCATAATAATAAGATTTTTGAGGAGAATATTATGAAGACTTTCTAGAAATAAACTTGAAAATCTAGGTAAAATGGATAAATTACTATAATTGAACCACTAAACATAATGAAAATCTGAAAAAAAAAAGCAATAATCATTAAAGGGATTGAATTGGTATTTGAAAGTCTGTCCCCACAAAAGACCTTCTTCTACTATGGCAGGTATCTTTGGTGTACTTGAGAGCAAATGTGTGGTCCAGCCCAGCCTAAGCTTGTGCAGTTCATTCAGTCATTCAACAAATGTCTGTTGAATACCAAGTATGGGCCAGGCACTGTCCTGGATACTGGGGGTGCACCAGTCTCTGCTCTTGTGGTGCTTACAATATACAATGAACATCATATATAAGCTATACAGTATGTTAGGAGAATAGTACTATGGAAAAATAGAGCAGAGTAAAGGGGACTGAGAAGCAGAAAGAAAGGCCAGGTTGTAATTTTAAATATGATATGCAGGATCCAGATTGTGACCTTCAACCCACTGAAAAGAACAGGGCTCCTTGGAGAAATGGCTAATTCAAGGTCTGGATCAAGAAGTATACAAGAAGGGCCTGGAACATTTTGTTGCACCAAAAGCGTAAAACAAAAACAAAACAAAACTCAGTTAATTAGTCACTGTTGGAGGATGCTAGCAAACCAATTCATTATTGATTTACAAAAGAAAGATAATTGTAAGGAAAAATAAAAAGAAACAAACAGTTTTACTATTTTTTATACAAACTGTACCACTGACTATTCAAATAGTACCTGAGGGGATATCTCTTTTTATAGAAGTATTCAGGCTAATAAATAAGAAAAGAATAATAGAATTAATCATCAATGGCTGCCAACATCACAAAAAGAGATACAACCAGATATGTGCTTCTTAACCAAAATAACAAATCACCATCTGTATTAGTTTCCCAGGGCTGCCTTAACAAAGTACCATAAACTGAATTTCTTAAGACAACAGAAATTTATTCTCTCAGAGTTCTGAAAGGTAAAGTCTGAAATCAAGGAGCCAGCAGGGCCACACTCCCTTCAAAGGCTCTAGGGGAGGAACCTTCCCTGTCTCTTGCTAGCTACTGGTGGCTGCCAGAAATGCTTGATATTCTTTGGTTTATGGCAGCATAAACTGTAATCTCTGCCTCCATCTTCTCATGGCCATCTTCCCTCCATGTGTGTCTGTGTCCAGATTGCCCTCTTCTTATAAGGACACCAGTCAAATTGGATTAGACTCCCCCTAATCCAGCATAACCTCATCTTCACTTGATTACATCTGCAAAGACCCTATTTCCAAATAAGGTCACATTCACAGGTTCCAGGTGGACATGAATTTGAGGGAACACTATTCAACTCAGTCTACCACCTATGAATTATTCTTGACCTGAATCTGTTCAATCCTCTAGAGCCAACTACAAATTTACAGGAAATACAGGAGACTGAGTAACACGTTAAATGACACCACAGGGATGCAATTAGCCAACTCCAGACTGTGGGAAACTCTATAGGACAAACAACCTGTTATCTTCTACAAATAATTGGGGGGAAAAAAGACATGAAGGAGGAACCTATAGATTATAAAAGACAAATATCAATGAGTAGTGTATGTCGGGACCTCATTTGGTTCCCAATTCAAACAAACTTTAAAATGCACATACATTTATGATGCTTATAAGACAATTGAAAATTTGAACACTGACTTAAATTTATCTGTTGATATTAAGGAATTATTGTGTTTTTGAAAATGTAAAATAATAGTTTTGTGGTTAGGTTTTTTAAAAAAAGTCATTACCTTTTGGAGTCACATACGAAATTTATGGATGAAATGGCTTTGATGTCTGGGATTTGTTTCAAAGTAATACAAGAGTAGGGGAAGCAGGTGGGGATATGGCCATAACAAGAAAGACCATGAGCTGATAAGTGGTGAAGGTGGGTGATGGATATAGGTGGGGTTCATGATGCAGTTCTTTTTATATGTATTTTCCATAATAAAAAAAAGGTTAAAAAAGAAAGAAGAATAAGGTATCCAGATAAGTCTAAAGGAGATGGTGGTATTTGCTGTGGAATACTTAGCATGTACATGGCCCCTATCACCATCTGGCATTAAAATACTAAAAAACACGTTGTCTGGGGACTGTGGTAGATTAAAGATGGACACAAATTCTTTTCTAATCCTGTTAAAAGGTGGAGCTAATTCCCCTCCCTTTGAATCTGGCCTGATCTTAAAGGCTTGCTTGACCAATAGATTGCAGCAGAAGCAAAGTTCCAGGGCTTCCGAGGGGAAGTCATGAGAAGCCTTACAGCTTCTGTTTGGCTCTCTCAGAACACTCTGGAAGTCCTGAGCTACCATAGGAGATGTTTGACTACCCAGAGTCTGTCATTCGGGAGACTGTGGTCCACTAAACAGTCCCGGCTGGACTCAGTCTTCAACCCATCCCTGCCAAGGCTCCAGACTTGTGAGACGAGTCGACTTGGACTCTCCAGACCAGCTCATCCACTGTGGGAAATAGAAGAATTGCCCAGCTGAACCCTGCCTGAATTCCTAACCCATAAAGACAGGAGATATAAGTAAATGGCTGATGCTTTAAGCTCCTATGTTTTGAGGTAGTTTTTTGTTTGTTTTTGGAGCTGGCTGGTATGGGGATTTGAACCCTTGACATTGGTGTTATCAACACTGTGTCTAACCAACTGAGCTAACCGGCCAGCCCTTGAGGTAGTTCTTAAGGCAGCAATAGGTGGCCAGAACAGAGGTATATACATATGTGACAAACTATGTTTTGTAAGCAAGGGAATAATAAACTGAAAAGTCAGGATAGTGTTTCTTGAAGGAGGGAGGGGCAGTTGGGTAGAGGCGGGGGGATGAGATGTGTAGATTCAGAGGTATTCATAAGAGCCTACTTCTTTTTTTTTCTTTTTCAGTACAAATGAGGTTGAATCCCTGTACCAACCAGCCACCAAAAACAACAAAACAAAACACACGTGAGGTTGAAATAAGGGCCTACTTCTGAGGTTTGGTGTGGTGGGTTCTCAAGTGTGTGTTTTTATGTCACCTGCACATTACATATATAATATCCTAGGTACTAAATATTACATAATAAAAAAGACTTTTATAAAAGATCACAAGCAAGCTTGGGCGAATGTTAAAATTTGCTAAAATTGAGTAGTGAGTACACGTGTATCTGCATTATTATTCTTTATACTTTATGTTTGAAATATAACAAAACTATTTTTAAATTAATTAATGGAACTTCCACAAAGACAAAAAAGAAAAAACATATGTGTGTATACATACGTGTAGTAAACGATGCCTGAAAAGATGAGTCCTCGAAATGTTAATGATTATTATTTCAGGGAGGTTCTTGCACTCTTAAAAAATTGTGGTAACATAGGCATAGCATAAAATTTACCATTTTAACTATTTTTAAGTGTACAGTTCAGAGGCATTAAGCACATTCACACTGCCGTGCAGCCATCACCACTATCCATCTCCAGAACTTTTTCATCATTCAAAACTGAAACACTGGGCCGAGCCCGTGGCGCACTCGGGAGAATGCAGCGCTGGGAGTGCAGCGACGCTCCCACCGCGGGTTGGGATCCTATATAGGACTGGCCAGTGCACTCACTGGCTGAGTGCCGGCCACAAAAAAGACAAAAAAAAAAAAAAGTAAAACTGAAACGCTGTACCCATTAAATAATAATTCCCAGTCACAACTCCACCCAACCCCTGATAACCACGATTCTACTTTCTGTCTCTATGAATTTGACTGCTCTAGGTACCTCATATAAGTGAAGTCATGCAATATTTGTCCTGGCTTCTTTCACTCAGAATAATGTCTTCAGGATTCATCCATGTTGTAGCATGTGTCAGAATTTCCTTTCTTTTAAAGACTGAATAATACTTTATCTGTTCATCCATCGATGGACATTTTGTCCCCCTTAAAATTCATATCTGGAAGCCCTAACTACAGATGTAACTGTTTTGGAGGTAGAGCCTTTAAAGAAGTAATTAAGGTTAAATGAGGTCTTCGGGGTAGAGCCCTAGTCTAATAGGACGGCTGTCTTTACAAGAGGAAGAGACACCAGGGGTGCAGCACACAGACAAAAGCCACGTGAGGACACAATGAGAAGGAAGCCAATCTGCAAGCCAAAGAGAGGGGCCTCAAGAGAAACCAACCGTGCTGACACCTTGATCCTGGACTTCTGGCTTCCACAACTGTGAAAAAATAAATTTCTGTTGTTTAAGTCACCCAGTCTGTGTTTTGTTATGACAGACCTAGGAAACTATTATACTTGGGTTGCTTTCACCTTTTGGCTATTGTCAATAATGTTGTTGTGAACATGAGCATACAAATATCTGTTCAAGTCTTTGCTTTCAGTTCTTTTGGGTATATATCCAGAAGTGGAATTGCTGGATCACATGGAAATTCTTTTAATTTTTTAAGGAATCACCATACTGTTTTCCACAGTGGCTGTACCATTTTACATTTCCAACAGGAAGCACAAAGTTTCCAATTTCTCCGCTTCCTCACTTCCTCCCCAACACTTGTTATTGTCTGGTTTTTTGTTTTGTTTTGTTTTGTTTTTTATGATGTCCATCCTAATGGGTATGAAGTGCTATCTTACTGTAGTTTTGGTTTGCATTTCCCTAATGATTAGTATATTAGCCAGGGTTTTTGAAACAGAACCAATAGGATGCATGCATGCACACACACAAAAAATGTGTGTTATGAAAAAGCTATTCATGGATTGCATTTTTTTTTTAGCACCAAAATAAACTCATACCAACTTGTTATAACGTGTCTGAATAGAATCTAGTTTGAGGCACTAAGAAGGATAAGACCTCAGTGTGAAGAGAGCCCATCAGAGCAACATGAATTCTGCTAACACTGAAGTAAGAACAAACATCAAATTTATGGGGAAGCTTCGATGGGAGAATGGTGAAATCATGGATGCTTTATGAAAAGTTTATGGAAACAATGCCCCAAGAAATCAGCAGGTTACAAATGGATAACTCATTTTAAGGAGAGACGAGAGGACGTTGAAGATGAAGCCTGCAGCAGACCATCCACAGCAATTTGTGAGGAAAATATTAATCTTGTTCCCGCCCTAATTGAAGAGGACCGATGATTAACAGCAGAAACAATAGCCAACACCACAGATTCTGACCGAAAAATTACAGTTGAGCAAACTAGCTGCTCGATGGGTGCCGAAACTTGTATCCAGATCAGTTGCAGACAAGAGCAGAGCTTTCAAAGTGGGATCAAGATCCTGAAATTTTCACTATGAGGTGACTTGATGTGGGTTTTTTTCATTGGCTATGTCCGGAACATAGTGTATTTATTCTTTCAAGCTGGAATTTCACGTCCTTTAGCTCTGGCACTTTTGTGTGTTCTTTGATAATATCCTCTCACGTTTTTTTCTGCCCTCCTATTATCCGTCTCATCTCCTGGAACAATCCTCTAATAACTTTTTCTGTTTACTTTCCCAATTTCCTTTTTCTTTTCTGGTCTACTTTCCTACTCTTCGCCTTTTTGTTCTACTCTCTGAGAGATCATGAACTTCGAATTTCCAACAGCTCTTTCTTGTTCTTTATTTTTTTTTTTTTTATTTTTTTTTTTTTCGTGACCGGCACTCAGCCAGTGAGTGCACTGGTCAGTCCTATATAGGATCCGAACCCGCGGCGGGAGCGTCGCCGCGCTGCCAGCGCAGCACTCTACCAAGTGTGCCACGGGCTCGGCCCTCTTTCTTGTTCTTTAAATGACCTTTTTTTTTCCTTCTTGATGAATACATAAATTATCTTATGTCTCTGAAGATATTGTGGATTTTTTTAAAGTTGTTTTTTGTTGTTTGTGTTGTTTCCTTTTCATTTGAGTTTCCTTTTTCTGTGTGTTTGTTTTAATCTTAGAGGCTTTTTACTAATAGCTTGGACAGAGCCAGGACTAGGGAAAGGGAAACAGGGCACCCAGGGTGCAGAATGTAAGGAGGCCCTAACTCTTAGGCTCCTGCAAGTACAGGATTGGCACCTGAGGGGGAGGGCCTCCTTAAGAGTGAGGTACCTAGGGTGCAAATTTTAAGGAGGCCCTTTCTCTCAGGGTTGTGAAAGTGCAGGACTGGCACCTGAGAGTAACGTCCTCCTTAAATTTTGCACTGGTGCACATTGCTTACCTCGCTTAGTCCCAGCCATGGGCCCTGATCTTGGCTGTCCATATTTAGGGATGAGACACTAAAATACTGACTGGAAGCTCTAAGGCATCGGTGGAACCCGTCCACTGGCTTCACTCTAGAATGATTGGACAGGACACAGCCATTTTATTATGGCGTCTCCAAATGTAGAGTATCTTCTTTTGGGTTCCTTCAAATGCAAAGCCTGAGAAAAGGATTTGAGAGCAGATAGTTTATTTAGGAGTTTATCCCAGGAAGTTGGAGTGAGGGAACTAAGAGAGTGACACAGGAAAAGAGGAAAAGCCAATATAAAAGTGCATTATTGAGGTCACCCCTTGGGAAACAGGGGTTTGATTCCACCAGGGCTTCTGTAGAAGCATTCACAAGCCTCCCAGAATTGTCCACTGAAGAACACAAAGCTATTGCATTTAAATACTGCTCCCACCATCCATCGTGGAGGGTTAACCCCAGGGTGTTAATCAACCACTCTTGCAGCCTGCTCTTACAGCCAGCCGAGTAGGGTCCTACAGCATAAGAGAAGGCCTTGAAACTGAAGGCAGAAAGAGACCTAATGCTCCCTGGAGGTCAAACGCTGCCAGCACAAGGTCAGGCTGCCCTTGTACTTAAGCAACTGAAATCAGTGATGGTGGCCCAAGCAGAAGTGATAAGAGGCACTAGAAGTGTCTACTACACAGAGTAAACTCCGATCTCCTCCCTGGAGGATATAAGGCAGGTTTCTGGGAGCTCAGTGGAGAAAGGAGGCTGGGGGGGGGGGGTGGAGTTATCATTCATTTAGACGTTCACTTAATTGTTCTGGTTTTGCTTTGGCACAGCTCTCCGATCTTCAGCTGCGTTAAGGAGGAGGCCCTCATTCCCGGGTGCTAATCCTACATTTGCAGGACCCTGAGAGTGAGGGCCTTCTTAAATTTTGCACTTGGGGTATATTGCTTACCCCACTGTTGTCCCAGCCTTGGGCGCTGATCTTAGCTATCCATATTTAGGGATGTTACCAAGATCAGATCTTCTATAGTTCATGCCAGTCCTGCCCACCCCCATACTGATGCCCTCCTCAGCCCACTTAGGCCAAGACTTGGACCATGCAAAGTTGCCCTCCATATATATGCCCTCTTAACCCTGCTTGCGCTCTGAAACAATGCTTGGGGCACCCATGGCGTGGGTGGCCTATACACCCTGCTCAGGCTCTGACACTCCAAGTCAGGCCCCTGCCACACATGGATGACCTATTTTGACAGTGCCAAGGTCCTGACACCCTCTGCCAGCAAACTCTTTTTCCTCCTGCAGGGATGATCTCACCTGCTTGAGCTTAGACACCTCAAGCCAGGCTGTCCATTCCCAGGGATGTTCTTCTGAGCCAACACTGGGCCTTCTCCCCACATGGCTGCCCCTTCACCTCACCCCACGCCAGCCAGCCCCCGTGGATGTCTTTCTCATTTTCCTCAGGCTTGGAAACCCTGTGCAAGGCCACCCCCACTCCGGGTGAGCACCCTCCATACTCCACTTGGCTCTGGCTCCTCATGCCAGGCTACCCCCTGCGTGGACGCCCCCCTGGTCCAGCTCACACTCAGATGCCACGTACTAACCTGTCCTCAGGGAGATGCTCCCCAGGACAGGCTGGTCCCCATGTGAATGTCCTCTTCACTTCACTTGGAATCTGCCTCACTCTGCCTGACTGCCCTCTGCATGGATGCCTCCCTCACTCTGCTCGGGCTCTTGAACCTCCCACCAGGCCACCCTTCCATGTGGATGCCCTCTTCCCCCTGCTTGGACTTGGATAGCCACCACCAGACCCTCCTGTGTGGATGCCCTTTTTACCTGCTTGGGCACCAGCACCCCACACTGCACTCGTCCTCCATTATGGACACCATTCTTAACCCTCTGGGGTTCCTGCATCATGTGCCAGGCTGCCCGCATGCATGGACACCCTCTTCAGGCTCTGACTCCCCACACTGGGTGGCTTCTTGCATGGATGACCCCTTCCTCCTCTAGTGCTCTTACTCCCTGCTCCAGGTCATCCCCCTGTAAGGCCATGATCTTCAACCCACTCAGGCTCAGACTCCCCGTAGTGGGCAGACTCCTCTCCAACCCCATGCACTTGGAATCTCTCCGCATCTCGCTTGGGCTCAAACTCCCCATGTCAGGTCATCCTCCCACCCCATGTAAGCCATCCATGCCCCACCTGGCTCTGAAACCCACCCCTCTCGGCTAGGCTCTCCTCACCTGCTCTTGCGGTAACTCCCCAGTCTGAGCTGCCCACTGCATAGATGCCCTCCTGCCTGGATCAGCCAGCTTGGGCTCTCTCTCCTGATGCTGGGCCCCCAGCCATGTGATCCCTCTTCAGGGATCCCCTCCTCATCCCACTCCAGTTCTGATCCCCCCATGGCAGATGGACCTTTCCATGGGCCCCTTCCATACCTCACTTGGACTCTGTCTCTCCATATTGGGAGGTCACTGTTAGTGCTCGCCCTCTGCACCTTATTTGGGATCTCAACCAACACCATGTGTGTATGCACTCACACCCTGCTGGGGATCCGAACACCCTTGCCAGGCCACTCCCCTTCCTGGACGCTCTCCTCAGTATACTAGCACTCTGGCATCTTGTGCCATGCCACCTCCTTGTGTCAACGTCATTTTGCCTGGGCTCTGTCAGCCTGCCTTGTGCTATCCTCCCGCAGAGATATCCTTCTCGTCCAGTTCAGTCTGATACCTTGCAATATGCCACTCTGCTGCAGGGATGCTGTATTAATCTGTTTCTGTTGCTTATGACAAAATGCACGGAACTGGATAATTTATAAAGAAAATGAAATTTATTCCTTACAGTTTCAGAGGCTGGGAAGTCCAAAGTCCAGAAAACACATCTGGTGAGGGTCTTCTTTGGTGGTGGCTTTACAGCAATGCAGGGATCTTACATGGCAGAAAGTGGCAGAGCAGAGAGAGAGAGAGAGAGACTCTCACATGCTCTTCTTCAAAGCCCTCGGAACCACACCCCTGACCACTATTATTAATCCACTCACTAGGCATGGTCCTACAGTCTAATCACCTCTTCAAGGCCCCACCTTTCAATTACCGTAATAGGATTTCCCACCCTCAATAGTCACAGCGGGGTTTAAACTTCAGTGAGGTTGGGGGTCATCCAATCTACAGCATTCCACCCCGACTCCCCAAAACATCATGTCCTTTTTCACATGCAAATACATCCATTTCATCCCCAAAGTCTTAACTCGTTTCAACTCAAAAGTCCAAAGTTCAAAGTCCCATCTGTGAAATCAAAACAAGTTATCTACTTGCAAGATACCATGATGAGTCAAGCATAGGGTACATATTCCCATTCAAAAAGGGAGAAACAGGCCAAAAGAAAGGGGTAACAGGTACCAAACAAGTCCAAAACCCAGCAGGGCAGGCATCAAATCTTAAAGCTGGTGAATCATGTACCTTGACTCCACATTCGATGTCCTCTGCATGCTGGTGTGGGGGTTGGGTCTCCAAGTCCTCAGAGAGCTCCACTTCTATGGCTTTCAAGGTCTGAAGCCACACTTCAGCTCTCCCAGGCTGGTGTTCCACTCCGGCAGCTCCACACGTCTGGGGTCTCCATGGCAGTCCTGCTCACATGTCTCCACTTGGCATGGTCTTGGTGAGGTTTTTCTGCTGCAACTCCAACCCCACGTTTCTGCTCGGCATCCCTCTAGCAAAGGTTCTATGTGGTGAATCTGCCTCTGTGACAGATCTCTTCCTGGGCCCCCAGGCTTTTGCATACATCCTTTGAAATCGGGGTGGAGGCTCCCAAGCTTTCAGAGATCTGGCATTCTGTGAGCATGCAGACCTAATGCCACATGGACACCACTGAGGCTTCTGGCTTATATTTTCCAAAGCTGTCAGTCCAACCACACCTGAGGCCAATTTAGCCACAGCTGGAACAGCCAAAGCAGCTGGGGTGCTGCTGTGGGGAGCAGCATCCTGAGGTGGCCCTGGGCAATGAGCCTATGGGGAGCACCTCAGGCCTATTGGCCTATAATGGAAGATCTCCATTATAATGGTCTCCCTAGGCCTGTAGGCCTATAATGGAAGATGCAGCCTCCAAGATTTCTGAAATTCCTTCAAGGTCTTTTTTCCCTTCTCTCAATCTATTTTAATTATACATTCTGGCTTTACAGTATGCTTTTTCCGCTGTAACTCAGCATAGCAAGCAGCCATGTAGCTTCCTGAATATTTTGTTGCTTAGAAATTTCTTCCACCAAATACCCTGGGTCAGCATCTTTAAGTTCTGCATATCATAAAACTTTGGGGCATGAGCAGAATGCAGCCAAGTTTCTTGCCAGTTCATAGCAAGGGTGATCTTTGCCCCAGTTTCCAGACCTCCTTAGAATGGTCTTTATGGTACATATTTCCATAAGGATTCTGGTCACCACCATTTAACCTGTCTCTAAAATGTTCCAAACTTTCCTCATCAGCATCTAGACTTTTCCTAGCCTGTTCCTCCAAATTCTTCCAGCTTCTCCTCAACACTCAGTTCCAAAGCTGCTTCCACATTTTCACATATTTGTTAGAAGCAACACCCCATTCTCAGTACCAATTTTCTGTATTAGTCTGTTTCTGTTGCTTATAACAAAATAGGTAGAACTGGATAATTTATAAAGAAACTGAAATTTATTGCTTATAGTTTCAGAGGCTGGGAAGCCCAAAGTCCAGGGAACGCATCTGGTGAGGGTCTTCTTTGGTGGTGGCTTTACAGCAATGTAGGGGTCTCACATGGCAGAAAATGGCAAAGGAGAGAGAGAGAGACTCTCATGTGCTCTTCTTTTAAAGATCTCAGAACTATGCCTCTGACCACCATTATTAACCCATTCACTAGGCATGGTCCTACAGTCTAATCACCTCTTCAAGGCCCCACCTTTTAATTACCATAATAGGATTTCCCACCTTCAGCAGTTACAGTGGGGATTAAACTTCAGTGAGGTTGGGGGGGCGTCCAATCTACAGCAGATGCCCTCCTCCCCATGCATGGCCTCTGACACCCTACCCAAGCTGCTCCCTGAAGTGTTTCTTTCTGGCCCACAAAGGCTGAGATTATTTAGGCAAAATGTGACATCTGGACCTGATATATTTAATTAAATATATTGCCCACTAAAGTAGTAGAGACCATTCTGACAAGTAAATCCTTAGAATTGGTGTGCGTTGATTGATTGATCGATTAACTGACTTTTTTGGTCTCTAGAACAAAACAGACTGGGGCAATATACTGGTGGTGATAGATTATTTCACTTGAGTATCATCTAGGCTGTTATTTACTTAATATTTTTCTTTAATTGACCTTTTTAACATAAATTTATTTACCCCATTTTTTCTTAGCATGGTAAAATATATATAGCATAAAATTGACCATTCTGATCATTTTTAAGTGTATATAGTTCACTGGCATTAAGCATATTCACACTGTTGTGCCACCATCACCACCATCAATCTCCAAAACTTTTTCATCATCTCAAACTAAAACTCTGTATGTATTAAACACTAACTCCCCTCCCCCTCCAACCCCCAGTCCCTGGCAAGCACCATTCTACTTTCTGTCTTTGTGAGTTTACTACCTATATAGGGACATAACTCATACAAATGGAATAATACAATATTTGTCCTTTTGTGTCTGGCTTATTTCACTTAGCATAGTGTCTTTAAAGTTCATTCATGTAGTAGCATGTGTCAGAATTTCCTTCCTTTTTAAGGCTGAGTAATATTCCATTATATGGATATTTTGTTCATCCATTAATCTATCGATGAAAAACATTTGGACTGGTTCCACCTTTTAGCTATTATGAATAATGTTGATATAAACAGTGGTATAAAAACATTTGCATTGGGCCGAGCCCGTGGCGCACTCGGGAGAGTGCGGCGCTGGGAGCGCAGCGACGCTCCCGCCGCGGGTTCGGATCCTATATGGGAATGGCTGGTGCGCTCACTGGCTGAGTGCCGGTCCCGAAAAAGACAAAAAAAAAAAAAAAAAGAGCTTAAAAAAAAATAGAGCTTAATATTGCATCAGACTTATGCTACAAGAAATGATAACCAATATTGGCAAAAACTCATCAAAACATATACACTAATTATGTGTAATTTTTGTATATCAATTGCACCTAAACAAAGCTCAAAAATTTAAAAAAAAAAAAAAATTCAATACTGGCTAGAGGGAGTGTTCTGCTTATCAATTGTGACATAACAAACCACACCAAAACTTAGTTTCTTAAATCAACAACAATCATTTATCCTGCTCACAAATCCGTGATTTGGCAGCGATGACTCGTGATATTGGGAGACTTGATTGGGATGACCTGAACCACTGGGGGCTAGAACAGTGAGGGGCGGCTGCCCAGGCACCTCTTTCTCTCCTTACTGTAGTCCCAGGGCATCTCCATGCCATGTCTCCACATGGTTTCTCCAGCACCATGCCCGGAGGCTCCAAGGGAGACTTGTTTGTCTTGCAGGAGCTCCGCTCTGAAGAATGTCATTATCCCAGGCAAACACAGCGTCACAGTTTGAGTGCCAGGAGCAGTGGAAGGGTGGAGCCACGACTCTGGGGAGATAGAGGTAGGAAGGAAGCCAGGGAGGGTGATGGGATGAAGGTGTTTTTAAATTCTGGTTGCCCCTGAGAGGCAGACTTTCACAAACTAAAGGCACTCTGAAAAGAACCAGGAAGCAGCAGTATGTGATCCACTGGACTTCTGGTTTCTTCCAGATTGCCTTTGAATTCTTTCTGGCCCAGGACTGGGCCTGTATGCCTTCCCAGTCTTTGTGGGGCATAAGAGTGCTATTTTACATACCCATGGCGTGAAATAAATGGAGGCAATATCTGCATCTGGTGACAGGCGGGACTGTGGCTTTATTAATGCTGCAAGTGCTAGAGAGTGTGTGGGAGCCAGACACAGTTGAGCAGGCAGGACTTTCCGGAGTTCTGCAAGGAGCATGTTCAGTTCCAAGCGACAGAGCATGGAATTGCAATATAATGCTGTTTTGATGGTATAAATATTTTGTCCTATACCAGGAGACACTTCAACTTGACCGTTGACAACAGCCCCTTCAGTATCCTCTGAATGAATATGGTGATGATATATTTTATCTTGGGACACTTTTAAGAGTGAAAGAGAATGCTGCTAGTATGATGATAAAACCAGCCTAAACCAGGACTGTCCCAGGAAAAGGACTGGGATGATCGTACCCCCAAGCCATCTCTATCCTCCCTCCTGTTAACCAGCTTGGATGGAGTCTCTCCTCTGCTAAGTCAGGCAAGTGCTGGGCTTCATGGAGGATTTGGTGGTGAAGGAGAGCCTGGTTTTTGCCCTCACGGAGCTTCCTACTGGATTGCAGGAGTCACTCCTGAAAAAATTCACATACTATGAGCAAGTGCCTAGAATTTGGGCGTAGCATGAGTTTGCAGGAGGTTCAGCCTTGGATGGGCAGCAGGGGGTGTGGGGTGGCAGTTGAGGAAGTCTTCAGAAGAAGGCCATGCTTGGAATGAGTCTTAAAAGGTGGGTGGATTGGGGCAGGGAGAGGGCAGCCTTCCCTTCCTCTAACATGTTACTGTCAGTGGCATATGGATTCCACGTGCAGATAGGTGGGGGATGGGGGAGGGAGAGGAATTCAGTGTGAGAAAATGTTGCAAGCCAGGGAAGGCTGATCCAAAGGACCCGAGAGGAGTGGGGCAGGGCAGGAAGAGCTGGGCCTGGAACACTTTCTGGAAGCACTTCATTTTCCTTCAAAATTGGGTTTCATCCTAGGGACCTTGATTCAGGTATGCCATCCTCTTCATGAGGGTATTTCAAAAATTGAGCAAATCGGAGTCCCAGCCACTCTGGTCTTTTCATAGTCACTGCTTGCAACCGGGCATTTGTGAAAGATCATGTGATTCTTCTGCTCAAGAATTTTCAAAGACTCCCCGTGTTTGTAGTAGTCCTTAGGCTAGCATGTCAAGTCTCCCCTCTTGTTTGTAGTACAGTCCTTAGGCTAGCATTCAGTCCTCCATGATCCGGCAGGCAGCACTGTTTCATTTCATTTGCAAGTGACAGAAGCACAACTCAATGTAGCACGTAAATGCCATGACAGCAGGGTCTTTGTTTTGTTCCCCACTCTATTTCCAGACGCTAGAATGGTGCTTGGCACTTGGAAGGTGCTCCATTAAGTGTTTGTTGAATGAATAAATGAGATGAGCTTAAATAAAAAAGGAGAAAACGTGTGCTCCGTTACTGAGAGTGGAGCTGGCTTCAGAACCACATGGGTCCAGGTACTCAAGCAACATCACTGGTTCTCTCTTTCTCTCTGTCTCTGTTCCTCCCTCCTTGTTTCCACCTGCATGCTGTTCTCAATCTCTCCTGCTGGGCTTCCTCTGGTGATGAGCACGGTAGAGTAGGGTGAGGGAGGGCATAGCCACATGCAGCTCCAGGCTTAGAAACTACAGAAGAAAGAGAGACTCTCTCCATTTCAGTATTTAAAAATAAAAATTCCAGGCAAGTAGTCTGATTGGTTAGGCTAGGGTCATGTGAGCTTTCTCTAGCACAATCAATGTGGAGAGGAGGATGCCATAATATGATTGGCCTACCCGGCTCACGTGGCTCAGCAGTTCCCTGTGATTGGCAGCCCTTCCAGAATCCCATGATTGTGGTGGAGGAGAAGCAGTTATCCAAAGGAAAGAGCAGGGGGAGCTGTCATCAGGAGAAGACAAGAAGGACCGGGTACTAGCAGGAAAATCAAACAAAAAGCCAAATGTCTACAGATTAGTGCACAAATATTCCCTTGGAATGAGACTGGAGTGGGAGTCCTGGGACAGTCTGAAGTGGCCTGTAACAAACTCAAAATGCTCTTGAGGTGTCAGTTTTATCTTTTTAAATCTGTGCTTGTTTTAACAGAAAAACAATGCTATAAAATTACTATTGTATCAAATCTGTGCTCTAGGAAGTTATGTCATACGTATTCTGCAGCTTCTTGCATCTGTTCGGACACTGTCTTATACCGTCAAGGGTCTGCGTAGCCCACTTTTGAAAAGCAAGACTTGATTTGAACAATTTCCTCCAGACTATCTCCTGCCTACCCCAGTGACACACCACATCCATTCCTGCCTGTGCCTGTGCTCCTGCCCTTCCCCCTGCCTGGAATGTTCTCCTCGCTCTCTCTGGCCCCACCCACCCTTGAAGGTGCTCGTCAAGTCTCATATCCTTTGTAGAGTCTTCCTGGGTCACTCCCTCTGTCCATTAGACCCAGTGTATTACAGTGGAAAGAGCCCTGGAGATCAAGGTTCAAGTTCTAACGTTGCTACCACTTCTCGGCATGACCTCTCTGCGAGTAATTTCCTCTCTCTGCAACTCGGTTTCCTCTTCTGTAAAAAGAGGGGCTGGACTGACCCTGTTAGCAAGGGCAGCTCCTGGCTCCTCCTGTGCCTGTCCTCCCTCTCCCCACCCCAGCCCCTCTTGGTATACTCCCAGGTAGGAGGAGTGCTCCGCTGCACTGGCCAAATTCTAGGACATTTAGTTGGTTCAGAAATTCAGGAACTGGACTTTTGTTCACTGGTAAATGAAAAGGCTTTAAAGATCAGTACTCAAACTGGGTGATCTCCCTCTTTCTCTCCATCTCTCTCTAACTCTCTCAAGCCTGGAGGAGGGACCTCCCATTTAGAAAAGGGACCCTCCCACATTTGGCCCCTATTCCATACTCTGTCTAGCAGGGACCAGAGTGAGGCCTAGGGGAAAGGAGGACGCTTAGATCATTCAGCTTAGCAACGCAGGTTCTGTGTGGTCTGACCTGGCTCAGAAGGTCAAAGCCCCAGCCGATCCCTCCCTGATCTGTACACGGTGGCAGACAAAGGAGGATTCTAGTGTTCAAGGCCTCTCTGGCTCCGTATCACTTTAACCCCTGCTTCTCCCCCTTCCTCTCCTCTCCCCACAAGTAACGAGTACAGAGCTAGGCACCCAGAAAATGTGCTCAGATTGATAGAATGCAGCAGGGAAAAATGTTTATGAAAGACTTAAAGAGGAGCATACACATTTAAGCAAAAGCACAAGTTTGGTTGTATTTGTTCTTCAGGAAATTGGAAGAATGGTCTCATAGTATCTTTGTAAATGGATATTTTTGCCTCAAAACTGCAGCTTCCTCTTTGAAAAATCTGATGGATATATTTTGAAAGTAATGTCTAGTAATATGGACTTGCTGCAGTACGAATAAGTCTTTGGGGGAAAAACAGTCTCCCCAGAGTAGGACGGACCCTAGATTCGCTTCTTATGTGGTGTCTCTGTTCAAATCAGTGCCCTTGAGGAAAGTTCAAACCTTTGGTATGTGCCTTGTCAGACGATGGGCCAGGTATGGCACCAGATGATTCCATCTCTCTTACCAGAACAGGGCTCGCTGAAATTGGTGAGTCACATGCGTTTTCCAACCCCAGGGTTATTATGCAGTTCGGCAGAATGTGTGGGGAAATGCAGGGGGCTTTATCTGCATCTGCAAAGAGTTAGCTAAGTGGACTTAGGCTTTGGGTAAGGTGTTTTCCTGACTCTGGCACGTCCCAAAGTGGCCGATATGTCTTGAGGCCCTGGGCAAGGATCCAAGTACCGCCTTCCTGAATTGCTCCTAGAGGAAAAGGAGTCTGTTTCGACTTTCTGTACTTCTTAAAGTGTTACTTTGATTAGACAGGAGATAGCAGTTTGTTTAGCAATATTACTATTATTACCCTGCCATGGTTATATTTTTAAACTATACTTTCTCTTTCCTTTGTCAAGACCAAATGAAGACACACATTTGCACCACAGATTCAACTGAAGCCGCATAAGGTATTCCCGGATAGGTCTGAAAATGAATTCTAGGCCCACTGCTGCCCAAATAGGAAGTCTTCCCCCATCCCCAGGTCAGGGGTTCATGTTTGTTTTTTTTTTTTAAATAAATACAAACACTTTTAAAAAATAAAATAAGTTTTATTATTGCTATAAAAGTAATGCATTTTATTGTTTATACAAGTATTATTTGGAAAATACATAAAAGTGTAAAGAGAAAAACAAACATCACCTATAATCCTAGGATCCCAGAAATAATCACTATTAAAGTTTTCCTATATTTCTTCCTAGCCTTTTCTCCATATATTGATACAAAACTATGGATGCAAAATGTTCCCAATACACTTATATTACATATTCAGGAACATATTGCAAAAATAATTCTGCACCTGACTTTTATCACAAAAGCAAACCACAGATAACCACTCTTAGGTTTTTGGTTTATTCCCTCCATCCTTTTGTCTGTATATTGATACAAAACTATGCATGCAAAATGTTCCCAATATATTCATAATGCATATTAGGAACACATCGCAAAAACAGTTTAGCATCTTTCTTTGATCGCCTATAGTAACATAGCTCAGAGATAACCACCTTTAGACCTTTGCTATAAACTTCTTCCTAGCCTTTTTTCCATATTATTGACACAAAACTATGAATGCAAAATGTTCCCAATACATTTATATCACATATTAGGAACACATCGCAAAAATAGTTTAGCATCTTTTTTTGGTCACTTATTGTGCCACAACTCACAGATAACCACTATGAAGTTTTGATGTACTTCCTCCTAGCCTTTTATCTGTATACTGATACAAAACTATGTATACAGAACATTCTCTATATATTTTGCAGAGATGGGAAAAGATTTTGCATGTTTCTTTTCTCACTAAATATTTTATCAGGAGCACATTCCCCTGTCATGAAAATTATTTTCAGAAACATTATTTTAAACAAAAGCAACCTCTTCTATTGTATTAGATGTACCATATTTTACTTATCCAATCTTTTGTTGTTGGTCATTCAGGATGTTTCTAATTTTCATCCTTAAAAATACTGAAATGTACGTGTTTTTTTTCTGTGACTTTCTGTTCATGTAATTTTTACATTTTTTTTCTTGACCACTTGCATGGACTCAACATATTAAGAATGACCCTGTGTCTTTAATGCTTATAGCTACGTTTTTCCAGTTGGTGTTTGCTTCAGCATAAATTCTTTGTTATAATATTCTAGCACAAATATAAAATCATATATGCTATGTAAATTTCAATTCATTAAGTAGATATTTAAAGCAATAGCTAAAGACACAAATAGTTAAAGACACTCCCATTAAACTCCTGTGAAAATACAATTCATCCCCCAACCCCAGGGAACCACTTTCTTCCTTGCTTATGGCCCACTTTCCTCCTGTCTTTTCATCGATTGGTCTTGTAATACTTACCACGTATATTGCTATGAAGATGAGTGGCTCCCAGACCTTTCAGTTATCAATCTGTCACAAGTGCACAGTGGTATCTCGTGACATGATGATCCCCGAGATGTCTGAGGTCTGTGCATTCTCGACCCCAAATTTCTGTATCGCCCATGACCCCTAAAGACTTTTTAGAGAATTATGTTTGACAAGGTAACAAAAAACATGGCATAACAAAAACAAAAACACAAACAAAAACAAAACATGAAAAAAGTAGAGAAAGAAAAAACTTCAGCTCTAATTCCACCACCTTTATTTAAGTAACAAGTGTGTTTGGTTTGCAAGTTCTCTCATCTCCTACTTTTCAGTCACGGTGTCCATGTGATTTTTTTGTGGCCCTGATTTTTTAAACTAAATATCATAAGCATTTTCCAGGTTTCTAGGTAATCTTTATAATTATTATTTGTAATGGTTGAAAAAGGTTCTATTGAGTGAGTGACTAGATTAAGTTAATCCCTGTGGTTGGACATTTTGCTTCCTTAAGATTAATTTGGTTGAATCTATAGAAAATATAAAAATATGGGCCAGAAATTTTAAATGAATTTAAATCACTCTTTTTTTGGTTTGTGCACATCGACCTGTACACAGCTAGGTAACTTCCAGTCACTATTTAGTAATCCTGGGGCCAATCTTGGGCTTCACCTAGGAAGTGTCCAATGTGTAGGCAAAAGCTCATCCTAAGACTAGTCAGCTTCACCTGGAATTTTTCTAACCAAACATACTAATTCAATTCCATTTCCTGCTCCAGTCACTACTGTGTAGTCAGTTCTGACGAACAGGTAATGACATAAGCACAGCACAAGGTCTGGAGGAAGAGGCCCCAGACTAGCCTTGGATAAATCCTTGACCTCCAGAAGCCCCGGTTTTCTCTTCTGAAATTGTGTTTGTTTGGTTGGTTTTTTTTTTCTTTTTGGACTGCCTAACTCTATTTATCTTTCAAGGTTGCAAATAAAAAATGTAAAAGCACTTGGAAAAGTATGAAAAAGCATGATACAAAAGGCAAGATGTTGAGAGTCTAATGATTCTGATTACAGCTCTGTGGCCAGGACGTTAAAAGGTGCGGCCTTGGGATAATAGTCTCCTCTGAATAGCAGGTGGGGGTGGGGATGGGAAACAGGTGGGAGAGCTGCCCTGGGAGACTCAAGACCCAGTGTGCTGCACTGATCTCAGCTCCCTGACCCTAGTGGTGAGGCCAGGGCCACCTTCTCAATCTCCTGCCAGTTGCTCAGATTATAGAGCTCAATACTGTAAGGGGGGGCACCCCAAAGCCCAGCAACCACGGGAAGTGGAGGTTTTTCAGGGCTCCTCCTTAATGGCTCAATTTACTGTCCCCACAGGGGGTTAAGCCTTTTAGAACTTGCCAAAGAGATCAGTTGTTGAGTGGGGACTGAGGCAAAGGCGACAGATAGGTGAAATATTATGAAAGAGCTAGCAGACCCTTGTTCATTTACTGAGCAGTAACTAATGGGTGGGCATGAGCGGGGTGTGGGGGCAGGGGGATACACATTTGCTACAATTGGTGTATATATACTGTTTCTCACTTAAGAGTAATGTAGTAACTCTAAATACAAAGGCATATATAAAGTTCTAGGGTTATGAGAGCAATACTGCAGGGCAATAGGAAAATTGATCTCTTAAAAATTTATGCCAATGTGGATATAGTCCCGGACTGAAGTCTTTTAATTTCTATCAACAAATTTTCATTGATCTTCCCAAACCATGCTTTTTGAATCTATTTTTATTTTCGCCTTGCAGTCTCAGGAAAACTGCCAGTTAGTTAACTCCCATCTTGAAGGATCATGTTTTCTCAAAGTGTTGCCCTGAGCTCTATAGTTCAGGATTCAGGGAACAAACCCAGTCCCCTCCTGCCCCACCTGCCTTGATGAGTTGATAGGTATAGTGTTGTAAAACAATCAGCAAAATAATTTGCACTGCAGAGTCCTTATTAGGTTTTTTTTTAATTGGGCAGTTGCCCATATTAACGGAAATCAAGAGCAGCATACAATCATTCAATCTCCCAGCACTGGAGTATATCCAACTGTTTTCCTGTTTGGGGTTCCACTCTAGTCCTTGTCTGTGTGCACACATAAAATTTTAATAGTTGCAACCACTGCCTTTTTTTGAGGCCCTGGTTATTGGCATCTAGTTTTCCAAGTAACATTGACACACATCTGTTCAAATCAATTGATGTTCCCATCACGACTGACTCATTTGGCGGGAAAAATAGGTTTACATGCCAATTGGAACAAAGAAGCCTGGGTAGGGGGGAACAGCAGGGAGAAAGAAATAGTGGGAGAGGCTTCTTTGGACATACAGATCAGAAGACATTTTCCAGTAACATTTTTAAAGGATAGATATTATTACACTGAGCAACTGATTATATTTGACCCCCCTATTGTGGGACATGGGTGGTTTTCAATACCTAGTGAGTTAAAAATGCATATAAATTACAGCCTTTGAGAGATGATTATATTTTCTTGAAATGAGTCTTCTGTGTCCAGATCCCCGCCAAGAGTGTTGATGTAGTGTTCCTTTGTTGGGGGAAAAAAAATCAGTACTGCTAACTGCAGATGCTGGATGCCTTCAAAAAATATTCCTGTGATTAAAATTTTTTTAAAAATTATGTTCAATTCTAGTTCATCAAAGAAACCTGTGTATCTTGTTCCACAACCTACTGAAATGCTGAATTTTAGATTTAGGACTAGACTAAGCTTTTCCTAGTTTAAAGGCCAGGTCTGTCTAATAAACTTTATGCAATGCCACGTGCACGCAGCTTCCTCACTAACAAATAACATGTGCTGGGGAAAAAAACCGAGAAAACAATTGAAAAGGCGCCTCGGTGAAGGTGGTAACATTGGATCAATTAACCAGCCGACTATAAATTGATCCACCTTATACAAGTCTCCCACACATTATGATGCACATTTAGCAACGTTGAAAACAATTTTAAAGAACACCTTAGGGAGTTGTTAAAGAGAATTTATAGTCTGGAACGAATTGCCATTTTCTTAATTGACACAGAAATGTTTGGCTAAAATATTGCTTTATTCACATTTTTGTCCTTGGAGGAAATTCTAGGCACACTGCAACTTCGATCGTGTAAATAAAGGTGCAAGGAATGTTTTAAGTCAGAAAAGGTACCACGCAGTCAGGGGGCTGTGTGGACGAGCTCAATTTCGATGCCTCCTGGGAACCCGGGGCAAGGGTCGCTTCGATTCTGGAAGGCAACGCCCCCAAGTCAGGATCACCTGTTCCCCGCCCTCCGCCCCTCGCGGTCCCCAACCGGCCCGGTGTCTCACCTGGGTCCTGCGGGCGCCCACTGGAGGGAGCCGGACGGCGCGGGCTTGGTCTTCCCGGGAGGGCCGGGCGGCGGCTGGCACAGGGCCTCCTTCTGGCTCGAGGGAGAACCGGACGGAACGGGGAGAAAGGGAGAGGGGAAGCGGGTGAGAGGCAGGGCAGTCGCGAGCTGTCCCCAAACCCCAAGCGCAAAAGGCAGATGCGGGAACCTGTTCGCCGTTCGGGCCTGGGGAGTGCGGGCCTGCGGGGCCCTGGGCGGCCGGGGCAGGGCGGGGTCCGCGCTCTGGCTTCCAGGCCTGGAGAGGTGGGGGTCGCGGCGCCCCGGGAGCCCGAGGGACCCAGGCCACCCCCGCGGCGCAAGGGCGTGTAGGAGAGCAGGCGCTCCGGGCGGCCCGGCTCTTGCCCCGAACCCCAGGCCGCCCAAACTGCAAGTCTTCTGGGGGCCACACCCGGCCCCCCGGGAAGACCAGTTCAAGGCAGCAGCGCACACAGACAAGAGGATCTGTGCGTCTGTGTGAACATGACAAAAGGCATGCAAAGACTCCACGCCTCCCTTCCTGTTTGTCAGTAGTCCTTTACCTGCCCTGACTCCCCGTCAAAAAAAAAACACCTAGAGTGACTTTCACGGGAAAGACCTCTGTCAGAGAATCGGCCCTTTTTTCTAGGCCGGCTGTCAAGCTCCTAGGCCACTCGGGACAGGTTTTCTCACCGGAGCCTCAAAGGGCCAGTCCAGTGAGAGGTAGAGGTGGCTTTAGAGGATGACAGATGCGCAGCACTAATTCACAAATAGCGCCCCGAGTTTTGGAGCCGGGGGCCTGAATCAACAGCTCAGGTGCTGCCATTTTCTCAAGAACTCTCAAGCCACTGCCCTGCCAGTGGGGCTTCCTGTGAGGCCCCTGGGGCTGCAAAGGTGTCCTTGGGGCGGCGCCGGACCAGATTTGGGGGGAGAGAAGCTAGAAACGCAGAGCCTCATTCCAGAGCCACCCCCTCAGGTCCCCACTCTCCCTGCAGGCCTCAGACTCAGATCTGGCAGGTCACACCTTGGATTCAGCAACAAGGCCTCAGCCTCTCTCAACACAGCTGGGGGAAGGGAAGGGAGGGTGGGAGGAAGGGGCCAGTTACTCTAATCTTTCCTGAACTCTCAAGTCCTTTCCACACACATTTTCCAGGAACTGCAGACAGCCTTGGGGACTACTTGCAGCCGGTCACCCTTCCTGTCTCCCCTCACTTCTTTTTCACACACACCCCCCATTTCGTTGTTGGGGACTGAAGATGGGCTTTCTTCGTTGTTGTCCTGTGGGTGGTATTCTAAGTGATCGGGATTTCTTCCATTCTTTAAATTTCACCTGGGCAGGGGAAGGGGGTGCTAAAATGAAGCATCTTTCACGCTCAGTCACATATTCAGAGACGGGCAAAGGTTTGATGGAGGACAAACGCGGCGCCAGTCCTCGGTCTCGCCGCTGCAGGCGCGGGGCTGACACTTACCTGGTGGGTGGGCCCGTGCAGTAAGTCTCAGGCTTACCCTGGCAGCGGAAACAATACTCCAGAACACCGATCGCTCACTGCAGTACTGTTTCCGCTGCTAGGGCACGGCTGAGTGCGGGACGACCACCCTCCTCCGTCCGCACCGACCGACCCCCAGAGCAGCAGTGCAGCCCTCCCCCGACTTTGGCGGTGCCCCGTGGGCGGGGAAGGGCGCAGATGGACCGGGAAGGAGACACAAAAGCCACCGCCCACCTACCTGCTCCCGAGCCGGCCGTGCGGGGAGCTGGCCCCCGGTGGCAGAAACACTCCAGCAGACCCTTACCTTCTACCTTCCCCGCGAGGGGGTGTAGCAGCGCTTCACGTTTTGAACGGTTTAGAGCACTTCAAAACATGAATTGCTGCTGCATCCCCTCGGAGTCAACGAAGGGGGGTCGCTCTGGGACACCTGTGGGTGAGGAAAGACTGGGTGTCTGGCAGGAAGCCCCGCCCCACCCCGCCCAGTGGCGAGGAATAAGGTAAAATTTATGACCAGGACACATCACTCCAAATTGACGGACTTTTCATAACTTCACGCTTGATTTCCAGGATCTGCAGGTGGAGTGGAAGGTGTGGCGCTCAATTCCACCACCACCACCCCGCCCCCGGGAGGATGAATCTTGGAAAAGTGTAGTAAAAAGCAGAGCCACGGGAAATAGGAATTAGGGTAGAAGAGAATCTTACCTCTGAAAGTAGATGAATAAAATTAAATAAATTGAGGCAATTTAGTAACATCTGGGTCACTCTTGCCAGCTTCAAAGTCTTGGTGAAACTTCATCCTGCTATGTAAATCTTATTCATTGTCCCCATTTGAGAAAACAAACAAACAAACAAACAGACAAACAAAACCCTTTTCATTTATTGGAAATAAACACAGATGACTTAAAGGAGATACCCAAAGCTTTTCTGGTAACTTCAGCTGATTCTAACATATGCTATAGCTGCGAAATATAGATCTGTGTATCCAAGCATCAGATGTCCTCCTTAACTCACTGCTAGTGTTTTCATTCTTACAGTAAACATCCTGCTTTGAGTTATTTTTAAGGGTAAAGAATGAAAGATAACTTTCTGTAGATGAAACACCTGGATGTTTACATAGTAAACTGGTTACTCAAAATTATTTATTAAAAATTTATACCTATCAATACATAAATCAAAAAGTTTAAATTCTTGATGTCAAATTCTTCCTGTCTCAAGCAGTTCTACAGAAACTCTTTCATGTCCTGAAATGGCCGCACTGTGCATACTCCTTAATGATTAACTCATTAGATACTTTTTCTTTTTAAAAGGGACACATATTAGGAATAAGCTACATGCATTCCCGCATTTTGTTTAAACATATTCAATTCAGCACAAGAAAAAAAAACACCTTGAAACTCTCAGTCACAAACCTTAGTTTAAACAAAACCAGCACAAAACTGTAACGGTTTTGAAAGTTAAAATACATTTCTGTACAAATAATAAACATTTAAAGTATACAAGTCTGCTTAGTGTTTTGTTTCACTTAAAAATTATGTGGGTTTTTCAAAACCAGTACAATGAATGTTAATTAAGTGTCCTATTTATTAGTTAATAAAATGTGCACAGGATTTAATAAGACTAAGAACAAAATTTATAACACCACAGACTGAGATCCAGTGTAAACAAATAAACTATGTCACAGTAAACAAAGTCATTAATAATAATAACCCCACTCTCTAAATTGGGACAATTAAAAGTGTCTCTAAATTCCATCTTGTTTTGGCTACAGTATTTGCAAACAACTTTTACATTGACCTTTGGGATTAATGGAGAAAAACGTCGTTGGCTGCCCTTAAAAAGAAAAAAAAAAAAGGTTTAGAAAACGTATAATTATATTTGAAAACTCCACAACTTTCTCCCAATTAAATATTTCATGTTCCATACAAATATTCACATCAGATGTTAACGCCACCCATAATTTTACATCTCCTTAATTGACTACTTAGAAAAACAAGTTTTTTCGAAATAGCATCGATGTCAAAGGCGAAGGTCCCTTCCAGGTTGCTTTGTAAACTCACTGGAATCGAATTTATTTCTACCTTTCCCTTAACCCCTTTCTTTTTTCCCCGTTGACAGTACAACGACTTACAGCCCTAAGAAGCTACCTCACTCCCCTAGTTTATATATTTCCCCTTAGACTTAAATTTACTTACGGAAAGAGAGTACAAAGAGGCGTCTTGTCACTTCAGGAGAGGGTCATTCACTGATACAATAGACAAAGAATCAATACTTTCGAGTTGCCATAGCCCCACCCCCTTCTGAATTGCAATGTGTTTGGCCAAATGATTTAAGAGCCAAAGAATACGCCTCTTCCTCTGTTCATATTTTACAACGTTTTGTCTTTTTATTTTGCAGATGCCTTCTTCACCCACACCCCAAACACGATGTACCTTCCCTCGCCGCTTGAGCCAAATTCTCCCAATGTCAAGTTTCCTACAGAGAAAACTAAACAATCCTGAAAGTTTTAATTCGGGAGAGACAAAGTAAAATTAATCACACATTTCTTTCCAAGACATACTTTACTGCTTGCAAAGAAGTCAGGAAAAGTCCACTTACATTCTGTCAAAACCAGTCGCTCCCGACCCCGGCGAGGCTGACAGTCGGTCACTGCCCCTTACTCAGTTTTCCCTCCCCGCCCCTCCATGTTAGCTTTTTTCCCAGCCCGTTTCCTGAGAATTTTCCCGGCCGCACTTATTTGCCAAACACGTTAAAGGTCAGTTTCGCCCCCACCCCGGCCCCCAAACATACTTTACAACCCCAAAGCGACACAGAACGTTTTCAGAATTATCACCAGATTTTTTTTCAGTCTGCCTTAACCAACGATACAATCGGGAAACACGCCAGCCAACAAGTCCCTTCTAAAAAAAAAAAAAATCGCATGTCACCTCTCGCTCCACTCGAAAATGGCGCCGAAATCGAAGAACTTCTTAAATTTCATTGTAAGCTTTTTGCAAAGGTTTCTGGGATTTTCCTGCGAAGCTGCTTCGCCGCGTCTAAGAGCAAGCGAACGAGCGAGCAAGCGAGAGAGAGAGGAAGGAAGGGGTGGGGAGGCGGGGAGAGACGGACAGAGCGACAGTGCGAGAGAGCGGGGCCGGGGCGGGGAGCGGGGAGCGGGGCCGGGACTCGGGAGACGACGAGGTGGCGGGACGCGAGGGGCCGGGCACCGAGCAACAGGCACGGAGAGCTGGGAGCCGGGGTGGCGGCGCGGAGGGCGCGCTCTGGCGCTGGCTGCAGCCGAAGCTCGGAGAGCGGCGTGGCGGAGGCGGAGCAGAGCCGAGCGAGGGGCCGGAGCGTGCGCACCCGGGGAGGCGACCGGGACAGCCAGCGGAGAGCCTCCCGGAGCAGCCCTAGAAAAAGCCGGCCCGGGGGGCGTGGCCTCGCGGGGCTCCCGCTCCTCGCTCCCCCCCCCCGTTCCCCTCCCGGGCCCGGGGGCGGAAGAGGGGAGGGGAAGAGAGGGAGCGGTAGGGAAGTGGGGGATGTGCAGGCGCTCGACGCCACAGCCTTGGCCCGCAGCCGGGAAGGGCCGAGAAGGGCACAGGGCGCCCAGAATAGCCAATACAGAGCCGGGTAGCGGGGGTTCAGGGAGAAAAAAGGGAGAATGGAAAATGGCAAAGCCAAGGGCATAAAGGAGCGTAGCGCGTACGCAGATGCCCACCCGACGGACGCCACCCGGCGCTCACCGTTCCCCTCGTGTGTCTTTTGAGCTGCCAGGAGGGCGCAAGGTGGTTGAGCGAAGCCTTTTGAGCTGTGCTTCCCGAGGGTGCCTGAAATGGCCCGGGACAGGAAACGGGGGTCCTCAGACCGCGTGAGTGTGGCGCTCTCCCCACGCGTGAGTCCGGATCTATCCGGACTCCCCTGCCCTCGCCACCCTGCCAAGCTCTCAGTGAGAGAGGCCCCTGGGACAAGGCGAGCCCCATAGGTCCTGGCCATTCGCTTTGTGGGGGCAAAGCACGGAGAGACGGAACAGTTGTTTACACTGTATCCGATCCAAGTAGGGAAACTGATTTTAAGACTGAAGTGGGGAGACAGGAGCGAAATGAGCCCTTATTCTGGGTGCTACATGCTATTAGGGACGATGCTATGTCGTAGGTGTGAGAGAGGTATTGAAGGTAAGTAGGAGGACGTCTTTCTTCCTAGAAGATGCATGCTGAAGTGTAGGGTGGTGAAATATCACGATGTCTGCAATTTTCAAATGATGCAGCTAACATACGCACACACTCTGAGAGAGGGGGGAGAACTGCCACGTGTTAACAGTTGTTGCGTCCTGGTGCAGTGGTCATCAGACGTTCGTTAGACTCTTCTTCCAACTTTCCTGTATATTTGCAAAATGTCATAATAAAATTTGGGGGAGAAATCCCTTAGAGCGCCTGAACACTGTCTAAGAAAATGAACGCAGCTTATTTCTCTTTTCCTGTCCCGGGTGGGGCAAATCTTCGAGCAATCGGGGCTCAAACCCCGCGGGTTCTGGACGGGAAGAGCAATGGGTAGCGCTGGCATGCAGCGGCCAGAAGGGGCCACGGGAACCTCGGAGCAGGTGGGCAGCCGGGCGCATTGCGCCGCGGAGAAGCTGCGGGGCGCGCGCGCCCGAGGGCGGGGTGGCGGTGGTGGTTCCCTGGCGGCTCTCAGCTACCCCCGGCCCCGACTCCGACTGGGTGAGCTCGGCTGCGCCACGTAAGAGCAAGAAAATTGGCGGGTCTCGGGGAGCTGGGCCTCGGGGAGCTTAGCCCCGCGCCGACCGCCGCCGCCGGGGCCCGCGTCTCCCGCACTCCCCGAGGGAGGCCGAAGTTGTCGCGGCCTGCAGACTGCCCGCAGGGTAGTCAAGAACCGCGTGCGAGCGCTGGAAAAAGATCAGGTGCCGAAAGAAAACAGCTACAGTGAAACCCACACGCACGCACGCGCGCGCACACACACGGAATCACGATACAAAAATAAAACCACGGATTCCGCCGTGCTCCGCGCTCCAGTTTCTTGAGCTGCTTAACTCTCGCATGCATTTCCCTGGGATATTTTTGTAGAGCTGATGTAAAATCTTACACTGAATTTCTTCGCAAGGGCGATCTTGCAGACCCAGGGCGTTGCAAGCGTTGCGCGGCCTTTCGCTGGCGCCTGCAACTTTTTTTGCGGGGGGGGTGGGGAAGTAGGGGTGGAGGGAAGGGGTGGGAGAGAAGGAGAGTACAATGTTCCAGGGTCTGCAAAGCTGTTTTGAAAAGTCAACCAAAAAAATTTTACAGACCAAGATTTTCTTTTCAGGAAAGATTGTAAAACGGCTGATACTTGCACGGTTGCGGTGGGCCCTAAAAACTCTTATTACTAAGCTGCAATTTCCCATTAACATCTTCAAAACCCTTCGTGGATAGGGCTGAAAGTTTGCTGGGCTGTCAGACGTGACTGAACAAGCTTCTAAATCCTCAGATAGATCATTTTATAAAGCTCTGGTGTCCTTGGGGTGAAAGGCTTTCCTGGGCTTTTAAGGCTCGGCTTCGTGGGTAAATTTGCTTGGGTTGCTGAATGTAAGCATTTATTTTCCTACCCAAATTGGTACAAGGGCAGAAGATTCCAGCGCTTTGAGATAAAAGTTGAGTTTGTGGCATGTCCTCTAAAGAAAAACTGCAACAGTTTTCTTTATTAAACTCCTTTTGCTACATCAGCAATTTAGAGAGCCAGTTGAATATTGATGAATTCTTTGAGGGTGAGTAATATGGCTACAGGCCGGAGAAAGTGAGGGAGGGCAGGCTTAAGTATTTACTCAAGTGAACAATCTTCAAATATTTTTCAAATATGATGTCTCAAGGAGTTTCTTAGGTTTTCTGAGGACCTCTGAAGCAAACCCTGATTCTGCAAATGGCTTTTCATTGAGTAGGCCCTTCCCAACGTGCCAAAACTCACAGGACGCAAATCGCCCCAAGGAGTGCTCAGAAAGTCACCCTGGTATTAGAAACGGGACACAGATCACCAGCCGAGGTTTTAGGGAGGCCTCCAAGTCAGGCAGCTTCTCACTGGGCAACTAGGAACCTGAAAGGAAACGCTTTTTGTCACTTTTGAAATAGTTTCAAAGCGGGTGTTTTCAGGAAAATAGCATATTTTTTTCTTTCCATTTTCTTCCATGAAACATTTAGAAATTACCTAGATAAGACATAGTTATAGTCAAAAGAAAAAAAAAAAAGTTATTGTCAGCCGAGAGAAGAGAGTTTAGTAATAGTTTTAAAGGACCTGAAGGCGCTGAGAAAAAGAAATTAGCTCAAGACCGAAGATATTCAGCAAGAAGTTACACATAACAAGGTATTTGGAATAATTTTTGGAAAGTGTTTTCTGCAAAACAATTCTGAATGAATCTTTGGAAATAGATGCAAAGTAGTCAAGTTGAATTGAAACCTTTTTTTTTATTATAAAGCAAATTTCTAGAACTTAGCATTTTTATTTTAAATAGAAATGCCTTTCATGATTATGTTTTTCGTGAAGGCCTTGAATTAGGGAAACAAAACTTTCCTTATGTTGTAAATATCCAGAAGTCTTCAGAGAGATAAAATCAGGATAGAGTTACAGATTTAACAGAAAGAAAACAACTGGAATGGTGTTATGTATGAAGCTTCTACTGTGTTATTTGTAAAGGTTTTTTTTTTTTTTTTTTTCGGGGTTCAAGCAAAGGCTAGTCGTGAAGAGTAACTATGTAATAAGACTTGTCCTACTATTAGATCAAACAAAAAAGATAGTGCCCTTTGGTAATTTTTATTTTATTTTCTGCAATTAGGTGTGATAAAAAAATAGTTCTTTGCAAAACTTAAACTTTGGGAAAAAATTTCAAATCTTGACTTCTCCCACCCCCATGATCTCATCAGGCAAAAGAAGAATTCGTAAATTTTTCCTTTCTGCCAGAGAGGAGCTTAGTAAGTCATTGGTGGCCGTTGCTTTTGATTTCGAGTTCTCTCTTTCCTCCTCAAAGACGCAGAATCCTTGCTTTCAATGCTGCTGGGATTTCTTCTTTAAACAGGGCATGTTTTTCTTGCTGGGTGTGTACTATTATTGTCTTAATTACTCCTGGATTTTTGCCCATTAAAGACTGTCTCAGATGACAGAAATGATCCAACCTTTGCACAAAAGAGGGCTACGGTGAAGGGGCGTAGGACGGCCTCAGTCTCTCTACACCGTGCTGGCCCTACAGTGTGACTGTCCTGTTATCAGGCATGACTTACTCTCCTTCGCAGAGTGTGAACTGACAGAGCAAAGTGTAATGACAGGAGCATGGAGACCGAAAACCCATCTCTTCTGTGCGTGGTAGGCAGAATGGGGGTTCCAGGGTAGGCCTAGGTTAGATTTGGTCACTTGCTTTCACACTAAAAATGATGGTCATCGGTTTCTAACTTTACACTTCTACCACTTTCCTTGAGCCTCGCCTAATTATGAAAAAGAGAAAAGAAAAAGAAACCTCAACACATATCAATGTAAAGTGCAATCATGTTCGGAGAGGCTATAGTGCATTTGAACAGTTGGTTGCTCCCTTTATATCAAAACATTGAAAAAAACCCAAACAAATAAACAAACAAACAAAAAAAACCCCAAAGTGCCCAGCACCAAGTAAAAAGCACAGAGCTCTGCCAAGTCCGAATGACGTCACTTTCAGCATCTTGCTATGTAAAGGGAAAACACTCCTGGGGGCAAATAGTATCTTGGTGGGGAGAAGGAAGAGGAGGAACAGGAAACTGAAGGGTGCTCAGGGATGCTATTTTTGTTTAAAACCAAGATGCAGCTATGTGTTTTCCAAAGCATGACATACTTTGTTGAAACAGAAGAGGGAAAGTCAATGCGTCGAACTGAAATATTTACATGAAAGATGTTAACACTAAACTATCCAGAACTCACTTGAAGTTCTCTTTCTCGTCCCCATAACATCACTGTTTGCATTTTTAAAAATAAGACTTAATAGATAGAGTTTCTAGGCCTGGTGGAAAATGTCATTTCGTTTGTCTCCTGTCTCTTAAAATAATTCCTGGCTTTATAATTGGGTGGGATTTTGCAGTAGTTAATGACCAGAGGGAGCCCCATCCATCCGTGGGCATGAAAAAGGAAATGGAGATCTAGACCCAGTTTTTAATTTTAGCATTTGCCCTAAACCCAGGGCTCAGCAGCTTCTTTAGCCCAGAGTCCCCCGGGGATGCCTCGGCCAGGAGCAGGGAAGACTGAAAAGTGAGGCCCACTGCCAAAGAGGGAAAGAAAGAAGATGAAAGAAGAAAAAGAAAACCAAGTCTTTCCCTCTGTTCCTACTATCCATCCGCAAGTTCAAACCCTCAACTTGCCATCACTAAGTCATCAGGGTGACCTTCTCAGGCCCCCCACATATCTCTCAGCTGAGTCTTGCGCCTCTCCCGGTGGTCTCCTGGGCTCTGCTGAGAAAACACAATCTCAATCATATTAAACCTTGGCACAAAAATGATACAAATAAAGAGCTTACATATTGAGCATGGCATTCAAGACTCTCTCCAACCTGCTCCAATCTGCACCTGCAGTTGTGCCCCCGCCCTTCACCCCCAGCCACACCTCCTTCATGCTTCCATGCCAGAGATGTCTGTTCTTCCCATTTCCTCATCCTTCAAGGTCAAGCTCAAATGCCACCTCCTCCTTGAAGCCTTCTCAGATAGACTTGGAGTTGGAGTTAACTGCCTCTGTCCTGTCCTGTTACAGCACTTTAATGAAATTACTTCTTCTGAGACTGTCTTCCTAGCAGACAGTAAGCTCCTAGAGGGTAGGGACATGTCTGTCTATAGGTACCTTCTCAGCACTTGGCATAATAACTTGTCTCATTTGGCATCCAATACATATTTGTCAAATGAACACATACCTGAGAAGGAAAAAGAAGAGATGGAGGGAGTGGGAACAAGGTGTTGTGTTGGTGGTGAGATCATGGCTAACATCCTCAACAGCTGGCTTGGGTGCCCTTGGTGCCAACGAAAGATTGTTTAACCCAGATCTGACACATTGGGTTAACAGAAGTCAGTCTAGAACTGACATTTGGAACACATCGCCTGGAATAATGTGTTATTATTTTGCTTTTATTTATTTATTTTTTTTAAAAGATGACCGGTAAGGGGATCTTAACCCTTGGCTTGGTGTTGTCAGCACCACGCTCACCCAGTGAGCAAACCGGCCATCCCTATATGGGATCCGAACCTGTGGCCTTGGTGTGATCAGCACCGCACTCTCCCGAGTGAGCCACGGGCTGGCCCGATTATTTTGCTTTTAAATTAGCTGCTCAGTACTATAAACCCACTCCTGAAAAACTATCACCAGCATTTTATTTTGGTGGCTGGCCAGTACAGGGATCCGAACCCGTGACCTTCGTGTCACCAGCACCATGCTCTCCCTAGTGAACTAACCAGCCAGCCCTATCACCATCATTTTATACTTTTAAGCGTCAAGCTGATCCTTGAAGAGAAGGTGGAATTTGGATGGAATGAGGGAAACAGCATTTTCAGAGGCCCGGAGGCCTCTGAGTTGGAGACAGAGCTGGACAAGTAGCGTGAGGTCAAATTATGGGGGACCTGGAAGTAGGCAGAAGAGTTTTGACTTTAGTTGTAGGATGGTGTGGAGCCTTTAAAGGGCCTTGAGTAGGGGTGTGATGTAATAAAAACAGTGTTTTGAACAGATTCACTTGGCTTAGATGGCAACCCTATTACAAACTATAGTACATCTGCGATTACCTATCTGAATAATTGAAGTAGCCCATTCTCCAAGCCACACAGGAGTGAATTTTCTTATTTGGGAAGAGAAAGGGTGGAAAAATACTAACTTCAGGTGATGTGCTGGACTTCCCTTCCCCCACCAACAACTATTCTTTCCCCCTCCCCCTCCCCCTCCCTTCCTCTCTTTCACGTACATTCACATGCACATGCCAAAAGTCCTGACTAGGACTTGGTTTTAATTGAGCTTCAACGTTAGTCAATTTCCTGTTAAATTACTCATAAAAAGTATGTTTCACAATACCAATAAATATCAGGCAAAAAAAATTTTTTTTAATTGAAAGAATCCAGAAACTTACCATCATGTGCTGAACCGAGGGGACAGAGGAATGAAAAACACACCTTTTAGATGGAGGCTCACCGTGTTTCATGGCGGCAGAGCTTCAAATTGGAGAATGTTCTTTTTTATGGGCAGTTTTTAAAAATTGTCATTAAATATTTTCATGAAGTTAAAACAACATTGAAAGTAACTTGGGCAACTTTGATAGTCCCTATACTTGCTGTAACCAAATATCACAACCTGTTTAGGACTTTGGTACACCTGACTGCCATCAGCGGAGTGTGATCTCTCTACCTTAGTGGAGGGAAAATTAAGCAGACAAAATATGAAATGAAAATGAGAATTAATTTGTAGTTTGAACCAGAAAAGAGCAAGATTTTTGAGATGATTTTATTTTGATCGCAGATTGTAAATTATTACAGGGAGTTGGGGTAGAAATGATACTGAGGCTTACTTTTTCGGCAATTTGTTCCTAGCCTGACCCACCCTTGGTAGTGGGGAGGGCTGAAATCTCTCTAACCCCAAAGAAACCAGCCTCACTGTGGCTTTAGGACGTGTACCCTTCTCTCCCCAGGCTGGGTTTTATTTAGTGCTTTGTCATGTAAATGCAGCTTAGAAAATAGAATAAATATTCTGTGGGCATTACTTGGAAAATAAACTTTTAAAGATGTGTGCGTGTTTAAGTTGTAGACAGATCTTCAAAGAATTCTTCATAGAAAGAAATAGGTATTTGGCTAAAAGTCAAACATTTTAAAGTAACTTTCAAAGGTGAATAATTTACATTTGTATGGTGTTTGTAGAATAGGGTGTGTGTGACAAAGTTAAAACCACATTGAAAATAACTTGGGTAATTTAAATATTCCTCCTAGTAACTGTAGAATATAAGTGCCTTCAAATGGTACGAATAGCATGTGTAGGGTGTTTCAAGACAGCTGGCAGGGACTCTATGTTCCTTTATGTTTTAAAACTGGCGTTAGCATTTACTTCTCCGACTCAGAGCAATTCCCCCTTGCCTGTCAGAGATCATCTACAAATGAATGCTGACAAAGCCACATAGCAAAGGGCAAGTCTGTCACTTCCCTTCTGGAAACCTGTCCATGTATTCCCTGCAATCCCACCCCCTGCCCACACACACCAAGTGAGCCCCCTCAGCTACTGCTGTTTAAGAATTCTGTGAGCTACTTTGATTTCACACGTTACCCTTCAGATAAGTCACACAAACTTCCCCAATGGCCAAAGCAGATGGCTGTGAATTGGGTAAGAACAAAGCCAAAAAAACGGAAGTAGTAAGTGGTGGAGAGCACAGTGTTAATAGTCACATACGAGGGGTCTTCAAAGAGTTCATGGAAAGATTTGTGTTATCTTTTAATTCAACTTTTCCATGAGCTTTTTGAAGTAGCCTCATACACACACATATATATCTATACACACACAAATATATATTAACTACCTGGATCTCCACCTCCCACCCGTTCTGAATTATTTTAGAGGATTGTTGACCTGATCTGAATTACATTACATTAGGGGATTGTTCATATTATCACTAATATGGGTGACATTAATGACAACAATTAGAGCCTCTACCCAGTAACATCATTTATATTATTTGATTTACATTTTACACTTTTTTTCTTTTGGCTTTAGGTGTCCTCTTCATCCATGTCTTATAAAAATAGATAGAAGCTTTCTATGGAATGAGTTTCACCGATGAGTCCTGTAACTTCCAGCTCGTGGGACTTGTTTTCCCCAAAGAAGGAAAATAAAACTGACTGAAGCAAAGGTACAGTAGTGACAGAGCATGTATTTTTCCACCCAGTCTCCGTCTTGCCATTAATTGTGTTTACACAAATATATTGAAGAATGCTGTATTTGTGGAGTTTGCCAGTCTGATCAGATTGAAGGTATGGTAGGCAGTGATAACCACCTCCTGGTTTTCTCACCCTTCTGTAATCCACTCCTCTAGCATGTGGGACGGATGAGAGACTCTTCTAACAGATAGAATATGGCAGAAGTGATGGGGTATCGCTTCCAAGATTGAGTTACAGAAAGCTTGTGGCTTTGTAAAAAAAGGTTTTGGCGACTGGCTGATACAGGGATCTGAACCCTTGACCTTGGTGTTATAATACCTTGCTCTAACCAACTGGGCTAACTGGCCAGTCCAACCTGTGGCTTCTGACTTGGGCTCTCTGTCATTCCCTTTCCCTTCCCCTTCCTTTCTCTCTCTTCATCAGTTGCCATGTCATGAGGACACTCTTGGATAGCTTATGGAGAAGGCCATAAGAGAGGAACTGAGGTCTCCCACCAGCAGCCACTTTCATGAGCTTGGAAGTGGATTCTCCAAGTGCAGTTGGGACTCAAGATGACTGTAGACGCAGCCTAGAGCTTGACTGCACTGCATGAGAGACCCTGAGCCAGAGGCCCCTAGCTAAGTCATGCCCAGATTCCTGACCCACAGAACCTCTGAGACAATCAGTTTGTTGCGTGGGGGTAATTTGTTATTCAGCAATTGATAAGTGATACAGAAGGTCTTGTATAACTAATGTGAGTTTATAAGCTGAAATCTGACCTTGTTTGTTTTCTCCTGAAAAAGTAGAAAATCACAAGTCTCTCTCTCTCTCTCTTTCTCTCTCTTTTGAACAAACAACTATAATTACAATTTAAACAGAGTATTGTAGAGATCCATCATAGGGATTAACACTACTTACAATTAAAGAACATTTCTGTGAAAGTCAGCCTTCTCTTTGAAATAGTCACTTGTCCCTTGATAATGTATTTCCTATAAACACGTTGCATGTGCATGCCCATGTGTGTGAGTGTATGTGTGAACAGCACTGTGTTTAGTTTAATGTTTGACCAGACTTTCATTATTGAGGGAGGAATGGAGGGATAGAGGTATTTATATGCATCTCCAGAATGGGCTATAGGTTGAAATTAGGGATAAAAGACTTTTTGCCCTTAACATTTACATATACTTTACAGTTTTTTAAAAATCTGGTTTGCAATTTTCATGCTGCAAGAATAAAAATTTAAACACTACTTTGAGTCTCCTTTTATGGGTGAAAAATCTCATTATAACTCTAATTTTAAAATATTTGACAAGCAATTATCATAACAAATGGTTTCAGACATTTTTGGCTTTCCCAGAGATTGAAAGGTGAAAACGCTCATTTCTTTTGAAGGCAATAAAGCTTTTTAATTATTATTGCAAAAAATGATTAACACTGTGTGATGGATATTTGTAAATCGTGTCACCTTAATAATTAAGTGGCTGTTGGTGGAAGAGCTCAGTTCCTCTCTTGTGGCCTTCTCCATAGGTTATCTGAGAGTGTCCTCATGACATGGCAACTGATGAAGAGAGAGAAAGGAAGGGGAAGGGAAAGGGGATGACAGAGAGCCCAAGTCAGAGCTTTCCACACAACACTTTTTTGGTGCAGCATTTCAAAAGGCAAATAAATTGTTCAATTCAAGATGCAGTTTTTTCTTAAAGTGTTTTAATCTTTCCGTCTTTAGAATGGTTCCTTTGGTTGTGGACTCTCAGGCCCTTTCCTAGTATCACTCAGTCAGTCAGTCAGTCAACTGGATTGAGCACCTACTGGGTATCTTCAGCAAGGACTATGTAAGAGAAAAGCAAAACAAACAAGACAGGCTTCCCCAGGCTCAAGAAGCGTATAATTGAGTTGAGAAGAGCAAACCTGCATCTGAAATTGCTAAAGTACACATTTACCGAGTCATGATACGTTCAAGTCAAGTATAGATTACTGTTAAATTTCAAAATATTATGCCTAGTTTTACTGAGATGTAAACCCATGCAAAGTATGATTCTTGACCACAATGTTTCTTTGCATCTTTGTTCTTGCTGTTCCCTTTGCCTAGAATACCCTTCCCGTCCATCTTCCCCTGATGAAATTCTACCTCTCACTTAAGGTCCAGTTCAAAGGCTCCCAATTCCTTAAGGCCTAGGCTTACTCCATCCCAGCTTGTCTGTTGCACTGGAGACTATAGCCCACCCAGCTTTCCTTCCTGAATTCCAGGTGTTATACTTCTCCCATCTCACTGATCACTTCTCATCTGTCTCCTTTGATGTCTGTCCTTTCCTCCACTTTTCCTAATGATGCCTTGAGGACTGTTAGGGAATTCTGCATGTGATCTCCCCAAGGCTTTACCTCCCAGCTCCCTCTCTTGGGCTGATTCCTGGACACACCCAGCTGGATGTCACTATCATCTCAAACTCAACATGCTCAACCTAGACTCGTCTTCATCCCTATCCTTTACTCTCACCCCAATTTCCTTACTTAAATCCAGAGCTTACCATGTCTTCTGAGCTTCTAGGGCTCTAAATGGTGACATCTTCTTTGAGTCAATCTTTTTTTTTTTTTTTTTTTTCCATATATATCCAGTCAGAGTCAGACAGATCAGAGCTTAGCTTATGTCCTATGTTTTCCATGAAGCCTGTCCTCTCTGTTCCAGGGCCTGGGGCTTTCCACATTCCAAATTACTCAATTTCTCTCTCAATCGTGAATGGGGCTTATATAGACATTTAACTGTTTCCTGTAGGCTAAAATGTCCTGCTGTTCTTCACTTGAAATGGTTCTCATTCTCTTCTCTTCCCTGGCCCAGTGCTTTGCTCACAGAGAATGTTCTTCCTTTTCTCTGCTTAGCCACGTCCTCCTCATCTTCTAAGAGTGGGGTCATTGCCTACCTCTACCAGGAAACCTTCCTGAATCTTCCAATCCACATAGAAGACTCTCTTCTCTAGGAAGAAGTGTTGAGTATAGAGGGGAAAGTAGACTTTGGAGCTAGACAAACCTGGGTTTGAGTCCTAATGATGTCATTTACTAACCGTACAACCTCAATTTCTCTGAGCTTCTGTTTCCTCATCTATAAAACATGGAAAAGAATTTTTACCTTGCAGAACTGTTGTGAGGATTAAATGAGATCATGTGTATAACGTATCTGGCACATGGTAAGTACTATTATTACCATGGAGGGCTTGAGTCTCTTCGAAGACTGATACATTACACAACTCCAGGGGGTATCTCTGTGAATATTGCCCCTTGCGGTTGTGAAATGCTCAACCTGCACCTAGTAGCCCAGGTCTAATGCATCTAGTATTGTTTGCTAAGTTGCTTGTATGTGTCTTAGTGTTTCATAATCTTTAAGCTTCTGAAGAGAGGATGGGGGAGGGAAATGTTAGTTCTGTTGTTTGGTACATAGTCTCATATACTGCTACTTTTCTAGCACCATCACTTACCACAACCTCACCAGCATCAACCATCCCTCCACCCTGTCTCAATTGTATTGGACTAGACTACTTGTACTTACTCTGATGACCGCAGCCCAGGTCCTCATGTCTCTGCACAGGCCCAGTCTCTGGAATAGCCTCAATAGCTTCTAACTACCTACACTTCTTTACCTGTTCCCCACCCCCTTGTTTAGACTGTTAGTCTTGCTCACCATTGCATCCTCAGCATTTTACATAGTTCCCAGCACATAGCATAAACTCAATAAAACTTTGTTGCATGAATACACTATTTTCAGGGATTATTACCTGGTTTTCCTCAAGAAGAGGCAGGGGATTTTTAAATGAACAGCTATGTTTCTTCAACTACCATGACTGAATTTCTGACATCTACTCATCTACTGAAGCACTTTGCCTATATTAACATGCGCAAACCTTCTGCTTTTGAAAAAAAATTAATTTATTTTTAAAAACAAAAATTGCATACATTTATGGTATGCAACACAATGTTTTGAAATAGTCTGCTTCTTAATAGATGTGTGACCTTGGGCAAGTTTCTTAACCACTCTGTGCCTGTTTCCTTATTTCTAAAATGGCTATGGTAAGAGTACTTCTCTCATAGGCGGTAGTGAGGATTAACTGAGATGCTTCTACTATCTGGAATATTTTCTCTCCAGATCATCCCAGGCTCCTTCTTCACATTAAAGACTCAGTTCAAATGATAATCCTCAGAGGCCCTCCTTAGCTACTCTGGCCCCTTTCTTCTCTAATTTCTTGCATATCACTTTAAGTTCTCTATAGCATTTGGCACTATCTGAATTTATCTTTGTTTGCTCTTTTCTTTACTAGATGTGTGTCCTCAATTTCTCCCAGTCCCTTTCTGTTCGCTGCCATATCCTCAGTGCTTAGAGCAGTGCCTGGCATATCGTAGCACTCAGTAATGTATATTTGTTGAACAATTCACTTACTTTTACCCCTCCAAGCCTTTGAGAAAGCTAATGGACAGCCAAACTGTGGTGAGCACTTTCTGATCATATATGTTGGGGGAAAAATTTCTTTCAAAGTACTATCAGTCTGTCACTAAGTGTAAGTAAGATTCAGCTCTTGGCCTCAGGAGCTTAGCATGTGACTTGAATGAGTCTTAGAACCATTGGTGGTTTCTAATCACTAGTGCAACCTGTTCTTTCCATGGACGAAAAGTGATACAACTGTAGATCAAACAAAGAAAGTATGTAGCTAAGTACTAAGTTAGTGGTGCAGAGGATAAATGAAACGGGGATACAGATAGAGAAATTCAGTTGGGGAAGGCTTTCTTGGACGACTTTAAAGGAGAGATAAGTCAGCCTGGAGAGATGAGACCAGGTACCAATGTTTACAAACCACTTAGAACAGTGCCTGGCTCATAGCAAAAGGTACATACATATATATGTTTATTAAATAAAATGCCCAAATGATATTTTTATGACATCAGAATTTTATTTTTCTTTAAAAAAGGTATAAAAATATTAAAAAGCTTTATTCGTTAAGTTGCTATGGGGTTGCCCTTTCTCAAAGGCACTAATTGAGAGGGCCATGAGAGTACTTATTTGTCTGATATTAGTAAATTCTACACACTAATTCTAGAAACAGCATCTTTAGGAGACCCCAAACCTGGGATCACATGGGCCCAAGCAGATCATGCGAGTGAAGACGCCAATCCTCAGAAAAATCAACAAAGTAAGGTGACTGAGCAGAATGGGCCCCCAGAGCCTCTGCTTAGTAATATGAGGCCTGAGTATGCCCTTCTTCATTGAAGACACAAGGTGGACAATCGCAGTTGGACCTTCGGCAGGACTGTGACAAGCTGTACGCCTCGTAGCAAGTCTCATCATTCTGGGCCGTGGTTCCTCTCTTGCTGGCTACTGTCATGGAGCAGGGCATAGTGAGCCATGGGGACTGTTGGGAGGCAGCACACGACACTGGGATCGCATATCTAGACGACGTGCCCTTGGAAGCGTAGTGCATCTCGGTGCTGTAGATAACTGTGTCCTGAGAGACGGCCTTGGCTCTAATGCCACATTCAGTAACACGATAGGTGAACTGGTAGGTGTGTGGCTGAACATGGTTGGCAGGGCAACCCAGGCCCAAGTGTAACTCGTGAAAGTGTACGTATACATCAGTGTTCAACACGAAGGGGTGGACCGTGACCATGAACCAGTCTATGGAGCACAGCACAGTCATTGGATTTTGTCCATAACACGCTGAAAACACAGAGGTGAGGAGGACCAGTCCTCCTATCAACTCAAAAGCTTTCATCCCTGAAGCCAATCAGGTAACACCCCTCAGGAAACAGGAGGCTGTCCAGTGAGGATTTCTAGAGCACACAAAAACACAAGAGGCAAGTCATCTTATTTCCTATTTCTTTCTTTCTTTTTTTGTAAGCAAAGGTTGTTCCTAAAGCATTAAGACGAGGAAAACATTCATGTGAGAGAGAACTGAATTTTAATTTCATTGCTGGAACTCGTGTGCTTATAGATGACTACAATGGCTTCTTTAAATGGCTTTGCCATGCCGTCTGGCATAAAACACATATCCCTCATAGGTAGAATGAGTTTCCACTAATCAGGAGTGGCATCCATGTGTGTGTAACCCCCAAAGAAAACCAAAACAGGTTTTGTGCCAAACATTAAAGAAGAAGACGGGAAATACAGTTTCATCCAAGCTGGCAACAGGCCCCTCTTTAAGGGCCCCCATGTCCTCACGTAGATCACACTAATAAACCCCTTCCCTATTGCCTTATTTTTGGTTAGCTACAAGTTTAATTAAATAAAAACCTAAGAGGAAATTATGGTTTATTCCTGACAACCAAATACTGAAATTTTGCTGAGTGGGTCACTTAAAATGTTCAAATTAATGCTTCATAAACTCCAGCAGTTGTATAGTATCCTAAGTCATGATGACCAATAGATTCTCTGGTACATTCTTTGGGATACCTTGTAAAATGGTGAAACTGCAAAAACATAAAAACTTGCTGGATTTAATTTTAAATTTTTTCAATGCATATTACACATTAAAACTACTTAAAAGTCCTATATTAAAGAAAGGGAGTATTGAGTTTGCACTTTATACATTGTTTGACACGATATCTCCTAAAATCTTTCCTTTATATTCTTCTTTTACCCTCATTAGCTTTTTCTTTCTTCTTTTTTCAGTAGGAAGCTCTGTGGCCACCTCCTAGTCCCGTTGCCTCTTTACCTCTTAAAGAGTGGCAGGCAGAGTAGTGGGGAGAAAAAAGTAACTCTAAGACTAAGTGTCTAAAACATGCTATGTAAGGGAGGTGGCACATGAAGAAAGGAGAAAGGAAGAGGAACATCATCGAATGTTGTCCAACTCAGCTTTCGTCTTAAAAGTGAAAATGGCATAAATCAAATACAGAAGTGCCTAAAACGTGGAAGGAAATATACATGCTTAAGTATAGGGATTCACTTTTGTTCTGTGCTAAGTAACCCCTGCAGAAAATAATTCATTCTTTGATGAATATTTATTGAATGCCTACTATGTGCATGGCACTGTGCTAAAAAGCATCCCAAGACCTTTCTTTCCTTCCCTTTTCCCCAGTTGCAAAAAAAAAAAAAAAAAAAAAAGAAAGGAAAAAAAGAAAAGAAAAAGAAAAATGCAGCTCTTTTCCTTTGATATTGATGAATTCACTGCATTCTTTAATGGAAACCATGGCATAGGAGCCCACTAGAGAAGTGCACTGGGCTGGATGAAATGCTTTGTTCCGATGGGTACAGATCAGTCTTGCCATCTCTCACTCTCTCATTAATGACTTCTCATTGTCTCAGGGCGAGGGGTGGCAGGGGGTGTTGGGTTTAAAGAAAAGCCTAAGGGGTCTGCAGGGCGTCTTCCTTTCCTTTTCTCTTTGTTCATGCTGCGATGTCTCTCCTGGGACCACCTGGGACCACTTTTTTTGTTTTTCACAAGGCAAAACTCGAAGCAGTAGCAACGAACAAACACAAAACCTATCCCCTTACGCTCCTCCCCCCAAAGAAAACCCACAAACAAACACAATAAAACAACAACAACAAAAATAAGTAAATTCTGGTGTGAGCTGGTCCTGGATGACTCAACAGTGAAGTAAACAAACCGCTAGCTGCAGAATGCTGCATGCTGTGTGCTGGGCTCCTTTGGGAAGCTGAGCCATCACCCCGTCACTCCCGCACTATTGTCTTGGTCCAAAGGACACCTTGTCCTGAGCATGCTGTGTGAGTGGCTTTCTCTCCCTCCCTCCCTGTCTCTTTCCCTTCCCCTCTCTCCTGCTTTGATTCGTTCTTTCCTTAACATCATCTCACAGCCTGGGCCTATTTGTCCTGAACAAAAACCTCCTCTTGAAGTAGTTCCTGGAATAGTCCAAAACCCCAAAATTGAGACCCAAGTTGAGGGCCGTTCTTGTCCAGGGAGTTAAGCTACACATTTCCTCTCCCTCCCTCAAGCTCGTTTCCTATACTCTTCTTTCTTCCCCATGCCTCTCACGGGTAATCCAGATAGTTGTAAAAAGCCAAGATTCTCTGAGAAACCAGACAGTTGTCCCCCAAGAAATCATTTTAGACCCCCTCATCCTCCCACCCCCATATCCACTTCTTGAATTACACTGCACTGAATCAGTCTCATAGGGAGGGGTTCAGTAACAACACGGAGTTTGGGGGTTCATTTAGCACAAATCTCAAACTTGGACAGGACAGAATCTGTTTCCTCTGATTTTCTTAAAGCCAGGAACAGATTGCCAAACGAAGATGCCTATGCATGTGACAACATACCTTGGAGCTCGGATAAAGCTTAAAAAGGAAGTCAGTCGGACCCACGTTTGAGGCTGTGCTCTCTGAGGGGACAGAGCTAACGCCTAGCTCAATGTCACACTCTGGGACTTGCTCCCTTTTGCTGAGTACAGGTCATCAAAACAGGGCAGCTTCCCTTCCCCTTCTGTCTGCAATTCCCAGTGAAGGGCAGAGGGGTGTGTGTGTGTGTGTGTGTGTGTGGTGTGTGGTGTGTGGTGTGTGTGTGTTTGTGTGTGTGGTGTGTGGTGTGTGTGTGTGTGTGTGTGTGTGTGTGTGTGTGTGTGTATGTTTGGGGATGGTTATAAGTCATTCACAACACAGTGGGAATGCATCAGATCAGCTGGCTTTTCCAACACGTAGCTGAGATGTGCTGGCAGAGTGGGATCCTGGACAAGGGACAGGGAAGGCAGGCTCTGGTTCCTGGGAGAAAGAGAAGGCTGAGGGGCTAGGGATGCGAAGGGGATGTCAGAAGAGCGGGCTGTGTGGGGTGCCAAACGGAAGGTATTTTTAGCCAGAGTCGGGACTGTACATAGCATCCTGGGAGCTGTAGACAAAATGCTATTTAAAGTCTCCAGAAATCTTCAGAACTGAGGGGGATTTGAGGATTGGGGAAGAAATTAATGCAAAGAAGGGAGTGTTCACCTTGGGGCAGCTGCCCAGCTGAGGTGTCTGGGCTGTTAGAAAGCAGGTCTCAAGGTCTGCATTACTATAGTACCATTTTGACTTGATTGCAGATTATCCCTGCGACATTTCAGAAAGAATGAGCTTAGATGCATTAAAATAGCCAAGCAGGGCTCGGCTATTGGTATGTACCGTCCTGAACTGAGCTATAGAGAAGCCGGACAAACCAGCTGCTAATAACACCTGGATGCAAAATGTTTGCTTTCCTCGCAGCCACAGAGTACAAGTAGCTTTTTGTTTTTCTAAACGTGGTTTATGCATATACATTTCCCCATAACTCCTTTAACAGTTTTCCTCCTTCTCTCTTTCTTTAGAACTCCCTAATTCTTAGTAAATTTTTTATATTTGAAAAAAATCATGAAACGTTTAAATTTGGGAATATGAACTCTATTTCTTTTCTCTTTTTCCTGTAATTAAGGCTGCTCTTTTGATTAAGTTCAGAGTGCTTATGTTTAGGAGATAACTATATCAGTCCCTGAGAATGATAAAATTAGATTAGGAAAGCAAGACTGAGATCTAGAAGTACACGTGAAATCAAGGCAGCTCACTTTTCTCCTAATATACAGGAATAGAATGGATTACAGTCCCCTCTCCCCCCAAAAAGGAAAAAGGAAACAGAAAAGAAGAACTACCACTTAAGTCTCCATTATTAATTTTTTTATGCTGAAAGTGCTGCTTATAAAGTTCAGAAGCTGATCGTTTTGAAATTGACAAACAATAATTGTATATTTTTATGGAGTACAATGTGATGTTATGATATATGTATACATTGTGGAATGATTAGATCAAGCTAAATAACATATTTCTCACCTCACGTGTTTATAGAAGTGGAGTGGATGGAATTGGTGGTTACCAGAGGCTGGGGAGGTGGGGAGTGGGTGGGGGAAGGGGAGATGGTCAAAGGGTAAAGTTTCAGTTAGACAGGAGGAGTAAGTTCTGTTGATCTATTGCATAGCATGACTATAGGCAATAACAATGTACTGTATATTTCAAAATTGCTAAACGAGTAGATTTTAAATGTTCTTATCCTGAGTTCTATTAATGTCTTACAAGAAAGAGATTGAATACTGGTCTAAACACAGAGCATTTTTAATCTTGGGAAGAAACCATTTTTAAGGGTGACAAAGGCTGAGGTTCAAATTAGTTTTGTGATGTTAGTGAGTGAATCGAGCAGTGTAACACAAATCTCTTTGAAAGCAGATGGGATTTTTGCCTCCCCATCTCCTCTGATGTCGTTAGAGACACGGAGGAACTCTTTGCATGGAGAATGGGGAGGGGAATTAGCTAAACATTTCCACATCTGGTTTTGGAATAGTTTGGAAAAAGAACTCACTCCATAGGCTCCTGGAAGCTTTTTAGGTCGACAGTTATTTATTTTTAAAATTCAGTATGCTCGTGACAGCAGAGCTATCATTTGTATATTGTTTTCCCAGAATCTTGTTGTCAAAACAAAAGGAAACAGAGGGGAAAAGGAAACTGCAAAGCAGCATGCAATTATCTCGGGGAAATATAACTGTCAAGACTTTGATTTGCAGCGGTTTGTTCGCTCTCTCACAGCTGATTTGAAGAAAAATGAATCTGAGTCAGAATAAAAATTCTTGTACAAAACAAGAACAGAAAAAATAGCCTTAAAACTTTGTGAACTCTTTAGTTTAAAACTCAAGGAGTCACATTCTGACTTTGCCCTGCAAACTATCTCAAGGTTTGAGAGACTTTTAAATTGAGGTTCTTTTTAAAGCTCAGTTTTTAAGAATTACTTGGTTTACTGCACTCATAGAACGTGAGAATTGTGATTAATACTAATGATGTTGAAGGTACATTGAAGTGAGAAAATTACATAACTGCTTTTGTAGAATTTACATTAATTCTAAGACTCTGGGACTGGTTCAGTGTTCCAGCTTTCTGAAACACAGTGTTAAAGTAACCACACATTATTCATCATTTTGTGTGGAAGAATTATGAACTGCTAACGCTTAACAATGTCCATTTTCTCAACAGAGGAAAACACCTTGACTAACCCCCAAAGAAGACTTCATTAAAATTAAACTAAAAAGCAGTCATTCAATTCTTTTTCTGATTCTAAAAGTAATTGCAGAAAAATTGGAAGATATAGAAAAGAAAAAAGAAAACACTCCTTAACCCCAAAAGAACCATTGTTAAATTTTTGATTTATACATTTCTAATTTTGAAGGGGGAGGGGGTAAAGTATAGGTACATATATATGATTCAAAGTCATTTCTGGAAAAAAAAAGTGAAGGCTTTTTGAAAGCTGTTTTTAATTTTTGACATTGAATTTGAAAGTAATCAAAGCATTATTTTTCTTTGGGCCATCTGGTTTTGTTCTTATAATCTGTTAAGCTATCAAGCGTAGTTTAAATGTCATGGTTCATCTCATACACAAATAAAGGTTGCGAAATAAATAAGAGTCCAAGCTCCTTGCAAGAGAGAAATTTTTGTTGGGTCACAACTTTAAAAGGTGAGTAGTCCGAGGTGAAATCAAACCATAATAAGGCTACGCAACAAGAGTAAACCATGCCCTGACTGACATAATATTTCTAAATAAATACAGAAAGCCATGCTTTAGGGGAAATTGCAAATATCAGTCATGGGAACTCCTCCCTTTTCATGCAGAGAACCTGAATTGGTTTAATTTTAAAGTTGAACAAAAGGATGTATTTCATAATTTCCGTAAAATGTAAGGAAAATCCCAAACGTGTGCCCTTCATTCAGTTTGTTTTAATTTCATAATTTATTTGAGTTTGATTTTTCAGAAAACTACACCCTTTGCCACAAAGCCCCAGAGTCCCTTCTCATTTTAAAAGACAAGGTAGGTTTGTGTCTGTTCAGAGTCCTCAGCTCCACAGCAGCTATGGCCACATTTTTAACCCATTAGTAGTCTCTGGAGGCCTGCCAAAACCGGAGAAAGGCCCGTTGCCTGCCGCGATTTCAGGGTGTTACCATCAGAAGGCAGAGGGTTGAATCAGAAGTTCCTTCAAGCGCTTCGCTACCTCTTTGATACACCTGTGTCAATAAATAAGGGCTCTAGAAGGCTTCCAAAAATGGCCAGGCACATTCCTCTCTCCCTTTCAAAATTGGGATTTTTGGGTGCAGGTTTTCTTAAAGTGAGGTGCATGTATATGGCCCCTTAAGGGTGGCCCAAGTCCGAATCAAACCACAGTTAACTTTACGGGCTGTTTGGCTGATTTTTAACTGACTTGACCAGTGTGCATCTTTCCAAAGCCCAAAGCCACCTTGTATATGCCCTGTCCAGAATGCGGCCATTTGGTGCATGTGTATACACGCTGACTGAGGCCATTCACCATCCTTTGGCTCCTGAGAGGTAGAAAAAAGTTCTAAAAAGGTTCCTTTGATAAGGAGGGCTGTCAGTCGTGTTAGGGAGCCTACAGTTTGGGAGGTATGTGTGCATGCTGGAGTAGGTAAAGATGCGTTACTCTTTGGCAGGACCTTGTGGGAAGAGCAAATTTTTCTCTCTTTCACACACACACACACACACACACACACACACACACACACACACACACACACACACACACACACACACACACACTAAGTAGAAGGAAAGCCCCAAATCCGTTTCCTGCTGTTGCCCTGATCCCAACTATTCTCCTCATTCCTTAATCCTTGGACTTTTAATTCCTTAAGAAACCGAGTCTTGGTCTACTGTAGTATCTGGTACACAGTAAGTACTCAGTAAATATTTTTTGAATGAAAGAATGAAGGAATCAATGAATGACCACCAGAAATCACCACCTGCCCCTGTGCCTCCTTGCCCAGCCCCTAAGGGCCTGAATCTAGCTACTGGCGAACCACTTTCCCCACTCCTTCTCCAAACTCCCAGCTGAAGGCCTGGTGTAGCAGTAAAGCCTTTCTAGGTAGAGAGTGCAGGGCCCTATCAAGGGTCCCGGTCTGTCCACTTGCCCACCCGCTTGCCTACTGGGCTCACTGATGCCAAGGGCTCTACCTCTACCCAGCCCAGTGGTACCCGCTGCCCTCTCAGTTAGCTCTTAGCCAGCTACCCCAAATGCAGCCAACACTCTTTGTATTTCTCTCCCCTTCTCCCCCCGTCCCTGTGATAAGTCACCCTCTGGAGAGAAGACAAGGTGGAACTTTCCCCTAGTCTGGCCTTTACATGGGAGGAAAGAAGAAATTCTCAAGCCCCGCAGACCAGGCGCAGGCAATGAGAGCAGAGCATGATCAGAAGCGAAGCCTCAGGCCCGCGCGGTGCTGAAGAGCGACGGGCGTCTAGAAGGGGCTTGCTGGAGTCACCAGGTTTACCCAAGCAAATGGACACTGCCCTGAAATGGCCCGAGGATCGCCTTCGCTCCAAGGAGAAACCTCAGCGGGGGCTGGGTATCTGCTCCTCCTCAGAGCAGATCTACACGTCCTCTCCCAGGCCCGAGCGCAGAGGCAGAATCAGAAAGCACCAGCGGTTCCTGGGACATCGGAGGCAAGACGGGTTAAGTCCCCCACCCCAAGCGGCCCCTCGGCTCACTCTGGGCTGGGCTGTCCACTCTGCCGACTCCGAACCGAGAGACCCAGGCCAACTTCTGGTGTTGTTTCAGCGTCCCCTAGCGTGAGTGCCCCCAAAAGGGCTTTGTGGTTGACCCCATCTTCACATATGATAGAGTGTTTCACTGGTAAATATCACTATCTATTTCTCTCGCCCATACTTTTTATATAACAAAGATTTGACTTTGGGTGTGATAGCTCCTGATCCTAGTAATATCAAAATACTTAGGAGAGAGTGTTGGCTTGGCTCCTTCTTCCTGCAATTAGTATTTGCTAAAAAAAAAAAATACATATGTTTAATAGGTTGAACTTGTCTTCATTATTGACATATTACAATATAAATATTAAAAACAAATATATAATACATACTGTTAAAAATAAATATAAAAGGCTCATCTATTATATCTGATAATATATACAAATATGATATACAAGTCCATTATAATATAGAAACAACAAAAATAGGAAGTGCCCTCCCTCCTGGTAATCTATCTTCCCCTCAACAAAGAATAAAGGACATTTTTCTAAGATTTATCTCAAGGGCTAAGACCTTGAACTTACATTGCTTGACTACAAATGTTTAGGACTACGTATACATGTATATGTATTTTTCCCCAAAACTATGTTGAAGTCTTAACCCCTGGTACCTCAGAATATGACCTTATTTGGAAACAGGGTCTATACAGAGGTGGTCAAGTTAGAATGAGATCATCACGGTGGGCCCTTATCCAATATGACTGATGTCCTCAATAAAAGGGGGAATTTGGACACAGGAATAGACATAGACAGAAGGAAGACTATGCAAAGACGCACAGGGAGAAGAGGATGGCAATGTGACCGGAGTGATGCATCTGCCATTCACTGAATGCCAAAGATTGTTGGCAAATACCAGATGCTAGACAAGGCTCTCATAGAGCCATCAGAGGGCACGGCCCCGCTGACACCTTGATCTTAGACTTCAGGCCTCTGGAACTGTGAGGAAATACATTTCTGTTGTTTTAAGCCACCCAGTTTGTGATACTTTGTACAGAATCCCTGGTAAACTAATAAATATATTTTCCCAACAAATTGAACAGACACACATACCTCCTTCCTGAGATAAGAGCCCACTACTATATTAATGTTCTGACTCTATGCCTTGCTACAACGTTAAATTCCATTTGGAATTAGAAAGATGGTGAGACAACAAGGAATGCAGACAAAAAACTGGAAAGAAACAAGCCTGTCAAAAGGGGTGCCAGTGCTGGTGTTTGATACCTACAGGAGAAACAGAATTAGGATGAGAAATTTTGGTGTAATATCAAGAAGACTTTCCTAAGTCTAAAAGTTGCCCCAAAATGCACTGGTGAAATAGGATGGATTAAAAAATTAAATTAAATTAAATTAAATTTTAAAAGTTATCCAAAAATGGTCAGAGAAACCTGGTATGGAGCTGAGTTCTCTTTGTTCCCTGCAGGCATTCAGGTAGAGACTGGATGGCCACTTGTCAGGGTGGCTGGAGAGGGAATTCCTGTCCTATATGGGAGACTAGATTAGATGGTCTTTAAAGTTCTGTCACAGAATGTCGTGCCTGTGTGCGTGTGCGTGCATGCGTGTGTGTGTGTAGTGGATAGATAGATAGACAGATAAATGCATATGTTATGAGCACATGCATGGGAACACACAGGTATATACAAGTACGTCATGCACATAATCAGAGGTTATTTGTGCAGGTCTTCTCTGGAAAGCCTTACAACCTCATTGACGCCTGAAGCCTCTAAACCTGATACATAGAAGATTATCTAACCCTGTCTGATAGGAACCTGACCTCTCAGCCAGGTTTTTGTTGTGACTGGATGTGACTGTGTATTAGTGGCAATTCCAAGGGGAAGGTGGCAGGGGAGAAGGGAGAGTGGGTCATGACATAAAGGAAAATACTCAGAATGGGGCTTACTGCCCAGCTCTACAGAATGGGGGGTTGAAATGGCCTTTCTAAGCAGCATGGTCTCTGAAAGCCCCACATTGGGGGTTCTCTTTACAAACTTCTTGCCCTGGATTGAAGAGATTGGGGCTCTGCTCCTTGGAACTACAGTCTATGGAGGTCCTATCACAATTATAGAGTAAGTGCTCGAAAGTATAATTATTTTCTGTTTAACTCAGAAATGAGAGGGCCAGCTCATAGCTCACTTGGGAGAGCGTGGTGCTGACAACACCAAGGCAAGGGTTGAGATCCCTTTACCGGTCGTCTTTAAAAAAACAAACAAACAAACCCCCAAAAGGAGTAGTAGTAATGACTTTTAAAAAATATATTTATGCTTCTCTACAATGTTTTAAGCAATTACACAATCTGGGGATTTTAAAAAGTTTCTTTGAGCATATATGGCTCACATATGGCAACCGATCTCAAAAAAGAGGCATCTTTGCTTTAATTTGGATGTCTTTTTTCTTTTGTCTAGAGATCCTCCTCCCCCAATAGATTGTACTCCCTCCTGTTGTCCCTCTTGATCCTTGCAGCTCTCCTGTAAGGTCGCCAAAGACAGGCGTCACATGTGAAAGCTGTGGAAATGAGGGCCCAGGAGGACAGAGAGCCTTGGCCGAGATCAAGGTTGAATAAGCTGATTTGGGCCTAAGGCCCTTCCACCAGCCTACCTGGCTTCTCTCCCATTTTATAATGCAGACAAAATTGCAAGACATTACTATGAGTTCATCATTGTGAGAGGAAGGGAAGATCCTGGAGTGGCTTGTCCTGTGGACTGCTGCTATAAGACACACGGGAATTCAGCTTCAGTGTCTGATGGCTGAGTCCTTTAGGAGAGCGGGCAGAATGGACTCTAAACTGAGCAAACCAAAGCACAGAGGAGCTCTGGGAGCAACTTCCCATGGCTGCAGAAAGCTGAGAGAAGCTCTAAGATGGCAGATGGCAGTGAGGGGCAGGTACAAAACTTTCAAGAAATGACCAAGTTTCGAAAAAGACGAGAGGAAGAACAGAGTATTCTCAGGCTTTCATGCAAGGTCTGCATCACAGGCTGGAGAGGGCAGACCCCGTTAGACAGGGTGTGTAGTTTGTGCTTTCCCAGAAAGCTGAGCCTGATTTCATGGAAAACAGATACTCTAGAACGGAAGGCTCCCTTGATGGAACTTACAAAAGTAGGGAAGGATGCTCATCCCTGGGATGACATCCACATCCAAGAAGAGCAGGTGACTCCCGTGTTCTAAGAGCTCTGTGCACTTCTTCATGAACTGCCCCGCTTCCACCAAACATGGCAATTCCTCAGGCCAAGTCCCCAGTTCTTAAATCCATCTCACTGCATTTATGTTGGGTATACATAGACACGAAGGAATGTCTAATTTCCCACATGGCCCACCTTCCGCCTAGTTGGTGGATGCTTGTGAACGGGAGAGGAGAAAGATGTTCAGGATAAACAGGACATTGGGATATTTTGAAACTTGAGCATTTTGTTTTGTACAGAGATAAAGAACTTTTCTACGTGCTCTCAAAACTAAACACAACACTTTTTAAAGTTTTGTTTTTACTCCTAAGTGATGGGAACAAAGACAGAAACTGAGTCCACCCACTAGACAAGGCTGTTCCTCAGAGGCAGCTGCCTGACTGCTGAAACTCAGATTCCCCCACAGAAGGAAGGAAGGAAGGAAACGAACGTTTACTGAGGCGCTATGCTAAGGGCTCTACGTGCAATATTTCGTTTAATCCTCATAGTGATCCTGTGTGGCAGGTACTATTATTATTAGCCTCATTTTATGGAAGAAGAAATTGGGGACCAGAAAGTTTAGGGAACTCACTAAAGACGCAAAGCTGCTAAGTGGCAAAGTCAAGATGGGACACATCTGCCATGCTCACGGAGCTTCTGTAATTCTTTTTCTAGTATATGCCAACGCTAGGAAAGTAAACCCAGAAGGTGTTCAAAAAAGAGAACATAAAAGAAAGACATAGGTTGCTTACGGTATCAGAGCATAGGGTGGTGGGGGAGGTGGGGGAGTTAATAGCTTTTCAAGCAGGGGAAATAGAGAAAAAAAGAGGCAATAAATGAGAGACAGAAACTCAGAGGCACTTCGAGTAGATAATTCTAGATCACTGTTTATATTTTATCACTCCTTATATTTTAGACTTCTTGAGAGCAAGCAGTCGTTCCTTATTTCAGTGTCACACATCTATTCCATGAGCTGCAAGCATACCCAGAACATAATGAACCTCAGGACACGCTGTATATTCAGGCCTTCTCAACCTATTTTGACAAGAGAAATGCGTATGGCTTCTGTACAAAGCCACCAGATATGGGAACCCGAAACTAAGAAGAATGGCCTGCAAGCTCACCCAACAAATCTTCCTGAATGGAAAAAAAGGGTACCACACATTCTCAAACTCTTACATTTGTTATGGAAAAGGAGAATCACATATTCCTAACTCCACCCTGAGGACAGGGATTGTGTCTCTTTCTGATTTCATCGTCTTTTTAAAAAGAATGCTGGGCTTCTACCAAGTCTGGATGTTTATGACAAGACAGGGCTTGGATGAGAGGGAGAAGAGGAGTACAGACAACTGAATGGTCGAGTCAGTGGGTGACTTGTCATCAGTGCCATATTCTAAACAACCAGAGCTAGTGCCTTGACATAAGTTGGGTTGTCACAAACATTTTAGTGCTCTCTTAAAAAAAAAAACCCAGCCCACTTAGTGAGTTTGCAGAAAGCAGCAGGACTGAGGTTCTCTTCATTTCTGGTCAAAAGCACTAGCTTGAGATGCTGGAGAAAAGAAATGGAGCTTATTTCCCCCAATAATACCATCTGGTGGTTTCTCAGGCTCTTTATGAAGAATCCTATATTGTTTGAGGCAGTAACTGGCTCATAATGAGAGCTAAACAACTGTGGCACCCACCTGTTAGAAATCAAGACGGGGGTATTAAAACCAGAAGTGCTGGCCCATTAGAAGGGCCTGACCGTTTCGTGTAGAAGGCGAACCTCTCCTAAACCCAGGGATTAGCCTGTTCACATTGGGACAATAACTGAAGCAGGTGCTCATTCTATGGGCTGTTCAGACTAATTTTTCTGACTGCCTAGAGGTAGAAGCTGAAATAGAATAAGTCCTCAAAGGGCATGACCCCAAACAGGGGATGGGGAGGTAAGTGAGACATTCCTTGTTCTTTGCTTCCTTGGACAATGGAAATGGAAACTCTTGGCACAAAATGGCAGCTGCCCTGGCACTTTGGTGATCACACTGCGGAACTAGGGCAAAAGAACTGATTAAAGAAATATGAAGAATTGTGTTTATCAAGAGATGCAGTAACTCGGAACACACCCTCACTAGTGATCTAAGTTTAAGCTCTGCATCTCTAAATAAGCAACACTTTCAAAGGGGCCACCTTATCATTATTTATAAAATAATCTGATTTTCAGGGAGTAAAACTTCTCTTTAAGCTTCTCTTTTAGATATTTTGCTTGTGGGATACTGTAGACCTGGGGGGTATTTTTACAAACCAAGTTGTAAGTGGCATTATTATTTCTAAGTACAAGGGTTTATGGTTTTACTTGCGTCTTCTTAAGATTCCATGAACATATGAGGGTGACTGGAAACTTGGTGTTAGCAATACTCTTGTTCTGATTGCCCCTATATAGACATGTCCTTGAGACTTCCAGGTTTGGCTAATTGGGTATTGGGGTTAAGAAGTGATCTTGACAGCCTGGCTGCAGGGCTCCTTCCGCCCCCACCCTCACCCCCTGGTTAGTCCCAACTGCAGTCCCATCAATCTGGAGGAAAGGAAAGGTTATGGAGGTGACAATGACTTAGCTCACCTCACGGGACAGAAATGGGTACGATTTATATGAACAGACTTCTATGGACAGAAAAAAGGTGAGAAGGAAGTCAGGGGAAAGAATTTTAGAAATACTGAGGTCCTGGAGGGCTTGAGGCAGGATACTCTGGTAGCTGAGTGGCTTTGATGTGTCAGGAGAGAGCTGGATTGAAAGTGCACTGTTTTTACTAGCTGCATAACCTTGGGCATAACTTTCTAAGCATTGTTTTCTTCATTTGTGATGTGATGATGACGATAATAATAACAATGACACTTCATAGGGTTATTGTGATTATTGAATGAGACCACCAATGTAAAACTATTTAGTATAGTTCCTGATATATAAGTGCTCAGTAAGTGTAACTTATTAAAATTATTACAAGTAAGCAACGACCTCCGAACCGCCTCTGGAAACATCCCGGGCTCCTGAACCAGAGTAGTAGGGGACCGAGGGCTTCAGCCACACTCCCTTGACATCTGCATCCAGCCCAGCAATGACCAAGCCACCACTGGAAGCCCTCTGGTCTCCCCTGCAGGAAGGGCAGGGGTGACACAGGCCTCAATCCCACCCCCCTTCCTTCTTCCATCTTCCATCCCATTTCCTTCCCCTTTCCCTTCTCCCCCTCCCACCCAACTGCTCTGCAACAACATCTTAGAATGTAAAAAAATAATAATATTAATAAATAAATAAATAAAAATAAAATAAAATAAAATAATTACAAGTATTATTGAAAATAGAAACTTGACTAAACTGCACACAGAAACAGAGGTTATAGCACCTCTTAGAAGCTGTTAATCTATATTCACGCTTACATCTGAACCACATCTGAGTTTTAAAAATTTTTAAATTAATTAATTAATTAATTAATTTTTTATTATATATATTTATGGGGTACAGAGTTGACTATCAGTATTTGTGTACGGTATGTGACACACCTGAGTTTTTAAAATGCCAGGGCATTGGAGATACACAGACCTAAGCTTAGCTTGGGGCTCTGTCACTTCGTAGCTGTTTGATCTTAGGCAAGTCATTTCCCTCTCCGGGTCTTAGTTTCCTCATATAAAACAGGGACACATAATAGCCACCTCACAGGACTGGAGGATTGAGTCAAGTATGAGCAACTGCACGTACAGGGCCTGGCACAGAGCAAGTGTCCAGTAAATGGGAGCTATAGACTAGGCTCAGGCAGACAGCCTGGCTGCAGGGCTCCTTCCGCCCCCACCCCCACCCCCTGGTTAGTCCCAACTGCAGTCCCATCAATCTGTCACTCTCCTTGGGGGTTGCCGGAAATTCCTGGCACAGATGTCTCCTACAGGGCCAAATTTTGGATATTCCTCCATCCACCCCTGTTACCACGGAATTATGGGGAGAGAGAGGAGAGAAGACCCATTGACAGAGAGAGGAGAAAACAAACGTCTTCTGTATACTCCTGCCCTGGCTAGCTCAGGCTCATGCCTGAAATAGGTGTTCGGTAAATACTTGAGGAATGTATGTACAAGTGAATGAAAAAAAAGAGACAGTGGGCAGGCATCCGGGAACAGAAAGAAATGAGAGTCTTTTCCTGGCTATGCCTTCTCAACATCTCTCTATCTCAGGGGCCTTCCTGGCTTTGGACTGTGGCCGACTCCATTTCTCTCCTTCCTTTGCAAAGGTCACATGCAATACCCTACAAGCCTCCTTCAAGATACCCAGATAGAAGCTTGGGGGTTCCCCACTTTGGATTCAGAGTACTTGAATTTCTCAGCCATGGGCAGAAAACAGCTTCATCTAATGCTGGCCTCAGGAAGCTCCTCATGAGATATCCAGTTATAATCCCACCCACCATTTTAATATTCCCTTCTTGTTCTGAGACCAAGCAGTGGGGTGCCAGGCAACAGAACCACTAGTCCACTTGCATTTTTTATTTATCACATGTAAGCAATATGAGCACCAGGTTTTGCTGCAAAGGATTTGCAAATCAATGAAGACACCTGTACACACAGGTGGATAAACGCGAACGTTGAACGTGTGCAGTAACCATTGAAGGGACTGAGGCTGAGGCTTATGCTTTTTATGGGCAACATTTTGTGCCATGGCTTATGTGCCATGGCTTCTCAGTGCCCTTCATAAGCTCAACTTCTGTTCCGACATTTGTTTCAAATAAAGTTTCCTCCCATAAAAATACCACTTAAGGACACACATGCAGAATATGCATTTGGCTTTTCCTGGGTGTTAAATATTTTATTTGATGTGCTGATTTTCATACTACATTGCTAGAAAGTTAATACACCAGTAACTGCCTGTGTGACAACCTCTCACCACAGGAGCAATAGCGATTCGGATCCTGGATCCTTGATTCTTTACCTCTCACTCCCTGTGAGCTCCTAGCCTCACTTTCATGCCCAATCTCCTGTTACCCATGAATTCTGCAAATGGCACATAAAAACGGGCAAAACATCTCCCCGCCCCAATAAATAAAAACAAGAAGGAATTGGAAAAAGAAGGTGAAGGTGCCACACTTGGCAATGCAATTTAAAATTTTAAACATGTTTTAAAGAGAACCATCTAGCCAGATCTAACACATGCAACTTCTTGATTGGTTCCATATTCACATCATCTCTGGCTCGATCCGTTTCTGGGGTCTGACTCAGCAAGCTTTTGTTTTCTCTCATTCCACACATGCTGAGAATGAGGGCTATCTATAAGTTGCCCTTTGATTGTTAAAATAAATATTGGTGAAAACCAGAGCTGACTTCCAATGTGGGCAACTCCAGCTAATGGGTCAGCGAATGAACCCTGGGAAGTGTGTTTATAACATCTGTGGTAGGGACCCCGGGGTGGGGTAATTGTGGCCTAATGGCAGCTGCTTAGGCAGCTGGTGGAGAGCAGCTGCAGGAGGGGGACTGCTTGCACGGAGGGGAGAATTTAAAGTTGGCCTCGGGTACGGCACTGTTCAAGTGGGCCTGACCCTGGGTTGAATTCTATCCTGCACTATATGTTACCAGCTTATGCGTTGACATCAGACACATGAGGAGTCGGGGGAGTGAACCAGGGTGCAAAGAAGGGCCCTTGCCTACTTCCTGAGTCGCAGCACCATTGGGGAGAAGGTGGCAATTCCTACGTGACATCCTTCCCCCTCAATATGATGTTTTGATGGAACCTAGCATTGAGAATGTACTGCGAACAGGGCTCCCATTTAAAGTTCAAAATGTCCTTTCATAACTTTTGGAAGGGAGGTTTGTATACATAGAGAGCATCTAGAATTTGCCCATTTCTGTTTAAAAAAAAAAAAAAAATCCTTCCTGACTGTAAATCCCATGCTCTGTAAATAATTTTGGGTCCAAGAAGACCAACAACTCGCATTTTCCTATCCCACCGCCCGCCCTGCTTTTGAAGCCCACAGCAAGGGGAGGGGGACGGGGCATCTGCGAGGGAGGAGGTGACAAATGGATCCAAACACACACATTCATTTAGTAAACAAGCTCGTCATCTTCTAAATCTTAAAATTCACCGTGAGCAAACACAAGCACAGGCTTCATGTGAGAAAAAAAAAAATACAGCATTTCCCTTCGAGCGATTGGGCATGGCGAGGTGGGGAGAGCCACGTCCCACCCAGGCGCACAGCACGGCGCACCTGAGTTTGGAAACAGAGTCTCAGCTGTTAAAGCTGGGGGCGGTGAAGCCACCCTTGAATTGGGCTGCGAAAGGGACAGTGGCAGGGGAAGGAGACAGCCGGCAGCCAGGCCCCTTCCTTCCAGGAGAACCCAAGTGATCTTGCCACACTTTTCCCCTTCCTCCTCCTCCCTAGCACTTCGGGGGCGCTACCCACACTCCAGGCACTGCACTTGGGGCTCTGCGAGCCCTGCCTCATTTAATCTTCACGACGTTCTGAGGTCGGCACTGTTATTATCCCCACGTGACAGAGAGGGAAACTGAGGCCCAGCCAGTTTAGGTGGCTTGTCCACACAGGTCACATCCTAGTAGGTGACCAGGATTCGAGGCCAGGTCCAGCTGACCCTAGAGCTGGTTCTCTCCCCACAGAAGCCAGCAATTTTCTCATGAAGCCTCTTCTTGTGGATCCCGTTAAGATGCAGACGCTTCATCAAGGAGGGGTCCTTTTGATCCTAAAGTTCTCCTGAGCCATTTCATGAAGAGAGGGCCCAGGCACAGCACAGAAATGGCTGCGGGGGTGGGGAATGTGGGGTGGAGGGGTGGCGCCACCAAGATGTGTCCCAATTTTCCTTTTTCTCTCCTTCATTCAAATGCTTCTTACGATGGCCTCCCATGGCTCTCAGGCCTCTCGAGGTTATTTATGAGACCCACTAGGTTTCAGTGAGGCCAGCAGAGTCGGGAGGAGATGAAGATCAAAATCAGTGTTGTTCTTTCCCTCTCCCTTCTTAACACCCAAGCTATAAAAAAAGGGTAAGTTTCATGCAGAATAATGTAACTGTCAACATATTTCTTGTTCTTATAAACTGGTACAGTTTTTCTCCCCGCTTCAAAAAAAAAAAAAAAAAAAAGATGGTCAACCCTAGCAAAGCTAAATTTATAAAGTTGTGGTACTTGTATTCTTTCTCAGAGTACTTTGAATAAGGTTCATATATAAAAAGTATGCACGCAGGGAAGTGTTATAAAACACGCTTGAATAGATTTTCTTTGATTGTGATTTAATTAACCACCCCCAGCTCTAGCTGTTTTGCTGAAAACTACTCTTATCTTAAAACTCGGTACTATTCGTACCTTGCACAGATACTATTTGTATCTTTGTTTTCTAGAACCCTGTCTCCTGTTCTGTGTGTACTGGAGTTAGACCCTCCTTGCAGTGGAGACTAAGGGATCTCAGGAACCTGTGGTTGTTTGGTGATTGCAAGCTGGTGGCAGGTAAAGGACCACCCCCGAGGACAGGGAGCAGGCATGAGGGGACAGATGTGGGCTGGAGAAAGTGATCTCACCCCAGCATGATTGGCAAGGGGGAGAGGGGAGCCTGGCGAATGCCTAACGATGGAGAAAACACAAGCTGGAGGAAGTGAGAAGGAGAAACTTGGGAGGAGGGATTAATTCAGTCGGGAGCAGCAGAAAGCGGACGAGCAGCTGAGGAAAAAGTTGACTTAGTCGGGGGCCCAGGGAGAAAAGCTAACTCAAGCAGCATAGGGCGTGGGAACAAGGGAGGCTTGAGCAACAGCTCGGGTGTCAGGTGGCTGTGAGGAGAGCAGTTTTCATTGTAACTTGGGGACTGAAGGTGGAACTCAGCCAGAAAGAACGTTGTTTCTCTTAAAGGACTGGGGTGAGGATGTAGGGGGAGACTAGGTAGTCTGGGGCTGAACCATGGTGGACTGAGAAGAAAGGGCAAGCGTATGTGTGAAAGGCTAAACAGGTTGGGCTTGTCCCTGAAATGTACCAACCTGTAACCTGTGCACTCCCCAGTTTTTCCCATTGGAGGAATCCCTCCTTGGTAACTGGCTGGCAGGGAGGGCTCCAATGTGAATGAGAGGGAACAAGAAACCTGCAGAAGCAGGAGGAACAGCATTTGGATCCTAAGGGCAAAGTCGATAGTGGAGTCTCCTCTCAAATCCTTTGTGCTCTCCCAACCTACTTTTTCCCTTGGGGGAAATAAATTTAGGTAATGGAAACCATCTGACCTAGCAAATGGTTCCTATGTACTAAGCGCTTTCTTTGTCAGCACCACGCTCACCCAGTGAGCTAACCGGCCATCCCTATATGGGATCCGAACCCGTGGCCTTGGTGTTATCAGCACCACACTCTCCCAAGTGAGCCACGGGCCGGCCCCACTAAGCGCTTTCTTTGGACCAGCATTGTGTTAAGTGCTGGGAATATGCAAAAAGAATAACTAAGCCAGGGTTCCTACATTCATGGAGTTTACAGTCCCAAATGGGAGACAGATATTAAATATATAAACTCACACCTCATTATTTAACATTAAATAGCTCATCTCAAAAAATGTGTGATACAAAGGTTAGATTCAAGTGTTACAAGAACGTATAACACAGGGATCTAACCTAGTCTTGGGGTCTGGCAAGGCTTCCCTGAAGAAGGGACATGTCCTCATCAGCTGTCAGACTGAGAGTTGGGGCTGCAGATGGGGAAGACAGTGAGCACCCGTCAATGGAATGGCCAGTGGTTACCCTTCCCTCTGCCCCTACCAGCCTTCCACCTTTCCTCTCCTGTAAGCACAGCTCAGGTGGGTCTCTGTCTTTCATCTTTGAAAGTGAGTCAATAGAGGCAGAAATCCCATTGTATGAAAATCCTGTCATCTTGGAAATATGTGTATATGTGAGTGTGCATGTGCATGTGTCTTGTAGACGTGGAATGATAATGATAATATTTAAGAAATGTTGCCTTAGAGATTGCCGCTTCTCATACACTGCTACAAGATTGAAATCACCTGGGGTGCTTCTTTTTGCCTATTTGTCTTTTGAATCCTAAAGAATTGAATCTAGTCTGTTTGCAATGGTGGGGGAGCAAAGGGTAAAGATCTTCACACAAACAATTTTGCTACTCAAGATAATACTCTTGAGCTTCATCCAAGTTCTTGTCCATTCCTTTTTATTGCACCATAGTTTAACTATTCACCTATCGAAGGATATTTTGGTTGTTTCTAGTTTTTTGCTATGACAAATAAAGCTGCTCTAAATATTCATGTATGAGCTTTTGTGTAGACATAAGTTTTCATTTCTCTGGGATCAATGCCCAGGAGTGTGATTGCTGAGTCCTGTGGTAATTGCATCTTTAGTTTTATACGAACCTGCCAAACTGTTTTCCAGAGTGGCTGTAGCCTTTCACATTCCCACCAGCAAAGTCTGAGAAATCCAGTTTCTCTACATTCTCACCAGCATTTGTTATTGTCACTGTTTTTTTTTTTTTTTTTAATATATTTCAGCTGTTTTAATAGGTGGGTAGTGATATCTCACTGTGGTCTTAATTTGCATTTCCCTAATGGTTAATAACGGTGAACATGTTTTCATGTCTTTACCATCCATATTTCCTCTTTGGTGAAACGTATCTTCATGTCTTTTGCCCATTTTCTAATTGGATTTTTTTTACTGTTCTTAAAAGTTTTTCATTTATTATAGATATGAGTCATTTGTCAGATGTGTGGTCTGCAAATATTTTCTTGTGTTTTGTAGCTTGTCTTTTCATCCTTTTAACAAGGTTTTTCACAGAGTAAAAGTTTTACATTTTGATCAGAAAAGGTTTACATTTTGATCAGGTCCTATTTATTGATTTTTCCTTTTATGGATTGTGCTTTTGGTGTCACGTCTAAGAACTTTTTGCTGCAGCCCTAGATCCCAAAGACTTCCTCCTGTTTATTTTTTAAAGTTTTGTAGCTTTTACATTTAAGGCCACGTTCCATTTTGAGTTAGTTTTGTATAATATGTGAGACTCAGGTTGAGTTTTGTGATGGTTAATTTTGTGTCAACTTGACTAGGCCACAGTACCCAGATATTTGGTGAAACACATCTGGATATTGCTGTTAGGGTATTTTTTATATGAGATTAACATTTAAATCGGTGGACTCTGAGTAAAGCAGGAACACCTTCCCTAATGTGGGTGGGCCTCACCCAATCAGTTGAAAGCCAAAAGAAAAAGACTAACTTCTCCTGAGGAAGAGGAAATTCTGCCAGCAGACTGACTTTGTACGCAAGCTTCAATGTTAACTTTTCCCTGGGTCTCCAGCCTGCTGGCCCACCTGTACATTTTGGACTTGCCAGCTTCCATAATACCATGAGCCAATTCCTTAAAATCAATCTCTCTCTCTCCGTCTCTTTCTCAAACACATATACACGCACACTCTGTTGGTTCTATTTCTCTGAAGAACCCTGACTACTACAAGGTATTCCTACCCCTGCCCCATAGATGTATGATTTCTCCATCACAACTTGCTATCTTTTCCCCATTGAATTGCCCTTTGTGCCTTTTAAAGAAATCAGCTGGCTATATTTATGTGGGTCTATTTCTGAGTTCTGTTCTGTTCTATTGCTCTATGTGTCTATCCCTCTGGCAATACCATACAATCTTGATCACTGTAAATATATAATAGGGCCAACTAATTTCTCCTACTTTATTCTTTTCCAAAATTGTTTTAGCTACTCTATTCCTTTGACTTTCTGTATAAATTTTAGATAAAATTTTACAAAAGTCTTTCTGGGATAAAAACAAATAACCCAATTAAAAAATGGGCAAAGGAGCTGAATAGGCATTTCTCAAAGGAAGATATACGAATGGCCAACAGACACATGAAAAAATGCTCAACATCACTCAGCACTCGGGAAATGCAAATCAAAACCACTTTGAGATGCCATCTCACTCCAGTTAGGATGGCTAACATCCAAAAGACTGAGAATGATAAATGTTGGTGAGGATGCGGAGAAAAAGAAACTCTCATACATTGTTGGTGGGACTGCAAAATGGTGCAGCCTGTATGGAAAATGGTATGGAGGTTCCTCAAACAATTGCAGATAGATCTACCATACGACCCAGCTATCCCACTGCTGGGAATATACCCAGAGGAATGGAAATCATCATGCTGAAGGGATACCTGTCCTCCAATGTTTATTGCAGCTCTATTTACAATAGCCAAGAGTTGGAACCAGCCCAAATGTTCATCAGATAAGTGGATAAGGAAACTGTGGTTCATCTGCACAATGGAATACTACTCTGCTATTAAAAAGAATGAAACAATGCCATTTGCAGCAACATGGATGGACTTAGAGAAAATTATATTAAGTGAAACAAGTCAGGCGCAGAAAGAGAAATACCACATGTTCTCACTTATTTGTGGGAGCTAAAAATAAATAAATAAATAAATATACAGGGCCGACCCCGTGGCGCACTCGGGAGAGTGCGGCGCTGGGAGCGCAGCAACGCTCCTGCCGCGGGTTCGGATCCCATATAGGGATGGCCGGTCTGCTCACTGGCTGAGCGCGGTGCAGCCGGTCACAAAAAAGACAAAAAATAAAAATAATAAAAATAATAATAAAATAAATATACAAACAAATAAAGGGTGGGAGGGGGGAAGAAGAGACTATATAGAATTGGCATGATATTTTCTTTAAATGTTTGGTGGAATTCTCCAGTGAAACCATCTGGGTCTAGAGATTTCTGTTTTGGGAGTTTTCAAATTATAAATTTAATGTTCTTAATAGTAATAGAGCTGCTAACTGTATTTTTATCAGGTGAATTGCGGTAGTTTGTGTTTTTCAAGGAATTGGTCCATTTTATCTAAGTTGTTAAATTCAGGTGTGTAGAGTTGTTATCCTTTTGATATCTGCAGGGTCTGTTATGATATCCTTTGTTTTGTTCTTGATATTGGTAATTTGTTTCTTCTTTTTTGTCAGTCTTGCTAGAGGTCTGTCAATTTTATAGATCTTTTACAAAGGAATAGCTTTTTGCTTCATTAATTTTCTTTATTGTTTTCTCTTTTTCAATTTCATCAATTTCTACTCTTTATTATTTCCTTCCTTCTGCTTTTTTTTTTTTTTTGCTAAAATAATGCCTTTTATTGGAATTATATACCCTATTTAAAAATGAAATATTTAAAATATATAAAGAGGTAAAAATTGCTCAGGTACCCATGAATAATGGTCTAAGAAAGAAAATACCACTGACAAAGCTGAAACCAAATTATGCACCTTTGAAAAAATAATGGGAGGGCTGGCCAGTTAGCTCAGTTGGGAGAACATGGTACTGAAAACACCAAGGTCAAGCGTTCGGATTCCCTTACTGGCCAGCCATCAAAAAATAAATAAAGAATAACCAGAGAAAAATTAAAGGTTTTCCATATTGAATTAATCACCAATCTAATTTTATTTTCCTTTTTTTTTTTTAACTTTTATTTTGTCGATATACATTGTGGTTGATTATTGTTGCCCCTTACCAAAACCTTCTGCTTGCTTTGTGTTTATTTTGCTCTTTTTTTCTAGGTTCTTGAGGTGGGAGTTTAGATTATCGATTTGAGATCTTTCCTTTTTTCTAATGTGTGATTTAGTGATATAAATTTCCCTCTCAGCATGGCTTTTGCTGTGTCCCACAAATTTTGAAATATTGTATTTTTATTTTCCATTAAGTTCAATGTATTTTTATTTATTTATTTATTTATTTTATAGGACAATTTAAGGTTACCTGTTTACCAACATTCATGGTGGAGTGTTTTATTTATTTATTTATTTTTGTCTTTTTCGCGACCGGCACTCAGCCAGTGAGTGCACTGGCCATTCCTATATAGGATCCGAACCCGCGGCGGGAGTATCGCTGCGCTCCCAGCACCGCACTCTCCCGAGTGCGCCACAGGCTCGGCCCCTGTATTTTTATTTTTTTAATAAATTATTTTTTTTAAGTTTATTTATTAATATTATTTTTTTACATTGTATGATGTTGTTGCCTAGCAGGTGAGGGGGAGGGAGAGAGAGGAAGGAGGAAAGAAATAGGGTGGGAGAAGAAGGAAGGAGGAGGGGTGGAGTTGAGGACCATGGCACCCCCCTCATTCCTACAGGGGAGACCAGGGGGCTTCCAGTGGTGGCTTGGTCATTGCTGGGCTGGGTGCAGATGTCGGGGGTGTGTGGCTGAAGCCCTCACCACCCCACCACCCCAGCTCAGGAGCCTGGAGCACTTCTTGTGGTGGCTCAGTGGTCATGGCTGGGCTGGTTGTGGGTGTTGGGGGGGCATGGCTGAGGCCTTCCACCTCCCACCACCCTGGCTCAGGAGAGCCTGGGGTGCTACCTGTAGTGGTTCAGTGGTGTGGCTGGGCTGGTTGCAGGTGTCAGGGGATATGGCTGAGTCCCCCAGCCTTCCTTCCTCCGTGGTTTGGTAGCCCAGGGGAATTCTGGTCCTTCTAGGTGTTATAGGCGTTCTTCGGTGACGTGAGACCTTTACTAGTTAATATCAAACTTTGATCTGTGGGTGTTTTGTTTTTTCTTGCAGTTCTGTGTTGCATTATTTGCTGTTCCCACCACTTAAACTCTACACTGGAACTAATTTGTTGTCCTCTGCTTACTTCTAAAATAGAGGAACTTCCCATGGAGACCAGCACTTGAGCTCTGTGGCTGAACTAAATTGCTACTTTGCTGCTGATTCCTTGGGGAAGGCTTTTTGTGCAGCTCAGGTTTTAATAGTTGACTTTATAGGTACTTCCAGCTCTTGTGAGTTCCAATACAGCTGGGTTGTGTAGAAACTCTGGTCTAGGCCTGAGTCTTTTCAGCAAACTGCACCCCCTGAAGTTCTATATTCCTGATTAGTCTCCACTGAGTGGTACTGTGCTGATTGGGGGGCAGATCAGCTGTTCATGCTGTGCCCCGATGTTCCCCCAGTGGGCCCATCTCCCCCACCGCCTGTGCTCCAAAGACTTCCCAAGGGGTAGGCTGTGCGCCAGTCCCTTGTGATGACTCATCGGCCTCTGAGTGGCTCTTTTTTTCAGTTGCTGTGGTTCTTCATTCTTATGTGGGTCTATGGGAACCCTATTGGTAATCTTGCTGGCCTGAGGGCCACCAAAGACCTCTTCTTCCCTGCCACCTCCAAGCAACTTCATCTGAAGGGCACAGCAGCAGCTTTTGCCAGCTCCTGCTCCATGTACTCACCAGCTCCAGCCTTGAAGTGGCCAGGGCTCAAAACGGTCAGAGTGGTTCTTTATTTCTCTTGTTGTGGCTTCTCCTGCCTTCATGCCCTCCATAGGTCTCTCCTCCTCTTCCCCTGAGCCCTAGTGGCCCCAGCTTGGCTGCTGTTGCTTTTTAATAGTTGTAAATTGGTTGATTTGTGGGGGAGAGTGATGCTGGGGACCGTCTATTCTGCCATCTTGACAGGAAGCCCAATGTATTTTAAAAATTTCTCCTGACACTTCCTCTTTGACCCATAGATTATTTAAAAGTAGGTTGTTTGGTTTCCAAGTGTTTGGATATTTTCTGGTTATCTTTCTGTTATTGATTTCTAATTTGATTTCATCATGGTCAGAGAACACACTGTGTACAGTTTCAACTCTAAATTTGTTAAGGTTTGTATTATGGCTCAGATGTGGTCTATCTTGGTATGTTTCACGGGTACTTGAAAAGAATGTATGTCCTACTGGTGTTGGATGGAGTGTTCTATAAACATTGATTAGATCCTGTTAGTTGGTGGCATTGTTGGGCTCTTCTGTCTAGTTGTTCTGTCAATTGTTGAAAGAGTGATGTTGAAATCTCCAATTATAATGGTGAATTGGTGTATTTCTTTTTCAGTTCTATCAGTTTTTGCCTCACATGTCTTGCTTCGCAAACAACTCTGTTTGGCACATACACATTTAGGATTGTTATGTCTTCTTGGTGAATTGACCCTTTTATCATTAAATAATGTCCCTCTCTATCTCTGGTAATTTTTGTTCTCTGAAGTCTATCTGATATTAACATAGCCACTAATGCTTTCTTTTGATTAATGTTTGCATAATGTATATATTTCCATCCTTTTACTTTCAACCTCATTATATCATTATATTTAAGGTGAGTTTCTTGTAGTGTGCATATTATTGGGTCTTATCCACTCTACCAATCTCTGTCTTCTGATTGGTGAATTTAGACTTTTTACATTTTTACATGTAATTATGTATATGTTAGGGTCTAAGCCTGCCATTTAATTCTTTTTTTTTTTTTTTTTTTTTGTATGTGTCAAGCACTCCATTTAATATTTTAGTTTTGGGGGTTTTTTTGTTTTTTTTTCCCTGCCCTATGGGCACTTAAATATTTTGTGGAATATCATTTTGATCTATTTGTAGTGGTTTTGAGTGTATATCTTTGTATATATTTTTAGTGGCTGCTCTAGGGATTACACCGTATATGCATAACTTATCACAGTCTACTGATAGTGTTATCTTACCAGTTTGAGTGAAGTGTAGAAACCTTATGTCTATTAATGTCCCTTTATTTCCCAGCTTATAACTGTTTAAATATTTCCTCTACGTACGTTTAGAACTACATTGGACAGTGTTATTTTTGTTTCAATCATCAAACAAAATTTTGAAGACTCAAGAAGGTAAGGAAAAGTCTATTTTATTTATTTATGTTTTTGCTTATTGTATTCTTCCTTCTGAATGTTCCACGATTTCTTTTTTTTATCATTTTCATTCTGTTTAGAGAACTTCCCTCAGCTATTCTTTTAGAATAGGTTGGATGGGGACAGATTCTCTTAATTTCCCTTCATTTGTGAATGTCTTGATTTCTCTTCATCCCTGAATGATAGTATTTGTGGGATATAGGATTTAGTTCTTTTCTTTCAGCGCTTGAAAAATGTGCTAATTCCTTCTGGCCTACATGGTTTGTGATGAGGAAACTGCTGTCATTCAAATCATTGTTTTTCTGTTAATAATATTGTTTTTCCTCTGTCTGCTTTCAAGATTTTTTTTTTTGTCTTCAGTTTTCAGAAGTTTGACTATCATGAGTCCTAGTGTGGATTTCTTTGCATTTATCCTGTTTGGGGTTCTCTTAGCTTTTTGAATCTTTAGGGTTACATCTTTTGCCAAATTTGGAAAAACTTCAGCCATTATTCCTTCTAATACTTTTCAGCCCCACTCTCTTTGTCCTCTAATCCTGGGACTCCAATGACATAAATGCTATATTTTTCATAATACTGCCACAGGACCCTGAGGCTATGTTAATTTTTTTTCCAGTCTGTTTTCTCTTCGTGTAATTTCTATTGGTATATATTCATGTTCAGTGATTCTTTCCTTTGTCCCCTCCATATTTCTGTTGTGTCTGTCCATTGAGATTTTCATCTTGGTGAGTGTGTTTTTCAGTTCTAAAATATACGTATGGTTCTTCATATCTTCTTATTTGTTTGCTGAGACTTTCTGTTCTTTTTATTTATTTCAAGCACGTTTGTAATTTCACAATGAAGGATTTTCATACTAGCTTTTTCCAGATCTTCGTCCAATAATTCTAACAGCTCAGTCATCTTGGTGCTGGCATGTATTGATTGTCTGTTTTATTCAGTTTGAGATCTTCCTGGTTCTTGGTGTGGAGAATGATTTTCAATTGAATCCTTTTCATTTTGGATATTATGAGACCCTGGTCTTATTTAAGCCTTTTGTTTTAGCTGATTTTTTTCTAACACTGCTCTAGCAGGAAAAAAGGAGAGATGTTGTCTTGTTACTGCCAGACTGGGGTAGAAGTTAGGCTCCCCACTTCGCTGCCATGGTAGGGGGTGGGGGTCACAGTTGTTCCTGTGGTATTTGGCTATAGTAGAGCAGTAACTGTCTAAAAGTGGGGTTTTTTGTTTGTTTGTTTGTTTGTTTGTTTTTGTCTTTCTAGGAAGCCACTTGTCTGGTCCTTTGGCTAGAGAGAGTAAGCTTTTGTTGAGGCTTTTAAAAAATATCTGCTCCTATTGCAGACCTCTCCAGTAGCCTGTCTGGGATATGTGAGGCAAAAACAAAGCCCAGGAAACTCACCACCATGTCCTTCTTTGGGACCTGAGGTCCTTAGCCAATCTGTGTGTGTATGTATGTATATATGGACGTGTGCGTGTGTGTGTGTATATAAAGTGTAGGGTTTTATATATATATCTTTTTATGTTATATATATATATATATATGTCTAGGGTTTTTGATTGTACTTAGCGAGAGGAATAGGGAAAAGCACATCTATTCCATCTTCTTGGAAGCAGAAGTTCTCAGTTGACTTTTAGGCTCACACATCTCTGATTAGTTATTAAATCTCATCACTTATCTCTGAAGATATTTTATGGCTGACCCATGGCTCACTTGGGAGAGTGTGGTGCTGATAACACCAAGGCCACGGGTTCAGATCCCCTTACTGGTCATCTTTTAGAAAAAAAAACCAAAACCATATTTTAACATGCCATCTTTGTTCAGTGAGTGTGTCATACTCATGTAGCTTGTGAGATGTTGAAGCAAAACCATAGACTAAAGCATCCCCAGAGTTCTCCAGCTGCTCAGCTGGTGATGGGTTCCTTGAGTCTGTACTGCTCCTGAACTAACAGGTTTTCAATATGTGCCCAGAACTGCACTGGGTGTATAAGAGACTACGGAGAAAGATGTGGCCTCAACTCTCAAGGTATTTAATGTCTAGTTGGGAGGACAAGAAAAATGAATTGTTCCTCTCAGGGCCTGGCATAGAGTAGACACTCAATATATGCTTGTTGCGTGAATGAATGCTGCTGAACAAATGCTAATTGCCCCTAAATGACAAGTGCTAAACTGCATTGTGTGATGCAGACCAGAGGTGCTGTATAAAGCCACAAGAGAGGCAGCAATGTGGGCTGAAGTTGTCAAGAAGGGTTTTCTTAAGGAGGTAGAGGTTGAGTTGTCTGGTTGGTAGGGTAGCATCTGGAGGTATTTTTTTAAGGAAAAATTGACAGGACTTGTTAACAGACTGTTGTGGGAGGTAAAAGAGTAAAAAGGCAAAAACAGACCTTTGTTTAGGTCCTGGGTGATGGGGAGACAGGGGAAACATCATGAGTTTAATTTTGTACCTGATTAGCTTGAGCTGTTAGGAAAATACCCAAGCACAAGTGCACAGTAAGTATTTGGAATATCTGGGGCTGAGGGAACAATTATACTAGAAAAACGTATCTTTTCACCGAGAGTCTCCAGAAGATGGAGAATCTAGTCCCAACTTTGCAGCCAACAAATCAAGGCAACTCACAACTCCTCCCTGGGTTTTGGTTTTCTCATCTAGAAAATGGGTTGCACTGGTAGGTGGTTTTTTTATGAGATAACATTTTGATCAACATAGTATCTGGTATTTGGAAAGAGCCCTATACTTGTTGGACTATTTTCCTTTTAACTCTAAAGGTCTAGGATTCTGTAATTTCTTCGAAATGTGAATAGTCCTTAATATATCTGCCTTCTATGGATGGGTTTTTACTTAGTATTTTTCCCAGCAGAGCCCACCAGTTTATATTATGTGAAGCTAAGAATGTAAGAGAGGGAGGGTTGTACACGTTGCATCTCAATCTTTTCAGATTTTTTTCTCTCTTTTGCAGTTTTCATGCTTGAATCAGAAAAGCCTCCATTTTGGCTGACTCCAGCCCTCTACTCAGGGGAGTAGAATGGGCAGGTAGCCATTAGTACACAGGAAGGGAGGGCTTTGTGGTATCTTAAAGCCATTGGATTTTATTTATTTTCAGTTTGCTCAACATTTGTTCCACAGATCTGGACAGTTTAAAAAGGGGTGGAGATGGAGAGAGGAAAGGATGAAAATTAACTAGGCCTAGAGACAAAGGATGAACACATTTGCCTTTTAATATCAAACTGGAGCTCAGAGCACTTACACTTGAAAAGACTTCAGGGCTTTATTTCGTCTTTCTGAAGACTGAACACTGCCGTGACTGTCCACGTGGCATCTGAAGAGTTGACTTTGGTTGGAGAAATGATTGATTCCACACCTTGTTACTATGATTTTATAAATGCAAGCCCTCCATTTATCATAAGTAGTATTTATTTTTTCAAAAAGATACTTTAAAGAGTTTAAAGTAGGAGAAAATCATTACAAAAATAAGAAAATGAAAATCACTCATAATCTCATGATGTAGAGATAATTATTGTTAATATTCCTATGTATTTCTTTCCAGTGTTCTTTTTTTCACACACACACACACACACACACACACACACACACACACACAAATACACACTCACACTTGGGATCATACTGTACGTTCATTTGTGTATCCTTCCTTCCCCTATTTAATTTAGGTTGTGAGCATTTCCCTATGTTGTTAAATATCTTCTAAACACGAATTTATATAAATCACACAGCATTTCATAGTATAAATGTTACCATGTAGGATTTCATAGTATGTACAACTTAAAATGTTTCTACTTTTTCTTATTTTAAATGATGCTACGACAAATTTCCTAGTATTTATATTTTGTTGTGCATCTCTATTAATTTTTTAAGGATAAATCCTTAGAAAGACAATTACTGGGGGAAAGAATGAGGACACTGTTAAGGCTTTGGCACATTTTGCCAAGTTGCCCTGTGCGAGAGTTGTACCGATTTGCATTCCCATTAGTGTTTGAGAAGGCCTGACTCACTGCATTTACATGGAATCCTCCACCATCATGTGTACATGACACTGATTTGGATCATTTCAGTTCAAAGAGCATTTACTGAGCACCTACTATGTGTAGGGTAGTGTGTTAAGCATTAGACTCACTCCTGTTATGCACTGTAAGTGCTAGATAGATAAAAGACGTACAAAGATGATTAAAAATGCAAGTGAAATGTAACAGTATATACATATATCAAATATATACGTCTTACACATCATTCAGCATTTAAATAGCTATTGAGGGAAGATACTGTGCTAGCTAATTTAAAAAATAATTTAGATCTTGTGAGAACTTAAAAAAATGCATTAATATGAATCTTGCAAACAACAGAGGTTCAGTTGTGATCATTTATACTGTATTTTCTGGTGTAAACTGGAGTAGAAATGGAGAGAAATATTATAAATCCACATATTTTTAAAAAGAAAAGAATCCCCATTTGGGTGAAAGGACAGTTTTTGATTTTGTCAGTCCCCTTTAGAAAGTTAACCTACTGGTTATCAGAGAAGGGGGACACAGAACGCACATAAAGCTAACCTCCTTCTGGCAGCTGGGGATAATTTGTCAGTCTCCTTTGAAATGTGGCTTTGTGCTCACTGGTGAAGGCAGCTGGAACAGAAAAAGCATGACAGACAAAAGCTGAAATCCACACGAAGAAAGGTCTTTTTCCCAAAAATTACTGCCTGAGTTAGCAACGGTCACAACAGAAAGTGAATGTATATCTTCCCAGCAACAAGCACGTCTATGCCACAGGAGGCATTTAGAATGGCTGTAGCCCTGAACAGGGCTCTGGATAACATTTAAACTAAGCCTTCCCACTCCCATGAGAAATTACACCCTCAAATTAAATCTGTCTAAAGCTGAGACTGAAGAAAATAAAAGTGTCATGTTTTGAAATCAGTCAAAAGCATTTACTATTCTGAAAAGGAAGACCTATTTAATAACAGTGGATGATGGTGCAAGAAACAGAGGTTTAAGTACATGATATCAAGTTAAAAAGTAACCAATGGCATAACTAAAAATAATACTATTAAACTGGAAACAACCTAAATGTCCTTCAACTGGTGGATGGATAAACTGTGGTACATCCATGCAATGGAATACAACTTAGCAATACAAAAGAATGAAGCACTGACCCACAAATCTCAAAATAGTTATAACAAGTGAAAGAAAGTAGTCTCAGAAGGTCACATACTGTATGATTCTGTTTCTATAACATTCTAGAAAAGGCAAGGGATTGGGGGTAAAGGGAGAAGTGATTACAAAGGGTAGCATGAGGGAATTGGGGGGTGATGAAACTGTTCTATATTGTGATTGTGGTAGTAGTTATATGACTTTATGTATTTGCCTAAACACATAGAGCTGTACACCGAAAAAAGTAAATTTTACTGTATGCTACTCGTATTTTTAAAAGTGAATTTAAAAATCTCATAAAAATAATACTATCAAGCAGGGTGAGGTGGAGGAAAGAGGTGGTTAGGAGTAATGTTAAGTGAGCTAAATCCTCAGTTTTTATAGCAGGGAGTCAATAGATAAGGTCCAAAATGGATAAATCAAGAAATAGGAGTAGAGGCCTGTTATTTAGAGATACAGAAGTAAACACCAGATGAATTGAAAACAGAATCTGTTCAAAATCATTGCCTCTGAGGAGTGGGAATGGGGGTGGGGAGGGGTGAGGCAGAGAACTGTTGTTTTTTATTATAACTTCTTCTGTATTATTTGATATTTTTAAACCATGCTCATGTATTACTTTGATTTAAAAATAAATGTAGTGGAAAATGCACTGTACTGGGAATCAAGAAACCTGATCTCTAACCCTGATTCTGCACTAATTGAGCAAATCCCTTCTCTCTGGGCCTTGATTTCTACATCTGTATGATAAAGGGGTTGGGCTAAATAGTCTTTTAAGATCCCTTTCATGCCTAAAGAAAATTAGAAAATTGGATTATTTGCATATCCCCAACAATTTTTTGTTGAATGCAAAGCTAAGAAACAGACATTTTTATTTTTAAAGCTGGAAGGAACTAAATCATCAAATTAAACAGTCTCTTTCAACCACTGAAGAAACCAGACACAGATTGGTTAAAAGATGCACTCAGAATGACAGTTACTTGGTGACAGAGCTAGGACTGGACAAGGCTCCTCATGGTTCTTGCCGTCGAACCACACAGCTTCTCCCAGACCTAATGGAATCATTCCCGGGCACCAGGGCTGACAAAAATTCCCTGGGATGACACCAGAAGTGTAATTCACATGCTGACATGGTTTTGTTGGCCTAGGAGATGAGTCAGAATTTTGGAAGTGGTCCCTGACATGAGCATGCATGATGCAATACCATAGGCATCCCAAAGTTGGTCAAGGCTACGTTAAAGTCCAATTTGGGGGGCTCCATTCCCTAATAGCTGTCCAATATGCTGGCCTACTGATTTCTCCTTTTGCATCATAGGAATCCCACCACTCAGAAATACCTCCATTCTTACTCCGATTTCAAACAATGGGCTCGTCCATTTTTTCTCATCTCTCTCTCTCTTTTTTTTTTATCTCTAGAATCTTTAAGCTCGTGCCATGTTTCACTGAAATCCACCAAGTATGATAGAAGCTATGTCCACTTGGAAACTTTTATCTGCCATCATCAAATTAAAAAGGTATCTTGGGATGGTTTCACAATCCTCCTAAGGAAGGGAGTTGAAACAGACCCTGACTTGGAGCACTCCATCTTCCTAGGAAAGACCTTCCATGTTGACCAGCAGGCAGGCTAGAAGCACGTGCATTTTGCCAAGCATCCCCTCCCCCTTTGCTGGGGCCTGCAGGCTCACTGGCCCCTCATCGCACAAGGTCTGAGGTTTATAGAATAAGGACACCATTATGCGGGGCTATCATTCTTCCTCAGTGGAAACAACACTGCCCTTTGTAAGCTCCCAGCTAACTTCAAAGGGAAACATTGCTCACAGTGCCTTTCTAGTTCCAGACTCTTCTTCAGACGATAGTGAGTCAGAGCAGGAATTTTCAGGTAGCCCCCCTGTTGGTGCTTTGTCTACCTAATCTAAACAAGATTGTATTTTTTGAAATCTCCTCGGAAAACAATTGTTTGCCAACTTCTGTGCTCCCTGTCTGTCAGTGCTCCCACTCAAGCCTGGCTTTCTGCCTAGTTCTGAATCCTGACTTACCTACTGCCTGGCGTTTACTTCACAACAGCTGGCCCAGGGATCTCAAGTACTTAGCCTCAGCTGCCAGCTTAGGGAAAGAGAGGCCCCTGTAGTTGAGCCTGTGACAAAGACAGCATTTGTTCCCACACTGGTATTCTCAATGTCAACAGCAGTGACAGGCTCCAAAGGGGATCATGCCCAGTCACTGCCCACTTGATGAGGGCTCCACAAACCCAGGGATGTTCATATATCCTGTGTGTGACATCCAGAGTCAGCTTTGACTCTCCCCACAGTGCTGCATGGTGGCTGGAAACCAGGAATAGGATTCCCACTTTATAGCAGGGAAAAGCAAATGCCCAGAGATTAGGGGACTCGCCCGAGGGAATGATGATCATTTTGTTCAAAACCAGAATCAGGATATCTGGGTCTGACAAACGTTGGTTTCTGTGATTTGCCAACCTGGTTTATGTGTAAAGTGCTATAACCTGGCTTGCTCGTCACTGAGTGACTGTGGTGGTGCCAGCCAAAGTGATGGATGTTGGAGAGGAGGTTGCTGCGAGGGTAGAGGAGACTCAGGACACTGAAGAAACATGGCAAAGACAGACTGTGCTCAAGACTGTCTCTCCTGGGGGGTAGGTGGCATTCCTGTCTTGCTTCCACCAACAAATGTTGACTGTGCCAGGCACTGGGATGACAGAGATGGTTCAGATATGCCCTGTCCTCAACGTGTTCAAATTGGATGAGGGTATCACCAGTCTCGGTGGTGATTGGGGACTATGACAGAGAGTCCAGCCTGTGACCTGAAGAGGTTCATGTTTACCCCTGGGCTGGCCAATAGAAAATGCTGTTTGTGTGGTTTTTCTAACTGGAGTGATGGGCGTACACTGAATGACTCACTTTGATTCTCTTCCTTGAGAATAGGATCCATTTTGTCACTAATTTGGCAAGACTACTTATCATAATGTTCAAAAATATAGCTTCAAGATATAATTAAGGTCTCATATCAGTTGATTTTAAGGTAATCAAAAAGGAAGGTTATCTTGGGTGGTCCTGACTTAATCAGGTGAAAGCTATTAAAAGAGGGGCTGGGCCCTTCCTGAAGAGAGAGAGCATTTCCTGCTGGCCTCGAAGAAGCAGACAGCCAGGTTGTGAAGACAGGGGCAGCCTCTAGGAGCCAAAGATCTCAGTACTATAACAGCAAGGAACTAAAGTCTTCCAACAACCCACACAAGCTTGGAAGAGTACCCCAAGCTCCAGGTGAGAATGCATCCTAGACAGCACCTGAACTGCAGCCTTGTGACATCCTGGGCAAAGGACCCAGCTAAGTGGTGCCCAGACTCTGAGCCATGGAAACTGAAAAAATAAATGTGTATTGTTTTAAGCTGCAAATATATCTTCATATGATTATATTTTGGTTGTTGAGTTTTTCTTTTCAACAATAAAAGTGGTGGCATTCTCTGGTTCCTCAGGAAGTTAAACACAGAATGACTATATGACCTGGCAAATCCATTCTTAGGTATAGATCCAAGAGAATTGAAAATAGGTATTCAGACGGAAACCTGTACATGAATGTTCACAACAGCACTATTCACAATAGCCAAAAGGTGGAAACAATCCAATATCCATTAGCTGATGAATGGATAAAAGAAATATGGTTTGTCCATACAATGGCATATTACTCAGCCACGAAAAAGAATGAAGCTTGATACATACTATAACATGGGTGAACCTCAAAAACATTATACTAAGTGAAATAAGCCAGACACAGAAGGACAAACATCTTAAGCATCCCAGTTATATGGAATATCCAGATTATGTACATCCACAGAGACAGAAAATAGATTAGTGGTTATGTAGGGCTGGGGGGAGGGAAGAATGGGCAGTGAGTACTTAATAGGATTTCCTTTTGGGATGATAAAAATGTTCTGGGACTAGATAGTGGTGATGGCTGCATAACACTGTAAATGTACTTTATGCCACTGAACTGTATAATTTCAAATGGTTAAAATAGTACAGTTTGCGGTGTGTATTTTACCACAATAAAAAATGTGGTGCCATTCTTTCTGCTAGTAATGTTATCATCTCCCACTATGCCTGCTGAAACACACACACACACACACACACACACACACACACACACACACACACACACACGTGCATGTGCACACATTTTGTCTGGATAACTCCTACTTATCCATCATGATTCATTGTCCCCAGGGAAATTATTTTGCCCTCCTTCTCCAGGTCATGGTCCCATGTTATATCCATTCATAGCCCCTTCCACTTCCCTTCACTAGCATCACATAACAATTGAAATAAAATCATTATTTATAAGATCATTTGTTCAACACCTACCTTTCCCACTAGACTGCAAGCTACATGAAGGCAAGGTTCATGCCTACCTTGGTCACTGCTTAGAAGAGTGCTTGGCACATAGTAAGTACTCAGTAATTGTTTGTGGATTTTTTTAAAGAGTATTTTCTAATGTTATTCTGAGAGCCATCTGAGAAGCATAAACCATTCTCTATAGCTATCAAAAGGTAGGTAATCAGTTGAAGTAAATGGCCAGTGTCTTAATCTGCTCAGGCTGCCATAACAAAAACATAAACAACAGACATTTATTTCTCACAGTTCTGGAGGCTGGAAAGTCTAAGATCAAAGTGCTGGTCAATTTGGTTCTTAGTAAGGGCACTCTTCTTGCCTCACATGGCATTGTCTTGGTGCATGTGGGTGAAGAGAAAGTAAGCAAGCTCTCTGGTGTCTCTTCTTATAAGGGCACTAATCCCATCACAGCGGCCTCACCCTCATGACCTCATCTAAACCTAATTACCTACCAAAGGCCCCATCTCCAAATACCATCACATTGGGGGTTAGGGCTTCAGCATATGAATTTTTTGGAGGGGAGACACAAGTCAGTCCATAGCAGCAAGTGTGCATTAAATAGACATTAAGCATCAATGGAAGGGATAAGGGATAATATTTGTGGGTAGGATATTAATGTTGATGTTTTCACTATACCTCACCCCCTCAACCCACCAATGGTGTCTATTCACTTTTGGCTCTGGCACCTCCTAAAATCTCTTCTCTGTCATGGTTTTCCTTGGGTTCCAGTATCATCTCAAAGCTTCTAGGAAACTAGAGAACAGTTTTGCTTGGTGCCATATTTAGACTTAGTGCTGTGGATTGAATGTTCCCCTAAAACTCATTTAAGCTTGACCCCCATTGTAACAGTGCTAAGAAGGTGGGAAATCAGATCATGGGAATTGAAAGGTGGGGCCTTGAAGTGGTGATTAGATTGTGAGGACTGTGCCTTTGTGAATGGATTGATCTGTTCATGGAGTACTGGACATGGTTCTGATGGCTTTATAAAGAGAGCAAGTAAGAACCTTAGCTCTCTCTTGCTCAGCCATCTGTCATGTGATACCCTGCATCACTGTAGAGAGTCACCATCAAAAGGAAAGCCCCCACCAGATGTGTTCCCTGAACCTTGAACTTCTCAGCCTCTAAACTGTAAGAAATAAATTTCATTTCTTTGTAAATCACCCAGTTTCAGGTATTCTGTTATAAGCAACAGAAATGGACTAATACAACTAGTAACATAAGTCCCCCTAGGAACCCCTACCAACATCAAGGTTCACTGTTGTCACCCTTGCCATGCCCTCTGCTCAGTCCAGACACCTGCTGCTTGCTTCTTACCCATGTGGATCAGACAAGGGCACTTTGCATTGGATGACACAGCCATCCATGTGGATCCCACAGCTCAAAGTTGGTCGGGGAGACAGGCTGGGGTGACAGCAGGTAGGAGAGTGGCAGGCTGGAGTTGTTGAACTGATGTGACTATAACAGCTGGTCATCGTGGCCTCATGTAAACACAATTTATATAAAATAATCCATGTTAAGATGCCTAATACATTTTAAGCACTCAATAAATGTTAATTATTATACTTTTATAATGAAGGTATTTTATGCATCTATTAAAATCATGTTTTTAAATAATATTTAGGCATGTAGGAAAGTTATTGCTAAGTGAAAGAAGGAGATTACAAAGAATGTGTACAGTATCATCTCATTTTTACAAAAAATGTGATATACGTATAAGAGAGATATTGTATAGTAATTAGAGCTCAGGATCTGAAGTTAGGCTAATAAGTGTACTGTCACTTATTAGCTGTGTGACCTAGAGGAAGTTACTAAGTATCTCTGAACCTCAGTTTCCCTATCTGTAAAATGGAGACTATATATATGAGGGTACTTCAAATAGTTCATGGAAAGATTTGTATCATCTTTCAATTCTATTTTTACGTAAACCTTTTGAAGTACCCTCATATATATATATATTTTTGCAATGATATGTTTGCATTGGAAAACCTAAGAGATGTGAGTGAACTGTAATTTTACATCAGAATTAACAGGAGTTCAGTACAGTAGCTAGATGCACAGTGAACACACAGAAATCAAAACTTTCCTATATGCCAGCAATAACCAGTCAAAAAATATTATTAAAAAAGACAGAAGTCACAAGACAGGTGTAGGCTTAGTGCAAAGAGCTGGACGTTCCCTCTGCCCAACTCTAGGTCATACTCAGACTCCGGGTTTGGAAGCAGCTCCCCTGGTGCCACCTTCCCAGGCTTATTAGCCTCTGACCCTTGGGCCTCTTCCTCTCGGGGTTCAAACCCAGTCCAAGGCACTGGCTGTCAGACTCCCTGCCATCGCCTCGTTGTCCAGTAACAATAGCTCCAATAACAAACCAGTCTGCAGAAGTGCTACCCTGCCTCCCCTGTAGACAACTTTGTATATCTTCCTCCTCTCAAAATAATTTTTGCTTCTTGAACCACATTTTAATTTCACTAGAGAGTATTTGCTTTAAATTTGCAGGGAGAAAACTCTTGAGTAGTTCTCCCCGGGGAAGATTTGCAGGGTCATTAAATTATGGGTTCAAATCCCAGCTCTCCACTTCCTGGCTGCCTTAGCTTAAATCAAGTCCCTAGACCTCTCTTTCCACCACTTTCCCCATCTGTAAAATGGGGGACAATGCTGGTACCTCAGTTTTAAGGATATTGTGAAGATTAAGTGAGATTTATGTATGTAAAGGGTTTAGCACAGAGCCAGGCACATAGGAAGCTCTCCATATATAAGAGCTGCTGTCATCACTACAACAAGGAGTTGGTCCTAAGTGAATGTCAAAGGTTTCATCACTTATAAGCTAAAAACTGCTTGCAGCAATTAAACGGGTTTCCCCATCCCTAGCTACTATCCAACAAAGTTTCAACGATGTCAGGGTCTTAGTTTTAGCCTGGGGCTCCCAAACACAATTACACAGATGTTTGTATATGAGGAAATATATCTCTATAGAAACTTACAAAAAGAATTACGTGATCACCACACAATCTTCTCTAAGCCCTGGAGCCACAGGGCTCTATTCATTCAGCAAAGGCAATTCAAATCCAACAAAGTCACTTTTATATTTTTTTAAAGTTTATAAAAAAAAAATCCTTTTAAAATTTAATTGAAACGTATTGCGTGTACATATTTATGGGGTACAGAGTTATGTATCAGTACATGAATACAATGTGTAGTGATCAAATCAGAATAGTTAGCAAATTCATCATCGCAAAAATTTATCGTTCCTTTGTGAGAATATTTAAGCTCCTCTTTTTAGCCATTTAACAACATACAATAAATTTTATTAATTATAGATGCCTGTCACTACTGTACACAAATAGGCCTTATTTTTCCCATCTAGCTGCAATTTTGTGTCCACATTAACCAACTGCTCACTATCCCCCTTTACCCCTCCCCTTTCCTGCCTGTAGTAACCACAGTTCTACTCTCTACTTCTAAAAGTCCAACTTTTATTATTATTATTATTATTGTTATTATTATTATTATTATTTTAGCTCCCACATATGAGTGAGAGCGTGTGGGTATTTCTCTTTCTGTGTCTGGCTTATTTCACTTATAATTTTCTCCAAGCTCATATACAAAATCCTCTTCTTCTAGCCATTATGAATATATGGTACCTTTGCTATGCCCTGCCCCTGAGCTGGAGGAGCTGAACCCTGCTGAATCCAGCCTCTGTGGGCAACCTCAGTCAAGTGCATGGCCCCCAGGGGTCCTGCTTTTCCGGGGTATACAGAAATTGGGCCAGGCGTGGGCTTCTCAGGCACACTTAACAGGTAGACGTGCTGCTTCCAGGCTCAGAGGGGTCTCCAGACAAAACCACCTTGCTCATATTTCCAAGAGAACTGCTCAAATCTGAGAAGGAAATGCTTCCTTGGGACACCCCAGGGAACTGAATCCTCAGTCCCCTTTGCAGACCTCTCTTCTGTACTTTTCACGCTGAAATGTCAACAGAATCAGTTCACCACGGGACCAGGTCCACGGCCAACCTGTGCAGGCTGAGAGGTACTTTTGCACTTGAGAAGCCTCGCTAGACCTGTTACATCAAGTAGAACCCTGGGCGGAGACTGAGAAGGAGGACTGTGGACATGTTTCATCACCCCACACCCTAAAACGTCCCCAGGATGCAGGGCACTAACTCGCACATAAGTTAGGGCAGTTATGTCAAAGGACTCTGTGTGCCTCCCTTGGTGAAGAACGATTTTGCAACATGAAGAGTCAACTCTCGGTTTCTCTCCTTTGCAAGTTATTTTGCCTGGTCTTCTTAAGCTGGGCACGTGTTCCTGTATGAAAGAGGCATCTCTCATGCTAGAGAAATATAGAGACCAAAAATGAATTTGTTCCTTACAGAGAGAAAAATCTTTGCACTACTCTAGGCAAAGGCTCCAGAGACCAGTGAGCTCTTTTGTCCTTCCCCTGGCTTTGTTTCCATGGCCTCCTTCTAGCCCAGATGCTGACCACTGATTTCTGGATTCTTATTCCCGGCTCCCAGCTGGGCTCTCTGACTCCGTTCCCTTTTCGTTGCCACACCTCACTGCTCCTCACTGCCTGCCACAGCAAGCCCAGACCCCTTCCCTTATCTGGGCAACTGAGGCCTTTTGTAACTTCTTTAACCAAAATTCCCATTACTTCCCAAAGCAATCCCCCTGGTTGACCATTGTGTCAGTCCCTCTCTTCACAACCACCCTGTTATTATCCCCATCTATCAGATGAGGAAACTGAGGCTCAGAGAGATTAAGGGACTTGCCCAAGGTCACAGAGCTATCGGATTCCAAAGCTGGAACCAGTGACAAAGATGTCTGCCTTATAGGCTGCACTCCAGGGTTGAGAACTGAGGACAGGGACTTGGAAATTTTATCAAATAATACCTTAGTCCAGTCGACAGCAACTGCCACTCAGCTCCTATTAGCACGGCTATTCCCCTGCAAATAGGACAGAGAGAAGGTCAAAGATGGCAGCATGTCCCATGGGTGCCCATACTTCAGAAGCAGCAGGGGAAAGAGAACCAGACCATGGCAACCGACAGAGACAAAGCCACCTTCTTAATAAATTGCAGTTGAAATTGCTTATTGTAATATCCACAAACACAATTACAGTTTTGCCTTTTTTTTTTTTAAGCCAATCGTTCTTCACCTCTTTGGGTATGGACTCCTTTGAGAATTTGAGGAAAGCTATAGACTCTCTTCTCAGAAAAATGTATAAACGCGAACACAATTTTGCACATTGTTTCAGAAAAATTCACCGAGCTTCCTGTATCTAATCCAAGAGCAATAGACCCCAGGTTAAAAACTCTTGCTTTAAACAAATCTAATTCTATGTTTTTAAAAGTTATAAATTAGGGAACAATGATTCCTTTAAATACAAGGGTGCGTCAAAAAGTTCATGGGAAAATAAAATTTAAAGATAATACAAACCCTTTCACAAATTTTTTGAAGTATCCTCTTAACAAGCCAACCTGGGGCACAAAAACCAGGATTTACTTTATGAAAATTTTGTTTTCAATGCCTAATTGCCTGCATGAGGTGCATTTACAATAAATACATTTACAGCGTATTCCCCTATTGCTCCATGCACTCAGAAATGGCAATGACACAGATGACCGTCATCAAAACTGTCCAGAACACAAAACTAGAAACGACACACATAGAGGTAGTAAATTTTTTTGTCACTGGAGGGTGGGCAGCCACTCAGCAGACAGGAGTGGCTTCATCGAATGGAGACAGGACTTTATGACCTAAACAACCCCATTCAGCACCATGAGTCAAGGGTTCTAAGACCTATGGAAACCTGGAGAAGATTCAGACCACAAGGCCACTCCTGCTGCACAGCTGATGTCTTCACGAGAGGCCAGGCACCCGATGGCAGCAGACTAATTACATATTGGCTTGCTCACCTGAGTCCACAGTCAACCTTCTTACACTGGCCCATGTTGTTCCAAATAGCAACAGTTAGTTCCCTGCCAACTAGAGGCCCTATTGTTCTTTTGCAAAAAATATTAGATAATCCCAACGCAAGTCATTCCAAGGCCATTTCCCCTTGGCCTATTGTGTTTTGGGTAGACAGGTCTTACTGTAATCTCTAGTAGCATCGTTAGTCCTAGCCTGATGATATCTCTTCTTCTGAACCCACCTCCGCTGCTTGAGCCTTTACATGAAAGGTGCTTAGTTGCAAGGCATAGATCTGAAGCAACGGTCCCATTGCACTTTCTCCTTTAAAAGCAATTTCATTTGAAAGTGAGAGCTTGTGTGGTATGTTCGAAGGAGAACTGGATCTGGAGCCCTAGGTCCTTAATCTAATGCCTCCTCACCTCTCTGAGCCTCAGTTCCCTCTGTCAGACAGATGACAGCCCTTACCCTGCTTATCTCAGAGGCACCTTGTAAGATTCAACTAAGACAGTGAGTACACAGATACTTTATTAGCTGTAAAGTGTCAGAAAACACGAGAATTCATAGCCATTATTTCATTTAAGCTTCAGACAAACTCTGTGAACCACACAAATCCTTCTTCTGTCGTGTATTTTATTCACTCTCTCTCTCTCTCCCTTGCTCTCTCTCACTCTCACTTATTCAGAAAACATTTTTTGAGGCTGTATTATTACTAGGCTCTGTACGTAGCTTCAGTGTTTACAGAATCTGAAACAGGTTTAGAAAAGTTAAATATCTTTCCAAGCTCCAACTGTTAAGTGTCAAGGAACCGGGACATTCCTCTCTCACCCTCGTCCCCTAGACCAGTTCATTCTCTATTACTCTACGTTGCCCCCATGAGAATAAGAAATTGTTACTCACTTATGAAAAATAAATCCTTGACCCTCTTTAAGACCTCTGAGGCATAAGTCCTGTTTTCTCCTTGTGAAGGCGAGGGTGGGAATGGGGAAGGGCTGCGAAGAGGATGAAGCAGGCCCCTTTGACTTGAATCCTATGTCTGAACTGCTCACACTGTATATGCCTTTCAGAAGATGGCTGGATATGTTCACTCTCTCCCTTTCCCCACCCTCCTTTTCTAATTTGCAAGTTGTAAAGAAAATATGTCACCCCCAAATACACCAGGTGTCTCCAACTTTCTAATTGAGCAAGGCAGACTCCTTCCCAGCCAAGAGTCTTGAAATATTTATCCAAATTTTGGTTTTGCTGGATTACTGCCTTAACCTGGTGAGCAATCCAAGGTCAATGTTCGTTTCCTAAAGTTGTCCAATGTCTGTGTGGTATTCAGACCTGAAAATGATAACTTTACTCCAGATTGCAAACTCCCCAGAGTGCGCCCTGGAGATGGAAACCAGCCTACATTGCTTTCTGGTCGGTCAGCATAAATGATCCTCTCTTTCGAGTTCAAGGTGGGCTCCGAATTGAAACTGTCTTGAGATAAAGCAGATCAGCCCCCATTCACCCCTGGGGGAAGGACTCTGAGCAAGGGAATGTGAAAGGCCTCTCCACTCAGGGGAGACATCTGCTCCCCTTGGCTTTGGGCTGTACCCGTTGGCAGATGAAGCTCTGTGCAAATGCTGGCCAGACCAAAATGGTGCCGAGACGGCCACAACGTCGTTTAGAAAAAAGAGAGGAAACATCTGCAAATCCTGCCTTGGTGCTGAGCGGGGACAGCCTGCTGCTTTTCCTCACGGGCCATGGTGGCCTAGCTCCTGACTGATCAGAATGGTTCCCTGAAACAAATGCGCTTGAAATATATTTTCCATCCCCCCACAGGAAATTCTTGTGTTTAGTCATCCTTACTACATGGGCTGAGTCAGCAAGCTCTGCTTTAACCACAGCTGCTTTCAAATGGTAAGTTAAGAAGATCAGTTAGTTGAGTGAGGAGGCTTGGCTGAAACACGTTGACAGCCGAAGCTGCAAAATCAGATACATAAACTAGAGCAATTGCAATTTGGGCACTGCTCAGTACCTTCGAGTCCTTCTGGGTGGGCCTCAGTTACTTTTTAGTATGTTGGTACTATGCAGCATTTCAGAACTAGAAGGGATAGCAGCTTGAGAGACCACTATGGTGTAGCATGATCTGTTGGCCTAGGATTTAAATCCTGGTTCAGCCAGTAATTTGCTATATGACTGTAGGGCAATTGTCCCCTTTCTCTGGGTTGTAGCATTTGCATCCTTAAAACAGAGACTTGGGTAGGACAACCTCTAAGGTCTCTTCCTGCTCTGATCATCGATGAAACAATCTAGGACAGATGGCCAGCCACTCTTTTCCCAATTTACCAGGAAAAGACACTACATAACCTGTTTTGGGAATCTGGCCCAGCATTTTTTCCATCTGTGGTAAAAATTTCTTCCCTGGATCTAACCACAATCTGTTTTCTCTTGTTTGGGCCTCCGTAGACATGGAGAACCCCCCAGGGAACATTCTTTTCTAAAGATCCTTTGTCAACTCTAAGAGCCTTCCAGTCTGAGTTCTGTTAAATCCTCTGCAAACATGGGAGACAGTTGCTTATTGCTGAGCTTTAAAAGACCCCACTTTCCCTCTCATCAGATAGTTCTCCATCCTTTTGGTGGTTATCACTGATTCGTGAAGCTAGGGAGACTAAGGCTGGGCTAAGCCCTCCCTTAGACAGTTAGCCCTGTAGAAAGGAGAAAGTCACTTATTTTAGAGCAGACAAAAGTTGTTCTAGACCACAGAGAGTCTTGGACCCAAGAGAAAGGATGGCCCTGTGTAATGTGGTCCTCTCAACTCCTGGGTCCATACCTGGGCATGTGAGCCCAACAATGAAAATGGTTAACATTTGCTGAACACTTTATATGTACGTGGTAGACATTGTCCCAAGCACTTTACAAGCTCATTTGATCTCATCTAATCCTCACAACTATACCTTGCAGGGGTGTAATTATTATTCATATTTTGCAGATTAGGTAACTGAGGCACCATTAGAGGTTAATGAACTTGCTTAAGGTTAAATAGCTAGTAAGCAGGGGAGCTGGTATTCTAACCCAGGTCTGCTGGCTCAGGGATCTCTGCTCTGCACCATCACGTTTCTGAGTGGGGCCAGCTTCATGGGAGGACTAGATGGTACTGATGATTGTGGCTCCTGTAAGGACTCCCTGCCCCTGCCTCCCCCCACCCCCATGTGCCTGCATCTCTTGTCACCTATAGGAAACCAGAGAAAAAGCTTCCTCATGCAGAGCTACAAAGTGTTGACTTTATGACACTGGAAATGGGTCACATTTTCCTCTTAAAAGACACACGTAGGAAAAGAACATTATATAAAATGAGTTAACCCAAACTAAAGAAAGTGTTGGAAAATGGCCATATGTCTCTCTGCTGGTAAATCCACTAGATGTGTCAAATGTCTCTTTTCCCAGTGGGCTGCCCCAACCCTTTGCATAACAGGGACTCCATTAGCTTGGGTTTCCCAAGCAGTGAGATACAAAGCAATTGCTGCATTCGGATGACCAAGGTCCATGGCTAAATGGTAATGTTCCTATAAACTTTCTTAACATCAGACCTGCTTACAAAATGGATCCCACACTAACAATCACAAACAATTTTGGGGAAAACCACTTCTCTTGAAAAAGAAGCTGATAAAAACTGGACTAATGACTGTAATCCAAAGACACCTCTCAAAGCCTACTATAACGAAAGCTGGACGGAGCCATCTTACTTTTCAGTATTGAATGTGCAGATGCTATTGAAATACTTTCAAACCAAAGGCTTGTAAAGTACTGCTTTAAAACAAATTTTATGGTAGTATAAATTTTCACTGATCCTAACACAGGAGTCAATATGGAAAAACCAAAAGAAGGACCTTGGGCTTCGTATGTGGTTAATGCTGCCCAGGAATTGGCCCGAGGGAACAGTATCTTAATGGCTGTTTTCAAAGAAATAGTAGATCCTCTTGCATTCCCCAGTATCAACCCATAATGTATTTTCCAGTCTCTTCCTCCTAAACGCAGACAAAAAATGTTCCAGAGTTTAAAAATAAAAGGTACAGAATGGGAGATCTCGCCTGATTTGCCTGCTAACTGAGCAGATAGATATAGTAAAATCTTATTAAGTGTCACGTTTCCTAGGTGCAACTGTAGCTAGACTCAAATAGATTGTTAAAAGACCAACACTGAGTTTTGGGGTATAACCTATTACACTACCGCCTACTGACTTTCCCACGTGGCCACACACCATCTTATAAATAACCAAATGAACTCCCTTTTATTTTATAGGATGGCTGAGGCCTGATTACCTTTTACAATGGGCCAACCCCTTAATTCATCCCAGGTTGCAGCTGGGCTCCAGGAACGTGGAGGAAGCTGGGTTTAGGAGGGCAGACAGAGGGTGGGAGAAAGATAGGGATATGTGTGTACATATGCATAACACACAGAATCACTTTTGAAGATTTTCATAGGTAGTCAGTACTTTTAAGCTAGGGAAAAAAACCTGCCTTTGTAGTGTTGGGGATGACATTTCATTGCAAAAATAAATGATTTGGTCATTACCATTTCATGGTTGCTGGCAACCACCCTCCTCTGCTTTCTAACAATTTCCATTTTAGGCACTGACAAGCCCTTCAAAGTGATTCAGCCAAATATCCACCCAAAGTTGTGTATTTGGCAGTTTCCTACTGAGAAATCTGGGGCCTCTGGGCAAAAATGTCAGAAAGGGCTCCCTCCTTCTTTGTCAATTGCGAAACCAACGGATCACCATAAACAGTCACTGGGGGCTCCTTGGGCAGCCATGCCGAAGGAAAGGGAAAGAACGGAAGTTGTTGGCAGGGGTTGCTTCCTTGGCTCCAGTTCTTGCTCTCACTCTCTGTTGCTGCTTGCGCTTTTCCGGAAGGCCAGCGCGGCCTCAGTCATTAACCCTCACCAAGGCGAGGCACAGCTCCTCGGCAAGCCAGCATCCCTCACAGATAAAAGCAATGAGCAGAAATGGAAACCACTAGGAAATGAGTCTCTGAGGCTGGAGGGGTTAGGAATACTTCGGATGCTCACCTTATTCAACTGGCTGAAGCTACGAGCAGGCTGTCACCACTGATCTTCATTGGACAACTTCCAAGTTGGTCTCTGGAACCCACCTGGGTCTCTGGGCCCTGAGCCACCACAAAGCCTAGAGCACTTCGGTGTGTCCAGTGGGGGGGGGGGGCTGCTATGGGTTAAATGTGTTCCCCAAAAGTTCATGTATTAGAAGTTTGACCCTCCATTGTAAGTGTGCTAAGAGGATGGGAAACCGAGTTATGGTATTTGAAAGATAGAGCCTTTAATAGATGATTAGATTGTGAGGACTGCACCCTTGTGAATGAATCAATCCTTTCATGGAGTAACGGGCATGACACTGATGGCTTTATAAGGAGAGTAAGTGAGAAGGTTAGCTATCTCTTGCTCAGCCCATTCTTGCCATGTGACACACTGCATCACTGTAGAGGAAGGCCCTCACCAGATGTGTTCTCTCCCTGGATTTTGGACTTCCCAGCCTCCAAACCTGTAAGAAGCAAATTTCGTTTCTTTATAAATTACTCAGTTTCAGGTATTCTGCTATAAGCGACAGATATAGACTAATAAAAGAGCAAAAGGTGGAGCAACTCTCAGGGAGCCTCCTGCCTGACCAGGAACTTCAAAAGCCTGAATCCCAAAAGTGCTTTCACACACATGTTCCCTCAGCATTCATGGCACTGCTCCTGGCTCTTTAAGTGACTTGCCCCCTCTCTTCATTTCACTCTAAATGCCAGGCTACCTTGGTGAGGCCATTCCGATCCCTCAGCCCAGGCCCCACCTGTATTTTCTCTTTCACAGAAAGAAACTACTCTTTTGTCCTGCTCAAAACACTCATTACCATTTGTAATTATATATTTATTAGTGTGTTTGCTCATTCATCACTCATCTCTCCTATGAGATAGTAAGCTTCACGAGGGCAGGGGACAATTCCTTTTTGTTCAACATTGTTCTCCCAACGTCTATCATAGTGCCTGGCACATAACAGATGCTTAATAATTATTTGTTGAGCAAATGAATAAAATGGTGGTATTGTGTATTAGTTCATTCTGTGGAAATTTAAAAAGGCTAGCTGTCAGCTATCTCAGCTATCTCCCCATCCATCCCCTACTTACTCAGGTCATGAAACCCAGGATCTGGGCACCATGGCCAGGCAGCTTTTTGGCCAGAGGCAGTTAGGGCTAGGGATTTGCCAAGCAGAGCTGGCTCTACTAGCAATGTATCAAAGTGTCAGGTGCGGGACAGACCTTGGGACTTAATAATAATACCGTTCCTTCCTTTTAGTTATTTAGACTCCCTGTCTAAAACCAGTAGCCAACCTTCTCAACTACAAATAAAGTCAAGTTGCTCTTATATCTGAAAATTGCCCTCCATTCAGTTTGCCAACCTTCTTCCTGGGAGCCTCTCAAAAGGCCGACTGCTCTGTTAAATGATGGCCACATCCAGCCAGCTGCTCAGTGCTCCAGCTTATTTCCTCTTCTCTTAAAATTAAGTAATGAAGCGAGATAAGTTACCAGATCTCCAACACTTGAAAATGGTTCCCAAAGAGTCACCGTGCCTTCTGTTCCCGTTCATCCTGTCATCAGCTTGGACAACATTGGTGTGTGTTTAGTATGGAAGGTATGGAAGGCTTTTTGATAACACTTTTGAATGGTGACCAGCCCATTTATTTCTGCTATAATATATCATTCCCTCACAGTACCAAGGAAGGTTTTTTTCCCCATCCCTAATTTAAAATAATCATTCATCTCAACTATGAAAATCTTCCCTCAAAGTCTATCAAAATGTAAAGTACGTTTCTTTCAGCCCAGAAATTCCACTGCTTAGAACTGATCCTACATATATACCAGTATGTAAAGATACATGTACATCCATGGTGCTCGCCACAACAGTTTGTAATGGTGGTGTTCGCACAGAACAGAATCCTAAGCAGTCACAAAAGGGTAAGATGGATCTATGTGTATTGTCATGGGAAGATCTCCACGATGTCCTCAACTAAAGAAGCCAAGTCTGGTACAGTAAGATCCCACACAGCTTTAAAGTCTGTCAGTTCCTCCTTCCAGCTCTTTTATAGAATCCTCATCAGTTCAGCCTCCTAACTCGTTCCTTGATCCCAGGGCCTCTTGTTCCAGCTCATCTTTCCCACCAACTGGAATGAACGTTCTAAAATAGCATTTTTGTCAGATCTCTCTTCTGCCAGAGGGAGAGGCCCTAGCTACCCACCACCACAATTGCAGAGGCAGGAGAGGGGTATGTTTCTGTGCTCTGCAATTAAGGGAGACCTGGATTTGAGGGTGGGTTCCACCACTGACTAGCTGTTTGACTTAGGGCAAATGATTTAACCTCTCCGAGCTTCAGTTTCCTCATCTGACAAATGAAGGTGGTGCCTATGTCACTACAGTAGGATGAAATAAGAAAGGATGAAATAAGAAAACTATGTAAAGAAGTTCAGCATGGTGCCTGGTACATAGTAAGTGCTCAAGAAATTTGAAGTTCTTTGAGAAATGCTTTGTAACTTTATAACACCTCTTGGAGTAAGAAGGTTTGCACATTTCCTTCATGTTTACTGGGCATCTCATACCTACTGTGTACACTAAGGCTGCCTGTTTTTGTCTATTTTGCTTGATATGCACTGCAAAGGTCGCCCCGTCTCTCGTACTCCAAAATCTGGCAGAGATGTCTAAGTCCCCTGGATCCATGACCTTCAGGAGTTTCTCTATAGACTTTGATCATCTGACATCCCTTCTATGCCTTGATCTTCCCCAACTATTTTGCTTTAATCTTCCCTGCCTGGCCTTGTAAGGCGGTCTCCCAGTGCCCTTGACCCTTTCCTGGCTTTATCAAGACTTTCTTTGTGGCTGCCTGTTTTGCATTTCTCTTCTTTTAGATCAGGTGACTATTTTACTCCACTAATTTTTTTTTGTTGTTGTTGTTGTTGTTGTTGTTGGCTGGCTGGCACAGGGATCTTAACCCTTGACCTTGGTGTTGTCAGCACCATGCTCTAACCAACTGAGCTAACCGGCCAGTCCACTCCACCAATTACTTAAAACAAAAAGGACTGTTAGCTGGTGCTGTAAAATGAAAGGACATGCCAGGTTAGTTTTTTCTTGTAGAATCCTAATTTTATGTCTGTATCGTGAAAGGGTTTTCTTTTTTTTTAAAAGATGACCGGTAAGGGGCTCTTAACCCTTGACTTGGTGTTGTCAGCACCACGCTCTCCCAAGTCAGCTAACTGGCCATTGCCATATAGGAATCCGAACCCATGGCCTTAGTGTTATCAGGACCACACTCTCCCAAGTGAGCCATGGGCCGGCCCTGGCAATAATGTTTTCTATGTTCCATTTTGATTCCTGCCTCTTTCATTTAGTAGCCTCCCAGAGTGGAGTAATGAGAGGCAGCGTTCTCAGTTCTGCCTGGGGATGAATTCCCTTTGTGACCTTGGGCACTCTAAATGACTCCTGTGCCTGTTTCCTCATAAGTGAAGTGAGAGTGTTGGATCATAGTTCCTTGTGTGTCTTCCAGTATTGATGTTAGGTTCTCCTATGGTGCAACGGGGTCCTGGAGGCAGAGACTATGGCTAAAGTCCTTTCCTTATACCCACCTCAGTGCTGGGGCTGGACTGGTTCAAATTGAAATTAACCATTCTGTGGGACATTTTCATATATGATGGTACTTCAAAAAGTTCATGGAAAAATAGAATTAAAAGATAATACAAATCTTTCCATGAATTTTTTGAAGACCCCTCATATTTTTAAGAGCCCATCTTCTGAAAATTCTTTTTATGTGTATTAAATGTCAAAAGAATTGATTTTTCCTTTTTTTTTTCCAGGGCTCACCTCAGCTCCAAGTTCTAAATCCCACTTACACTGAGAAAAACCCCACATATTGAACTCTGGTCAGATTTGATGGCAAAGAACATTTCTCTCCACTACCACCTCCATCATTAGTAATTGCCGTCCTCACACGTTTATATCCCTTGATCTCTTACAGTCAAATGCTGACTGGTTGATTATTCGCGCTGAAGACTGCAGCACGCCCTCACCTGGATTTTGCCTCCAAAGTCCTTTTATTGAGATTTTTTATATTAAACATACACTAAGACCCAAGCTAGATTTTTCACTGATCCTACATAAAGGAATAATTTTCTACTCATAACACATGAGGAACATCTGTACTACTTATTTGAATTCAGGAGGTACCATTATTATTGTCATTATTATTATTATCATCACTATTACTTTTATTATTATAGAAGCTGACTGTTGAGTATCAATATTTGTCTCTTTCAGTTTCATTGAACTTTCCTGACTGCTGCTCTCATTTGTGGATCTTTTAAACATACATTCTGGAGTCTGTAACACCGTGAAACAACTCCCATTTTCCTTTTTCTTTTTCCCAAGTTTTGCTGCAGAATTTGGGTCGGGTCCTTGCGATCTCTTGCACATGCAGTTGGTACATGAGAGTCAGATGCAGCCAGAGTCACTGTTCAAAAGTCCAGACATGAGGGGTCTGGCCGGTTAACTCAGTTGGTTAGAGCATGGTAGCTACCCCAGACCTTTGTTTGACACAATCAGCTTTTCAGCCCTCAGGGGAACTTGACTGATCTGGGAATTCACCTGCAAACTGGAGCCAACTGAGCTGAATGAGACCTCTCTGGAGCCTCTAGATGTGTTTGGACCAGAGGTTCTCATCTTTGATGTCAGGACACACTGGTGTCTTATAATCAGCTATTAACTGTGTCCAATAATCAAATACCAAAGCTTGTGTTTGATTTACTTAAAAAAATAAATTCAAGCAGATCCAAGGATTTCACTATAAATAACTCTCACTAACATTCCCATATTCTCTCATGAGTGGGAGAGAAAGGGGTGGGGTTATATTCAGCTCTCTGGGAACTAAAGAAAACTCTGAGTGTGCCCAAGGGCATGTGAACACTAGGGGCACTCATGCCAGGCTCCTATCCCTGGCAACACATGGGTATTTTTGCAAGAGCCTCATGAGATTATTCCCCTGCCTGAGGTCTGTCACAGTGGGGATTTAAGGGCAGGCAAGATGGGGCAGGCAGCACATCCCACAAATGCAGTATGTTACCACTAAGCAAGCAGATTGGCTCAAAGTGGGGCTAAATGCATGATAAATACTGGAAGGACTTAAGCTGGAATCTTAACTAATAGTGTGACCGTGGTCAAGTTGCTCAATTTCTCTGAGCCTTGGACAACTTGTCTTTTAAACTGAGACATTACTATTACCTACTTCAGAGAGTTTCTGTGAGGATTAAACAGGATGGTGCAAATAAGCCACCCAGCATGTGCCTGGAGTCAGCTAAGTATGCCAAAAACCATAGTCACTGCTGCTAGCTGGTACGCATCTCAGGCTGTGTCTTCACACCTCTGACAGTGACTAGCACATAGTAGGTACATTTAAAAATGCTGGTTTGACACCAAAGACCACATAGTGTATGATTCCACTTATATGAAATATCTAGAATATGCAAGTCCACAGAGACACAAAGCAGATGAGTGGTTTCCAGGAGCTGGTGGGGGGAGGGGATGGGGAATGACTGTTTAATGGGTATGCGGGTCTTCTCTGGGGTGATAAATATGTTCCAGAACCAGACAGAGGTCATGGTGGCCCAACATGGTGAATGAACTAAATGCTACTGGACTGTGCACCTTAAAATGGTTAAAATGGTAAGTTGTACATTATTTGTATTTTATCACCACGACAAAAACATCACCGGCTTGGATTTAGCACTTTATTCTCTTCTGTGTGTCTCTAATTCACAGATAGCTCTCATGTACAGAGCTGACAATCGGGTACCTGCTTCTACCCCAGGTTATGGTGGAAAGTAGGGCTATGGGGTGCTCACACTCTAGGCAGACGTCCAGCAAAATGCCTGGGCCCTCACCCTTGTCCCATTCCAGCTGGGGGCATGTTGGCTCTGTTGACCTTGCCTATGGCCTGAGCCCATGTAGGAGGAGAAAGAACAGCGGGAGTGGAAAGCTGCCAGCAAGCCCAGAGGATTAGGTGGAGGCCCAGCAGAAAGAGTGGTGCCCAACTCAAAGCCAACTGTTTCTTCGTCAGGCCGCTCCAAGCTGACCAGCCCTGGTAGAAGCCATGGACAGCCCTGCTCTTGAAAAAGGCCACTCTCGACGCTACTGCAGGGAGCCTAAGGAGACTCATGTTATTATTAGCCCCACCATATTCCTTGAGCAATCACCCAACACTCCAAATGCCAGAATTCTTGAGCTGCAACCAGGAATGTCCCTGGAGTGAATTAGTTTTTGGGGGGGTGGGTGGGGGATGGGACTGAGCGATGGGCTCCAATTTGGGGTCTATGGGGGTGACTGGAGCATTTGAAATTTGTTACCCAATAAAAATCTCTGTTAAGGCCCAAGACTGAAATAACTCAGCTGGGCTCTGGACTCAGCAGGGACCATTCATTAGCTAACACTTCTCGTCTGTGATAGTTATAGACAGGTTTTTTCATGCCCCCCGAAATGGGCTTCAACGTTGCAGCTGGCAGACAGCTGTGGCCTCACAGTGTTTACATTACCCAGACTAATGCAGTCTGTGCAGGAGACACAGAATGAATCTGATTTAGCTTTTGGAAAATGGGATTTTGAAAAGTTCCGTGGTTTTCTCTCACCCCTCCCTTCCTGAGCTGCAGAAAGACTGAGGTGGAACGAAACAGGCACGGCTAGGAAAAGGAGACTCTTGTTTCTTGGGCTGACACGTTTCTTTATTTTGGACTTCTTTGTGTGACACCTCCAGGTGGTGGGAGTTGAGTTGAGACCATGGGATTAGGACGGCCAAACGGTGGTTCATCACTCTTAATCCTCGTCTTAGAGGCCAGCGTGAGCTCTCTGGAGACCCAGCACAGCTGGCACAGAGACAGCTGGGCGAAGTCCCCTCAGCAATGGTCTAGTTCCTTTTACCTCTAGACATGAAAAGGACAGAAGGGCCAGGGTCCCTATAGACAGCTGGGCCCATGAACAACTGTCCACAAAGTGGAAGTGGGGACTGGTTAATCCTACTGGGGTCTGTGGGACTTACCACACTGCCTCATGGGAAACCTGCTCCTGTTCCATGGTCATTTTGTTTTCTTTCCTCAGGTCAGTGTTAACTAAGGTTCCCAAGTCCTTCCTGTCCATTCTTCCTTCAAAATGCATCTGACATCCTCCCTTCTTCTCTGTCACCCTTGCTACTACTTTGGGTCAGGGCTGTATTTCCTCATTATTTGTCCCCGCCTTCTCTTCCAGATGGCTCTTCCAAAGATCTAACTTTCTATCAGGTCTTATCCATCCGGTCCTGTCCCAACAACAAATATTTACTGATGTGTTAAAATGTGTTAAAACCTTTGTTAGGCATTAAGTCTATACACATCAACCAGACATAAAGTCTTCCCACAAGGAAATCAGTTTGAGAGGAGGAAGTACAAGGAAGCAGTGAACAACAGGAAAGGGTAAAAAGTGCTGTGAGAAGGCCTAAGGGGCTGTGGGAGCCCAGAGGAGAACCCCTAACCCAGCGTCGAGGGGAGGGTGGAGAGGAGGCTCCCCTGATGTGCTTTTCATCTGGCCACTCACCTCCTCAAAATGCTACATTGCCTCCACAATCCGTCTCCAACCTTCCTTTCCCACCAAATATCCCATTGACTCCCTTGAAGGAAATCTCTATTCCAGAAAGACGGGTCCTCTTACTGTTATTCAACATACATAGATTCTCCTACCTCCTTACTTGGCTCTTGTTTGCCCCTACCCTTCTCCATGGTTCGCCTTATTTCGGGGGTATACGGCTCCTGTTGGACATGCCTGCCCTGTCTTCTTCTGGCACCAGCACAGTACCTGGAGCACAGTGTCTGTTCACTGGTGACTCACTAAGCACATTTTCTTTCCACCGTGATACTAATCCAACTCCAACAAGCATGATAAGTGCTTGTGCTGCTATTAGACAGGGCTATCAGAAAAATCTGTGAATGCAGATGAAGGGGTTTGGAAAATTGCTGATAAGTTTCGGTCAAACTGTCCCCAGCTTTGTCCTGACCTCTTGGAAAGAGGATGTTGTCCATAATCAAGTAGAGATTAGCAGTTTCAAGACCTCTAGTAGGCGTATTGTTGGATATATTTTCCATTCTGATTTAAATATTAAGCCTGATTTGTTTTCAGCTTTATTATTTTTTGTTTTGTTTTGTTTTGGTCCCAGGCCTGTTGGTCAGGGCTAATTTGTACAGCTGCTTTTTCGTTTGGTTTCTTCCAAGAAAGCGAGAGGAAATAAGGCTGCCAGAAAATTTGCAGTTACCAAGGTTTTCCTAAGATGAATATTATTTTTCTCTTCTAATACTGCCAAATACAGTATAAAGAGAAGCATGTGATTATTCCACAAATTTAGATGTACCGGGGTCAAATCCTGTACTCTGTCCACATCCTGATGTTGGGAGACCTATAATGCAGACTTCCAGACCCACTATTTAGGAAAGTTGTACCATATTTCCAAAATTATAAATTCACCCTGATTTTGTGCTTGGAATCTCAGATTTGACTCCTCCTGGATTTCAGCAAGAAGGACCAAAGGGGCTGCTTTGGGTAGGGCAGAAGAAAGGGAGGCAATGGAGAAGTCAGGGCAGGAGAAGGAGCACTGGAGTAGGAGTTAGGAGCATCGGGTTGTGGTCCCTGTTCTGCCACTGACTAGCTGTGTGACTTGGGCAAGTCATTTTCTCTTTCTGAGCATCTACACAGCAGGGATTGGAATGGATAAGCGCTAAGGCCCTTTCCTGTTAAATATTATTGGATCCTGTGACTTTGGGTTAGATGTTTCTATAAAGGTGAATCAAGATAACCCCGAAGGCTTGTGGGCATTGACGGGGCTTCTTCCATTGGTCCGCCCTTATTAGGCATTTGCCCAAGTTTGTGCTTGGCTGTTTTGAAGCCCAAGAAAAACTGCATGGAAGAGAGTGCCCATGTCCTCACTAAAGGAGGGGAGCCAAGCCTGAGTAGCTGGTACTGACTCCTACTTAGGCCCGGAGGCCACATTTTTAATGGCTTTATGGAGATATAATTTACATACCATACAATTCACCCATTCAAAATGTATAATTCAGTGGTTTTTACTACATTCACATAGTTGTGCAACCATCACCACAATCAATTTTAGGATGTTTTCATCACCCCCAGAAGAAACCCTGTACCCTTTAGCTGTCACTCCCCCCAGCCCTGAACTCCCCACCCACCCAGTCCTGGGCAACCACTAGATTAACTTCTGCTTCTATGAATTTGCCTGTTCTGGACATTTCATAGAAATAGAATCATATGATGTGGTCTTTTGTGATGGCTTCTTTCACTTAGCATAAAGTTTTCATCCATGTTGAAGCATGTATCAGTCTTCTATTCTTTTTTGTGGCTGAATAATATTCTGTTACATGGATGTACCACATTTTGTTTATCCATTCATGAGATAATGGACATTTGGCTTGTTTCTACCTTTTGGCTATTATGAATAATACTGCCATGAACATCCGTGGACAAGCTATAACATGGACATAGGTTTTCAATTCTCTTGGGTATATACCTAGGAGTGGAACTGCTGGGCCACATGGTAACTCTATGTTTAATTATTTGAGAACTTCCAGACTGTTTAGCAAAGTAGCCACATCATTTTACAGTCCTGCCAGGAGTGTATGAGTATAAGAGCTCCAATTTCTGGATGCTTCTTTTTCATCCTGTCCTATTGGTAGAAAATACTTTCCAGGGTTGATGGCTTGGAGAAGCTGTCCCCCTGAGATAGTTTGACCATGAAATATTAAGTTTTCAAGGGAATATTTTTTATAAGCAAGTCACCTCCATTTGGTTATATGGCAGTTGGGTCCTGGGAAAGGGTGACTTGGGGGAAGTTACTGTTGGCCTTTGAGACCAGCAGAAACACTTCTGGATGTCTGATAAAATGACTTGTGCTAAGATTCCAAGGGTTTGTAGTGGGCTCATATCAGTTTTAACCCTTTCAAAGCTACTTTCTGTAAGCATTAGATCATTTCTGGGGTAGAAGGAGTTGAGGGTTTTTTGGTATCTCTGCCTGCTCAGCCTTGGTTTTGACCAGTCCTGCCCGGGAATTGGGGTAGGAACAACAACAACAAAAAACAATAGTAATAAAGGAATCTAGTGCTTTAGACAGGGTAAACATATGGACTGGTTTGCCCGGGATGGTCCCAATTTACACCTACTATCCTGGTGTCATTATTAATAGCATTGCCCTTCATTCTCAAAATGTCCCAGTTTAAACAGTAAACTATATGCTTACGTTAGCTTTAGGCAGCAAACATGTAATGCCCAGCATCACACTCAGAGCTAGAAAGCCTACAGAGTTTCACATCTTGATGAGTTTATAGCTCACTGGGATAAAGGACAGCTCCAAACTGGCAGTGTGAGCCAGGATTGTACACAATAGAAACCAAATGCTGATGAGACTCAGAGTGTAGGAAAGTGCATTTTGGAGGAAGAGTGGGGTGGAGCGTGGGGATGGAAGTTCACGCAGGGAAGGCTTCCATGGGTGAGGTGAAGCTTAGAGAGAACCTTGAAAGCAGCAGAGGATTTGGGCGCGCCAAGTTCTCTGACAGATCAAGGTCCTGAATATCCTTCATCCTTGTTCTAATTAAAAGGCACCGTGCTCCCTTGTACTTGGGCAGACAATTCACATGACTTCCCAGCTCATTTGGCAGCACTTGGGAGAAATCTGGCCTTGCAATCAGACTAAATGATGTGTTACCCTACACTTAATCTCCACCATCCATCAAAATCCAGGGGCCTTGGCCTCAGCCCCTCGACAAGAGGCCCACAGTACCTGGGTAGGATTTCATTCAGGGAATGACTGCAAAGCCCCTAATTCTCCATCCATCTCAGCCCTCTGTAAACAGTTAGAGACTGCAGCCAACAGCAAAAGAACTGCCAACCCAAATGAAAGCAGTGAGTCAGCAAAATAAAGACAGATGGCAATGGATTAACTGCAGCATAGGCAGCAAGAAGCAGACCCTCCTTAGCTCTGACCAGATTGCCTCCCTTCAATTTCAGGCGACCTAGTGCTCACACAGAGCCCTTGTAAGCTATGCTGGGGGTGGGGGAGAGCATTTGCTGTATGCACTGCTCCAATCCATGGTCTCCAGGCAGGCGTGGGGAGGGGGACAGAGAGGGCAGGACAGATGGGAAGAAGACATTGATCAGGCTTTCCCCCAGCTGTTCCACCTCCCTTGTCACAAGGCCATCTCCTTTGATGGGCTTATTTCCACGTATTCTCCTCTGTTGCCCGTTAACCACACGTATTGAACCACATATTCCATTTGTGCACACGTCCCCACAACCAGCATAACTTGCCCTGTTCTTGCCTGTCAGTTTACTCACACTCAAAGTGTGGAGATGGTAAAAGGTTGAAATTATGTCTAAAAAGGATTTTGGTGATTGTATATGAATTTCTTTTATCCATGTCTATAATGATGAATCCCCAGCACTGTATTTTCTAGAACATAGGAGGTGCTCAACGAATGTTTGTGAAATGAAAGAAAGAATGGATGAATGAACCTCTTACACAAAATGTGGCCTGAAGACCATAAACAAGGTAGACCCCACTGGTGTGATTCTTTGTTTTGTTTCGTTTTTATTGAATAATAATTTATTATACATATTTTGGGGGTTCAACTTTGACATATGTTGATCAAATCAATATTATTAGCATATATATTATTACAAATCGTAGTTATTCTTTATGCCCCTTGTCCAAGCTCTCCTTCTGAAAGATTGACAGTTACTCTTCTGATGTGTTGCCTAGATGATCTTCCCCCACTATTATTGTAGAATACATGCTTCTTCTGTCACTCTGGAATGGGCTTTGTGGAGAGAGACATCTTCGTCTTTTCTTTGGTCTCCACTGGTGACTCTCCTTGTGTCAATGCACTTGAGTGGCTGGCAGGCCATCTGCATGGAGGTTGTGACATCTAGCCGCTTTTGTGGCAGCTGTGACAATTGTGGTGGCTGTGGTGGGCCACCTACATGGAAGTGGTGTTTCTGGCATGCTCCTTGCCTGGTTGTGGGAGGAGGGGTCAGTCCCTAGCTCCATACTTAGGACTCCAGGCAGGTCCTTTGGCAGCGGCAGTAGGGCTAGATGCAGAAGGAGAGATCGGTCCCTGGCTCCATCCCTCAGGACCCCAGGTGGGCCCTGTGGTAGTGGCAGTGTGCCTGGTTGCAGGAGGGAGGGTCGGTCCCTGGCTCCATATGTTTTTACATTCTAAGATGCTGTTGCAGAGCAGTTGGGTGGGAGGGGAAGATGGGAAAGGGGAAGGAAATAGAGTGGGAGAAGGAGGAAGGAGGGGGATGTGGTTGAGGCCTGTGGCACTCCCTCATTCCTGCAGGGGAGATCAAGGGGCTCCCAGGGTGCTTGGTCTTTGCTGGGCTGAACGCACATGTCAGGGAGGTATGGCTGAAGCCCTCAGCCCCCCACCACCCTGGCTTGGGAGCCTGGGGTGCTTCCTGTGGTGGCTTGGAGGTCATCACTGGGCTGGTTGCAGGTGTTGGGGGCCATGGCTGAGGCCCCCGTCCCTCCCTACTCCCTGGCTTGGGAATCCAGGGGAATTCTGGTCCTTCTAGGTGTTATAGGTGTTCTTTGGTGATGTGAGACCTTTATTAGTTAATATCAAACTTTGTCTCTAGTCTGTGGGTGTTTTTTCTTTCAGTTCTGTGTTGGATTATTCACTGTTTCCACCACTTAAACTCCACACTGGAACTAATCTGCTGTCCTTTGCTTACTTTTAAAATGGAGGAACTTCCTGTGGGGACCAGCACTTGAGCCCTGTGGTTGAACTAAATTGCTGCTTTGCTGTGCCTCTATCTTGGTGTTTCCCAAGGTTATCCTAGTATTAATTATTTTTTAAAAAATTATTGAGGTGGAAGTCACATAAAATTAACCATTTTAAACTGAAGGATTCAGAGGCATTTAGTATATTTGCATGTTGTATAACCATAACATTTATCTAATTCCAAAACATGTCCATCACTCCAAAGTAAAACCCCTTATCCATTAAGTAGATTCTCCCCATTTCCCTCTGACCCCAGAAATCACCAACCTGCTTTCTGTCTCTATGGATTTGCCTATTCTGGACATTTCATACACATGGAAACATACAATGTGTGGCCATTGTGTCTGGCTCATTTCACTTAGCATAATGTTTCCAAGGCTCATCCATATTGTAGTAGGCATCAGTACTTCATTCCTTTTTATGGCTGAATAATATTCCACTGTGTGAATAGACCACATTTTGTGTATCCATTCGTCCGTTGGCAGGTATTTGGGCTGTTTCCACCTTTTGGCTATTGTGAGTAGTGCTGCTAGGAAATGTGTGCACATGTACTAGTTTGAGTTCCTGTTTTCAATTTTTGGGGAGTATATACCTAGGAGTGGAATTGCAGGGTCATCTACGTTTAACTTTTTGAGGGACCACCAAACTGTTTTCCTACTCTATTATTTTAATACCTTCAAGGATTAGTAAACACAACAATAAAAGTGACCAATTCAAAGTCACCGGCATCTGTGAAGCTGACCTAAGAATTCCCGGGTCTTTGTTCCATGACTCTGGGGCTGCTTCAGGATTCTGGTTGCTTCAGGGACATCTCAATTGGGAGGGTTGTTTCTGGGGGGCACAGCCTCCAGTCAGTATGAGGCATTTCTTGGTTAGCACATCTGATCCTCTTTTCTTCTCTCCTTCCCTTCTACCTCTTTTCCTTTTGTCATTTATATAATCCATATTTATTGAGTGCCTACTGTATTTTAAGTAGTGTGCTAGATATTGGGGACATAGAGATGAATGAGACACAGTTCCTGTTCTTTGGAGCCACTGCAAATGCTGAAGAGATTGTGCATGTTCAAGTTAAGGCAACAGATAACATGGCATATCCAGGAGAGTTCCAAATGTGGACACTGTGTCCCACATAGACCCCAGACTATAAGCTCCTCAAGGGCGGTAACTGTGTCCTGTTCATTGTTACACCCCTAGAGCCTAGCACCGTGCCTGGAACACATTTGCTGTTAGCAAAACAACCTCAGAAAGGTCTGGGGTAGGCTGCCTGGCAGCAGCAGCCCATTGCCCTTTCCCAGCACCTCTGGGGCCCACATGGTTCTCTATGGGTCATCTCTCATCCCTTAGTTCTGTCTTAGGCAGGTAGCACAGACTGGGTGTGCTTTGGGTCCTATATCCCCTGACCTCCCTTCAATTTCAGAATGAGTTCTCCCTTCAAAAGTGTTTTTATATTTTTAGTTTCGTGATCCCTTCCTCAAAGAAGAAACTAGATTATGTGAGGAAGTGAGACCATCTTTCCCAGGAAGTAAATTCACAGTGAGCAGGAAAACTCTCGGTCACCAGCTTGATTTTGTCTCTAGAAATAATAGTCTTCTATCAGACTAGCATGGGGTGGGGGTAAGGGCTGAGAAGTGGGCAGGAGCCAGCCCCAGTGCTGATGGTATTCCATGATTTTGGTATGCTTCTCTTTCAGTTCAGCCTGTGTTCTGCTTTCCTTGGACCTGATTGCTAACCACAGAAGTTTCCAGAAGAAAACCTAGGGCAGCAATGCATGGGTGTTGCCAATTTCATAAACTACTACTTCAGTTCACATTCTCGAAACACCTCCTAGACACAAGTAATAAAAAAGCTACAAGGTCAATGGTGAATGAGAGGAGGGAATTGAGGGGAGAGATGAATATAAAGGGCAAGGTGTTTCAGGTGAGACTGGAAGCAAGAGGAGTGTAAGTGTGGGAGAAGGTGCCCCACCCTCGCTGCTGAAAAGGAAAGGGCCCCCATGCTGGAATGCTGCTTTGAAAGAAAAAGCCCTGGGGCAGTCTGTGAACTTTAACTCCAGTGAGTCTCAACCCCTTTAGGGCTAACTCTTAGCCTTGCCCTCTTTGGGGTTGAACCCTCTAGATCCTTGCTGAAGTGTGGAGTGAAAGTACAGTGGGTAGGACATCTCCCCAAGGGAGGACCATTGCAATTACACATGGGAGGGGGTTCGATTATTTTAAAAATCAAGAAAAGAAATTCTACCAAGGGTAATTGTTTTTCCTTTTTTAAAAAGACGACAAACTTCAGGCAACAGACTGCGGTGGGAGCTCCTTTGTTAGATCTGCCTGCCAGCTCCTGGGAGATTGCTACCTCCAATAAAATTTCCATTTGGATTCTACTGGGATGCCAAGTTCTATGTTAGGCACTTGGAGGTACAATTATGAACCAGACACGGTCCCTGCCCTCAAGGAATTTACAGTCTAATGGGGAAGAGAGACAAGCAGACAGCTAATTATAACACAGAATGATGAGGGCTGGAAGTGCTGGGGGAGGACAGAGGATGAGCATTTAAATCATTCAGGAGGGTCAGAGAAGGCTTCCTGAAAGACATGATGCATAAACTGAAGAATGAGTAGGAGTTAGCCAAGTGAAAGGAAAGGGGGAAAGATATTCCAGACAGACGGGCTGTGCAACAGTAAGATTTGCTAAGAGAGATTAAAGCAAAAATTTATAAAATACAAAATCATCAAAAATGGAAAGTTGATCAAAATAAGCAAAACCCAGCTCTCTGGAAAGGCCATTAAAATAGGCAAAAGTTAGCAAATTTGCTGAAAAACAAGCAAACAAAGCCACTAGGGAGTAAAAAGCGATAGAGAAAGGCAGAGGGAGAGGGAGAGAGGGGAGGGAAGAGAAAGAGAGAAGACAGAACTACATTTAGAATATATTAAAAAGTATGGGAGAATATTAAATATTCTTAGTAATTGTGTAAGTCCTGCTATCGGTATAACATTATACTTAACTGGTATTTTGTATTAACATTTATACCAATAAATCTGAAATCTAGATAAAATGGACAATTTTCTAGGGGACTATACATTACCAAAATTGGCTTAAGAACAAGATGAAATGACTACACCAACTACAGAAGAAACTGAAATAGAATCAAAGATGCATACACCTCAGTCCCCTTAAGGTACACAGAAAGGTTTTAAAGGTAAATTGTATAGAACCTTCAAGGAACAGATAATCCCTTTATCAAACAAACTGTTTTCAGAGCATTGAAAATGATGGAAGCTCCCAACTAATTTTCCAAAGCTATTATTGCACAAATACCAAATTGTATGAGGACAGAAAAAGAACTCTATACGAAAACCCTAAAGAAATTTTTAACAAATCAAATCTTGCACTTTTGAAAAAAAGAATATAACATAACCAAGTAGGTTATTTATCCCAGAAATGCAAGTATTTTCTAATGCTCACCATTAGAAAATACAGAAATGCAATTAATTTTATTTCTATATTAAAGGAGAAAAACCACATGATCTTTTTGATGGATGCAGCAAAAAATATTTTTTGCTAAACAGAGTACCCATTTGCTCTCAGAAAGCTCTAAGAAACCTAGAAATACAAGGAAACTTTCTCTTGATCAAGAATACTTTCCAGAAATTTACAGAAAATGCCATACTTAAAGAGGTAGCAAGTATAGCAGAGTGGTTAAGAACACAGTCTCCAAAGCTAGACGGTGAAGGTTTGAATCTGTGTCTGCCACTTACTAAGCTGTGTGACTTTGAGCAAGTTACTTAGCTTCTCTGTGCCTCAATTTCCTCATCTGTAAAATGGGAAAAAATAATATGTATGTCATAAGACTGTAGGAAGATTAAATAGCCTAATATTTGTAAAGTGTTTATGATAGTGCTTTGTACGCAGAAGCACTACATAAGTGTCTGTTAAATTTTGAAACATTAGATGTTTTTTCCCTTAAAGTCAAGAACAAGACAGGAATGTCTAGTACTACCCCTACTATACTATTCAACATTTTACTGGAGGTTCAAGCCAATGCAATCGCACAATAAAAAGAAGAGTGCCAGAAAGGAAGGAACAGTCAGTATTTGGAGACAATATAATCATCTAATCAGGAATGAGGTCTGTCTCTGTTAGAGAGGAAGTAAAAGAAGGAAATTATACTCTCCAAAACATTTAGGTATCGGTATTTCCCTACAGACATTTCTACAAATTGAACACTGAATCCATCCTCTTCCCTCCATGTCTCCTGCTCCTCTTCTCTCCCATTTTTCTGTCAATGGTAGTGCCATTTTCCGAGCCACCTAGACTCAAAACTTTGGCACCCTTTTGGACCCTTCTTTCTTTTTCATCTCCCATATCCAATTTCCTACTCTGTCCAGTTAGTTTTTCCTCCAAAATATTTTTCAGATGTTCTGTATTTTCATTCTCATGTCTCTAGTTCAGGCCCATATCAACTCATGCACGAAATAATGGATATTCCCCAGCCCCTCTCCAAGAGACCAAGAATACCACATGCCAATCTCATTCTAAGACCACTATCTTCAAGTCACCCTCTTGCTTCAAAAGCCATCACTTCCCATCATATCCAGTCTAAATTCCTCTGCTTATTGGCCTTTCCCCATCTAGCTATACCCAACCTAACAAAGTTTATTTTTCTCCTGCTCCCTTAATACATATCTTCTGCTTCAGCCAAGACCGGTATCCTCAATATCCTCACATACCTCCTCTCCTTTTTAAATTCAGTGCCTCTGTTTAATTCGGTGCCTTGTATTTTCCTGTCTCTCTCCCTGAGTGTCTCCAAATCTTTCATATTCTTCCATGGCCAGTTTAAATAGCACTGTAATGATACCATTTATTGAACTCTTAACCATGTGCCAGGTACTGTGCTCATTTAATCTTCTCAGCAACTTGTGTGATGAGTATTTATTCATTTTCACCCCATCTTATGAATCAAGTATAGTGATTTGCCCAAGGTTCATATTGCTAGTAATTGTGGATCTGGAATTCAAAGCCATGCTTACTACCCAACTCCAGAGCTCATGCTGCCGACCACCCCTCTGTTCTGACCCTCTGGGATGCCTCCCCTGGCTACATCAATCGTGTCTGACCTTCTCTTCATTCTGCTTTGGCTGCTATGCCTTGTTGTGTAGTGTCGCCTCCCAGCAAAACTGTAAGATCCTGGAGGTCAGGGTCCACATCTCAGACTTCTCTGCCCAATCCCCCAGCCCCCCAGCTGGGCCCACAATGGGCACTTGATTAACTAGCAAGGTTGAACAAATATAGCTAAATATATAGGAATTTGGCCTTAGCATCTAGTCTTCAAGAAAGAAGGCTTGAGTAGCTTGAGGATAACACAAGCCCTCCCTATTCAAAAGTCTGGGTTTTAGTTCCAGAGAGGGGGAAGGAGGAGTAGAATTACTAAACTTTTCAAGATTGTCCCCCCGCCCCATCACCCCCTGACAATCAGGCTTCTCTCTGCCTAGCTTAAGTCAATGTTGCATGACAAATCTTCCCTTACATAAGGATTGGACTAGGCCAGTTTTTGTTAGCATGTGAAAATGGAGCCAAACCTGTCAACTTACAATTGTGCAAAATCTGACTCCTGGGAATCTTCCAGAAGTGAACCAGGGGAAAGTTAATAGTTGTCCTACCTACCTCACAGGGTCATGGTAAGAATCAAGTGAGATAATGAATATGAGCACAGTTTGAAAAGTGGCAATGAAAAGCAGCTTGCTTCTTGAGCCCAGAGTGGAGCAATAGGAGCACTTTGGTGATATCAAAGCATTGCCAGGTGAAGGGTCGGGGTCGTTCTGAAATTCTTGGACTCACCATTTCCCAATTGTTGCAAGAATTGCTTTCTGGCAATTCTTGGGAAAATTTACTTTATTGCGAGGCTTCTTTAGCTATATGTGAATTTATCCTTGACTTCTCTTTTCCTTTTTCTAATTACCCTTACTCAGCTAGTCCACAATGCTCTGGAGGCTTTTAAAAGATAAGCTAATGTTCTCTCCTTCTGGTGTGCTGGAGAGACAGTATTTTGTGGGTGGCTTACATTTAGATTTCAAACCTCTCTCAAGGTCAAGAGCAAGTGATACTGGGAAAGTACACTCTGCAACTGGTGTCTTCTGTGGGTGATCTATAAATGATATTAGCCATTGGATATTCCTAAATAAATAAGGAGCACCTCTTTGCTTCCCCTGGAGAAGCTAAATTCCCCTAGAATTTAAGTGCTGGAAGACTAGGGAGAGTTTAGGAATCTAGATTGGAAGAAGGTTAGAAGTTAGAGTTAGAGAAGAGCTTTTTGTAAGAAAGTTTTGGTTCAAAAGATTTCAATTCTGTAAGTAAAGGACTTTGGGGGAAGCCAGGGGAGAGTGAGCTCAGCTTGGACAGAGAAAAGGAAAGAGTGCCGACTGTGCAGGGATCTTGGCCAAAGGGCTCTGGATCAAGAATAGACTGGGCTTGCAGAGGTAGCCAAAGGTATTCTGACCAGGGAATTGAGCAAGATTTATTGCCTAAGTTGGCCTAGACTGAACAGAGCTTGGCTTTGGGTTTGTTTTATGTGTTGGGCATGCATACATACCTCCTTACAGTTGGAGCCTTCAAATAGTGAGCCATCACCCTCAGCAAAACGGGGACAAGGGGAGGTTGCTCTGGTGCAAAGCTATGGAGAGCACCTCTAGGCCTCTGAAGGTAACCATGTGGGCAGGAAATTGCAACCCTCCCCCTTCCCCATCCTTCATAGCTCCTGGGCCACTGGCTGTCCTATCTGCATTTGAACAGAATATGCCCGGAAGACCTAGCAGCTGTCCAGGAAGCTCACCAGTGTGCCCCATCCCACGGCCTCCTTGGTCACCAGCTTCCATGCACCACATGCCACTGCCCCACCTTTGGTTCCAGAACACTGACTCTCATAAGCTGCTGTATTGGACGGAGGAAACACTGGGGGCTTCTTGTGCGTGTATGTGTGTATGTGCGTGTTTGTGTGTTGAGGGGGTCCCCGAGTGGCCCTAGCCTCAGCGTCTCTGATTGCAGGCCTCAGGGGGTGCCTGTGCCTATGAACTTTGCTTGACTAGACTGCCAGATGGAGAGAGATGAGAGTAGGCCCCTGCTGGTTCTGTCCCACACTCCCCGTTATGATAGGCAGTGAAGCAAATCATTTGGGCAATTGCCTGACCTTAATGGGATAGAAAGGGCTCCTCTCTTGCTTGAAAGGACCATCCAAGTATGTGCTTACTGTTTAGTTTTCCTGGAAAAATAATTTCTCTGGCAGGCTAGAGAGAATGAATTCGTCTTCAGAAAAGGATTGTGTCATATCCATAACCCTTGCGGCCTCTCTACCATTTCCATGGCTGAAAAGCTTGCATTCAGTGAAAGAGCAACCAAATATCTGCTAGGAAAAGGTTCTTGCTTTTACTCAAAGAAAACTGTGTTATGTAAAGAAAAATAGAGATACACTCTTGGGCAGCTCTTTGGGGGTAACCCAGCAATCCCCCAAAACCCAGAGATTTTTGAAGGATAATGTAAAATATAAATCAGGTCTGACTGCTCAATGCTACAACTTTAAGGGTAATGAATGGAGACACCCCCACCTTCTTGGAATTCTGGCTTTTAGAAATTCATTCCTTTGGATTTGAAAGACTGTATGAATCTTCTGGAGTCACATGTTGAAGAGTCAAATGCACCTGGGAAGAATTTCACTTTAAACCAGATCATTTGGTAACAGCGTTCTCCTCAGTGAACATGGAGATCCTAGGGATGGGACAGAAGGATCTCCGGGAATAGCAGGAATAGGACATCTGAGTGACAAGAGTAGACAAGGGAGTGAAAGGGGAAATGGGAGTGTACCGAGACTTGGCTAACTTAAGATACCTTAGGTAGAAGGAGCCTCATAAACCATCTACACCAGCGCCTTTCAGAAAACATTGGAACCTTGTTCAAACACAGAACCCCATTATGCATAAAATGAATACTTGTGGGGCTGCTCTGGTTAAAGTGGAGGGCAAAGCCCTGGGGCCTCTCTTTCTACGGCTTAGGCTAAGTAAACCACCCTCAGGCAGATAGTGAGAACCGATGGTTCAACATGAATTTTGTGAGCAAGTTTGTTAAATACAGCCATTTTTAAAAATTAAATTATATAAAATAACAATTATGTTATATTAAAGACAAAGCTAATGAATATTCAAAACTCATCATTTGCTAATTATTTCATGATACTTTAACTATGCTCTTGAGGTTATTTACATCTATTGTATCTGTGTGGTGGAAATACTCTGCACTGGTGTGCTGTCGCACATCTTATCCCAAGTCCTTGCTCAGTGATGTCATTTGGGGAGCTTGGAATTGGCCATAGTGGGAGTATTTATACCATGGAAATCAGACAACGCTATAAATCAGCACTCTCCTTCCCCCCTGTGAGAGCCAATTGTTAAACATTTACCAGCACACCACTGACTACACTGCAAGTCCTCATTTTGGGGGGGGAAGGGGATGTGGCTGGCCAGAACAGGGATTGACCCTGGACCTTGCTGTTATTAGCACCATGCTCTAACCAACTGAGCTAACCAACCAACCCCACAAGTCCTCACTTTTCTGGAAGCTATGCTTCCAGCAACCTCAACCATGAGGGAAAAAAGCCACTGTAAGGCCCCAGCCCGGGCAAATAGGTGTTAAATAACATGGCAGATGAGAAGTGTAGGGCTCAAAAAATAATAACTCAGAATATGGCATTTTGGCACACTGAGTACTTTGCACTAAAGGAGATCGAAAAGCCTAAGAAGCAGTCTCTCTCTGACCTTCTCCTGCCCTCCTGTCTTCCACCCCTCTTTCTCCCTGGAAGCGAGTCATGGACACTAGAACCCCTCTCCCCCGAAGCAAACTATAAAACCTAGAAAAGTCATTCTTACCCTTCTTCTTTCAAACCTAAGCATAAAAACAGACAGCTTTCCCTGGGCCTATTGGGTCTTCCTTTCTGAAGGCGTCTGTGACATGTAAAACTTTGATCAACAAGTTTGCTGTGTTTTTCTCCTGTTAACCTGCGTTTTGTAATAAGAGTGTTGGCCATGATTCCTATGATGGATGAAGAAAGGTATCACACTTTTCTGCTGCTACAGAAGCAACACAGTGACAGCAGCATAAAGTGACAGGCAACACTGGGAAGTCCCAGCACCACAACCTCGAGCCTTTTACTATAAGTGTGAACAACCCAACACCCAACTTATTCCCGAGACCCGCAATGACCTGACTGCATGGCAGCCCAGCACCGTTCAGGAAGTGGAAGGCTTCATCCTGTGACTCTCTCAAAATGAGCTAAACTACAGGCAGAACAAGCTCCATAAGAAGGCTCCAGGTCTGTTGTGTCCACAGCACCAGACGCAGTGCTTGGCACGTAGATGGCCCTTAATAAACAAATATCTATTTATAGAATGAAACCAATATTCATAAGCAAACCCATTGCCTATTTCACCACTATTTCCAGAAAAAAAGTACTCAGGATGTTTAGTTTCAGGAAGCAGTGGACTGTGAATACAGGTCAAAAAGCTATCTATCCAAAACCGACTTCCGAAAGTATCGATACCTGAAGAGGATGACTGTCCACTGTTGGGCAGATCATTGGTGTGACACCTCGAATGCCCCAGTGATGCCTCATAAACGGGAAATGACTTTATCAAGACAGGAAGCTGATCGCCAGTGGCTCCAGTCCTCCCCTGACTGCCCCAGATCCAAACATCTCTGTGGCCCTCTTCTCTTTCCTGTGCCAGTTCCCTTCACTTTCTAGTGTCTCGTCCCCCTCGCCTTATGTCCCTTTCTTCCTCTGTCCTCTTCATGCCCTCAGCCTGCCAGTCATCCCGCACTTGGCCCTCCCACCCACCCCAGTACCCACCAGGCCAAGTCCTGCCTGAGGCTCCTCGGGCTAGAGAGATTGCTTCGCCCATGTCCAAACAAACTGTCTTTAGTAGACTGGTTCCTTTGTCTCCAGTCTTTACAAAATGAAACTCACCTAGAGCCAAATACTTCCCTTTTTTCATTTCTCAATTCCTACTGGTGTGTGCATCTCAAATGAGTGTGCTGTGCCCAAAGCACCTCCTATGTTTGTAATGAGGGTACTTCAAAATTCGTGGAAAGATTTGTATTATTTTTGCATTCTATTTTTCCACGAACTTTTGGAAGTAACCTCATATGCCCTTACAACCTAATTTGGCATATCTAGAGTTTATAGCCTTGTAGGAGAGGAGCTTGAGCATATTCCCTGTTTTAATTAAGCCTTTTGGGGTTACAGTGACCCAGATGCAGCCATCTAGCTAGTTCAGGCAGATTCCAAAAGGCGCTTAGGCCAGAATTGCTGGGTTAACTGAAGGTTTTTGTCAGAAAAGACCCAAATTGGCAGTCCACGTGGCTCGAATTGGATGGATAGTTGCTACACTGCTCTTTCATTCTCTGGTGGCATGGTCAGTAATGTGACTATTGTTTTTCAGTGACATTTTGGGGTCTTTCTAAGGGATTTCATGGTTTGTGGCCAACCCTAGTGAAGTTTGTTATTTCTGTTCTATGGTTCTGCAGGGCAACTGTCCCCAGGTGAGCGATGAGGCTGGATCCTGGTCAGGCTAACTCCGTTGCAGAGCTATTGCAGGTAACCTCATTTGCCAACAAATCTGTCACCAGAGGAGTTGAATCAGTAGGGTGGGGCAATTCAGAACTGAGTTTGAGTTAGGAAAAGTAACCTGAAAGATTCTAGTGGGCAAGCTGACTTCTAGAAGCTCTGCTACTAAATAGGAAAGCAGTGCTGGCCAAGTTACTTAACCTCTCAGTATCTCCGTTTCCACATCTATAAAATGAGGTTAATGATAACACCTACCTCACAGGGTTATGGTGAGGATTAAATAAATGATATACCTAATATGCTTCCTCTACTACCTGGCACATAGTGTGTGCTTTAAAAAGTGTGTCTGTGGGGGGGATGCAGTTAAAAGTAAAAAAATAAAATAAAAATTTTGGACTTCTTAAGAGACATGACAGAGCTAGAGAAAACTCTAATGCGAGATCCTGACTCCTGCAACGTGAGGCCTGTGGCTGCCCTCTGCCACTGCAGCTCATCTGTCTGTGTCACCAAATAACGGGGCACATGCAAATGTCTACGGGCTAACCGGCTCACTGAAAATTCAAAGCACATATATTCAGCATGGTTGTGGTAAAATAGTGTTAGGAAATTGTAACTGTGGTGACGGCTTCCCAGTCCCACAATCACAGCAGTCCGTGTGTGCCTGTGGGGCCACCCACAAGAGAGTCCTGGCCCAGGTCCCTCATGCACTTGCTGACTTCACCTCTCCCTCATTCCTGAAAGTTCCACTAGTGACTCAAGGGCCATGCTGGCAGACATTGGGCCTTCTTGGTACCCTTTTCTCTCTCCACACCTGCTCAGCCTTCAGGCTTATACCAAAACCCAGACACAGCAGTATCTGCTCTTCTCTCTCTGGTTTTTAACTTTAAGTGAAAAGCCGATCTTAAAAGATTGGCGATCCTGTCTCTACTTCTGAGACACTTTGATTTAGAGAAGACAGGGGACTTCAGTGCGTCACACCTAAATGTGAACACTTCAGACAGTGTGTCAAGCCAATGCGGTCCTCTGGCATTTTGGGTCCCTCAAATGACATCGGGATCTACTCTACCTAGTCCCAGTTCAGAGGGTGATTTAGATGCAGAGCTAGGTTTTCTAGGAGTCCTGAAGAGACCTATTTGGGGTCAGTGAATAGCTTCATGGGTCTGTGGGCACTCAAGGCCCCACAGAATTCTGGCTCTTGTCTCAGAACTGTTCTTGAAACATTGTGACTGGGACTGCTAGGACTGCTTCCAGTAGGGGTTCATTTCCACAGATCTTTAAAAAAGTCATTTCTTAGAAATTCAAGTCCATATCTGGAATGATAACATGATGGCTGCCTCCCAAGGTTTGCAAGCTGTGCAGGATTTAGCTGCAAAAAAGAAAAAAAAAAAAAAGAAAGAAAGAAAGAAAAGAAAAGAAAAAAATATATATATATATGTATATGAGAAGGAATCCAGTCCCTTTTTGTTAATTGTGCCAATGCTTTCATTTTTTCAGGCAATTTCAGTTCATTCCCAGATCTGGTTTCTGGAGTCACATTTTTCCAATCAATCCTTCCCATTTGCAGGGAGGAGTCTTAGGTCTGAGTTTCTGATTTGAATTTGCCCAGGTGCTGGCAGTTAGGGAGGGTTTTCATATTCAAAGCTGCACATGCTTTGGAAATGTGACCCCCGTGATTGCAACAGGAGGCAATCATCTCTGGTGGTGAGGGGCAGGGGGCAGAAGCTCATATGGGAGTTTGTGGGCTCTGTCCTTGGACTTCAGCATATCCCTGGCGTCTTGCCTTCTCTGTCTATTCTCACGCCTGTAGCTAGCTCCATTAGTGGAACTTCCATCCCTCCAAGAGGCCCCGTCCCTGCAGTCCCAGTCCTGTTGCTCCAACTGCTTATGGCAGCATTGCCTAAGCTGGGGAGAGTGTTAGAAAAATACCCAAGTGATTCTTATGATCAGGCAAGTTCAGGAAGCCCAAGCAACTTTTTTTCTACCCAGATGTCCCACCATCACCCGAAGCACAATATGATTAAAACCATACTCATCTGAAAAGCAACTCATCCTATAAACTGTGCTGAAAGAATGAGGCAGATCTACACGTGGTCATATGGAATTATCTCCAAGAAGGCTCATGAAGCCAAAGAAAAAGCAAGCTGCCCACATTACGGTGGAAGCTCGCTTAACTGACCTCTGTGGAGCCAGCTCTCAGGATTAAGGGATGCTCCCTATTTCCTCTGTAAAACACACCGACTGGTGCCCTCAGCACACTGGATGGGCTTGGACACCCTCCCTAACAGGTCCAGGTACCGCTACTTTCACTGATTTTTAATTAACTGACCAACTACTCCCCCAATTGCATAAATAAGAGAGAGTCTATTGTAGCTAACAAATAGATTTACAGCGTGAACCCATATCTATTTTTTAAAAAAACCGGATCTACAAGTACATATATAGGCTTGTAAATGCAGATAAAATTTCAAGAGATGTGAACAATGGTTGCTTCTGGGAAGGAGTACCAGGTGTCTGGGGTAGAAAGATTCCCTCCCCTTTTGTACAGTTTTAACTTTTTACAACGTTCATACATTATTTTTTCCCAAATTTTTATTTTCAGAAGTTTCAAACATACAAAGAGATAGAAAAAGTAGCACAAAGAATATACCTATATCCACCACGATTCCACAATTAACCTTTCAACATATTTGCTGTATAGTTCCGTTTCTGTCAATCTATTTATATATTTTCCTTTGTTGAACTACTTGAAAGTCACAGGCATCATGATCCACTACCCCTAAATTCTTCAGAATGACTCTCCAAAGAATAGATTCTCCTTCCTAACCGCAAACCATTATCACACCTAAGAAAGTAAATGATAATCTTCAAGTATCATCTAATTTCCAATCCATATTCAAATTATCCCAATATACCCCAAATGTCTGGAAATCCAGAATCCAAAATCAAAGTTTGTGCCTTACATTTACTTGTGTCTCTTTAGTGTCATTTAATCTAGAACAGTGCATGCTCCCAACTTGTGTGTGTGCACAACATGACTTTTTGAAGAGTTCAGGCCAGTTGTCTCGTAGAATATCCCATATTCTGAATCTGTCTATGTGTTTCTTCATAGTATATAGTATTTTTTTAAAGAAAAATATTTAAGAACAATAGTAATAAAAGAAACCAGGCCCTGTGTTATATAAACAGCAACCTTAAAACGAGCTCGTTTTCCCGATATTGCTAACAGCAGCAGGCCCCAGCCTCTGGTTCCCACAGCAGAGCCTTTCCCAGCCCCTTGTCCTTCATTCTCCATATTCGGTCAGTTCCCAAGTCTGTCAATTTGCCCTTTGACATGGCTCACGTTTTAACGTCTTCTCTACTCCCACTGTGCCCCTACCCTGAGTCAGGCCTTTAACACCTCACCCCCATTACAACCGCTTCCTTAACTGACCCCTCTAGTGCCAGACTCTTCCCCTGAACATCTGCTGCCTCATGAACACAGAAGAAACACTGCCTTCATCATGTCACTCTTTGAAAAACCATCAATGGCTATTTCTTACTTTGCACAAAAGTCCATCTTTCTTCACATGGAACCAGCTTTGAACACAACCTTCAATATCAGAAAGAGATAGAACTCTGCTTGAATCCCAGAGCTGCCAATTACTTGCTGAGTGGCCTTGGAGAAGTCACTAGGCTTATCTGGCCTCCCATTTTCTTACCTGCAAAATGGAAATTACTTGTAATACCTAATACAATGCAAATGCTCTGTAAAGTGTTGTTATACTGCATTGTTTTTTATTTGTATTATTTTTTATTGTTGTGTTGTTATTTTCTATTGTTTTGCAAATCGTTTCCACCTGTGGTTGGTCGAATCTGTGAATGCGGAGCTGTACCAGCCTTATTGCCACTCACATTTACGTTTTCATCTTATCTGCTCCTTTGGAAGGCTGGGGCCTCTTGAGGGCAGGAGTACATCTAACCGCTTTTCTCCTAGAGTTTGGGAGCTAGTGCTATGCTGAACACTCAGCAGCTCAGAGCTGACACTTGCCTGCATTTGAGAAGATGCTTTGTTGATCTGTAGAGTCTTCCTTTTAACTCTGAGAAAATATGCTCTGATCATCCCTGACTCCCCGAGACAGGAAGGACCAAGGGCTGGGACCATCATCCAAATAATCAGAGTAATTGTTCCTATTTATAAAGTGCCTATTATGTGTCTAGCGCTTTAAATATACATTCTATTTGATTCCAATTTAACAGGTGAAGAAACAGAGCCTCAGAGAGGGAAAGTGACTTGCCCAGGGTCACCCAGCTATGAACTGCTGAAGCTGGAATTTGAACCCAAGTTTGTCTAAATAAAGAGCCCGTACACGTTCCTTGCTACCTCTGTAGTAACAGTGAACAGTATATTGATGGAAGGAAGGACGAGTTATTAGAGCTGCTGGGATTAGGATGAAATTTATTACAGTACTCTCCTTTATAAATGAGAAGGCCCACACTGAGGGTAGCTGTGTTACCAGTGGTAGGGCAGCTTCCATGAAATCTGTCTCCCATGTGAATCAAGGCCCAGACACAGGCTTCTCCGTCACCATGGGAGAAAATGAAGCAAAGCAGCTTACACTGGCAGTGGACTGAGGATTCCTGTCTCTTTCTCAAAGGGCCCTAAACTGACCAGCTGGTTTAATGGGAACTCCAAGAGGCTTAAAAGCAATGATAAGAAAATAAGTAGGAGAGTAAAGGAAGGGAGAATGATCAATGGCAAGTAAACAGGGAAAAGGGTAGGCGATTAGACTGGGAAATATGTGTTCAGGGGAATCCCACATGAATTCCTAAAGAACGCCCCATGTAATTGGGGAGAGGTGTGTTTGTGTGTGTGTGTGATGTTGACTTTATGTGTGTATGTATGTGTGTATGTGAGTTCACTCTTTGGATTTAAATAAAGAACAAACCAAATTCAGAGTCAAACTGCCTCCTTCTCAGCAGCCACTTCATCAGCCTTGCGTCACATTTCCCAGCTGGAGGGCAGTAATTGCATGGCCACATCTGGCCCCATCTGGGAAACACCAGGGTCTTCCTGAATCGTCATATGCCATGCTGGCTGCCAAGGCATAAGGTGACCTAAGCGAAGCCTTCACACAGACCATGTGCACAGAGTCATAAAACCCCAAGAGAATGTGGCAACAGAGGCAGAGTTGCCATGCCTGCCAAATTTCCAAAGGGAAGAAGGAACTTGCTGTGTCTGTATTTGCCCCCAGGATTGGAAAAATGTATCTCAGTCACTGGAACTGAAGGGGGGTGGGTGGCCTTTACCTTTATAGGAAAGTCACTGTTTATACAAATACTGCTGATGGCCTGATAAATGTGTGTGCATTTATATAAATAAAGCTATACACTTACTTTGCCAGATCGCACTAGCTACCTGCTTAGCATTTTACTCTAGTGCTTTAAAAACAACAGCCTGGAAATCAGAATAATCTGTGGCCTCTGCAGTGTTTCCCAGTTTGGTATTTTGCTTCGAGAGTAAAAGAAACCCACATCTGGTACTCACCCTTGAGATAGTAACTGATTGAATTATATCTGCTTTCATTTGTTAGAAACCATATGACAGAGTTCATTCACAGGAACAAGGGGCCAGGGGTGTCACATCATGGTGGTGGTAATACTTAGAGAAACCAAGCAGTGAGCAGACCACTTGTAGTGATTGCTGTTGCCAATGGTAGTCATTCATTTCTTAATTCAGTAAATATATGTCAAGGGTATCAGGTCCAGTGCTAGGCATAGGGAATACAAAAGCAAATAAAACATGTCGCTTCCCTCAGGGAATCTAGCCTTTGTCTTGAGTTATCTCAAGGCTCCCGTGGTTCAATGAGAGGTAAGCCTCTTCAGAAAGAACGTTCTGGGATTGCTGGTCATTAATGGTTGCCTGAGCTGCTACAGGAAGCTTCTACCCCCTTCCGAACACACTGTGTTTTTTTAAAAAGCATTTAAATATGTAGTAGAGATCTAAAGCAAAAATAAACACAGTCTAGTCCCAGAAATGAAGAAGGAGCTCAAAGCACAGCAGCAAGCAGTAATCACAACTACACAGCCTACGGAGGAATCAAAAGTGGATGCGTGTCCTTGGGGCAAGGTTTTAATGGCAGGGTGGGGAAGGGAGTGGAGTCTGAGCTCCTATAGAAACTCAGCAGCTGGAAGGGCTGATCCATAAGTGGAGAAGGGGGAATAAAAATACAGTTGAGAAGTGTGCTGGGCATTTCGAGCGAGAGTAGAAAGTCACAGAATGCAGTACTCCAAGGTAAAATGAGTAACAATAATAACAACATTAACCAAGTGCTTAATTATGTGTCAGCCACTGTCCTAAGTGCTTTGCTTATATTTCCTCGTTCTTAGAACAGCCCTATTTGACAAATATTGAAACCGATAAACAGACAGATTAAGTAACTTACCTAAGGTCGCACAGGTACTAAGAGGCAGAGCCAGAATTCAAACCCAGGCAGTATAGCACATCACTCTGTGTTTATAACTACAATTCTGAAGATGAACTCAGAATTGAACTTAACCTTGCTAAGTCCGTGAGGAAATAAACCACCATGAGACTGGTGCAACAAATGAGAGAATTCATACCTTAGGAACTGCAGCTAATAGAGAAATTTGAAAGGGACTTTAAAATTTAAGGTATGCTTAAAATGTTCAGAGATTTTAAAAAAGGAATAGGAACTACAGGGCAAGAAGAGAATGGTTTGAAAAATATAGGTGGACTTGAAAAGAGCCAAAACATTGGCATTAAAACTGAATAAAAGAACACTCAGTACAGGGATTAAACAACAAACCAGATACAGTTGATGAGAGGATGAGTGAACTAGAAGATAGATCTGAGGAAATTATCCAGAATACAGATCAGAGGAATAAAGAGGTGGAAAACCTAAAAGAGAAGTTAAGCTACGTGGAAGATAAAATGAGAAGTTCCAACGAGTGTCCAGTAGGAGTTCCAGAAGGAGAAAATAGAGAGAAGGGAAGAGGTAGTATTTGAAACATAACGAAAGAAATTTTCCAGAGTTGTTGAAAACCATGAATCCTCTAACTTCCTGTCTTAATATCAGGCTCTGGAGCCTGCAGGTATGGAATCAGTCCTCTGGCAGGAGGTCACCATCTTAGCTCTGTCACTGCTGCTATAATAGGTCAAAAGTGCTGAGTTCTTCATATAGACCAATGCTTCTCAACCTTTAAAAAAAACTATTATTATCGCTTCCCCTCCTCCCAGGACCCTTTTGGGACATTGTTTCCCTAATTTCCCACTCCATGTGGTATTTTAATACCAAAGATATACTGTATATCTGTTTATGTACTGTATGTGTACCTGTGCTTTATACAAGCATCATATAGGCTGTTCCCATCACCTGGGAGGAAGGCTGTTCTACTTCCTTCTGCCTCCTCCTTTGCCTGGCTTTCTATTCATTCTTCAGATATCGGGTTAAATGTCACATCCTGAACCCCCTAAGGATAGGTCAGACCCCTATATTATATGATTTCCTTTAAGGTACTTATGAAAAATATAAGTAAATAATAATCTGCATGATGATTTACTCAGCAGGGGCCAACCATGTCACTGTTGCATTCTGCTGTGTCCCAAGGGCTCAGCACAGTGACTGGCAGATGGTAGATGCTCAAGTAGCTGAACAAATGAATGAGTACAATGAGTGGCATTACCTGAGCAGATGAGAGGAAAAGCACAGCCTTGGGAGGGACCTTGGAAGGCTATTTTAACTCTTCCCCAGTTTATGAGCAGAACTATTGTGTAACTACTTATGAAAGAGCAAAGTATGTGCTTTTCTTAAAACCACACTACAGTAGTTCCTTTTTCCTTTAAATAGTTCTCATTATTTGGAAGCAAAAGGTGGTCAGGAAGCTGTTGAGAATAGAGACCTCTTTTTGAAAATATGTAAAAATAACATCTAAAATCATTTCCTATTTTAGATGAGCCAGGAAAACTCCCAGCTTCAAAGAAACCCTGTAGTAAATCCTTTTGTTACAGGGAATAATGGATGAAATGGAGCGAAGATTCTCTTTTTATCCAAACAACCCCCTCCAAAGCAAAACAGGTTGAAATATGGTGTGATCACAGTGGTGTGCTCATACCAACTCATGAGAACCGATTATTAATTTCATATAAATAAAATTAATAAAATTTTATAAATAAAAATTTATAAAATAAAAATAAATAAAATATGGATAAAAATTTATAAAATTAATTATTATTAATATAAAATATATATAAAATTTATAAAATTAATTATTATCAATTTTATATAATTATTAATTGTATACATTTATAATTTAATAAATCACATTAAAAACAAATCTAATAGGGCCAGCCCCGTGGCTCACTTGGGAGAGTGCGGCGCTGGTAGCGCTGAGGCCGCGGGTTCGGATCCTATATAGGGATGACCGGTGCGCTCACTGGCTCAGAGTAGTGCAGACCACACCGTGCCGAGGGTTGCGATCCCCTTACCAGTCAACAACAACAACAAAAAACCAAATCTAATAAATACTCAAAAGTCTAAGAAGTAAATTTTATTTCTTTATACATTTTTTTCAAATACTCAAAACTCATCCCTTCCTAATTACTTTACTACACTTTATTACCATCCATGCTCTTGAGGTTACGTATGTCTTTCGTACTTCTGTGGTAGAAATACTACGTAAAGTTTTGTGACGCATCTCTCTCCAATTCAGTGATGTCATGTTGGGAGCTTGAAATTGGCCACGGTAGGAGCATTTACATCACAGAAATTGGCAAATGCTACAGGTCAGTGCTTAATCTATTATTTCGTTGATTGTCTTGACCAGGGGTTGGAAAACTTCTCCCCACAGCCTGTTTTTGTAGAGCCCACAAGCTAAGAAGGGCTTTTACACTTTGAAAGGATTGTAAAAAAAATTGAAAAAGAAGATGCGGCCTCAAAGCCTAAAATATTTACTATCCAGCTCTTTCCAGAAAATGTTTGACATCCCTGGTCTAGGTTTAAGAAAGCAGTGAAGAAAATGTTAATAGCACAGATTAAATTTACAATTGTGTTGTCTCTGTAGCTGTTACATTGTAAACAGCACAAAAACTTGAGGAAACATTCTTCCAGTACTTTAAAACTATTATATTTTTATAGTAAAGATGTCAGATACGTAAGCCAGAGAAATTTCTTTCTTTTTTAGCCACAGGTACGGGGATCCAAACCCTCGACTTTGGTGTTATAAGACTGTGTTCTAACCAACTGAGCTATAAGTTTTGTTGTTTTACTTTGGTCTTACTCGTTAATATAAACCAACATATCAACCTATACTCGTGTCAGAACCACACTTGTCTGATAATTGCCACCGTAGATTGACTATGGATACAAGAGTTAGGCAAAAATCAACTAAAGCATTCTGAGAGTTAAATGGCTATGTGAAATTTACAATAATGAAAATTGTATATTTTATTATTGTTTGTAAATTGTGTGCTACATATTTATAATAAAGATATATATGAGTGTGTGTGTATATACATATATATTCCCCCCCGCCCCCCCGCCACCCCAGAGAGCAGGTCGTTAAGCATTTACTAGAACACACTGGTTATATATTAAGGAAAGGCAAGACTCTGTGGGCACTCTTTCAGTCTTTGAACAGGTTCATGATCTCTTTTCTTCAGCTGCGTCTGAGCAAAGCTCCTAACCTGAAAACAAACACACATCTGAGCTGTCTTAAAGCATTTGAGTTATGGCTGCAAGCTCTAACCCTCTTCATCTGATCGTGGGGAGGGGGGAGGCTGTCTAGCCCCTGAGGCCTTGAGCTGCCTGGGAAAGTCCTGGGGAAAAGATAACATTTCACTTTGGTGACAAATTTGTTGATTTTACAGATAACATCCACATTTTGCCCTCAAGAAGGAGCATTCAACAAGGACATTGGTTTTTATGTTTTTCTCTAAACAGTCATTAGTACAAATTAATAAATCTTTTTGTTGGGGGGAATATTGAGCTATATTTCATCTTTGTTCATGTAACAGAGAAAAAAAGGAATCCATTTCCTTGGGTTCAGGATATAAAGAACAAGAAACTTTGAAGTTATATGGACCTGGCACGTGCCCCTAAGTCATACTAAGGACACAGAGCACTGTTTATGTGCATGAGCAGGGCACTTGCTTTCTCTGACAGTGGAATTTAGAAGCCTCTAGAACAGAGGTTCTCAAACTTGAGGGTATATCAGAATCACCTGGAGGGCTTGTTAAGACACAGATGACTTCCCCTTACCAGCCAGCCACAGAAACAAAGCAAAACAAAACAAAACCACAGATGACTGGGTCCCACTCCCAGAGTTTCTAATTCACTAGGCCCAGGGTGCCCCTCCCAATTTGAATTTCTAACCAGTTTCCAGGAGCTGGTGATGCCGACGCTGCTGGTCTGGGGGCCACTTTGAGAACCAATCATCTAGGAAGAAAGCCCCAGTGTTCCAGCTGATAGGTTTTGATTATAATCTGCCTTGAGATGTTCCCTACAGGGCCACCTCAACAGTCCTTAGTCACCTAAGAAAAGTGAAAAATGCCTTTCTCCCACAAGTCACATGCAAACCAGGCCAAAAGCATGGCTGCTCTGAACCTGGGCCATTTCAGCCTTGGGGAAAGTCAGGTACACGCCCATCAGAAAGTCCTTTGGGGCCTGAGTTACTATTTCAACTCTTATAAAGGCCGAAGACCTAGTGAACCTGGGCCCCTGCTCTGGCTCTCCAGAAAGAGATCCAGAGGCCCAGAAGAGCCCAGTTGCAGTGTGGGGTAATGTGCAGATCAGGATGTTAACATTTTGGCAAGATTTAGCTTCAGGTTCTGAGGGAAGGAGTGAAAGAGCGGCTAGAAGTGCTGCTTCCAAGAAGGTGGAAGTGATGGTGGAACTTCCCTTCCCCATGAGCCAAAGTGGGACCGCAGAGAGGAAGAGCAGTAAGAGGATTGGAGAATGCAATTCAGTATCTAAAATGTCCTTAGTGGCTATATTTGGGGGGTGAGGCCATAGGGGATTTTAAAATTTCTGCTTCTTCGCATTTTCTAAATAAAAAGAAACTTAACATGTATGAGGACACTTCAGAACGTTCATAGAAAGATTTGTATTATCTTTTAATTCTATCTTTCCATGAACTTTTTGAAGTACCCACGTGATATGCTAATTAATAATTAAAAACTCCCCTCTATTTTCCCTTTAAAAAAATGGAGGCATAACATATATAAAGTGCTTAAAGTCCACTAACTTAAGTGTAAGCTTCATGATTTTGCGTGTGTGTGTGTACATGTGTGTATACCCATGCAACCATAATCTAGATCAAGACAGAGAACATTTTCAGCTCCTCAGACAGCTCCTTCATGCCCCCAGTCAATACACTCTGACACTGAGTCACTATGTCTACCGTCACTGATGTTTTGTCTATTAGTGAACTTCAGAGAAATGAACTCACATAGGATGTATTTTTGTGTGTGTCTGGTCTCTTTAGCTCAATCTAATGCTGATAAAATTGACCCAAGTTGTTGTGTGTATCAATAGCTCATTCCATTTAATTGCGGATTAGGATTCCATTGCATGGACCCACCACAATTTATTTATCCATTCTCCTGTTGATGGGCATCGAGGGTATTTCCAGGTTTGGGCTATTATGGGTAGCCTATTTCATTTAAAAGTTAGGAAATAGCAGTGGAAATGATAGATTCCCCAGTAATGGCTCCCTTTCATTGCATGCCAACTTTGCACCAGGCATTTTATTTAGTTCTAATCCTCCTAACAACCTTGTGGGACAATTCCATTACTCCCCTTTCACAGGGGAGGGAACAGGCTGAGAGAGACGGGTTGAGTTCTCTGGGAAGCAGCTACTGTGACAGTTGGGAGGGCAAAAGGTTTAGTGGGAAATAATACCTGTGAAAGAAAAGGAAAGGAAGCAGGACTGGGCAAGAGGAGCCCAGACCATGATGCAGACCTGTCAAAGTCTATGCCCAGCACAGAGCTCCAGAGCAAAGACTGCCTTTTGGAGGAGTCTTCTGTGTGGTGGAAATGGGCCTTGTATCACCTCCTTGATCAGTCATTGGCTAGAGGCCACCCAAGAACAGCATGACCTTGGCTCAAAAGCTGAGGCAGACCCTGAAGGAGCTAACAGCTGGAGGCTGTCAACTAACCACACTCCTCACAGCTGGTCAGTGGGTTCTTTCTGAACAAGGGATCTGAGCAATGCATCTCTGTGTTGCCATAGCAAGCAAATGCAGAATCAGGGATTCAAACCCAGGCTTTCTGATGCCAAAGCCTGGCCTCCTTCCACTCTGGCACACTGCCTCTTCTAAGTCAGAGAACCCTACTGGTCAAGAGGGTAAAGCATTGCCTGATGGCATGAGCCAAGATCATCAGGTGCTAGGTAGAGCTAGAGCTAGGCAGAGGCCAGGTTCCCTTTCTGTCCTCAGCAGTCTGCTTTAACCATGAGGTGCCCACTGTCAAATGGAGTCCTGTCAGCAAAACTGGGAAGTCCATGTCCAGAATAAATCCATTGCCACTTGCCGGGGTGCTCCCCAAAGTGTGAGGCTGTGTGAAGAGTGGAGAAGGTGAATGCATTTTTCTTTGAGAAAAAAAATGAAACCAAGCCCCTCTGCTTTCTGAAATTCTGGGCTCTAACCAGCTTAAACTCAGAGCGGGCAGTCTTAGGAGGGTTAACATTGAATGAAGTGCCTAGCTAAGGGGGCAGGAGGGAAGACTTTTCTTGAATTCAGGGCAGCGTGCTCAGAAAGAGGGATGAGGTCTATACCGAATTAACTTTCCAGAGAAAGAAAGGTTGCTTCTGGAAACACACGTAACTTTCCAACATGGTTTGCTTCCAGGTTGAGTCATTAGACTTGATTTTGGTGACTGCAGTTTCCCTGGGCACTGGCTCTTTCCCTGCAGAGTGGATGGAGGGATGCCGCCTCTGGGTGTGCTAGCCTGAGACATTGGGACAATAGTGGGCACCTCCGTATCTGATCACTCTTTTCTCTCAGTTACAAATGCTGTGGATCAGAAATAAATCCTCACATTCATGGTCAATTTACTTTCAACGAGGGTGTCAAGACAATTCAATGGGGGGCAGAAGTCTTTTAAACAAATGATGCTGTTGCAACTGGATATCTGCATGCAAAAGAATGAAGTTGGACCCTTACCTTACACCATATACAAAAATTAAATGAAAATATATCAAAGGTCTAAATGCAAGAGCTAAAACTACAAAACTCTTAGAAATAAACATAGGTGTAAATCTTTCTGATCTTGCATTAGGCAGTGGTTTCTTAGATTTGACACCAAAAGCATAAACAACCAAAGAAAAAATAGATAAATGAAACTTCATCAAAATTATGAGCTTTTGTGCTGAAAGCACACAATCAATAAAGGAAAGAGACCACACACAGAATGGGAGAAAAATTTTGCAAATTATTTGTCCGATAAGAGACTTGAGTCTAGAATATGTACAGAACACTTACAACTCCATAATAAAAAGACAAATAGCCCAATTAAAAATGATCAAAGGATCCGAATAGACAGTCTTCCAGAGAAGATACACAAACGTCCAATAAGCACATAAAAAGATGTTCAACAGCAATAGTCATTAGGGTAATGGAAGTCAAAACCACAATGAGGTACCACTTCAAACCCAACAGGATGGCTATAATAAACAATAAAACGGAAAAGAACAAGTGTTGGTGAGGATGTGGAGAAATTGGAACCTTCATATACTACTGTGGTGGGATTGTAACATCGTGTAGCCACTTTGAAACAGTTTGGCAGTTCCTCAAAAACTTAAACACGGAGTTACTCTGTGGCCCAACGATTTTGCTCCTAAGTACACACATACCCAGGAGAGCTGAAAACATGTCCACGTAAAAACTTGTACATGGATAGTCATAGCAGCATTATTTACAATAGCCAAAAAATGGAAACAACCCAAATGCCCATCAACAAACAAGTAGATAAACAAAATGTGGTATACTCATACAGTGGAATATTATACAGCCATCAGCAGGAACGACATGCTGATACCTGCTACAGTATGGATGAACCTTGAAAATATGAAGCTAAGTGAGAGAAGCCAGGCACAAAGGCTACATATTGTATGACTCCATTTACCTGAAATGTACAGAATAGGTAAATCTGTAGAGACAGAAAGTAGATAAATGGTTGCCAGAGTCTGGGAGAAGGGGGAAGGGGAATAACTGCTTAATGGGTATGGGTTTCCTTTCAGAGTGAGGACAATGTTCTGGAATTAATGATGATGGTTGCACGACTCTGTGAATATACTATGGTATATTAATTATATCTCCAAAAACGTGGTATAAAAACAATGCTGTGAATCCCTAACCACCTGGCACTCACACCCTTGGATTCCTCTGGAGCTGCCCTGGGTGGGTGGTTAGTTATATTCAATTCTAAATTCCTGCGCCTGTGAAAACAGCCAGAAGTTAGGAATCAAGGTTGGAGCTGCTCTTGTCTTTTGCTCCCAAGTAACATTTTTCTAAATGATGTTAGTACAGGGTAGCCTTTCTCCTGAAGCAGCCACTGTTAGAAGGCCAATTTGGAAATGTGTCCCTCAGATATTTTTCATCCTGAATGTTAGTGCCTACTGCAGAGGCTGTGCCAGGGATGGCTGCCTTCTCAAAGATCCACATCTGGCTAGTCAAAGACAAACTGCGATGATAGTTGTGTTACCGTGTCCATAGCAGCACAGATAAAGCTGGAGTCAAGAACACACCCACCAAAATGGGTAAAATAAGAAGACTGACAGTACTTAGTGTTAGCGAGGATGTATAGCAAATGGGACTCTCCTGCATTGCTGTTGGAACTAGCAATTAGTTAAACCATTTTTGTAACAGTTTGGCAATACCTCCTAACACTAAACATATATGCCTTATGACCCAGCAGTTCCATTCCTGGGTATACACCCAATAGAAATGCATAAGTATGTTCCCCCAAAGAGAAGTACAGAATGTACACAGTGTCAGTATTCGGAATAGTCTCAAAGTAGAAACAACTCAAATGTCCATCAACCAGATAAAGGATAAATTGTGATATATCCATACAATGGAACACTAATCAGCAATTTAAAAAAAAACCCCAAACAAAAAAACCTACCGGTTCCCATAACAGTGCAGATGCATCTCACAGACCTAATGTTGAGCAAAAGAAGCCAGACACAAACATACTACATGAATTTATGGTTCCATGTATATAAAGCACAAAAAGAGGCAGAACTGATCTATGGTGACGAAGGTCAGAATAATGGTTATCTCTGGGCGGGGGATGGGGCAGTTGACTGGAAGGAGACACAAGGAAGGAAGCCTGTGATTTGCAGTCTTGATCTGAGTGGCGTACACAGACGTACACATAGGTGCACACACGGAACAATTCACCGAGCTGCATCATGAGGTTTGAACACTTAACTGAATGTCGACTGTACCTCAATAAAAGAAAAATATAAACAAACAAGAAAAATATGTTAAAGAAAGTGATAGCTGGAAGGGGCCCTTGGGACAAGGTTCAACCCCTTCTTTTATAGATGAGAAAACGAAAACTAAAAGACTTGCCCAAGGCCATGAGTTAATTGGTGTAAGAACCAGTACTGATGATCCGGGAACAGTTTGCCATCTTTGAACATTCGTTACAGGCCAGGAGCTGTTTTCGGTTTAGTGATTCAGTACTCACATTAATCCTATGAACTGGGGGTTGTTTTTATGCCCATTTTATAGATGAGGAACCCACAGCCACACAATTACAAAGTGGCGGGGCCAAGAAGTCAGTCCAGGCAGTCCTACTCCAGCGCCCACACCCATAGCCACTCTGCCTAGAGTTGGATGCCCAGACTCCCAATTCAGTGCTTTGGACCCTGGGCATCATATTCTGTTTTTATTCTTCACAGGGATGTCTATTTCCTCAAAAGGGCCTCTGAGGGCACTGGGAAGCACTGATGGTAGGTCTCAATCTGGCCGTAAGGGTCAGCTCACACTTGTCTAGAGGAATTCCATATAGGTGAAGCCTTTGCATGAAGCCTTCAAGGCTGAAGACAAAATTCTAGAACTAGGAAAGATTTGCTCTTGGCACCTCCAGATCTCCCTGGGATTGGCACAGGATTGGCTAAATGTGAACCCCCCAAACAAGGAGCAGCCGAGCCCTCTCCCACCCCACAAACTCCCCCCAGTGAGCAAGTACATTGTTGTCTTTAACCAAAACCAAACGAGCAGTTGTGGCTACACCGGGTGGCAGAGAGGCAGGCAGTCCCAGTGGAAATGGCCTCCTAGAGACTTCCTTCTATGGCAGGGCCTCGGTCATCTCTTGGTCTTTGTGCTCCCGGGCCAGGAGGAGGGAGCTGACCTCACCCACAGAGGGGTCTGCTAGGCCTGAACATCTGTCCACAGAGGCAGTGGGGAGAGAGGGGTGTCATTCAGGGATCCCTCTTTTTCTGGACCTTCTCTCCTTTCCAGGACCTCCCCCATAGGCTTGGTGGTCTCATGGGGTTCAATTAAGTCCCTCCCCCACATTTCTGGAGTGCCTACGCATAGAATTCAGGGAAGGTTTGACTCATTTGTCTTCAAAGAATTCATTTTCCGGTGGAACAGATTCCAGAGCCAGACAACTTGGGTTCAAATCCTGACCTCACCACTCCCTAGCTGTGTGATGCTGGGCAAGTTACTTAACCTCTCTGCTTCCCAGTTCCCTTATCAATAAAACCAGGATACCAATGACACAGTCAAGTCATGAGGATTAAATGTTAATACACGTAAAAGTTTTAGAACCATAACTTGCACATTGTACATTAAAGGTAAGTGTGAGCTACTGTGCTCTGCTGCGAGAAGTGCTATGACTGGAGAAAACATAACATTTGGGGGGAGCTCAGAGCAGAAGGACAAAATCAGGCAGAGGGAATCAGGGATGGCTTTCCAAAGGAGGTGGCACCAGAGGGGACCCTTGAAGGACGAGTAGGAAGGACTTAGGACAGAGAAGCAGCAGGAAAAGAGCATTGCGGATGGAGGGAGAAGCAGGAGCAATGGCCAAGAGGCTGGAAACTGCTTGTCCTGAGCAGGGGCCAGGGGCAGCCCGGTGTCCCTGGAGCTGGAGGTGTAGAGCAGAGGATGGAGGCTGGAGCGGGTGGTGGGCTGTAGCGTTGGAGGGGCCTTAGAAGCCTGGCTATGCTCCCTGAAGTCTCCTTTTCCTCCTTCTGAGCTAGGCCAGCCTGCTCTTGGCCATGGGGCTTGCCCTGGATCTCAACAGAGCCTTGGCTGGGGTTCACAGGAGGCTGCACCATCTCCAGGAAATGCCGAGGTGATGAGGATGGCCCTGCATACGGCTAATGTAACTGTCACTCCAGTCTCCCCACCCCACCCCCACCCTGAGAAACACATTTTTGTCTCTGCCTCTGGAAAACATGTGTGCAAGCAAAGTTTGGCTGGGTGGCGGGTGAAACTTTTTTTTTTTTTTTTTTTAACACAACAGAAAGGCTTCAACAGTCCAACTCTTGCTACCTGGGAGCTCCCAGCTCAGCCTCATATGTTCACCTGAAAAACAGGTCTGAAAAGCCCAATGTTCCCGGGTGGTCCCATCCCACCTTGGGGACTGTCCTTGATGCATCTGGTTCCCGCTGACCTTACAGCAGAGATTCATCAGGCAAAGGGACCCAACTGCCTCATGCTTGAGGAATGCCTCCCGAGCCCCCTCCCACCTCCAGCCTCCTGGCTTCCAGAACTCAACAGCTCGCCTCTTGTGGGCCAATGTTTGCAGAAAATGTTTGCAGACTTCATAGCATGCCACTTCCAGGAATAATTAGCAGTCAGGCAGCCAGTCTTTCACTCAGGTCTGATGAACGAAAACCTCAAGAATGTGGAGCTGGGTGGGGGTGGGGAGTGGAGGAGGTCAGGGGTGTTTGCCTAACTCGCCAGCCCGCCTAGCTGGCTGAGCTCACTAGCTGCTGAACCCCCATCTCTGAGTACACCTCCAAGGAACCTACTCTGGCCTCCATGGAACAGAGAGCCATTGACTGGTCTTTCTGTTGTTCCATGAAACACCAAGTGACAGTGCAGCCTCCACGCGAACAAGACAAGGAGATGTTCTAGCTTATGCAGCTCCTACCAAGGGCTAGCAGTCACAGGCACCTTTTCCAATAATGTCCCATTACCCTGAGGACTTGGCATCTGAAAATCCTCCTCCCCCATTCTCACCTAACAAAGACACTGCTGGATTTACAAGTTCACAGACCCAACTCGACCACATGGTGAGCAGTCGGGGATCTTTCTGAGAAGGCTGTGATCTATGCTATGCTTTGGAGTTTTCTGCACTATTTTACTGAACCATAGCACAACATGATCGCCTTGCTTCCTTGTTTTTTTTAAAAAAATTTAACCCCAGGAGGCGAAACTTCTGTAACATGTTGGTTTTTGTCAGATCGCCAACTTTTGGCTAAGACCCAGCTACTCCCTGTGATAACCCAGTGTTATCAGTTTTATGTACAGGCCCCTGAGTAAATTTTGCAAAGGACTTTCTATCCTGCCGAATCGTAAACTAGCTCAGTAGACTGGAATGACAGGGTAATTTAGCAAAATAAAATTTAACAAAAATAAATGTAAAGTCCTGGAATTTGGTCCAAAGAATCAATTGCACAAATACAGGATAGGAGAAAACTGGCTTAATGGTAGAACATGTCAAAAAGGGGCAGGGGGAGGACTTAGGGGTTTCTGTTGACAGTCAGTCCACTATGAGTCCACGTATGATGTGGCCAGTGAACTAAAAAACAAAAGTAGTCTCAGGTCACAGTCACAGAAATCTAGTCTTCAGAATAAAAGAGCTCTGCCCTGACCCCATAGATCAAGTAAAACCCTCTAGTGTCATTGGGTTACGTTATTACATTGGGTTACCCACCACAAACTGGTGGGTAAATGGGACAGAGAGCGACGGAGGAGGGGGGGTTCTGTTCCTCTATTGTCTATCTCCCCACTGGACTGCAAACCCAGTGAGGGCAGGCATCCCATTTATTTCATCCACTGCTGTATCCCCAGCACTCGTGCAGTGTCTGTCACAGAGTATGTGCTCACTAAATAGAACCGAGAGACTGAATAAATGAAAAGAAAATCTTTTTCAGTCAGAGTGATTCAAGAGTGCAAAGCCATTTCTGGTGTGACATCCTACCATTGAAAGAGTACATGGAGAGGCTAGATAGCCATTTGGTGTGGGGACTGTAGAGGGGGTTCCAGCATCATCATATGACCTTGAGGGCTCCCCTCCACACACAAGTTCCAAGGGCTTACAATAACATCCACTGTGGGAAACACGGGGGCTGACAGGGTGTCCCTGGGTGGTCCTAATACCCCAGCTGGCTATGTGCTCAGGGACTTGTGAAGCCTGAGTTCTGTCCTGCGCTTCATTGTTCACTCTCTCATGCCCTCTCCTTCCTTCTATTTTGATGGTAACCGGTGTCTCTGGAGCCTCCTGTGGGAGCTGTACTGAAATCTGACAACACTCGGTTATCTTCCTCAATGACGGAAATGTCGGTGCTGCTAATCTAACCGGCTGCTGGGAGGCACATCCCCACTCCCTGAAGAAAATATCTCCCTGAAGAACTCATGTTCATAAGCGTGAGCTGTAACAAAAATTCACGGTGCTGATAAAACAGAGCAAGAAACTCTTTCATAAGCTATGAGTGCTACCCCCAAAGGGGACTTCATTTGGAAAAAATCCAACTCACACTATGCTAGTGACCGAGTTAGGAGCTGATTACTTACTGTCCAGAAGTTGCCAGTCACCGGTGGGTGAGGACAGAGGCCGGGCTCAGGATTTCAGAGACAGGATCTGGGGAGTTTTTCCTCTTTACTGAATGTTCTGCTGGGCACCCCCGTAATTCTTGTCATTTCGGAGGCTCCTTCAGCTATACTATTAGAAGCAAACTTGAGACTTACTGGGGGCTGTGGGGAGACTCAAGCTCCTAATGTAAGTCATGAGAAGACAGACTCTCTCTCCTCTGTGTCTGTTTAAGTTGAAATGGCCCTTTTTGGGGAATCCAGTCAGTGCTGAAAGGGGGAAAGGTGAGAGAGAGAGAAGCAACCCAGGCTTGTGAAATCGCTGAAATTACACTGGGTGTGCCTCTGCAGGGTATCTTCTTTAAAAAGAAAAGAAAAGGAGAGAGGAAGAGGGAAAAGGGAAAGGAAAGAAGGGAGGAAAGGGGGGAGGGAGAGAGCGAGGGAAGGGAAAAGAAAAGTCGAGTGGAATTGTGTGACAGTATAGGAGAAAGAAATGGCCCATAATTCTTTTCAGCCTAGAAACTCTATCATGTGAAAGTCTCACGATAGTCCTAAACATTGCATTTTACAAATGGAGAGGTTGAGTGGATCACCTGATCCCGCCAGCCTGGTCCTCAAGCCCTCTGGCCTGAGAAGTCTGTTTTGGACTGCCGCCTCCCTATCGGAGGGACGGTATTTATTGACGTTGAGTGTCAAACACTGGACAGATTTATGCATGGTTAGGCTGACACTGCGTTTTAATCCCCATCTGTAGAGGGAGGAATGGGGTTCACCTTGTTCTCTGACGTAACTTAATCCCAGAACGAGAACTCAAAGAGCTTCCAACAATCTCATCTAGGTACTGCTGGCCAATCCTCAAATGCTCCTTATTTCTCTTTACTCTGCTATTAATGAGAAAAAAATGTGTCTGTAATCTAGTGCAGGGCTGGACAGCATTGTTCACACAGTTTCTATCTGTCCTGGAGATGAAAGGAAAAATGTTCAACAGATGGATATTTCTAAAGATTATCACCCTTTGCTTTTTTGAAGCTACACATCTGTTGGGTATGATTACAATAATTCCTTATGGGGGCGAAACACAAGACGCTCGCTTTGGACACCAAAACCTTGGCCCAAGAGCTTACTTAGGAGCCATTTAGGATAGGGCCCTTTTTTGACATTTCACAAGTGTAATGGCTATGGAAAGACACCAAGGTTGCCCAAAGAGACCTGATATCATGAATCTTCCACAGAAATTTTAGCTTCCAGATGACGTGTTGTGGAAAACTATTCCAAGCACCAAATCCTAAAGTTCAGCCTCACACCTCAAAGTCTCTTGGGAAGCTTGAAATGGACCTGTGCAGATACTTTTAATCTTTGCAAAACCAAGAGAACCCCCATCCAAAAAGCCATTCAGGAATGAAATGGGAGGGTTGAGGTAGAGGGTGGGGGTGTCTCTGTTTTCAGTAGACCCGAGCAAGAAAAGCTCACTCAGCCAATAAAAGGCCAAAGTGAGAAAGGACCCAAGACAAAATAAACTTGGTTCCTACAGCATTCATCCCATAAACTCAGTCACGTGCACTGTTACCCACAAGCTTCGGTGAGTAATTTGGAGCTGTAAAAAACAAACATCAACAGCCTCTCAAACAGTGGTTGACTGGGTTCTCCACTTTCCTACTGGTTATGTTGGTTTCATGTAGATGTGGCCCAAGATAGACCACACTAAATGCTTTGGTATTTCCAGGTTGTGGAAGAAACTATTTTGGAGCATTCAAGGAAAACTTGAAAATGAGTTTTCTCATTGGTTTCTCACTCCTTCCTCTTCCTGTCTTTATAGCTGGCAATATGGATCAGGCCCAATCTTTCAGCAGAATGGGTAAAAGGGAACTTGGCAAAAGCTCTGCCCCCAAGAAAAGATCGACAAGAAGGGAGTTTGGGAAAGTTTGGGAAGAGAAAAAATGATCAAGGAAACACTCATTGTTCCTCTCTGTTTATTCTTAGCTGAGGATCTTCAGGCAGGTCATGTAACCATCTGGACCTCAGCTGCCCTGTCCATAATAGGTGCAGAACAGTAACGTTGATCCATCTGAGGCAGGGGAGCTGAATCAGTCATCACCTGAGGACAAATCCAACTCTGGGATTGAGGATCAGTGGGTTTTGTGAAGGGCCCGTAGACAGCCCCATTGTCTCGGAACTCTGTTAATGGCTGAGCTGGCTTATAATCAAGAAGAAAAAGTAAGCTACCACATCTGGGCAGAACCCAGCCCTGCTGTCCGGCCTCTTCTTCCTTTACTATGCTGGAATTCTAGACAAGGCAAGTCTAAGACAGAAGTTGGTGAGGTTTGCTTGTCTCCGCATAGGCTTCCCCAAACATCTCCTCTCACTGTGGGCTGGATAGAAATCAAAGTGGCCTTTTTTCTCCCCCTGCTGCCTATGTCCCCAGAGGATCAAAGCGCAGTTTGAACTCACAGTGCGGGCAACCAATACAGAAAGGCTGAGCTCACGAAATTCATTTGGGGGCAGAGATGGAGAGTCTGAATTCGCAGATGGACAAGGTCACCACAGCATTGCGCTCAACCCTCCGTCGTTCTGAGTGAGCCTAGCCTGGCCCTCTTGCATCTCCCCCAAAGGTAGAATACACACTAGCAGAGGCAGAAGCCAGAGGGGAGGCGGGAACAAAGCAGCCTTTCTTTAGCAGAGTGACCTTCCATAAGTCACTTAACCCTTCCGTGCCCTTTGCTGCCATGTGACTGAAGTCATAATTTATTGGTTACAAACGTTCAGTTGCTCAATGACAAGTAATGGAAAAAGGGTGAACTTGTACAGTCATTCTACTAAGGAAACTTTGTCCATTCAAAGTCAGGTTACAGAGTGGCCTTTATTTTAATTAAAAAGCATCTGGAAATTGAAAAGCTTGTTTGGCCCAGGGCCTCCTTGGAGAGTAACTGAGGCATGTCATCTGGCTGGGCCATCCCATGGTTCTCTCAGTGGGGGCTGGCGGGGGCGGGGGGTGGAGGCCTCCGAGGCCTAGCGCACTTCTTGTGGCTGGAGCAGATAAGCTCTACCGTGCATGCCGCTCCCTCCGCCGACACTACGGGGGCTGCTCTGACATACCAGCCTCAACCAGTGCACGTCAGCAGGCTCCCTCACCTGGGTCTTGGCTGACTGGGTCCTGAGGGAAGAGGGTCTCTGACTTCAAGCTTGGGAGATCGTTAGCGAACCCAATGCCGGGGTGCATTCTTGCGTTCCCTGATACCAGTGCCCACAGCAAAAACATTTCTAGACAACGTCTTATGACAGGGTTTTTATGTGGGCGACATGCTCCCGGGCCCTGCTTCTCACAGATCACAGACCGACAGGACGGAATGGAGTGCGCATCGGATGGGGAGACACAAAACCTGTCTCATCCCTCATGGTGGCTTTAGAGGGGTCCATTTGTCTTGTCTGGGCTTCAGTGTCTTCATATCAGAAAATTTATCTGTGGGTCCCAGACAGATCACAGAATCTACTATACAGAGGCAGCATAGGATACTAGTTAAGGGGAGGACTGTTGAGTTCCAATTTTGACTCTACTACTTCCTACCTGGGTGACCTTAGGCAAAAATCCCTGTGCCTCGGTTTCTTCACCAGCTAAAGAGAAATCTTAAAATTATTATTGTGAGGATAAAGTGAGTTAATATTTGTAAAATACTTAAAACAGTAAGGGTAAGTGCTATATAAGTATTTGTTACGAACTGGACTTGTTCCAAATGCAGATTTCTGGACCCTGCCGCAGGAGATTTTGATCTAGTAGGTCTGGAAGAGGCCTTGGCAATATGGATTCGTTAAAAAGGGCTCCAAGTGATTCCGATGCCCAGCCACTAGATAGTCCTTAAGGTCCTGTCCAGCCATGCACTGGGAGAGAGGTTCATTCACTCAACAAATATTAACCAAGGGACTACTCTGTGCCAGGCACTGTGCTACGTGCTGGGGACACAGCACTGAACATGTAGACAGGGCTCTGCCCATCTGATGAGTGTTCCATTCTGTTCTGTCAATCTGTGCTCTGTGAGGAGCAGGGCCCCGGAGAACATAGCCCATGTAAAACTGCCTCATGAAGCTTACCTTCTAGTGGGAAAAGACAGGTATTAAATGAGCAATCACATAAACACAGAGTAAATCAAATAAATGCTTGATATAAATAATCAAATAATCAAATAAATGCTTAATATTCTTCAGAGAGCAATAAATGCTCCGAAAAAAATAGGGTGACTGTCAGGGTCTGACTTTCATGAGGGTAATCAGGGAGGTCTCTTGGAGGAGGTGACAGTAGCTGAGAAAACCCGTGTTACCACTCAGGGGAACAGCTGGAGCAAAGGCCCCGAGAGAGGAACAAACTGGAAGGGTTCAAGTTCAGAAAGAAGACCAGAGTGGCTGGAATGCAGTGAGTAAGGGTGAGAGTGGTAGAAAATGGGGTGGAAGGAGTAGGCGAGAGTCAGATAAGAGGACTATGGTGGAGTGCTTGGGTTTTATTTTAAGTGCACTGGAAACCACTGAGGGTTTTAAGCGAGGGGGGGGTGGGGGTGGTGATATGTTCTGATTTATGCTTTAAAAAGATTGATTTGGCTGCTGTGTCGGGAATACACTGGGGAGGCAAGGGTCAAAGCAGGGAGACCCGTTGGGAGTCTATGATGGTGGTCCAGACAAGAGCTGATGGTGGCTTGGACTAGGGGGGCAGTGGCGGAGGTGGTGAGAAGTGGTCAGATTCTGGATATATTTTGAATATGAAGCCAACAGGATTTTGCAATGGATTAGATGTGGGGGATAAGGGAAAGAGAGAAATCGGGAATGACTCCCAGGATTCTGGCCCGAGCAGGTGGATGGATGGCGATAGCACCTCTCCCTTTCTGGTCTCACCGCCTCTACACGTGCCCTGCTCCTGTGCTGCTTTCTCCACAAAGCAGCCGGGCTGATCTTTTCAAAACTCAGATCCAGGTCATGTCACTCCCCTGATCTCCAGGCTCAGTTTAATGGTTTCCTATCACATTTAGAATAAAGCCAAAGTCCTTTCTGTGGATCACAATTCCCTGCATGCTCTGCTTCCGGCTAACCCCTCCAAACTCATTGCCTGCCACTCTTCTGGTTTCTCCCTGCACAACAGTCACTCTGGCCTCCTGGCATTTTCTCAAACATACTAAGAATGATCCTTTGTAAAGGCCTTTGTACTTTCTGTTCCCTCTGCCTCTAACACTTTTCCCTGACCTTCCCCCGCCTTGCCCCAGTGCTTTAGTTCTCTACTTGAACGACACCTCTTCTGAGAGGCTCTCCCTGAGCGCTCCATCAAAAGTAGCAACACCTGTCATTTTCTATCTTCTTACTCTGCTTTATTTTTCTTCCTAGCACTTATCATTGCCTGACATTCTATAATACATAGTTATCCACTTATTATCTATCTTTCTGCAGTATAATGTAATTTCTGTGAAATCAGGGACTTTGCTTTGTTTTCTAGTAGATTCCCAGCACCTATAACATCCTCCAGCCATAGTAGGCAGGGTGGGTTGCATGGTGGCTCATAAAAAGATACGTTCATGGTTTTACCCCAGGAACCTGTTAATGTGACCTTATTTGGAAAAAGGGTCTCTGCAGATGTAATTAAATTAAGGATCTTGAGATGAGGTCATCCTGGATGATATGAAGGGCCCTAAATCCAATGACAAGTGTCCTTATAAGAGGCACACAGAGGAGAGACACTGGGGAAGAAGAGAAGACCATGTGAAGACAGAGGCAGAGACTGGAGTTATGTAGCCACAAGCCAAGGAACACCTGGATCCACCAGAAGTTGGAAGAGGCAGGGAATGATTCTCTCCTAGAGCCTTTGATTTGGGACTTCTGGCTTCCAGAACTGTGAAAGAATACATTTCTGTGGTTTAAGCCTTACCAAGTTTGTGATAATTTGTTACAGCAGTCACAGAAAACTCATACAGGAGGGGTACAATATCGTCTAAGTAAGAATGAATGAATGAGGGCAAGAATGAGTTGGGGAGAGGGCAGGGCCAAGAACCAGGTGTTGGACGTATTGTCTGAGATGCCTATCACATGTGCAGAGAAATGCTGAGTAGGCAGTGGATATAGAGGACAGAAGCAGATAGGAGAGGTCAAAGCTGGAGATTCCACTTGGGAGCCATCAACCTTGGGGCTGGATGGTATCACCATCGGAGACAGTGTAGTTAAGAGCTGAGACAAGGGCTGAGGAGGAAACTGCATTTACAGTGCTTTCCTATTCCGCAGTGGTTCTCAACCTGAGATTTTTGCCACCCCACCTTACCCCCACAGGGGCATTTGGCAATGTCTGGAGACATTTTTGGTTATTACAACTGGGGGAGGGTACCACTGGCTTCTACTGGGTAGAGGCCAGGGACACTGCTAAACATCATGCAGTTCAACATGGGGGCACAGGACAGCCCCCAAAACAAAGAATTATCTGGCTCAAAAATGTCAATAGTGCTGAGGTTGAGAAACCCCGATACATAGGTACTAGCTTAAGTTTCCTGGATTTAGGATTGTTGTTTTTTTAACCTGTCTTGTGCTGCACACATTTTCTTTCTCAGCTCTTATCTATCAAAGATGCAGGAAAAAGATCAAGTGGGGGAACCAACTCTCCACCACCAGTTTACTGTGTGGCCTTGAGCGATTCACTTGCTTTTTCGGAGCTTCAGTCCTTTGGTGGCTATGGGTGAAGGTGAGGAGGAGGTTAATTACATTAGCTGCTCCCTGAGCTCCCTCCCTGCTTGGCCATAGTCTGTGTGTCTCTGTTCTTTCTCCCAAGGAGAGGCAAATTCCCATTTGGTCAAGCCACTGGGCAGAGTTTTCAGAACTAGCTGGCAAAGAGCAGAGTGTAAGCTACCTCCTGGGCAGAGTCTGAATTTCTAGGACAGCCCCAAACACGCTATCACCCTGAATCCCCCAAAGGGTACGGGGACTTCCATGTCCCAATATTTTGGTTTGAATATTTTTCTCCAACACGGACAGAGCACGTACTAAGTGCCAGGCACTGTACTGAGTGCTTTGCATGCATCCCCTCATTTAATCCTTACAACAAACCTATGAGGAAGTACCATTGTTATTCCCTTTTACACATGAGGAAACTAAGAATCAGAGAGGTTAAGTAACTTGGCAAAGGTCACACAGACAGCGAATGAGGGAGCTGAGATTAAGACCCAGGTCTGCCTGATGCCAGAGCGCATCATTTTAGCTTCTCCATCACGCTGGCTTCCACATCACTTGCCAAAGTGCCCTGGAGCTGTTGAGCAGTGAGGGGTTGGGGGGAAGGAGGAGAGGGTCCTGCCTCAGATGCTGGCCATTTCTTTGTCTTTGGAAGGGCTTCTGTGCGAGCAAGTATTCTAAAAATGGAAAACACCTTCCTTCCCCTATCCCTGTGTCACTTGTGTGTGGCCTCTTGAAAAAATTGCCCAGCTCAAGTTTTGTAAAGTCAGTTCTATATGTGGGGCATTGGCTGTAATTCTAGACTTTTCATTTGGCTACCTTAATTAAGACCAATATCCAAGTGTCTGTGCACTGCACTTTTAATTAGAGCAGGGCAGACATGGTGGTGCTGTACTTTTTCAAATGTCCTGGCTATTTCCTCCCTTCCTGAAGTCAGGAAGCATCAAGCCTAATAGATAGAAAATTGCAAAGGATCCCAGTGGCCAGAGATCAACCCCTTCATTGTACAGGTGAGCACACTGAACTTCAGGGGCCCAAGACTTGCCCACAATCGTACAGGCAGGTTCAGGGCAGAATTGCGATCAAACTCATGTGACCAGGCCAGGAAGATTCTGCGTGGCAAGGTTCCCATCACCGAAGGGGCAGAGGGTCACTCTCTCTTCTTAAGGCCTAAAATTGCAGTCATCGCTCTTTTGTTAGGGCATCAGTTTTCACAGGGCCCCGGGGAAACTAGAAATTATTTTACCTTGGAGGAACCTACCCAAATTCATCAGTGGCCGTTAACAGAGTTCAATAACCCAAGTACGGTCCCCAAACTGTCACAATACTGCATGTGATGAGAATCAAATGGGTGGTGAATGCTTTGGTTGTTCTCTTGGGAAGCCATCATTGAGGAAATGAGGCTCCTTGAAAGGATATTGACAGAAAAGTGAAGACGCTGTTCCAAGCAGGGGGGAAAGATTAAGCTCAGGTGCAGCAGTGGAGTGGCATTACATACACGGTCACGACACACACACACACATGCACATGCACACATTCATTAATTCAACAACTACTTATTAAGCACCTATGCTGTGCCAGGTCCTAGAGAGTCTATCTATTTAGGAGTCTTTCTGCAAAGGGCCACAAATTTAAAATAAGGTGAATAAAACGAGATGAGGATGGGAATGAAGAAGGTAGAGTTGAAAACTATGAAAATGAATAGAAGCCCCATGAAGGCAGAGAACTTTTATTCACTTGACTCCTGAGTACCAAGCACAGTACCTGGAACATAGTAGAAACCCAAAATTAAAATATTGGCTGGAAATAAAAAAAAGAATGCATTCTCATGACCGATATCATCATGGTTGGAACTACATGGTGCACCAAGAGGTCATGGGGAAAGGAGCCTAATTCCAGTTTTTGACTCAGTTCCTTCTCCTCGTTGGGTATGAGTTTCTCAACTTGTATGACAAGGTGTTTTCTCCCAGCTTTTTATTTTAAAAATACCACCCAAATGATGTGTCTTCCTCATTGTGTCACATCAGGAGTCACATTGTATAAATTTGCTCCATTATTGGCTTATATATTACTATTGTCAGGTTTCTAATTTCAAAGGCGAAAAAATTGAGCAGGCACCACCATAACCAAGAAATCAAATTAACCTAGACCTGCACCCTGTAGTTTCAGTGTACATTGATGATCATTGTTTAAATCCATTATTAAGATGATGGTTGCAAAACAGTGATCGGATTTTATGATTTCTTTTATATTTGTTCATTGGCATTTCTTCTGGGCAAGGTGATTTTTAAGGCCCTATCTGGTGCAGAAGTTCTGTGCTTCTGTAACTAAACTTGATTTAGTTTATTTGGTAGCAGGCACTTTGGAGAGAGGGCCTTTGACAAATGATGCTCTTCACAGGACAGCTGAATGGGGCTTGAAGCTCAGGACGCTGGTCTAGTCAGGGAGGCAAGCAAGCTTGAGTGGGTTCTGAGGAGCTCAAGGGGAAGGAAGAGCCCTTTGGCCAAATGGCTCCTCATATCTTGTTCAGACTTATTGGATCCCAGTATTGCCATAGGTGACTCAAGTGCCTCCCTATGTGTTCTTGACTAGGGGATTAGCTAACCAGATGGCCTAGGAGAAGTATCCCTTTGAAGCTAAACTCAGATAGTAAGAAGAGATAAAGTAAAAGAGCATATAAACTCTTCAATTGTGCAACCAAGATGTCATTTCATCCTTATCCAGTTCACAAGTGATAGAGATAAGCCCAGGAAATATGTGCAATATTATTTTGTGTGTGATTTATTTGTTCAGTTTTAATGCTTTCCTCATCCTTTCCCCCATCTCGAGAATTTTCCATGAAGTCTCAGTACACAAAGAAAAACCAAGAGACGTATAACCTCAAAGTTTTCATTCTTTTCTATGATCGAAGTGGCAAAATTGTTTTGGGGGTTCTGCGTTGGGCAGTGAAATGGGATTTGGATTAGTCCAGTGGGCCCTGGAATCATCCCAGATCTTCCACGGCCATTTCTGCCTCCATCTGCAGAGATCCTAGAGATGTCAGCTAGAGCACCTTTTGTCTATCATTGCAAGCCTACCCATCCTCCATCATAAACAGCAGAAGTGGAGAGGTGAATTTCACGAACCACTCAGAGGAGACTAGAACCTGGATTTCTTTTTTAAAAGAGATTCTGGTCAGCGCTCACTGCATGATGGCACAAAGATCTGTGTCACAAATCTTTTCCACCACGGATTGCCAGAGGCTTGTGAACAGTGGCCTTGTATCATTTATCTTTCTCTGCTTCCCATCACGGACTAATTCAGCCCAAATTGAAAACAGATGATGGGGCTGGCTTTTGGTAAAGTCGGGGATAGGGCTCTTCCAGAGTCCTGTCCATAACACTGAGCCTGAACACGGATGTCTATGTAGCTTGAAAGTACTGTTAAACCATCTACGTTAGCTGTTGTGGCAGGAGTCTCGGAAGGACACTTACTCTTCCACAAAAGACCTTCTGCTTCTGGAGCTGCCACAAAGTCAACATTGGTTTCATGCCCAACCTCATTTTGTGCCGACATCCATCTGTGTGGGTATCATGCATAAGACCTGAAAATTGAGTTGGGCATCTGCAATCACGTTGGCCTAGACCTAAAGGAAAAAGCTAAGCTGGCATGCCCACAACAGGCAAGGTGGTAGAAGCCCCTTGCAAGCTGCCTGGCTGGACTGGCCTGGGTTGGAATGCCCAGTCAGAAAGAGAGAGGGTGATCTCCTTGTGACTCGGATGGAAAGTTGGCCACATAAACTGATGATCAATCTTGAACACTGGCAGAAGGGTGGAATGGGAGAAGTGGACTGAGGACGGGACTCTATACGATGTGTAAGATATTGGTAGGCTTACCAATAGTGTAAGTCAAGTTCTAAGGCAAAGGAGGCCAGTTGGTGCTAAGAATTTCTCCCTATCACCCACAATAGGACGAACTCCTTTTGCATAATTTAGCCTGAACCCCCAACTACGTGAAGGTAAATGAATGCAGGAATTGGCATTACTCAGGAACTAAGAGAGTTCTAGGAATTGAATCTCATCATCTCCTCAATAGCCAGAATGTTATTGAGTGCTCTGCCATTACAAAAACAAACACTCCAGTTGGTCTCTGCTTTGATTTAATGTCTTCTCGTTTATAGTTCAGCTACCAACAAACTGAAAATGTCAGCATTTTCCCACTTACATCCTAGGAAGACAGGTCATGTGTCCTGGCTACTTTCAATTGCTCTATGAAGTACAGTTTTTCTTGCTTAGGCCACTTCATACAAAGGTCATCTATCAGCTGATAGATGGACTGCCCTTGGGTCAGGTGCCATCTGTGACCTAAAAAGCCACCACTCCATTCTCAAGGAATAGTCTAGGACTGTTTTCTTCAGCAAGGGACTGTGGGCCATGCAGTTTCCCTTAGAAGGAAATGGTAGAAATGACAGTCTCCATGACTGACATGTCTGGTCTAGGATTTCTGACAGCATAATGGCTGCGGAGGACAGATCATTAGAGCCCTAATGGACAGACCTTGCATTGGAAAGTGTAGATGGTCACCTGTCTCAGCTTTGCCAGAAGCTGGCCCTAGACATATCCATCAGATGGTAAAAGGTGATGGTGGAGAATAAATGGCCTTTCCCCTGTCTTGGAAGGCTGCCTAACCCCTCCAGAGGGCCTCAACAGAGCAGCTGTCAGCCTCTACAGAGGAGTAGCTTTGGCCCTGCTGAGTGAGAGGCCATGTGTCATGTGCCCTTCCTGAGGAACATGCTCCAACTTGTGTCCCCTGCTATATTTGAGTTGTTGAAAGTGGATCCAGCAGGAACTAGACATCTGTAGCATTAGGTGGCAACACTAGATCATTAGTTTTACTGGGCCGAGGCTTAGAGTGAAACAGGAGCCGAGCCTAGCACCAGATACACAGGAATCCCTTCTCAAATTCCTCACCCCGATGCCACCATCATTTTGCTTAGGTTAGCTCCAAAAATAGTGCCCACAGTGGGCCACAGGCTGGTGGGGAAGGGGAGGTGAAGCATGCAAATACACGGAATGTAGAAGGCTGGACAAAATGGTATCCTTTCTTTTCTTGGTCATTTCATGTGAACAGAAAAAACTGGAGTCTAATGCCTGGTAGAAGAACAGATAAGGTCTTCTGAGAGGAGCTCAAGCTTGGGTTTAAAAGCCAAGTTTCCAAAAACACAGGGCTTACAAGACTTATTCAAGTCAGGGCATTCTATATACATCTTTGAAAATGAAAATTCAATATTTTGTACATTTGGTCCTGTGGGGGAAAATGAGGTTGGCAACAACAGCTCTTCTGCACTCTAAAAGCTTGTGCTGCCTTATCAGGACTTGTAACTGATATTTTTCCCTGCCCAGTATCTAAGGAGTCATTTTGAGACAGACATCTGTTCAGCAATATGAGAGCCCCAGACAGAAGACAGAGACATTCATTTTCCTTTACTCACAGTGCAGAGGCCAGGGAGGACTGATTTTGTGGCAGTGTTCCATCCTGGCTTGGATTGCAGCTGATCTGGGGAGAACAATCCAGGATGACACTGAGCACTATCCAAGCAGCCTTGGATTACCAAATAGTCCTAAAAGCCAGTGAGGAGAGTACTTTGGAACTTGAAACGGATGTAAGCCAAGAGGCCCTTAATCGGAGGTCTGCTGTTGATGAGGTTACAATATGCTGGAGTGGAAGAGTGCTCATCCAGAAATCAACACATCTGGGTTCTAGCCCACAACTAAGTCACTGCATGACCTTGAGAAAATCCATCTCCTTCTCTCTGGGCCCCTCTGTCCCCATCTATGCAACGAAATGTGGGACTAGATGAGTTTGGAATTCCCTTTCAGATTTATCGTTCTATGCTTTGAAGATGGGGAAGTTGGTGGTCGAGAATATCTCTTGCAGGGTACAATGACAAACCCAGGGTATACCAAGGAGGGCAGAACTGCTGGTTTGATTCTTATGAGGGCTGGTTAGTTTTATTGAAAAGTAAATAAACAAAGAAAAATGCCTTTCCCTGTCTACACGCCTCCCCCACCCCACCCTTCATCTCAGCTAGCCATCTTGTTTGGCATAGGTAGGACTAGGTGAGAGAGTGTGAAGGGTGCAGTCTGAGCCCTGTCCACTGATGGGCAAACACCTTGAAAACCACCCCTACTCAGGGTGGGTCATCAGTGGTCAGCTTCCTCAAGGAAGGACAGCACTTGTATTATAATTTTTAAAAGACTCTCCCTTCAGCCTCTTGTGAATCATAGGCAGAAGATAATGGCTCTGATTTGATCAGCCATACAGAAATGTGCTCAGGGCCAGTTCTGACCCTTGATGAATTTGGGAAGGAGCCCAGGTTTCTCTTGGCCAGCCCTTTCTAAAGTCCCAATTGCAGCTTGTCCCTTGTCCCTTTTCTTCTTCCAATGTGACCAAGAATCATGGTTCTTAGCCTTCATTGGCAATCAAAGAGATGAACAATCCCAATAAGAAATTCAATAATTCAAGATTATTGCGATAATTCAAGAAGAGATGATAGTCTACCCTTTCAGGGGATTTGCAATTTAACATGGGGTAAGTGCAAATCATAAAGCTTCCCATTGCCATTTGAATCTTGTGCCACTCTTAAGACTGATGAATTAGTAGAAAGAGATTATGAAAGGGATGTTGGCATCAGGGCTCTGGCCCAGATCAATCATGGAAGGGTCTAGATAGAATCAAAGTGCAAATTCAAGATTGTTGGAAATGCCCAAGGAAACTGACTATAAACTTCTTGTCAAAACAAAACTCTCCCCTTACCCATGTCAATGGTAGAAAATGTCTTTCCAGTTTCCTTTAGGCCATCAGTGGAGTCTGTCTTAGGGGGCAGTCTGTCTCTGCCCCTAAGACAGACTCAAGGGATTCTAAGAAGTTCATTGCTCAAAAAAGTGATGTGAGAGTCTGCTGGTTGCTAAGGTTGGCAATCTGGCTGCTTTGGCTGGTTAGGTTATGCCCCTTTCTTTTCCATCACTCTATGACAAGGGGTGATGTTATGGAAAGAATGCTGGACTTGGATTTGTGCCTTAGTGAAATCTACTTAACTTCTTTAAACCTCAGTTTTCTAATCTGTACAATGAGGGGAATAACAGTACTTACCTCATAAGTTTGTTATCTCTAGATGAGATAACGTTTACACAAAGCGCCTAGCACGACATCTGGCACATTGTCAGTTTGCAGTACACAGTAGTTATTCTTAGTTTTAGAGAGGTGTCACAGTGGGGACCTGGAGCTGTGTGATAGCTCTGGGAACTTGGAGGTAAGCCTGTAGACTATTGAAACTACAGTTTGAGGAAACTAGTTGTGAGGAGAGAGGAGACAGGAAGAGAGGTGGAAGGGCTAAAAGAGAATCTTCACACATTTTCCTGATGACCAGTCCTGACTCCAGGAAACAGGTTTAGCAGAAAAGGCTCCCACAGTCCTTCTCTCTATAAATGGAGCCAGAGCAAACTGTTTTCCCTCTTGCTAAGAGCACGCTGGAACCTCTGCTAAACTTGTTGATTTCCCCAACTTGGACGGTTTCCAGTAGTTTGACTCATATAAATCAGAGATGAAATTTTGGGGGTAAGTCCAAGAGTTTTGTCAGTCACGCTTAAGGGAGTATATCCTTTCTGCTGTGGATTGATGTCCCCCCAAAACTTAGTCCCCACTGTAACAGTGTAAAGAGGGTGGGAAATCTTATTATGGTAATTGAAAGGTGGGGCCTTGGAAGAGGTGATTAGATTCTGATGACCATGCCCTAATAAATGGATTAATAACAGTGGTCATGGGTGTGGTTCTGAGGGAATGAGAGTCTCTCTTTCTGCTTTGCCATTTTCAGACATGTGAGATCCTTGTGTTGCTGTTAAGCCACCACCAAAGAAGATCCTCACCAAGTGTGTTCCCTGGACTTTGGACTTTCAAGCCTCCAAAACTGTAAGCAATAAATTTTGTTTTCTTTATAAATTACCGAGTTCCAGGTATTTTGTTATAAGCCACAGAAATGGACTAGTACACTTTCATTCACTGAGCAAGTATGTAACAGACAACACAGCAAATATCGTCAACCCTCCCATTCTCACTTTGTCAAATTATGTGGTGTTACATTATGTCCTGATATGGATCATTCAGACAGCTGCCATATTGCATTAATTGAGAGGAACTGGATTCTATACAAGGTGTTCCCAAAGGTTCATTACTAAATACTCATCCAGCAGTTCTTTGAAAGGTTGCATTGGGTGACAAGGACACTAAATCTTTCTATGTGTTAGAGTTCCAAGAAAGAACAATTGGAAATTACACTATGATTTTTCTCTTTTCTTTCCAGAAGAGAACATTTATAATTACTCACTTGGGCCATTCCCATCCTTTTCTTGATGTTTTCTGGTTTTGAAGGCACTTAAGTGCTTGCTCCCCTGCATTCCAAATCTCATGCCACAATTTCTATTGAAAACAATATGTCTTTTAAATTAACACTAAATAAAAATGAACATGTCACTGGAACATCATCCTTCTGTAAAGTACGCATATTTTAAATGAGAGTATAATAACCTCTGACTTCTAATCCTACCTCCAACCTCATATTTCAAGCTGCTTGAAAACTATCTCTACTTGGATATTCTACCACCATTTCCAACTCTTTACGGCCAAAACCAAATGTTTCACCTTTGCCCCAAACCATCTCTTCTTCCCACATTTTTCATTTTAATTGAGGGCACTACCTTGACCCCATCATCCAAGCCTAGAAACCTTGGAGTCATCCTAGATTCCTCTTTTTCCTTCATCTGCCTTTTCATGGATGACTAAGTTCTGGCTGTTCTGCCTTTGATTTTCCTTTGTAATTAGCCTTTGCCTCTTTATTCTCACTGCCAACATCCCAGTTCTGGTCCTTGTCACACCATGACCGGATTCCTAGAAGAATCCATTCACTGGTCTGATTTCATTCTACCTGTCCTGTTGACCACTGCCAGATTAATCTTCCTACAAGCCTGCTTTCAGCTTGTCACACCTCTGCTCAAAATTCTACAAGGGCTGCCTATTGCTTATTGTATCACATCTAAGTTAACCTATCATTCAAGGGGCTTCTATTATTTCAAGTCATAAACCCACTGCTCCAGCCAGGGTTCCGTCTTCACCATGTCAGTGCAAACCAGAAACCACATGTGTTCTTGCTTACAGGCCTTGGTTTGCGTTCACTCCCCCTGCCATCTCCTCTGGTTTACCAGTCCTTCCATCTTTTAGGGCCTTCATCAAGTCCCAGTTCCTCCATTAAGCTCACCCTGACTTCTCTGGCCTACATGGAGTACTTCCTGTGTCTGTTGCGTACACCACGATATTTTAGCAACTAATCAGACGATATCAATTTAAAAATACCCACAGAGTCCAGAGACCTGGGTGCCATTCCTGGCCCTGCCACTGACTCAATGTGTGACATTGGGCAAATCCCTCCTCTTCTCTGGGCCTTGGTGTCCTCCTAAGTGAAATGAGAGAGTTAAACTACAACAACGTCTCTGAAATACCAGTCATTTGCACAGCAACTTCTTGTTTTCCACATCTGCAGTCTGTCTCTACTTCTACTCACTTATAACTTTGCTATCTTGCTTTTGTTATTAAAATACATTTTTATTGTGATAAAATATACATAACACAAAATTTACCATTTTAACCATTTTAAGTGTACAGTTCAGAGGCATTAAGCACATTCACACTGTTGTGCAGCCATCACCACTATTCATCTCCAGAACTCTTTTCATCTTCCCAAATGGACACTTTGTCCCCATTAAACCCTAACTCCCCATTTCCTCCTCCTGCAGCAATATTCTAAGATTCTCATGGTGTTTTCTTGGCTTGGTAGCTGATTTTGTTTTTATTGCTAAATAATGTCACGCTGTATGGATGTAACAGTTTATTTATTCACCTATTAGTGGACTTATTATCTGCTTTCAGTTTTTGGCAACTATAGTTTTTTGTGTGGATATAAATTTTCAACTCATTTGGCTAAATACCTAGAAGTGTCCTTGGTGGGTTTTATAAAAACACTATGGTTAACTTTGTAAGAAATTGCCACACTGTCTTCCAAAGTGGCAGAAAGTCCATCTCCATTAAATAATAACTCCCCATTCCCCCCTTTTCTAGCCTCTGGCAACCACCATTCTAATTTCTGTCTCTATAAATTTGACTACTCTAGGTACCTCATATAAGGAGAATCATATAATATTTGTCTTTATGTGACTGGCTTCTTTCAGTTAGCATAATGTGTCGGAATTAAATACATCTTTAATAAAAGGAAAATATCCTATCTGTGAAATGATAGTTTTATGGAATGGTTACAGTCTTTCTAATATACACTAAAATAAATATAAAACAATTCAAAATAAAGTTTATGTGCCACAGTCCCATCAGTGCTGTGCCTCCCACTCTTCCAGAAACACCTGACTCAGTTATATATATGAGACGATATGGGTCACCGGAGCAGTGGTTTTCAAACATGGTTGGTTACCAGAATTCCTAAGGTGGCTTTGAGAAAATATCTGGGCAGTATCCTATACCTACTGAGTCAGAATCTCTGGGGATGGCCTAAGAGTCTGAGGCATTCCTGATGATTAACCAGATTTGGGGGTTACTGTTCCATGACTTGAAGGCAGGGCTCCAGGTCTAAGGCTTTTTTGCATTTTCAATAGCACAATGCTGGGCACAGAAGTCAAACTCAAAAATATTATACTGAGTGATAAGTTGAGAATTTCCGGAAATAGAAGGGAGACAAGATTTTAAATTAACTTCTTCCTTTTGGGCAGTATTTTTGTCTGTTTGTTTGTTTGTTTCACAACTTCCTCTGTGAAATGACACCCTGCTTTAAGGGGTTGCTGTGACTCAAATCAGATACTTGGGAGAAAGCAATGGCTGTTCCTATGAAAATTTCTTATATATATATCCCATGAGCCTGGCGTCATGCCAGGAGCTGTGGAACACTGACAAGAAGTTTAAAACATGATTCCTACTCTCTCAAAGCTCAGGATCTGTCCAAGGAAACCAAACTAACCCAGATGGAACAAGTGAGGAGCATGACTTCCGAGTGGGGCAGGAATTCAAGCCAGGTGCACTCTGGGCAGACTTCATGGGTACAACTTGAGCTGAGCCCTGAAGGAAAAATAGGATATATAGAGAGAAACAGGAGAGGCCAGAACATTCCAAAAGACAGGAATGGCATCAGACATAGCTGAGGCGGTTACCCATGTGGTATATATTTGAGTTGGCCCGATAAGACTTGTCTCATCACACAACGCCCTGAAATAACTCTGGAAATTTGACGGTTTAGAATTCTGTTCCTTAGGATGGCCCTTCTGGAAATGCAAACACACCTGGCTAGCTCATGTATGATCTCACTTACACCTTAGTGTACATTAGTTAAACCAGAATGCTTTCTCCCTAACAGCTACATGAGATGGGTGGGCTGAGGATGGTACTCTGATAGAGGCCCAAGAAGGGGTCATTTTGGAGCTCCAGAAACAGCTTCTGGTGGGAATCCAGAAAGCAAGCTGGGGGCCTGGAGAGGGTGGCAGGTAGCAGGGTTCTGAATTGTCAGCAATGACATCGTTTTGAACACGAAGAAGGGAACAAGTCCTAACCATATCTCTTTCAAGCAGCTTCTTCTGTTGATGTGCTTGGAGGCTTTTGCAAATGGGCATAACATGAAGATCTATATTAGAAGAGCTTTGAGCTTTCACATTGGACAGATGAAGATTTGTCACAGATGGGTTGTTTCATGTGATGAGTATTTGAGAAGATGGACTGGGACCCGCATGGGATGTGGTTCTTCAGAACCAGGGGTGTGATAGACTCTCTCTGTTCCTTTCATACCCAGCCTCTCCCTCCCAGTCCCTTCGAAGTTTGACTCCTACACTTGACCTCGGGTTAGGAAAAAAGTTTCCTTTGCAAAGACTGTCTCCCCCTCCCCCCCCCCCACCCCCCAGAGACTGCTGTTCTCAGCCAAGCCTGTTTCTTGAATAGCTGTGATTAAAGATAGAGGCTGTTTCTCTTCCTTCCCTGGGCTCTGAGGAAGCTGGTCTCTCTCACAGGGCTGCACTTGGGGCACCTCTCCCTGGCTGGCCTTCCTTTCCCTGCAGCCATTACACCGGTTAGCCTGGCCAGCCAGCCTTTGTTTGGCTTGGCAGGTCCCCGGCTAACTTAAGCAAAGACATTTAGGAAAATGTTCAAAAAACTTCGCTATGGGACTTCAAGAATGAGCCCCTGACATGGAAGCCTGTCCACCTTTCTTTTGTTTTACTGCCTTTCTCACAGAGCCAGCATTTGCCCTGTCTAAGGGACACTTTGTCTTTTTGTGTTCCAATTAAGCACGTTCTTAATCAGTTGCTGAGTTCGTTCCCAAATTATTCTTTCAGAGCCCACGATGTGCTAAGCTCTGTGTGGAGGACAGAGGAAGTGAAGGGCAGGGCCCCAGCTTCAGAGAGAAAGACATCTCTCTCTCTCTCTCCTCCCCACACAGAGAGAACATTTAACTCTCAAGACAAGGTGTAGAAAGTTAAGGGCCAAAGTATTAGGGGATCGGGCAACAAACAGCATCAACAATGTTTGGAAAAGGAAGACTGAGATCCAGGAGGGGAAGTGGTCCAGAAAGGCTTCCAGGAGGAAGTGGCTGTGAGTTGGACTTTGACAGATGAGCTGAATTTGGAAAGTATATTTAGAAAAGTTTTATCATCCTAGCACCCTCGAGTAAAAAAAAAAAATCTCAAACAATTCATTATTGCCTCTAGCACCATAGCCTGGCGTTCAAGGCCTTCTAGAACATGACTATCCACCTTCACTCTCTTCCTCCCTCCAGCTGTCCAGTGTTACCCACTCCTCATCAAGTTCAAAAATCACCTCACACATGAAATCCTCCCTGCCAACACATATCCAGCTATGTACATCTCCCTCCCCTGAATTTCTACAACACATAAGGTGTGTCTTCCTCGTGTGATACACTACATACAAACTGCCTGCTGTAACAGTTAACAGTTATTGAGGCTTTTATGTTACAAGGCAGTAGGCTAAGCATTTTGCAAGCATCATTGCATTCAATCCACAGACAATCCTGCAAGGAAGTTGCAATTATTATCCTCATTTTATGGATGAGGAAATGGAGGCTCAGAGGGGTTCATTTGGCCAAGGTCATACAATCAGTAAGAAGTGAAGCTTGCCTTTGCCTGGCCTCTTCTCTTGCTACGTGGGTATGGAGAGGCACATCATAAGCATACCACTCCTATCTTATCTGAATTGGTTGATATACAGAAAGAGAAAGAGAGACAGACAAAGACAGAGAGAGAGAGACAGAGAGACAGAGGGAGGGAGAGAGACAGAGAGAGGGACAGACAGAGACAGAGAAACAGAGAGAGACAAAAAGAGAGAAAAGCTTTTGAAAATCATGTGGGCAATTCCATCTGCTACTCCACTCAACAAGCTTTGTCCTAGAGTTAACTTGAGCTAGGAGATGTAAATCTGCTATTCCTTCAGATGGTGTCAGTCCCTGTGGGCCTATCACTGTGATTCTCATGCTTAAATACATGTGCTTTTAAAAATTCAACACGGCCTCTAAATGCAAGCCAATTGGCTTGGTTCTCAACTAAAGAAAGAGTGATCTGGTATAATGTTGGAGGGGAAAAAACACCTGTGTTTGACTTATTGAAAAACAGTTTGTCTGTCTCCAACGCAGCACCTTTCAAAAGAATTTTTAAGGGGCATTTTGTCTATAAATGATTTCTTTTTCTCAGCAGGAACCTAATCCTTCATAAGACAGAACTTCACCGTACTTGTCTCATTCCCCAACTGGTGTGAAAACTTTGTGTGAGTAGAGCCTGTGTCTTGAACTTCTTTGTATCGCTCCTACAGCCAGTGCCTAGCAAAGTGACTTGAAGACAACAGGGGCTCAACAAGTCAATGTCAAAGATGATTTATTAGACATATTAATTTTCTCGGCAAGTTGAAGGTTATGGAGATACCCCCCCCTCAAGCTCCCCAGAAACTGGAAGGGAAGATTTGTGCTATAGTGTATATCCCAAGACTTGCTGGCATCTTCTGTGCTATTTCTAGAAATGGAATCTGTCTGTTCCCATCCCTAGCTGGATCAACTGAGCACCTGGCAGTTTCCTATTGATGCCTGTTCAGCTGTCACCTCCAAACTCCTGGTTCTGTTTGCTCAATATGTCTCTTTGAGCAGGCCTATTTTGGGTCTCAGCTACAGCTGTCAGCGTTTCAGGCGTACCTCACGTATTTCTAGAATTAGTTGGAAATATTTGAAGCCCGAAAAAGTAACTATAATGTTCTGACTATGAAGGAAATATTTAGGCAAGTATCAACTGGCAGCACATAACACTAAGAAGAATCAAGTCCCTGGTGATAAAATGAGACAAGAACAACATAGCAAAGCCATCTTGGGTTACTTGCATTTTAGTAGCATGGGGTGAGTTACCAAACTATTTCTATCATTTTTATTAGCATGTGATTAAGGAATTCACCAAATGTGAGATTGTTTGCTGTAAATGTGAAATGACAGACTAACTGAACACATTTGCTTTGCTCTAATAAGAATAACTGTAATTCCTCAATTCAAAAAGTCATTCTGGTTATACATATGTTCTAGGGATACTTTGAAAGTCAAGTTGTACCTCTTGACCTCTTTCTTTTTAATTTTTGATAATAATTTCTGCTCTCAATCTGATAGGGTAAAATATTGACCTGGAGCAATTACACTGTGGCTCTGTACCAAATTATTACGATATGATTAGTTCTCTTGGAGTCAGGCCCAGGAAAAGTAGGGAGAAAATTTTATGGAATGGCAAGGCACCAACACAAGATGAAGGTGATAGAGACTTCTTCAGCTTCCAAGATGAAGTTAAATTTGGTGATTTATAGACGCCAAGCCAATCATCTTTTTCTTTTAACATTTAACCGTTATTTTGGATTCCTCTATTTGGGTGTCTCAGGGGGAGGTGTCAAATCTCTCTTCAACATTGTCTTTTAATAATAACTTTTGTAGTATGTAATGGAAGAAAAAAAATCCTAAAAATAACCAACAAACCCTCTATCATTGAGACCTTCCAGATAAAAGCTGTTAGTAGAACTAAAGGCTCTGGGGATGGAAGAAGTGATTGTGGTGTAGAGACAAAGACTAAGAGCTCAGTCCTTGAAAGGACCTTGAGCTTCTGGCTGTATCTACAGGCTGCTTCCCAGACAATTCCGATGCAGGTAATCCAGGGACTTCACTTTGAGAAACACTACCTTAGAGGCTAAATCCAGTCACATCCATGGTCTAAAGAAAAGTAAAACCTTAATAGTCATTGCCTTTACACTTTTTAAAATTTACTTTTCATGAGTATATGTGCCTTTGTGATCATTCTAGTCCTTCTTCCTTCCAGCCAATAAATTATTGATAAAGAGATCACGGGATTAGGTCATGTGTTGGAGAACTTGAAAACTTAAATTTTCAGCCCTAGCACTGATTTCTAGTTTAATCTTGACTTATTAGTATTTTTTCTCTTTTTGAAAATTAAAAGTCCATCTAAGAAACTGTGAAAATGCTTGTATCCCAAGATGAATTTTTTCTCTACCTAGGTTTGCCAGATTTAGCAGAAAAAGAAAAAAGTCCAGCTTTTAAAATTTGAATCTCACATAAACAACGACTGATTTTTTTGGTATAAGTATGGCGCATGCGATATTTGGGATATACTTGCCGAAAACATTCATTGGTTATCTGAAATTCAGATTCAGCTGGCTGTCCCATATTTTATCCGGCAACACTATCTCTACCACCACCCTTTTCCTGAAGCCTGCACTTTCCAAGTCTTGGGCAACAGAAGACAGATTTTTGTAACTCAAGGACAGGAAGGAAGTGAGCATGGAGTTAGCATAATACAGTACAGGAGAAATGCTAGCAGGAGATTAACCTTCCACACTGCAGGAATCTAGGTATCTTCTGGTGATGGGGGGTGGAAGAGTAATGTGGGGGATAGAGAGTGATTGGGCAAACGCGTACACGGAGTCCCAAAGAATGTCCAATCAGTTATTCAAAGAACATAATCCAACCTGTTTGTCTTATAGCCTCAGGAAAAAAAATAGAGAACCAAGGTCTTCTTCAAACAGAAGGCTGCCTTCACTTTCCACTGCCACCATCAAAACTAATGAGGTATTTCTATAGCAAACAGCACAACTGTGGAGTCATAGCTTGGCTCCTTTACTAACACCTCTATCCATCTACAACTGTGAGTCAAGAATTTAGATTGCAAAACTCACTGTGCTCTCTGGATTCCACAGGCTCCTCTCCCCCCACCCCAGGTCAAGTTTTGCAAGGGACTCTCAGCTTCTCATGTTATGTTGCTCTGTTTTGAAAAACCCAGCTCAATTCCTCTCTTCCAAGACACAAGTCTTTCTCACCACTCCTGTTGGTCTTCACCTCCTAGTTCCCTTGTCCTGCCTCCAGCTATCCAAGAAGCAACATATCTCCCTGCTATCATTCTGATCTTCCTGCCCAAATATGGATTTACAATGGCAAAGCAATTGCTTTGCTCTGAATTCAGCCAAATAGGGGTACTTGGAGGTCATAGGTAACTGATGAGGAGAAGGGTAATTTCAAAAATTAAAAGAATTTTCTTCCTGATAAAAAGATTGTATGCTCATTGTAAAAAACAAAAATCAAACAAAATATTAAAAAAGGAAAACAAAACACCCTTAATCACAAGACCCAGAGATAACCACTCTTGACATTTTGGTTAATGTTATATGTTTATTCATTCATTTATTCCTTCAACAAATACTTATTAGTGCCTACTAGCTACTAAGTACTGTTTTAGACTCAAGGGATACAGCAATAAACAAAGCAGAAAAGCAAAACTCTTACCCTCATGACCTTATTTACATATATGCACAAACACACAAACATAATTTTACATTAATGGGCTCATACTATATACACTATTTTGTAACTTGCTCATTCATGTAATAATGTATTGTGGACCTCTTTATATGTCAATAAATATTGACTAAGTCAATATCATTTTAATGTCTGCCTAGCGTATTCTGTACAGGTTGGAGTATCCCTTATCCAAAATGCTTGGGATCAGAAGTGTTTTGGATTTAGATTTTTTTTTCAGATTTTGGAATATTTGAGGATACTTAACCAGTTGAGCATTCTTAATATAAAAATCCAAAGTCTGAAATGATCCTTTTGAACATCATGTCGACACTCAAAATGTCAATTTTGCAGCATTTTGGATTTTGGATTTTCAGATTAGGGATGCTCAACCTTTAGTATATATGTACCACAATATATTTAATAATCTCCCTATGGACATGCATTTCCAATTTTTGCTATTATAAAATAATACTGCGATGAGTATACTCATGCATTTTTATCTTTACATGCTTGTCAAATCACCTTATTAGGATAAATTCCTGGTTTTACTTCTACCTTGCTTGCTGTTTCTTCTCAGCTTGGCCTCTAAATGTTAAAGTATCCCAAGATGAAGTCCTTAGCCCTCTTTTCTAGGTTCACTACACACTAGATGAACTCATACAATCCTATGGGTTTAAACAATATTTATGAGGGTATTTCAAAAAGTTTATGGAAATATTTGTATTACCCTTTTAGTTCTGTTTCTCCATGAACTTTTTTTTGGGGGGGGTGGGGGGCAGCTGGTCCAAGAACTTTTTGAAGTACTCCTGCAAATGCAGATGACTACCAAATTTATATCAACAATCTCAACATCTCCCCTTCTAGACTCATATCTACACCTGTCTTGTTAAAATATCTGCTTGGGTATCTGTCACAGAATCGCAAATATAATGTGTCCAAAAGAGAACCCTTAATTCCACTCCCCAAATATACTCCCACCTTGGTCTTCCATATATCAGAAAATGGTGTCACCATCCACACAGTTACTCGGGTCCAAAACAAAGTGTCAACCTTGTTTCTCCTCTTTTCCTTACCCTTGGCCCCCATAGATCAAATCTATCAAGACTTTTCAAGTATAGCTACAAAATACAATTCAAACCTCTTCCTTTCTCTTTATATTTACTGCTACGTTCACTTACTACTATCTTAATCCAAGCCACTATAGTCTGCCACCCAAGCTTCTGCATTAGTCTCTGCTATGGTTTGAATGTTTTTGTGTTCCTCCATAGTTCATGTTGAAACTTAATCCCCAGTGCAACAGTATTAAGAGGTGTGGCCTTTAGGAGGTGATTAAGTGCCCTTATAGAAGGGCTTGACGAGGGAATTTATCTTTTTTTTCTTTCTTTCTTTCTTTTTGCCTCTTCTGCCCTTCCACCATGTGAGGACACAGTGTTCCTCCCCTCTGGGGGATACAGGTACAAGGCACCATCTTGGAAGAGGAGACCAGGCCTTCACCAGACACGAAACCTGCCAATGCCTTGATCTTGGACATCCCAGCCTCCAGAACTGTAAGAAATAAATATCTGTTGTTGATAAATTACCCAGTCTGTGGTATTTTGTTAATGGCAGCACAAACAGACTAAGCCAGCCTCTTACCTGGCCTGTCAGCTTCCCCTGTTGCCCCTATACAGTCCTTTACACTGTAGCCAAAGTTATATTTTAAAGATATAAATCAGATCTTGTTACCCCCATGCTTAAATCCTTTGATTTCAAATCATACTCAAGATCAAATAAAAATTCATTATAAGTCTACAAAACCCTTTTTCATCTAGCCCTTGTCTAATTCTTCCACCCCATCTCATATACTCTCCCTTTTGCTAGCCATACGCCAGCCACAGGGACCTTCTTTCTATTCCTTGAATACATTAAGTTTGTTCCTGCCTCAGATCAGGAATGTTTCCTCCGTGTAAGACACTCTCCTGCTGAATTTTCAGGTGCCTGCCTCTTTATTTTTCTGACTGTAACTCATATATCACGACTCAGGGAGGTCTTTGCTGATTATGTCATATACAGCAGGCTCCACTCCTCAGTTACCCTCTATTTCATTGCTCTGTCTTATTGCTTTCATGGTACTTAAGATTATCTGAAATTAATTATCTTGTTTATTTATATATTTACTTGTTTATTCTCCCCTCACTCCATGAAAGCAAAAGCTTTGTCTGTCTTGTTCACCACTGTACCTCCAATATCCTAAATCAGTATTTGGCCCATAGTAGGTACTCAATACAGTAGAAGTTCTCTTATCTAACCTCTTCTTTAATTACTGCCATAATTAATCAGCTCTTTCCATTCCTCCTGTAAAATATATTGCATAAGATTATGAATGCTTGAAGCTAGTAGGCCATTCTCTAGTATACCCATACACTTTCGTTAATACCCGTTAAGCTGCATATTTACCAACAGCCAATTGTGTTTATTCCCAATCTTGTTATGTCAGTTGAACTATGTAATTTAAACAAATATTCTGTAAACAGATGATATATGGGGGAGAAAATAAAAAGTTTTTTTTATGGAAGTTGAATGCTTTTTCACATATTGCACACAGGTAATGATATTCAACTCTGTACCCCACAGGTATGTACCATCAACTATGTTACAATAAAAAAAATGTTTCAACCAAATTATATTTCCACAAGCAATTTTTCAGGGGTATAGTTGTTCTGATCTTTGCAAACACTAGATATTGTCAGTATTTAAAATTTCATCTGTGCTGGTGGGTGTGCTAAAATCATTGTGCGTTTAACTTGCATTTTCTCGATTATTAAAAAGTTGAGCATCTCTTTATATGTTTATTGGCCATTTGGATATTCTCTTTTGTGAAGTTTCTGTTCGAGACTTCTGCCCATTTGTCTGGCATGTTTCTATTGATTTGTAGGCATTATTATACATTCTGGACACTGGCTCTTTGTCTGTTATTGGTGTTGCAAATACGTTCTTTTACCATGTGACTTACATTTTCACTCTATTAGCAGAGTCTTCTGATAAACAGAAATTCCTAACTATATTGAAGTCCAGTGTATCAATCTTTCCTTTATGGTCAGGTTTTTTTGTGTTGTTAAATAAATCTTTGCTTACCTCAAGGTCAAAAAAAAAAAAAAAAAGATAGTCGAATGCTTTAGAAAGAGTTAATATAGAAGAACACAACCAAAAAATAAAACAGGAATGTATATAGGCAACACAATCATAAAAGATTGGGGAAAATAATGATGATTAGAAGGATTGCTTTGTATAGTGTCTTTGGACTCTATAGAAAAATGGAAACTGCAAATTGAAAACAATGTATTATGAATGCAGTTTATGTAAGACAATAAGAACTCAGATTGAAAAAGCCTAAGTTGTAAGATGAATAAAAATTAAGTACAAACCCAGACACATCATGGTGAAAACGAATAGCAAATTCTTAAATAACCAGAGAGAAAAGACAGATTACATTCAAAAACTGACTGCTATCAAAAGGAATAGACTGACAATAGATAATAAATAATAGATTCCCCATCAGCAACAATAGACATCAGAAGACGAAGGAATAATATTTATAAAGTTCTCTGGGAAAATACCCATTAACTTAATATTTTAGATAGAGTTGAATTATCATTCACAATTGAGGACAATTAAAATAAAACCCTTTCAAACAAAGACTAAGAGAGTTTGGCAGTCACAGATCCTCACTAAAAATACTATTAAAGAAGTACTTCAAGAAGAAGAAAATTGAACCCAGAATAAAGGACTGGGGTTCAAATAAGAATGGAGCAAAAAACTTGGTAAACACATCGGTAAATTTAAATAAGCCTCACCTGTAAAAATGGGGTTTCTTCCGGGATGATGAAAATGTTCTAAAATCATGGTGATTGATATCTTAATGAAACTGTTTTTTAAAGAGAAAAATTTAAAAACCCAATAATAATAAATTTCTACTGACCAGTTTGGGGTTATTTAAGAGTAAGGTGGCACCAAAATATTGTCCAACAGTCACATTTAAGATAGGAAGTAGAAACAAGTTAAAACATACTAAGTTTATTTTATTATTTAAGGGATGAATACAGATATACATTAACTGGAAGTTTTGTCCAGTCAGCGAGTGCACATAAAAAATTTTAAAGGTAACCACTAAAATAACAGAAACACAATTTCCAAAATTTTAGGAGGAGGAAGAGAATATAAAAAATTTAATCAATCCAATAAAGACAGAAAAAGAATGAAAAAGAAACAATGTAAAACACACTAATAGAAAATACAAAATAAAATGGAGAAATAAACACAACAGAAATCATGATAAATACAAACATATTAAAATCTGTTTAACATGTTTTTAAGAAACACCCCTACATTATTTTGGCACAGAAAGTTTAAATGTAAAAGGATAGAAAGATATAAACCAGGCAAATACTAACAAAAAGAAAACTTGTATAACTATATTCATATCAGATTTTAAAACTTCATGGCAAAATATCAATAAGGATAAAGAGGTCATTACTCATTAAAAGCAACACTTCAACAAAATAATATAATAATCTTAGTGATATGTATCTGGCAACAGATACACTAAAAGTATAAAAATCTTACAATATTATACATAACCCTATGCCTAATAAATTTGAAAACAGATTACATAATTGCTGTCTAATCCAGGGAATAATAACAGAAGAAGAAAAGCTCTCTCACTCACTTTGTCTTCTGTAATTTGATCCCAGAAACAGACAAGAACAGAACAAGAAAGGAAAACATTGGTCAAATTCACCTGTGAACATAGATGCAAAATTCTGAAATAAAATATAATGGACCCAAATCCATATATGTATATGACTGTGCAGGGTATATTCCAGAAATGTAAGGATGGTTTTTACATTAGAATATCTATTGATATAATTCACCACATAAATAAATTAAAGAAGGAAAACCAAAAATGATCATCACAACATGTGCAAAAAAATTGGTAAAACACATTAATGATTAAAAAAAAAACCTTGGAAAACTAGCAATAAGAGGAAACTTCCTTACTCTGATAAAAGTTATCTATGAAAAACCTACAACAAACATCATACTTAATGATAAAAAAGTACAAGCATTTACTTTAAAACTCAGAAACAATGATAAGGATGCCTGCCATTACTGCTTTTGTTTGACATTGGAACTAAAGACCCAACAAAAATAATAGTGTAAGAAAAAAAAAATATATATATATATATATATAAAGAGTGGAAAGGAAGAAAAACTCATCATACTTGCAGATGATATAATTGCCTACATAGAAAATGCAAGAGAATCTAGAAACTGTTAAAACTAATAAGAGCATTTAACAAGGGTGCTAGATATAGTAATATGAAAAATCAGTATCACTTCAATAAACCAGAAACAATCAATTAGAACATGTAATTTTTAAGAAGGAGTACTGTAATTCAAAACATATCGTTAGCAAGGAGCTAGGAGTGGGGGTAGTGTGTGAGTAGCATTCCAAGAAACATCTTTCAAACAAGTAATTTTAAGCACTTCATCACATGCATTGCAAAGTGGTAACCACTTCCATTCACTGAAAACAATGTTAACAAAATAGCGTTGTACATATTTGTATATACACACACACACACATATAGCAGTCTCCCCTTCTCCACAGGGGTTACTTTCTAAGACCCCCAGTGTATGCCTAAAACCATGAATAGTACCAATTCTACATATATTATGTTTTTCCTCTCCTTAGTAAGTTGAGAATTTTCACCTTTTCACTTAAAGAAAGCACTTTATAGCTTCTCTTGTGCTTTGAGGCCATTATTAAGTAAAATAAGTGTTATTTGAACACAAGCACTGCGATACTACGACAGTCAATCTGATAACCAAGACAGCTACTAAGTGACTAAAGGGCAGGTAGTGTCTACAGCATGGATACGCTGGACAAAGGGATGAATTACATCCCAGGTGGGATGGAGCAAAACGGTGTGAGATTTCATCATGTTACTCAAAATGGCATGCAGTTTAAAACTTACGAATTGTTTATTTCTGGAATGCTCCATTTGATATATTCAGACCATGGTTAAGCAGGGGTAAGTGAAATAGCAGATAAGGGGAGACTACAGTACACACATAAAAGTTGTATAAGACCTTTATGGAGACAATTAGGAAAATTTTTGAAAGTCATAAATGATGATCTTGTACTTCTAGTTCCAGCACAAGATGCAGTAGAAGTACTTTTCCCTATTCTTTCTGCCAAGTATGACTAAAAACCCTGAACATTATGCATAAAACAAACATAAGAAGTTTCTTATAGGTAGAGAAAAGAGGGCAGACTGGCTAGGGACCTTGGGAACTGAGGAGATATGTTGGTGAGTTCCTTCTGTATTCTTTTTACCTCATATATCCCAGGCTGGGTGCTGGAGAAGCCTGCAATCCAGGAACACCAACAAGCACTGACAAAAAAAAAAAAAAAAAAAAAAAGCCCCAACAAAAGCCTGCTCTATCTAGCCAAAGTACCAGAAAAGGGGCAACCTAATGGGGCAGAAAACAGTTAACAATAACTGCTCCTTATTTCAGCCAAACACTGACAGAAAAAAAGTCTAGCCCCATTCCTACTTCTGCCAGCAAAGGCTGAATGGATAGTCTGGACTTTCCTCTTCCCTATGCTGTAAGGAGGTGTCCCAACCACCCAGCCAGTGTGGTGTCAGAGAGGGCCATGTGGGAAGCCCAGACTCTAATAAGCCCCACTCTCCACAGTGACAGTGGAGACCATATGGAAAACTTGGATTCCCACTTTCAGGTGGCAGTAATGAGGTAATGCCTTTTCTTCCACCACTGGAGCAGTGTCAGAGGAGGCCTGCTAAAACAGAAGATTTGAATAAGATCTAGAGTCTCATAATATAATACCACAAATGTCAAAGTTTCAATCAAAAATCACTTGTAATACCAAAAACTGGGAAAAATCTCAACTTGAATGAGAAAAGACAATCAATAGATGCCAAGACTGAGATGTTGCAGATATTAGAATTATCTGACAAAGATTTTAAAGCAGCCATCTTAAAAATGTTTGAACAAATAATTACAAACACACTTGGAACAAAGGGCAAAAAATCTCAGCAAAGAAAAAAGAAGATATAAAGAAAAACCAAATGGAAATTTCAGAACTGAAAAAAATAAATCAAGATACAAAAAAAAACCCCAAAACCAAAACTCAATGGATGGCCTCAATAGAAGAATGGAGGAGACAGAGAAAAGAAGTAGTAAACTTGAAGATCGACAAATAGAAATTACTCAGTACAAACAACAGAAAGAGAGCAGACTAAAAAAATATGAATAGAGCCTCAGGGACCTGTGGGATTATAGCAAAAGATACGGCATTCATGTCATCAGAGTCCCAGAAGGAGAGGAGTAATAAGATGAGGCTGAAAAAGAATTAAAAGAAATAGTGGCTGATATCTACACAATGGAATACTACTCTGCTATAAAAAAGAATGAAATACTACCATTAGCAACAACACGGATGGACTTAGAAAAAATAATATTAAGTGAAACATGTCAGGCCCAGAAAGAAAAATACCACATGTTCTCACTTATTTGTCGGAGCTAAAAATAAATAAATAAATAAACACAAACAAATAAAGGGTCGGGGGGAAGAAGACACAACAATTCCTTAAACTTTTTAAGACAAGTGAACAGATATGATGTGAAGGAGGAGGGGGGGAAGAGGAATGGGTAAAGGGTCACGAAAATCAACTACAATGTATATTGAGAAGTTAAAATAAAAAAATAAAAATAATAAAAAATAAAATTTAACATTAATGATAAAAAAAAGAAATAGTGGCTGAAATGTTCTCAAATTTGGCAAAAGACATAAACCTACAGAATTCAAGAAGCTGAGTAAACCCCAAATAGGATAAACCTAAAGAAATCCAGGCCAAGGGACACCTTGGTCAAATTTCTGAAAACTTAAAACAAAGAAAAAAATCTTGAAAGCAGCCAGAGAGAAACTACCGTATCTATAAGGAAAGAATAATCCCAATGACTATGAATGTCTCATCAGAACCCATGGACATTATAAGGAGTGGCATAACATTTTTCTAGTGCTGAAGTAAAAGAACTGCCAGCATGGAATTCTATATCCAGCAAAAATATCCTTTAGAAATAAAGGGGAAATTAAGACATTCTCAGATGAAGGAAAACTAAAAGAATTTGTCACTAGCAGACCAACCTTTGAAGAATGACTACAGTTCTCCAAAGACAAATAAAAGAAAAAATCATGGCACATCATGAAGGAAGGAAGAACAAAGAAAGAGCAAAAAATATGGGTAAATACAATAGCCTTTTCTCTTCTCTTGAGTTTTCTAAATTACATTTGATGGTTAAAGCAAAAAGCAAAATATTACCTGATATGTTTTCCAATGTATGTAGAGGAAATATTTAAGGTAATTTTAAACTGGGAGGGTAAAGAGATAAAAAGGAGGAGGTAAAGTTTTTACACTTCACTCAAACAGATAAAATGATGACACCAGGAGACTGTGATGAGTAACATATGCATAATATAAGACCTAGAGCACCCACTAAAAAGCTATACAAACAGATGCACTGAAAATCCTGCAGATAAATAAAAATGGAATTCTAAAAAATGTTCAAGTAACCCACAGGAAGGCAAGAAAATGACAGCAGAGAAACAAAAAACAGAGAGAACAAACAGTAAACATGAAAGATGAAAACAACCAAAATATCCCTCAACAAGTAAATAGTTCAACAAATTGTGGTATAATCCATACCATGGACTACTACTCAGCGATGAAAAGGAGCAAACTATTGATACACACAACAACGTGGATGAATCTCCAGGAAATTATGCTGAATGAAAAAAGACAATCGCAAAAAGTAACATGCTGTATGATTCCACTTATATAACATTCTTGAAATGACAAAATTGTAGAGATTAGTGGTTTCCAGGGATTAGATATAGGGTGGAGTGGGTGTGACTGTAAAGGTAGCATGAGGGTTATCTTTGTGGTGATGGAATAATTCTATATGTGGATTGCAGTGGTGGTTACACAAATGTACACTTGTGATAAAATGGCATAGAACTAAATACACACATTGTACCAATGTCAAAGTCCTGGTTTTGATATTGTACTCTACTTATGTGAGATATAACCACTGGGAGAAAATAGGTGAACGGTACAGGGGACTTCTTGAATCCATAATTATGTTGAAATAAAAAGTTTAGAAAAAAGGTAACCTCAAAAATGAGAGATATACCATGTTCATGTACGGGAAGACAACATAAAGATAATGATACTCTTCAAATAGATCTATAAATTCTATTCCGGTTCAACCAAAGTCACAACATGAACTATTTTTTTATTTTTAATTTTTAAAAATTTATTGAAACATAATTGATTGTACATATCTGTGGGATACAGTGTTGAATATCAAAATATCTATAACATGATTTTTTAATGAATGTTGAGAAGCTGATTTACAGAGAGTAAGATTTAGACAGAAAAGTAAGGCACCAAGAATAGGCAAGACAATTTTGAAGAAGACTAATGAGGGACAGATTGTCCAGGCTTATTACAATGTTACAGAAATTAAAACAGTGTAATTTGGGCAGATGGATAAACAACTATACCAGTGAAATATATAAAGGACCTAAAAACAACTTATATAAATCTATAAGAACCAGGTATAAGATAGGGATTAATTATAAATCATGGAGGATATGATACAGATTATTCAATAAATGGTATTAATATTATCCATGAGTAAAAATATTCATTCAGACAACTTCTTCGAACTTACATAGAGTAGATAAAAATTCATTAATCACACACACACAGATACACACAACCCTACAAAATTTTAATAGAAAAGACTGATAAATGTGACAGCATTAAACATTATAGTGTCTATAAGAAAAAAATGACACTATAAAGTTAAAGACAAATCATATAGTGGGAGAAGACATTTGCCACACATATCATTGAAAAAGAAACAGCATCCAAAAGACATTAAATAAATATGACAAGTAAATTTTTTAAAGGCAACCAACCCAGAAAAAAAAATGGGCAAAGCATACCAACAGACAACTGGCAAAAGAAACTGGAATGGTTTATAAAAATATGAAAAGATGTTCAATCTCACTAGTACTCAGGGAAATAAAAAATATCAACAACAAAAAAAAAAACCATGAGATACTATTTTTACTTAGATTGGCAAAACTTAAAACTCAAAAGTTGTCAATAGTATGGTGTCATGGGAACTCATATACCGCTGGTGGGACTGTTATTTGGTAGAGCCACATTGGAAAGCTATCTGCCAGTACCCAGAAAAACTAAGTGTGCACAGTCATTAACCCAGTAATCCTACTTTCTAAAAGGTACATAACCTAGAGAAATTCCCATCCAGCGTACAAAATCCCATGTATGCCAGTGTCCATTGCAAGTTGTTCATTTCTAATAGTAAAAGTTTGGAAACAACCTAAATATCCATCAATTGGGAAATGAAAAAATTGAATGTATCATGGTTGTACTAGAGGTTACTGTTCAGCAGCGAGAATGCAGTAGATCCATATGCACCTACATGGACTGATCTCAAGAACATAATGGCTAGTAAAAAAATGTACATACACAACTGTATCCTGTATTACTTACGGCCTGGAAGAAAACAAATTAATGCAAATGAGTTGATTGGAAGTGGGAGATAAAAGGGAGTTTCAACTTTTTTTGTAGTATATTTTTATTTTTAAAAAATGGAAGAGAAAATAAATACAGTAGTACATTTCCACTCTGCATGGGGAGAATGCAAGTGTTTGCTATATTTTTCTCTGTACTTCCCCGTATTTTAAAAGTTCTCAATATAAATGAAAGGTGTGTCAGATACCCAGTTTGGGAAACCACTGTATTAAGGTACTAGTAAATTTATGTTACCCTTCCCAGAGGCATTTTCATTTTTAAAGAAGGCTGAAATGTTTAATCCAAAAGTTGAGGCACTGCAGTGTTTGTTGCCACTTACGAAGTGTGGGTTTCCAAGGCAAAACCTCAAAGGGTGTTATTTTCCTCCTGTGTGCTAGTTCTGCAGTTCGGGTAAGTTGCCACCACTTTGACAGAATGATAGCCTTCCCGCAGGTTGGACAGCTCAGAGAGGGGGAACAGAGCACATTTCCCCACTCAATTATGCTTTCATTCTTTTTAAATACAGCTGTATTTAAAACAACACTACATAAAATAAAATTTAGAGCAAGATTTATAGAAACACAGACACCTAAGTGCAAATAAATCCCTTCAAATGTTATCAAGCTTTTATTCTATCTTGTTTATCAGCCTTGAGTAGACTTAACACAATTTAAATATTTCTTAGCTTGTCTGCAGAGTATCAAGGTCTGTCCGTGGCTTTGAGACTCCTACTCCCTTCACCCCAATCAACTCCACCAGTTGTTTAAACTGCTCAAATCATTCTTCAGTCACAGTTTTTAAGTGAGAGCCTTTTTATTGCTTTGGGCATGTTCCTTCTCCTAGCCAGTGTTCAGAATTTTAACTATCTAACTATTCAATTTCTCTCTGTCTCTTTACATGGGGGAGAAACTGGATTTCTGTTCCACACAGTTTGGCAAAGGCTAGCAGGGAGTGAGAGATTACAGCCAGATGTACATCTGCATGTCAGCAGCAAGAAGGTCTGGGACAGTGCTTTTTCAATCAGAAGGGAGTAGTCATTTTCCCTCTCTCAAAGGAGAGGAACTCGTCCCTCCCATCAGATATTTGGCTGCTAGATGATCACTGATTAATTACTGAGGTTGTATCTGCATACAATTGTTCTCCCTGACAACAATTCTAGCAGGCTTCCAGCTCATTCTTGAATGTGCTTCCTATTTTTAAAAGAACTATTCTCCTTTCCCAAAGCATACATATGAAAAAGAAAAATAGTTAAATGGAACAAATTATAGTTTTTATACAAAAAGTGATTCTACCACAATTTCTGATTAGAAAATCAAGCAGCAGTGGGAGCGTATTTTCAGGGGCAAGAAAACATTTCTAGTACCCTTCAAATCAAAACAGCAAGCTAATCACTTATTCTATTTGCATGTAAGGTATGACCCCTAATATCTTCCGGTCAATTCCAGAAATCCATTCTATACTGGAAAAGCTAGGCAGCCTAGGCACCCCTTCTCTGTACACAAACAGCCCCCTACAGTCCATCTGGCTGCCCAGCAGAGATAGCATATCAAGTTCATTATTAGTAAGTTCCTTTGCTGGTTTGACTCATGACTGAGAATTTCCATCTGTTTTCCAAGACAGATATATGAGGTCTACAATACAATCACTCCGTGAAACCTAACCTGGAAACTGCCTCTTGAAACTGGGTCACATTCTCATTTCTGAGGAGCTCAACATATCACCCAGCCAGCACTAGAAGTAGTTGATCCTGAGAAGCATAATTTTGGGTTCTCCAAGACAGGCTAAATTCACAAGTATGGGTTGACTAGTTGCTACTTTAACTAAGATCACATCTCCGTATTTGGGGAAATACTGGAACCTGATAAACAAGCAGTAGCTCTTATGATATCAGTGACAATTGTTTCTGCAAAAGTTAGAAGTCAATTCAGCAGAAAATGTGTTTACTCAAGCTCTGAAAAGCTGCATCTATCCATCCTACCTCCCCAGGTTCATCTCTCTCCACTCTCTCACATAACACATACCTACTGGACCACTCCAACAGTTCTAAACTGTGACACAACTGACAGATGATATTCACATGCCATGACTCGCTCCCACGAATATACTTGCAAAACACAATTCTTGGCATGCTAGCTATTAATTGGACCTTTTTCTTTGTCTCATTAAAACACACCAAAATGCTTGTGAGAGTATCATCATTACTATAAGGATCACATCAAATCCACTCCAACTTATAACTAAAGTAAATCATTCAGCAACATTGATACATTAACTATTATCAGTAACAAAGTTCTTGTGTCAGACTCTACAGCCAATCACAACACATTACCTGTGGTTGACAATGGCTACCTTTGTCATATCAGTGACCTGCTATGCTCTCTCATGCCTCTGCACGTGCTTTCCCCTCTTAGGGCCAAAAAGGCCCTAAACCCCATATGGTAAATCCACAAAAAAAGTTTGTTGGTTGACTGAATAAATGAATGAATGAAGTGCTTGTGAACTCAGATAAGCCTCACATTGCATTCATAACATTTGTACATTGGGCTGCAGCCATGCACCGATGAAAAATAATATTCTGTTATGAATAGTAAAGTCAACTATGATTATGAACAATTTTCTTAACCAGAAAGCATTGAGTAGTAAGATGCTTTGCAGCTGTGCATTTTTATTAAGGGATATTTAAATAGACATAAAACATGTTTGCCAATAGAGGGTAAGAAGACAGAATGCAAATTTCAGTCAGAAAATAGGTACATTCATTATTTTTTGCATTTGCTTTAAAATGTGTCTAAACCAGCAATTACACTTGGATGTCATTTTTGACCAGCGACAGGGACCAGAAACAGTGACTTAATTTGGGCAGAAGTTCACTGGGACATAATATGGCTACTGTGCCTGGAGTCTTTCTTGGTCATAAAAGCAGTAAGGAAGTATGACATAATGGTGTGATGGTAAATCACAGCCCAAGCCATTTTGGTTGGCAGAATTTGAAAGACAAACATTACTTCAGGAGGAGAGAAGACGTGCCTAATTACCTCCGTGCTCAGGCTGGGATCCCTGCGGCTTGTGTAGTTCCTGGACTCAGGTGTGTCTACGCAAACAGGGTCCACGTGTGCACGGTCCGGGATGTCCAGTGAAAAGGTTGGTCTGCTAGGGATGTGGGGACTGGCAGCCCTGCCTCCGCAATCTCCTCTCCATGGAAATTAGGCAGCTGGAACCGAAGAAGGGCAGGCAGCCTTGAGGGGCCCCGTGGAGCCTGCAAGGAGTGGGATTGGAAGGAGAGGCTGGTCCCACCCACTCTGCCTTGGAAGTGGAGGGGAGTTGAAAAGCTGATTGCATTTGCAAATCTTTGCAATTTTGACTTCAAGCCAGCCCAAATTACCTCCTCTTTCCCTTCTGTGGTCTCCCAGCCTGGCCACAGCTGTGGCCCAAGTGGGCTTCGGGCTCACCTAGGGATGGAACTTACTTTCCTTGCTTGCTACATTTTCAGAGCTCAGAAACCTCCATTCGTTTGTACATTTTATTTTACATTGACAGCTTTAGGTCATCCTCCTCTCCTGCTTCCATTCTCTCTCTCTCTCATCCATTATGCATTCTCTCTCTCTCTCCTTTTGGAAATTGGCTGCCCTCTCATAGTAGGGTAGAAAATAGAATCCCAGCCAGGCTTTCACTAGGGCACTGGTCTGCCAGGGTTTTTCTCACACATATACCCCTAATTCCATTAATTCCCAAACTTTCTTTTTTGAAAAAATTGTGGTAAATACACATAACATAAAATTTACCATTTTAGCCACTTTTCAGTGTACAGTTCAGTGGCATTCACTACATTCACAATGTTGTACACCCATCACCACATCCATCTCCAGAACTTTTTCATCTTCCCAAACTGAAACTCTGTACACATTAAAAAATAACCCCATTTCTCTCTTCCCCTAGCTGCTGGCAACGACCATTCTACTTTCTGTCTCTATGAATTTGACTACACTAGGTACTTCATATGAGTGGAACCATACAGTATTTGTCTCTTTGTGACCGGCTTATTTCACTTAGCAAAATGACCTCAAGGTTCATTCATGTTGTAACATGGGTCAGAATTTCCTTTCTTTTTAAGGCTGAATAATATTCCATTGTGTGTATATACACCACATTTTGTTTATCCAGTTATCTGTCGATGGACATCTGGATTGTTTCCACCATGTGAACTTTCTTTTGGACTGTGAAAGCGTTAGGAATGAACACCCAAAGTGCTGAAGCTCTCAGTCGCCCCCACTCTCCACAGTCCTCATCTTTGATCACCACAGTCCCCATGTATATTGATCACACAGATCCTTTGCTATAAGCACTTGGCATACTTTATCATATTCAATCTTCACGACAACACAGTAAGGTAGATGTTATTTTCATTTTACAGAGGGTTATGGTGAGACTCAGAAAAGCTAAGCAACTTGCCCGAGGTCAAGCAGCCAGTAAGTAGCAGAGCTGGGATTTGAAAGCCCCACTCAGGTTTGTTTGACTCCAAAGCCCCCACTCTAAACCAGCACTCTAATGCCTACCAAAAGCCCAGTGGCCCTTTGCCACCAGTTGCTACTGGCTTCTGTTTGGTTTTTAAGAAAAGTAAAGTTGCCTCTAAGCACTGAAAAACGATTGGCCACATGTGCCTGGAAGGGCCCTTCAAATTCCCAAATCCTGCCCACACCCCTCTCTCACACACACATGTACATACACTGAGTTCTGAAATCATTCTACTTTGGGGGCTGCTAAGACTCCTATTGCTGTTCAAACCAGGCAGAGAACATTGTTGAGATGCCAGGATTTGTTTTACCTTTGTTTGTCAATTAGCAGAAAGACTGACCTAGAAGACCAGGGACTTGATTCGTGTTCTGGGATCTGCAACTCTTCCATAAGCTATTTGTTTCATTTCCTCTCCCGAGACTCTGCTCTTGTCTACCTTAAATGGATTAATTAATTACAGAGATGACCAGCATTTTCAAGTGCTAGAAGAATTAGGTTAGAGGCTGTTGGCAGATGTTTACCTATTAGTGTCTTAGATCCCTGAGTGACACTTGGTTCCACTAAACGGAAGAAGGCCTGAGGGACTTTGTGGCTGAGACTGGGGTGGGAAAAGGCCCAGTGTTGCAGGAAAGTTGCAGATATAAAACACAAACTCCCCTGCCTCCGTTTTGCCAGGAGCTGGCTGAGTCCACAGCTCTCTCTGACACTGCCCCAAAGACTGTCCAGAGTGGCCACGCACATGCCGGTGCCCTGGGCAGCAGCAGACCCAGCTGGGTAAACAGAAGTGCAGGAGCAAAACAAACCAATCAATCACAGCACAGCTCCAGCCTGCCCCAGTCCCCTCCTCCTCCTTCCTATCCAGCTCCCCCGGGTCTCCCTAGTGAGCAAGTGGGCCCAGGTGTCCTTTGATCTGTCTCCCTTGCTCTTTACAAGGGGGAAATGTATCTATAGAAAGGGTGAGCTCAGCCCCACCTGTGACCTGCCCCTAGGATTCCTTGCAGGGAGCCATGAGTTTCACACATCTAGCTGCTAACAGTGAAAAGGGCAGGCAGACATGGGATGCTTGAAAAACTTAAGGTTGGCCTATGGTTAGGAGGGCATGTTCTCTGCCTCAAGCTTTGGAGTGTGGGCCTCAGCCTATACTAAGTACCTAGAGCCCTGTCAGGGTTGTACTCAAACTCTGCCATTGCCACTTGGCTTCACGGCTTGAGATTTTCATACACTCCGTGTGCTCATATGTGGAGCTCTCACATTTTTGAGGTCTTTCATCCTGCTAGCAAATAGATGTATCATCCACTGTTATGCCATTGATCCCCAGAGGGCTTCATTCCAGGGGCCCACTCAGTGTCTTGTTCCACTGGGTGAAGATCTTCTGACTGCTGTATCCCCAGGGCCTAGAATAATACTAACACATAATTAGTGCTGATTAAATGCTTGTTGAGTGAATGAATTAACTGGCATAGCATAATGGTTAAGAGGTTAGTCTCTTAGAGTCAGACAGACCAAAATTCCAGCCCAAGTTCTGCCAGTTTGACCTTGAGAAAGTTTACTTATCTTTTCCTTGGCCTTGGTTTCCTTGTCTGTAAAATAAGAATAATACCATCATAACAAGATTACTGTGTGAATTAAAAGAGATCATGTATGTAATGCACTTAGCAAGTGCCTGACTTATAAGTCCTTGGTAAAATGTTATCTATTACTATTATCTTGTATATGAACTCCAGGCAACTGGCCCAGGCTGCCAGGAGTGCTGAACTGAGGATTCTTTGGTCTCATCCTGACTCAGTGGAAAAGAGTGGTCTCAAGCCTGTTATAGGTGAAGATGGTAGAAATGAGAATGTATTTGAGTTGCCCTCTATTTATGACCAACCCCAAAACATTTGGAGTAGTCTTCAAGGAGCAGAAGTACATTACATACATGTGATAAGTAGCTTTAATCAGCCACACAGGTGTGGAGGAAGAACTTTTGCCTTCAATAGGAACTGCCCCCAGAGTGAGGGCAGGGGTTGAGAGTAAGCCTGCCTACTAAAATTCAGGAACCATTCAAACAGTCTGCTACTTGCCTAAGGGATAGACACAGCATTCTGATTCTTCATCAAAGAGCTCCACAGTGCGAATCTACCACCACAAACAGAGAAGCAGATCCCAATGTGCTATCACTCCCCTGTTCCTGAGTGGAGTCTTTGGCTCTGTAAGAAGAATGGCTGTCTCACCATGTGTTTGAGTTTGTCAAATGTCACTTACTATATTTCAAACATGTAAGATTTGATGTCCTGTGAGCAATATTGCACTCATTTTCAACCCTATTTGAACTTCAAAGGACATGTCAGCCACATTGGCCCCACCTAAATGTGTGGCAGTTTTGATCAACTGGTACCTGATGGCCAAGAAGACTTAGAGGCCCATGTGTAATTAGAAATAGAAGCAAGAAAGGGAATTTTTGATTAAAGGTAAATGAACTCAAGTCTTGGAAAGTTTGAGTTCAGCTGGAAACACAAAGCACATGAGGTCAGAGCAAGTCTCAAATTCTCTATCTGAAAATACTCCAATGACATCACCTTGAGTCTGGGAGTATCCTTGGGGTCTGGAGAAGTGTGAGCCAGGAACCCTTGCTAGAGAAAAAAAAATTCCCCTTTGCAAAGTCTCTCTAGAGACTTGGCTCTCAAAAAAGCTGTAGGGTGGATTGGGCTGTGAGGGGCACTGTAAAGGTGGGGGTGTCACTTTTCACTCCCCACTCCCTGAGCCTGCTTCACCAAATAACAAACTTGCCCATAAGCATTACTTGAAATGTATATAAGGAGCACCCTGCTCTCCAGAAACACCTCCTCCTTGGCCTCTAGTGAGTCACCTTTTTTACAGCTTTGGGGCTTGACATTCCTCATGGTCAGGGAATTTGGACAGGGTAACTCAGGGAGGCCTTAGCAAACAAGAACACATTGCTCAAGCAAATGAATGCCATCTGGCCAGTTAGTAAGGCTTGCAGGCAAGGGACACCCATCAGGGAACTCATTTGGAGAGCAGTTTCAGGGCCTGAGGCCCCACCTGGAGGGCAGAGACCTCAGTGATATCTTAGGACCTGGTTACTTAAGGCCACCAGGGGATGGGCACAGCAGCAGAAAGGGGAGATTAGAAGGCAAAAGAGAAAAATGTTTACATTTTGCCTGGAGCCCTGTGCTGGTCAGCCCACCTCCAGCGTACACAGGACAGATAAAGTTGAAGGGTCACCCTCTTGCTTTCCTCTGCTCACCTCCCTCTCTTCCCATATGAAGGGGGTACAAAGGGGCCTGTGAATAATTGTTTGAGAGAAAGCCTAGGCCCCTTCTTTACAGGCTGCTTATTGATAAAAAATTTATGATAGTCATTTTCTAAATAGAGGGGATTCCACCCAAGCCCTTTTCACCTTACTCCTAGGTAAAAACGACAGACAAATATCCCTTATGAATATGGACGTAAAAACCCTCAACAAATTCAGAATAGGTAAATCCACAGAGACAGAAAGCAAATTAGTGGTTGTCAGGGGGAAGGAGAAGGGGAAGGGAGGAATGAAGAGTGACTGCTTAATGTGTATGGAGTTCCCTCTTGTCATGATGAAAATGTTCTGGAACTACATAGTGTGATTATTGCACAACACTGTGAATGTACTAAATGTCACTGAGTTGCACACTTTGAAATAGTTGAAATGGTGAATTTTATGTGTGTATTATCACAGTAATAAAAAAACTCAACAAAATACTAGCAAACCGAATCCAACAACATATAATAAGGTTTATGCATAATGACCAAGTAGGATTTTCCCCAGGAATGCAAGGTTTATTGAACATAAGAAAATCAGTCAATGTAATACACCACATTAACAGAACAAAGGACAAAAACCACATGTTCCTTTCAATAGATGCAGAACAAGCATTTGACCAAATCCCATATCCTTTCATGATAAAAACACTCAATGAACCTGAAATAGAGAGTAACTTCTTAATCTGATAAAAAAAAAAATCTATGAAAACCCCACAACTACCATCAAATTTAATTGTAGAAGACTGAAAGATTTTCCCCACTAAGCTCAGAAACAAGACAAGGATGTCAACTCTTATCACTTCTATTCAATACTGTACTGGAGGTTCTAGCCAGGCAAGTAAGGCAAGAGAAAAAAAATAAAAGGCATCTAGATTGAAAAGGAAGAAGTAAAAATATCTCTATTCATAGATGGCAATGATGGCATGATCTTATATGGAGAAAATCCTAAAGAATCCACAGAAAAACTATCAGAGCTAACAATTGAATTCAGCAAGGTTGCAGAATACAAGAAAACACAGCAATCAATGTGTTACTATACACTAATAATGGACAACCTGAAAATCAAATTAAAACAATTTCATTTACAAGAAAAGAATAAAATAATTAGGAATAAAATTTTTTTTAAAAGAGCAAGGCTTGTACACTCAGGACTACAAAACATCACTGAAAGAGATTTTTAAAAATTTTTAAAAAGAAAGAGATTAAAAAAGACCTTAGTAAATGGAAAGACATTCCTTGTTCGTGGATTAGAAGACTTAAGATTGCTAATATGACAATACTCCCCCAATTGATCTACAGATTCAATCCACTCCCTAACCAAATCTCAGCTGGCATTTCTTGCAGAAATTGACATGTTGATCCTAAAATCCATAGAGGAATGCAAGAGACCCAGAGCTAAAACCATAAAAACTAAAACTCTCAGAAGAAAACATAAGTGTAAATCTTCATAACCTTGGATTAGGTAATGGATTCTTAGATAGGACACAAAAAGCACAGGTGACAAAAGAAAAAAAAACAGATAAATTGGACTACATGAAAATTAAGGACTTTTGTACTGCAAATTATACCATCCAGAAAGTGAAAAGACAACATGTAGAATGGGAGAAAATATTTGCAAATCATATATCTGATAATGGACTTATATTTAGAATATATACAGAACTCTTACAACTAAATGATAAAAAGACAAATAACCCAATTAAGAATGGGAGAAGGATCTGAATAGGCATTTCTCCAAAGAAGATATACACGTGGCCAGTAAGCACTTGAAAAGATGCTCAGCATCATTAGCCATCGAGATAATGCTAAAAACCACAAAGAGATATCACTTCACATCCACTAGGATGGCTGTAAAAGACAGATAATAGCAAGTGTTGGTGAGAATGTGGAGAAATTGGAACCTTCATACACTGCTGATGGGAATGAAAATAGTGCAGCCACTTTGGGAAACAGTCTGGCTTTTTTACTCAAAAGGTTAAACATAGAGTTACCATATGACCCAATGATTCCACTCCAAGAGAAATGAAAACGTTAAGTCCTCCCAATAACTTGTAAATGAATGTTCATAACAGTACTATTCACAATAGCCATAAGGTAGAAACAACTCAAATGTCTATCAACTGATGAATGGATGAAGAAAATTTGGTATATTCATACAATGGAATATTATACAGCTATAAAAAGGAATAAAGTACCAATAAACGCTACAATGTGCATAAACCTTGAAAACATTCAGCAAAATGAAATAAACCTGACACACAAGGCCACATATTATATTATTCCATTATATGAAATGATCAGAATAGGCAAATCCATAGAGAGGGAAAGAGGATTAGTGGTTGCCAAGGGCTGAGGCGAGGGAGAAATGGGGAGTGACTGCTAATGCGTAAGAAGTTTCTTTTGGGGGTGATGAAAATATTATGGAATTGGGTGGTAGTGATGGTTGCACACTTTTTGAATATACTAAACCCACTGAATTATATAGCTTAAAAGGATGCATTTGGGGGGGAGGGGGGAGAGGGAGGGAGGAAAAGGAGGAATTGGTAAACGGACATGAAAATCAACTACATTGTATATTGATAAATTAAATTTTTAACAAAAGGATGCATTTTATGGTATGTGAATTATAGCTCAATAAAAAATGGAAAACAGTTATTTTTGTTGGGAGATCACTCTGATTTTTGGTATGTAACCCAGAAGGTGCTAATAGAATTATGTGACAGTGCTATACTAAAACTTTTCAATTCTCCTCTTCTTATTTACATAAATAAGTTTTCTCGGTCATTATGTATATAAAAAATTAGAAATAGAACTGATGTTGAGTACTATCTCTTTCCAGTATAAGTAATATTTATCCACAGTATAAACCACCCATTTCATTAAGAGATGCATTTAAATAAAAATTTACTTTTTACAAGTAATAACTATTTTCAAAACCTTTTAGTATATTATTTTGTTTTGATCACTGTGTATAGTAATTGTAATAATTTTTAATACTTCATGTTTTATGGACACAGGAAGTAAAAATTAATTTCAATTTATGAGCATATTTTGTTACAGAGAAGTTTGATAGGGAGAGCATCATAAGCCTCTCAGGTATAAAAATGTATTACCTTAAGATAAAATTCTCTGGGAGAAGTGAACTAGAAATACAGATTCGGGAAGCAAAATGTTAAATGTTCAAAAAGATCTCATTTATATATTTTTAAATAAGGTAATGGTGGGTAAAAATCACTTTGGTATTTAGATTCCATTGAATACATTTAAAAGAGAGAAGTAATTTTATTTTAAATGCTAGTATTTACAATAGGTTGTAAGTAACATCTCTGCAACCATTTACACTTTTAAAAATCATTTTATGATTTTAAAATTGTATGAGAAAAAGGAGTACTGAGAATGGCATAATATCGCTTCTTTGGTATTCTTGTAAAAAATGCATAACCTCATTCTAATCATGAAAAAACATCAGAAAAACCTAAATTGAGGGGCATTCTTAATGAGCTGACCAGTGTTTTAAAAAATGTCAAAGTCATAAAAGACAAAGAAAGACTGAAGAACTGTTGCAGATTGAAGGACACTAAGGAGACATGACAACACAATGCCATGTGGGATCCTGGATTGGATCCTGGAACACGGAAAGTACAACAGTGGAAAGACTGGGGAAGTCTGAATAAACTCTATGGTTAAGTTAATATTATTGTACCAACGTTAATTTCCTGGTTTTGATCAGGAAACTGTGCTATGGTTAAGTCAGTTAATATTAGGGAAAGCTGCATGAAGGGTATTCAGGAACTCTGCACAGTTTTCTTTCCTTCCCCACCTTTCATGTAAATCTCAAATTACTTCAATATTAGAAGTTAAAAAGAATGTCAAGGGATTCTCAGGCAAAAAACATTTGAAGATCATTGAGTTACATGAGTCACAGTGTCCGTGATATAAAAAGCAAACCAAGTGCAATTCACCCCATTTCTGCCACCTGAAAACTCCTCCACTGGGCCCTCGCCACAGGCCCATGTGGTAAGGTCCTCAGCATCCTTTTGCAGGAAACAGCCACAGGTAGGGTGCAGTTTTCTTTGTGGACCTGCATTGTGCATTGAGAGGATGCTTACATCTTTCTCCAGCACATGTGCACAATTTATTCTCATTTTAAAAAGAGTATTTTTTCTGATTAACAAAAACAATACAAACTTCTTAGAAAAATGTTAGAAAACAGGGAGGCGGGGCAGGGCGGAGGGAGGGAGGTTTCGGTAATGGGCCACGATAATCAACCACATTGTATATTGACAAAATAAAATAAAAATAAAAATAAATGTTAGAAAACAAAGATAACTATAAAAATAAAAATAAAAATGCCTGCAATTGCACTGCCATGATGAGTACACTGGGCTATTTCCTCCTAGTCTTTTTCTGTGCATATATACATGATCTGTGGGTTTTTTTTCTTTCGATAGAAATACTAATCATCCAGTTTAACTGTAAACTCTTTTTCTTTACAATTACAATAGAAGACCATCTCTTCATATCATTCCATATTTTCTCCAACATCATTTTAAATCACGAGATAATATTCTTTTGGTGGATGGACCAAAATTGATGTTACTGACCTCTAATACTGGACCATGTGCTTGATTTTTTTCACTAGCTTATCAACCTTACAAGGTCCCTGCCTGAGCCTCTGCAAGCAGGGTAAGCACTTAAACCAGGCCAGATGGACCAACACACATTTGTGGCTATTAAATGCCAAGAAGATGAGATTTCTGCTCTACCAAAACATAAGCAGGCCTCAGTATATTGCTATTCCTAGTGGGTGATGGAGGGCTGTGGTCTCTATCCTGCATCACTATTTAGAAAAGATATTTCAAGTACATCCCCAAATATTTGTATATATAATTTATTTATTTATACATTTCATTTATGCATCTATATTTATATATATAACTCTAGTTTACAAAAATTATATTAACGTACTACATACTAATGTAATAATTATGGACATATACAACATATACAAAAACAGAAAATTATTTATAAATTATGTGTGCTTTTATGATGTGTTAATTATAAACAAGTACTTCTGAGTCTGCTTAGCATGTATATTTTACATTATAAAGTACATACAGAACATAGAAATTTGAGATAAAATAAACAGGCAATAGAAATAAAAGTTCTAATATTTTCTTTCTTCATCTGGATGTGTACATCCCACTTTGAAGATCACAGAATGGGGAGATCTTCAATGTGACCCCTCTATTTACTTGGAAAGAGGGCCAGCATGTCACTTCCCGTAATGTCTTCAAATAGCTCCTGACTGAGTCCTCAGGCAGAAAGTTCATCCCAAACCCTTTTGGACCCCTTTAGCCATTTCAAAGGGACTCCTGTAGAGAGCTGCTGACCTTTGTGCCATGTGGCTGTTCATTACACGGCTTGTGTGTTGTCTATTGACTTGAGATTGTTGGAAGCTGTAGGCAAGGGGCAGATCATTCATCTGTCCAGCACTTAGCACGCTGTTAGCCTTCATTGTTAGAGGTCACTATGATTTGTAGACCAAACACTGGTCATGGAGTCAGAAAACCTGAGTTTTAGTCCTTCCTCTTCCCCTTGATTAACTGTGTGAACTTGAGCAAGCCAATGTGTCTCTCTGATGGAATCCAGTGTGCCACAGGAGGTTGTGTAAACCAGCAGAAGAGACATATGTTCCAGAATCAGCCAGAGCTGGCTTAAGTCTCAGCCCTGCCACTTGGGTGCTGTGTCATTTGGAGCAAACTTATCTTCTCTCAGCTTCCACATTTTCGTTTTCAATTGGAGCATAATAATAATACCTATCTCACAGGCTTGTGATGAGATTCTATGAAAGTTACTAGAATAATACTTAATAAATGTTTCCTGAATCTGATGTATTTAGAGGTAAGCAGAATTATTGAATGACAGAGTCCTCAGAAATCATCTGCTCTAACCCCCTTACTCCACAGACAGGCACACTGAGGACAAGATGTGGGAAGGGGGCTTGTCCAAGGCCACACCCTGAGTTCCATCTTTTCTATAAAGCCAGCAGATCTGGATTCTCATCAGTGTGCTACCATTGCCAGGTGAATTCCCCTTAAGCAACCTCCTAGCTTGTGATGGATGTTTAATAGTTATTTTCTACAAATGAAGGGAGTGGAGGGGAGAGGAGAGAAGGGAAGGGGAGGGAAGGTTTCTGATGCTAAACTAAGGCCTACAGTCCAGATAAAAATGTTCGGCCATCCAGAAGGAATTTGGGTGACAGTAATATTCATGATAATAGCTCACATTTATTGAGGGCTTACTATGAACCAGGTACTAGTCTAAGCACTTTACATACACTAATGTACTTAATCCTCACAACAACTTTATGATACCCATTTTACAGCTGAGGAAACTAGGGCTCAAAAGTTTAGAACTTGCCCAAGTTTACACAGTGGGAGAGCTAGGATTCCAACCTAGGTAGTCTGTCTAGGGAAGCAGTTCTCCAACTAAAGCATACATCGGAATTACCTGGAGAGCTCATTAAAACACAGATGACTGGGTCCCATCTTTAGTTTCTGACTCAGTAGGTCTTGGATAGTGCCCAAGAATTTGCATTTTTAACAAGTTCCCAGTGACACTGATGCTGTTGGTACAGAAACCACACTTTGAATATCACTAGCATATAGATTACGCACTCTTAACCACCTTACTACACTACCCAGGTCATTCCCCTGTGAAATCCTTTGTTGACTCCCCCATAATTTTCAAGATAAAGCACAGATGCCTCCTTAAAACACACAGGCATTTCATGATCTGGCCTTACTTAGCTTTCCAATTTCATCTCCTTCTGGAACCCTCCATATACACTATGTCCATCCTCCAAAGCCATTCTTCCATTTCAGAATGTACCAGAATATACCAGAAGCTCTCTCTGGCTTTAGTCTGCATTTGCTGTTCCTTCTCTCTAGAATGCATGCACCCTCACACACTCCTCCTGCCAACAACACTTGACAAACGTATTGTGCTTTAAGAACAGAGATTCAGCTCAAGCATTACCTCCTGCCAGAGGCCTTACAAAATTCTACTTCCTTCATCCACTTCAGGCTGGACCGAGGGGCCTCCTTGGGGTTCCATTTCCCTGGCTTTCCCTCAGTCACAGCCCTGCTCTATCTATACTGTAATTTTCTGTACAATAGTTTCCCCTATAACCATGAAGGATCTGTTCAGTCTATCTCAGTATTCCCAGGGCCTGACATCTGGTAAATATTTGTTGAATGAATGTATAAGATTGATGGTTGAGGAATATTTCAGAAACACAAATAACAATATTTAAAGCTGCTTGGTGAAAATACAGAATCAGAAAAAGCAAACTGCCTTTTGCTCTAAACCTGCCCAGTGGCACAGAATTTATTGACCATTCTTTGTCCCATTGCCTGTCTCCCTTTCCCCCTTTCTCTCTCTCTCTCCCCTACCCCCGTCCAGTACTACAGACACTCTGCCTATGCTCCTCCAGCTACCTTTCCAGTGTTTCTGCCTCAGTCTCTGATTACCTCCAGGTTGCCATTAAGGCTGCCCCCTTTGCTGTGGAGAGAAAGCCTCCCATAGGCACTCCTGTCACTGGTAACACCACAGGACCTAGACAACTCCAGCTTGCAGGGGTGTTCTCCCTTTCTCTCAAAAGTAGGGAAACTCTGGATGGAAGGAAAGGGCTAGGGGCATCTCTCTTGCGTGACATGGACTTCAATTCTCCTTCTGGATTGTAGCTATTCTCACTAGTGGAGCCTTTTCAGGCCTCTTAGAAGAGTGGAATAGGATCTTTTCTCATGCCATATAAATCTCTTATTATTATTATTTTTTTCTGTTTCTGACATGAAGGCACATAATGAGTGCTGATTGGCCTTATGACTTATGAGTTATTTGAATAGAGGTTGCTCAGCTAAGATCTAAGAAGCATCAAGACAAGCTTGATATTTATAACTTGCTTCTCTCAATGACTGGCCTCAAGTTTCATCAAAAGTCATGGGGTAGCCAAAGCAAACAGTAGGGGGAGTTATACTTTGTAAACTATAGCTATGAGACAGGGCTGACCAGCTCTGGTAAAAGCTTGAATAGAATAAGTCACTTAACAAACAAACAACTACTCCTACAACAGGCAGCAACAACCACAAACCCTGAGGAAGAGGCAGAATCTGATTTCCAGGATTTCCATATCAAAATGTTCAGTTTTCAACAAAAAAATTATGAGATCTGCAAAGAAATAGCCTATACACAGGAAAAAAAAAATCAATAGAAACTGTCCTTGAGAGAGCCCAGGCATTGGACTCTTTAGACAAAGATTTAAATCAGCTATTTTAAATACGTTCAAAGAGCTAAAGGCAAACACATCAAAAGAACTAAAGGAAAGTATGAGAACAATGTCTCAATAAATAGAGAATATATATAGATAGAAATTATATATATAAAAAAATCCAAACAGAAATTCTGGAGTTGAAAATGCAATAACTGAAATGAAAATTTTACTGGAGAGGTTCAATAATAGATTTGAACAAGCAGAAGAAAGAATCAGCAAACTTGAAGATACTGACTATTATCCAGTCAGAGAAATAGAAAGAAAAAAGGATGAAGAAAAGTGACCAGAGCCTCAGAGACCTGTAGGACACCATCTAGCATTGCAACATACATTTAATGGGAGTCTCAGAGAAGAGAGAAAGAAGCAGAGAGAATATTTGAATAAATAATAGCCCCAAACTCCCCAAATTTGATGGAAAACATTAAACTACACATACAAGAAGCTCAAGTAACTCCAAGCAGGATAAACTCAAAAAGATCCACACCCAGACACATCATAATCAAACTGTCAAAAGCCAAAAGCAAAGAGAATCTAATAAGCAGCAAGAGAGAAGCAACTCGTCACATACAAGGGATCCTCAATAAGATTAACAGTTGATTTTCTCATTGGAAACCATGGAGGACAGAAGGTAGTATGATGACATGTTCGATGTGCCAAAAGGCAAAAACTGTCAAATAAGAATTCTATCTCTAGCAAAACTATCCTTTAAAATGACAGAGAAATGAAGACATTGCTTCCAAGGTAAACGAAAAGTGACAGAGTTTGTTGCTAGGAAACCTGCACTGCAAGAAATGGTAAAGGGAGTACCTCAGGCTGAAATAAAAGGACACTAGACCATAATCTGAATCCACATGAAGAAATAAAGAAATAAAGAACAGTGATAAATGTAACATTTAATGGTAAATGTTAAAGATTTTAATGTATTTTTGTAACTTCTTTTTTTCCTATCTAATCAAAAAGACAACTGCATAAAGCAATAATTATAAATCTATGTTGATAGGCACACAAATGAATAAAGATATAATTATGATGTGCATTCTACAGATGAGGAAACTGAGGCATGGGGAGGTAGTGTGCTTTGACCAAGGTCACACCACAGTCAAGAGGCAGAGACAAGGATTGAACACATGCCTGCTTGATCGCGGAGCCCTTGAGTTTAAACCCCTTGATATGCTGTGTTAAGAACCCTGGGCCTCTCTACATGGCTACCAGATAAGGCTCTTGAGAGGAAGCTCAAAACATCCCACCAAAGAAGCTCCATGAGAACAGCTCCTCCTTTGTGGATTTCTGTTGCATTCCTCAAGGTGTCCCCAGAACAGGGCTAGGCACACAGCAGATACTCAATAATTCCAACTGAATTGAGTTTTCCCAAAGATGACCTACATTGTTCAGGGACCTGAAGGAAAAGGCAGCTTTAGCGATGGACTGGCAAGACTAGATACCATTTGTTAAGTGCTTCCCGTTGTGCCAGGTGCCCAGGCAATCTGCTAAATGTTTATATATTTTCAAGTTATCTAAATCCACTCACATAAGAACCCTGTTAATTAGGTACTATACTTATCCTGTTCTATAGAATGAGGAAACCAAGGCACTAAGCATTTAGTAACTTATGTAAGGTCCCACAGCTAGTAAGTGACAGATCTGGAATTTGACCCCAGACAGTCTGGCTCCAAAGCCCATTCCCTTTCCACTTGACCAGGTCAGCGGTGGCTGAGACTTTTCCAGCTATAGATACTAGTTCTGTATGGGGGATTGACACTCAGAGCCAGTAGTATGATTTCAGGAGTGCCAGAAAGATGCCTTCTCTCCATAGCTCTTTATTAACCCACCCCCTGCTGGCTGATGCCTGAAATTCCAGTGTCAGAGATTTGTTCCTTTGGTTTAACATTCCTGTCACTTGAAACAAAGGCCTAGGAAAGAGCATATAAACCATTATGTTTTTTTGTTTGTTTGTTTGTTTTTGGCAACTGGCCGGATAAACCATTATGATATTCTTTCCAGAGAGATGGTCTTATTGTGCACATGTAGACAACCAATGTAATATGCAATCCTGTTGGGGGGTGGGGGAGGTGGGGGGGGTGGAGCATGAGAGCATGAGGGCCTGAGGGCTCCATGAAAGAGAAAGGAGCAAGCTGGGGAGCTGCAAAAGACAAATGTTACCATTTCGGAAAGGGCCTGCCTTTGTCAAATGACAGTCATATTTCTCTGGAAACTCATCCTCACGGCCAGCATTGAGTTTCTGAGAAGGGTCTTTTATGTGGGAGGCTTTGGAGCAAAGTTTCCCAGGCAGAGTGGGTGCTGAAACCCCCAGAATTATCTGTTTATCCCAGAATTCATTCAGTTAGCTATGAACTATTACTCAGCATGAATTCCTCTGATGGTCAATACTGTTATTGCTACCTGGGAAACTACTGCAGTCCAGCTGTAAAGTGAGAGAAAAGGAGCAAAGAAATTGCCTTCTGGTGTGGAGGCTGCAGTAGAGAGCTGCACTTTGCCACTGAGCTGAAGGAAGCAGCAGTGGGGGATGCCCTTGATGGCTGCGTGACCTTCAGCAAGTCTTTCCAGCTGTTCCTCTCATTTCCTCCAGCTTCACTTGCTGTCTATATGCTGATGGTTCCCTTGCCTACATCCTTCTCTTAAACCTCCCCTCTGAGCTACAGAGCTGTTATCTCAGATGGGGTCGAGGCCCTCCCACTGTCCCACAACACTTGCAAAAAGAAACACCCCTTAATTTTACCCATCTGTCTATAAAACAACGGATGTTCCTACAGCATGACTTCAGAAACTATGCTCTATGCTATACTGTGTTTTAATTCCAGTGCTACTGCCTCAGAGCTGTGCAACTCAGATTAATGTGCCTGAGCCTCAGCTTGCTTATCTATAAAATAGGGATATAATTGTACCTATCTGTCATGTAAGTACTTAGCACTGTGCCTGGCACATATCTAATGCTCAGCTTTTAAAAATGAATAACTGAAAGATGGTTGGATTTGATTCCCAAATTTACGTTTTTGTGTCAATAGAAGATTGGGTCCTTTGCCCATTTTTGAGACATCAAATGAAAGCAAATTCAAGTTTTAGAAATGCAGGGTAAAGGCTTCAGCCTTCTCATCTAGACTATAAGCTACCCTAGGGGCCTGCCCCTAAACTTGCAAAGGCACATGTGCCATCTGGTACTTCATAAATGCTTTCTAGCAAGACCATAAGCCTACCACATTGCCAGGGTGGAGCAGAGAGATTGGCACCATCTGACAGGAGCCAGTCTAATTGGTGGGATTTCTGGGGCACTGGGAAGCCCTGCCCCTGTTTTCCCACTCACTCCCTCCTGATGGCTGAAATTCCCACAGTGTCTTCTGAGGAGACTCAGTCCAAAAATATTTACCCTATGAGCTCTTATCTCAGCACTGTGGCCTCCATCCTTGGGGGCTTTTTGCCTCCTTGAGACTCCTGTTAATATGCAAGTATTCCTGCAAGTCATACCCTAGGGTCTCACCAACCAACTCCCAACTTGCAGTTAATTCCTTAGTAGGCCTTGACAGAATGGGGCACAGAATGGGGACATGAACTAAAAGGCTAACTTCTAGCAGGAAGGGTAGTGGTGCCAATGAAGATGGGGGCTTGGGGTGGCAGATCCTCTGACCCTACCTCACGGTATGCAGCCCTTATGTCTGTTCCTCCTTCCAGTCTGCCTAAAGCTCCAAGCAGAAATTAAATCCAGCGTCTGAGCAGACCAAGATTGGACAATCAGGGCGTACCAATTTGGTGGACTAACGGATACAAAACTATGCTATCTACCCTGAATCATTGTGCAGTATACGCATGTATTGAAACAACATTCTACCCCACACATATGTACAAGTAAATGTTAAAATATTCTGAATAAAAAATAAAATAAAATATGCATAGACAAAAAAAAAAAAGCATACCAATTTGGGCTAATGGGTGCAGAGGAGGCTGGTCTACATAATGTGCCATTTTTCAGGGAGATACAGTTTTATGACTGCCCAGCCGGTACAGTAGCATGGAACTAATAGTTAACCAAGGACTGCCAAGTCCTAGGCCTGCCAGAGCTGCTTTAATGACAAGATAAGAACCATTCATAATTAGCGTATTTGGTCTGTAAATGGGCTCCACTACACTTCAAGCCAACAGTTTGTTCCCAGGGTTGTGACGAGCATGTACCCACAATGCTTACTCTATTTTTAACAGGGTCTCAAAGAAAACCAAGCTTTGTGAAGCCCAGCCCCTAGCAGAAGCTCTTGAATGCTGAGTCAGGGCCATCCAAAGCAGTGACTAAGGTTTGGCTGTTGTCAGATCACCAAAAAGCAGGACTGTGGGGGAGGAGAAACCCTGACCTTTGTCAGAATGAAATACCAGCACCCTGATTCAGGAATGGCCCCAACCTTCCTTATCTGCTAAGAATATATACAATGTCCCCAAACATCAACTGAACACACTATTTTTGTGGGCATCAAGTGGGAAATGAGATATAATCAGAAGCCAGAGATGCAACCTTGTGGTTACTTCAAACCAAACCGTTAGGAAGACATTCCAAGCAAGCTGAAAGGAGAGACGGCGGGGGCCCCCACTGCTGCTCCCTAATACTGCTGGGAATAGACACCCACTTCTGTTTCCTCCTAAGAAAAGTGAATGAACAAGGATCCTGTGTGCATTTTCCTGCCACGGTACACACACACACATACTCCATACACAAGTCCTTTGTTGAGCTCCAAGGCAGGAAATGGGACATTCAAAAAGAAGAGCCTGAGAAGCCATTTTATTTCATTTCAGGGGGCTTCTCATCTTCCTTCGAAGGAGCCAGCCCTGAGTGATACAGACCAGAGCCCTTTCATGGAGTCTTAGTTCTCATCCTAGATATAAAGCAGAGAACTTCCAGGGCTCAAGGCGGGAGAAGCTTTGCCTGCTGGGAAAAAGTGCTGGAGGCTCAAAAAGTAACCCAGGGCTGCCCTTGTGGGTGTGGTGGATTTGTGTGTTTTGGTGAAGTGAACACATAAAAGAGGTGAGTATGTGCAAAAAAAAAAAAAAAAAAAGGCCACAGGAAAGGCTCCAAAAAACCTCCACTTATGCTGGGTATGGACAGGCAGCTAAACAGAAAGAGACATTTGCCTTTCTCCTTCAGACTTCTTTGTCCGTCGCATTTTCTTTGTTCTCTGGACTAGTAGGGAGATTTGAAGGTCATGTGGATGTACACTACATGCAGGAATTATGTGCCCCAAAGCCCTGGGCCAGGCAATAATGGGGGGCCTAGGGATACCTAGAGCTGTTTATTCAGAGAACTAGCCATGGGAAAGGACAGAGAGGCTTTGGATCATCAAAGGGCAAGAGAATTCCAGATGGAGCAAAAGCTTAAAGGCAAACCTGAGCATGGTGGGGTGGCAGGGGTGCTGGCGACAAGACGGGAGCCTGGTTTGGACAGAAGGCCTGAGGCTGGGAACAGTGAGAGGTGAAGGGGAAAAAAAACAGATTGTACTTGTCAGATATTACAGGTTATTGGCATCAGAGTGTTCACTGCCCTTCCCTTGGGAAAAAATGTTTGCAGACTGATGTGATTTTGCGTGCTGCACAATCCAGCACGATGTCTGTCTAGTGGCCTCACCTTTGAGGAATAAATCTCTCATCTTGGTTCTTTTCTGGATGAAACTCAGTAAGCCAGGACAGCTGGGCCTGACGTTTCATGAGCAAAGCAAGGAGGGCTGTGCCTGGCTCTGCCTTGTCTGGGAGGGGAACATTCCAGAGTGAGCCCCCACTCCCAGCGCCTGTCCAGCCTCCCAGCTTCCACTCGGCTCCCTCAGCCCCAGAGTTGGGAACCCTCTCAAACGTGTTGGGTTGAAGGTTACAAATATATCCTCAATGTGGGTTTTCTCCAAACTCCATCCAAGGAGGTCTTTCCATCCATAGCCTGTTGTCCTCAGCCCATTGGCAATGACCTAGGCCTGACCCCAATGCCTGGCTGGTTTCTGGAGAACTGTTAGCACCAGGAAAGCATGGGACTTGGGGTCTCCCCAGAGCCCAGCAAACCTGGCGCTCCCATTCTCTGCTCTTGGGGCCTGCAGGCGTTAAAATGCAGGCTTAGTCCCCCTACTCCACACCTGCAGAAGGGACAGCAAGCCTAATCTGCCCCCAAATAGCTGGCATACAGGGGCCTCATTCACAATTCACTGCATTCCAAGGGGCACTGCCTCGCAGGCTCCTCTTCCACGGGGCCTCTTTCTAACGAGTTGCTACTGCTAACAGGCAGGCTGCTCTAATCTCGCAGAGGCCTAAACCTCCCTCCCTCAGCACATTTTTAAGGAATGGTGTTTTCTCTCTCTGTCTCTGTCTCTCTCTCTTTTATCATCATCAAAATATATTCACAAAACACCCACATCTCTGTCCACACTATAAATCAGGGTGGGGAACCTCTGGCCCACAGCCCAGATCTGGCCCTCAGCTTGATTCATCTGGCATGTGGGGGATACTGTACTGGCTGCTGCAGCTGCAACCCAGAGAATAATGCCTCCCTCCCCACCACCTCCCACCCCCTGGACTGCTGGGGCCATCCCATTCCCAAATGGAGCCTCGAAAATAGCCAGACTCAGATGGGGGTGGGGGGAAGGGTGGGTCCTGTGGTTCCTTCAGTTGCTATTAAACAGGAAATGGGACTACAAAGCCAAGGAGGTGATTTTCATAATGAGAAAAGTCAATATTTAGTGACCACTTTGTTAATTTCCAGGACTGGGCTAAGAAAGCACATCACCTACATTTTCTCTTTTAACCTTCCCTACCCTTCTGCACTAAGGACTCTTGTTTTCATCTGGAAGGTAGAAAACAGGGGCTCAGAAACTTCCTTAGCCCCACAGCTAGGAAGCAGCACAGCTGGGAATCAAATTCAGGCCCAGCTCACATCGGAGCCTCTGTACCCATTATGCCCTACTGTCTGCTGGATGACTTTGAGGCTCTTGCTCTACAGTATACTCAATAACCATGTGGTAGTTCTGCAGTGACTGTAAATTCGACTCCAGTTACATAAGCGTGACAGCCTCTGCTCTGAAGTTTTATAAAAAAAATAAAAAATAAACAATCAAAAAAGAACAACAACAACAACAAAAAAAACTGAAGGGTGGAAATAGTGTTTAACAGACTACTTAGAATTTTAATTTTAAAAGACAGTGAAACTCTTCTCAAGTCCAGAGCCCAAAGAAATAGAAGATTTGCCAGGGGAGTTTATCCCAAAGATTCCCCTTCCCTATTTGCCTATATAGGTCATGACTAATAGGGGAAGAGAGAGAGGCCCAGACAGAGAGAGACAGAGCAAGCCCTCTGGTCTTACTCACCAAGAGATCTCCTCAAACCCTCCCATGGTCTCTCAATGGCCCATGGCACCACTGGCACAACTCTTCATCTCCTAAAAGACTGTGTTGGGATGACATCTCTGAGCAGGTGAGCTGAAACCCAGAATTGATGCCCCAATAAAATATATCTCTGGGAAACAAGAAAACTGTGAATTCAGAATTATCAGGCAGTTGAATGGTTAAAAACAAAAAGGGGGTAAGTTCAGTGTCAAATCATCTGTCTACCAAAAACAAAAAACAAAAAAGAAAAGGAAATATAAGCTTTTGCCTGATGTGAAATCTGCAAATACCAATGGACCCACAAATACCCTTTGCTAACTCTCCAAGGCGGAGACAGACAACTGCTTGGGTTTAGGAAAAATCAGGGGGAACTCTAGACTGATCCAGGAAAGAAGAGGCAGCTGCTTGGTGACAAAGCCCCAGAGCCTCCCAACCCCCCTGACTCTTGCTTCTTAAGGCCCAAGTGACCAGAGGTATAGAATAAAAGAAAGGATTGGCTGGGCCTCTAACCCCACCAACAGGGTGGTCTCTGAATCCGACAGCTGGTACTAACAGCCCTGGCAGTGCAGTACTCCAAATGAGTACATCCTGTCCTCCCAAGGTCCTTGGAAATCGAAGCTTTGCTATGCTCATTACTGAGAAGGCTCTGGCGCCCTCCAACCCATTTGTATCTCTTCATCCTCTCACTAAACATTTGTTGTCTGGCAAGCACAGCTGCAGGCTCCTAAAAACCATGGCCCCAGGCCTCTGAGAGACCCCACTGAAAGTGGTCAAGGTGAGGAGTATCTCGAAGGGCAGCAAGTCTGATTCCTAGAAGCAAGTGGACTCCACAAGACTGACCACAAAAAAAATCCATCCTCTGTTTTCAGAACCTGCTTGCATTTGTCCCTGTGTGGCATTCCAGAAGCCATTAACTCGGAGGAGTTTGATTCTACCCAGAGAGAAGTGTATAAAAACTGCAAGAGTCTAAGGAAGTAAATCAAAATAGCAGTGCATCTAGCAGCCCGGTGACCTATTTCCTGAATTGGATGTTGGAATTGCCTTCCCACAGAACAGCCAATTGTGATGTGTTAGTATTTTCATGCTGCGCAGCCCTCTGGCATGGAGGCGCTGCCCCATTCCTTCCCAAGGAAATTCCACTGCAGGCAATGTTATGATTAGTGGACTAATAACACTTGTCGTTGGAACACTGTAGACAAAGCTGCAGTGTGGACTAGTCTCCAAGTCCCTTAATCACCTATTTCATCATCTCGACACTGGAGCCCTGGCAATGGGGATGGGCTTGTGGATCTCAATAATTAACCAAAGGGACAGCTGCTTGCTTGCACGGGGATCTCCCTTCCCTCCATTCATAATCACAAACCCATCTGGGGTGTTAACTGGTGTGGTTACCATGCCCAATACTGGATGGCAGCTAGTAAAAGATGCTGTGGGCTAATTCTGAAGCAAGTCACCTGCCCATTCACTCCTGACATTCATGTATACACATTTTCCTGGTGATTAGCTTGCTGGGGTTCTGGACAGGGGCCAAGGGAGAGGCCAGGAAGTGTGTATGCGCTAGTATGCTGCCACCTGATTGGGAGCACCACTGATTCCCAGCACGACAGTGATGTGCTCCTTCCCTGTCCCCCTGACACTGTGTGGGGCTGTGGGGAAGGAGAGGTGGAATCTCCAACCATTGCCAAGGCCTGTGAAGAAGCCAGTTGGGTCTAGGGAAAATCAGGTGAGGCGGGGAGGGGCGCTGAAAGGAGAGTCTACTCTATTCCTTCATTCTAGTCCCTTTTGATTGGGCTTGGAACCAAATCAGTCAATTAGCTGAAAACAGATGCTTGTGGTCTTTGAATAAACTGATTTAGAAGTGAGCATGCATAAAAAGAGAATGTGACAACACAGACAAGTAGGAGAGAGTGAGGTTGATAGAATCATAGAGGGAGGAAAGGAATCTCCAGGGACTTACTGATTTCTCAGAACTGTTGGTTATCCTCAGACTAGTGGACTTGATCTCTTTTGTAACCCTGAGAGCCATCGGGGCTTCTTGGCCACATTTTTGAGGGAAGAAATAAACATATAAAGAGAAAACTAAGATGGGGGGAGAGCAAGACAGAGAGGGTGAGAAAAAAGAAAATAAAAAAGGAAAAAGGTCACTTATTGTTGGAAGGTGACGTGCTAACAGCAACGTCCGCAGGCCCTTAGCAGAAGTGCTATGGCGCCTGGAACTGGCCTCAGGGAGAAGCGCCCTCCTGGCGCACAGTATTCAATTATTTGAAACACATCAGCAATTTTCTGGAAACCAAGACACAAGGCAGACAGCCCTCGGCTCTTTCCTTCCCACAGATGTTGTGCTCGTTCTCTGAGGTTCCTGACATAACTACACTGTCCGTAGGTTCCAACAGACTCGTTCCCAGGGTGAGATGGCTGCCCCCAAGCCAACCATGCAAATCCCAGGTTTCCAGCCCCCCTGGCCCCAGGTACTAAGAGAGAAGAATTGCTTCTCTCTGTCTTCCCCAACCTCCCTGGGAAGTACAAACTGTCCTGGTGACCAGACAGCTCATGGAGCAAAGGCTCAAACACTCTCTGGGAAAGTCCCACCCCAATCCCTTTCCCACTGGCCTTTCCAAAATTCATTTGGCTTTGTTTTGGGCTCCACAAGTTATGAAAGTTAGTAGCTTCCAGGGGAGCTGGAGATGAGGCATTCCCAAAGTGGGATTTAGAACTCTTCATTTCTACCAAAGTGCCAGAGTCTAGTTTGGGGGCTGTTTCTCCCTCATATTTAGACAATGACGCAAAACCTGTTGATTTGTTTAGACACAATTGTCCCTCAGCAGTACAGATGGGATTCAACAGAATGGAATAATTAGGAGATTTAAAAGAAATAATTATGTGGGAAAATATGGTTGGAGTCAAACGGGTCTGGTAATCTATATGAAGAATTCAGGTTTAAATTTGTCATTACAGATTCTGTTGCCTCATTATCCTGAAGGAAAACAATTCTTTATCGACAAGAGATGTTTCATGTCGTGCTGTTAAAGACAAACATGATTTTTTAAGAATCGTGGGAACAGTGACATGAAATGTTCAGTTTATTTTCATCTCTTCCTGGGGAAACTGAAGTTCCTGGTGAAACAACTTTATGAGGCAATGGCTTAATTACACTAAATGGTTTTTTAAAAAATAACACAAGCAGGGTGGGAGGAGGGGAGCTATCTGGTTAAATTTTTTGTTCAACTTTGAGCTGCCTTTGGCTTTTCATACCTCAGGGCCCAAAAACTGAGACTCATTTTTGAAACAGACACTTCTTTAAATGCCAGCTTCATACATAATGCTCTTTCTTAGGCACACAGAGAGAGCCTGCCTGAGACACTTAATCCTGATCTAGCTGACTCCTGCAGCAAACAGGAGGTCCAAGTGCAGAGAAGAAGCTGATCAACTCCAGCTAACACTCTTGGTCACACGGTTTGCTTCTTGCCTCTCCCCACGGCCAGTGCCACCAAGCATTCTTTTCACTTGTGTGATTTGACAAAGGCAATGCAGCATGATCTGGGCCCAGCACCTTGATGGGGTACTCAAGCCAGAACGACCATATGCAATAAAATCTGCCCAATTCAGAAGGCCTGGGACCAGGGGAAACGGTGGTCTTTGAATTAGTGGATTTGGGATTATTTGAATTTTATTTAAGTGAGGCATCTGGTCTTAATCTCAAAGGTTCATTGTAACTTTAAAAATCTACAATTCTTGGACATTATCTACCAAAGCTGAATACATACACATTGTGGAACCCAACAATTCTATGCCTAGGTATACCAAACAGAGACACATGCACATGTGCTCCAATACACAAATACAGAAATCTTCATAACAGCATCATTCATAATAGCCAACATTAAAAATAATCCAAAGGTCCATCAAGAGTAGAGCGAGGTAACTGTGATAAAGTCATTCAATGGGATACTATACAGCAATGAGAGTGAATGGTCGACAGCTGTCAGCAACCATATAGACAAATCTCACAAGCATGATGTTGAGCAAAGAAAAGCCAGACATGAAAGAGCACAACTTATATAAAGTTCAAATGGCAGGCAAAGCTAACCTGTGCAGTTAGAGGTCAGGACAGTGGTTATTTTTAACAGGGAAGTAGCTGGGAGGGGAGATGAGGGGTGTAGAAGGTTGAATAGTGGCCCCAGAAAAGATATTTCCATGTCCTGGAAGCTGCAAATGTGGCCTTATTTGGAAAAAGAGTCTTTGCAGATGTAATTAAGTTAAGGATGTGAAGATAAGGTCATTCTGGGTTATCTGGGTGGGCCCTAAATCCAATGACAAGTGTACTTATAAGACATGGAAGAGGAGAAGGCACAGAAGAGGGAGAAGAAAAGAGGAGGCCATGTGAAGATAGAGGCAGAGATTAACAGAGTGATGCAGCCACAAGCCAAGGAATGCCTGCAGCCACCAGAGCTGGAAGAGGCAAGGAAGCATTGTCCCCTAGAGCCCCTGGAGGAAGCACAGCACTGCTGTCACCTTGATTTTGGACTCTGTCCTCCAGAACTGTGAAGGAATGAATTTCTGTTGTTTTAAGCCACTAAATTTGTGGTGATTTGTTACAGCAGCCACAGAAAACTAGTACAGGGAAGGTGTTCTGTTTCTTGATCTGAGTACTGGTATGTAACCACGTGGGTCTGTTCATTTTGTAAAAATTCATGAAGTTGTACACTAATGAATGATTTGTGTACTTTTTCACATGTACAAGGGTGCTTCAAAAAGCTCGTGGAAAGATGTGTATTATCTCCTAATTCTATTTTTCCATGAACTTTTTGAGGTACCCTTGTATATTATACTTCAATAAAAATTGTATTTAAATAATCTGTGATTATATAAACTAGTTTCCAACAACCGACAATTTTGAGTAAACAGAGGTTGACTTTATGAGGTTTTATTGTTTATGTTTAAGCTGCGCTTCACAACAGGAAGGCGTGCATGTTGTCATCTACATGTAGCTGCTAATGTAAAAAAGAAAAGAAAAGATAGGAAAGGAAAGGAAAAGAAAAGAAAAGTGAAGAGAAAAGGGAAATGGCACATGTTCCAAATTAGGCCACTCTGGGATGGCCACAAAAGTGACATCTTCAGCAAGAAGAAAAACCACACTCAAGGATTTATTTGAAAGGAAAAATGTGAAATTAGGGGGCAAAGAGAAGATTGCCACCTAAAAGATATGAAAAGAAAGGCAGTGTTTGGGAGACCAGATAATAACTGACTGACTTGAAAGGAAGTCAGAACCAAATCAAAAAAAGTATACCCCTAACAAATGAATACTCGTAGTCTTTCCCTCCACTGTAGTATGGTGAGGGGAACTTTGGAAGACAAAATGTCAGAAGCAACAAGCAAACACCCAATTTTCATATATTCCTTTTTATTGAAGTAGGTAGCAGGGTAGTTAAGGGGTAACAAATCTCAAGGGCAGGAACTGTCTGGAAGCTTTGGGTAATGAATAGACATACTCAATTACTGATTGAATGACTGATAGGTGACCAACACCCCATTTTCACTCAGAGTGGATCAGTTGAACCCCTTTGTTATAAACAACAACAATAATAAACCATCCCCTAACTCCGCCTTATCTTGCAATTTTGCAGTGGGTCGGAGAAGCACTGCGTGTTGCTTGTGTGTTATTAAGAATTAGATTCGAAGATGGTTTCCTCTATCTTAGGAAAAAAGAACACACTTGGCAGCCTACAAACAATAAACCAGTGGAGGTTTCATATTTTTCCAAAAGGATGAGATGCCTCCAAACAGCATGTTTTCCATTTTCCACTCCCTCCAACCTCAGGCAGATGAATTTGAACGTGCACTCTCCTCTCACTGGCCTCGAAGAAGTCAGCACCTGCCAGAACTGTGGACTCAAGACGAAAGCCAAGTGCAGATGGAAGTGGCTGTGGAGAGCAGGCCCAAATTCCCTCAGCAGGGATTACTGAGAAACAAAGCTGGCAGGGTGGGGATTTCAAACAGTCACAGGTGCAGAGGCTCGGGGTGGGAGATGGCGTGGTGGGGAAGGGCCTTTTTCCCACCCTCAAGCAGTCAGTTCTCGTGCATATCTGTTTAAAGGAGGGCAGTTGCTGCCTAAGTCCAGTTATTGAACTTGTAAGTGCAAGAAGACCTCATCACTGAAGGTGGGCAGACTAGCCCACTGTTTCCTCCCTGACGGAGTCCACCATTCCCATTAGCCCTGCTGCTACACTGGGAACATGGGACTGTGGCCACACTATCTGGGGCATGAAGTACGAGGTAAAGAAGACAACAATCGTCTTCTTTCAACTGAGAGGGGTTTTGAAGTTCAGAGTAGGAATAAGCAAAGTTTTGGCAATGGTTTAGGTGCTAATTCCTTAAGGGGCTAAATTTGGGTAAAATTGATGACTCCTCCAAGTCCCTCCTGCACTGGAATACCCAAATGTGTGTTTTGTTTTGTATGGATGTCCTGTCTTTCCCCTTTTAGAGTGTAAGCTACAAAGACAGTAAGGGCTAGGCCTCCTATTTCTTTTCTCTTTTTAGAACAGCTTTATCAAGATATAATTCACATATAAAATTCACCTCTTAAAGTGTGCAATCCAATGGTTTTTAATATTTTCACAGAGTTGTGCAACCATCACCACAATCAAATTTAGAACATTTTCATCACCCAAAAAAGAAACTACATAACCATTAATAATCATTCCCTATTCTACATTCCTACCCGCCCCCTTACCTCCCAACCTATCCTCTCCCCAGCACTACCCGGCTCCAGGTATCACTTACCTACTTTCTGTCTTTCTGTATTTGTGGGTCTCCTATTTCTGTTGTCACCTTCTAGCTGTTGTCACCTACATGCAGCTGTTAATGTAAAAAAGAAAGGATAGGAAAGGAAAAGAAAAGTGAAGACAGAAGGGAAATGACACATGTTCCAAATTAGGCCACTCTGGGATGGCCACAAAAGTGACTTCTTCAGCAAGAAGAAAAACCACACTGAAGGATTTGTTTGAAAGGGAAAAATGCAAAATTAGGGGGCAAAGAGAAGAAGATTCCCACCTAAAAGATATGAAAAGAAAGGCAGTGTTTGGGAGACCAGATAATAACTAAGCGACTTGAAAAGATGTCAGAACATTAGGTAATGCAAAATTCTGAGCCTGAGACCTTGACTCCAACATATATTGCATGTTTTTTTCCTAATTCAGTTTTGTCTGTATGGCATTTCAGCCAAATGTTCTAACTGAAAGCCCTTGAGGAAAAACTGAACATGAGACAATAGTTCATAATTCAATTCCATCAGCATTCACTGGATGCTTACTATGTGCTCAACATTCTGTTTGGTGCTGTGGGGAATGTGTAGGGAGCAGAAAACAGTCAAAGCCTGAAAGAAGCTTGCCATTTTGTTGGGGGAGACAAGTCTTCCAAACATAAAACAAGTAAAATAATTTAATTTGAAAAGAAAGACATAGTAAAGAACCAAAAAATATATAATTTACTGCAAAGATGTATGGTTCAGGCAAGAACAGGCAATCCAGCACCACAAAAATTCTGCAAACAGTAAGGAGAGGTCTATGGGATACAAATTAAGTAGACTCTTGGGATGTAGGGACAAGGCCAGCCAATGTCACTCTCTAAAACTGGTGTCAACAAGAAAAACTCTAACTGTAGGTGCTATCAAGACAAGGATACTATCTCAAAATCAGCAAGAGACTGAGAATGATTTCTAAAATCTCAACTGTAAGGGATCAATTTAAAAAGCTGACCTATACAAAATCAGTTACCTTGATGTGGTATGACAAAAGTTTTTGGTAACCAAGCATAAATACTGAATAAGGGATCTGCATTGTAAGAAGCTGTGAGTAAGTGTGCAGCATTGTTTAAAGAAACAAACATAAGTTATTTGGGCCATCAGAAAGGCATATTTTGGATAGGAACAGAGGAAACAACCCAGGTGCTACCCATCTCCCTCTCCCTTGGTTATGATTCCCTAAAGAATAGCAGTTACCCTGGAATCATATAGTCACTTTATTACCCATGTGGCCTTAGAGTCTCACTTCATTTCCCCAAGTCTCAGTTGCCACTGCTATAAAATGGGAATTATAATAATACCTGCCCCCACTGGATTGTGCTGAGGATTCAATTAAGTAATATGGAATCCTTAGCACAGGGCTAAGTAAAAGTTAGCCATTGTTTTTGTTAATCTTAATAACCTCCTGATTGCCACTAAAGGCTAGATAAATTAGTAGTTAAGAGTTTGGGCTTTGGGCTCAGACCAGAGTCTATCTGTACTCTCTGTGCTCTGCTATTTACTAGTTGTGCGACTTTTGACAAATCAGGCTGCTTGTTATTATCGTTTTTTGCTGTCACTGCTATTAGTATTACCAATTTTGTTTCCCAGGTGTCTTGATTCTGGGAATGGAAGTTAGAGGACACAAGCATTTCAGGCCCTGGAAAGGCATTCTCTCCTTGTCAATGAATAAATTGGTGTTCTGGGTTGTACTCTCTTCTGAGTCTAGTTGGTGTGTCTCAGTCCCCCATAGCCCCTGATGGATGATCTGAGAGTTCCTGTCCCAGTGACCAGCCAGCCTCTCTTGTCACCATCTACCCACCCCTGAAAAAAATAGGAAAGCTTTTGGCTCACAAAACTGGAAGTCCAGAGGCAGGTGGCTTCAGGGCTGACAATACTGTAGCCCCAGCTTCTTTTCCCTGCTCTTCTCTTCGCCGTGACCTTCTCCCTGAGTTGACTTCATCCTCAGGCTTGAGTGAGATGTCTGCAGCAGTCTCAGACCTCACATCCATGTATGACAACATATGGAGGGAGAGAGACCTTATTCTTAAAAATGAGGAAACTTGCCTTCATCACTCATTGATACGAACTGGGTCATATGCTCATTCCCAAACTAATCCTTGTAGCCAGGTATATTTGAAACATCCAGGGGCATGGCATTATCAAGATCAGCTCAGACTAATTAAGCTCCACCCACTGGAACTGGAAGCAATCCCCAAAACAATACTTTTGCTAAACAATGTGAGAGAGTTACAATGGATGGTGGGATATCAAACCGCAATGGCCACCATCTTAAGTATAGGATATCCGTGCTCCTTTAATGCGAGAGATAATGAAAAATAACCCTACCGTGAATAATTGGCCGCTCCCTGAAAGCCAGTTGAAGTTAAAGTCTACCCTAGTGACCTCTTTGGAACTATAGTCATATCCGGAGTAACAGGAATGTCACTGCCTGGAAAAACAGGGTACTTTTCTAAAATGGGCTTTCCCTTCTGGCTAGACTCCTTGGTCCATAACTGCGGTTGATAGGATCTTTGGGAGAGGTTTCCTTGGCCTTTTGTTTGAATGTTGTGCCCCCTTTATGATTCTATACATGAAGAGGAAACCAGCCCTTTCCAGCTATGTCAGGACCCTGATTAATGCCTCGGTAGCAAGCACGACCCAAACCACAGTAAGCCTGGTTCCTTCCTTTCCCAGAAGGAAGCTAACATGCTCTCCCTTTGTTTGAAGGTGCTGGGTTAAAAAACACTAGCTTTAGTTTTGAAGGGAGGTAAGGAGGCCCTAAAATCTGTTTCCCTCCCCACCCCTCTACTGTTTTTGTTGAATTTAAAATGAATCAGCCTGAGAATCAGAGATTCATCCAAGCCAAGGTTAAGGACAACATACGTGGACACAGGCAAAGCCAGACTCCTTGCAGATCTCAGTGTGACACCCTGCTCTGGAGGGTGTGCAACCAAAGGCCTGTGGCTTAGGATTCAGTTCCCATCATTGGCTTCCTCCTTGACCTGTTTTTAATTTTTCAAGACTCCCACCCCTTTTGTAGAACAGTTTCAGTTCCTTGCCTGACCTCTGCTTTGTCTCCCTGGGCAGGTTGCCTTGTTCTCCCTCAGCTTGCCAGGCTGTCTGGCTGCCTAATTGTCCCAAGAGACAAAAAGGCACCCTTTACATCTCTCTGGTTTTGGTCCACTTTTATTGCCTTTCTGTAGTTAAAATCAAGGACTTTAAAAACATCTTGGTAAATGCAGATGTAGAGGCTAGATAGGATTGTGGTCACCTTGGCCCTCCTTTTTCTTGCTGCTTTACAGAGTAGGAAAATTCAGTGCTGTTTTTGGACTGGACCCAACACCTTTTCTGTCCAGAAAGCCAATAACTCACTCTCCAAGTGACTTGCTTGGCTCCACTGGCTATATCACGTATCATATATTATAGATAATATATCACAGTCATTGGCAAAGCTAATGCCCAAACTCCACTCCTAGATCCTGGCATCAAGACTGCCAGAGGTAACCATACGTTAACAATAGTGAGACATGCTGGGCTGTTAAACCAATCTTCATCATTTGAGGTGAAAGGGTGGAAGCAAATAGACTTCCAAGTTTCTTGGATTAGAATAATTTCCTTCAGACTGTAAATGCTTCAAAAGATTGTATTTTCTGCAATACTTGGAGTTTGTTTTTCAAATTATGTGAATATTGTATACAGAACATTGTGCTCAATGCTCAAGGAAGTTACAAGGGTTTTAGTAAGGGATACATGCCATATATGTTGGAAAAGTATAAACAACCCAAGGCAGTGTATGCTAAGTCAAAAGGAATGGTATGGGTAGGCTATAAGTGCTACAGAAACACAGAAGACTTCATCCTTAGTTGATGTATAACAGCTTAAACTCATTTCTAAGCATTGCCCTTGGGCCTTTACATTCAAGGCAATGGCATACTCCTGGAGAGGTGGGGTGGAACACCACTCACTACCTTGAGTTAAATGAAACCTCTCATTAACCCATAGCCAGTCTATACCAAGAGTGTCCTGGTTAGTTGCTTGCTTCCTGTGGCTAAAGTTGGCCTAGCCAGAAGGCCAAAAGAGTGTATGCCAGTGGTTTATATGGCAGCTCACATTCTGATGGGGAAGGGAAGATAAATGTAGAGGGGGGTGGGGATAGGGGTGACCAGACCTCCCTGGGAAACACCTTGCTACATTTCAAGTTGCCTGGCCACTCAGCTTAATGATTTTAAAAGAAGACAGTTTTGTTCAGTGGCCTGTAGTAAAGTTTGCACTCTGCCAAGGAAGAGAAAATAAATGTCAGTGGGAGTGGGGACATAAGAGGGACCTCCTTGGGAACTTCTCTGCTGATCACTCAGCATATTAATTTTTTTTTTTTTTTTTTAAAGATGACCGGTAAGGGGATCTTAACCCTTGGCTTGGTGTTGTCAGCACTATGCTCAGCCAGTGAGCGAATCGGCTATTCCTATATAGGATCCGAACCCGTGGCCTTGGTGTTATCAGCACCGCACTCTCCCAAGTGAGCCAAGGGCCAGCCCCAGCATACTAATTTTTAAAAGACACATTTTGGGGTCAGGAGGAGAATCTGGGCCCGGAAGTCAGGAAATTTGCTGTGTAGTGGGCCTATTAGCAGATGTAGAGATAATATCAGCATCTGGGAACCCAAAAGAAGCATTTATAATGATGATAACAACACAAATGTTACATTTTATACCACTTAACAGCTATCAGAGCACTTTCATATTTATTGCCATAAAATCATAGAATCTTAAGAATGGGAAAGAACTTTGAAATTATCGAGTATGGCCTCCCGTCCCAGGCAAGAAGCAGGTAGCACCATCTCTATTTTATAGAAAAACAAAGTTAGAAGAGTTTAAGGCCAAGATGATCCAGTCAATTGGTGACAACACTGGCCTAAATATGCTAGTTCCAGGTTCTTTCCATGCTATCACATCTCTTTTATCTTTAATGGGATAGGTTTCTAGTCACCCTTCTGGTCCTTCCCATGTAATTTAGCATTGAATTGTTCTCAAATTGCTTTAGAAGCTTCAGATCTGTTGCCCCAACTAGAATACAAGATCATTTGAGGGACAGATTCATATCTCATACTGCTTTTGAATCTCCTATTCTCTCTCCACCTTACCACCAAGGTTAGGTGTTCTTGGAAGATATTTAACAAATGTCTGCATGAACAGATTGAAATTCTAAAATTTCTGAGTTACTCCTTACCTTAGAGACATTTCAGGTTCTACTTTCAGCAGTTTTATCCTCATCTTTGGAAATTTAATTTGGTTGTGACTATTGGTGTTAATAGGATATGTCGAATGACTTTGGTATCAGGGCTTAAATGGTGGGGTAGGGATGTCTTGATATCTTATAGCAGATTGCCTTTCTTGATGGATGAAATGACTGGTAAGGCAATTATCTAGGCCTGATATTGGCAAGTTGAAGATACAACATCTGTTTTATTTCTCTTTAAAGCCCTAGCTGGAACTACAGAGAATGGAGAATTCGTGTTGCCCCTTTCTGACCACTGGAACATATTAAATGAGACACGTTGTTCTCAGTTTTAATCCTAATGTTAGAGGGAGAGTTCTAATCAGGGTTACTTGTCACGGGCTTTTGACATAAATCAGCCTCTTCTAAGAGTGTTAGGCTGCAATGAAAACAAGACTCAAAGACTTACATGGAAATATCTACAGGATCGACTAGTTAGCCAAGGTGTGTGCTTTTTTTGAAGTTAAAATTCTGAGCTTCATGAGATATTTCTATAAAAGAAATCAAGATTTTGAAACTGCTGTCGAATACCTGGACTTTCAAAAACTCTCTTTAGTTCATAATTCTTTTGACGTTGTTAACAGACAAAAATCCTAGCTGATCAGTTTCCATTCCTATCTGCTCATTCCTTTAATTTTTCTCCTTTCCCATAAGTAAGACCTATGTTGCAATAAGCATCTCCCACCCCCAACCCCCACCTTGAGAACATCTGGCAAGGAAGGGTGTTAGATAGCAATGGGTTTATACAGTGCTATGATTCTTAGAGCTTTTAAGAAAGCCCACCCCACCCCCACCCACAGAAGCAAAGATGAGTGGGTGAGCTGCCCCAAAACTCTTTCTTCACTTTGAGAACAAGAGGAGGCCAAGCAATGGAATCTGGCAGATCACCCTAACCAAACACCACCCAGGCAGAAGAGGCCCAACCTGTCTGGTAAGATTCCTTCAAATACATTTTATACTATGAAGGCTTAAATTTACCAGAAAAAAAAAATGAATTTACCAGGAAATTTTTAAGATAGAGTAACAGAGCTGCTGGAATACACTTAAATATAACTTTCTATGCTTAAACTGCATAATAACCTTTTCCAGATCCTTTTAGTTTGTTTCTTAATCCAGAAAGAACCTTATATGGAATTGTACACATTTGACCCAGTACAAATTTGGCCCATGTTGAGCCCCTTAGACTTGGCTCACCACAAACTCATGCTGTCAACTGCAGCTTGGCTTCCGTCACAGCCCAGTTGTCCCTTATATACCTCATACTGTGAATATTCCAGTTTTTCTCCTCAGGCCCCCAAATCTTTGTCCTCCCAATTCTTCCATTCTTAGTAGACGAGCTTGACAATTAGGTTGCTGAAAAAACTGAAGCTACCGGTCTAAACTCCTTTAGCTATTGGAGATGTGAGAACATTTCTCATCAGAAGATTTGTTCTGAATACTCTCTAAGTTATTATCTCCTGCTCTGCTCTAGAATTCATCCCTTCCCACTTTCTTCCTCCCACTTTTATCCTCTCCCTCTAGACCTGTGCTATTAGCCATGTGTGGCTATTTAAATATAAATGAATTAAAAATAAATAAAACTAAAAATCCAGTTTCTGGATTGCATTTGCTATATTTGAAGTGCTCAACAGCCACATGTGGCTAGTGGCTACTGTATGGATCAGCACAAATGTAGGAAGTTCATTCATCACTGCAGGAAGTTCATTCATCACTGCAGGAAGTTCTACTGAACAGCACTGCTCAATAGGTTCTTTTGATTTATTTCCTATTCCATGGTCTCTTCAATGTCAGGCAGACAACTGCATCATCTTCAGCAACACCAGCAACATCAACAACTACTGTACAAGTGATTCTTCTTACCCTTCTAGCTACCAGTCTCTAGAATGCTGACAAACTTCTAGAATGAATGCTGCATTCCTTTCTTTGTCCTCTACAGTCTGACTTCTGTACCTTCTTTACAGAAACAAAGCCACCGAAGACTTTTGGGGCATCCTCCACCATTTTTTTTCAGTCATCACCCTCCTAAAATTTCTCCTCTCTAACCTGTTCCTCCCACTTCTTCTTCCGGGCACATCACTACTGCTGAAGAAGTTTTGGTTAAATAAGACAATAAGCTTCCCTCCTTGATCATTCACTCCTCAGGATCCTTCATCCTACATCTCCCTCCCATCCCAAAAGCCCAATCCTCTGCTCTTCTTCTGCCAACCCTTCTCTGATGAGCTCACCTTCTCTCGTTTGCCTTTAACTATCTGCTCTTAGAAAATGGGTCTCAATCTCACAGCTCAGGCTGCTAGTGTCTCACTGACATGACTAGCATTACTGCATGAGCACCAAGAGTAAATATTTGTATTATCAATGAATTCCCCCAGTGATGCAGAGAACTCTCTCCCCATCCCAGTTAATTACTATGTCCCTCAAAACACAGTTGGGGCCATGTAACTCTGGAAGAAGTAATCATTCCTTCCTCAGAGGCTGCACTGTGAGGAGAGCTCTGGGCATGTGAAGAGTTGGGGACACAAGGAGGCAGAAACAAAGACTTCAGAATGAAAGACATGGGGCGACTCTGATCAAGGGAACTTTGTCTATATAATAATTCTGCCATAGTGTTTTCTTATGATTCATTTCGAAGTCTCAGGATGATATAGAAGGTCTTTTCCTTTTCATTTTTCTTCTTTTTTGTTGCCGGGGGTGGGGGGGTTAGTAACCTCCACATTGCCTCTTCACAGTGAACTTACACAATAGCTGCAGATCAAAATGGAAAACCAGTCACTTTCATAAGGGCAATATCATGCAATAAGCCCACAGCAAATTACACCTTGGTGTTACGTGAAGGAAGTTGACAGGACAACACTCTCCTTCCCTTCTCAAAATGAATGCATAAAGTGCACTCTAACCTTTAACAGCATATAATATCTATAAGCAATGTGAAGGGAAGCCAAAACTTTTTTTCTCCCTTTGGCTTTTTTTCCCTCTCCTTTCAGCAGTCACATTGCTTTGCTGATTAGAAAGCTGAGAAAGTGGGTAGGTAGGTAGAAACATACAGCTCATTCAACTAAATGAAAATTAAAATAATGCAGACAACGCAGTGCAGGATGCTTGATTTTGTTACACTTAACTAAGACCACCAGGCCTTGATCAGTGTCCTTGAAATGTAAATTCAACATTCAAAACCCACAAATGACACCAAGGGCACTGGAAAAACAGGAGAAATTTACACTGGACAGATGTGGGCAGTCACAAAACTCGGTGATCTTTTACAGCTACAAGGTCAAGGCAGTTTTGCACAGTGATTTGTACAAAGTTGGCTTACAAAAGAAAAACAAATTTAAAAGAGGGCATTCAGTTATATACAAGATAACCAAAGTAGCAAAAATAACCTCCAAGTGAGCATTTACTAGGCAGTTTGGGTTAACATGATATAAGAGGCAGATTGTTTGGGCCAGCACATCCGCCTTTCTCGCACTTGAAGAAAATTTGTAGATAAAGACACTGCTTTAAAAAAGAAAGAAAGAAAAAGAAAATCCTTCTCCACAAAGCTTCCTTTCCCACAGCCTTCTGCCAAACAGATTCTGTTGCTAGGTAAACATAAGCTACCAACAATTTATGTACCAATATATATAGCAAATTATAGTTGAGAGGAAGCCTGCAAGCTTATGAAACAGATGGTAGATTTGTGTTGTGGCCCAAGAAAGAACGGTGTTTTGACATAATGAGCCATTGCAAGTCTCTCTGACAGTTTCCTAGCCTAATAAACATTCTAACTTTTCATGTAGTGAAGTTGGATAAAAGCAGGAATCATGTAGAAAAGAAAGGAAGAATTGGAAGCAATGGCAAAGATGATGCTCTTTTAGAGTTGGAATTATCAGTTTCAAACTTCGTGTTTAAATATGCAAAAACGGCAGAAAGTAAACCAACACAGCTTGTAATGTTTCCCTTAGACTTGCCATCTGGGTTGAAGTCGAATTTAATAAGCCCAACTACATCAATTCCACTTCTCTAGCACTATAACTAACTAAGAAAGGCTGGTCAAACAACCAGGGGTGGGAATAAGAGGGAATGATCTTCTGTGAACTATGTAACTAGAAAATATACCCGTGCTTTTTTAAATTTTGTAAAAAGCAATTTTAGAGACTTAAAGCCCTTGCAGCTCATATTTCTCATCCAAACCAAACCGATGTTTATTTAATAAGCAACTGGTTCACAACTGGACTTCAACTGTCCCACCACACCCTGGAACAAACTGTGAATCACACTCAGATCCACACTGACATCTGCAGGTAATTGAAAAAGGACTTCTATGAATCGATTCCTAGACTCAGGATTCTCAAACCATTCACTACAGTAGTGTGCTAACCTATAAAACTTAAAGACTCTGGATGACGATTTATTTCTTTCAAAAAAAATACTCTCAATATTTAAATGTTTTCTTAGACTAAAATATAGCATGTAGAGTATGAGCTCAGTTAAGCAGAAAACTTCACAAACGCATAGCTATTTCTGCCTGGTGTAATTAGGATAATTTTTAATTTTCACTTTAAACTCTTTTTTTCCATTATTTTTCATATATTCTCCAATGAGCATATATTCTCCAATAAGCATATACTATACTACTTTTACAATAAGCTATTGAAAGGTTGATACCTGAATTTTAACCCCAAACCTTTAGTTGTCCCAATTCAATTTGTATTCGCATTCATTAAAGCCTTAAAGAAAACCCTGCAAAATGTTGTCTTACTGTAATAAGCCGCTGCTAAAATACATGTTTATTTATATAGGCTATCAAAACTCCTAAATATGTACAAAGGTAAGGATAAAACAGATTTGTAGCAGATTCAAGCTGCTCTAATCTAATACATGTGCTTTTCTACAATGTCTTTCAATTGAGCAAAATTTCAAAGTAACATTTATTGGATCAATCTATAATTACAGTATTAGAGAAAATAGGATCTACTACCAAGAGTCTCCTTTTACAGTGACTAGAGGAAATCCTGTTTTTCTGAGCTCATAAAATCAAATGAGTCATTTAACTTCTGAGGTAAAAATCAACATATAAGGAAGGCCTTATTCTACATGCTGAAAATTAGATGTAATAGAAAAATACATCAAGGATTTCTAGTGGCAGGGAAAAACAACAATTGCTTAAGAGCTCATCAACAAATTAAATCAACAGGCACTCATAAACATGCAGTCTGCAAATTTACAAGTATGTTACATTTCAAATATTTATTGATATATTTATTATTTGGTGCCTAGAATGCATTTTCTTGAAGAAATAAGTTATGGTGGTTAGAGTTCCAAGTTAATTCACAAAAGTAATGCTAAAATACTGTAAATTTGCAACAGAATTGTGGAAAGCAGTTTTAGCAACGAGAAAACAAATGTTGGAATGATTTTAAGGATAAATTATTTCTGTTTTTTTGTTTTGGTGCACGAGAAAATAATTATAGAAAGATAAGAAAGCAGGACATTTTCAAACACTTTAGATGTTAACATCTAATTTCTATTGAAAATTTATAACTTTTCTTACTTTTGATCTAGGCATGAAGTTTGTAGGTTTGGGCCATGCTGAAGGTTTTACTTTAGCTAACACATGGAAATGAGATGGAAATTAGGGAGAAAAAAATAGAAGAGAGATTTTGCCATGGAAAATACTTTGTCCCTGGAGCTGGGGATACCAGTGTAAACAAGATAGTCTTGGTCGCGATCCTCACATAATCTGGGATGGAAGACAGGCATTCAACAAATGCTATAGTTACAAGTAAGATAAGTGCCATAAAAGGGGATGGAGATCCAGGAGTGTCTAACAGGAGAAGCTAACCTAATCTGGCATTGCCCGCTCCTCCCAATGATCCAGATGGTCAAGTTGACTGTGTATTTTAAACATATTTGCATCTCTCTTACTACATGTAAAGTTGAGTATCTTTTCATACATTAAGGGTCATTTGTATATTTTCCATTATAAAGTGTGTATTCCTGTTTTTGACCATTTTCCTCTTGAAAGTTTTAGCCTTTTTTCTACCTCTATATTTTTAAGAGTTCTTTATATATCTGGGACATTAGCCCTTTATTTGGGATATATATTATAAGTATTTTCTCACAGTTTTGTTATTTTTCTTTTGACTTTGCTTATGTGTTTTTTGTCATGCAAAAGCTTTTTACTTTAATTTTTATGTAGCTGAAGTTATCCATTTTTTTTTTTTTATTGCATTTGGATTTGGAGTCACCCAGATTATAAAGGAATTAATCTGCATTTTCTTCTAGTACTTGTATGATTTTATTTTTTACTTTTGGATTCTTTTGGAGTTTATTCAAGGGTACAATGTGAAGTATGAGACCAAATTATCTTTTTATCCTAACAAATATCCAGTTATCCCAACAGCATTTATTAAAAAGTCCATCTTTTCCCCAGTGACTTGGGTATACAACGTTTATTATACATTATATTTTCTTATATATTTGGGTCTATTTCTGGGCTTTCTTCTTTGTTCTATTGATCTATCTATTCATATACCAGTACAATAATGTTAAGAGGTTATAATACATTGAATAATTTTAAAAAAGAATTTAGAGTGATAGGCAAAAATAAAGGGGTCATCTTTCTTTACAGAAGAATGCTAGCTAATAAATGTGGAAGGAACAACAGAATTTGGAAAACATAACTTTGCAGCCACCATCTTAAAAATTGCTTTAGATAGGAATTATAATGAATGCTAAAACTATTAGGTGAAAGTTGTTAAGGAACAGGACATTTACATCTCACAATTTTTAAATATTAATTTAATATTCATTACAAAGGGGGAAAGGTATCTTTACAATGGAGAAATCTGGAGAACACTAACTTGACCAAGTGATCAAAACCTGGCATCACCAATGGGACAAACTGACATCGTGTACCTCCTGATGTGATGCAGTGGTAATCACTTGCATGTATTCTTGCCAAAAATGTTTAACCTGAATCTAATCATGAGGAAACAATCTGACAAATCCAAATTACAGCACATTGTACAAGACCACTGGCCTGGGCTCCTCAAAATGAATATTTCGTGAAAGATGAAAAAAAGTGGGAGAGTGTTCTATATGAAAGAAAACTAGAGACATGACAAGTAAATGAATTTGCATGACCTTTGATCCTGAATTTTGGATCCTCAATTGAATAAAGAAGCTCTAAAGGAAATTATTGAAGCGACTTGGGAAATTTGAATATGGACTGTGAATTAAATAATATTGTTTTGTCAATCTTAAATTTCTTGAGTGTGATAACACAATTGCAATTTTGTAGCCAAAGGTCCTTGTTTTTAGGAAATACAGCCTGGAAAAGGATCTTGATGTCTTCAACTTAATTTCAAATGGCTCATAAAATATGTATATACACACACACATATATGTATGTAATATATACACACTTGTATATTGTGATATATATAAATACAGAGATAGAGAACAAATGTGGTAAAATGTTAACAAGCATTTAATCTTGGTGAAGGGTATATGGGTCTTCATTGTACTATTCTTTCAACTTTTCTGTAGGTTTGACATTTTTCTAAATAAAAACCTAAACATTTTAAAGATTAAATTTGGAAACATCTATCAAAATTATAAATACACACTCCTTGACCTAGTAAGTCCACTTTTAGGAATTTATCTATGTCTAATGTTATTCATTGCAACATTGTTACATAACAGCAAAAGATTGGGAGAAATATAAATTTCCTTTAATAAGGGACTAGCAAAATAAAATGGAAAAAAAAAATGAAGAAGCTCTTTGTGGACTAATAAGAAATCATTTCCAAGATAATAGTGTTAGATAAAAAAGGTAAGGTATATAGAACGGTGCCTACAGTATTGTGTTTGATGAATAAATAGCCCCAGTTCTTCCCCTCCCTATACTCACACCCTTGCAAATGTGACCTTGCAGCTCCTCACATTCCTTGAATCTGGGCTATCCTTGTGACTTGCTTTGGTCAATAGAATAGGACAGAAGTTATGTTGTGCCAGGGCTGAGCCTAGGACTCCAGGGGCCTTCTGTGCTTCTGTTCTTGTGGAACCCTGACACCACAGTGAGAACAAGCCCAGACTAGACAGCTAGAGGGTGAGAAACTCTGTGGAGTAGAGCCAAATAGTCCCAGCTGAAGACATTCTAGACCAACCAATCCTCAAATGACTCATCGACTGATTAGCCAAGTCCTGACGGCAGGACTGTTCAGCTTACCCACAGACTCATGAGAAAAAACGAATGATAGCTGCTTTAAGTCCCTCAGTTTTTTGAGGGGAAAAGGAGGGGGAGTTATGCAGTAATAGCTCATGAAAATACACTACCACTTGTGCAAAATTTTGGAAAAAAGAATATATAGATGTATTGGTTTGCATATGCCAACTTTCTCTGTATGGAGCCACAAGAAACTGAAAACACAGTTGCTTTTGGGAAGAGGAGCTATGATAGCTGAGAGATGAAGGTGGGAAGAAGACCTTTCATACCTTCTTAATTTTGAAACACATGAATGTATTTCCAATGAATGAATGAATGAATAAAGTCTGTTTCTTTTTACTCAAATTTTTCCAGAACCCTTGAATCATCTCTGAGGGGGATGGGAATTGGTACAATATAAATTGGTACAATCTTTGTGGGGTGGAGGCATGGCTTTAAGCAGTGCCTACAAAATGTGTAAATGAATATGCAATGCACAGGCTATCTCTGTAAGAACTCGCCAGAAGCTGATAACACTGGTTGCTTCTGAGGAAGAATCTAATGGGAATGGGGGTCAGAAATAGGAGGAGGACTGACTTCCCTATACACCCTTTTTACTGTTTGAATTTTTTTACACTAAACTTGTCTTAACCTCTCCAAAAGAAAAATAATGATTAAAATGCATATTCCCTTTGACCCAGCAATTTATCGCTTTTAAGAGTCTCTCCTGCAGAAATACTTATGGGAGCAGACAAAGGTAAATATACGAGTATACTAACAAATTATAAATAACGTAAATGACCATCAATTGAGAATTAGTTAAATTATGACCTGCTCTGTTTCTGACCTGAACCAGTTCACCCCTCCTTAGGAAACCAGTTGATACCCTGCTCCCTGGAGGTTACCATACTGACGCCAAACTTAGTGAGGACACCCAATTGGCCTAGCACAGTACAGCCCAGAACTCCTGGGCTCAAGTAATCCTCCAGCCTCAGCTACCCGAGTAGCTGGGACTACAGGCCTATGTCACTGTGCCCAGTGGATTAGTTAAATTATGAAATGTTAATACAAGGCAATACCATACAGCTGCTAAAATGAACTCATAAACCATCAGTTAGCTCAACCTAGAAAATTATAGACCTTTTTCCTGAGCACTCAAAAATGATTTTAGATGATTATATGCCAATACATCCAGTGAAAATATTCCAGAACTCTTAAAGCACCCCCCTAATGTCCACTTCCAGTCATTCACTCTTTACGAATGATCACAAACTGAATAAACCTATGTAATCATCCAGGTCCACATGGAACATTCCAGAACTCTTGAAGCACCCCGTAATGGGCACTTTCAGCCATTTACTCTCTAGGAATTATCACAAACTGAATAAACCAATGTAACCATCACCCAGGTCACATGGAACATTCCATAGAACATGCCGTTTGGGATAATTCATCAAGTTATACATATGTATCTTTTTTGTATGTATCTTACACTTTAGTAAAAAGCTTTAAAATATGCATATGCATCTATTACAAACATGTTTGCATATGTATATGAAAAGGTAATTAGGTATCAAACTATTACATTCTGGATGAGAAGGCTCTGGGGGGAGGAGTTTTTTTAACTTTGCATATTTCTATAGGGTTTGAACTTCTTATATTCAGCTTTTTTCCTTTATAATTTAAAAATGAATAAAAAATGAATAAAGAAGAAAAACACTTAATAAAAAAAAATTTTAAACACTGCTACGGGATGTTAATCTCTGAGGTGGAAATATTCATGGTCAGGATTACAAATCCTAGAATTCTCGACGCACCACAAACAACAGCCACAGCCCTCTGTCTCCCCCCACCCCATAGGTCCTTGAGGGAAATGAATGCTTGAATGCTTAGAGGACAGATTCAGACAAATAAACACTTCACTAGCTCGGGCTTTCTCCTCAAACTTCAGTGAAGTCACCAGAGGAGTTAGACTACAAATCCCTTTTGCCCAAAGTACGCAGGTCTCAGTGGCCCAGACTAGAAGCTCCTTTCTCTGAGGGTTACATTCTGACTTTAGCTCTGGAGTTCTTACCATTCCTTTAGTGAGAAGAGATAGGCAAGCAAACCAGGCCTGAAGTGCTCTTCAGGCCCCTTTTCCCTGAACCCCACCCAAGTTCCCCCTTGACCTTCCAGACGAGAGGTGCTGTCTTCTCAGAAGCTGAAGGAGAGGTACTGGACCTCTCATACCACACTTCACAGGACAAAAAAAAAAAAAGAGCAGAATCCCCAAATGAGAGAATCCAAAGAGGAAACCCAAAAAAGTGCTCCACACATATCCAACAGCTTTTAACTTCACAATGACACACAACACTGGGACCCAATAATTTCCCGGGTTGAAATTCTTACATATATTTTACTTTCAAGATTTTGGCCATATCTAGATATCTATCACTCATACTATTGTTTACTTAAGATGCTTCTTTAAATGAACTCACTTTTTCTTTGCTATATTTATTTTTAAAATATATCTATTTAAATATATTATTTGCTAAATTTATCTTATCAGAAAACCTCATGTCACTATCATAAACGGAAAATCAGTAACACATGTCACAAACAGAAGGTACGTATTAGGGATATATTAATAAACATTACCTAGAAGTGGTACTCCTTGACCAAGACTCTTCATGCAAGTTTTCCTCAGGAATGTCTGGAAGTTAAGAAGCTTGTTGCTCCTCCTAGAGGTGAGAGTGTGTTGTTAACACTTTCCCGAAGATTTTCTTTCAGCTCCTCCTATAGGTTAACACACCCCTGTGATTTTCTTTCAGCTTCCTCTATAGGTTAGAGTGATTTCTTTGCAGCTCCCTCTATAGGGTTATTATTAAACAAAATTTTGAGTGACGGCTATTCTAGTTCAGATACAGTGCTAGCGGCTAAGGATATAGGAGAAAATGGGAAAGCATTTGTACCATAATTGAGCAAGGGTTGGACAAGACAGGGAAAGAGAAAGTTAAAAGATGTTGGACACAGACTTTATATACTATCTCCATTTCCTAAACCCCTATGCTGCAATTCAACTTTCTCCCCTTCTACCTCACTAAAAGTACATTAACAAAAGTCTCTAGGGGACCTCCTAGTGATCAGATCCAATGGGAAAATTTCAGTCCTCATCTTAACTGACCCTGCAGGCTGCTCCCTCCTCAGCTTCATTGATTTCATTAGCTGCTTTCTCTAGGCCTCCCCATCTTTTTCAACCTGCCTCTGAAATGTTGATACTTTCCAGGATTTTGTCTCTAAACTTCTCCAGATGATCTCCCTGCTTACATCTACACCCATGGCTTCCACCTATAAGCTAAAGACTCCCAAATCCTAAAAGATCAGATGAGGCCTGTTTCCCTCTCCAGCCTCATTTACCATATTAGCAAATCACTTGTATTTCTGTAATAGTGTCTTGGTCTCTTGCAGCCTGCATCCTATTTCCCTGTACCTGATTCCTACCTCCACCCCAAGTTTGTTTTTCAAGATTCAGCTTCAGTGTTACCTCTTCTGGAGAGCATTCCAGAACCACAGCCCAGGCTATGTTGGGTACTCTCCCTTTGTGCTCCCCAACACATTCTAACCAGTGTTTCTAATGGTCAGCGTACTGCTGTTTACTCCACTCTGCTGGTCTCCCAGAAAGCATGAACTTAATATGCATTTACAGTCCCCAGCACAGGGCTCAAGAAGTATTTGTTAAATTGATGAATATAAGCAATTCCTGAGCTGTGGGCAGTTGAGCACAGAGGAAAAGGAGCTTGGAGGTGGTGCTTGGGGTGGATATGAACCAGGGTACTTAAAACTTGAGTATTTAATTCTCTTCCCTTTCCCTTCCTTCTGTAGAGGCAGCCAAGGCTGGTGGAGCACCAGGGTCTGAGCCAAGGAGATGGTTGGGGCTGAGGAGGCCGCCGGGGTGGTGGCTGGCAGGGTAGGAAATAGGTTACATACAGGAAGAGCCATTATATTGAAGATAAAGGGAACCAGGTTTCTCATTATTGGAAAATGCAGTTATAAATATGGATAGGGTGGACATGGAATAAACCCTGTGGTGTTGCATTGGCATCAGATGTACTAGTTTGAACCCACAATTTTTAACAGATAAACAGATATAGATTTGTGTGTATACACATATACATTTACATGGTGTATGTATACACATATAGTAGTCGCCCCTTATCCACAGGGAATATGTTCCAAGACCCGCAGTGGATGCCTGAAACCATGGACAATATGGAACTCTCTATATACTGTTTTTTCCTATACATACATACCTATGATTAAGTTTAATTTATAAATTAGGCACAGTAAGATATTACAATAACTCTTACTAGAACAATTATAACCATAAGCCAGCATCACTACTCTTGTGCTTTGGGGCCATTATTAAGTAAAATAAGGGTCACCTGAACACAAGCACTGCAACACCAGGACAGTAGATCTGATCACCAAGATGGCTACTAAGCGACTAATGGGTGGGTAGCGTAGACAGCATGGAGATGCTGAACAAAGGAATGATTCATATCCTGTGCTGGATGGAATGAGATTTCATCATGCTACTCAAAAAGGTGCACAATTTAAAACTTAGGAATTATTTGTGGAATTTTCCATTTGATATCTTTGGACCATGGTTGACTACAGGTAACAAACCTCAGAAAGCAAAACCGTGCATAAGGGGGGACTACTGCGCACGTTTTCTGTGCTGAGGCCTTTAAACAATGATGCCCCAGTAACAATGATCATACCTGGTGTATGTACCTTGGTTTCTAAATATCATTCTCCATTAAAAGGAATCAGGACTCCTTAGAGAAATGGCTGACCCCAGGGGTTGGGGCAAGGAAAGTATAAATCTGGGAAATCTTGTGCCAGAAAGTAAAAAACTGCTCAAAAAATGTTAGGGATTTGTCAAAAGGACACTGTCCAAATTTGAGACAACTTGAATATGAAAATGGTCATGGTAATGGATTAAAATCCACTGACTAAAACAGGAGTCCATGAGTCCACACTGATACAAATAAATGAAGAAGGGAAAGTTCTTCTTTACAGTAGAATATCAACTAAGAAATGTAGAAAGATTATGGGATTAGAGAGTTGCCATTCAGTAGCCATCATAACACCATCAGGCAAGAAGGATCAATGGATACCAAAAACTAGTGGGTGAAACTTTGATGAAGAAGCAGGATATATATGCAAGGAACTTTAAAAAGAGCAACTGTAGGGCCGAGCCCGTGGCGCACTCGGGAGAGTGCTGCGCTGGGAGCGCGGCGAGGCTCCCGCCGCGGGTTCGGATCCTATATAGGACTGGCCGGTGCACTCACTGGCTAAGTACCGGTCACGAAAAAGACAAAAAAAAAAAAAAAAAAAAAGACCAATTGTACAGTGAGGAAACATGGTAGATACCACCTTAACCAAGGGATCAAAGTTACCATCACTAGTAACAGGACAAAGTGACACCATGTGCCTCTTGAAATGATACACTGAGAACACAGCATCACATCTGTGGTATTTCTGCCCAAAATGCATAACCTGAATTTAATCACAGGGAAACAGTCAAACCCAAACAGAGAGACATTTTTCAAAATAACTGGCCTGTACTTTTCAAATATATGAAGATCACAAAAGACAAGGGAAGACTGAGGGACTTCTAGACACATAACACCTATAACACGTAAGACTGGATTGAATCCTGGACCAGAAAAAAAGTTGTTTTTTCTCCTTTTGCTAGAAAGAGGATTATCAGGACCACAGGTGAAACTTGAATGGGTCTGTAGATTAGATGGCAGTTTTGTATCAAAGTTAATAACCTGACTTTGATAGTTGTGATGTGGTTATGTACAATGTCCTTGTCTTTAGGAAATTTACACTGAAGAATTTAAGGGTAATTGAGGTATCATGTCTGCAACTTATTCTCAAATGGTTCAGAAAAAACGTACGTATACACACACACAGAATGATAAAGCAAATGTGGTTAGATGTTAACAACTGGGGAAGCTGGGTGAAGGACATATGGGAGTTCTTCGGGCTATCCTTGCAACCTTTTTGTAAGTTTGAAATTATTTCAAAATAAAGTAGTTCATATATTTTTTAAAAACTGAAAATAAAATTGAGTGTTTATAACCGGAGTCATGAATAAAAGGCTTTGGTGCTGCCTGTTCACTCACCCCCCACCTTGCTCTAAAAACAATTTATAGAGGCTTATAAATATGTAAAAAACATAACAAGATAAAATAGATTGAACATAAGAAATATGCATGACCCTGGCAAGAAGAAAATAATTATTAATAAAAATAAGACAGACTTTTAAACATTACTAAATTTTATGCAGGTATACACACTTTATTAAATTTGCATTCTAAGATATATACAAGGCCAGCGTTTCACAAAACATCCTATTATTCCAAAAGCAGTTATCATGAAACACAGTGATTATATGTCAGTCAAGCAAAAACTGTATCTATAGGATTTTCTGGTATCATCTCTTGTACCTGTTTTTAAATAGAAGCCTGAAATATATGATATAATATTAGTATAGGAAGAGAGAATTTTACTTTATAACAATGATCACTTTTTAAATATTAGACTTTATATAAAAATAAAAGGGTATTGTCAACAAAGCTCCTCTGCGGGTTAGCATCTCTATCTTTTATTTATTTCAAAATAATCCCTGCACAAACTTAACTTTCTAGTCCATTTAAACAATAAAAACTAAAAACACATCTTGGTTTAAACAGTAAAGTGAATCACCTTGCCTCCTAGTTCTCATGCCACTGTAACAATTTCAATTTCTGATCCTAGTTCTACCCCACCACTGAATTTCAAAAATAAATTTAAATATCATCACATTTCAAAGGTTATTTCCTAACAGTCCTAAGTTAGAGCCCAAAAATGATGGCCAAAATTGTCCCTTTAAGGCAAAGAAGACAGTAGAGTGAAGGTGGATAAATCTCCTATAAGACAAAATCATCTATTATCATCACAGAGGCAGAAACATCATAACCTGGTTCTTCTATAAACAGAATAGATACACTGAATACTACTGAAGAAATTTTTCTTTAAAACAGCATACTAGGGGACAATCTTCATAATAAATACATTTATGTTAGGTTTGAAGGACTATGAGCTTTGCACAGGTGAACACAATATGAGAAATAAAGCCATTAATGGCTGTTGTGGTGATTGTAATTAAAAATAAAGAATAGCTGTGATGCTGTAAGAGAACTACTGCAAGCTAAGTGATGCTCCCTTGTAACTGAAAGAGAATAGGTTTCCCTTCAAGCCACACATTATCACTAGTCTGTGAGTGCCTCCAAAAGCACATCATCTTCCTTTAAAATCCATGGACTTTTGCCTTCAAAAGACACAAATGCTGCAGTAGTTTTCATTCCTTACATTCGTTTAAAAATGGAATATCATGATCCTAGTAGGAAAATCTGCATATTAAATACAATCCAACCATGATGTCTGAACATTAAAAGAAAACTATCACGACATTTTACAGTTATAAATAATAAATAACATAACAATAGATTACACTCAGATTTCTTAAATAGCTCAGTCAGGAGTTCCCTCTTTTAAAAATTAAATAACTTATGTCACCTCACACTTACTAGCATGTATACTGTTCATAGCTAAAACAGCTTCTTAAGAGCAGAATGCACAATAACATTGACTTTTTCAGCTCCTAAAAGCTTTCTCGTAGATATTAAACTGCCCTTGCTATAAGGAAGCATGAACAAAAACTGGATTCCAATTGTGGTGGTAACACAATAACCAAAACACCAATCACCACACGACAAAACAAACAAATCCAATGACAAAAAGGAATCAGAAAAAAGCAACAACCAAAACGGTATGTGGCAATCACACATATAAAGCCCCCTTTTCCACCCGACCTTACGATACACATCCTTTACAGCACGACAGTGTACCCCAAGGCACCTAAGGCCTCATAATACCACCCGAGACACTGACAGCTCCATGGATGCTTTAGTACACAGTGGTCTGTGTGTAAATAACATTATTCATTCATTTGTAGATGCTCCACACATCTGGTCAAGGCAGGAATTTCTTCTCCTTGATAACACCACCTAGAAATATCAACAATATTTTATATATTCCTTATGGCAACAGATTTGGGGAGAGAAATATCAACTGTGGTAGCAAAGTCATAAGAACCTGTGGTGACTAATGCAGGCATCCTGTAAGTCCATTTGCATTCTCAACACTAAAATCAATCCTCACTTCATACACTCCAGCAGCAAAGAAGCAGTAAAAGTAGTAATGAAAGCAACTACATGTTTCTTCCACTCTGTGATAAATGGCAAATAAGCAGCTCAAACAGGAAAGAAAAACAAAATAATGTACTTTAAGCTGATGCAGAAAAATAAAAATTTAATACATCAAAAGCCATTTGTATCTTATTGTGAAATAAAGAGATTTGAAACTATGTAGTCAACAGAGAACAAAAAAATCTCTCAAGCAAGAGAATTTCTGATCAACTCTGTCATACCACTGCTGGGCAAAGAACCATTATAGAAAATACACATCAGTGCCTTCCTTAAACATATAGACTTGAAAATAGGTGTTCTTTGAGGCACTAAGAAAAAAAATATCCTCTAAGCAATCAAAAATGAGTATTTGCAATTTAGTCACTAAATCCAAAATGAGATCAGCAAAAACAGACATTAGTAACGTCACTACACTTACAAAACTGAACTTCAGAGAAGAGAGATGCCAAAAAATAACAGCATCAGAATGGTTGAAATCTGTAAAACTTCAATCCTCATTATGGATAGAAGTTCTCTTCATTCCTCACTAAATGTTTTATGTAAGAAACAGCAGTTAAAACACTGAATCAGAAATGGTTAAGTCACTTGGGTGAGAGATCATCCATCAAGATGAACGGAGAACATGAATTGGAGCATGCTACTGGAGAGTCTGCGGTAGCGCTGCCTTTAGCCAGTGAGTCTGAGGATAAGCCACTGCTGCTACTACTGCCATCCAAAATATCTGAACTGAGGACAAAGCAAAAAGAATTATAAGCAAATGCATCCATCAAGGTAAACATAACATGCAACACCATAGTTTCAAGAACTCATGAATCAGTAGAGCATTTGTAAATAATAAAAAGCATAAAAGCAACAGCAATGAACTACATAAGAAACCCAAAGTAATACTTTCAAGGTCCTGTTTCATTTGAGCACCCCCTGGAGGCACCAGACTGTCCAACATACAATAAGCGTCCCTCTTGACATGCCATGGTTTCCGTGAGGGTGCTCCCTTACCCTCAGCTCAAGAGATTTCTATCCATATATTTCTCTTCATACCTTCCCATCAGGCTTGGAGTAAGAGGAATGGTTACTTATTGAGGTGACCATTCTTGGACTGTTTGAAGTGTCCAATTTACTCTAAAACAAAGTCTTTCAACTGCCCTAGAGTTGACCACTTCCCCATTCCCAAGAGGCCTTCAATTCAAACACATTTTTTTCTGATTTTCCTGTCCAATTATATGCCTTTTATATTCTTCTCATTTTATGAATTCCTTACATTGTTTCCTTTCCTCTTGTTTTCAAAACCCAAAGGTATCCTTACTATCTCTAAGAGACTCCTTTTCTTTGATCCCTTTAGTTACTCTCCAGTTGAGCTTCTAATACCCTCACAGTCCACTGCCTCTTTAATCCTGACAACTGGCTTCTGCTCCTATCCTTCCACTAAAACTCCTGATCTGGGTATCAAGAGCCTCTAGAACCCAAGCCAGGGCTACCTTCCCCACATAGCCCATGTGCTCACTGCTCCTCACAATCAATGTGGTCTGCCTCATCAGTCTAGCTTCACGCTTCAGCAAGGAATTGAGGTTTCGCATTTTGGCATCAAGCTGTCTCTCTGGCTTTGATTCCCATCAATCCAATATATAAGCTCTATGCTCTATATTTGCCCTGAATTCCCTCATTCACTTATTCTAATATTTACTGAATGCCTGCCAAGTGTAGGAAATACACTAGATGCTAGAAATACAACAGTGTATAAGACAGTAATGGTCTCTGTCCTCATCAAATTTACAGTTGAATGGAGGAGATAGGCATTTAAATAATCATGCTAATAAATAATTAAAATTTGTGATATTAGTAATAAAGGAAAGATAAAAGGGGCTATGAGAGTATATAACATGAGTAACCTGCTCTAACTTGAAGGAACAAGGAAAGCCTCCCCAGAAGTGATATTTGTGCCTGTTATCTGAAAGGTAAGTAGGCATTAACTAGATAAGGTTTGGGAGGAAGCAATGGTAGTTCTAGGAACAAAAGCAGTCTCATGAGGCTGTACAACAGAGAGTAAAGAGAACACAGCGAGAGATGAAGCTGGAGAGATAGTCAGGCAGTTTTAGAATCTACACATACTCTTTATTTCCGAAAAGGAAAAAAGTATAGAACTGGAGAAGGAATTACGAATTGGGAAATATGAGTTCTAGTTTGTTCAGTCACTAGCTCCTTTGCAAAAGCCCATTGTGGCCTAATATGTTCTGAGTGTAAATGTTATGAGTCTTTAATATTATCATTTTTATGAATTTCCAAGTTAATGTATTCTAGTGTTAAGTAACCTATGGTACATTTAGAAGTTTCTGGGCCCTATACCACTCTCAATGAAATACAATTCCCCCCCCATTCCCCACCCCGCTTCTCTACTCTTCTACTTTTCTTTTCATTTCTTTCTATTGCCTGTGGATTGTTTTTAGGTGGGAAGAGACTACAAATAGGCTTCAAAAAAGTAAAAATAAAAATGGAAGCAATGATTCCACACTACTCCTACTTTATGCTCACTGCTGTCAAATGCATCATTAATAATACCACTTTTAAGTATGAACTTTGGAAAATTTAGCTGGCTGTAATATTTTTTCAACCAAATGGCAAAATGGATCTAAAATATGAATTATTCAAGCTACTGAAAGAAAGTTGCACAGATAATCCAAGACACTGGAAAATCAAAAGACCTTTCTATTTGCCTTTGGAACATATGTGATTTTTCCTCCTGCAGCTTTTTGCCTAGACTAATATTAAAATGAATTTACTTTCCTAAAGCACATATTGGCTAGGCAGCTGAAGAACATGCTCTGTGCTACTTGGCAGGAAGCAACAGACTTAGATTAAAATTTGGCCACCAAGTAGATAATCTGAGCACAAATAAAGAATTCCTTATTCCAACCACCAGACTTATGGTGAGCTCTGGGTTAAAAGATTCCATCTGTAAAAAGACCCATTTGCTTGGGTGAACCCTGTAATCATTCAAAAACACAAAACATAACTCGTGCAGTGAAATTTGTCTTCTAACACTGTTTATTACCTTAAGAGAAATAAGCTAATGGAGAAGTTACCATGAAAATTAGAAAAAAAAAAAGCCTGAACATTTCATTTCAGAATTCCTTCTCTATTATTAAATATAAATGCATATAATTTTTTTCATTAACAGTAAAATAGCAGACTTAGTCTCCACTGCAATCTAAACTCAGAACTTGTTAAACCTTTAACCAGACATTTTCACTAAACTAAAATCTAGTTTCTGTTATAATTTAATCTGGTATGAGTACACATGGTCATGGAAGCAGCGACTACGAGTCACAAGTCACCCAATGTTATATCCATGTAAAGCAAGACTTACATGACTTTCCAATCCACAAAGAGATCACTGTATAAAAGTAATTTTCACAGTGTTCACTATTAAATCTTCTACCAGAGGTTCTAAAAGCAACAAAGTCTGGTCCAATTTGAGATTCTCTCTTCTTCCTCTCCTAGCTTAAACTCTGATGGAAGTGCTTATGAGCCTTACTTAGACTAATGGCAGAAAGCCAGACAATAGTAGAAAATCAAAGGACCTAGACAATTCAAATTAGGCATAAGAGTACCTGAATCAAAAGTGAACTAATTCATTCCAGCCACTGAATACACATATTGAGGCAATATTTGAATCACACAACTGAAAGTACTTATGATTTAAATTATTGCCCTCTGTCTAGAAAAAACTAAGGGTGAAAGCATAAGTGAATCATTAAAACATTCTAATGATATGTAACAACAAAAATAGGATGTCCAGTGTGACTCATGCTATCACCTCACCTGGCTGAGCCACTTTGTATCTTGTCCAGTCAATAAGCTGGGTTCTATCTGATTAATGGCAGGCAGGTAAATGCACTAGAAATTAGCCACAACCCCATTAAACCCAGTGCAGATTTTGGTATAAGGTAAGACTACAGGGCATCGCCCCACTCCCTGTTGTGCATTAAACTGATACATATGGTACGTTCTCTGGTCTTTACTATCTTGCCTTAGGAGAGAGCAGCATTATCTTTCTCAATAACCTCTATATTTTTAAGATCATATATTTAAATACCATTATTTTCAGTCATGTTGGGGATAGGAGTTTAAATGTATCAGCACCGGTGCCTAAATTGCTAACATAAAAATCTCTAAAGTATATGTACACATTCCTATTAATTTATTAAATAAAACATGACTAAAACTTATTTTTTTGGTCTGTCACATATTCATGATGGATTTTTTTTTGCCGTGATACATATAACATTAAAAATAATGTTAGAACCAGTAAGATAAATCTAATGAAAAATATTAAGATAAAACCATCACATTAACACTGATGCAGTGGGCAAGAAAATTCATGGGAGAATTTTTCCTTTTACGTAGGAGAAATAGACTACTACTTAATCTTCACTGCATGCCCAGCAGCCTTAAAAATTCCCTTATTTTATACAGCATGCTGCAGATACCTCAGTCTTACTCCCAACAGAACAAGGAGCAGAGTAAGAGTTCTCAACATGCAAAAAGAATCAAAGCACCATGCAAAGGTGTACTTCTGAGTTATGCTTAAACTTTTGACATTCATAAGTACTAAATGCAGAATGATACAATTCTTGCCTTGTGGTTGACAATGTTCCCCAGAATTGGTTGGCAGAGATTTCAGAATTTTTGTTTAGTAAAAAAATATGAAATAAAAAGTATATCTAACTGGACACAAACTCCAAATGCATCCATATTGAAACTTCAAAATTAATTTATACTTCAAAGACGTCAGATTTTAAAGATTAGTATCTAGTATATAAACTTCAAGTTAAAGGTTGTAAAACCCATCTTTTCCTTTTTTGTGTGTGGTGGGGGCAGGGAATAAACTATAAAGTTTTTAATGATGAGATAACATCTACTAATGATCTGATCATTTTTCTGCTCTCTAAAAGGTAGTAGAAAAATTGTTTCCTTAGTTTCATTATCAAGGTTGCCATCCTTGGCAACAGAAACCAGAACACAGCTGGTTCCCATCTCTGTCCCCATTTCTAACAATATAAATGTCTGATTCTGATCAATGAAGCTGCATTAAAGAGATAGAAAAAAGTTTCTGCAAAAGCAGGTTCCTTTTTTTTTTTTTTTTACATAAAATGAATAACTTGTACTTAAAATCTATTAACTGCAGACACAAATATCAGCCTCATTTGTATATAAGGTGTCCCAAAAGTCTTACTATAGTTTGTAGCTTTAATAACCTCAGAAGTACAGATGCTACTGACTAAAAACATTATTTGAAAGCTTAATTAATTACTTAACTATCTTTAACAGTTTTGTGAATTTTGAGTAATAAATTTCTTTTTCACAGATTACTTGAGCCATACCTTGGCTTGTTAGCACTCTACGAGTGGCTGTGAATAAAGCAAATCCCTCCTATGTGAGGCAACGGCTTTTTGTGTTTAAAGATCAAAAGTTTCCTTCATCACCAATGTCGATGTTCCCAGGGTTCTCATAATCAGTCACAGGTCTACAGAGTATGGGAGTAGTGACAATAGAAATAGAAATCTCACAATGGCCACCGCCATAGAAGGCTTAGGTTGTGCTGCTCAGAGGAGGACAAGGAGAGGGGACCCTTGGTAAATAGCGTACCTTCTCTTTCCTTTCTTATTTTGCATGAACCTGTTTTATGGCATCCTGCAGTCAGCTAAGACAATATAAAAATAAATCACCTCACCCTGTACGTTTTCAGTTGGGCAAAATTCTGTCATATCTTTTAACTCAGTCACTTGGTTAGTTACTGGGTAAGCAAACCTATTTATAGTCATGTGCCTATATTAAAACACACTTTACCATAAAAGCGATATGCAGTTTCCACTAAGTATAGAGTTTCATCCACTAGTCCTCTTGACGGGCTTCAGAAGTTTCCTCTTCGCAATCATCTACATACCTGGAAAGCTACCAAGTACACTGAGCTACCAAGGACAGACAGAGATGTGAGGGAAAAGAGACTGTGGGGCTGAAAATAACTAGAACAATCTAAAAGGCATCTGTCCCAAGGTTTGAACAGTACCAATCAACGAGTCTAATAAACTAGAATAATCTGAGAGTTTGTCAACTAGAAGTACAGTTTACCTTACAGAAAACAAACAACGAATAAGTGATTTGGAAAAAAGGAATCATCAATCCTTATACCTTGTAAGTGGCTTATACACTTTCTCCATTTACAGCATTCTATCCTTCTATTTTTAAAGTGTGTGCTCTTGTGGACTCTTAAAAAAGAACCTTAGCCGTAAAACTCAGGAAAAAAAAAAGTTCTGAAAGGCACTTCACAACTGTGTCTAGAACACAGGTGCTCAGCGAGTTGATTAGAAAGTCCCCCAAAATTCTAAAATATTACCTGGTCACTGCTACTGTCCCTTCTCCTTCCTTCCAATATGTATGTCAGCATCCAAGTGCTCAACTTCAGGTATAGAAAAAAAAAGTAAACTTTCTCACACAAAAATGCTGAAAGTCTTAAAGTTAGAGAGAGACCTATACTAGGATGAGTAAGACTAAAAAAAAAAAAAAAGTTTGCGTGAGTAGATCATAACAATCAGGAAGTGTTACTACAAAAACAAAACCTTAGTTAGCAATATGATGGAATATTCCAAAATTTCCAAAAAGATTTTATAACAACAGATCGTGCTATTTAGAGAACACCATGCTTTACAGAGTGCGGCAATTCTGTGCTAAGTCAAAAGGATATAATACAAAATGCAGCCAGAGCAGCAACAATCAATGCACATTACCCACAGCAACACAGAAAACCTTTCTCACAACATCCAACTGCTACCACTCTAGCACACCATTACACCTAGAGAGACAGGCTGACCTAACAGGAGCTAGGAATGAAAGTGAAGGTGCCAAAGACATACACTTCCAAAGGACGTACACGTGACTTTCAAATGACCTATTTTTACACATTACCTATACCTCCCTGGAGATTTCACCTCTACCGGAGCATGGATAAAAAGTTGAATATATTTTAAATTATCCCAATATACTTTTGATGTGGCTCTTTTTAAGTGGATCATACCCTAATATCCTTTTGATTTTATTTCATTTTTTACCATGAACTGAGATCAGACAATTGCGCAGCATCTGGAGATAGCATATTGGTAGTGCCTTGGAAGAGCCTCTTGGGCTGGCTTTCAGTCTCCATTTCACCTAAAACAGAAAGACATGATGCTACTGGAAAACAATTTTACAAATACAGACTTGGTGTTAAAATGGGGTGATCTTTGTTTAACCAAAGCTCAGAATACTTCTTCAAGCCATTACTTAAAAACTATTTTCCCATGTGCTTTAACACAGAAGAAATATGCTTCCACATAACCTCAACCAAAAAGTCAGCAGCCCTAAAAAACTTCTCATTATGTGTAGCATGCTGTAGATATATTCATGCTCTTTAATAGAAAAGTAGAACACTGATTGCATCAGACAAAATGAATCAAGGTTAACCAATTAGAAATAAAGTATTCCCAAATAGCTAAAACTCACAGTATATATTTTATGCTAGATGGTTAGCAAAGAATAGTGATTTTAAATATTTTAATATCTGTACATTTGCTGAGATGACATCGAATGGGTTAAGAAAAGGTATAGTCTGATAAACAGTGTATAAGGAAAAGGTTGCATTAGACTATTTAGTGAAAATGAAGATTAAAAAGTTTGAAACCATATTTGTAACTGAAAGTGATTATTATTCAATTCACAAAATTGGTATTGTACTGGCTACCTCAATCCCATAGATTTTCTCAAAACTAGTAATAGAAGAACTTTGCACCAATAGGAATAATGCTTAACATTTTGCCACCAGGAGTACAAGAGTAACAACTCTAAGTTAGAAAAAGCCCCTTTCAAAATAAGCCATGTTTTTATTTAAAACATGCACATTCCTTGGTTTTGAAGCTCCTTATCTGAGCTTGAAAATGGAATGTTAAAGACAATTTCATTAATGGGCCTATCTATATTCCAGTAGGAAATTAGTAACTTTGAACTAAAAACTGATTCTTAAGATGGAAAACAATCAAGCAAGAACAAATCCAACATTCATTTTTTCCAAGTTATCAATTAATTCATATTATCTTTCCTCTGGAGCTATTGTGAAAATTACTGAAATTTAGGAAAAGTTATATTTTTATTTGCTTTTTCCATGCTTTTATTTGCAGCTTTATTTATTTATTTATTTATTTAAAAGCTGCTCCCGGGCTTTTGACTCCACCTCACCAGCAAAAGAGTTTAGCCCTTTTTAGCAAAGAATCCCTCCATCTGCTGGTATATTTTGGAACAGCTATGAAACTCAACAACCATACTAATTCCATCAACTTCCTGCAATAAATTTTAAGTTAATAACAATAAGAATAATAATGGCTTTATTTCCAAGTGTTATTTTCACTGAATACTTCTGAGAATGTTCCTAGGACTGTATATGTCTTCTTGCAAGATTAAGGAAAAAGACCATTTATAAAATAAAACATTCGCAAAATACAAATATTGTCACTATATCAGGACCTATTTTCCAGAGCATACCGTCTTTAATTTTAAGTTGTCTGAAATATAGCACTTTCTGAATCTGATTACGATCCTATGACTGGAAAGTTTTCACCAAACCACAAGAACCTGTTCCCCTAACATTAGGAGAGTTGATTTGTTTATTGGTCCTGAAGGTGATCTGTACAAAGAAACCACTTACTGAACTGCTTTTTAAAAGTTATTGTTAAAACTCTTGTTTAAAATGACATCTGACACTTGCAATCATGTTGTCATATCCTCAGCAATAATGACTAAACCTGTGTTAAATTTCTTCACCTTTATTTTTCTCACAACAGATGCCATCAGGTTCCCTCTACAAGCATGTAAAACTAGCACTGATGGAGGCCATTTCAGCTTAGTGCTTTGTGGCTCAAAATAAGGGAATTAAGAAAGAAATCCATTATATAAAAACTCCATAGACTTGAATATAGGGCAATACATTTGCTATGACATTAGCATATACTTGTATTTCTGCAACATATCAACCATGCATCTCTTTCACATTCACATCTCTAAGGCAATATTTTTGAAATATATGTTGATAATATGAATACATGAATAAGGTTCAGTTATGAACTGTTAGAAAGTAAAGATGTATCAAATAACTAATTCACAAAACTGAAAATCAGTAGAGCATACACTGGGAAGAATACTTCATATTTCTTTAGAAAAAAGGACAGCAATGCCGTGAGCTAATTTCCAACAGGAATTCTAATTTTTAATTCAAGCTCAGCTAGGTTTAATACCAGAAGCATGACACACATCTTTCCTTTTATCCCCCAGCTTTACTGAGGTATAATTGGCCAAAAAAAAAAAAAAAATTATACATTTAAGGTCTATAATGTGATGATTTGATATATATGTACATATATATTATATATACATATATACGTATTGTGAAATGATGACCACAATCAACTTAGTTAACACATCTACCACCTCATCCAGCTACCTTTTGTGTGTATGGTGAGAACATTTAAGATCTACTGTCTTAGCAAATTGCAAGTATTCAATAGTATCATTAACTATAGTCACCATGTTGCTACATACCTTTTCTTTTAAGAGGACCAAGAGCACTGGGTCTAATGCACTTGACTGGACTCTGACTCCTCCTGCTTTGATGAGTAAACAAACAGGACGACATGAAGTAGTTCCGAGATGCAAGATAAACAGCATTACAGCCCACCAAATAAATAAATCAAATTGAGTCAGAGGGAGAAATGAAAAATGCTTGTGTAACCAAGTAACTGCAATGCCAATAAATGATTTGACCCGGCTAGTGGCAATCTGGAATAGCATGGTATTTTAAGCCATTAAAAAAAAAATCATTATATAAAACAAAATACCCACAATAGTTTAAAGAAGCAGATACCTTACTAAAAAGTTATCTGGATTTTGATTGGTCAACCTTCTTAAAAATTTTTTTTCCTTATCCTTAAAAAGGATATATTACCATGTGTGCATATGTGTGTACGTGTGTGTTGGCCTTCCTGAATATAAATCAGCACTAAATCCCCCCAAAATGAATCTGGTAAAAAGTTAATGGTAGAATATAGGCAGTGGGTATATGAGTGAAATCCTTTCAAATCTGCTGTATGTTTGAAAATTTCCATTATAAAATATTGGGGAAAAAAGTTAATCTGAGAGACAAGTGTAGTGATGAGTGACACTTCAACCACATGTAAAATTCAAGTTCACTCACCTTGAAAATCGTCTTGGACTAGGAACGGGACTCGGCGGCAACCCACTGCTACTCACAAACATTTGTAAGGATGGTGAAAAGCATTGCTAGAAAAAACATATTTCATGTTAAAATACTTCTAGTGTTCCACTTTCAAAGGTTCTTTTCAAAATGACAGAAACAACCCCCTTTGAATTGCTTAGCTATGTGTCATATATATACATTTTTTTCAAACTACTATCATAGGTTTTCATTGATTTTCCTTTAAGTCACTGGATACTTCAAAAGTGAGGTGATTTGTGCGTATGTGTTTTAGAGAGTAAATGGCTTGGTGTGTGAAAGAGAGTGAATGTTTTGTCAATGATCCTACCTTTCCAAATCCCCTGGTGGGTGAAGGTGCTGGAGAAACTGGAGTGAAGTCAATTCTCTTAGGAGAATATAATTTCTCAGGCTTGTCAAAATCACTATCACTCTGTAAACATAAAGTGTGATCTCCTCACAATAATTCAGCACATCACAGCTCGTATCTACCACTATAACACACCTACATTTTAAAATTAGAGATGTATAGATTCTAATATTCTGCTGGGAAAGCAGAGATCAAAAAATGAGTATCAATTTGGAAGCAGAAGGGACAGATGTGGATGAAAAAATTAATGAGGCCAGTGAACAACATGAAGGTTTCTACAAAATAAAAACCAAGCAGACGTGGGGAAACTTTACCAGGCTCAAGCTTTCATCCCATGATTGGCTTATCTGCATTGCCGTTTGCACTTCCCTGAACCAAATAAAATGAAAGGCCATCAGAGTTCACAAACAAGACATGTATCAGGCTAGGCCCTGTTCTTGCGATGCACTAACCTTTCATGGGCAGTTTCTCTGTTCATCATATCCAGGCCTTCTTCCTGCAAAGACAAACATACACACCAGAAACATAATTTTTATCCACACACTTCTCTATTTCAAATAAGGACTTTTCCACCTCATTTGACTTCCTCACAGTAGAACAGAACTAACATTCTACAGTTGTCACCCATGCCACGTCTACATTTTATCTGCACACTCAGAAGAATTTTAATAATTTGTCTCCAACTAACCAGTTGCATCTTGACTCATTATTAACATCTAAGTCTTCAAAATAAAAATAAAAATGAAAACGTAAAATCCAAAAGCATTTCAGATCTGAGCTAGTAAGTAAAATTTACCCTTTTAATCTGATGCAGTCTGCTGCTAGGAATACGATTAGGTGAGGATGACAGCAACTGGAAAGAGAAAGTAAACATTTACTATTTTCTGAATCACAAAGCAGCACCTGCTGTCAGTGCTGGTATACAACCTCTTTCTTGATAATTTTTCATATTCTTCTTAGAAATTTAGCTTTTTAAATCACTGAACATTAATGCACTAGATGCAGTACATGCAGTCTTTACAAAGTACACCAGGTGTCCAACCTCAAAGCACCATCTGTCACTAGGCAGGCATTGACTTTAGCACTTTTCCCAAATGAATGCGGAGCTGTGTAAATTTAGGGAAAAAAGACTCTGAGTCTTGGAACTATCCATTACCCCACTTATCTAAAATAAAGAATTGTATGAGAAGGGAAAGAAGAAACACCAATATTATTAATTTTTATAATCAGTGCACCAACGGAGGAGGACGGGCTAATAACCCCAGTATAACATTTTTTCTATGATTAATGTTTACCAAATACACTTTAAAACTGCAATAAGGAGATTTTGTTTATATGATTTAAATCAATTCTAAAATTTGATCACTAATGCTATCACCACAAACCTACTAAAGATAAATCAATGTGGAAAGGCAAGGTGTATCTCTAAAATAACTGCTACTTTCCCTTAGATCATCCTTTTTTTCTTTTTTTATGCCTCTTACCCAATCCCTCTCTTTCCCCCCTTCTCCTTCCCCCTCTAATAGCTCATCCCTTTTTCAATAATACAAAGCTGAAATTATTTGGGGTGCCAAATTATGTTCTTTCAAAATAATCACAATCTGGTCACAAAATGTAAAGTACAATTCATATTAACAGATCTTACAGGGTTCTAATAGCCATCATTTAAACAATTGCTGTTTTATTCCCTAATGAAATACAAATGAATGTGTAGTACTATCAAATAAGACAATTATCATGTTTAAGAGGCCCTGTGCTATTAAAACTTTTTTGAATACTAATGCAGTGAGCAATATAAAATGGTGATAAACCGCTCTAAATTTTTTTAGGCAAAAGCTAATTCAGGTAAAATTTTAAAAAGTTATTCATTGAAATATGATTTTACCTAAAAGGATTTCCCTTCAGTACCTCCCTTTCTTTTACTTTTTCCCCTCCTAGGCTTTGAAAAAAGAAACACTTTACTAGTAAAATCCCTTTCAAAAATATTTTTTTCCATTGTGAAAATAATACACATTTACTGGTGAACTCTTAATGAGAACAGCATGGATGTGTCAGCCAGAGAACCAAAGAAGCTCAAAAGGTAATGAAATCATCAGGAAAACTAAAGTGAGGATGGCCAAAAACTGACCAGGGAGAAAGTTATAAAAGTAGATGTTATCTTTACATAACATACAACTTGTCAATTTTAGATAAAACTGGAAAGTAGACCAGAAAGAGGGAAAGGAAGCAGCAAAGCTGTGTCTAGTGACAGAAACAAGACAGCAATATATCGGTTGGAGAAAAAAAAAGCCAAGAACTTCAAGGAGGTGCTTGTGCTAAGCAGAGCGAAGAGCTCCAATGGGATACGAAGTGAGGCCCCTGACCCTGGCAATTAAGTAGGAACTGGTGACTTTTGCAAGAACAGCTTTTTAATGGAGTTCTGGTAGAAGTAGCGAGACTACAAACTGGCAAGAAATTAGAAAACAAGGAATTAGAGGCAGTTAAATGTAGACTATGCTTTGAAAAACTTGGAGAGGGGAAGGGAAAGGGAAGGAGAGACCTGTGAAAAAGAAAACAGTTTCCCCCCCCCCCCCCGCCACCATTAGATGTGTGAGTCAGGAGAAGGTGGGAGGAAAAGAGCCAGTGAGAAAGAGACTGAAGACACAAGACAGAGACAAGATAATAGACTGAGCAAAGTGACAGGAGAGTCAGAAAATGTATGAACCATTAGGGAGAAACACCATATGCGAAGGTAAAGACATTTTAAGGAGCAGAAAACTGACATTTAAACAAGATTGGTTGTCTGTCTTCTCTGTGAAGTGAGAATGGTCATCTGCTGAAAGTGAAAAGTGGTGAGACAGGAAGCTGGCATAGTCTAAAAAAAAAAAAAAGACTTAGAATATTGCTTTGGAGAACACCACGGGGCCAGGGGCACCTTGAACCCAACATGTTCTTGATTTCTCTACAGTACTCCTAATAAAGGCAACATCATTGCCCTGGTCATCAAGAAACAAAATTTCAGTCACTTGGAGGCCTCCTTTTCCTGTCCTTCTATCTAATCAGTTGGCAAATCATGAAGTTCCTACTTCTGCATGTCTCTTTCATAGTCCTCTCTTATCCATTTCATTTGCCAGCACCTTACTCTTTGCAGGTTACTATGGGACACAGATAAGTGTATTAACACTGTGATACAATGTACACAGTGTAATTAATATTATGATAGCTGTAGAAAGGAGACGTAGGGATTAAACTGAGTTTCAAAAGACCAGAAAGCTAGAAAGGAGAAGTGGGATGGGGTGAAGGACAGTATAGGGATCAACAAAGAACAGTGAATCACCATGGCCCCTTCAGAAAACAAGGTATTTTGATGCAGCAGAGCATGGGGTATATGTCAGGAGGAAGTGAGAGATGCACCTAGACCAGAACTGATAAGAATCTTCACGTCTTACAAAAGTGGTGAGTATAGAGAGGTAAATGCATTCTTCCCTTCTTTGCTATGCTACTGTTATCAGAAGCACAGCTGTACAACACATATGAATGTTTTTCATATGTCCAGCAAAAATAAGTAGTTATATTTTCCAGTATCCTCAGGGAGGGAGGTGAAGTGAATCGAACCTCCAGATAGCTAACATTTCCCCCTTGAAGTATTTTTAGCCACTTCAGCTGGAAATCTGTCTGAAATGTGTTATACTTTTCCCTTGCTTAAAGAGATTATACCAAACAGAATGGCACTGGAAGAGCTCTGTTCTAACCCCAGCTCTTCCACTTACTCACTGTGTGATTCTGAGCAAGTCACTTATATCGTCTGAGTCGTAGCTGCTGCTTCTTGTATTTGGGAAAAATAGCTTTTGCCCTGCCTACTTCATAGGGGTTGTTATGAGAAGTAAATGTGTGAAAGTACTCTGCATAACAAGTAAAATACCATACAAGTGTAGGTATTACTAGAATTTAAGAAAAGGCTAACGACCTAGGTATCACTAAGAACATTATACAGTTCTATACCCGTGACACCCTTAGGGTCTATTAACAGCATCTCAGCCTTTACTAAGCCACAAACTAATTGTTTAAAAACCTCTGTCTGCTTTTCAGTTTTTCCCTCTCCTCTCTTGCTAGCAGCTATTAGTATGCCTTTTATACAAATGTACCCCCCTTCTGATTTGCTGCTCACACACTATTGGGTTGGAAGCTTATTATATTTGTGCATCAATTTCAGATGATTCAGAGGTCAGAGAGGCTCTCCTATAAATAAGCTGGTGGACCTTTGTGCATAGACTATGGAAATCTAGTTCAGCCATTTAGAGGTCTGTTTGCTTACATCTCTGATGTCTCCCAGAGAATTGAAGCTGATGGATAATGAGCTCTATATGTGAACTATTATATAAAAAACTCATCATAATTTCTCTCAATGCAACCAACTAATAAAGTGATCCCTGACAGCTCTGGCTACAGAGAACAGTCACAATCAACAACACTTACGAGAATGTAAATACAAGCACTTTAAAAGAGTCTTTACTGTGGAAAACCAGCTTCGTCCAACAGATAATTGTCAGAAACAAATACTCTGCTACCATTTCAGTAATTTTCACATCCTAGGACAAATAAAGACCACTGTTCTCAGCTATAATTAGAAGTTAATCCTGACTTACCTCACAACCATGATGCAAGCAGTGACAAATGACAATGAACTATTTTTTAAAATACAAAGTCCCATGGCAAAGAAAAATTTTTAACTAGGTCTCCTTTTTGTACCAAAAGCTTAATGGCCACAGCATAAGCAGTAAACAAGACAGGTAAAATAAATCTTTTCTTTTTTAAATAATTGTGCAAAGCACATAATTTTGAAAAAGAACTACACTTGAAAGTATTTTTCCCAATCCGAATCACTTTAGATACTTACTTCTATACTTACCGAACTGTGACGGCTCATAATCGTTGTACTATTCCTTCGAGTTCTAAATGTGTAAGGTTGAAAAACCTGTGAAAGGTCACTGAAAAATAAAAATAAAATTATGAATGTCTTCCAACTGAAGATGTCTTTCAAGTATATCAGCATCAATTCTCCAGTCAACACAAAATCTCCAATGGCTCCTCATTTCAAGCAGAGAATAAACCCCTCACCGTCCTTTTTGCAGAGCTGCCCACCTGGTGTGCTTCGGTTACAGGTTTGCCAAGATACTGATCTCCTCAGTGGTTGGGGGGCAGCTCAGAGAGATGTGGGGTGGAGCTCCAGACTGGTTGCCTCCAGCTGCTTCTGGTCAGAGCTACGCCCCCAAACCGGTTACCACCAGACATGAGCAGCCTCATCTGTTTACCCCAGGGGACCTACAAATATCACTGGTTTCTGTGTGTGCCATGACCTGAAAAGGCCTGGGGAACCCTGCTCTACAAATATAAGCCCTATCAGCACATCTACTATCATTCTAAACACATGTGCTACCTTTGAGCCTCGCTGTTCAACTGAATAAACATAACTGAAGTTTTGCTCATGTTGCCCCTTCTACCTGAAATTCCCTCCCTCCTACTACCATCTATCAAAATCCTTCTTCTCTCCATACCCATCTCATATGCCATGCCTTCTAGGCATGGCACAAACCTCTCTTCATTCCACAAACCTAATGCAATCATTCTCTCCTTTGAACCCAAAGAGCACACTGGGAGATGAAAGGCTTCTCGAGACACCTACTTTACCTTTTATTAAAGAAAAGTGTGTGGGGCCGAGCCCGTGGCGCACTCGGGAGGGTGCGGCGCTGGGAGCGCAGCGACGCTCCCGCCGCGGGTTCGGATCCTATATAGGAATGGCCGGTGCACTCACTGGCTGAGTGCCGGTCACGAAAACGACAAAAAAAAAAAAAAGAAAAGTGTGTGGGTGTCTTACACCCCTTAGTACACAGGAACCTTATTCATCTTTGTATAATATCTCTGCAGTGCCTAGCACAGTGCTATGCCCACAATAAGAGTTCAAGAAGGATTTTCAGAACTGAACTGGACTAAGTTTCAAGGGATCACTGAGATCACCTAATTTAGCTCCCTTAATTTTTAAATGAGAAAACAAAGGCTCAAAAAGGTTAAATGACTCACCCATGACCATAGCTAATTAGTGAAAATTGGGACCAGGCTTGGTTTCCTCACCCCTTCTTCGGTCACATCATGCTATCCTTCAGGTAATTACTTAAATCATGATTCAAAAAACAATAAGTTTTTTCCTACAATAGTCTAAATGCAGGTCAATAGGGTCACCCAAATCTCTAGCAATTGTTCGCTTACCAGATTAAAAAAGACAACCAAAAAAAAAAAAAAAGAGAACAGTTTATTCTTATAGTATCAAAAATAAATGTAGGGCCAATGACAGCAACAGGAAAGCAAAAAGTCATTCCATTATTCCCTCAGTCTCAAAATTATATTTAATAAAAAAAAAGGAAACCTCTTTTTTTCCCCAAATACGGATGTTATAATTAGTTCAACAGACAATGATTATCCCTTTCTGTGCCTTCACTGTGCTTAATTAATATGTTTTTGGCTAATTCTACTACCTACCATCCCCCTTTCTGGAGTAATGCCATTTCTACAGGGTCTCACAAATTGGCTCTCTACCTGAGTTGTGTACTTACAAAAGTGAAATGCAATAGGTTCAGGAGGTGAGCCAACCTAACCTCCAGTATCACAAGGTTCTGCCTTAATTAAGGTAAAAATCTCTGGTGACTTATTCACATGAAAACACAAGACCCTGCCACTAAAACTGAAGGGTTGATTCTTTCCATTGTTTTCTAAAACCTGTGTTTTCACTGGCCTAAGCTCCAGGCCACCCTTCTTTTTTTATTCACTGAAATGCATTTCAGGCAGTTTTAGAAGCTGAAAACATTTTGACAAATCCAAATCACTTAATATGACTTGAACACACCATTTAATGACAAGTTACTAGATAAACTGTGATTTATTAAAGTAGACCTTTGTTAATGCCAGGGTTCCTAAACTAAGCTTAGAAATAGCAGCTCTTAGAGACAGGTGTCAAGTTGCAAGTCTAGTTCCAGGGGCTTCAGTCTGACATTCCATGAGTAAATTAGGCAGGGCCAGCAACCTGTCAGAAGAGTCAGAAGCTTTCTGCAGTTCTTTTTAGAATGAGACAACACGGCCCCAGGTAGAGGGGGCCCTGTTTCCCCCACACTGTCCAGAGTTTGGGGTCAAACTTTCACTCCACTTTGGGACCCAACTCACTGTCAAACAGTCTCCACCTCCTCAGTTTGGAGAGCCCAAATGAGATCGAACTCGCACTTTAGGGAAGGAAGACTGCTTGCACGGGGTCAGGGAGCCCCTGAACCCCGTATTCCATCCTCTCCAATCCTGCTCACCTGAGCCCATGGATCAGGGGAGCGCTGCTGGATCTCCTCAGGGTGCCCCCATCAGATGTGTCAGGCTCAAAGTCCAGCTCCATTTTCTCTTGAGCCATGTCGGAGACTAGCAGGCAGGCACAGCAGGCAGTGCTCAGCTCCTGGTGCTTAGCTTTGGACTCCCAAGACTCTCACTGCAGGACTGAGCTGCTGGGGACTGGCAGCTGGGGGCGGGAGCTAAGGGGCGGAGGCTTGGGGGCGGGGGCTGGGGGCGGAGAAACGTAGGAGAGGAGGAGGGAAGGAGGATGCTGATGAGGAAGGGAGGATAGTAGTGAGGGAGGAGAGGAGGATGGAGAGGTTGTGGTGGAGGGTGGCAAAATAAAGGAAGCGAATGGAGGAAAGAAGGATGGAGGGAGAAGGAAAAAGTGAAAGAGGGAGGGAAAACGAATAAATAGAAAAGCAGGAGGACAGAGAGGATAACGGAGGAGGGCGGGAGGGAGAAAGGAAGAAAAGGGAAGAGGAAGAAGACTGGAGGCAGGGGAAAGAGCAGCACAAGGGCGAGAAAGAGGGATGAGGTGTGGGGAAGGAGAGAAGGAGAAGGACAGAGGGAGAACAGAAGGAGGGGGAGGAAACTAGGCAGGGGCGGAACTCATGCTGCTATCTTTTCGGCCGAGGACCACAAGCGGGGCCCGGCTACAGACGCCGCGGCTGCCCGGGCAGCTTTAGCAACGAAGACCTAACAGTCGGGCAGGGCCCGCCCGGGCGGCCTCGGCAGCTCCAGCTACCCATGCTCCGGGACCCGGTCCCGGAGGTTCCTCAACCCTGGGATCGGTGCTTCTCCCCTCCCTACCCCCCTCCCGCCTCGAGGACAGGTGGGGGGTTCGGTCCCTCAGCCGCAGCCGCGGTGCCTCCTCTTCCTCTCTAGGGTTCTAATGGCCCGGGGGAACCCGTTGGGGCCAAGACCAAAACCGACAGCCTGCCGCTTCTTCCGCTTCCCACGCTTCAGAAGCGGGAGCCTCCACGGGGCCACTTCTTCCGCGTCCGGGCACCCATCGGGTCCTGCGCACGCGCCCGGCGGCCGCGCCAATGGGCCCGCGGGCACGGAGCATGCGTGGGAGCCCCGCCCCGCAACCTTCTTTCAAAGGGGAGGAGCGTTTCCAGGGGGCCCCCGGCGCCTACCTCGATGGCATTGGCCCGGGGACCCTGGCGCCCAATTTCGAAAAGAACCAATAGTTTCTAGACTCCGGAGCATCAGTTTCAGGAGAAGTTTGAGCCAATATTCAAGGGAAATAGAGAGAAATATGCGGTTTCCACGTTATTTCAATCCTCTGAGATCCCTGCTCATTTCTTAAATCCCTCAATTTTGTTGATCTTTGTCTTGGAGGGGCTGATTTCTTTCTCAGATCAGCCATTTGGATGCAGTAGACAAAAGAGAAGTAAAAAAAAACCAATGCAGTAAAAATAAAGCGAATTTCATATAGTTAGTGAGAAGCACTCATTTTCATTTTGTAAGCACCATGAGCTTCAATGATATTAGGCAAAGTCCTGAAGAACAGTTAGCAGAACGAGATTTTTTTTTCCCTAGAATTTACGGAGACCTTAACAATCATGACTTGGCGTGTGTGACACCTGGGATTATTTATTTATTTAACAAACGCCTACATAGCACTTACTGTGTGCTAGGCACTATTCTCAGAGCTTTAGAAATATTAACTCATTTAATCCTCACCACTTGAATGACCCTGGGGGAGTGAAGGCCATTGCATTTGGTTATTCATACATACCTAGGAAGTATAAAAAATGTAATAGCTATGAAATTGGCTTCAGAATTTAGCAAAAATAATTTTGCCTGCCTCTTCGATTCACTTGTCTCATATTAAACTTGCCAATCACAATCGTCATTTTATTCCTTGATATTTATGCTCTCTGCTTGTCATATGAGAGTTCTTAAAGCACTTTTGGATAGTTTCCTTTAAATTGCCTGTATTTTTCCACCAGCTATATTAGAAACAGTAAGATTTGTCTTTGAGCAATTTATGTATCTGTTTTTATCTCACGTTCTTAGCAAACCCCCGCTCTCAAAAAATTATAATACATTCTTTTGTTCACACTAGCTACTAAAACAATCGTTTGTTGACCACACGAACACTCCCTAACTCTGAGGAGTCAAAATCCCTAACTCAGGACCTAACTCTGAGGAGTCAAAAGCCCTAACTTGCAGTAGTTTAATAATGTAGGAGAAGTTCGAGGATATGTAAGAATAAGGGTGCTACCTTGGACATAATTTCCAGGTTTTATTCACATCATTCTTGCCTATCTAGTTTCTTTTACCTTTCAAGTAAATCTTTTGGAACGTTTGGGGTGTTTGTGGTTTGCAGGCTTAGATTCAACCTGTATTTGACTTGCCCTTGTGGTAACTACAGGTTAAAATATATCTTTAAAGTTGTCATGACAGCTGGCAAAATAAAGAGCTGATTGTGACATGTTTGTGGGACACCTTTTATAGGCAAGAGGCCTGGGACAGAAGGCAGCAGACTGGGACATACAGAGAGAGGAACAGCTTAAGTGTCAAGGTATAGCTATAAACAAACCAGTGGTCCAAGATCATGGCATATTACTATGAAACAGGAAGAGCTGATCATGAAACACAGCTGGGTTGATATAATAACATGTAGTTAGAAATGGGGAGAAGTCAAAATAATTTCTTTAAATGCTGTGTTTCCCATTGTAGCATACAGAATTCTTACTGTTTTGTAGTACTTGTTCCTTTTGATATTCTAACCTGAGTATGTAGTATGAGTCCTGTCTATATCTTTACAGGTTTTGGGTTCTTGACATGTAGCTGTTCTCTAGTTAAAGAGAGTCTCTCCTCTCTGGTAATAGAAACTTACTGCCATCTCATATATTTAGTCATTTCATATTACTACCCGTTTTCTAGAAGCATAGTCCTTTAGTTGCTCTTGTTTTATTATACCTATTTCCTTAGAGTTATTGTACTTATATTTCTAGAAATTAAATATCTGTAATGCTTAGGCATAATGAGATTTTGTCTATTCATTCAAAATATATTCATTAAACCTTATTACCAGCTAAGAACATTAATAAACTCTTTGAATAGTAAAATGAACAGTAGAATAGTGGTAAAATCCACTTATTCACTGGCATACTCCATATTTTTCACTTTTCAGACAGTTTGGTTTTGACCCTCTGTTCTATCTCTAACCATTGCCTTTTGCATTCACCCTGACTTTACTTAGCTTTAACCACCATGTTTTGTAAACTTTCTAGGTACCCTGGGAATTTTATCAGTGGCTTTCAGGAGATCTTGGTACTAGCGTGGATTTTGCTGCTACCTAATTATGTGCCATTAATCTCTTTGGAATTTTATTAACTGTAAAATAGAAATAATTTACCTATTTTACAAGATAGCTATGAAGAAAAGGTTATTTAAACCTGCATTTATTCATAAAATAATTTAGTAAGGACTTATCGAGTGTTATGAGTACAGAAATAGTGTCCAGGGAAATATTCAGAGGCATCTCCTCTGTCTTTTAAACAGAAGGGCAGAGGAATCTTGGCTTTGCCACTTAGTAGTTATTTGAGTAACCCCTGTGGGCTTTGGTTTCCTCTTTTGAAAAATGGGCATTGTGATGGTGCCTACCTCACAGAACTATTGTAAGCGTTAAATGTGATCAAATATTTAAAGTGATTAGGACAGTACCAGGCACATAATAAGTGCCCAGTAAATGGTAGCTATTATTAATCTGTCTTACATCAGGAATAGATACTTCAAATCATCCTCGTGTCTGGGATTTAGGTAATCTAATTCTGGTTAATATAACAAAGTTTTTCTTATTCTATTCCCAGAATGAATGAAAAATAAATGATTGTGATCTTGCATGTCATAACTTGTCACAAACTCTCTCAAGACAATCCCATTTGTTAGGTTTGGTGAGACGGAGAAAAGAGAGAGAGACCCGAGTCAGGATCCATTTCAGCCAAAAGGTTTATTCCGCTAATGTGGAGGGGAGACTGAACCAGATCAGTTCCCGTGAACTAATGAAAGCACAGGGTTTATAAGACTTTTAAGAAGGGTTCAGACAGAGTAATAGGCAATTTTGAAATCTGGTATGCAAGGTGACACAGCCCTTGTGGTCCGATGACATGTGGTAGGTTAAGTCATAGGCTCTTGATTAGCCTCTATCTCAGTACAAAGCATTCCAGCCCGAAGCCTGCTGGACGCAGCCCACAAGACATTCCCTTGATGATAACAGTAACGTTTACTCCTTCCCAGGAGAGGATCTCAGTTCCTGGAACAGAAAAAGGAAAGGAGAGGGACAGAAGGGGGAAAGTTGCTTAACCTGGCTGTGCTGATGTTAAACTAGCCACGAGGCCTAACACCATTATTTTAAGTTCACCACTGATTAGCTGAGCAGGGTTGATGATTGAACCATTTGAGATAAGTATGTGAAAATATTTTGTAAACTGTACAGTGCTATATAGTTATGGCTATTTTAATTAATAACTCCCATTTTACTAGGTTCATTTGCCTTCTCTGCCAGTTCTCTATATGGTTCATAAAATGTTTGGTTTTACAAAACTATTGGTTTGGAGTTAGGATTTCAGTACTCAATATGGCTCATTAACTGGTGGTGAAAAATTCTGAAACAGCAGTTCTTAAAATGTTATGAGCCTTGGCAGCACTGTTAGAATGTATACAGTCTCCAGTGCTACCTGGAGCAAAAACACTGATTTGGATGGATACTAAGTTCTGAGATATTTAAGAAAACAAGCCTCACCGATTTAACTCAAATCTTTGTAAATTAGCAGGAGAACTTTTTCTTCGATGAATAGCTGTGAAGAGCCAGATTTTATACAATGTAAAATTACACACTATATTTTATACAGATTTGATACAATGTAAAAACGCACACTGTATGAGTTTGGTAAAAAAACGAACCCACATTACAATGATTCATCTATGCACTTGGTTCAATTAGGTTATCACCCTTCAGGGGCAAGTGGCCTCTAAGCACTTAGGAGTGTTTTGTTTTGGTTTTTCTTCCTTTTTAGACGTTAGCTTTTTTAAATTACGAAGGTGTAGTGTGTCTGATGTTACAGGATGAAAAAATTCGTCAGGAAGTAACAAATTTGTTGGCCTCATTCGTAAAGAGATGATGGGTTAGCTCAAAGTGAGAAATCTGAGTATTAGACATAGGGCAGAAGGGATGGCACTCCCATACACCTCACTCCTCCCAACCCTTTCTTTCCTAAATAATGGTTAAGGAAACCATGCCAGGGTTAGCACAGAATCAGAAGAACAACCACTGTGAGTCCGCTCTGGGAAAAGAGAAGGGAGCGCGGGATTCGCGGGGGAGAGGCGGCTCCTTGACTGCGCAAGCGCCTCCAGCAAGGCTGACAAAGACGCCTGAAATGACGCTTTGTTGCGCAATTACGCCTTGTCGGGCTGGACGCGGGGCGCGTGCGCAGAGGGAGGAGGGGCTCCAACGGATCTTTGAGGCCGCAAGTTGTAGTTTTTGTTTTGGCTCGAAATACTTACCTGTGGTTTCTATGGGTGAGAGAGAGAAAGGAGGATTCGCGTTGGGGACAGATAAATCCTCTTTTTCATCAGAGGCTTGGAGATGGGGATCTTTTCAGCATTAGGGGCCACACACATGGGAGGTAGTAGGTTCGGTTCTGCCCAACTTTATGCCCACTGGTGTTAGAGACATTAGGGCTGCAGAAGTGAGTACCCCCACTCGTCTAAGAGCTTTCTCCTCTCTTCTCTTTTTCCTCTTTGCCTCTCTCCGTACATCATCCGCCGACCATGTCGACTTGTCCTCATGTGAACGGGAGCCAGAAAGCCTCGAAAACTTCGAACCAAGCAGTGGCTTCTTCCTCGGCACGGACATGGCACTGGAGAAAATGCAAGTAGACTTGGAGCTCCTGCCAACTTTCACCACCACAGACGGCAACATCCTGAGAAGGTCCACCAGCTCCCCGTTGATCAATGGACTTGGGTGAGCAGTGTTGAGATACTGGAGGAGGCAAGCGTGTGTGTGTGTGTTGGGGGGGGGGGTGTTGGAGAAAGTGACTTCCGGTAGCATTCCCATCTTTTTATTTATCGAGGTTCTGCAGGTATCTCTCTTGTTCCTGGTGTCTGGAGAACCCACCCTCAGCCTCCGGGGAAGCGGGATGTGTTGACCTGAGGGAGATCGCACACCCACCCTGAGGTTGACACACATCTGAACCTGAATGTTCTCTCCTGACAGTCCACCTGGACCCAAAAGCAGCAACCAATTGGTGTGGAGCACGACTTTTTTCTAACTTCACCCCGTCTCTTACGCACTCCTTTGAAGAAACTGAGCATCCTGCCCCTCTCACCTCCAGATCTTTTACCATGATTGTAATTTTTGTCATACTCTTAGCTGCTTTGTCACCTCTGACCTTCACTTCCAACATACTCCAGATGGAAATGGTTGCCAAGCAAATAAGCTTGGGCCTTTTTTACACCTAGTTTTTACCTGAACAAAAAGTTTAGGTACCACAGAAGCGTGATCTCCTAAGTTACACATTCTCGGTGGGTGATATTCCCCCCAAAATGGGGAGAAAATTGGTTCTTAGCGGGAGTGTGAAAAAAAGTTTTACTCTTTTTATGTATAAAGCACAGACACACATACGGTACGTAAACAGACAACAGTATATGTGTGTTATTAAAATTTCGTGGAGGGGGGGCGATTGGGGAGCAAAAAGTTTAGGAAGACTCCTTAGAGGGCCAGTATCAAAAAAAAGATAGAAACACAGCTCTAAATGATAGCTAACTATATTTCCTGCACATTTCTGGCATTACTAAACATTATTTATTAAAATATAATTTTAAAATGATATCTTGAATCTCACATCCCAGTATCATAAGGTTTTCTAAATATTGTAAACGTGTGAAAAATGCATTCTCTACATATGTCATTAACTTTGCTCCTCACATTTTGTGGCATCATACTAATTGATAGTTGTAGTTCACAACATCATAGACTCTTAGAAAGATCAGATCTACCCTTGTTATTTAACATATGAGGAAACTGAGGCCCACAAATCTCCAAAATGATATAGTTAGTGACAGAGCCAGTACTAGAAACCTGTGTGTACTGACTCCTAAACTAGTATTCTGTCCACTACTGATCAACATCTAAGCTGATTAAGTCTAAACAAATGCAGCTTTCTGGTCATTTGACGTAGGGGAGAATATGGTGTCACAAAATAAAAAGCAAACTAAGATTGACTAAAAAATAATACACAAACTTTTTAAAACAAACAGGTAGAAAAATAAAGGTGGGAGGCTCTGCATGTTGTGCTGAGAATAAGAACATTTTATAAAATCAGGATTTTGCTCTAATCCTTGTGGGAATAAAGGAATTGTTACGGGACCCACTCTGCTAGTAGAAGAAATTAGTGTGGAGTATATTGGTTTTATTGGAAGACTGAAAAGAAGAAACAGATTACAAATAGACCATAGAGGGTATGTACTTGAAGGAATACATGCATCCCGTGTAGTGTATTCAACATTCCAGGGATGGAGCAGACCAGACCCCCTTCCCTAATTCCCAAAGTCCTGGAAGAGAGACGTCTCAGTTATCCCTCCATACTTTGCTTTGTTCTGCAAAGGATTTGAAGTTTTGTTTTTATTTTGTATCATGTTAGAGCATAGTTACAGTGTTGAATTCCGTAGCTTAAGATCCTGATGCATGAAGTAGAATTTGTACAGAAAGGTGAAGGTTAATAGCATATTTATCTAATAGGAGTTAAAAATATGGGAACCATGAAGTGGACCCATTCCAGGGACTCTCATCCTTCAGAAAGGAGTAACATAGGAATGACGTATGACATCCCTGAGGTCAGGGAACTTGCCCAAGTGATCCGAGGGTATATTTTGTGCTGTTGTAGCAAGCTTAAGGTGTGGTCAGAGAAGTTCTTCTGAAGCAAGAAAAATTTAGAGTAGGATGACACTGAGCCTTAGTTGAATTCATTTTCATCTCAGTTCTTTTCAGTTGCATGTGTATGCTACTCACTTTTCTTACTTTTCCTTACTTGGACCTCTAATACTTGTTCTGCTTCTTTCTAAACTACACCTGGTAGTAAAGCATTCTGTTCACAGCTTGCTGAATATTGTTGCACCTCTTTCGAGTGATTTTTAAATTTTTCTTGATGTTTCCTGTATATAAAGACCCTCTCTTGCACCAGCATTTGCAGTATTAAATCCCTTAAACTTGTTCCTTAAATGTCACCTCTTTTATATAGTATTACTGTTTTTGAGAAGTTCCTGCACTGTTTCGTATACATCTTGTATTAATAAAAATACCAATGTCAAAAGTTTTGAACCTCGGTTCTTTATACTCTTTATCCCTATAGTTGGCTGACTTTATTACTTGTGTCAGTAACTATATTTAAAGGTGGTAGTTTTGTTCTCTTTCTCTGACCTTTATTAAAAGAATTAGAGATTAGGTTTTTGGATTCCTGCCAGTGCCTCCCCACTTTCAAAAACCTCTAAAGGTCCTGATACCAGCCAGTGGCCAAATAAAAAATAAATAAATAAAAACCTCTAGCTGACCCTGCATGTAAACTGTTACCATCTCAATTCCATTTGAAAAGCAAACTACTGCCCAAGGGCCAAATCCAGCCTGCTGCTTGGTTTTGTGAATTAAGTTTTATTGGAATGTAACTGTGCCCATTTGTTTACTTATTGCCCATGGCTACTTTCTACTACAATGGCAGTTGAGTAGTTGCAACGGAAATTGTATGGGCCAAAAAGCCAAAAATATTTACCATCTGGCCCTTTGCAGAAAAATTTGCCTACCATCTGGTTTATTGAATTCTTACAAAAGTATAAGTGTAATAGTGGCCATGAAAAATGATTGTTTTGGGAATATGATGGACATAAATATATTGTAGTTTAGACAGAGCTGCTTACTGATCATTTGATGTGGAGCATTGAATTTCCATCTCGTTATATTACCTTCACTTTTTCCAAGTTAAAAGTAGTACTTAACAACTCAGTTCTAGATATCACGTAGGGTTTCACAAATTTATGTTAGATGACTCATATAAATTGAAGTATATGCTGCCTCAATTATTTCTTTCAGTTGTAGTCTTATTAAATAAAATTGGCATGCAAAAATTTAGGGAAGAATATAATTGCCAGCCCTAAGAATAGGCCCCCTACACAGATACACAAGAGATAGTGGAAATATGTAACCCATTAGTTTCCTTCCAATTTCCTTATAAGGGACTGCCAGAACATATTTCTGTTCTCATAGGGAAAATGACTGGGAAAGGAAGTAAAAATTAGATCCAGCCATATGTCCTCTCATTCATAAAATATTGAATTACTGTCTGTTATATGCAAATTACCATGCTGCAAAGATGTATCTCAAGGCTCAATAAGGTTTTAATTTAATAGGGAAGATAAATACTCAAAAGGACTTAAGTGTGTGGTAGAGTAAGATAAGTGTTTAGGAAAGTAAAGAAAGTGCTAGAGGAATTCAAAGAAAGGAGTGAGAAATTACAGTGGGATTGGTGAAGGATAGGAAAAGGTTCATGGAGAAAGTGGCACTTGAGATGGGCCTTAACGGATTAATAGGATGCACATTGGCAGATGGGACTGGGATAGCATTTCAAGTATACAGAACAGGCTTGGAGGCAGAAAAGCACAGGTGTCTTCCAGAAAGCTGAATGGTCAACTTTGCCTGGACCACTGGCTTCCAAATGTTCATCTGCTGACCAGTGCTAATCCCAGGTGAGGTTTTCACCAACCCTTGCTTTCAAACGAGTTAAGTACAGCATACTTAAATATATTGATATATATTTGCTAATTGTCCTTTCCTGAGCAGGACTATACTGTACTCTGAGATTGTTAGTCCCCTACTTTTATAAAGAAAAAGGTAGTAAGTGCATGTTTGTGCCTAGATTTTGTTTTGAAATTTTACTAGTCCATGAAATCCAAAAGTCTGGAGCCAAATTGTGGAGGGCTTTGAATGTCATAGTAAAGAACATAACTGAATTTGGCAGGCAATGCGGAGTCACTGAAAGCTGTGAGCAGGAGAGCAGGCTGTTCTTTAGGGAGGTGATTCTGGTAGTCTGTTAGATAGCTTGAAGAAGGGAAAGAACAGAGATGAGGAGACCAATCAGACTACTGCAGAATCTATGAAAAAGTAAAGAAAGCTTTGGATTGGTCTTTGGCAAGCAGCCTGAAAAGAATAAGATGGATGTAAGAGAGAGTATAGAGGTAAAAACTAAAAGACTGGCTGGCACCCGATTGGATATAGGCAGCAAAAAATAAAGTCTTAAAGCTGATTCCTTATTGTCATTGAAGAAACCTGGATAAAGGGTTCATGGGAACCCTCTGTTCTCTTTGCAACTTCCATGTGTCAAACTGTTTCAGAATAAAAAGTTATAATAAAAAGAAAACTTGAAAAGATTACTTCTACAGGGTTATAAGCTCAGATAGGACAGAGGCCACCAGTGTGGGCAACCATCAAAGCTGAGGACCTAGATGCCATCTTCAGTGGGCAGTGGTTGCTCGGCTTCAGTCCATTGTTGCTGTGTGGGAATGTGGCCCAGTGTTGCAAAATCTTGCAAATTTTTAACAGAGGCCAGAATTCTGGAATCTAGATTGTTACATGAAATCTCTCAGTATGCGTGACAAATTCGAAAACATTTTTTATATTTTATTTTAGCACTTGTACATATTTTTGGGGTACAATATGTCATTTCAATATATGCATGTACCACACAATGATTCACTTAGGGTAGGTAGCATAGTTTTGTACCCATTAGTCCACCTGAAAAACATTTTTAACTCCATGTAGGCCAAACAAAACGTATCTGTGAAAAATCTCAGTTCTATCGACCCCTGCTATTGGTTATCACTCTTGTTCATGAGCAAGTTTAGTTGAGAGAGAACTAGAGCTTGCACATTGTAACTCTGATCACAGATTTAAGTCAGTTACAGGTTTACACTGAAAATGATGTATTTCCAAGGTCATGATAAATTATATTTATCCTTGGTAGCATGATTAAAGGTAAAATGGCATGCTTGAGAATTCCTTACCTTACATGGAAACTTGTTTAGGCTCAGCCAGCTAAGGCTGTGTGTGTGTGTGTGTGTGTGTGTGTGTGTGTGTGTGTGTGTGTGTGTGTGTGTCCTAATTCCTACATATGCACAGCTGTCTCCACCAAGAAGCCATTTACATTAATGGCATTGCTTTTTAAGTGTTTGAAATATTATTTCTTTAAAAAATTGTGTAACAGATTTTATGTGACAAGTGTTTTCTTTTTCTTCTTAGTGATAATGCACAGGTGTTCCAAGGTGACACATTAAGAATTAGAAGAAACAGTACAACACTTATACGTCGAAACTCTCTGGTAAGAAAATGCTTGTAGCAGCCTCCTTATCCAAGAGTTGTGCTTATTGCTCCTAACTAGTGGCTCTCAAACTTGAGGATGCAGATGGAGGGTTTATCAAAACACAAACAGCCAGGCCTCACCCTCAGAGATTCTGATTCAGTAGATTTGGGGTGGAGCCTGAGAATTCACATTCTAACAAGTTCCCACTTTGAGAAACCCTGCTCTAAACATTACTGAAGGAAATATAAACACATTGACTACAGTTATGATTGCTTTGCTTTGCTGCAGCAGAATTGATTTTTAAATCCCATCTGGTTTCCAATTTTTTTAAAGAACATTCTAACTCTGAGAGGAAAATTTACAGGCTCTTCTAAAGTAGTTTTCAGGCTTTTCATTTGACTTTTATCTTACACTTATATTAAATTGTAAATAAAATTTGCTTTTTATGGTGTTATAATACAATCTCTTTTCTGCTAATTGTCCTGTTAACATAGCCAAAGTGAATAAACGATACATTATATTGTTTATTATTGAGGTGAAGTTCATGTAACATTCAATTAACTATTTTAAAGTATACAATTCAGCGGCATTTAGTGCATTCATAATGTTGTTCAAACATCACCTCTCTCTAGTTTCAAAAAGTGCACATCCTTGTCTTGTTTCTGATCTTAGGGGTAAAGGGTACATGGGAACCCTCTGTTTTTAGTGCTTTTAGTCTTTCACCATTGAGTATGATGTTAGCTGTGGGTTTTTTGTAAATGCGCTTTATCGTGTTCAATATTTTGCTGAGTGTTTTTATCAAGAAAGGGCATTGAATTGTTTCAAGTGTTTTTTTCTCTTGAGATTATTATGTAGCTTTTTTTCTCTTTGTTCTATTAATATGACGTATTACATTGATTTTCTTTTGTTGAACCACCCTTGCATTCCTGGGATAAATCTTTTTGCATCTACATTCATAAGGGATGTTGGTTTGTAGTTATCTTTTCTTGTGGTATCTTTGCTGGCTTTGGTATCAGGGTAATGTGGGCCTCATAGAATGTATTAGGAAATGCTCTCTCCTCTTCTATTTTTGGAAGAGTTTGAGTAGGATTGGTGTTGATTCTTCTTTAAATGTTTGGCAGAGTTCACCAATGAAGCTGTCTAATCCTGGACATCTCTTTGTTGGGAAGTTTTTGATTACAGATTCTATCTCTTGTTATAGGTCTGCTGAAATTTTCTGTTTCTTCTTGAATCAATTTGATAATTTGTGTGTTTCTAGGAATTTGCCCATTTCAGCTAGACTAATTGGCACACAATTGTTCACAGATTTATGAGTATTTATTTTTATAATATTAATTTTTAATATGATAGAATCTATATAGAGAACACATTTTAGTGAAACATTGTAGGTTGGAACCAATTTAAAACTACTGCCTCCTAATCTTAAAACTGGACATTTTCCTCTTCATAGAGAGATATCCAATACTAGGTACTTCAAAAAGTTCATGGAAAAATAGATTTGAAGGATAATATGAATTTATCCATGAATTTTTTGAAGTACACTCATATTATTCCCACAAATGTGTTAATGTTACAGTGGGAAAACATTAGAATTGTTCATTAAACAAATCTTCCTTCTTCTTTCCACTCACTTATTTACTCATTAACTCAACAGTATTTGTTGAGCACCTTCCTATCTATCAGAGCCCTTCATTCCTATCTAGTCTTCTTTTTCACTTGGCCAAGTCAACAAATATTTTTAGGACTTACTATGTATTAGGCCCTGATCTAGTTGCCAGGGAGATCTAACCTGGTTTGGGGAGTTTAGGGAAGAAATGACACCTTAGTTGAGATCTTACTGATGTGTAGGCGTTAGCTACTTTGGGATATTGGTGTCAGGGGAAGACATCATTCCTAATAGAATATAGCATGTTTGAAGGCCTGGAAGTGAAAGGGAGTGTGGTGTGTAGAGAACAGAGTTTGTACAGAATCTGAAAGAAGTGCATATTGCTAGAGTGGAGGTAAAGATGAAATGAGAGATGTGGTTGGAGAAGTAGACTAGAACAAGATCATGTAGGGCCTTCTAAGTCATGCTGAAGATTTTGCACTTTATCCTAAGGTCAATGGTAAGCCACTGAAGAGTTCTAAGTCAATGAATGACATGATCAAATTTGCATTTTTAAAAGACTACCCTGGTTGCAGAGTGGAAAGTGTATTGGAAGAAGACAAAAATAGATGCAAAATCAGATAGAAAGCTACTGCAATAACCCTGGCAAAGAGTTGATGGTAATTTGGACTACTGTGATGGTTGTGGAAATGGAGAAAAATGGCGGATTCATGAGATATTTGAAAGGTAGAATCAATTGTGATAGATTTGATGGTGGGTGGGAAACAGTGGAGGCAAAGACTCCTAGGTCTCTGGCTTGGGCAGTTGATGGGATAATGCTGAATAAGAAGGGAATACTGGAAGAAGAGTAGATTTAGAAAGGAAGATGAGGTTAGCTTTGGACATGTTACATTTGAAATTCTCTGAGACCTCTTAGTGGAGAAGTTGGATATGTGAAGGTACTTCAAAAAGTTTGTGGAAAAATGGAATTGAAAGATAATATGAATCTTTCCATGAACTTTTTGAAGTACTCTAGTACTAGTTTGAAGCTCAGGATAGAGATCTGGGCTAGAGATACACATTTAGGATCATCAGTAGATCATTATTTAAAGCTATGGAAATGAATGATATGAACTGTGGAGAGAGTGGAGAAGAAAAGAAGAGGTTGCAGGACAAAACTTTAAAGATCACCAACACTTAAATATCAGTCAGAAGAAGAGTCCAAAGACTAAGATGGAATGGTCAGAGAAGTGGGAGGAGAATTGGAAGAGAATAGTACCATGAAAAACTAAGAAGAAACCCTATGCTGTCAATTGGTCAGATAGACTGAAAAGTGTTCTTTTGAGTTACCAAAACAGACGTTATTCATGAATTTCTTATATTTGAAAGCAATTTCAGTGGAGAGAGGAATGGAGTGAGATGAAGCCAGATTGGATTGGGTTGAAGAATGGCTGAGAGCTGAGGATCTACAAACAGCACTGTACATACAAGCTCATTTATTTGGGGGAAAATTACCCTTTCTATACCTTAATTTCCTCATCTATAAAATGAGGATATAACAGTATCTGCCTTATAGGTTTGTTGTGGTGATTACATTAATCAGTGTAAAGCATTCAACACAGCACTGCCACATACTAAATGCTCAATAAAAGTGACATGTTTTTATTAGTAATAGTACATATGGGTAGCAACCATGTACCTGGCATTTTTTAAAAATATGTAGTATTCCTTAGGAATTCTAGGCTCTTAATTTGCTTAAGGTTCAGTTTAATATAATGCATATTTGAAATAAACTGTTTTATATAACAGTGTTTGGCAGAACTGAAGTCATTTTAAATTATTTGATAATAGGAATTTCAAGGCTTACTGGCTTAGCTTGCTATAATAGCACTATGTATATGCTTTATTGTGTATTATTTCATTTTCATAAGACATATATAAGTATATACTTGCCTTTAGTATAGAAATTCTGAATCATCTAGGAGAATGACTTGATGATTTAGAATACTTTTTGACATAAGCAACAAATTCTGATTAGAAGAGATTTAAACAAAAGGAACATTTATTATCTCATAATAAGTCCTGAAGAAAGGAGGTTCCAGGGTTAGTTAATTCAGCGGCTCAGTGATGTCATCAAGACCCAAGTTCCTTCCATATCTCCTTCTCAACCATCCTCAGCAGCCTCATTAACCTATGTACCTAGTAATTAGACCCAGGGTTCTGAATCTATGTATAGCACAAGCTTATATATATCTACAGATGTTGTGAAGGATATGCATCAATCTATTATTAGTAGTTACCTCTGGAGCATGGAATTATAGGAAGAACTTTTTGTCTATTTTGTGCATTTACATACTGTTTGAATGTTTTTCACAAACCATGCACAACACAGGTGTTTTCATTTCTAGCTGAAATATCACATTACAAAATAGAAACATCATTCTTGGAAAAATATAAGTATTGTAGAGTGATATCATAAAATATAAGTTTAAGGATGCTATCCAATACTGGACTGTCTTTAAAGTTGGTGCTGCAGGTACCCAGAATAGTCAAACTCAAAGAGACAGAAAGTAGAATGGTGGTTGCCAGGGGCTGGAAGGAGGGAGGAATAGGAAAGTGTTATTAAATGGGTATAGAGTTTCAGTTTTGCAAGACAAAAAGAGCTCTGGAGATTGGTTGCACAACAATGTGAATGTACTTAACACTACCGAGCCGTACACTTAAAAATGGCTAAGATGGTAAATTTCATGTTATGTATATTTTACCACAATTAAAAATTTAAAAAATTGGTGCTGTTTTTCATGTATTTTGACATAGGTAAAATAATGTCATAGGAAAAAAATCATTGTGACAGAGAGCATTAAAGAACCATAGGTTTCATTTAATACATTTAATTTAGTGTATATTTTCCAACTATTGTAAAAACCTGTTGCCTAACAATTATTTTGTTTAGTTAAGCACAAATATTTTCTCAGGAAATCATTCCACCCCACATCTGATGAGCAGAAACCTGAAGACCTGTCCCGACTTTGGGACTATGCATGCCTTTCCCCCAAATCACCCCTTTGCTTTATCTCCTAAGAACTCTGAGGTTGGCATGCCTGTTCCCCACTCTTCCACCAGGAATTCTCCTCCTGGCACCTTTGCTGAATCTGGGTGCAGCTGTGTGATTTCCATATCCCTGCCCTCTCGTATTCCGAAGGAAGCAGAAGAAATGTCTCATATTCCTAGCAGAAAAGTATGCTTTTCTTGGACAATTCATCCATTTAAAATTTATACCTACTGATATTTATCTGATTAGGTTTTGCTTTTCATATTGGCAGCTAGAAACCCTAAACCCAGTGCATGGCCCACCCAGTAGCAAGTGTGCAGTAAGTTCTTGTCCCTGCTTTATGCCCTGTCTGTCCCACGTACATTCAATTGAAGTTACATAGAGTTATAAGCCACCTCAAATCATTTCTGGAGCTAGGCAGAGACATTTATACACATAACATACAACCCTTTGTTCAAAATTTTCTTATCGTTTTATCTCTAGTAGCTACAGTAGGAAATGAGTTAAAAATAGCAAACTTAGGAAACTATTTTTTTAAATTTAATATCTGTACAGTATTAGTTTTCTGTGGTCTCTCTTTTAAATGGAATTAAGCTTGGTCTTTCCTCCTCTCTTAATTCCTTCATTGGAGATAATTCTTGAGAATCAGCTTCATCCAGCGCCCGCCCCCGCCCCCCACTTACACCCCTGCCCGTACCCCCCCCACTCACCATGACATCATTCCTCTTGCTTCCTTCCAAGGACTTTCCCCTCCCCTAGAATTTGAGTGAAAGACACAGTGGGAAATTTACACAAAAGGTACTAGTGAGGTTTACTGGCATCTCAGGAAATTCTTTATTTCTATTTTAATACTTTGTTTCATGTAGAAAAATTATCTAAGGTCATTCCCTTGCAAACACCACCCGTAGTACTTAACTTTGGGGAGAATTCTCTTCCAAAAGGCTTTTCTCCAATTAATTTCCCACATTATGACTAAAAGCGTCAACCAATCCAATATTTGGTCCACATTTTGCCCAATTTAAACATCTCCTGGTGGCTTATGATTGTGTAGCTCAAGTTCAAATCTTTCCCACCCCAAGCATTTCATACTGTATCCCCACCAATGTGATTCAATTTCAGTTAAGCAATCTTCTCATAATTTCCTGGATAAAGTTTTCCAATAGGGAATTCTAAGCCTTTGCCTGAAACTAAACTGGTTTCTAAGCCTTTCTCTGAAACTAAACTGGTTTCTTCCCATCCCTTAGGTATCAATTAACAATAATCACTTTCAGAAAATCTTTTATATTTAGTTTATAACAGTTTGCCACACCATGCAGTTCTCTTTTTCTTAAAAAACATGTCATTATCATACAGCTAAAGTACCATAATTTCTATGTAGAGAGTACAAGGGTACTTCAAACAGTTCCTGGAAAGATTTGTATTATCTTTTAATTCTGTTTTTCCGTGAACTTTTTGAAGTGTCCTCATGTATGTATATATTTAAGTTTAGGTTAGCATGTCTTTTTAATTAGGTTATAAGTCGTATAAACCTTAGTGTTTTACGTTATATACTGTGAACTTTCTGCACATTTAAATGATCAAAATATGAATATCAGTATGAATTAAACTTATTAAAATTCTCTTGTTCAAAGATGTGCACATATATATATATGTATACATTTTTTTGAGGGTCTTTTTAGGAAAAATTTAAATTTTTCAGACTTGGTTTATGCCAATGCGCAACAACTTCTCAATGATCAGGCTACTAAAGGGGAGCACTGGGGAAGAATATCCAAAATTGTGTATAAATAACAATATTGTCTACTTGCTTTAGAAGGTCGATTATTTTTATAGGATGCCTTAAGAATGGATATACAAATATGTTTTTAAATTAGCAATATCTAGTGTTGGAAATGTGCAAGGAAATTGATATTCTCATACCCTACTGGAAGTAAATTTGTATAAGCTTTCTGGGGGGCAGTTCAGCAATGTGTATGTATCAACAGCCTTGCTACCCAGAAATTCCAACTCTATGAATTTATCCTAAAGAATTAATTAAGGATGTGTGCAAGAATTAGCTCAAAGGATGTTATCACAGCATTAATTATAAGAGCTGGCAAAAAATGTGGCAACAGTTGGAATGTCTAACAATAGGGAATAGGTTAAATGAAAGAGACTTCATTACCTGTGTTTGAATTCTAGTTCTAGCAATGACTGTATGACCTTGAGCAAGTTGCTTATTCTCCCTAGCCCTCAGTTTTCTAATCTTTAAAGTGGGGACAATAATAGTGCCTACATCATGGGGCTGTGGGAATTGAGCAGGATAAAACATGTCTGGCACATAATAAGTGTTGCTTATTATTGTGGTATATCCATACAGTGTAATATTCAGCCTTTAAAAATGGTGTTGCAGATGAATGTTAACATGGAAAGATGCTCAGAATGTATAATATATGTACATAACCCCCCCAAACTTTAACATAGTATGTACAGTAGGATCTAGGTCTGGAAAAACAAACACTGAAATATTTGCTACAGTCATCTCTGGATGGTGGGTGATGCTGTTTTTTCTCATTAATTATGTTTTATACTGAACATGTATTGCTTTATAATGAGAAAAAAGTGAGTCCACATTGAGATACCATCTAACCCCAGTTAGGATGGCTAAAATCCAAAAGACTATGAACGATAAATGCTGGCGAGGCTGCGGAGAAAAAGGAACTCTCATACATTGTTGGTGGGACTGCAAAATGGTGCAGCCTCTATGGAAAATGGTATGGAGGTTCCTTAAACAATTGCAAATAGATCTACCATACGACCCAGCCATCCCACTGTTGGGAATATACCCAGAGGAATGGAAATCATCAAGTCGAAGGTATACCTGTTCCCCAGTGTTCATCGCAGCACTCTTTACAATAGCCAAGAGTTGGAACCAGCCCAAATGCCCATCATCAGATGAGTGGATACGGAAAATGTGGTACATCTACACAATGGAATACTACTCAGCTATAAAAACGAATGAAATACTGCCATTTGCAACAACATGGATGGACCTTGAGAGAATTATATTAAGTGAAACAAGTCAGGCACAGAAAGAGAAATACCACATGTTCTCACTTATTGGTGGGAGCTAAAAATTAATATATAAATTCACACACACACATACACACACACACACACACACACACACACACACACACAAACGGGGGGGGAAGAAGATATAACAACCACAATTATTTGAAGTTGATACAACAAACAAACAGAAAGGACATTGTTGGGGGGGAGGGGGGGAGGGAGAAGGGAGGGAGGTTTTGGTGATGGGGAGCATTAATCAGCTACAATGTATATCGACAAAATAAAATTAAAAAAAAAAAAAAAAACAATTTCTATTTTTTTAAAAAAATTGGGAGAATAGGCAGAGCGCAGAGGGATTTTAAGGCAGTGAAACTATTCTGTACAATACTGTAATGATGGATACATGTCATTTTTATATTTGTTCAAACCCACAGAATGTACAGCACCAAGAGTGAACCTTAATGTAAACTGTGGACTTTGAGTGATAATGATGTGTCAATGTAGGTTCATCCATTCTAAAAAATGTACCACTCTGGTGGGGATGTTGATAGTGGGTCAGGCTTTGCATACGTGGGGGCAAGGTGTGTATGGGAAATCTCTGTGCCTTCCACAGTTTTCCTATAAATCTATAACTGCTGTAAAAATTAGTCTATTAAAAAATAAATTAAATAGATAAAATTAAAGATCAAATAAGAAGAAGACTGAAGAATACTGGTAGTAGGAAACAGCCTAGTTTTATAAATCTACCACATATAATCCAAGTTATTTATAGGTAATTAAACATTGAATTCTAGAAATGTTTGATGATGGTGGTGATAATGGTAGTAGTAATAATAGTCAGTTACCATTTATTGAGCACCAACTATGTGCCAGGCACTGTGCTAAGCATATTACATGCATTATCACCATTATCACATTGAATATAAATAGATGCTTGAAAGAGAAGCTCTGGTACATTGTTAATAACACTATTCCCTATAGCAACAAATCATATACTCAGTGTATCCCTTTTATGTAAGTTTTACCCAGAAAAGTTTCTTGACTTTTGTGAAAAGGGTAGGCTATAGCATTATTGATTTGAATGAGAAATTTTCTTGAAATAGTAACCCTAGAACATGATTAGTACAGGCCAGTCTGAGTTACTGGCCAATCGATAGTCCACAACTGTCAGACACTTCCTTCTTTATACCCGTCCTCTGGATGGGAACTGAACCAGGCTCAGGGCTGATGAATATCTGAGTATGTCTATTCCAAAGTTAAATAGATGGTGCCGTTAGGTGTAACCTGCTTATCTCCTATATGTGCCAGAGTAGATCGGTTCTCCCCAGTTTAAACTTTTTGAGCATGGCATTTAAAGCTTTCTATCATCTTCACCCTTTCAGCCTCAGAGGCTTCTCTCCCTCCAAGGACTCCTGGTGTTCCTCTCACACAGGACTAATCACCTTTCCTAAAACTCGACAAACACTTTCACTTTTCTGTTGCTTATGCTGTCAAACTCCTCGTCCTACAAGGCCCAACTCAAATGCCTTATGCCTCTTATGCTTTCTTCTGTGTCTTCTACCACCCACCCCCTACCACACATCTACTTAATCTTTGTTTTTTATTCCCACCCCACTTTGTCTCCATTTAACACTCATTACCATGTCTCTTATATAATATCTGTTTCCATGACTGGTTTCCTCAGTGGATTGTAAGGTCTCTGAGGGTAATAACTATGGCTTCTTAGTTTTGTTTTGTTTTAAGCTCTCTCCTTCCCCTCTGAGCAGAAAAACAGCTCCTTAAACATAATAATGACTCAAAAAATATTGAAATACTTAAAAGTTAGCCATATCTTTATGATAGTGAATTATTATGGTGAAGTAGTTGTGGCTAAGTGTCAACTATAATATATATGTAGTGAATTTTCAATTACTTATATATGAATTTTCTGTTGTTATTTTTGCAACCTTGGCTGTTTCATCTACCTTCTAGCAAATTATTGGGAAAAACAAACTGATTTAAACTTTAAGCAAAATATAATTAGTAAGGTAATATGCTCCTTAAAAAGTCATATGATATATTTGAAAACCCAATAAAAATTCAGATTATCTGCTTCATAAAAACATTTATTTATCCAACACACACTTTTTGAGCACTCATCTCCCCACTCACCAACTCACTCCTTGCTATGGATTGAATTGTGTCCCCCATTAATTAATTAATTAATACATTCATGTATTAAAAACTTAATATCCCCACTGTGACAGTGTTAAGAGGGTGGGAAATCCCATTATGGTAATTGAAATGTGGGGCCTTTAAGAGGTGATTAGATTGTGAGGACAATGCCCTAGGAAATGGATTAATCCATTGATGGTTTAATGGTGGTCATGGGCATGGTTCTTATGGCTTTAAAAGGAGAGCAACTGAGAAACTTAGCTTTCTCTTTCTTCTGCCATTCTTGTCATGTGACACCTTGTGTGGAGTCACCCCCAATAAGGCCCTTGGACTTATTGGACTTCTCAGCCTCTGAAACTGTAAGGAATAAATTTTATTTCATTGTAAATTACCCAGTTTCGGGTATTATGTTATAGCAACAGAAATGGACTAATACACTCCTCTTACTGCCTCTCTGGGCCACCATCCACCTATTGGTTTCAACCAGGAATCTCAGGCAGATCTAACTCTTCCCTCTTTCTGATCCTTTCTCCAATCTGCCTCCTTCTCTTCATCCTTGCCTTTTTCATTCAGACACTCATCTTTGACCTGGCCTGTGACCCTCTTCTAGTCCCTCTTTCCTCCACCGTTAATATGTCCTGCATAATGCTGCTAGGGTTACCTTTCTAAAGCAGATATGACCTTCTTGTTTAAAAGACCTTTGAGGCTGGCCAGTTAGCTCAGTTGGTTAGAGCATGGTGCTGATAACACCAAGGTCCAGGGTTCAATCCCTGTACTGGCCAGCCACAAAACAAAAACAAACCTGTGAGGTTTATGAACTCAGAGGAACCTATGCTTCAGGGTTTCCCATTGGGCCCAAAGGCTAAAGTCCAAAACCCACAATCTGGTTTCAGCCAAATTTCCTCAGATTTGTTTCCTGCCCTTCCTTCTTAAGTACCAAGTTCCAGCCACACTGAATTTCTCTGTTCGCCAAACATGCCTCTGCCTGTGTATCTCTTCTCACTCCTTGAAATGCCCTTCCTCCTCTTCTTTATCTAATGAATTCCTACCTCTTCTGTGAAGCCTTCTCCAAGACCCCAGGCAGAGTTCTTTGTCCTTTGAACTCCTATAAATCGTAACTCTGTTCTGGCACTTGCCTGTGGCCTAGTTTTCCCTAACTAGACTTTGACTTGCTCAAGGACAGGAAAATGTCTTATCTTTGGATCCTCAGGGCCTAGCACAGTGCTTTAGCACATAGTAGGTGCTCATTAAATATTTTTGAACATGCAACTCAAGTGCTCTTAAGATATAATGTGAAGGGAAGATATGGTAAATTTATTATCTGGCATTTCAAAAAATAACCAGGGTACAATAGAATGATAACTGAATTCTGAAGATAGTTTTTAAGCTTCATTTTCACACTTAACTTTAAATCCCACCATTCTTTCATTCCTTCTCTTGTGTGGGTCCCCATAAACTTTGAGAAAAGACTGAAAAAGAGAAAGTAGCTCCATAAAAGAGAAAGGACGGACAAGTATCTTAGCAACAAAGAATAAAATGTACTAATTAAACTACTTGAAAGTGATTGCCTTAAGTCATTCCATATCATGAAAGTTTGGTTTCCTCAGCCAGGTTCCAAGATATTTGATGGAGTTATTCTGTTTAGGTTTCTTTTGTGTGCTTTGCAAATTAGCTACTGATTTAATGACTGTTTCAGCTTTTTTTCTGGGTAATGCCTCTCGCTAAGCTAAAACTGGTAAGAAAAATGAGGTGATTTTAAGATCTAGAGCCTTAGGAAAGTAAGGTAGAGATAAAATCTTTTTTTTTTTTTTTTTTTTTTTTTTTAGATAAAATCTTCTGTTGATGTTCTGCCCCATATTTCATATGTTAGCAGTTATCTTATTTTGAAATGTATGGATTTTTAATTAGTATAATTTTCAGTCAAGACCTAATTGGATTTTTTTTTAACTTTGAACTTAACTGATCCTGTTGCTGGCATGCATTAGGCACTCAAAAAATATTTTTTATGAACACATAATAACTGTACATATTTATGGGGTGCAGAGTGATGTTTCGATACATGTATACAATGTGTGATGATCAAATCAAGGTAATTAGCATATCCACATCTCAAACATTTATAAATAAGTATCTTAGGTAATTCAACATTGACTTAGTGTTTAGAAATAATTATCAGAAACATGAAAACAAACCTGACTTCAATATTTTAAATTTCAGTTGCTGCCACCTCCCATTCGTACTTCCATCAGCAGCCTTCATCAAATCAAACAGGTAAGACTTTCAAAACTGACAACTGTTCATTACAAAATGTAAATTTTATTTTTCTTTAAAAAAATACCTATGTTTCAATAATTCTAAGTGAGGTCATGTGTAACTAAGTTTTTAATTTCAGGAATGTTTCTTTAAACAAAACAAAACTCAGGAGCCCTCAATTTATTTGGCTTATTAACTATTTTAATAAATTGATAGTTTCCAGAAATATGGCATACTCTTATACCTTGTGTTGGGCTCTTTTACCTGCTCAGAATCCTGAAGGCTATGCCAATTTTCAGGCTATAGCTCAGACCCTTCAAACCTATTGTACAGATTGGGTCACAGACCCCTCAAATGGCAGGCTGGGTCACCAAGACCCCTCACGTGCTGGCTGGGTCACCAGACTCCTCACATGCCAGGCTGGGTCATAGATCCCTCACATACAGGTTGTGAGCTAGGTAATTGGGAAGGATCCCAGGAACCGTTTACAGAGTTGACATGTTCATTGCAACGTGAGCTCAGTCCTCAGCTTTCTCAGCAGCAGCAGCCTCCAGCAGCAGCGGTGGTGGCCTCCTGGAGCATCTCAGGGGCCCTGGCAGCAACAGCTTGCAGCAACAGCCTCCAGCAGCAGTAGTGGCTTCCCTGTAGCCCCCCTGCAGCATCCTGGGGCCGGGGGTGGGGGTGGGGGAGACTGTGGATCAGAGCCATTGGTCCTTTATACTTAAGTCCAATAACCCAGGACACTGGGTGTGAGTCAGACAACCCAGGGAAACCTAGGTGCACGTGCACAGTTATCATTTACATCAAATGCTTGGCAAGATTCTGAACATCTGAGGGACCCTGACCATTTACCTTCACTTTCCCTACACCTTGAATTTAGCTTCTTCCAGGGATCTCAAAGAAGAATGCTGTGTATAAAAATTAATTTTCAAATTCACAATAACCAAGTTTTCATGTTTTTTTTTAAATGCTTAGATGAAAAATTGTTATTTTGACAGATAAAATGGCCCTTATGCTATCATTTTGTGTTTACTTCTTAGAGACCTGAGTTCAGGGACACACTGTATGTACCTCACTGGTTTATGTTTTTTTTGTGTATATATATGTGTGTATGTGTGTACATACATGTACTCGGTAGCACAAGCCTTATACAGGATCAAACATTTTAATTATCCAAGGATTAGCTACAGAACTCAAAAGATCAAATCACCAGTTCACCACAGGTGGTAGGAAGTTTTTGACCCAGCTGCAAGGGGGCTTAACAGTTATGAAGTACTTATTCACTTGCCCTATAATAGTTATTTTACACCTGTGTTCTCATTTTATCTCACAACAACCATATAAGGTCAGAAACTAAAGAGGAGAAATTTAGTCATTTACCCAGTGTCCAGAGGTGGTGAATGTCAGAGCCAAGATTTAGCCCCAAATTACTGGATTCTTTTCCAGCTCCCGGTTCCTGCCTCACTGGCGCAAAACCCACAGTAGTTATCTTGTAACCTTGGTTGTTAGTCCTCCAAGTCTTGGGGCCTTTCTCTTTTTCCCTCTCACCCCCACACCATGGCTTCTCTAAGGTCAGCTTATCATCCCCTAGCAAGAAAGTAAACATTATTTTACTTTTTAGTAGATAAAGCTTTATTTTACTATTTGTCTTTGTATGTAGCTATTTTAGAAATTCTTAAAGAATGAAAGAACTTCAAACTTGTAGTTACAGTGACCTCTGGTTTATCTGTGCAATTTCTCTCTTTGCTTCCCCTAAATTAAATCAAATATTTGAAAGTTGGTTACATGTTGTTATTTTATCATGAAACTTGAAAAAAAGGCTAATTTAACTGGTTAGTAATATAAGTTGTGAAGCAGCTTATTTCCATAATGACAGAATATATATTATAAGTATTTAAAATGAAACAAGCAGAAAATGAGTGAGATGGGAAAATATAAATAACATTAACTTTCAATTGGAGTACTGGTTGAATAGAAAATTAAGACTTATTTTCAGCAGTTTAACGGTCTGATAGGTATCTTAAGTTGCATATTTCTTTATGTGTAGTCTTTAAGCATACCTTTTAAGTACAAAACAGAAATGTCTGGTTGTCTCCCTATTACATTCTGAACTTTCACTTCAACAACATTAATAAGGGAATTTATTTCATTTTATTTTATTTTCCAGTAAAATGGAGGAAGTAGTAGTAGCTATCTCATAGGATTGTTGTGAGGAGAAAAGGAATTAATATATGCATAGTGCCTGGCACATTGTGTTAAAAACTTTTTAAATGAAAAATTTAAAACATGTATAAAATAGAACCTACATGTACTCAACACCCAGCTTTAACAATTGCTCACATTTTGTACATCATTTTTCATGTATCCCCTTCTATTTTGCGGGGGAGGGAGAGGGTGCTTTAAAGTAAATCCCTGACATATCTTTTTATCCAAGTTTATGGGTATTAGAAGGGCTTTTTAAAAATATATATACATAATCACAAAGATATCATTAACCTGTAGCAAATAACCTGTAACAAATTATTTCTTAATCTCATCTAAGTCCATGTTAAGTTTTTTTGATTCTCAAAAATGCCTTTTTTACTAATTCAAACACGATCCAAACTTGACATTTGATCGATATATTTCTTAAATCTCTTTTATTTAAACAGTCTTCTCCTCCTGTTTTTGTTCCATGCCACTTATTTACTGAAGAAACCAGGCCATTTGTCCTGTAGAATGTCCCACATTCTGAGTTTGCTTCGATATTGTGTTAATATGTTCTTTCATTTCCTGTACTTCTTGTAAACTGATTTGATGATGTTTGCTTTTATTTTTAAATAATCACACAGCCCCAAGTAAGTGTTAGGTTCTGGGTCAACATTTAAGTAAGTGTATGGTTTAAGTTGTACCTTTCCTATTAGGCAGTCAATGGACAATTTCTTCTTGGCTGTGGCTGTTGGCTGTTTTCTAAGTATTAGAGAGCTTGAAAACATCAAGCTGGAAGTGAATTTTCTAAATACATAATAATTATTCTTAAATATTCAGGAAGTATTCTTTTTGTGTAATTTTCCTTTTCTAATAATAGCTGAGCTTGTATTTCAAGAGATTTGAAAGCATTCAGTCTGTAGTTCCCTATCTCCCAAAGCCCTAAACATAAATAAGTGCCTTGCAGAAATAATTTGTGTATTAGTTTGCTCAGGCTGCTGTAACAAAGTGCCACACACTGGATGGCTTAAACAACAAAAATGTATTGTCTCACAGTTCTGGGGGTTAGAAGTCTGAAAGGAAAGTGTGGACAGTGTTGGTTCCTTCTGAGGGCAGTTAGGGAAAGAGCTGTTCTAGGCCTCTCTCTTTGGCTTGTAGATGGCCACCTTCATGTTCACATGGAGTTCTCTCTGCATACGTGTCAATCTCCACTTTCTATAAGGACATCAGTCATATTGGATCAGGGCCTACCCTAATGACCTCATCCTAACTTCTGCAAAGACCCTATCTTCAGATAAGGTTACACTCTGAAGCACTGGGGGTTAGGACTTCAGCATATGAATTTGGGGAGACACTGTTGAACCCATAACAATTTGCTTACAGTATTTTTTTATAAAACTTTATTTTCTGACTTCTTAATAGGACATAAGATCATTAGCACCCAGTAAGAGCTTGACTTTCTCTACATTGTCTTAAGTAAAATCAGTTAAAAAATTATCTTCTTACACACTACCTCTGCATTTCTAGCATCCTTTGTATTCATAGCTTCACTAACGTAAACTTTAGTAACACATATTACAATTTTCTTTCTATCTTACCTGTACTGTATAAATCAAATCAGTGTTAGACACAAATATAAGGGAACTTTATGAGATAAAGCCATTTAAAACAGATTATATACCAGCTGGAGTACAGGTTGTCATTATGATAGGCACAATTTAGATATCATCTGTGTCTGTGAACTTCTGGCCAGGTTTTACAGTTAGTGTACTCTGGAATGTGTTACCATTTTCTAGTCTAGTAAAGCATTGAAATTAGATGTTTGTGATATGTTTTTGAGTTTTCCTTGTAATCTAATAAGTGTCCAGTCTTTTTCATGAAGAGAAGTTCTTGAAGGGAACAGCCTAGCTTATTTTAAAAGAAATTTAATCGGGTCTTAGTTTACAAGTTGTTTCATTCTTTCAACAAGCATTTATTGAGCACTGTGCAGGCACTCAACAGCTAAAATATTTCAGACATAGTCCCCTTCAGAGAGCAAAGGTTGGTAACATACTATTCCCATTTTTACCTTGCATACCAAAATATTGAAAGCTAACTTTGAATGCTCAAGTGCAGCAACTCTCCTTAACCTAGATTTCTAGTATACAGTACACTTGGCCCCTGACAGTTAACATGGCTCTTGAGCTTTTATCCTCATTTTAACAATCTTGTTTTATCAGAAGCCATCTCAAATCTACTTTGGAAATAGGCAAGACATAAATGAAAAAAGTCAACCCCCTTTTACTAGCAACCCTTAATAGCTGATGTTGGCCAATGCTCTGACTTTCAATGGGAGGAATATTAAGCAAAATTCTGTCCCAGTTCCAGGAAAACTTGCTCCTTACTTGTTGACTGAATGAATTACAAAATACTTTGAACTTCTCATTAGAGGAAAACATCTTCATAAATATTAAATGGAAGAACTATACTAACAATTACATTTTGCTGAAAAGATATTTACCATTATTCCATTATTTTAAAAGACTGATTATCTTTACAAACTACCTTTCCCAGTTTCCCTCATTTTCCATAATGGTATCAAAATAGTGACAGTCACACAGTTTTAAGACTCAAAGCTCTAGCTTCATCTTCAGTTCTTCCTTATTTTTCTACTTTATCCAATTAGGCCTCTAATCCTGTTAATTTTTCCTTGACAACATCCTCTCTGTCCTCACTTCTACTTCCTTCTTCTGTCCCTTGGGTCTAGATTACTGAAATAATATTCTAATAGATTTCCTATCTCTCCCAGTTTAATCTGACTTCCGCAATCAACACCGAGACAACTTTTCTAAAATGTTATTTTCACCTTTTCTCTCCTACACAAAAAGTTATAATCGTTTCCCATTACCTACTGAATAATCATAAGAATAGCTAATATGTATTGAGCATTTACTATATGCTAGCCACTATGATGAGAACTGTATAACCACTCCATTATCCTCATTATTATCATCATCTTCATATGGATGAAGAAACTGAAGCTCATGATTCCTCACTTGCCTAAGGTTGCACAGGTAGTAAGTTACAGAGCTGGGATTCGACTCAGTTCTATTTGGCTCCAAAGCCTGTAGTCCTAACAACTATGCTACTCTGCCCAAACTGTTAAGTTCAAACTCTTCAACCATTTAAGACCCTATCTTAAATAATTTGTCTTAAATAATCTCATCCAGATCTTTGAAGCCCTAGGTCAAATTTTAATTCTTTCACACAACTCTATTCTATTATGGACTACCCAAAACATTTATTGTTTATACTATAGACGACAACCTTTAAAGTCTTTTGATCACACTGCATCAGTAAAAAAGGTTTGAGCATATGCCTTCAGTATATGTATACAGTATTTACTTTTATACTTTGGACGTGTGCCACTGTGCTAGTCTATTATTTTATCCAGCTCCTTGATAGCTCAGAGTAGCTCAGCATTGTATTTTCGCAGTAATGTGGCAGATGATAAGCTGTGCTAGGAATGGCACAAGTTTCACCTTTGCCATTTTCCTAATATTTGCTTCAATTTGCACTACTAGTAGTATCTTCTGTCTAAGGTTTCTTTGTAGGAATCTTACTAAGACACTTATACATTCTGAGGAGATTGGTTTAGTTAAAACTAGATAATATATTCATGTATCTACCTAACTTCACACAGATAAACTGCAATTACTTGTAATCAGGTAAATGCCCAAAATGCTTTTCTCTCATAAGATCTCTGGAACCTATGGGCTGAGTGAGGGCACCTGTGTCAATCTGTACATGTAATATCAGTAAGCCTTCATTTATTACTGTCTTAGTATACACACCCCCCCCACACACACACACACACACTTCAAAAAGTTTGTGGAAAAATGAAATTCAAAAATAGTACGAATCTTTCTATGAATTTTTTGGAGACCCCTTGCATGTGTATGTGTGTGTATTTTTTATATCTATATCTATATCTATATATCTATATATAATTTCTATTTTTTCTTTCTGTTTCTCAGTGGATCACCTCGTGCACCCCCTAGGCTATGTTCATTCTCACTTTGGAGAGCACCAACTTCACGTATATAAATGTTGGCTCTCAAGTACTACTTGAAGCTTCTTTAGGGAAGGCTCATCTGCTTATTTCATGTTCCCAACAATATTTAATACCATATTTGCCCCACACTATACTAGATACTTTATTATGTATGGAATATGTTTTTAAGAATACCAGGATATGTTTCGACTGTGGTTTTTTGTTTTGTTTTGTTTTTTTAATTATTTTACCTATTTTGAAGAGTACAATTAGTGGCATTAAGTACATTCACAATATCGGGCAGCCATCACCACTCTCCATTTCCAGAACTTTTTCATCATTCCAAACAGAAACTGTACCCATTAAACTATAACTCCCCATTCTCACTACCTGTATCCTACTTTCTGTCCTTATGAATTTGACTATTCTAGGTACATCATATATATGGAATCATAAAATATTTGACCTTTCGTATCTGGCTTATTGCACTTAGCATAATGTTTTCAAGATTCATCCATGTTGTGTTATGTGTCAGAACTTCATTTCTTTTTATGGCTGAATAATATTCCATTGTATGGCTATACCACATTTTTTATCCATCTGTTGATGAACACTTGCGTTGTTTCCACCTTTTAGCTATTGTGAATAATGCTGCTATGAACATTGGTGTACAAGTATCCATTTGAATACCTGCTTTCAGTTCTTTTGGGTGTATACCTGGAAGTGAAATTGATGGACTATTTGGTAATTCTATGTTAAAATTTTTGAGGAACTACCAAATAGTTTTCCCCAGAGTCTGCACCATTTTTTGTTCCCTCCAACAATATCCAGGGGTTCCAGTTTCTCCATATTCTTGCCAACACTTGTTGTTTTCCATTATTTAAAAATAATAGCTATCTTGATGGGTGTGAAGGGGTGTCTCATTGTGGTTTTGGTTTGCATTTCCTTAATGACTAATGATGTTAATAATCTTTTCATGTGCTTTTTGGCCATTTATGTACCTTCTTTGGAGAAACATTTATTCAAGTCCTTTGCCCATACTTTAATTGGGTTTTGTTGTCATTGTTGTTGTTGTCATTGAGTTGTAGGAGTTCTTTATATATTCTGGATATTAACCCCTTATCAGATACATGATTTGAAAAATATCTTCTCCAATTCTCTGGTTGTCTTTTCACTTTCTTGATAGTGTCTTTTGATGTACAAACATTTTTAAAAATTTTGATGAAGACCAATTTATCTATTTTTTCTCTTGCTGCCTGTGCTTTTGGTATCATGTCCAAGAAATCATTGCCAAATCCAACATCATGAAGACTTAACCTATGTTTTCTTCTAAGAGTTTTATAGTTTTAGCTCTTAAGGTTAGGTCTTTGATTCATTTTTAGTTAATCTTTACATATGGTATAAGGAAAGGGTTCAACTTTATTCTTTTACATGTGGAAATCCAGTTGTACCAACATTACTTGTTGAAAAGACTGTCCTCTCCCCATTGAATGGTCTTGGCATCCTTTTCAAAAATCATTTGACCATATATGTGAGGGTTTATTTCTGGGCTCTCTATTCTATTCCATTGCTCTATATGTCTGTTCTTATGCCAATACCATACTGTTTTGATTACTATAGCTTTGTAGGAAGTTTCAAAATCAGGAAGTGTGAGTCCTCCAACTTTGTCCTTCTTTTAAGATTGTTTTGGATACTTGGGGCCCTTTGATATTTTACATGAATTTTAGGATGGGTTTTCTATTTCTGCAAAAAATGCCATTAGGATTTTGGCAGGGGTTGCATTGCATTTGTAGATCACCTTAGGTAGAATTGTCATCTTAATAATAATTAAGTGTTCCAATCCATGAACATGGATATCTTTCCATGTATGGTTCATTCTTAAAAGTAACTATTTATGTGAAAGGGATACTTGCATATAATAGAAAAGTCAAAATATACTAAAGTACAATGAAAGAAAGAGCAGTATACTTCAAATTTCACTACTCATTGATAACCACTGTTAATTTTTGGGGGAACGTCCTTCTGAACACCTCTTACAATTTTTTCATAAATATTTGTCAAATCCATTTTTTCCCACTTAATATGTCATACCTATTTTTTTATGACAATAGCTAGATTTAAATCATGTTTTTACCATCATTTACTTAAGCAAACTCATACTGATATAAGACTTCAAAAAGTTTATGAAAAAATGGATTTAAAAGATAAAAAAAAATACGTGTATAAACTTTCTCAAAATAAGCCTCATCATGTTCAAGACACTTTTGTAAGTGATGAGAACAACCATTTAGTCCATCGCTAAAGAACTGAGGGTCATGGGAATTTAACCATGTCAATGCAGTCTTTTTTACATTATTAACTGAGGAAAAATGGGTGCCATTTAAAGATTTTTTAAGAGTAGGAAACAAAAAGAAGTCAGAAGGAGCCAAATCAGGACTGTAAGGTGGATGCCAAGTGATTTTCTATTGAAACTCTCACAAAATTGTCCTTGTTTGATGCAGGAGCATTATTGTAGTTAAGAAGGACTCTCTGGTGAAGCTTTCCCAGGCATTTTTTTGCTAAAGCTTTGGCTAATTTTCTGAAAATACTCTCGTAATAAGTGGATATTAGCATTCTTTGGCCCTCCAGAAAGTCAACAAGCAAAATGCCTTGAGTGTTCCAAAAAACGGCGGCCATGACCTTTGCTCTTGATCATCCCCTTTTGCTTTGACTGGACCACTTCCACCTCTTGGTAGCCATGGCTTCGATTGTGCTTTGTCTTCAGGATTATGCTGGTAAAGCCATGTTTTATCTCCTGTTATCATTCTTCAAAGAAATGCTTCAGAGTCTTGATCCCACTTGTTTGACATTTCCATTGAAAGCTCTGCTCTTGTCTGCAGCTGATCTGGGCACAGCAATCGGCCCCCATTGAGCGGAAAGCTTGCTCAACTTCAATTTTTTGGTCAGAATAGTGTAAGCTGAACCAATTAAGATGTCTATGATGTTGGCTACTGTTTCTGCTTTTAATCACCTGTACTTTTCAATTACGGCATGAGCAAGATTAATTTTTTCCTTACAAATTGGTGAGGATGGTCTGCTGCTGTGGGCTTCCTCTTCAAAATTGTCTTGTCTCTCCTTAAAACAAATTCTGTATCCATCAGTGATTTCATCATTCTTCCACCCAAGCTTCCCCATAAATTTGATATTTGTTCTTACTTCAATTTTAGCGGAACTCATATTCCTCTGATAGGATCTCTTTTCACGCTGATGTGTTATCCATCTTAGTGCCTCAAACTAGATCCTGTTCAGAAACGTTATAACAAGTTAGTATGAGTTTATTTTGGTGCAAAAATTTTTGAAATCCATGCAAATCTTTTTTCATAATATGCATTTTCCACGAGCCTTTCCATGAGCCTTTCAAAAATGCCTTTAGTAGACATTTAGTTTGTTTTGAACTGTGAGTATTTTTTCAATATCATAGTATTAATAGTAGAGGAAATTATACAATTTTGAGTGTTTGATGTTTTCTCTTGAATACAGAAAGGTACCAAGTTTTTCATCTAATCACTTCCTTTGTATCTGATGTACTGTAATGCATGTGTATTAGATCTTTGCTGAAATATTTTTGTGCAGCAATGAAGCGTAGAGAACCATATATTTATTTAGAAATTCATTTCTATTCTAGCTCCTTTATAGCTTAGTTAATAATAACACAGGAACATCCAAATGAAATCAAACTTTGTAAAACCATAGGAACTGGGTATTCAATTTATTCTCATTTTCCCACCTTTCAGGAAGAAAGCGTGGATTTAATAAAGAAGCAACACATGAATGGTGAGTACTGCACTTTGAATTACTATTCTGATAATTTGTATATTCAATCGTATCTTTTCTTTCAGATAGGGTAACTGCAGTACTGATTTCTTTTCTTTCATAGGGTAGTACAAACTGCAATACACATAAGTCAATCTTGGGAAGAAAGTTTGAACCTGGTATGGTATTAACACTTCAATTTTGTAGAAAATTTCAAATTTTTATATTTTTGCAGTGTTGGCATTACCTAGTTTTGCTGTAATTTCTAGAAACTTAAGCTCTCATTTGAAACTAAAATTGTATCTGCTGCATAAGTAATTTTTGATTGCTCCTAAGAAAGTTTATGATTTACCCATAAAAATAATTATCATTGTTTGAAAGTGGGGTTCAATGTAAATAGTTGTGTGATACAAAACCATGGCTGTTTTGGATTAGCTTCCTTTCTGTCCTAGTAGGCCTAAAAAAAGCTCAGTTGTGCTGGTTAAAATGCTTAGATTACAGAACAATAAGTGATTTCACTCCCTTCTACATAATTTATTAACTATATATGAGAGTTTCAAAGCACAGATGAAAAATATTGCTTCTTTATGCCTGTAACACACATACTCCCACTAACATTTTAACATACAACCTTTAATTTAAGCATATTTAGATTTAGTTACATCCCTCATTAACATTTGTTTAATGTCTCTGTACACATTATGGTTATTTAGTTGTGGTAATTGAATGATGTTTGCTGTTCTTTTCCATGGACATCTCAGATAACGACAAAATAAGAATTCAGCTGAAATTTGAGTAGGAGATATTCTGGTTAATGTCACTTTCCAGATTTGGGAGTTATTAGATAAGGAAATGGATCATCAGCAGAAGCAATGACATCTTATTTTCCTTTCAGCCCTGAGTGCCTTAAATGGGTGTCTATCCCTGAGGAATGAGTAGATAACCTCTGGAGACTGTCACTTTTCATGCTTTGGTGCAAATACAATTTATAGATGCCACTGGAGTTCCTTCACTGGCCCAATTCTAATTACTTTAGGTGTTGGCATGAGTGAGCGAGTAAGAGAATCTGTGATTATGTTAGGAGGAAGGCAACATGTAACATACAAGTTTAACTTGGCTTGTGTTTTGGAAAAGAAAAGAGCAGATTTTGCCCACATAAAATGTATAAACATTTTTCATAGATGTAGTTATTCCTGCCGTCCCATTTGTATCTTAGTTCTAGCCAAATTCTTTTTGGTTCTTTCATAGACATAATATTGTAGATTTAATAACAAAGCACAGGTCAAACTCAAAGAGAAAAGTTTAAATTTAGGGTTTGTGTATATAGTACGTATTGCTCTGTACAGATATTGAGTACTCACAATCTAAGTCTTTCTGGGGTGCTAGGAAGCCCCTCAAACACCATATAGCTCTTTTCTCCAAAAGGCAAAGGGTGCCTTTGCTTCTTGAAGTGAGTCTTGGGTTCCCCGCTTACTTTAGGATGGTGAGAGTTCCCCATGCAACAGTTATTCCCTAAGTATTTGATTAGTAAGTGGTCAGGGCTACAATTGTACACTACTTTCTGCTTGCACAGAATGACAACGATGTAGAGAAACCATCCTCTCTAAGGTGCATTGATTTAACTCCAGTATCCTCAGTGGCTTCTTCTGGCAGGGGGATTGGGAAGGTAAGAAAGGAGTGCCTATAAGCCTATGTACCTTGAAGTATTTATGAAACATTTGTGGTTACCCACTTAAATCTTTTGGGGGATATATTTTACCATAGTATATCTGATTCTAAGTAACAGTTTTCCTGTCTTTTTCATTTCTTAAAGTATTATTTACATATAATAAAATCCACCCACTTTTAAGTGTATGGTTAGATTAATTTTAGTAATTTTGTTATAATCCTGTAACCACAACCATAATCAGGATATAGAAGAGTTCCCACACTCTCCTGCCTCACCCCTGCCCACCCTGAGAAACCACTGACCTGCTTTCTGAGAAAAATGGCAGTTTTAAATCCTCTATTCCAATTTGGTTCTAGCAATGTTTTTCTCCATCATTACAAACTTGTGTGAATTGCACCAGTTTGCCTCGAAGTACTATTCCCAGTCCTTTGCTACAATTTTCGATGTAAGTTCATGTTACATGAAAATACCAAATTGCTTATAAAATAAGAATTTTAGACACATGAAAGAAGTTATAACTCCAGGTTTTGTGACAAAGAAGTGATTTCTTTTCAGTGAAATTAAAATGTCATTGTTTGAGTTTATCCTTTTGTATACTGAAAAAAATCAAGTAACTAAGAACATATGAGATCATGTGAAGAATTAAGTAATTCATTAACCCTGCTTGAACATAATCTTCCTCTGACCAAGCTTGTTGATAAGGATCAGAGCTATCTCTAAAACTTTAAACAACTCCATTCATGATTCTCACCTTGATTCAAGGTAAGTCCTAGCCAGGACTGCAGGTCCTTTTAGACTGTAAGACTCAAAATCCTGAACCCTTGTCAATTAGAAGACGGTTTGCTCTTGAGACATTCCTGTTTTACCCTCATTTAGAGAAAAGCAATAAAACGATGTGATGTCATATAGTGTACATACAGAGTCCTCTTTTAGTGTACATCCTTAGATCTGTTATAATGAAATAGTCATTGCTAATTTAGTTCAAAAATTTTATTGTAATGATCATGATGATTTTATTTTAGAAGAAGCCAAAACCGTAGCAACATTGTTAGACCAAGTATCCTTGGAGAATTAAAAAGAAAAGGTACTTTTATCTACCAGCAGAAAAAAATATAATTTTAAATTATTTTTATAAAATATTTAAAATCAAGTGTTATAAAAAATTCATTTTAAAAGGATTTTATTTAAAATATGTTTGATAAGTTACTAGAGGCCTTTTATTTTACCCAAATGGAAATATGTAGAAAGACACTTTGAAAACTATAAATAAATGCTATATAAATGTGAATTGAGTAATTTAATTCTAGTTCAGTCTGCTATTATGATTTTCATTATATACATGTAATTCACCAAACTAGCTGCCTTAGATACTTTCAGAAACAAGGTAGGGAATGAATTAATGAATGAACAAATAAATAAAGTGAGTCAATCATCAAGTATTTTTTGCTGAATCTCAACCCCTGTCTCACCACCACACACACACATTGATATCATATGAATAAGTGGGAACAAATTAGATCTACTTACAACACTAAAAATATACATGTAGTTGTGTGTTCTTTGATGTTTAGCTCTTTATGGGGGTTATTTTTGGTTAAATATATGGAAAGTGACCCACCTACTCAATATTAAAAGGGTAGTGGAAAGAACGGAAGTTTTTTTTTTTTAAAACTCCCACGATCCTGGATCCCACTTTTCCATTCTACCTCACTAAGCTATGCTTTTTTTCCTTTTTAAATACTGCTATTGAATTCTATATTTAGTCCAAAGTTTAACTACAATGGGGAGGGGAAATAAGTAAATAGAAAAGGAGATTAAACTTAAAATGTGTATTTGTGAAAAATCCATTAAGATAGAAAAGAGAAAGAAGAAGAACAAAACTATAAAGGAAAGAAATTAAAATATACTTCAATGTTCCATGTATTTTGGATTAATTAATGGAATCTTCCTAACAACTTATGTAACTCAGCAAGCACTTTTTATATTCTAAAACTAAGACTAAATAAATTCTGGAAAACACTCTTTTCCAAACTAAGCACGTTGTTTTATGAAGATGCATCAGTGACTTAGCTTAGGTGTTCTTTTGCCTATGCTGTGAAGTTTGGGCTAGTGTTGAAAAAATATTCAAGTTTATCAGTAGTTTAAGAGCTGTTAGGAAGTTGGGGTCATCTGAGTATTTAAAATAAAGTATGCTTAAATTGAAGATAGTGTTTTACTAAATTAAAATAGTTCTCCTTTGCAGACATTTATACATAAATTATTTAATTACATTGAAAGTGCCTGGAATTTTGTTAGACTTTATTATCTAAAAATTTGTTTTTATAGTTCAATTGTGGCATTTTAGACTTGGGTTCTAGCCAGTATCTTAGTAGATGTGACATGTCTCACACAAGCCTGCACCTGGTTTTCAGCTGCTCTAGAGGATGACTACCTTATTTTTTTGAGGTATCCCTAACAGAACTCCAAAGTAAATTCTGTGTACACCACATAGACTATATTTTACATCAGACCCTATACAAGCATACCCTATACAAATTTGGTAAAAGTTCATCTGGTCATCTTTGGCCAAATGCAATAACAGATAAACAGAAATCTAAGTTTATTTATATACTTTGGAATATGAATATTCATTTCATAAACAACAAACTGTGTCTAATTTGAAGACCATTAATACAAATGAAATGTGGGGAAAGACGGTATTGAAATAAAAAAGAGGTCCTGGGGGGGAGGATAAAAAGAATGAGGACTCTGTAAAGTGGAGGAGAGTGTGAAATAGAGAAAAGTTTCCAAGTGTATGAAGGCATATCTCAATGGTGATAGGCAGCCGTTACTAGGAGTCACTAGCAGTTACTAGCAATTACTAGCATTTATTAGGAATAAGCAAGAGCAAATAAGGCTGCAAGTGGGGATTCTAAGAAATCTGCAGAAATTGGGCAGCTGTAAATATCATTTTACAAGTAGTGCTGATTTTAGCAAAGAAAAATTAAATTTTCTTTTGTGGGGAATTTGTATTAATATGTTGTGTTTTTAACTTAAATGAAAAAGGAGAGATGAGTAGGTTTTCCATACTGATGTAAGTGTAATCTGGCAAGGGACAGGATACCAAACTTCTTTTGAACTTAACGAACCATAATTATACTCCTAAGGAAGTCTGTGGATTCTCTATCTTTAGGGATATTTGTTATGATGACCTTAGTGTTTTATCATTCAAATATATTCGACTCTAGAAGTTATGGGCTTGAACATCAGTTTTTCTTGTCCATACATAGTTATTGTATGACTGTGAAACATTGTACAGATTTTAAAATTTAGTTCAAGGCAAAGATTATAGCAATGCAGTTTTTTGAGATTAGATATTTCTCTTTAATCTTTTTTTTTTTATTTTAATCTGTTTTATTCCAATGGAAAACAGGCATAAAAATGTTTACCACATTTATGAAAAACAAAGCATTGCTTAGATTTAAAATAATATATATAGTCATCTGTAAAATGCCTCTAGATTGATTCCACATTGTCTTCTACCATTTCAGATTCCCATAATTATCCCAAAGAGAAATCACTAGAGACTAGAACTTTTTTAAATTTTTTTTTCACAGCAGCCCTCTAAGGTATTACTTTTCCCCCATTTTTTTTCCCCTTAATTTTATTTTGTCGATATACAATGTGGTTGATTATTGTGGCCCATTACCGAAACCTCCCTCCCTCCTCCCTCTCCCCCCTCCCACCCAACAATGTCCTTTCTGTTTGCTTGTCGTATCAATTTCAAGGAATTGTAGTTGTTATGTCTTCTTCCCCCACTCCCCGGTTTGTGTGTGTGTGTGTGTGTGTGTGTGAATTTATTTATTTACTTTTAGCTCCCACCAATAAGTGAGAACATATGGTATTTCTCTTTCTGTGCCTGACTTGTTTCACTTAATATAATTCTCTCAAGGTCCATCCATGTTGTCGCAAATGGCAGTATTTCATTCGTTTTTATAGCTGAGTAGTATTCCATTGTGTAGATATACCACATTTTCCATATCCACTCATCCAGTGATGGACATTTGGGCTGGTTCCAACTCTTGGCTATTGTAAAGAGTGCTGCAGTGAACATTGGGGAACAGGTATACCTTCGACTTGATGATTTCCATTCCTCTGGGTATATTCCCAGCAGTGGGATATCTGGGTCATATGGTAGATCTACCTGCAATTGTTTGAGGAACCTCCATACCATTTTCCATAGAGGCTGCAGCATTTTGCAGTCCCACCAACAATGTATGAGAGTTCCTTTTTCTCCGCAACCTCGCCAGCATTTATCGTTCAGAGTCTTTTGGATTTTAGCCATCCTAACTGGGGTGAGGTGGTATCTCAGTGTAGTTTTGATTTGCATTTCCCGGATGCTGAGTGATGTTGAGCATTTTTTTACATGTCTGTTGGCCATTTGTATATCTTCCTTAGAGAAATGCCTACTTAGCTCTTTTGCCCATTTTTTAATTGGGTTGCTTGTTTTCTTCTTGTAAAGTTGTTTGAGTTCCTTGTATATTCTGGATATTGATCCTTTGTCAGATGTATATTTTGCAAATATTTTCTCCCATTCTGTTGGTTGTCTTTTAACTCTTTTAATTGTTTCTTTTGCTGTGCAGAAGCTCTTTAGTTTGATATAATCCCATTTGTTAATTTTTCCTTTGGTTGCCCGTGCTTTTGGGGTCGTATTCATGAAGTCTGTGCCAGTCATATTTCCTGAAGTGTCTCTCCTATGTTTTCTTTAAGAAGTTTTATTGTTTCAGGGTGTATATTTAATTCTTTAATCCATTTTGAGTTGACTTTAGTGTATGGTGAAAGGTGTGGGTCTAGTTTCATTCTCCTGCATATGGATATCCAGTTCTCCCAGCACCATTTGCTAAAGAGGCAGTCTCTTCCCCAGTGTATAGGCTTGGTGCCTTTGTCAAAGATCAGATGGCTGTAGGTGTGTGGGTTGGATTCCCTATTCTATTCCATTGATCAGTGTGTCTGTTTTTATGCCAGAACCATACTGTTTTGGTTATTATAGCTTTGTAGTATAGTTTAAAGTCAGGTAGTGTTATGCCTCCAGCTTTATTTTTTTTGCTTAGCGTTGCTTTGGCTATGCGTGGTCTTTTGTTATTCCATATAAATGTCTGAATAGTTCTTTCCATTTCTGAGAAAAATGTCATTGGAATTTTGATGGGGATTGCATTGAATTTGTATATCACTTTGGGTAGTATGGACATTTTCACTATGTTGATTCTTCCAATCCAAGAGCATGGGATATCTTTCCATCTTCTTGTATCCTCTCTAATTTCTCTCAGCAGTGGTTTGTAGTTCTCATTATAGAGATTTTTCACCTCCTTGGTTAACTCAATTCCTAAGTATTTTATTTTTTTGGTGGCTATTGTAAATGGGCAGGCTTTCTTGATTTCTCTTTATGCATGTTCACTATTGGAGAATAGAAATGCTACTGATTTTTGTGTGTTGATTTTGTATCCTGCTACTGTGCTGAAATCATTTATCAACTCCAAGAGTTTTTTTGTAGAGGCTTTAGGCTGTTCGATATATAGGATCATGTCATCTGCAAACAGGGACAATTTGACTTCATCTTTTCCAATCTGGATGCCCTTTATTTCCTTCTCTTCTCTGATTGCTCTGGCTAGTACTTCCAACACTATGTTGAATAGGAGTGGTGAGAGTGGGCATCCTTGTCTAGTGCCTGTTCTTAAAGGAAAAGCTTTCAGCTTTTCCCCATTCAGGATGATATTGGCAGTGGGTTTGTCATATATGGCTTTAATTATGTTGAGATACTTTCCCTCTATACGTAACTTATAGAGGGTCTTTGTCATGAATGAGTGCTGAATTTTATCAAATGCTTTTTCAGCATCTATAGAGATGATCATATGGTCCTTGTGTTTGATTTTACTAATATTGTGTATCACATTTATTGATTTGCGTATGTTGAACCAACCTTGCATCCCTGGGATGAATCCCACTTGATTGTGGTGAATAATTTTACGTATGTGTTGCTGTATTCTGTTTGCTAGTATTTTAGTGAGGATTTTTGCATCTATATTCATCAAGGATAATGGCCTGTAGTTTTCTTTTTTGGTTATATCTTTACCTGGTTTTGGTATCAGGATGATGTTTGCTTCATAGAAAGAGTTCGGGAGATTTGCATCTGTTTCAGTCTTTTGGAATAGTTTGTAAAGAATCGGTGTCACTTCCTCTTTGAATGTTTGGTAAAATTCTGCTGTGAATCCATCTGGTCCTGGGCTTTTCTTTGTTGGGAGCTTTCTGATAACAGCTTCAATCTCCTTTATTGTTATTGATCTGTTCAGATTTTCTACATCTTCATGGCTCAGTTTTGGGAGCTTGTGTGTATCCAGAAATTTATCCATTTCCTCCAGATTTTCAAACTTGTTGGCGTATAGTTGTTTATAGTAGTCTCGAATGATTCCTTGTATTTCAGATGAATCAGTTGTAATATCACCTTTTTCATTTCTAATTTTTGTTATTTGAATCTTCTCTCTTCTTTTTTTTGTTAGCCATGCTAATGGTTTGTCAATTTTATTTATCTTTTCAAAAAACCAACTTTTTGATTCATTGATCTTTTGTATTGTTTTTTGGGTTTCAATTTCATTAAGTTCTACTCGGATTTTAATGATTTCTTTCCGTCTGCTAACTTTAGGTTTGTATTGTTCTTGTTTTTCTAGATCTTTAAGGTGAAGTGTTAGGTTGTTCACGTGCCATCTTTCCATTCTTCTGAGGTGAGCATTTAATGCAATAAATTTCCCCCTTAATACTGCTTTTGCAGTATCCCACAGGTTTTGGTATGATGTATCATTATTTTCATTAGTTTCAATAAATTTTTTGATTTCCTGCTTGATTTCTTCTTGGACCCATATGTCATTAAGTAGAATGCTGTTTAATTTCCATGTGTTTGTATAGTTTCCAGAATTTCGTTTGTTATTGATTTCTAGTTTTAATCCATTATGGTCTGAGAAAATACATGGGATAATTCCAATTTTGTTCAATTTCTTGAGACTTCATTTGTGACCTAATATGTGATCTACCCTGGAGAATGATCCATGTGCTGATGAGAAGAATGAATATTCTGAGGTTGTTGGATGGAATGTTCTGTAGATATCTGCCAAGTCCAATTGGTCTAGAATATTGTTTAGATCTTGTGTTTCTCTGCTGATTCTTTGCCTAGATGATCTGTCCAATATTGACAGTGGGGTGTTCAAGTCCCCTGCTATTATGGTATTAGTGTCTATTTCCTTCTTTAGGTCTAATAGAGTTTGTTTTATAAATCTGGCTGCTCCAACATTTGGTACGTACATATTTATGATTGTTACGTCTTCTTGATGGATCAGTCCTTTTATCATTATGTAGTGTCCCTCATTGTCTCTTTTTATGGTTTTTAGTTTAAAGTCTGCTTTGTCAGATATAAGAATAGCTACTCCAGCTCGTTTTTCTTTTCTGTTTGCATGGTAAATCTTTTTCCATCCTTTCACTCTTAGTCTATGTGAGTCTTTATGGGTGAGGTGGGTCTCTTGAAGGCAGCATATAGTTGGGTCCTGCTTTTTGATCCAGTCAGCCAGTCTGTGTCTTTTAATTGGGGAATTTAAGCCTTTAACATTAAGAGTTGTCATTGAAAGGTGTTGATTTATTCCTAGCATTTTATTGATTGTTGTTTGGTTGTCTTAGGTGTCTTTTGTTCCTTGCTTTCTGATTTACTGTTTGTTTTCTGTGTTTGTTGGTTCCTTAGGTTGTAGATAGCCTTTTTGTTTGTTCATTTTCTCTTCATGAATGCCATTTTTATTATACTAGTGGGTTTAGATTTTTCTTGGGTTTTTATGGCAGTGGTAGTTATTTTTCAGGAACCAAACCCAGTACTCCCTTGAGAATTTCTTGTAAGGGTGGTCGTGTGGTAGTGAGCTCCCGCAGTTTTTGTTTGTCTGAGAAATATACTATTTGCCCTTCATTTCAGAAGGATAGCCTTGCAGGGTAGAGTATTCTTGGCTGAAAATCTCTGTCTTTGAGTATTTTGAATATATCATCCCATTCCTTTCTGGCTTTTAGGGTTTGTGATGAAAAGTCTGATGTTAGCCTGATTGGGGCTCCCTTATAGGTGATTAGACGCTTCTCTCTTGCAGCTTTTAAGATTCTCTCTTTGTCTCTGAGTTTTGCCAATTTGACTATAACATGTCTTGGAGAAGACCTTTTTGGGTTGAATACATTTGGAGATCGTTGAGCTTCCTGGATCTGAAGATCTGTGATTTTTCCTATACCTGGGAAGTTTTCTGCCACTGTTTTGTTGAATATGTTTTCAATGCAATCTCCTTTTTCCTCCCCTTCTGGAATACCCATGACTCGGATATTTGAGTGTTTAAGGTTGTCTGATATCTCTCTCAGATTTTCTTCAATGCCTTTGATTCTTTTTTCTTTTTTTTTTTTTTTTGTCTGCTTGTGTTATTTCAAACAGTCTATCTTCAAGTTCAGAGGTTCTGTCTTCAACTTCCACAAGCCTGTTGGTTAAACTCTCCGTTGTGTTTATTTCGCTGAATAACTTCTTCAGTTCAACAAGTTCTGCTACATTTTTTTTCAGGACATTGATTTCCTTGTACATTTCCTCTTTCAGGTCCTGTATACTTTTCCTGGCTTCATCATTATGTCTAGCTGAGTTTTCTTGTATCTCATTCAGTTTCCTTAGAATTATCACTCGAAATTCCTTGTCAGACATTTCAAGGGCTTCTTGTTCTATAGGATCTAGAGCTTGAGATTTATTATCCTTTAGTGGTGTACTTTCTTGATTTTTCATATTTCTGGTATCTTTTCTTTGATGTTTATTCATTGTGGCAGGAGGTTTCACAGTCCACAGGTTTGACACTATTGGCTGACTAAGATGTTGCTGTGGTTGCCAATTTGGTATGGCTACCTCAGTGATTCCCTGTTCCGTGCACTCTGGCCTGGGCTGCTGGGATGCGCGGAGGCACTGCAGAGCGTGTGGTCTCTGCAGAGCTTCCCCTTCCCCTGCAGGATGTCTCCCTGCTCTGTGCGTGTTAGGCCAGGCTTGGGATGGAGCCGGGTGGCAGCAGTGAAGCCTACCTGCTGCTGGATTGCGTGGCGGTGGCCCCCCCACAGGGTGTGTGGACTCTACAGAGCTTCTCTCTCCCTTGGTGGATGACTCTGTGCTCTGTACACATTGGGCCGGGCTGCTGGATTGCGTGGCAGCACCATGGACCCTGTGGAGCTCCCACCTCCCCTGCCGGAAGTCTCCCCGCTCTGTGTGCACTGGGCCGGGCTGGGAATGAAGCCGGGTGGCAGCGGTGAAGCCTACCTGTTGGATCGCGCAGTGGTGGCCCGCAGGGCGTGTGGTCTCCGCGGAGCTTCTGCCTCTCCTGCTGGACGTCTTCCTGTCTCGGCTGCGGGTTGATTCACTTCCAGCTCCAGGGACGGGCGGGTGGGGGCAGGGGGGTCAGAAGCCAGGCACCGCTGCAGCCCGGGGTGACACATGCTGGCTCAGGCCTCCATGTTTCCACGTCTGCAGCTGCGACGCGGCTGCGGCCACCGGCGGGTCGCGCGCGCGGGTTGGGGGAAGATTCCTGGTTCTTGGCAGGGTAAAGACACCCTTTCCAAGCCGTTCCTTTGCGTCGATTCTGCTACAGCTGCGTCTGGCGCGGGCCTCAGGTTGCTTCTACTCATGGCGGAAAAGCGGCAGGCAGCTCTCCTCTTCCGCCATCTTGACCTCCACTGTAGTGTTGAGCAAAAGGCAGTTTCTCTTTAATCTTAAAAGTAGATTTGTTTTGTTCATTGTATGCTACAAAATAATTTATCTATTTAGTTTATTATGTATGTTTAGCAAAATAAAGATAGCAACAACCTAAAGGTTTAAAATAAGGAATGTGATTAAACTCATTAATCAGTCTTACTACATAGCTATATAAAATCATGTTGTAGAATTTAGTTAGTAACATAAGAAAACGATAATCATTAAAAACAAAAAGTATGTTCTCAGAATTCTGCATGGAAGAACTGCATAAAACAAAAAGTAGGTTAAATATAATTGGTATGTACAATACAAACCTGATTTTATTTTAAAAAACAGTCATGTATGCTCATATATTCAAAAATTACTGAAGAATGATTATCTCTGGTAATGGTGAATTAAATTTTTTTCGTTGTGTTTTTCTGTATTTTATAAATTAATTGCAATGAACAAGTATTACTTTTGTATAACAAACATGTTAAATAAAACATTTATACCTTGATGTGCTATTTTGTCATAGGGGAAATGGCACTTGAAGATCAGCCAAGACGGTTTTTCCAAAGCATGACCAACATGCTTTCTGATACTTCCCAACAGTTAGAAAAGGATGTACAGTGAGTATTAACATGAGGTTTTGGCCATTTTTCACTTGGTTTTTAAGTCTACTTTGGCTATTGTATGTATTCAGAAGTATGGTACACTATTAAATATTTTTAGAAGTTATAAAACTAATATCCCAAATGGTTACTATCAACTTTAGTTCTTTCCTCTATCATGTGTGTGAGACTTAATATATGATGGACACATTTTGGGGAGTGAGGTTTCAGCATTAGATTAAGAAGTATTAGAAAAATACACAAAAATGCACACTTTGAAAAAAGTCGTCTTCCCATTTTTCCTACCTTGGGTTTTGTCTGCTTCATTGGGTTTAGTATATTATTGGAAAGTATGTCTAAAAAAGCATGTTTTAATCATAAAAGTGGGAAATACAGGAATGGATTTTTATTTATTGTTACTGTTGGTTTTGTTGTACTGATCTTTTGAAACTGCTTTTGTGACTAGTGCCAGTTGTTTGCATCATGTATTTTGCATTCTTGTGTAGACAAAGCATAGTGCACAGAGAGATCTCTTGAATTCTGTTATCAGTGAGTGGCATTTTCTTCTCTTAGTCTATCTCAGATGGAAACAGTGGCAATGCTGGTTCTTCTTGTAATTCACCAGCTAAAATCAGCACTGTCACAAACACTCCTGTACGCCTCTGATTACTGGTTCTTCATTTATTCTAGTAGATGAACTTTCAACTAAGTGATTCACCCATCCCAAGACTTTCTCACCAATGGAGAAGCACACAGACACACACAGAGCAAATGAAGTTAGACCAGTAACAGAATTGTATGGTATAACTTAGACTATCTCCTGTTTATTTTTTTCTTAATTTTCTAAAATTTTATGTATTTACGGAAATTACATCTCTAATTCTTGTGGAGGCCCTTAAATTCAATGTAATAATATTTTCAAAGATGTTTTTCAAATGAGAACTATGTTGGCAGTACAGTAATACATCTTTAAGCTGCTAATGTCTAGAAAATGCTGTACCTTAACTTTTTAAAAAATAATTGAGAGCTCTATTTATTTATATGAATAAATAAATAAAATTAATAAATAAAACTATAAGTTCTGATGAAATGTAATTGTTCAATTAACCAACGAGATAAAATGATTTTAGAAAATTATCTACTTAATGTCCAAGCCAGTCCTTAATGATATTTTCAGTAATTGCTAATTTCCACTGGTAAGGAAAAGTCACCTATCAAAAGCAATTTTTAAAATTAAGCTAGTTATACAATACTGACCCAAGGATGGCGTATTTTGCACATGAATCTTTGGATGTTTAATTTGTTGGGAAGGAGTAGGTAGGGGAAGAGCAAGATAAATAAAAGCTAATTGAATAGAAAGAAAATAGTATGTAATTGGGACTTCACTCAATTTGTACTCAATCTGATTAGCTCTGATCAATTCTGTATCCTAATTAAGTGTGGAAAAAAGACAATGTCAATAAATTGTGGTCTTTTACATTTTTATGAATTACCTTTTATTCATCATCATGATACTGATTTGATTAAATACAGGCTTAATAAGCTAGGGCTTTTCTGCAAGAATCATGTGCTTCCACTTGTTCCCTAAGAGCCATAAATGTTTGTTTAAACCCCAATTTTCTATTCAAAAACCTGGAGGGTTTTTTTTTTAATAGGAAAAATTATGTGTTAAAAACAAATATAAAGTAAGTGCTTTAAGTGCTTGGGGATAGTATTCACATTTTGAAAAATAGAAATGTATCCTTATGAAATGAAGCTGAAAATTGGTTTAAATTGCTTCACTAATGAAACAGAAACAATTATCTAAAATATTTACAAAAGGCTTTTCTTTGTCACTGAAAATAATCAAAAGGATGGAAATCTGATGTTGGTGTGCCCCCACATGGAAAAAGACTGTGTCGCTAAGAATTTTTTGACAGTGGTTCTGATGGAATTGATCAGAACGGATATATAAGTGGGGGGAGATTCTATTCATCTTTGAATAGGTGAAAATGAATATTTATAAGATGACTGGGATCACGATAGTCTCCTGAAACTGGGACGGGATTCTATAAATTGGCTAAGGACAAGTGAACTATAAATATTGCCTTTGTTACTCAGCTTCTTTACTTGCCAGACCATTAGAGGACTAATTGTGCACATATGAGGGGGCCTTCATGGAATATGGTGTGGTTGCAATGGTGTTTTTTTCTGAAACTGTAGAACATTGACAGACAAAAAGGTCCACGTGCACTATTGACACTTTAGCCAGAGAGAGTTTTGCAGAATATTCAAGTACAAAGACTCAGTTGTATAAGGAACTTTTATCAGTAAATCTTGGTAATCTTGACTAACTCGATACACTTTTCTCAACTCAGACAATTTCTTTCGCTCTATTCAGTTAGTTTTTATTGTTTTACTTATGCACTAGGATGCCACAACTCACTGTACTATCCTCAGAATCAAAGATGCCGTAGTTTGTTCTCCATTCTGTTGCCTTTCAAGCTTGTGTGTTAAGAGGACCCGATTGTGACTTTTACATGATGTTTTGTGGTTGATTTTTAAAAATTATGGTAAGGCTGTATTTTGTCATCCTAAGCATGCCAAGGAATTGTATCTGTTTTCCATAGTGAAGGACATGTATTGGTTTTCCTAGGGCTGCCATAACAAAGTACCACAAACTGGGTGGCTTAAAACAGTGGAAATTTATTCTCTTACGGTTTTGTTGCTTTGTGTTGCTTCGCCCCCCATGGATTTGTCACTCCTCTTTCCCAGGGTGATGGAGATGCAAAGGATTACTCAAAGCCCATCTCTGCTGAGCAGTGAGAGGCCCCGAAGAGGTTAACTTCCCAGGCACCCTCCAGTGAGAGGAAGCCCTTCCTTGAGAAATTAACGCAGAATTGGGGTTCTCTTCTTGCATTTATTTTCCAGACCAGGAAGTTACAGGAAGAGAACAAAGGTGGGGTTATAGTTTAACAATATAGGCTGGTAACTTTCAGTGAAACAAGTCAGATGACATTCCAGTAGACAATTAAGTGGTCCTATCAACAACAGTTTGATCTTAGCAAACATTCCTTCTTAACAGCAATTTCTCAGTATCTTTACATAACAATCAGTAACTAGTCTGTCTTTGAGCCAGCAACCTGCTGTGCCACAATCCTTATCTTGCAACAGAGACTTATAGCCTGAGGGAAATTTCCAGTCCTCTGCAAGATCAATATTTGAAACTGCAAGGCTTTGGAAAACCAGGCCCTGTGAAGTACATATGCTTTTTAGTATATTCCACACTGGAGGCTAGAAATCCAAAATCAAGGTATTGGCAGGTTTGGTTCCTTCTGGAGGCTCTGAGGGAGAATCTGTTCCATGCCTCTCTCCTAGCTTCTGTGGTTGCTGGCAATCCTTGGCTTGCAGATACATCACTCCAATTTCTGCCTTGTCATCACATGGGGTTATCTCTGTGAACCTGTGTCTTGTCATGGCCTTCTTATAAAGATACCAGTCATTGGATGTAGGGCCCACTCTAATCCAGTATGACTTCACCTTAATTACATCTGCAAAGACCCTATTTCCAGATAAGGTCAAATTCTCATGTACTAGGGGTTAGGACTTCAATGTCTTTTTGGGGACACAATTCAACCCACAACAGTATAATTTTGGAATTTTGATTTTGTTTGTTTCATTTTTATTAAATTAATTTTTAAAATTGTCTATCCTATAACATCTTAAAACGTGAGAACAAGAGGTTACTACACTGTGTATAGGTATTGGTATGTCTGCTTCTGTTATATACAACACGTCTATATACAACAAGTTTGTGGAAAGATTTGTATTATCTTTTAATTCTGTTTTTCCATGAATTTTCTGAAGTACCCTCATATATACAGTCATGCACCGTAACAATGTTTCAGTCATTGACGGACCACATATACGACAGTAGTTCCATAAGATTATAATGGCTATACCATATAGCCTAGGTGTATAGTAGGCTGTACCATCGAGGTTTGTGTAAGTACATTCTATTGTGTTTGCACAACGATGAAATCACCTAATGACACATTTCTCACAATGTATCCCTGTCGTTAAGCAACACATGACTCTCTATATACGAGGGTACTTCAGGAAGTTAGTGGAAAAACAGAATTTAAAGATAATGTGAATCTTTTCATGAACTTTTAAAAGTACCCTCATATATATATATATAAATATATAAATACATATGCATGCTAGTTTTCATATTGTCAATAAAAGGATAAAAAATAGAGGAAATATGTTTTTCAAATTTTTTAAGGCACCATTTTTTAAGCCTTAAATATATGTTCAATTAAGGAAAGAACAGATCTATGGTTACTAAGCGTGGAAAAGGGGGAGGGGGTTAGCGAGAAATCGGTAGAGAGCCACAAAAAATGATTACATTGTTTAATGTTGAATATACTAGTTATTCTGATTTGAGCATCGCATATTGCACACAGGTATTGATATTCAGCTCTGTATCCCACAGATATGTATAATCAATTATGTTTCAATAAAAAAGTGTTCAATCAAGCATTCCTATTTTATATATAAACTTAAAAAACAGCAGTGCTCCAAATTCACTCTAATGATTTGCTGAGATTCAACATGAAAACTCACTGTGTTAATGAGTTGGATTCTCAGATCAGGAAAAAAAATATGGTTCTTAAAATTTGTAATGACTAAATCAACCAAACGTGTAATTTCAAGTATGTTCAATAAATACCTAAAGAATACTTTCTGTGTACAGGAAACTAAATGTAGGATAAATGAGGATGAATGAGATGCCATCTCTACCTTCAAGCAGGATAACACAAGTACAAAAGTGATAGTAATACAAGACAGTCTATGATGGCATGACTATAGATATACATTTGAAAGGACCCTTATACTGTAAAACTAGCATGGAAAGATAATATTGGAATCATAGAATCTTAGAATTGAAGGATTTTAGAAGTCTTTTGATCTACAGGAATTCTTTTTAGAATTCCAGACATTATCTTTTAGTCTTAGTTTGAAATCTTGTAGCAATGAATCAGCTCTTTCAAGGAATGAACAAGGGAGTTCATTCTATTGCTGGATAACTTCATGATTAGAAATCTCTTACATTAAAAATGGGGGATGAGTTTAGAGTTTGTATTTATGTGGCCTGTTTCACTGGCTCTTTAGAATTGAGGCAAATCAAATGAGCTTTAAAGGCACATGAGTTAAGATTCTAATTCTGCATTAATCTTTGTTCCTCCTCTTTGAATTATTAGTACTCTCACTACAGGATATATTTTATCTCATCTCCTAAATGAATTTTTAAAATTTATCTAGAAGCAACTATATATAAATATCCATGATGAAAATATATGTATGGTACTTTGGATACCTGTGGGGAAAACTACAATTTGCCTGAAGTGTTTTTAAATATTTTACATCTTAAAAGTTGAACTTGAAAAATCTATCATATAGGTAGACTTCACTGTCATTTAGTTGAAATTGTGCATTTAGAAAAGGCCAGGGAACCATAAGTACTCCGGCAAAAAGGTAGCTTTGTTTCCCTGAAATTCCATGATGTCTCACAGATTTCTTACCATGTGGTTCTTAATCCAAGAGTAAACAAGATTGATTTTCACAAGTGTCTATAATGTATAAGTAGAGAGAGTCATACATCATATAGGAATCTTGGAAACTTGCTCAATCCTCTTAAAAGTGGGAGACTTGGTGACTATGGTCTGTCAGAAGAAATGCATTAAGTGAATGTAGTTACTAACTGAATCCTGTAAATTGACCAGTAGCTACATGTATGCAATTGGAGATCTCTGTGGCTTTACTGACAGCAGAGTAAATTGGTAACATAATTGCTCATGTCACTCTTTTGGGGAAGTGACCAGACTATATTCTTAGTGAGTATAGGAGTCAGGAGATTAGATTTGTAGCACCAGCTCTGCCATCAGCTCTGTGTGACGTTGAGCAGTTCACTTTACCTCTCTGGGCTTCAGGTACCCAATCTGTAAAATAGAATTGGATTAGACTTTTTTTTTTTTTTGACTGGTAAGGGGATTGCAACCTTCAGCACAGTGTGGTCTGCGCACCGGCCATCCCTATATAGGATCCAAACCCTCGGCCTCAGCGCTACCAGTGCCGCACTCTCCCGAGTGAGCCACGGGCCGGCCCTGGATTAGATATTTACAAGGTCTCTTCTACCTCTTAAAATTTTATTGATTCTGTGAAAACATCTGCCTTCATCTTTGCTAGCATAACAGTAAAAGTCATGGTGTCATTAAACTTCAGAATGCTTTAGGAAAATATTTAGGAAACAAGAGAGCTTTATACCCAATATTTTTATTCTTTCTGGCAACAAGAAACTCATTTTGTTCAGCCTCATCAATAGTTTCCTCCCTTCTCTAAACTATGCACGATTTATGATGAAATGTGGAAAGCTAATTTCCCCCTGGTTTCTTCTTTTGTGTGAATAAATGATCCTCTCAGGGTTTCCATATTAATAACAAGTTCCCACTGACAAAGCACTAACTATAAAATTTTCTTTGTACTGTAACTACAGCTTAAGACAGAACAAAATAAAGATATACTTGGTATGTTTGTTTCAGAGAAGCCAAGGAGATATGGCCAAAAGCTACATCATCTGTAAAAACACTGCCCCAATATGTGTTCAAAAGTGCTTGACTAGTACTAAAAAGCAGACTACCAGCAAAAGAGCTTTTTCGTTTTCCTCAATAATTACCATGTGGCTATAAGAAAAAGCCCTCTAACGTCAATTTAGTTTATTTCTTGGCATGGCTCTTGTGCTTGGTAACTCTCCATAGAACACAAACGAAAAAAGACACACTTGAAAGTTGCAAACAGCTGGCTTGTGACTTTGTGCTGAGAAAGGAAATACTTTAAAACTCCATTATCCAGCAGAGGAACCTAATTATACTTTCCATTTCTAGCCTTGTTCTTCTGAGAAGAAGGGTTTAGTTTGCTTCCTTAACTAGACTTATATTAAACTCTACAGGGGTTTACATCAAATCCTGTTCATGGATGATCTTTTCTTCAGAGTAGTTTCTCTGGAAAGGAAGGTACTAAGGCCAGCGTGTTAGGGCTGTCAAGAGAAGTTCAGCTAAAACTTCCTTCAACTTGATTTGGAATACATTCCCATGCCACACTGATTAGCAGAGATTTTTAAAATTTTAATAATATGCAAGGTTGTTGAGAGTATAGGGAAAGTGGTATTTGAATTCACTATGGTGGATTCCTAATGTTCTTTCTGGAGGAAGTTTGGTAGTTTGTATCAAAAGCCTTCAAAAGGTACACATCTTTTGATACAGCAATTCTTTTAGAAATTTTTCTTAGGGTACAGGATGGATTGAAAAGGATAAACAGCCTTGTAATATTATAAACATATCGTACTATACTATGACTTGCAAATGTGAAAAACTTTATTGTGAAAAACCTACTGTCTTTAACAAATGGTGCTGGGGCAACTGAATATCCACATGAAAAATAATGAAGTTGAGCCATAAAAAGGAATGTTGACCCATGCTACAACATGGATGAATCTTGAAATGTTACGCTAAATGAAATGAGCCAGACACAAAAAAGACAAATATTGTGTGATTTTACTTACATGAAACATTTAGAATAGACAAATTTACAAAGACAGAAAGCGGATTAGAGGTTAACAATGACTGAAGGGAGGAAGGAATGAAGAGTTATTCTTAATGGGTACAGAGTTTCTGTTTGTGGTGATAAAAAAAAGTTTTGAAAATAGACAGTAGTGATGGTTGCGTAATATTGTGAATGTAATTAATGCCACTGGATTGTATACTTAAAAATGGTTAAAATAGTAAGTTTATGCAAACAACAGCAGCAACAAAAACTAATGTCTAGTAACATTAGGATCAGTTAAGCAAGCATTTCTCAGGGTGTTTTATAAAATGTGAATAAGCATCCTGAAGAATTAAAGAAGAGGGAGTCCAGGGGGAGTCTGTGGTCAAGTAAGTTTGGGAAACTCAGTTAAACTTGTTTCTTTAACATTGTGAAAGCCCAAGAAAAGGGCTATGATATGAAACATTTTAAAACTTTTTAACCTACATTCTCTTTTTGAGAGACATCTTGTGGGATTGATGTTATGTAGAATACCCTTTAGGAAACATTGGGTTAAACAAATTACAGTACGTACATTCATTCCATGGAAATCTCTGCACCCGTTAAGAATGATGACATGGTAATATATCACTTGATGAAGAAAGATGTTTACACTATATTATAAAGTTATAAAGCACTATGATTAATGGGATCTCATTATTGTTTGTAAAAAGTATATGTATATATTTTATGGGGATATATAATAGAAAGATGTCTATAAGGTTATAAGCCAAAATGTCTATGTTTCTGGAAAGTGGGAAGATGGATGATTTTTGTTTTTATTTGCTTTTTCTCTTTGCCTGTCTGTATTTTCAGACTTTTCCACGTGGATTATCTATTACTTGTGTAATTAAGAAACAATAAAAGGTAAAATAAATATAGTTTAGACGCTCATATGCAGTTATTAATTATGTGAGGGAGGGTGTGAGAGGATCAGGGCTCCCTTACCTCTATTTGAACTTTCATTGAAGAAGAGTCAAAAAGCCTTTAAACTGTTGGAAAGTTCTATTCACTCAAAAATTCTTCCTGATATTAAACTAAAATCTACTTTCCATCCTTTGGTCCTAATTTGTCCTAGGTAATGCAACCAAATGAGCAAAACCCATCTCCTCTCACAGAATTAGACTTTCAGATATATGGCAGTGACTGCCATGTCTTTACAAATCTTTTCTCCTCTCGGTTTCCATTTCAGTCTTTTTTTCTTTGACATGGTTTCCAGACCTTTTAAGCTTACAATCAAAATATAGACCATTTCCATTGCCTCAGAAAATGTCCACTGCCCCTTTGCAGTTAATCCCCCTTTAATCCCCTTGCTGGCTCCAGGCTACCACTTATGTCCTTTCCATCACTATACATTAAATTTCTCTTTTATAGAATTTCATATGTCTGTGATCATACAACATGTACTCTTGGATCTGGTTATTTCTGCTTGGAATAATGTCTTTAAGATCCAGCTGTATTGCTTCCTGTATCAGTAGTTCATTACTTTGTTTTGCGGAATCATATTTCATTGTATGTATATAGTACAATTTGTTTATCCATTCATCTGTTGATGGACATTTGGGTTGTTTCCAATTGAGAGCTATTACTAATAAAGTTGCTAAGAATTTTTATTTTTAAGTCTTAACTTTATAAGAAATTGGCAGTCTGTTTTCCAAAGTGATTTTACCATTTTATGTTCCCACCAACAGTTCATTTATGTAGTTCATGTATGCATCTCATTTAAACAATGATTTTGAGATCTTACTTTTCAAAAGCATTTGTTGTGTTATTCGTTGCTTGAGATAAGAAAGCCATCAAGGAGGGTGAGGAATATGTTTAAATATGTTTATTTTATCAAAAATGTTGGTCAGATTATGTATGTTTTCAAAGAATTTAACTTGTATATCTTGGGTTTTGGTATTTGGCCAAAAGCAATTATTCATCACTGTTTAAAATGATCAGCTAAAGGGTATGCTTCCTTCAACAGAAGATCCAATTTGATTTAGAAAATAAACTGACCTAATTTTCTCTAGAAACTCCTAAAATTCTTAGGAGTAGCTTCACATGACTTTGCACTTCTTTAGTTAACTTAGAAATTCAGATAAGTCTGGGGAAAAGCTGAAAGCTTTTCCTTTAAGAACAGGAACTAGACAAGGATGCCCACTCTCACCACTCCTATTCAACATAGTGTTGGAAGTACTAGCCAGAGCAATCAGAGAAGAGAAGGAAATAAAGGGCATCCAGATTGGAAAAGATGAAGTCAAACTGTCCCTGTTTGCAGATGACATGATCCTATATATCGAACAGCCTAAAACCTCTACAAAAAAACCGTTGGAATTGATAAATGATTTCAGCACAGTAGCAGGATACAAAATCAACACACAAAAATCAGTAGCATTTCTTTTCTCCAATAGTGAACATGCAGAACGAGAAATCAAGAAAGCCTGCCCATTTACAATAGCCACCAAAAAAATAAAATACTTAGGAATTGAGTTAACCAAGGAGGTGAAAAATCTCTATAATGAGAACTACAAACCACTGCTGAGAGAAATTAGAGAGGATACAAGAAGATGGAAAGATATCCCATGCTCTTGGATTGGAAGAATCAACATAGTGAAAATGTCCATACTACCCAAAGTGATATACAAATTCAATGCAATCCCCATCAAAATTCCAAAGACATTTTTCTCAGAAATGGAAAAAACTATCCAGACATTTATATGGAACAATAAAAGACCACGCATAGCCAAAGCAATGCTGAGCAAAAAAAATAAAGCTGGAGGCATAACACTACCTGACTTTAAACTATACTACAAAGCTATAATAACCAAAACAGTATGGTACTGGCATAAAAACAGACACACTGACCAATGGAATAGAATAGAGAATCCAGAAATCAACCCACACACTTACTGCCAGCTGATCTTTGACAAAGGCACCAAGCCTATTCACTGGCGAAGGGACTGCCTCTTCAGCAAATGGTGCTGGGATAACTGGATATCCATATGCAGGAGAATGAAACTAGATCCATACCTCTCGCCGTATACTAAAATCAACTCAAAATGGATTAAGGATTTAAATATACACCCTGAAACAATAAAACTTCTTAAAGAAAACATAGGAGAAACACTTCAGGAAATAGGACTGGGCACAGACTTCATGAATACGACCCCAAAAGCACGGGCAACCAAAGGAAAAATAAACAAATGGGATTATATCAAACTAAAAAGCTTCTGCACAGCAAAAGAAACAATTAAAAGAGTTAAAAGACAACCAACAGAGTGGGAGAAAATATTTGCAAAATATACATCTGACAAAGGATTAATATCCAGAATATATAAGGAACTCAAACAACTTTACAAGAAGAAAACAAGCAACCCAATTAAAAAATGGGCAAAAGAGCTAAGTAGGCATTTCTCTAAGGAAGATATACAAATGGCCAACAGACATATGAAAAAATGCTCAACATCACTCAGCATCCGGGAAATGCAAATCAAAACCACATTGAGATACCATCTAACCCCAGTTAGGATGGCTAAAATCCAAAAGACTCTGAACGATAAATGCTGGCGAGGCTGCGGAGAAAAAGGAACTCTCATACATTGTTGGTGGGACTGCAAAATGCTGCAGCCTCTATGGAAAATGGTATGGAGGTTCCTCAAACAATTGCAGATAGATCTACCATACGACCCAGCTATCCCACTGTTGGGAATATACCCAGAGGAATGGAAATCATCAAGTCGAAGGTATACCTGTTCCCCAATGTTTATCGCAGCACTCTTTACAATAGCCAAGAGTTGGAACCAGCCCAAATGTCCATCATCAGATGAGTGGATACGTAAAATGTGGTACATCTACACAATGGAATACTACTCAGCTATAAAAACGAACGAATTACTGCCATTTGCAACAACATGGATGGACCTTGAAAGAATTATATTAAGTGAAACAAGTCAGGCACAGAAAGAGAAATACCACATGTTCTCACTTATTGGTGGGAGCTAAAAATTAATAGATAAATTCACACACACACACACACAAAAACCGGGGGGCGGGGGAAGAAGATATAACAACCACAATTATTTGAAGTTGATACGACAAGCAAACAGAAAGGACATTGTTGGGGGGGAGGGGGGGAGGGAGAAGGGAGGGAGGTTTTGGTGATGGGGAGCAATAATCAGCCACAATGTATATCGACAAAATAAAATTAAAAAAAAAAAAAAAGAAATTCAGATAAGTCATGTTCAGTTAAAGAGAGGCTATGACTTCCTAAAGTCCCAGTGACATACCAGATGTGTATGTGTCCTCCTGAATTCCCTCACTTACTGGCAGGAAAATAATCTGACTTCATAGATACTTGCCAGTGTCCTGTTGGTTAGGGGCTGTGGGTATCTGGAAAGCTACAAAGCATGGTATCATCCTTTGGATCTTGGTGACAAGAAAGGAATTTAAAAAAGCAAAATAAAACAGTACATGTACTTGGTCTGTTTCACTATACCAAAGTTCTAATGGTTTATAGGAGCACAGGTTACAAGCTTTTTGCTAATCCCACTTTACCAAATAGGAACTCCAGCATATGTGCCAGGGTTGTCTGAGACTCTCCAAATGTTGGGCAGGAGAAGGAAGCCATTTGTGTACTAGATAATGTAGTCCCACGTTTGCTAGGCTATCAACTAAAGGAATTTAATGTCTCCTTTCCTACATTGTGAAATCAGGGATAGTATGCTTGCCTTTGGGGATTTCTATCCCATTAGGATGGTCCACACCAAACAGATCCAACATTGCTTTCCTCAGTAACATAGGACCCACATAACACATCATATCTGTGGGCTATTTGGGGTCACAAGGCAGTATCTACTTTGCACCAGAGTCCTAATCCCTTCTGCTCTTTGCATTTTTGTTTCCATCAAAAGCTTGTTTTTAGTCTCCAATTTCCTCTAAGCCATTTAAAAATATTTACTCTATACAAGCATTCATTTCTTTATAAACTGAATATTGAAGGACTGCACCGATGCTCACATTCCAGGGTTACTAGATTATATTGAACTTTTCTTGCTATAAGCCTTTCAGGGAACCTGGGTTCATCTGTGTGACTTGTGGAATTCTCATTATTCAATGATAATTGAAACCAGGAAAAGGCTTATCTTTGCTTCAAATTCTTTGAGTATGTCAAAGTCCAATATTATTTCCTATGAATGAAAATGGCTTTTTTTAAAGATATAAAGCCTACTTCTTGAGGAAGTTGAATAGCAGTAGTATGCCTGGAGAGACTAAGCAGGTTAACAGGACCTAGGCACTGTCTCTTTACTGAAGTATTCTTTATTATTAGTTAAATTCTGCTTCTTTCCCTAAAGGACTTGAATTAGGGACAACCGAAGTTGATAGAGTTTGTCTTTAGTTTCTTCCCACCTTGCTTTCTGCTGCAGCTTTCTCTCCAGCCTTACCCCCACACCCACCCAACTGGTATCTACCCTGGTCTGCCCTCTTCCAAAAGGGGCTGGTGCTCCTGAGGAACATCTCTTATAATCAAAATCCCCATCCTAGCAAATCCGAAATAAATTGGGACATTCTGATTAAGGTTCTTCATAGGAAAATTAAAGTGAGCAATAAATCTAACTCTGGGGGGAGGGTGTTTATATTTGAAAGCAGTAATTTAGTTCTAATTTCAATTGTTGGTGTTTGAGGAAGGATCAGGTAATGATGTAGCTGGGAGCCTCTGTCCTCTTTCTGCCCCCTCCCTAGGTTTCCCCCAAGCATGACATGGAGTAAGCAGAAGTGAATGGGTCCGTCTCTCCTATATTCCCATTATTGTCCCCATTTATTTAGGAGGAAACTGAGGCTTGGGAAGGTTAATCACTTTACCTAAGTTTCCTCTTTAACAAATGCAGCAATAGTGGTACCTACCTCATGGGGTTACTGAGAAGATGAAATTATCTGCTGCACATAAACCACTAAACTGCCTGGAAAATAATAGGTACACAATTTAGAAAGAGCTTGTTGTTCTTATTTACAAACTGGTCTCTGAAAGGAAGGGAAGAAGCCAGTGCTAGGGTATCCAGTCTTCCTTTTTAGACATTTATGGCATGTGATACTGGGCTTCCGTTTATGCTAGTGTTATGAAATGTCCTTTAAAATAAATTTAAGTAGGGAAGATAAGTTGATTTAAAAAAATCATTAGGTGTCAAGTATTAGGTGGTACATGGATATGGCAAAGACGGTGATATGCAAGTGAACACCTACTTCGGTGATTCCTCATGACAGAATAAGTTCAAAGTCCAAAATGGGGTGGCCACACTATTTAATGTTGCACCCTGCCTGCCCACTCCCAGCACTCCTGATCCCCTTTGGCCTGCTCTACGTTTTCTTTTTTCAGTAGGACTCATCACCTTCTAACATGCTATATAATTTCCTTATTTTTTTATCGTTTGCCTCTCTTTGCTATAATGTAAGCTCCCCAGGGCAGGACTCTTTTTCTGTTTTTGTTCAGTAAGTGAACAAAGTCCCTATAACAGTGTCTGATGAGTATTAGATGGTCAGTAAATATCTGGTGACTGACTGAATGAATGACCGTGGCATTCACAGTACTTTATAATCTGGTCCCACTCTGTTTTTCAGCCTCATCTCTTGCCATTCCCCCCTGCCATGTGCTACCGATACCAGCAGTTTCCCCTGCACATCATTTGAGCGCACATCTCTGTGCATTTATTCACAATTTTTCCTCTACTCTGGATAAACAATCATGGATCTAGGCAAAGATTTAGTTATAAGAATGTTCTTCATGGTTTGGGTTTGTATTAGTGAAAACTGAAACAGCTTCAATATCCATCAATAATTTATAAGTTAAAGAAATCATGGTACCTTGCATTTCGTGGAGGGCAATTTGGCAATATCTATCAAAATTACAAATGCACATAGCCTTTTACCCAGAAATTCTGCTTTTAGGAGTTTATCCCACAGATATACTTGCTCGTGTGACAAATGAGTATGTGTTGGTGAGTCACTGCACTGCTTTAGTCACTCCCATTAGACACGGGAGTGACAGAACTCATTAAATTATTATGTAGAGCTATATTTGTTGGCATGGGAGGATCATAATAGCTAACATTAATTCAACTTGCTATGTGTCAGGCACTGTGCTAAGTGTTTTTATATATTTTTATCTCATTTAATCCTCATAACAACGCCATGAGGTAGTTACTATAATAGTCCTCATTTTACACAGGAGGAAATGGACTCACTCAGAGAAGTTAATTTACTTAACCAGGGTCAGACAACTAATAAGTAGCAAAGCTGAGATGTCCGAACTATATCATGACAAAACAGTATGTTTACTGTCATCCAATTTCATTAAAAGAACCACAATGTATATGTGCATATTAAAAGATGGGAAAGAAATACACCAAAATGTTAACAGTTGGCTAGTGGCATTGTGGGTGATTTTTATTTTCTCCTTTTTACTTGAGTATTTTCTGATTTTTCTATTAAATTTTGAGGTCAACATGGAAGGAGGAAGTGAATCCAGGGGGCACATAAATTACTTGTATAATTTTTAAGATTACTAAATTTAAAAAGGCGGGTGGTATTGTGGGACAATGACACAAATATGAGGGAAGTGTTTTTAGGCTGAGAGGGAAATAGTGGGGAGGGAGAGCTTGCCCAAAGGGAAAGGGGATGACTTTTGGGGCCAAATGCAGGAGCAGGAAAGAGAACTAGTGCCAAGGGCACAAGTAGAAGGGGTAACCTTGAGGAGGAGGTACATCTTTCCCATGAGGCTGGGGGACACGCGGGTTGCGGTGAACAGGCTTGGGCGAATATACAGCGAAATGGGGAAGGCGAAGTGAGGAGGGGGAAATTGAGGGAGTTTGCATTTGGTGACCTATGCCCTGTCCTTAAAATCTAAAGCTAGGCCCTCAACTGAGGGGTCTGGGGTGAGGGTGGGGTCGGGGCTGTGAGGTGAGAGAGAGGCTTTGGAACAATGGCTGAGGGAAATTTGATACAGATGTATAAAAGGACTGCCTTGCAGCCCTTGGGGCCCAGCTGAGGTTGGCTGGCCTGGCGTTGTCGCGGAGCCAACATCATGACCTTCTCCAGCAATAGCTAGCAGCCTGGAGTGGGCAAGGGAGAGAATGCATGGAGGGGTTTTCACAGGGCTGGGGATTGGCAGAGCAGGTGCTGCCGAAGGTCAGAGGGACAGGGAGTCCAGGGGATCAACACTAGCAGAGCTAAAATGGCTGTTCGTGGGGACAACTTGGAAGGAGGAAAGGAAGCCAGGAGGTTACTGATGGCCTCTGGGAAAGGAGAGGAGAGGAAGTACAGGCTGGTGGCTGTGGAAGCCAAAGAGTGGTAGAGGGAGACCAATGAGATGCTGAGGTCAGAGAGGAGTGTTTCTGAGTTTGTGATGTTGAAGTGGTCCTCTAAGGGACCCTGAGAATAAGCAGGAAGGAGCAACAGGGAAACCGTGCACGATGAAAGGGCGCAGGCAGCATTCAAACCACTCTTACCTGATGGAGGGCAATTTGGCAATAGATATACATACTTGCTTTTGTGCACGTTGAATGTGTAAGGTGAGCAATTGAAGCATTGTCTGTAACGGCAATAGATCGGAAACAGCCTAAAAGTCCATCAGTAGTGATTTGATTAGTTAAATAAATTATGGTTTATAAAATGGAATGCTAGATAGCTGTAAAAAAAAAAAAAGAAAAAGAAAAAGGAGGAAGCTCTTTATTGCTGATATGGAATGATCTCCAGAATATATTAAGTGGCAGAAGCAAGGTGTAGAAGAGTGTGAGTAGTTTGCAATCTATTTACTAAAATATGCATAAAACATCTCTGGAAGGATACATAAAAAAACCGTTAATTTTGGTTGCCTCTGAGGAGGGAGAGCTGTTGGCAAGTGGATGGGAGTTGGAAGCTATTGGCTAAGGGACAGGGACTGGAAGGGGGACTTTTCACTTGCCTATTTCTTTTGTACCTTTTGAATCTTGAGCTATGTGAATATATTACCGTGAAAATAAAGTAACTAAAAACAATATATGCATACATAATTCGAATCTTTTAATTTGAATATTATGTATATATATAATTTGAATCTCTTTTATAGATATTAAATCATTAAAACAAAAGCACAACAAAAACTTCCACCAGAGATTTGCTTCAGACCAGTCAGTTTGCTGGGGTAATAGGTGGGAATTTAGATGAAACGAAACTGACTATATGTTGATTATTGCTGACGCTGGGTGATGGGTATATTCGGGTTTGTTTTCATTTGAAACATGAAATTGCCATTTTTGTAGATCAGAAATGGTCGAAGATCAGCAATTTCGTGTGGTTTAAGCTAACACTATTCTCACTATTTTTGTAAATTTTTCATAATACAAAAGTTTATATAATAAAAAAAAAAAAAAGAACTCCCACAAGGCCCTTGATAAGAACACTGGTGTACATTCTCATCCTGGCTCTTGCATCTCATAATTGAGTGGAAATTCCCATTCCCCCATCGACTTCTGCAACAGCAATACTGCCTTGCTGATTTCCCTTTATTATGGGACCCGGTACTGTTCTCAGGATTTTTCCTATTAACAACAATGTCTTCCCCCATCCTGTTGTGTGTTAATTGACTATTACCTTATGCTTATTGCTGGTAAGGCTCATCCTGTTCTCGAAAATTACTCCTTTAGTTTCTTATGATCACTTGACATTCTCTTCCTGCCTCACAATCTATTATTAGCAACCCTAACTAGTTTGGGACAATGCCCTTACCCAGGTTACTTATGTTTATCAATCTGGGGGCTGATATCTCTCACACATTCAGTATACATCACCGCAAAGGGCATCGGTAAGCACACTTGTGCTCAACTCTTCAGCCTCAAGTTGTTTTGCTTATGTCTGTGCTTCTTATGTTACCTCAGAGGCTATGGCGACCTCAGCCTGGCCTCGACACCTGCTAATCTGTGCCTTGTTGTCTGTCCTCAGTAGGCAGGTGGCTTTCTCTTGCTGCTTACAAGCCCAGGCAACTTTCCTATATCCCAGTCTGTCAGTCTCCTCTACTTGCATGTCTCACTGGCACTCCAAACTTAATCTTGCCCAACTTTAAGCCTCCCCTCTGCCTCCTCTGTAATGAGCTCCTTGGTCCCCCTTCCCCAGGAAGTCTGGGCTCAGAAACACCTCTGTACGCTGACAGCATCCTTTGTCACACAGAGTTGGCTTGCCTCTTTATTGGGCCCCTCCAGCCTCAGACTGTCAGCTAAGGAAAGAGACCACATCCTGTTCTCCCTTGAATATCTCACAACTATCGCTGCATTGGGCACATGGTCAAATGTACAAAATAATATATTCTTAAAATCTTGATTTGAAATACTTTCAACTTACAGAAAATAGTATGCAAAAATAGTAAAAAGAACTAAAAAACTTTCACATACCTTTATCAAGATTCATCGGTTGTAAACTTCTCATTACATTTGCTTTATCATTCTCTCTCCCTCTCTTTCTTCCCCACAACACACACTTTTTTCTGCAGCACTTGAGAGTAAGTTGCAGACATCATGTCCCTTTGCTCCTTAATACTTTAATGTGTGTTTCCCAAGAACAAGTACATTTTGTTATATAATCATAGTGGAGTTATCAAATTCAGGAAATATAACATTGATACAGTATACTATTATATAGTCTACAGTTCATATTTAAATTGTAATTGTCCCGATAATGTCCTACATAGCTATTTTTTTCTTTATCATCTATGATCCAGTCTAGGATCACATGTTGTATTTGGTTATGATGTCTCTTAATTATCCTTAAATCTGGAACAGTCCTCAACCTTTTGTTGTCTTTCATGACATTGACATTTTAGAAGAGTATAAGCCAATCAATTATTTTGTAGAATGTCCCTCTATTTGGGTTTGCCTCATGGGACCTCATGATGAGAGTTCAGGTTATGCATTTTGGGCAGGTGTGAAATATAAAAAGGCACGTGATAATTGTTGCTGATGTTCACTTTGATTCCTTGCTCAAGATGATGTCTGCCAGGTTTTTCCACTATAAAGACACTATTTTTTTTTTTACTTAGTAACTAACATGCGGGGGAGATACTTCAGGACTATGTAAATATCATGTTTTTCATAAACATTTCAGTCACTAGTTTTAGGATCCATTGATGACTCTTGCCTGAATCAGTTATTACTTAGGTGGCTGCCAAATTATAATTTTCAAAATAATACATATGCACTGGTTAAAGGGACCACATATTTGTCCTACAGAAGAGATGCCTCCTGTGGTAGGCCAGCAGCCTCTGGCTGGCTGGAAGTGGAGGAGTTTAGAGCCTGGCTCTAAAGCATATGATCTTTTATAGCACTTGGAAACCTTAGATGAGTTGGTTCTCCTGCAAGCCCTCTGGCCTTTATCAGGGCCCAAAATGGACTCCATGGCTTTCCCAAGATAGTCTCCATGCTGAGGGCTAGCAGCAGCTGTTTGCTCAGTAGGCCCCATGCCTGCCTGCTCTTGCTATTTTCCATCAAACTTGAAAGCAGACAGGGCAAAGGGGGGCACTTGTACTTTCCATTTGGACTTATTTGAAAAATATGGAATGGAATTCTGTATTCCACACAAGCTCTCCTGCCATTCCAGAGACCCACGTTTTGAGGTGCTTGGATTAAGGCGTCATTTTCATTTGGATACATGTACAGAAAAGGAAGGGGCACCGTGTCTACACTGAGTGCAGAGGGAAGTGTGTGGCAAAGCTATTTCTGTTTGGGAACTGTTAGTTTCCTGGGGCCACCGAGATACAGGACCACAAACTGCGTGGCTTAAAACAACAGAAATGTATTCTCTCACAGTTCCAGAAGCTAGGAGTTTGAAATCAAGGTGTTGGCAGGGCTGTACTCCCTCAGAAGCTTGTAGGAGAGGACCCTTCCTCACCTCTTCCAGCTCTATTAGCCCTAGGCAGTCCTTGACTTGTGACTACAACGACTCCAATCTCTACTTCCCTCTTCATATAGCTGCCTTACCTCTGTGCCTGTCTGTGTATTCACATGGTGTTCTCTTCTCTCTGTGTGTGTCCGTGTCCAAATTTACTTCTTCTTATATGGATACCAGTCATATTAGGTTAGGGCCCACCCTAATTACCTCATCTTAACTTGAATACATGTGAAAAAATTTTATTTCTATATAAGGTCACATTCACAGGTACTGAGGGTTAGGACCTCAACATATCTTTTGGAGGGACATGATTCAATCCATAATAGGAACCTTACCTGAAATCCAACCATTTTGAGAACAGACAGTGGAGTGCTGTTCTCTGTAATGCTTAGCCCAATGAGCAGAATTCTCTGTCTCTCCTGCTCACTCTGGTTTTAGTTGGCTTGCCAACATGTAAGGAAGAAAAATGAGACAGGCAGAACATACTCAGCCCCCTTCAAATAGACTTAGGCCATAATTTTCAAATGATCACAAAGCTATTCACGTAACCATTACATAGAGAACAATAATAGAGAACAATCACCGTCTGCAGAGCTCTCGCCTTTTCATTCCCTCATACAATTCTAATAATCACTTTATGATATAAATATATTTGTCACCATTTGATAGATGGGGAGCATGAGTCCCAGAGAGGCAAAGTGGCTTCCCACAGGTCACGCAGCTACTGACTTAAAAATTCCATGCAAGGCAGGATCATGTCTGTGATGCATATAGCCTAGCCCTATGGTAGGCACGCAGTAAATATTTGTTGGCTGAATGAGGGAATGAATGACAAAATCTGGGACCACAGCTCTGATCTTCATTTCCTGATCTATTACTCTTTCCATTGTACCTCATGAATAACTGCAGACTGAGGTGTGGTCCCAAGACAGTGATTGGGATATAGATGTAACTGGGTCAATTTCAGATTCTCTTGCTATATTTGATAACCTTCTAAATTCTGTGGCAATAAGCATGTCAATCTGTAATTGATTCTTATTCCTGCTCCACACCTGATAAACTGATCAAGAAGCCATGTTATCAAGATATTTAAGCCATTAGCTTCTAATTTTACTTGAAGTGCATAACATTTGTCTAAAATTATGTTTGCACTGAAGGAAGGCCTTATCACATGAAGAGTTTTGTTATAACAATGTATCAAGGAAGTAAAGAATTCAGCATGTTACCTTCATATCTTTGAAATGGAGTATTGATGTTCCCTTATGCCCATTTCGGGTCTCCATCAGTATCACTGAGGCAGCCGGGAAAGATCCATTTGGCCCACCCAACAAGGACTAATTAACAAGCTACTGTGTGCCCAACTAGGCCAGGTACTGGGGGAGAAAGAAGAGAAGGAAGCTCTCTCAAGGAGCTTCCAGTCTAGTGAGCAATGTGGCATCCACGTGGGAAATAATGAGTAGAGCAAGGAGAAGGCTAACATTTGCTGAGCATTTGTTAGGTGCCAGGTACTTTACAAATGCTGTAAAGCAGGTATTGCCCCCATTTAACAAACCAGCAAACTAAGGGGCAGAGAGATTTAGACAACTTGCCCAAGATCATGTTGCTAGTAAGTGGCAGAACTAGGATTTGAACGCAGGCCCCTCTGACTCAAAGTAAGAGAATACTATGAGACAATTTATAGTCAGGTGCTAGTCTGCGTGGGTCAGATGAGATGTACTGAAGAAGTTTCCGAGAAATGCATGGCAAGCATGAAGGCCAAGATGGGGACTATGAGAGACAGATTGTGTCAGGAATCAGACAGCCTGCAGCAGGTGCTCCAGTTCCAAATCCCTTTATAACCTGCCCATTACAACCACCTATTCCCATAGAAGAGCTCAGGCGTTGTCCATCTCCTCTTCAGGTGTACTTCGGGAGGTGGGGCAGGGAAGCTGGTTCAGATTTCTACATGGAACTCAATCTGCTCCCTCTCAGAGGCTAGCTGAACTGTTATTCAGCCAAGTGCCTGGCCTCTTGGGGCAGTTTCTCTGTGCGTCTCAACCCCAAAAGCACAACTCGCTCTGAACTGAGAGGAGCCTCTGTGCTTTGTGTGGTGGCTGGTGCCTCTCATTTCAGAACCACAAGATTCCCACACTCTCCTGGCCTGCCCTCTCCCTCCTTCCTACCCTTCTGCTTCTAGTCACATCAAACAGGTGAAAGGAATTTAACATGCTTATGCTTTTTTTCATGGCAGGGAGAAGAGCTGCCTTAGTCACATATAGAAGTTTCCCAGTCTGCTCAAGCCTTTACCAATGGAATTGTTCCATCTGAAACATCAGATCCATAGATTAAAATAAAAGAAGAGTACATGAATTCTCTGACATACCCCCCGCAACCTCCCCATGGAGAAATTAAGAAGGAGAAGAAAAAGTTTGATCCTAAGTCTGTAGTTCTAGTTCTCAAGAGTCAAGGAGTTACAGTGTATGGGGTGGGGTGGGGTGGGCTTCTCTCAAAAGAAACATTGGATAGATGAAGGATTTTGTAGGGCACTTAAAATAGATGCAGGTTTGTGCTTGAGGTTTTTTTTCAAACTTCTTAATTTGAAATAATTATAGATTCACAGGAAGTTGCCCTTCACCCAGTTTCCCCCAATGATTATATTTCACATAATTATAGTACTGAAAGGACGAGTCGACACCAGTTGACGATCCACCGGAGAGAGCTCGTTTATTAGGCAGCACACACACATATATATAGGGCTTTAAGGGAAAGCTGATTGGTTTAAAATACAGTCCCTATTTAGCATACCGCATGGGGCTTGGGGGGGAGCTGATTGGCGTGCGATTCACACCTGCGGGAAGGAGAATGCAGAAGAGAAGGGCAACCAGTGCCATGATGGGGTGCGGCCGAGAAGGGCTTATGTGATCAGGGTGTGATCGCTTGGGGCATTTGAGTTCTTACATTCCTCCCTTTTTCTTGTTTTAGGAAAGGGGACGTTGAAGTCATCGAGCTACTTCCTGCTGAACTGGGGCATTGTGGTGGGGGGCAAAGGCAGGAAGGTACATAAATACCCATTATGGGGCCGAGCCCGTGGCGCACTTGGTAGAGTGCTGCGCTGGCAGCGCGGCGACGCTCCCGCCGCGGGTTCGGATCCTATATAGGACTGACCGGTGCACTCACTGGCTGAGTGCTGGTCACGAAAAAACGACAAAAAAAAAAAAAAAACCCATTATGAAACCCCAAAGGAGGGTGGAGAAAAAGGGGAGAAGTCCATAAACGTTCCTTGAAGCCACAAGTCGCACATGCACTGGTTCCATTGTTTGTAGTCGGAGACTGGAGGGGGCAACCAGGCGTCGGTGGCGAGGGCGTGTAGGAATGCATTTCCTCTGTAAGGTGGGACCTCTTCAGCATCGGCTGAGGTGCTCACGAGATGAGGCGAGGGGTTCATCAGTATCTAGGAGCGGGTAGTTTCTAAGTAAAAGCTGGTTAAAGGCCTGATTAGAAATTTTTCCCGGGGCCGGCCCGTGGCTCACTCGGGAGAGTGCGGTGCTGATAACACCAAGGCCCCGGGTTCGGATCTCATATATGGATGGCCGGCTCGCTCACTGGCTGAGCGTGGTGCTGACAACACCAAGTCAAGGGTTAAGATCCCCTTACCGGTCATCTTTTTAAAAAAAAAAAAAAAAAAAAGAAATTTTTCCCACTTGGGTTTGAAGAAACCTAATGATGCAGGGCAAGAAAAGGCAGGTTATGAGGATAATGATTAGAGGTCCCAAAATGGGCCAAATCCAAGTTAGGATAGGGTTTAAGATAAAAGAAGAAAAGGGGTCAGAACTGGATGTGGTTCGTAGCTGGAAGCTAAGTCGGTGAGTTTGATGATGTTTGTTTCTACTAGACCGGATTCATTGATATAATAACAGCATTCTTCCCTAAGGAAGATGCAAGTACCTCCTTTTTCTGCGGTGAGGAGGTCTAGTGCTCTACGGTTTTGGAGGGTGACCTGAGCTAAAGAGGTGATTTGTCTCTGTAGAGAGGAAAGAGTTTCGGCAGTGGAAGTTAGAGCCCCTTCAAGTTTAGTATTGATGTCTTTGACCGCCCATAAACTGTGTCCTAAGGCTCCTCCCGACAGGCCGGCTCTGACAGCTGATGTTGTTAGGGAAATACCAACCATGATTGGGAGGAAGGCGGCCCCTTTTTGTTTTGAGGGTGGATGAAGAAGATTGAACAGTTCTGAACTGGTGTACAGAGTGAGTTGAGGGATGGTGGTGACAGGAAGGCATGGGGCAGTAAGATTAGACTGGATGGAGGTAGAGAGGGTTCCATTGCACCAGAAGAAAGAGCCTGTTGGGGAGAAGGTGTGGTTATAAATGGTTGAGGAAGGGAAGCGTTTAAGGGGATGGCCGCCAGGAGCAGTCGCATGAGAGAAAACAATTTCCAGGAGAGAGAGAGAAAGATGAGTGTTTCAGAAATGATCTGTTGCCAGGTGTAAATGGGTGACCCTGGGGAGCTAGCAGAGGGGCCTGAAAGCTCCCTGGGTGAAATGAAAAGAACAGGAGAAGGCCAAGGAGAAGGTTCATGTCTCCGGAATTGGGGGTAAGGCTGAGGTCCGGGATAGGCGGAGTTTGAAAGGGTTGGTAGGATGAGGGATACACTTAAAAGAATGGTGTGTTAAGTTCTTTTGCAGCTTGTTATTGGAGTTCTCGGTGGCCGAGGGCAGATCCTGAGTGTAAGGCTTCAGCCTGGAAATATGAATCCATGGAGTAACATGGTTACCTGGCAGGGCAAGTTTAGCAGCAGTTGGAGTGCAAAGGATGACAGGACATGGGCCTTCCCACTTAGGGGTTAGGGGGGTTTTGGGTTCCGGGGAAGTGTAGAATACTAATTGGCCTGGGCTGAGTGAAAGGTTATTTTTGGAAAGTGACGGATCTGGAAGTAGCCAGTCCTGGTACTTCCATAATTCGGTGCGAAGGTGGGAGAGCAAGGGTAAGGCCATGGTGGGTGGTATGGGCCCTTCAGTTGCTGTGATCCCCGGGGGTAGGAGGGGCCTACCATACATGACTTCAAAAGGGGAAAGATTGGAGGGCCTTTTTGGGAGAGCTCTGGTCTTGAGTAGAGCGAGAGGTAGAAGACAGACCCAATCAAGATGTAATTCCAGAGACAATTTGGTTAGTATGTCCTTTAAGGTTCTGTTGGTTCTCTCTACCTTTCCAGATGCCTGAGGTCGGTAAGGGCAATGTAGGTGCCAGGGGAGAGAGAGTGACTGGGAGAGTTTTTGTATTATCTGGGTGGTAAATTCAGGTCCATTGTCAGATTGAATGGAAGTGGGCATCCCAAATCGTGGGATGATTTGGGAAAGGAGAGTCTGGGCTACGGTGGAGGCCTTTTTATTGGATGTTGGGAATGCCTCTACCCATCCTGAAAAGGTATCAACAAACACCAAGAGGTATTTGAGGCGCCAGACAGAAGGCATGTGCGTAAAATCGACTTGCCAGTCGGCTGCGGGTGTGAGACCTCTGGCCTGGTGGGAGGGGTATGGCCCAGGTTTGAGAGGGGTGTTAGGATTGGTACGCTGGCAGATTGTGCATGAGGAGGAAATTTTTTGCAAGAGGGCTTTGTCAGATGGGGTGATTGAGAAGAAGGCTTGTAAAAACTGGGATAAAGCTTGGGGGCTAGAGTGAAACAGGTCATGGAGCAAGCAAAAGAGAGAGGACTTATCATCATTAGGCGGTTGAGGCTGAGAGGGTGTCTGTGAACCTTGGGAGCCGTATGGAAGAATGGGAAGTTAGTTTTGTGTCTGTGGGTGCATTGCCGCAGTGCGTGCGGCGAGGTCAGCCTTACAATTCCTGCGAGTGATTGGGGAATCGTCCCTCTGGTGGGCTCTGCAATGAATGACTCCTAATTCACAAGGTAAATGGGATGCCTCAATTAATGTGGAGATTAAAGCTGAGTTGGTGATTGTGTTACCCTTGGTGTTAAGCAGACCGCGTTCTTTCCATATGGCGGCATGAGAGAGAAGTATATGAAAGACATATTTGGAGTCAGTGTATAAGTTAAGAGTTCTTCCTGCAGCTAGAACGCAGGCTCGCGTGGCGGCAATAAGTTTGGCCTGCTGGTTGGTAGTACCCTTGGGTAAAGGTTGGGCCTCTATAACCGAATCAAGGGAGACTATGGCATACCCTGCGTAATGAGTGTTTCCTTCCTTGAATGAGGACCCATCCGTGAACCATGTGAGATCAGCCTGAGATAGGGGTCCCTCAGTGATAGAAGAGCGGTAAGGTATGAAATTTTGAAGGCTTTCTATGCAGCTGTGCAAAGGGGTGTTGGGGGAATCTGGTATAGGCAGTAGGGTGGCCGGGTTTAGGGGTGGGCAGGTAGTGAAGGATAGGGCAGGATTTTCCAGAAATGAGGATAGCAGGGTTAGGATTCTGGAAGGTGGGAGGGATTGGAGAGCCTTATAGGTAAGGAGGTCTTTGAGGTGATGTGGTGAGAGAATGGTGAGAGGTGCCCCAAATGTTAATTTGGATGCCTCCTTATGCAGTAACTACCCTGCTGCTAGGGCTCTTAGACAGGGTGCCCAGCCTCATGCAGTGGGGTCCAACTGTTTTGATAGGTATGCTACGGGGGCAAAGGAAGGGCCTGACAAATATATTTGGAAGGGTCTTTTAGTTTTATGCCTACAGGGGAACACTGGGCCAGAGCAGGGCTGGCAGTGTCCCAAACTGTGGGGTTAACAAGGTGCGTTAAGATGGGTAAGGACTTCTTTGGAGGGGTGGGATTAGTAGGATCTTGGGCTTGAACTAGCGCTAGGAGGAAGGAAACGGGGGAAGAGGAAGAGGACAGGGGCAAAGTAATGGAGACTTGAAGCCGTGATAGAATGTCCCAACCCAACAAGGGGACGGGGCATTGTGGCATGACTGGAAAGGAATGGGAGAAAACGGATTGAGTGCCTTGAAGGCAGCAGGTTAAAAGAGGGGTTTTGGGGGGGAAAGATTTGTTAACCTCCTACCCTGACTATAGGAGAGCTGCTGGAGGTGGTGGGGTCTTTATATTCCCTTAAGACCGAAAAGGTGGCTCCAGTGTCCAGGAGGAAAGATATTGGGTGGCCGTCCACAACCATGGATACCCTGGGCTCCTGCTTTGTTATAGAGATGGTCGGGAAGGGCCCAAGGCTCCGTCAGTCCTCCTCAGCGAGGCCCACCATAGGTGGAGTCCACGGTTCAGGGGACTGTGGGGCAGTTGGTCCCTCACTCCTTCGGGCGAGGGGGCAATCAGATCCCCAATGTCCCTTCTTTTTGCATTTTGGACAAGGAGTGGTGGGTGGCCTGGGGGTGGGGCAAGCCTTTGCCCAATGCCCTTCCTTTCCACATTTAAAGCAGGCTCCAGGTGGAGGCTTAGAGGTGGAGGCTGTGGGAGGGCGCCCAGGGGGTTTGATAAGCTGGGCCAACATCTGGAAGTTGGCGTGGTCGGACTTTTGTTTTCAACGTTCCTTTTCCTCCTCCCGATTATGAAAAACCTTGAAGGCCACTGACAGGATTTCGGTCTGAGGGGTTGCAGGACCCTGCTCTAATTTTTTAAGTTTAGTTTTAATGTCGGGGTAGGATTGGGCCAGGAAATAGGTCATAAGGACATGCTGGCCATCTTCTGAGTTGGGGTCTAAGTTAGTGTATTGTTGAAAGGCCTGAGTTAATCTATTGAGGAACTCGGAGGGAGTTTCCTCCTTTTTTTGGACAATTTCTTGAATTTTTTGGAAATTGATGACCTTGCGAGCCGATTTTTTGAGGGCAATTATTAAGCAAGAGGCAAAATGGTCTCGAGCCTGGATTCCCTGGGCTGTGTTATAATCCCAATTAGGTTCCTGTTCTGGGGCTGCTTGGGGGCCTGGCGGGTGATTCGGATTGGTACGATGGGTGTCAATGGCATGGGTTTGGGCTGTATCCCAGACCCTGTGGCGTTCCTCGGGGAGGAGGGTATTGGTTAGGAGCATAAAGATGTCATGATGTGTGAGGCTGTAGGTCTGCAGGATCCATTGGAATTCTTTAATGTAGGTGGTAGGGTCGGTAGAGAAAGAGCCTAGTCTTTTTTCTAATTCTGTAAGGTCAGCTAGGGAAAAGGGAACATGGACCCTAACTACTCCTTCAGCCCCAGCTACCTCACGTAGTGGGGCAATTGTTAAAGGGGCGGGGGGGGTCCTCGGGAATGGGTGAAAGGGGGGCTTAGTGGGTCAGGAGTAGGGGAGGGTAAAGACAGAGGAGTGGATGGCACAGGAGGTGCAGAAGGTGACGGGGGAGGAGGAGATCAGTAGGGTGGGGGGTTCATCAGCAGGGTCGGAGGTGTAAGAATCAAGGGGTGACTGTGAAGATGGTTTACAGGCTAAAAGGACTTGAGAGGGAGCACAGGAGGAGCAGAGAGTGGGGTTCTGAGCCAAGAGGCGAAAAGCCTCGATGTAGGGGATCTCCTTCCATTTTTTTAGGCACTGGCAGTAGTTAAAGAGGTCTCGTAGAATGTTAGGATCTAGTGTGCCCTCAGGGGGCCATGTGTTTTGATTATCTAAAGGATAATAAGGCCAATCTTGTGTACAGAATTTGGTGAGGAGTTTGGGCTTAATATCCGGCCTGAGGGAAAGGTTGGTGAGGTTTTTCAGAAGGCATTGAAGTGGAGAGTCCCCTAGGGAGGAGGAGGAAGCGCCCATTCTGGTCTCTTAATGGGAATTTAGACAGAAATCTGACAGAGATTAGTGATAAGACAGATCCTTCGGCCGGTTGGGAAAGGCAGGATCCTAGAGAGTGTCCCCAGTAGGTCACGTCAGTCCCGGCAGGTTCAGGTACGAACCAGGAGGAGAGAAGGGAGGTGTGGGTCGTCACTCAGACCTTCACTTCTCTAGGGCAAAAGCCTGGTGCCTGAAGGAACCTAGCGCTAGGAATTTCTGGTCAGGTCCTGGACCCAGGAGGTGGAGAGAAGAGAGTGGTGGACAGGAGGGCGAAAGAGAGAAGGAGAGAACAGAATGGGGCTTTTAACCTCCAAAAATGAAAGTAAAAGTTTACCGGGGCTTTGGAACCTGTTATAGTTTGGGAATTTATGGTGGTCGTGAAGACCATGATGGGGTGGGGTATGGGCGTTAGGGGCTACCGTCGATCATGGCTAGACTGCCTGTGGTAGCCTGAAAAAGGGCTGGTGCCCTTTAGGAAAGGGGGCTTAGCTAATGATGAGCCAGTGGTGAGTGGAAGGAGCCAGCACCGAAAAGAATGGACGAGGGTGGACCGTCAGTGGTGAGCAGTGGAAGGGAGGCCAGTCCTGGCGGGACGGAGTTCCCGAGGGGCGACTCGAAAAGTGCTGCTGCTGCAATTCGAAAAGTGTTGCAGCTCGAGGGAGCCCTGAGGGGCGACTCGGAAAGTGTTGCCGCTGCGATCCGAAAAGTGTCACTGCTCAAGGGGAACTCTGTCCTGGGTTTCGGCACCAAATGAAAAGGACGAGTCGACACCAGTTGACAATCCACCAGAGAGAGCTCGTTTTATTAGGCAGCACACACACATATATATATAGGGCTTTAAGGGAAAGCTGATTGGTTTAAAATACAATCCCTATTTAGCATACCACATGGGGCTTGGGGGGGAGCTGATTGGCGTGCGATTCGCGCCGGCGGGAAGGAGAATGCGGAAGAGAAGGGCAACCAGTGCCATGATGGGGTGCGGCTGAGAAGGGCTTATGTGATCAGGGTGTGATCCCTTGGGGCATTTGGGTTCTTACAAGTACAATATGAAGGCCAGAAATTTGACATAGGTACAATGTGTGTGTCTAGCTCTTTGCCATCTCATTATATATATAGATTTGTGGAACTACCACTGCAATCAAGACACAAAACTATTCCATCACCACGAAGATCTCCCTCACGTACCCCTTTATAGTCACACCCACCATCCCTAACCTCTGGTAACCATTGATTTGTTCTCTATTTCTATAATTTTGTACTTAAAAAAGTATAGTTTCCATAAGAAAATGGATTGGCACCTCTAGTTTTCACAGAATCTCAGGCTCGAAGGAGAAGCTTCTCTAGCCCAGACTCACATTCCATGCCCAACTTCCCTCCGCAATGTGCCTGCCAGGTACCACACACGAACCAGAACCTTCTTGGGGATTTTAGGACCATTGAATAATTTGATATAAACATTTAGAGCAAGTACATTGTTTCCTTCCATAAACTTATTCAATAATTTGTAAAACTGTTACCTTTATTTATTTATTTTGGTAGCTGGCTTCTACAGGGATTGAACCCTGAACCTTGGTGTTATCAGCACCACACTCTAACCAGCTGAGATAACTGGCCAGCCCTTTACCTTTAGATTAACTATTACAAAATGCCACCTTACATCCTTGTTTCCCCATCACACACTGTCCTTTCCCAAACAAGCATCTCCTTTTTCTGTTCCTTTTACTAAATGAGAGGGATGAGGTGCAGGAAGCCTGGAAGCCTCACAGAAAATTCCAGAAATCCTTTCCTTAACTACAGATTAAATAGTGTGGCCTCCAACAATTGGAACCTTTCAAATGAAAGTGGTTAGTTCTTGGGCTGATTGTGAGTGTGTAATCTACATGATATCTATAAGGCTCATTCCTCGAGATAATCTGACCTGCAGCCCAACTCCCCAGAACTCCTTTGTGGGTAAGAGAGTGTACACTCTTCAGCCTGTTGTAATAACATCAGGAAAGAATGAATCAAATGAATCATGCTAGGATGGAAAGGGGCTAGTAGAAGTGGGGATTCCATGGCTAGGATTAATTTGGATTCCCCACCTCTTCTCCCCTGGACTGTTTTGACATCTTTCCACTTTTCACAAACTTGCTTTTTGCTTCACAAAGAGCACCATGCTCACTTCAACTGGACAATGGCACATACACAAAGCTATGCTCAGACCCATTAGGATGCAGTGCCCTTTAGAATAAATGACTTTAAACTAATTGAGATAGGAGGTGCTTGGCTTCCATGGGCTTGGGTTACAGGACACACCTCTGAGTTGCAAGCCATTCCCCAAAGTCTCAGGCCCCTTCCCTAGGGGAAAGTTACTGTTGCTAGTTAGACCTATTTTTGGCATCAACATGGGGAAATTGAGATGGGGGCTGGGATTATGCAAATCCAGTGGCTGGGCATGCTCAGTAGAGAAGGGTTATATAACCCTGGTAGCCAAGCATGCTTAGTGGAAGGGAGTTTATCCTTTGAATGACCTTCCACCAGGGGTGCTAAAGAGCACAGAATATTCTTGAATATGCCTGGCGCAGGATTTGACCAATGAATATGCTCCAAAAGGAAGTCAGCTGAGCATGTGCAAGACTGTGTTACATAACTGGGAACCACCCACTTAATTGAATATTTCTTAGGTAGTGAAACTATAAAAGGCGAATCCCAGTAGAAGGAGGGGTTGTTGCTCACTTTCCTATGGCCAACCCACACTTTGCTGGCTGAGGTGTGTATTAAAAATACTGGTTTAAAATGTTCTTCAATGTTTAGAAAAACATTCTTTTTTCTTATGTTTTTTTAATTAGTTTTTTCTTTTTTTGTAGAAAAACATTCTTAAAATAACTTTTAAAGTCTTATCTATTTTACCTTAGATGTGTTTTTGTTTTTGCTTGTTTTGATTCAATTCTTAGTGTTGTTCATCATATTTTTTTAGTATAAGGGCAAGGTTGGCCATAAAATGTTAAGTCCATTAGAATGTGGATAAAGTGATCCAAATAGTAACGTATGCGACAGAGGTGATACACTAAGAATTTGGTTTCATGCATTAAGATAATTAGCTTTTGTTGATCCAGTAGGTTTAGTACTTTTCAGTTGGATTACTGTTTCACACCTGCAAGTTGTGTCCAGGTTATTTGTCGTAAAGTGAGAAGTCAATCATAAGTCCTGTGGTGGCCTGTCACCGGGCCAGTTTTCGTGCCTCTTCACCTGGTCTTTTCTTGTGAGGGCAGATTGCTGTGAACTGGATCCCTGGGGCTTTGAGCCGAGAACTTCATCAGGTTCCTGCTAGAAGCTAATTAATCATCAAATCAGCTCACTGCAAAACCAAGCAGCCATGCTGATCCATTAACACAGGTCCCCAGAGTCATTAGGACAAGGAAAGAGAAGGAAATGGCCTAATCTCCTCCCAGGATTAAAGGGGAGAAGTTCCTAAGATCTAATGAGTTCCCGCTAAACTGGGGGTGTGCTCCAGGAATTAGGCTTTTTGTACCTTTTCCAGTAATATTCCTTTCAAAAGCTACCCAGAAAACAAAAGGGCCTATTGTATTTTCCAGCAGTGCTCAAGCATTTAAGGCTCCCTACTTGATGTAAGCAACTCAGAGCTCTCCAAAGCCACAGGCTAAGGCCGCCCAACTGGTTGAAAAGTGAAATAGTTGTCAGTCAACTACCTGCCCTTCCTGCCTATATGATGTCAAACTGGTCTGACTGATTTTTTAAAATGCATTTACCAGTTATTTGGGTCTATAGCAAATCTCTTTGTTCTGGGAGAGCTTGTGGTTTGTAATTTGATTCAGATGTGGGTCAATACTCACTATCAAGAGGGAATAATTTTGATAATTGTTCCAATTTTGTTTTGTTTTTTTCTGACTACTCTGAAATATTTAACTGTCTACATGATACCATAATAACTGGTTGAAAAGTGAAAAGGCCTTTCAGTGGAGCAAGTGATTGCTTGCATGATAGCAAATGGTTTTGTTTTCTGCTGTTGTTGTTGCTGAGATGACTGGTAGTTTTTGTGTTGTGTATGCATATAGCATCTCAGATTCTTTTTTTACTGGGTTGCCCCAGAAGTGAACTCCCTAACTGGGAGGAAGCATGTTATAAATCATAGACTTTGAAGCCATACAGACCTAAGTTTACTAGCTTTGGGATCTTGGAAAAGCCAAATAATATGAGGGTACTTCAAAAGTTCATGGAAAGATTCATATTATCTTTTAATTCTATTTTTCCACGAACTTTTTGAAGTGCCCTTGTATCTCTCCACTTCAGTTGTCACATCTGTAAATTGGGCATGATAGTATCTGCCTTGCGGTATTGTTGCAAGATTGTTAGGAGGCCGTTCAGGATCTCCTCTGTGCCGGCAGTCAGTGCTTTTTAGCTTTTAATGCACATACAGATCACCTGAGATCTTGCTAAAATGCACACACTGATTCAGTCGGTCTGGGGTGAAGCCTGAGGTTCTCTGTTGCCAATAAGCTCACAGGTGATACCCGTGCTGCTGGGCCAGGGACCATACTTGGAGTAGCAAGTGTCTAGACATCATTTGCAAAGTGCCTAGCACAGTTAGTGCTCAATACGTGGTCACCCCAGAATAGTTCAATCACTCATTTAAAAGTGAATGAGAAGAAATCCATCTGCCAGTAGCTATGTTCCCATAGCCTTTACAAAGTCTGTCTCATCAAAATTGGCCATGGTTGATAATTTCTGAAGGCAGGTGATGAGTACATAGGATGAGTTCATTATACTATTCTCTCAGCTTTTGTAAATGATTAAAATTTTCCATAATAAAATTTTTAAGTTAAAAAAAAAAAGGATTTCAGGGCAGTGAAACTACTCTGTATGACACTGTACTGGTGGATACATGTCATAGTACGTTTGTCCAAACCCACAGAATGTACCACGCCAAGAGTGAACCTTAATGTAAACTATGGACTTTGAGTGATAATGACATGTCAATGGGTGTTGGTGGATTGTAACAGATGTACCACTCTGGTGGGGGATGTTGATAATGGGGGAGGCTGTGCATGTGTGGGGGGAGGAGGGTATATGGGAACTCTCTGCACTTAATGCACAATTTTGCTGTGAACCCAAAACTGCTCTTAAAAAGTCTATTTTTTTAAAAAACACAAGCAAACAGAAGACCCTTTTCCTCACAGCCTGAGAATAGCAGAAGATACAGGTTACCTAGCACAGCTCCAAAAACATGTTCATTAGGAGAGTGCTTTCATTTAAATTCTCCAAATAAATCCATTCCTCACCTTGCCTCCCGAGACTGATGACGGTGCAAAAGTAATTTACTGTGGGATTTCATGTGTGTGTGTGTGTGTGTGTGTGTGTGTGCCACATTTGCATTCAGCCATCTATCCCAGTGGTTAGCACATTTTTCTTAACATTAGCACAGCTCACACTACTTCGTTTTGTCAAGACAGATTTTGCACTATTTTTCTCTACATTGGTAGACTAAAATCTGCCTACATCCTCATGAAATCATTTCATTTATTCTTTTCACTTTATTGCAGCAGGCCTTTCTCCGTCTGCCTGGATAACATCCTGAACTGCCTAGCTTGTGTGTTCATCAAGCCCGTGATCCACAAAGCAATCACCTAGCTAATTGGAAAATACATTTAGTGAGCTGGACATTCCCCCACCATCATCTTCCTTGAACTGGGCCCAGTTTTTATTAGGCGCTGAAGCTGACATAACCCAAGATAGGTGTCACTTTAATTTGTTGAACGTTTTTTGATTAACTGAAATGATGGGCAAATCGGAGAAAAACTAAATGAACAAAATAAAGGAAACAGCGAGCTTGAGTTTAGTCCATTTGCACTTTTGTTCCCTTGGTCATGTAAAGCCTCTCCAAACCATTGTCCTAATTTATTTCTCTGCTTTCTGCTTGTGGCTCACTTAAAGGGTCTTTGATGTGGCAACAGGACAAGGCCTCATCCTAATGCTCCGTAGCTGGGTCAACTCTTTGTTATTCTGTGTGGTATTTAATCCTGGAGACTAATGTTCCGTTCTGGTATGTTGTTTATCACTTCCAAATTATAGGTGTAGCAAATATTTTCCTAATGAAATAATCACTAACTTGACATTCTGCTGCTGGGATAATGCAGCTAGGCTCTGCTGGACTCCTCCACTTGAATCTTTGAATGTAGCTACATGGTCCCAGTTCCTCCACTTCCCAACTTCTTTTAAGTCTAAATTGTTCCATTTAGACAGTCTCTCTCTAAATGTCAGGGCTTTAGGTTACACTTGAAATCTTCAATCTCTTTCATAATAGCAAAGTTTTGAAACCTTAGTGTCTATTTCCATATGCATGTGGAAACCCTGTAGGTATTTCCTCAGCAGCTGCCATAGTCTTTCCACGTAATTGTTCAATGAATGAAAATATCTTTTCATTCAGACACTCATTTCCAGAATCCCTTCTAGAAACCTGAAACTTTACATGCTGATTTTGTGCAATTCCTTTTGAAGTGAACTCGGGTGACAGAACTGTGCTGGCCTAACGATTTTGAGGTGGCAGAAACACCTGCAGTGATAGATAATTACAACTACTGCCGTGTCTCCTGCTGTGCATTTCCTGTTTGCTAGCTGCTTTCAGGATGAATCATATTTGTTTTCACGACTCTTTCTTTACCTCTTCCCTGATTAAACTTTATAATGCTGTGGCCCTTTGGCTAGCTTGGCTCTTTCCTCATTAGCTTATGTTCATCTCCTTGAATCATGGCAGTAAAAAGTTTTCACGGTAGACAGGAAATAATGGAATGCACATCAGTCTCAAATATCTACCTAGACATTGTTTTTAGTACTCCTCACCTCATGGCTCACTCCTCCTGGCCTTTTCTTGCAGACCCCACTCCTCTCTGTATGTGAATGAAACTCACCCTTCCAGAGCCAGCTCAAGTCCCAGGTCTCAGATATACTCTCACAAAACTTATTTACATATAAAAGAATTAAAGTTTTTGCATAAAGACTGGAAGTATAAACTAATAAAAGTGGTCACAAGTAGGGGGTTGGGCGGACAGGGATGATGAATTATTTTTCAATGCATACATTTTTATAATTTTTGATTTTTGAAACATATGACTTACCTATTCAAAAAGTTAAAAAATGAATTGGGGGGAGGGGGAGAGGGAGGGGAGGAAAAGGAGGAATTGATAAAGGGACAAGAAAATCAACTATATTGTATATTGATAAAGTAGAAAAATAAAATTTTTTTTAAAATGAATTAACTCCCTTGGTAAATTAAGAAACTCAAGACATTTCTAGCTTATATATTTTGCTGTTCTTATTTTTCCTATTTAACTCACAGGAATATGAGACAACTTTAGGAAATAGAGCTAAAACTTTGAGTTCCTCAGAGGTAACCAATAAATGTTTAAATCAATGTGAAATTCAGGTCTCCATTTTCTTTTATTTTTTTTAAAGTAATTTCTGTTCTTTACAATGTGTTATCACACACACACACACACATACACGTATGTGCACACACACACACACACACACACACACACCACACACAGAGGACTTGATGGATAGAGAAACAAGCAGCATAGCCTCCAAGCGTAAGTTTTTTTACAAAGTTCAAAGTAGATTACATTTATGTGCTTTTCAGTCATTGAAACAATGTACAGACATGATCCATTTAATGATTTATGCTCCCCAAATGGTTAAACAGTGAGGATTTTCTGTCAAAGTAGACATAAAAGCTTTTAAGAAGCAGAGTACTGTTTCCTGCAAAAAACCAACCTCAGACATACATTTGTGTTTACATATATTCCTTGAGAATACTACAGTCAGTAGCAGTGCATAAGTTCATTGTGTAAAAAGATCTGAAAGATGATTTTCAAGAGACTCTTAATGCATTGTGCTTTCAGATAAAAGTCCTAAGACAAAAGATCATTTACTATGACAATAACAGTTAAAACTGCATATATATGTTAGAGATCAGAAGAGGCTATAAAGAAATGTAAATAGTTGTGCTTAGGGGACTTTTTTGGTAAAGTTGTTTTAATAATAAATAAAAACTTAAAAAATGTCTCAGTGACTGATATAAAATAGACACAGGTATCAAGGATTTTCTATACTTGATATTTTCAAAGATGAAAAATCTTCTCTACATAGACCACTTGGTATCTGGTAATCCCAATCTGGTCAAGTCACAGTCGGGGCAGGAAAGGGACTTGGGAGAAAAAGTGATTTTTCCCACTATTAACATAAAGCGTTAACCAGAGTAAAGCCAGGGTGAACCAACTAACTAAACAAATGGTTACCTTCCTTTGGAACTCTGAGACCAAACAGAGAGATCACCCTACTTCTATTAGGTTTTGTAAAAAACCCATATGCTTGGTGTCTGGACCACAACTCATTCTGAAATTCGCAAGGTGAATATGTCCTGTCTTCTGTGAGACACTAGGATAAGCATGATCCCTTAGTACCTCATACTTTTTTACCCTCCACACGTTAACTATAAAACTCTTATTTTAGAAACACCATGGCAACTGTTTATAATTATAGAGGGCAAGGCATAATTTACATAGTAATGCTGATGTTCTTAGCTAGGAAATAAATGTAATTTTATTTTTAGGCTGGTCAGTTTGCTCTTTTAGGCTTTTAACTTTGAAGGACACATGACCCTTAACAATCAAAGTAAATTAGAAAAAAGATGAGAAAATAACAAATGTTTTAATTAAAGTCTTTCACACAACAGGTATAGATATAAAAAGAATTTCTTCAAATAATTTCCTAGGTGTCACTCAGAAGCATTCTTGCTGTCTAACAATATGCTGGAGTCCTTCCAATAAAATTATAGAGTAATTTAAAATATATATTATACATCTGCAATTATTTGAAATCATTCAATAGTTTGTAGCGTGTTAATGGAGTGAAATAGAGATAAAAGGCAGTCCACATTCATATTTTCAAGATAAATTTACTTCAGAAGACAACTGAAATCCTCGCTCATGTTCTAAGTATAGCCATTGTGATAAGACCTGAAAGAAAAAAAAGGAGAACATTTAAAGACATGCATTTTACAAAATCTTCCATTCAATAGGCAATTGTTTGGACCTCAATGACCAAATAAAATATAGCATATAGGCAGGTACTCTACCAAGAATTCAAAGTCAATTTGAATTTAGTTGATATTATACAGAAGAAATCCGATTTACAGCAATGGGCAGTCACTGGATAGATTTAATTAAATCACTAATGTCTTCCCATAGCTAATTTAACCATCAAACATACCTCCTACTTTATCCAGTCACATCAGCTATAATAATAGCAGACATGACATTTTAAACTGTCGATAAAACCAGCAGACTTCGTCAACAGAAACACTGAAAGCCTATTTGTATCCCAGGGCCCTAGGGCTACAAAGAGACAGAAGCATAGTATTCCTGCTTTGCTTGTCTCTTTTGAAGAGACTCCATATACTTGTGTAAAACCATACAAATTTAATAAGAATATGTGCAGTCCTAAATGAGTGGGGAGTAAAGTGAGTGGCAAGAAAGTACAGAAATGGAGAATGATCACATAGGACTGGGCCAGTCAGAAAAGTTGCTGCCAAAGGTAAAAGCTGAGATAAGCGTTAAAAGATGGTCAGGAAAGATATAGAACAAGATGGGCAGTCATTTCAGGAGAGTGAACGGCACCAGCAGGGTCCTGGAGGGAGGATCAGGACTCTAAATGAGCTTTTCTGGAATCAATGAATAGACTAACGGGCTCTACTAAAGGATTTATATAAGGAAGCAGCTAGACAAGACTGGCTCAGAGAAGTCTCAAACAGACTGTGGAGTTTTAAATGCCCGGCTATGGAGTTTTACTTTATCCTATGGACTACAGGGAACCACTGAAGGTTTTTGAGTAGGGCGTGGTCGAGAAACCAAAACAGAAAGGATATCAATCCAACAGCAATGTGTTGGATGGTTTTGGGGGAAAAAGGATGAGGGGAAGGAACCGGGAGAGAAGGAACACAGACAGAAGGTAGGGAGACAATTTAGAAGACTTTTTTTTTTTTTTAAGATGACCGGTAAGGGGATCTCAACCCTTGGCTTGGTGTTAGCACCATGCTCAGCCAGTGAGCAAACTGGCCATCCCTATATAGGGATCCGAACCCGTGGCCTTGGTGTTATCAGCACCGCACTCTCCCGAGTGAGCCATGGGCCGGCCCTATAAGACAATTCTGAAAAGGAAAAAAAGAGACAGTGTGCCAAGGAATACTGAGAGAGAATACTGAAAAGTAGGCATTTAAGTAAAGGAGAGAGGAGAATCCGAGGAAAGAGTCATTCAGCACCAGAACCTGAATCCTTGACACATGGAAGGTACTAAATAAGTGTTTGTTCAACTGAAATAATTAACTAGAAGATTTCAAGCCAGGATGAATGAAAGGATGATTGAACAGGAAAAGGGAACTGGTTTAAAGAGAAAGGTTCACGATATTGAAAAAGGCAGCATTGTTCATCTTTATCACTGTAGGCACTTGTCTGTTTCCCTTGGAGCAGTTCCTAAAAGTGGAAAGGCTGTGCCATGGAATATATGCATTTTGCATTTTATACATGTTTTATACCATTGCAAATTGACAAAAGGAAAATAATTGAATAAATACAGTATTAGGTACTAGATAAATAAGCTGAAAAGAACTAAATGTGAGCCAAAAATTAAATCCTCAAATGCACCTGACTTCAACATACTTTTGAAGCAATTCTGTTTTTCTAAAAAAAAAAAAAAAAAAAAAAAAATCAAACCACCATCATCTCCCACACACATAAAACTATACACATATGCCCCAAATGCATCTTTAAAACCCTTACTTAATAAGGCTGGCCGGTTAGCTCACTTGGTAGTGCGTTGTGCTGATGACACCAAGGTCGAGATCTCAGATCCCTGTACTAGCCACCTCCCCCCAACAAAACAAAACAAAACACGCTTACCTAAGATATAAGCAGCCACTAGTTTCTGATTCACACTTAAGTGGAGGTAGAGAGGCACCAGCGATTCCACATCCCCCAGCGTAGGCAGCATCAGGGCGGCAATGCACACCACTCCCAGGAAGACAGTTAGTAAACTAGGTCCTGAGGAGACAGTTCTGTTTTCTGTAAAAAGACAAAAATCCCTGAGCTTGCTTCTAAAAACAATTTAAAACAAAAGTTCCTTCACATATATTGGCTATCACTGACCAGGATTCTGGTTTTGTCTAACACCTCTTACTCCTTCCTCATCATTCCCATTCCACGGGAACTTATTTGCTGCACTTATGTGGAAGCCCATAACTTAACTGTCCTGAGTCATTACAGGACGGAATGCTGAAAGGGCATTGTGAGGTAAGTTCCTACTGAAAAGAACAGTGGTCACCACCCCCACAATCCCACCCTAGTCAGTGGAATGTAAAGATGGTCTCTGACTTACTACAGTTCAATTTAGCATTTTTTACTTCATAATGGTGTGAAAGCGATACACATTCAGTAGGAACTGTACTTGGAGTACCCATATGACCATTCTGCTTTTCACTTTCAGTACAGTATTCAATAAATTCCATGAGGCATTCAACACTTTATCATAAAATAGGCCTTGCGTTACATGATTTTGCCCATCCGTAGGCTAATGTAAGTGTCCTGAGCATGTTTAAGGTAGGCTAGGCTAAGCCATGATGTTTTTAGTAGGTTAGGCATATTAAGTGCGTTTTCAACTTATGGGACATAACCTCATCTTAAGTTGAGAAGCATCTATATTTGAGCATATATCATTGATGCGTGTGTACTTATAAATTACATGCATGAGTTCTGTACTATTATACTTAATATAAAACACACCAACAGAATCTTAAAAGAATGTGACAATAAGTATAAACCAAACTTCTGACATTTTCTTCCTGTACCCCAATGGATTGCTTATGTGTACTCCATTTGAGCCCACTACACTAGAGCTCCACAACCTCCCAGGCATATCTTAGGGAGGTTTCCAGATAGGTTTGATCCTAATAACTGAACATCTTGCTACCACTTTTTCTTTTTTTTTTTTTCCGACCGGTAAAGGGATTGCAACCCTCAGCACAGTGTGGTCTCCACCACGCTCAGCCAGTGAGCACACCGGCCATCCCTATATAGGATCCGAACCCGCAGCCTCGGCGCTACCAGCGCCGCACTCTCCCGAGTGAGCCACGGGACCAACCCTTTGCTATCACTTTCTAAAAATGTTATGGCACCAAAAAAGGCATAACTTGGAATGTTATAAAGCTGCCTATGAGAGTTCTTACCTTCTGTTCTCCCCCATTTATAGCAAAGAAGAAAGCAGCAGGAACAATATCTGGCAAGTATTATGCTAAGTGAGACAAACCAGTCACAGACGGACAAATACTGCATGATCCCACTTATGAGGCATCTAAAAAATAGTCAAACTCACAGAATCAGAGAGTAGAAGGTGGTTGCCAGGGGCTTGGGGAGAATAACACAAGTTGCTAGTCAATGGGCATAAGTCTCAGTTATGCCAGACGAATAAGGTCTAGAGTTCTGCTCTACAACATTGTCCCTATAGTTAACAATACTGCATTGTACACTTACAAATTTGTTAAGAGGGTAGATCTCATATAAGCGTTCTTACAATAAAATAAAACTTTAAAAGATTTGTCATCAGGCCGGTATCCTACAGTTCTGGCTGTATGTGTACAATATACATATCCATATTATTAAGAAACCCAGTAAACAGCATTTTCTGTTATATGGCTTTTCCCTACAACCCTTTCTTTCATTAAAAGGAATAGCCAACAGCAGCATAATCTGTTTTATTAATGAAATAACACTGTTCATCCTATTATTAAGTGGAGCTTTTTAAAATTATTAATACCTTAGCTATTGTGTGAAGTTTAATTGAACCTCACCAAAGCCAGACAGGTGAAAACAAATTCAAATGTTACAGTGATTACTGATTGCTTGGGATGAAACAGCATAAATACCTTAAAAAAAACCCAAGTCTTATTTTAGTTAATATATGAAGTAATTTTATGACAATTACACTGCTCCCTGCAAACACACAATGAAGATAATTTCAAATAATTTTAAGTATTAAGAGAAATTTCAAAAATATTTTCATAAATGCTTGAAATTTCCTAAATGGAAATAGCTCTTTTTCCTGGTATTATATGATTGTTGTAAAAAATTTACACTATTTACAATAGCTAAGAGTTGGAACCAGCCCAAATGTCCATCATCAGATGAGTAGATATGGAAAATGGTATACATACACAATGTAATTCTACTCTGCTACAAAAAAGAATGAAATACTACCATTTGCAGCAACATGGATGGACTTAGAAAAAATTATATTAAATGAAATAAGTCAGGCACAGAAAGAGAAATACCACATGTTCTCACTTATTTGTGGGAGCTAAAAATAAATAAATACACAAACGGGGGGGCGCAGGGAAGAAGACACAACAATCACAATTCCTTGAACTTGTTAAGACAAGTGTGAACAGATATGTAGATGGGTGGGAATGGGGAGAGGGAGGGGGGAGGGAGGAATCAGTAAAGGGACATGAAAATTAACTACATTGTATATTGATTAAAAAATAATAAAATAGGGCCGAGCCCGTGGCGCACTCGGGAGAGTGCGGCGCTGGGAATGCAGCGATGCTCCCGCCGCGGGTTCGGATCCTATATAGGAATGGCGGGTGCACTCACTGGCTGAGTGCCAGTCACGGAAAAGACAAAAAAAATAATAATAATAAATAAATAAAAATAATAATAATAAAATAAAATAAAAAATGTTATAAAGATATAAAAAAATGTAACAGTTCCTCCTTAATCCTATCCTCCTAGAGATAACACTGTTAACAGCTTGGTATATATCTTTTCAGATTTTATGAACGCCCATATAAAAATGGAAATTTTTTTTTTTTTTTTCAAAAGATGACTTGTAAGGGGATCTTAACCCTTGCCTTGGTGTTGTCAGCACCACGTTCTCCCAAGTGAGCTAACCGGCCATCCCTATATAGGGATCCGAACCCGTGGTCTTGGTGTTATCAGCACCGCACTCTCCCAAGTGAGCCACGGGCCGGCCTCCTTTTTTTGTTTTTGTAACATAACAGACCATATTATACTTATTATGTCAATATATAAACATCTGTCATTCTAACAGATCCTTGTAAGTGCTTTCCTCGCATCCCATCTTATGAATATCCATAAGTTAATCAACTCCTACTTGATGGACATTTACATCATTTTTAATTTTTTATTTTAAACAATGAAGAGCATAGTTTTCTTAAGACAGAAGGCTCAGATTCAAACACAGCATAGACATAGCAGTTCATTAATAATATAATTAAGACAAATCCACCAGCTGTATCTTTTTAAATATCTTTTTGATAACCTGGGTGCTAGTATTTTGTGAAAATATATTTTCTGGGTTCCTCTTAATTTTACAGTTAAGTTTCTGTTAAATGAATAAAGCCCACAAAAGATAAAATTGTATTTATGCACATAGGGAAGGTCTGGAAAGTAACCTGGAACACTCATATAAGCAGATTCGTTAACTGTGTGAGATTTTAGGTGTTTTTCTTTTTTGAAATTTGTTACTTCTATATGTCTTTAATACAATAAAGAAAAATTTCTCATTTTTACTGACTTTCAATACATTTTAAAATCCAAATTTTTCATGATTTCCAAATTTTTCAACCATTTTCCAGCTAACAGTGAGTCTCGCAATACCATTGCACTTCTAATACTTCTAAAATTATGCTTTTGTTAAAATGTTTTCTAAGCTAAAGACCTGCAAAAATAATGACATTTAAAAAACCTTACAGAAAACAATCTCAATTCATTTCAACATTTTAGTTCAGAAAAACTTAATGAAAAACCTGAGAATTCTATATACTGGAAACCACACATAAATTACCTATTAATTTAATAGACAGGAGAATTTAAAAATAGCACTTTGTCAACATAGACTAAATCAGTCATCTCTATTATAGAAGAAATCTTTACTCAATTTACTGCCAGATCATTAGACACACCAGGGTAACCACCCTAAATGGCACACGTTGGCCAGGACTGTGAATGGGCTCTACTGTGGTATTGCCCATCCTCTAGACAGTGACATAGCCAGAGAAACCTTCTAAGCGAAGGAAAACCAGTCCCACAGATGTGAAGCCCAGCCTTCCTAACTTGGCCTATTCACACATTTACTGTGGAACTACTCTGTGCCAGGCAATGTGCCACATGCTGAGGACACAATGGTAACCAAGACAAATAAGGTGCCTGCCTTATTGATCTTCCTGATAGGAATGGCTTAGAGATTCTCTACCACCACCACCCCCACACCCCAAATAGAGACCACCACATTACGCCAATGTCACCTATCCTCATTCATCTACTTACTCCAATTTTACAATTAGAAGAATTTTCTAATACTTTAGACACCAAGGTTCATTATAAAAATAAGAATAAAACAGTTAATACATATTATAATTACTTAGCCTTTTAGGGTGGTTTTTGCCTGAATTCTAATAAATTTAAAAATAAAAGGAATAAAGTTCTCCTTATACATACACACATACACACCTACAATCCTAAACATTAACTCTTATTATTCTTGGCTATTAAACCAGTCTGTGTAAATACAAAAATGAACTCCAACAAACACATTTTAAATTATGAATTTAACACAAAAATATTAAATGGCTTTTCTTGTTTTAGAGGAGGCATTTTAAAAGGGAAATCTTGGATTTCATAAATAAGTCAACTTCACAATATTGATCTGACATAGTGACTTTTGACAGAGGTTCTCTTTCAGCTTCAAAAGATGAAAAAGTGGTCCTGTTAGTTAATAATAGTTGCTGAAAACAGAACAATTTACTAGCTACTACCTGGTCCTGAGTCCTGGTATCACCAGGAAATTCAGGCATTCCCTACATGGACTGAGACAACATGTGGCTACAGTAAATCAAAGAGGCACTCCCTGTCTTATTGAAGTAAGCATTCTGAGATGAACAAACTGATATATATCTGTGAATTAATGTAATGATATATTTTTAAAAATTTTCTTTAAAAATCCCTCAAATATAATGTTAAAATTTCAAGGATAGCTGCTATCACATTCATATATCACTATCAAAAGTTTCTGTGTTTTTCTATGGAAAATTTTATCTTCATCCTCTTATAACATCTTTAGGGGGGAGATAATGAGAAATTAAGAGGAAGGGGAATGACGTCCAAAGAGTTGAATATGAGGACAGTTTCAATGTTGAAAGAATATATCATAACACTTCTGAATATCTAAGCTGGAAGGAAATGAGGAATGGAGAGGGATTCAATTAACAGCCCACCGGGGACATTATAATCTACTTAGTTTAATTAACTTCAACTTTAATGAGATTTTTTTTCAAAATAATATGAACAGTGCACTAAGCTTGGCCTATTGCCAAACACAATCTCTCTCCTTCGAATTAATTAAATGAGAGAGGATATAGGAAAGTCATAGAAACAAAAGTATACAATTGCCAAACTGTACTAGCATCATAAAGTATGGTGCCTGCAGTCTCAGATTATATATGTATTTATATTTATATTTTAATACAGATATATTTAAAAGGCTCTGGCAATGTTTGCCCTCTCCTTACGGCCTAGCCTAGTGAAGAGTATTCTTTCTTCTGAAAATCCAGCTCTAGGCCTCTTGCTCTATTTTAGGTTCCTATTCGCTAGATTCAGTTTTGAAATAGTTGACTAGGTTTAAAGTGGCAGATTATTTTTCTAGTAATTATTCTTAGCTCCCTGATTATTTTAAAGTTAGAAATGTGTAAGACCTCAAAAGGGCTTTAAAACTACCTGGTTGAAATGACTGCTCAAAAAATAAACTTTCGGTTAAATGTTCCTTTATTCTTTTTTCCTCTTCTTCCTTTTGTTGTTCTTTTGCAGATGGGAGAAGAGTAGCAACAACCTCTTTCCTTCCTAAAGCCTTCCTCTGGCTTTGCTCGGAAACTTGGAGACGGAATTTATCTATAACACCATAGTGGCAGGATCGAACATCTCTGTGACGAATCACACTGAAAACAGCAAAAAAAAAAATAACAAATGCTGTTTAGGTTTCTGGGGGCCTGTCAAACAATGCAGCAAGAGATTTCAATACAATAAAACAATATTAACTGAATGTAAGCAAATACTCAAAAATAGAAATTTGTTAAAATGCTAGAGGGAAAAAAAAACACCACAAACCCTGTATAACCCAAATGGGTATTTGTAAAATATTTGATGAAAGCACATACTCTAAATCATAGAATAAAAGTCTTAAGTAAAAGAATGGTAGGTAAAGAAAATTCCCTTTAGCAATGACATTTTTTTTCCCTGGATATCTGTGTGTAGCAATATTTACCAAATAGGAATACATGAAATTAGTTTTTTCCCCACAAAAATCTCAAATTTCTATTGCCACTAATTTGTTGTTTAAGCAACAAAACTCACCCTAGACTTAAAAATGAATTTCATGCATGCAGGTAAAATAAGCAATCGAATCAGTAAATAATCCACTATGACCAATGCAACAGAAGGCTAACAATACATATCTGTATTTCTCTAAAGAGAAAAGAGTATAAAGCACTGTAATTTTTGTGAGTTTCCTGCAATTCCATTTATTTTACTTTGTTCTTACTAGGGAACACACAACAGGTCAAAGGTAACACATTTACTTGGCAAGAGACTACATTTCTTTGGAATAGTCCTTGCTTATTGTATACTGACTGAAAATCAAAAAAAAGTGCAAAGACATCATTTTATAGCTTTGAGATAAGAATGTATTCAAAAGAAAAGAATTCTGCTTCTCATTTTACAGAAAATTTAAACAAATATAGTTTACTTGGTAGCTTAACTTAGGGGCTGGTCAGTGAATACATCTGGTCACCACTAGTTCTAAAAGGAAAATTAAATGTGAACTGCTTGAACAAACATTTATCTGACACTCTAAAATGAAATTATCTGGAAGAGCTCAGATCACCTTTTACAGATGAGTAGTTACACACTTGCTTCCTGTTTATATAGATTAACTTCTGAACCATTTCAGATGAAATTATTACCACTGTTCTTAAACTTTAGTATTACTAGTTTCCTAAATGTCATTATAATAGCAGGATGTTCCAAAGAAAGTTAAATTCCCCATTACAGCTAGAGAAATTTAAAGGAATATGTCACAACCTTTATAAACATCCTTGCTACAACTAAAACTACAACAATGAGGAAATGTTCATGGAGATACTAACATATACATTAGCGCCAACATAATGAAATATTATTAAGTATATGGTTGACCTGTTTAGAATCTCTTAGAAAATTCTTAAGAATTTTGATCGACTTTAACTTTCAGCAAAACTTCAAAATATAATATATGCTTATGTGGGAACAGCTTCAGGAAAAGATCTTTCAAGTTAAAACATAAATATTAACACACTTAAAACGTGTTATCCAGAAGTAATTTTGACTTACATATCCACACAACACTGAGGCTTTACTGCACCTGCAGCATCAACGACAACATACTTATTTGGAGTAGTACACAAAACTGGAAGAAAAAGTCACAATGGCCATTAGTGTTTTAAAAAAAATTAGTTTCTACAAGTAAAAAATTAGTAGGGACTAGTTTAAAACCCATAGAATAGATCTAGGAGACTCACCTTTGAACTTTAAGGCAAACTCATAGGGATTGTAGAGAGTCAACACTTGCTTATGTGTTGATTGATCATCTGCATAAAATATCAGCTCCGTGGGAAACACAAAAACAGGAAGATTTCCTTCCACTAACTCTGGTTGTCTTTTTTGTTGATACATTGGCACTGAATCCCCCTTGCTGCAGCTTCTGTTTTTATAGTCTCGAATCTATTTTGGACTTTTATTAGATTCAGTTAAAAACTCCAAAGCATTTTGGCAATCTAGAAATAGGAGAAACAGAAAGAAAACTAAATGATACTGATTTTCATTAAAACATGTCTAGCATGCATTAAAATAGGTCCCCAGATCATTTAAATATGCCTTTTGACTTTTCCTCTTGGCTTACTTATATAGCTTTCACCAAATTACGTAAAGAAATTCACACACGCTCCTTTCACATTCAGGATTTCAACCTATGATAAATTACATAAATACTCGAATAAAGGGATGAAGAAGGCTTTCTCAAACTAGTCACCCCCTTTCAAAGAGGTGAGATCAAAGGGACATCACTCTTTATTTTAACCTCAGATTTTTTAAAAAAGTAGAATAAATTAAGTATTGTCACAACTCATTTTATGTGAGCCAATCATAATTGATGAAGAGTAAAAAACAAAAACAAAGTAAGTTTCCATGATATATGGGGGAAAATGTTGTCAGCAATGACATGTTTACACTCATGTCAGCAATGCTTTATTTAGTGCTTTCTGGCAGCATGGTTGGGAGAGTTCTTTTAATCTTTTTTCTAGGGACAAGCTTAAGTGTCTTGAAAGGAAGCCAAATATACACACTTGCTAAGCAGTCCTTGGAGTTTTCTACGAAAATTCAAAGACAGTAAGTAGGCTTTGGTATTTGAGTGGCACAGTGCCCCCTCTCCTACGTCAAGTACACAGGCTTTGTGAGAGCTATTTTCTTCCAACTTCAGAGGCCTTTTTGGATTCTTTCTGGGGTTCTTGAATATGTTCCAGATAGTTATAGCTGGCAGAAGTCTGTCTGATAAGGGTGATGTTTCTGTATTTATTTCCTAATCTCATTTAATCAATATTATTTAGCAAGCACACTAAGTTTGACTTTCAAAAATAAAATGCAAAAGCTAAAACATACAATCACAGAAAATGTCTGATTTTTATCCTGTAGATCACACCTTTAAAATAGGCTATAAACCATTTGACACTTGAGTTCTGGCTCTCATACATTCAACTGAATAAATTTCTTGGTTTTATCAGCTATCAGGGCTCACATGCTTTGATTCTGATTGAGACCTTTCCAACTTTTATCAAATAGGATACTGAATGATTACGTACGTAAATTTTTATTCTTTTCTTTCACCTGAATGTCTCTTACATACCAGGAACTATATTGTCAGGAGCTGAGCAGAGATACAAAGATGAGTAATGCACTGGCCCTGCCCTCAAGAAGTTCAAGTCTAATCAACAAAAGTATCAAAGCTACCTCTATAATAATATATACCATTGTATATAAAGTTCTAGGGAATCAGAAGACTACTTGAATAATTCTACTTGGAAGAGAGGCCAAGAGATGACATTTGAGGTGGTCTTTAAAGAACAGAAGGGTACATGCTTGTGTGTTGAAGGGAGGGCATTCAGACCAAGGGAACAGCATACACAAAGGCAGAGAAACGTGAAGGTAAAAGAGAAAGCACTTAATCCGCAGGCTGTCACAGATAATCATTCTACTTCCATATACTTTAGAGCATGTATGTAATTCATAACAGTGTTAGATTCGTTTTTGTTTTGTTCCGATTTTTTTTGATTGAGCTGAAAGGGCCTATCGACATTTTTATTAGTAATGATATCCAACATTTGTATAATTCATAACAGATTATAAACTTTTTATTAATTACATGGACCAAATTAATTAATATATGTTAGGCTCTTACATAGCACTTACTGTAGGTCAGGTAATGTTCTAAATGTTTGTTGTTATTATTATGAAGAGACCAGACCGAGACAAAAAAAGAGGTTGGCAGGCCTCCTGCCTCCTAGTCTAGTATTCTTTCCACTATACCAAACTGTCCATTTAAATAAAACAAAACTAAGATTATTTTGAAAAGCATCTGATTAAATAATCCTAATTTTGTGTTTTTATTTGTTCTGAATTTCTTTCTTTTGCTCAAAGCCATACACATTCCTATTTTGATAATGTGCACTCGGAAGTTTGGTATATTATTTTTTTCAATAGAAAATAAAAAGCTCTATAATTACTTTCTTAGGAAGCTTGGCTATTAGGAAGAGAACATCCAAATCTGACATCATAACTAATATGTACCATCTCATTCTAAAACTCTGTTGAGATGGGAATTTAGCTGATGATAAAAGGTGTCATCTCTGATCTGTGGGGAACAGATTAATCAATAAATGCTGGTTAAATCAGTTATCCATCTAGGAAAAAAAAAATAAAGTTCAATTTATCCTTCACTCCTTATACCAGGGTAAATTCTGAACAGATCAAACCTTTAAATGTAAAAAACTTAAAGCCATAAAAGCACTAGAAGAAACCATGGGAATTTAAAAAAATAATCTGTCTTTCTAACAATGACATAAAACCAGAAACTCAAAAATATGAGTAATGATAAATTCAAGTACATAACTTTTAAAATTCTGCATGTCCAAAAATATTATAAGCAAAGTGATGAGAACATTTGCAATCCATATCATAGGCAATGTCTAATTTCCCTGCTATATAGAGGACCTGCAAAATTAAAAGACAGTTCAATATAAAAATGAGCAAGCTCTTTAATATTTTATAGAAAAGGGACATAATTTGTTCTTAAACTTAAAAAAGGATGTTTAGCCTCATTCACAAGAAAAATGCAAACTAAAGCCATACTATGATGCAACTCACCCGTCAGATTAGTAAAAAATCAAAAAGTTTGCTAGCACGTGGTAGGAGCATTCAGGCACATTCTTACATTGCTGGTGGAGATGTGAATTGGCATAATCATGGTACCTGCCAAAATTAAAAGCACATACCCTCAGATGCAGAGATTCTACTTTTAGGAATTTACCTGGCATATGTATTTCCCTGTGTGAAGTCATGTATGGGAAAGGTTTTCTTTGCAGCACTGAAGATTAAATGATTTACATGAAGCACATAGAACAGAGCTTGGCACTCAATAAGAGCTAGTTGTTAATAGCAAAAGACTGGAAACAGCCCAACTGTCCATTAATAGAGGATTCATTAAATAAAATATGATATATCCATTTGTCAAGATACCAGATATCTGTCAAAAAGAAATAGGAAGAAGCTCTTTGTGTAGTTGGACATGGACTGATCTTCAAGAGGTAGTGTTAAGTGAGAAAAGCAAGGAGCACTGTGGTGTGTAGCATATGCTACTGTTTGTATGTAAAAGGGAGATAAAAGAATATATAAACCTATTTTTTTGGATATGGCTAAAGATCTTTAGAAGGATACCCATGTTTGCCCCTGGAGGGAGAAACTGAGTGGCTAGAGACAGTGGAGAGAGGGAAGTTTTTTCTGGATACCCTTTTGTGTCTTTTGAATTCCTAACCCTGTGAACACTTACAAAAAAAAAATATCGAATTAAACAACAATAGCAACTCTACTAGGGCCTAGTTTGAAAAATGTGCCAGTTTTGAAACACAAGAGGGAATTTAGAAACAATGTGTGAAAACTCTGTTAACTACATATTCTAATTAATGATCCTCTAATAACATTTTGAAAACCTTAAACTATGTGTTAAATAGAATGATCTTAATTATTTTAAATAATTTTACATGCAAAAGAAACTCATTACAATGAGAAAAACAATGGTTTATTTAAGGTGACTTGCAAACTTAGGAACACGTATAACTAACGTAAAACTTTTTGGTATAACAGTATGAGATGATCATAAATCTGAGTGAGAAGTCAAAATTAACCACACAGACAAGTGTTAAACCCTTGGTTCTAACTTTAAGGAAAAATTAGTAGACACAGGTCAGAGTAGAAATTTTACTAGCTTTGAATAATGGCTTAGTAGAAATTCTTATCCATTTAATTCTGAAGCTTTCTCTTTGCTAATTGAATATTCACACATTTTCCCATGAATCGTGAATAGGGCTGGCTATCTCCCTGTCACCATTAAAGTGTTTAATCATTTTTCAGAAGTTTACTATTATTTCCTTTCATATCCCTGTTCCCATTTATCACTTATCTCGGCCAAGATATTATTTGCCTCTGAAATTCCAACCAGTGGAAATTAGGGAAGAATTAACACCAAGTCACCAGGGCAATATTAATGACTCTGCCAACAAATATAAATGAAGCATAACACCTGCCTTTAATCGATGGTTTTCTGGAAACTAACACTTTCTCTTTGCTCCAGTCCATATTACAAAATGATAAAGTGCAAAAATCCTAAGGAGAGATTATATACTAAGCTGGTAAAACCTTACTGTAAATCGGTTTATGAAGTTGCTTTCCAAAAGTCAAGTGCACGCCAAGTCAAAGAACATTAGCTCCCAATCTTTCTCACTTGACAGATGAGGAAAGCAGGCCCAGGATGGTTACGAGACTTACCCAGGGTTGCACAGGGTATTGGTGGCAGAACTCTGGTCTCGAGACTCTCACTTCCTTAGACAGTCACATGTCCTCTGTGTCTCAATTCAAAAGTCCTGCTTCCGTGCTGCTGACTGCACGCCTGCCCTCATCTCTAGAAAAGTTCCCTGCTATTCTAGAGCAGAATTCTCAAAGGATGATCTCAAATTCAAGTCACCACCAAGTCTGCATTGTCTTGATTTCTGTTTGCTCTTCAGGTGAAAAATCAAGAAACAGTTTCACCTACTGAGTTGCACATACTTTCTTTCCCTGATTATGAAACAGTAGCTGTGACTGTAACTATTCATTAGGGCATTAATAACTGAAGTTTGCCCCATTCTTCCTCCCTGGACAGCAAAACTTTACTCATTCTTCAAAGCCTAGTTCAAATCCCTGCTCCTAGCAGCATTCCTCTACTATTCTGATCTCCATGGGTCTCATCAATTTTATAATATTTTTAATGTACTTACTGTATGGATTGAATATTTTGACATTTGTTTTGCGTGGATTAATTTTGACTCCTCAATCAGATTTCAGGCATAATGTTATGTTGGAATTTTTGGTGAGGTGTTTTTGTTTGTTTTTGCACCCCTCATAGACCCAAGCTCAGTGCTGGGCACTGAGCAGATACTGAGCTCATCAGTTATTCTGCACATGTCTACTAATAACTGTGTCTACTACCATCAGGGAACATGCCACACACACACACACACACACACACCCCATAGCTGAACACACTTTGCCCATGAAAGACAGGCAAAGGATCCTACTTAGAGGAACAGTAAATCTTAGGTGGCTCCTCGCCATGAGCTGAGGCAAGAGGAGAGCAGAGAGAATCAGCATTCCCGGCTGCCTCGCCTGGCCTCTCCCGTCCCTTTCTTCTGTTTCCCTCTCATTTCCCCTGGCTCCTGAGAGCCAAACAGCCAGCAGCGTTTAGAAATCTCAGGCTCCAGCACACCCCTAACCATACAGGCAGTGCAGCTGGGAGCCAGTGATACAGGAAACTGCCTTGTCCTCATCCCCTGTACCAAAAGCACAGAAAAACAATCCTAAATGAAATTCAAAAGAAAACCTTATGTGTGCACACCACCTTGTGACCAGTTTGCAAACTACTCTCCCACAAAAAGAAGCATAAACACTGAAGTCTTCACACACGCTTTCCACCAGAGAGACCAGTACCCCAAACTGCGGTTTTTTCCCCCTCTGTTTTCCTCACTTTGCATTGACCAGAGGAAGGAAAAGATAAGACTTTGAGATAAACAAGGCAGTTCAATATATTTTACCACCACAGATTCCAAACTTAGAGACTGTTGAGGAGCAGAAACCACTTTAAAAGCATAGCCTCATTTACCACCCTTCTGCGGTGGGGGGTGGGGGGGGTGGGGTGGAGAGGAGGCTGCAAGAAGATCAAATGAATTAAGAGGTCCTTGAGGAATCGTACTGAAATGGTCTAAAGCTTGAAAACAGTTAAGGATGATTCAAAGTACAGCCACCTTCCCCAGAAACTAGTGACCCACCTGCTTGGCCACAATGTACCAGCTACTTAAATACCTGTCCCTGGCTCTCGCTGTTTACTCTTATTAGGATTCCCAGCTCTGCCTTCAGGCCACCTCCCTTTTATCTGGGCACAGGGGCTATCTCCTTCCTCCAGACTTGGTGTAGTCCTTGCCAATGGCCAACTAAATAGTTGACAGCAAAAAGTTCTTTTGCTTCAGTCTCACTAGTATTAAAAACTCTTTCCCTCCCTCTTCATAAACTCAGCTCTCTCTCTTTGAATTCCAAGTATTGTCTATTAGGATTTTTAATGGCTGGTATGTTTCTGAAGTCGACACTTTCACAAAGCATGTTATAATGTTCACTTCAGATTTTAAACAGTTCACTGCTCAATATTAGGCAATTTTGTTTTTATATATTTTCTATGTTTTTGGTATAATTTGATATCTTACTAATGGGATTGACTGCTATAAATGATATATAATGATGGGCTGGCTATTCCATATTCAAGACGTAAAAGTGGAGTCACATATATTTTCAGATATTTTTTTAAAAAGAATACTCTACAATAATGTTTTTCTAAAACAAAATTTCGTTTTTTTTTTTAAACGTATTTCCAACCCTTGTTTTACAACATTCCAATGTCTTTGGTTATTTCACAATGTGTGTGCAATTCTCAAAGCAAAATCGATATTAATTCATTATATGAAATATATGTTGCTACACGTAGCAAAGTTTTTGAATCCCAAATTCATGTAACTAGCATTTACTCAGCACTTATTATATACCAGGCACTGTGCTAGGGAATATGCAGGAAAGATAAAAACATTGCTTCAACCCTCTAAAACACAGTCTAGCAGGAAGAACTGATACACAGCAGTAAGTAGGAAATGATGTGGCAAGCGTTAAAATGCTGGTAGATACAAAGTGCTCTGGGAGCATACAGAAAGTAACAGTCTAAACAAATAACAGCTGGTAGTAGTAGTGGAGATGGGAGTGAACTTCAGGAAGAATACATGTAGAGGCATTAAGAGGATGCTTAAAATGAGCTTTGCCATTACATCTGGTAAAAAAGCAGCATTCTTGGGCTGGCCAGTTAGCTCAGTTGGTTAGAGTGCAGTGTTATAACACCAAGGTCAAGGGTTTGGATCCACTTACCGGCCAGCCACCAAAATTAAACAAAACAACAAAAAAGTAACATTATGAGGGACAGGCAAGAGTTAGGGCTGGAAAGTTAAGTTGGAGGCAGTTTGTGAAAGATTTTGTAAGCCAAATCTGGGAGTTTAGACCTCATTCCCTATGCCAGTGGTTTTCAAGGTACCTGAGCAGCACCAGCTGCTTCACCTGGGAGCAAATTCCCAGCAAATTCCTTGTTAGAAATGCAAATTCTTGGTTCCCACCCTAGGCCTACTGAATCAGAAATTCTGAGATTGGGGCCCAGCTACCTGTTTTAATAAGCCTGCCAGGTGATTCTGATGCTTGCTAAGCTTTGAGAACCACTGCTGCAGGCAATGGGAAACTTCTGAAGGATTTTGAGTAGGGAACTGACCTGGTAAGACTTGAAGTAGGAGAGTGGTTGCCATTGACCAATCAAGCACAACACCTGACTCCAGGGCAGTTACAATAACTAACTGTTGAATGAATGTGGCATGAAGAAATGACGAGGACCTAGACTAAGACAATAGGAATGGAGAGGAAACAGATTTTAGAGATGTTTTAGAGGTGACCCAAGTTCAGTCAGGTGGCTGGGATATATTCATACAGAAACATGAAATGGGGGCCAAGCCCGTGGCGCACTCGGGAGAGTGCGGCACTGGGAGCGCAGCGCTGCAGCGCGTTCGGATCCTATATAGGAATGGCCGGTGCACTCACTGGCTGAGTACCGGTCACGAAAAAGACAAAAAAAAAGAAACATGAAATGGTTTTTATATAAAAGCAAGCTGCAATCTTGTCGAATATATCAACTGCTAGGTTTGAAAGTGGGCCGCATAGACCATAGAAAAAGAAAGTCAAGAGCAAATTGTGTGTTTCCATATAGTCAAAAGCAAAGAATGCCTTGGCTTGTACACAAGTCTTCTGGTTTGCTTGGCAATTCTACTTATTAGTGTAAGCCTGTAAACTGGCATTAACAAAAATCTTTTGTGACTTTGGTTAGTGTGAATCAGTCCCTGAGAGTGACTGATAATTTCTGGATGTGCTGACAATATTAAATTTCGAATCCAGAAAAGCTTAAAGCCAGACATTGGTTCTGGTGATCTAACAAAGGTACTGCCAAAGTGAGACCCTTGCTAGAGCCTTCCTATTTTTATTCTAACTTTAATCACATAGCCTGCTTAATTCAGGAAGAAGCTGGAATGAGTGAAGAATCAGACTTTGTACTATGCCCTGAAGGTCAAGAAAGTCAAGTGGAGCTGCTATTTCTAATTCTGCAGGCAGGAATTAGCCGAGGCCATCTCAATTTCCTGATGAAGAGAGAGAGGTACAGGTCAACCTATATGGCTAATGTACCTAATGAGAATTTTCCAGGGTGCAATTCCTATTTCTGTCATGACTCTGGATACCTCTTGTTACTGCATGTTCTTTTAGTTGATACCAATATCTTAGCTTATTTGACTAACTTATTTTGTCCGAGAATAGTTTCCAATCAAAAATGACACTTTTTAAATGGAATTTGAGTGCTATAGGGAACCCTGGAGTTAAAACAAAACCTTCATATTACAGATGAGGAAATTAAGGGCCTCAAAGAGAAAATCACTTAATATATTCAAGGTGCCAAAACAAGACTTACAGCAACACTGGTAATTTCTCTTGGTAACTTTTAAGAAAGATTTAAAATGTCTTTATTTTCCATCTTAAACTTTTTTAAAAATAGAAAAAGAATAGTAACAAATAATTTTATTGGGCTATTAGGTAATGGGGTAGGTTTTCTTGTAGTTTCTTCTTTTATGTTTTCAGAAAATGGAGTTAAATATTTTTATCCTTTGAGGAAAAAAATTAAAAATAAATTTGGGAAGAAATGTGCACGAACAATTTAAGGAAGAAATAGGCATTGTTTTTTAAGCTATTTGTTTTATTTCCTATCTTTGCCTATAAAGGGGTAACTTTATACTGAATACGGCCCATTACATTTAATAATATATAAAATGTAAAGAGAATCTATCACAACTACCCCTCACAGATTCGAAAAATCCCCAAATTCCAAATATCCTGGTATTTAAACTACTGTTGTTATGAACGTTCTAGAAATGCTTCAAAAACTAGTTTAATCTTGCATCCTGTTCAGGTATGTAGACGTGAACAACGTGAGAGACACATTTGGCCCTGTTTCTTGTTTTCCAAACTTCCCACTGCTTTATACCAAATATATGCGTAATCTAAAAGTTGGTGTCCACTCCCTATTCAATATCCCATATATAACATTTAATAGGCAAAGAGATTTCCCAGTACTTAGAGGAAGTGTGGGCAGGATTTTCTTCAACAAAAGTATATTAAATCCCATGTGTGTCTTGCCTGAAAAAGTAGACGCTTCCCCTTCTGTCTGGAATTCACATTAAGAACGCAATGCATTCCGAAAGAACAGGACTGCTTTCTAGGCAAGATCCAAAGAACCCAATTTGTCCAAGTTTGCGTCCTCTTCTTATTTCCCTCAAAGGTCAAAAAGCCGGGACTGTTTTCACTTATTAATCTGCCCTCTCGCTCCCCGACGTGAGATCCCTTCGATTCTACTGGGACAGAAATGCTACTTCAGTCCAGAGAGGACAGATGTCAGTTACTTTCCCCAAAGAGGAAACCGAAGAACACTGATTAAGGGCTGGAGGGCTGGGGAGGGAGTATGAAACTGTCTGTCCTAGGACTTCAGCTCCACCTGATTGGGGCCCAGCCTTACCAGCCCTTGTCCCCACACCGGCCGTCTCCATGTGAAACCGGTCATGTGAGCCTGTTTACAGCCGAGCAGCTGGTGCAACCATCAGGATCCGTGCGGAGGTCCAGGGAGGGGGAAGGATACAGGCCACGTACCCCCTACCCTCCCCCCTTTATTCCGAGAAGGCGTTCCCTCTCTCTCCCCCTCTGCCTCTCCACCACTTTCATCCCCCTCCAGGCGAAGGGAGCAGAGCCGAAGCTATCCCGGGACGCCTCGTTCCAGCCCCGCCGATTTCCTTCCAGTTGCTCGCTGGGGGGACCGGCCGGGCTGGAGGAAGGGCGAGGATGGTGTCACCCCGAACAGGGGGTCAACCTCCTTCCTCCAGCCCTCCTCACAACGTCCCCCGAAGAGTTGTCCCCGGAGCCGCATCCCCGGGGCAACCGAACTCCGCCGGGCAGGCACCGGGAGGCTCCGGAGTCCACCTTCGCCTGGGCGAGCTCGAGCCCCACACCAGCTGGCCAGACCCGGGGCCGGGAGCCGCGGGCAGCGGAGCCGCTGACAGGCAGAGACGGGGCAGGAGGGACCCCTGTGCCTCCTCCCCACCGCCACCCGCAGCCCGGCGCCGCGGAACGCCGCTGTCAGTCACAGAGCCCAGCTCCGGCTGTGCGTAAGGGGCCGTTCTTTCGGCCGGGGGCTCTCGGCCATGTAACTTCCACGTTCTCCCGAAGTCAGAGGAAGTGGGTGACGGGACGGTGGGGGACTCTCACCTCGGCAACACTGGCTCCTCGGAAAGCAGCTGCGACTGCTCCTCCGCTCCTTTGTCAGCGTCTCTAGGCTGCACTGCCTGCTGGGATACCGGAGGACTCTAATGCCACCTCTCTCCGCCCTCGAGGATGAGCCACGGCTGGGGGGTAGTGGGTGGGAAGAGCGAGAAGAGGTGGAGTCGGGAGCGGGGCGGCGTCTGGGGCGGGGCTTCGGGGTTGCCACCTGGCCTCTTGGGTTTCTTCTGCTGCTCCAGTCTTCTTCCTTCTGTTCTCTGACCTGCCCCTCCCCTTCCACCGCCCCTAGAGGAGACTAGGGACTCTCACAGAGGGCCATCCTTTTTTGCACTTGATAGGCAGTTACCCTTGACTCCTGCCCTGTCTCACTCCCTTACACACGCACGCACGCACGCACCCAGTGAGTACACAAGGCTACTTGACTCTACCTCTGAGACATTCTTATTGACTGCCTCTTTGTCCCCTCCATCCTCAGCACTAGATACCCTGTTTAGGCCCCATGAATTTTTGCTTGGACTTCTGCAGTAGCCTCCTGTTCGGACTCTCCTTCCACTCTTACCTCTGCCTAAAACATCTCCCAGACAGCAGCCAAAGGGATCTATATAACATGTAGATGTGTGTGTTACCATGTTACTCTTCTCCGTAAAACCTTCCAGTCTCAGCAGTACCTACTGAGGTACTTATGGGCATATAAAGTCCTCTGCAATCCTCTTTTGATACACCCAATACTCTAGCCCAGTAAATTGACCATCCACGAAAAACAGTGGTGCCCCATGGAAAATACTGTTTGCCCCAAGCACTCCCCCTTGAAAGGAGGCCACACTGTCAGTAATTTCCATAGGTCCCTTGGAGTATCATTAGAGACAGAACTTCTAAAATTACATTTTAATGATGTTCAGAAAGGAAGGGTAAAGTGCAGCAGCCACAGGTCCCCCCTCCACAAGTATGAGTCAAAGAATTCTCCCCAGTCGCCCTGCCCAAGCAATGGGCTGCCAGTAGATCTCCCTTAGGCTCAGGCCTCTGATACCTTTGCTCACAGATTCCCTTCTCTGTCTTTGGAATACCTACCTATCTTTCAAGGCCCAGTGGAAATGCCACTTCCTCCACTAACTTCCAGGATCTTCCATGGGAATTATTAACTTCTGCTCCATCTCCATAGAACATTGCTTATTCTGCTTTACAATTCTTCCTGACTTAGGTCATCACTAGTCATGTATATGTCTTCCTTTCTCTCCTACTTAAACTATGAATTCCTCAGAGCCAGCCCACAGCTGCCAGCACAACTCCTGAGCCAGAAAAGACGTTAATATAAATTATATTAATAGATATTAATTCAAATTTGTATTAATACAAATCAAATTGATGAATGAAACTCTTCATCTCCACTGCATCTGAAGTCCTAAGTAGGCCCAGAAAGGATCCTAGACAAGACCTCATACAACACCTCCCTGAACTGGGACATCTCCATCTTGACCTGGCCATGTGTCACTTTTGCAAACACAAACTGGTTAGTCAGCAGAACATTGCAAAAGGGCCAAAGCTTTTACCTCCCTTGCAGGTCAGACTGGTTTGTGGTACAATATGTGGTTGTGAAAAATGTAACTGGTACAGCTTACATGAGAATCCAGTGTAGAAAAATTGTATGGTGCCATAGAAAAGAACTGAGTTTCTAATGCAGACTGATTGCCTAGTCTGGGGAAGATTCTAACTCCTATTTGCTTTAGGCCTTCCATGGGCTCCACATCTCTCAGACTTTTATAAGGTATTCTTTTGCAAAAGTGAGCATCGTGTTTTGTGGTGTTCTTGCATCATTTAAGGTGCATTTGCTTTCTCTCCAATTATATCACAAGCTGTACTCTGGCACGATTTCCTCATGCCTAAAATGGGGACAAGAATCCTTGGCCTACCCAGTTTACCAGGCTCCCAAGGAGGTTCTTATGTGGTAATGTATATGGTATATATGCTAATGTAAAATATAGGATGCTGTTCAAACATAAGGCCAGTTTTATTATTACACTTTTTAAAATCTTGACACTGTACTAAGGTATATGTGTTTGAGATTCCACTTTAGGAATTTATTTAGGCTTTATTGCAAATTCCTGGGGATAATGCTTTAGATCATGGTTTCTCAGATTTCAGATGCATTCAGATGTGGAATTTCGTTTCATTCATGGAGATGAAGAATCTCATTTCATCAAATTGAGGATAAGAATCACCTGGAGCCCTTATTAGAAACAGATTCCTAGATCCTACCCTAGGCCTACTGAATACAAATTTCCAGGAGAAAGACAAGATCAACAGTACAAATAGGAATGACACCAGGTGATTCTTATTCTCAGGCAAGTATGGGAAATACTGCTGTTACCAGTTATTCACATATCAGAATGAATTAGTTTAGGATTCTTCCTGGAAAAGGCCTTTGGTTAAGAAGAGATCAAAACCATGGCGCAGACGTTGGAAGAAGGCTCCAGCAGGGCAGACAAACTTTGGTCACAACCGTGCCCACAGCTAGTATAGGCAACCTTCCCCTCGAATTTCCTTGCCCTGTCTCCAAGCTCTTAGAATCTTGCTTACCAGCTGAAGTCAAAGTGCTAAGCAGGAGCCTTTATTGTCTCAATCTAATTGGCGATGTTCCAGAATTTTCCTGATGATGTGCTACAATGGCTTTGAACCATCAGTGCTCCCATTAAATCCTTCTCTCCAGTGTTCTCCCAGCTACCTGGGCAGACCTCTTTCATAGCAGTTAAATACTGTGCTCTCATTGTTTTCCTGTCTGTCTTGTAGGTGGTGAGGGTTGGACCTGGTCTTATCCACCTTTGAATCCCCAGGGCCTTGCACTGCGTCTGATATATTTATTGTAGGTGCTAGTGTTGAGCTGTGAAAATTGTTTTTTGTCTGCCTCACCTACTTGACTGGGAGCTTATTGAGGGCAGCCACCGTTCAACTCTGTATCCTCATGTCCTAGCCTCATGCCAGGCACAGAGTCATCAGTCAGGAAATGTTTATTGAAGAGTGAATGGTCTCCCATAGGTAAAGCCTATGTTAGCTACTTCAGAAAAGATGCAGAGTCCACTAGGCATTGGCATTGGCAGTCTTGTGATTAGGACTCCGTGAGAGCCTACTGCTCACAGCCTTAATATAGGTGTGCTACTTCTGACCTGAGGTTAATTTGAAAAGGGTCTTATGAGAGGAATGGGGAATACTATGTAGTTCATTATCTTGAGGCAAGGGCTGGGGACTAGAGGATGTGACTAAAACAGGGTTAAACACCAACAAGGCTTCAGCTGCATTCTCATCTGCTGACAATCCAGACACATGGTCAATCCAGCCATATAAAGATATTAAAGGCCATACCTTTAATTCTAGACTTTCAGACAGGTTGCATTGCTAGTCCATTCTGGTAGCTTTGCCCAGAGCTCCTGTCCTGTTCATTCTTGCCATAGCTCATTTTGGAAAAATTGAAGAGTAGATATTATAATTGCAGTCACTTGGTGGCAGAGCAGAGAATAGACACTGTTTTAATTGCTTAGAGTACATTTTTGCAAAAGAACTGATTTCCATTGTCACAGTAACTAGCTGTATGATCTCAGGCAAATCCTTTCTTTTTCCTGGGCCCGGAAATTCACTCATCTGTACAATGAGGTTGCTGGACTATAACGAGTCGGTGGCAGGCCTAGCCAGAAATTTCTTTTTAAGGTCCTGGAATTAGACATTCTCTTATTGTGATTCCTTGTCCAAACTTACAGAATCAAACCACGGAGAAATTGTCGTGTATTTCTCATTCCCTCCATACCATGAGCCATATTAATTAAATAAAAATTGCTAAATTACCAGTTAGTCAAGAGCACTTATTGAATTGCCTGCTAGTTGTCACATTATGTATGAATGATTTTGTTTTATTCTTTAAATAGTGGGAACATTTTCCATGCTCCAGGAGCTTGGGGTGGCCTGGGATGCCGAAAGGGGCCTATGACTTAGTGAGCCTGTGGGCAGAGCTGAGAATGGTTTTTCACCTTCTGTTGTGGCAAGAAGGGCACCTATACTCTTTGCACCTGTCAGGTTACAACACTGTTACACATGGCTCTCTATTTATCATGCTACAGAAAGTCAGACAAGACAAGGAGATGGTCTTAGGCATAGTATTAAGGAAAAAGAAATAAAAGTCGAGAATTCTTTGTGAATGTAGAAGATGATTGTGGAATGAGGTATGCGAGGCAGTATGGAAGAAGTACTGGAAGTACTGGAAGCACTGGAAGAAGCATGGAGTCATTGAGCTATGGAAACTGGGGTAAATTGCTTAAATTCTCTGAGCTCAGATCATTCTGTAAAACCTTCCTTCATAGGGTGGCCTGAATAGAGGAAATAATGCATTTTTGTGAAGAGACTAAAACATAGAAGGCATTCAGTACATGTTAGTATTAAGAAGAATCTGGGACTTGAAGAAAGAAAGAAAGGTCACGGGCCACTGAGACTAGTCAACTTTGTTGTGAAAATTCAAAGGGCTGTTGATAATGGGGGAGGCTGTGGGGGGGGGGAGCTATATGGGATATCTTTGCACCTTCCTCTCAATATTGCTGTGAACCTAAAACTGCTCTAAAACAATAAACTAAGAAAAAATCAAGAGAGGAGGGGAGAGAAGGAGGGGGGAAGAGGAACAGGTAAATTGACTACAATGTATATTGAGAAGTCAAAATAAAAAATAAAATAAAATAAAATAATTTTAAAATGCTACAAAAAAAATCAAGAGGAATCTATACTATCTAGTGATGTTGTAGCCCAGATATTGGCTTGAGTCACCCCCAATTTCAGTTCATAATCGCAACACCCTCCAGAAGATTCCAGGCTGCACTTCCTCTTATTTTGGTGCCTCTATGCTCTTGGATATTTGTACATGCTGCTATGGGTTAAATGTGTCCCCCAAAAGTTCATATATTGGAAACTTGGTCTCCATTGTAACAGTGTTAAGAGGGTGGGAAATCCTATTACAGTAATTTAAAGGTGATTAGATTGTGAGGATTGTACTCTCGTGAATGGAATAATCCATTAGTGGAGTTCTGATGGCTTTGTAAGGAGAACAAATGAGAAGGTTAACCCACTCTGATTCAGCCCATTCTTACCATGTGATAGCATGCATCAAGAATAAAGCCCTCATCAGATGTGTTTCCTGGACCTTGGACTTCCCAGCCTCCAAAACTGTAAGACATAAATTTAATTTCTTTATGCCTGATAGTTTCGGGTATTCTGTCACAAGCAACAGAAAACTGATTAATACACACGCATTTCATTTTGGTTCTATCCTGCATCAAACCCTGATGAGTTTTACCGTTTTCCACAAGAAATCTAGACACAGTCAGCATTTTCTAAATTTGGCAACTTTACTAGAATTTTTAAGGGTTGTCGGGGAGGTCCCACATCATGCCCTGAGTAGTTTTCTCCTATCTTGCTGTCTCTACCCTTTCACTCTGTTCTTTTCCAAAGCCTGTACATCCTGTGAACCTACCCTTCATGCTTGGCTCCTTGGCTTCTCTCATAAATGGCAGGCCCACCATGCTAATCTTGAATCTTCTGTCTAGTAATCTGGTAGGTTTTCAATAAGATATATTTATATTTAAAGCTTAAAACTGAACTAAGACTTTTGGGACACCCTGTGGAGGGAACATGCCAAAGGGCAACTGTAAAATTTCATTGAGCATCCAAGATGTATAACTTATCACACCTACTTATCTAATTTCTTCATGGGAAAACTTGAAAGGCAGTCTGAACTAATATACTGGGCGGGGGACGGGGGGACGTGTTTTTAAGGTAAGCAAGTATGCCACAGCGCATCTGGGAATGTTTCCTCACGGAAGCACAGATGATTTCAATGACTGGGATGAGTAAAGCATAGCAGGTAGATCCTGCAATAACACACACTTAAGATGTAGCTTGTATATAATTATATTCCACTTCAGCCCATGTTATTTTGTACTTCAAAAGTGACCAGCCCTTTAATCCACTTGTATGTATTTTTCCAAATGTCCACTGCAGGAGGCAGGAATACTATACTGCAGTGCAGTGGTTAAGAGCATGGATTAGAGGCATTCAGATCCAAGTTAAAACCTTATCTTTGACACTTACTAGCTGTGGGTGAACTTGGGAAATTTTGCCTCTTGTACTCTCAGTTCTCTTGTTTGAAAAACAGGAGTGATTATATAAACGTTGAGATTCTCTGTATGACTGCACAAAACATTTTTAATGTTGGCATTTGGAGTAAAATCAGAGTCTGTCTGTCTATATATATATATATATATATATATTTAGAATCAGTAACTTTGCTAAATAAAGGAAATCCAACATTTAAAATACCTGAACTACATTTTAAGAAGTCAATTCTAGTTTATTCTGGTTACACACACCTAAACAAGCTCCTACCCTTTGAAGCAAAAACCCCCAAATAAAAATGGATTTAACCAATAAAAACTAAGTTACAGATGATTGCGTCACTAAAATACACTTTGGCCAATGGTATTTTTAAACTGGAATGTTTGAATTTGCTTAACTCTACATTCTCAGCAGTGATGGAGAGCCCATGAGTGCCTGTACCCTTGGGATTGTAAAGGACCAGGGAGTCCAGTGATACTTGTTTGTGGCCAGAACATTAGCAAGTGTCTGAAAATAGGCAAGAAAAAACTGCTAAGGCAATTTACCCATCAGCAACTCAAACCACTTCCTTACCTTTTGTCATCTGCTAGAACTGCAGCACTTTTAGGTGAAGTTAGCCACAATCAAAGTAATTATGTGTAGTCGTATTGCCTAAAAATCTGCATAACAAGCTGAGAGACTTTCTTTGGATTGAAACTGTAGAGATTATTTAAGTATAAGTAGCAAATCCCTTACTTTGGTTGGAGTGGTGTCTTAAAATATTGAAACCAAGGACAATCCTGGCTCTTTTTGGTCCTATTTATAATAATAATCCCATAGCCATTTTTGTTTTTAAACTACATTTTTGTTCTGTTTATAGCACTTAATAGTGATTTGTTGTAGAAGCCCCTACAATTTTAAATAACTTGAATGAGATTGTTAGGAACTGGAGAAGTTCATTTCAAAGCTGCAGACATTTTCCATCTCTTAAGAGGTATGGATTTGACCAAGGTCAAGGGTTCAGATCCCCATACTGGCCAGCCACCAAAAAAAAAGGGGGGGGGGTTATGGATGTGCACACTTTCTTGAGGCAGATGTGCTCTGTTCTGAAAAACTACCTAAAGTGTCCTGTAATTTAACAAATAAAAGATCATCAACTCCCACAAACCCCATCCCATCCCCTCCCCAGTACCCTCAGGACATGATAATCTCATGGCATTTTTTTTTCCAGTCTTTTGAATTTTGGAGGCCTGAGTCCATTCCTCCCAGAGGCTGTCAGGACTAAATTTAGGGTAACTTAAGCCCCTCTAGTTATATGTTACCAAGTATGCTTCTCCCAAGTATGCTTCTCACCCCAATACTGTGCTTTTTCTCTTATTCAAAGTTCCACAGCAACCAACACTTCCATCTTGGCTTTTCTGGAATGACTACTACGTAGCTATCACACACCTTTATGTCCTCAACACCATTTTCTGAGCATTTTTTTCCACCTCCTTCCCTTGATGGAAATCTGATTTTCCTCTGAGAACACCATTTCCTTTGCATCCCTGTTCAATATTGGCTACTCAGTCTCTCAACAGCCTGCATTCCATAGTCTGGGAAGTGGGGTTGGTGTCCTCCACATTGGGGAATACCACTTTCAAGCCATATTCCCTCCTTTGAGTTCCACACTGTTTGGATATGCTAATCCTTCCTCATCTTGGTCTTTGTTATCCACTGAACTCCTGGCTACTCTTCTGTATTCACTGGAGACTTCAACAACTGGCTGTTAGTCTTTCTCTCTACTGCAAACCTTGCTGCCATCATCCTGGGGGACTTCAGTGTCCACATGGTCAACCCGCCCATTACCCTGGCCATTCTGTCCCTTGGCCTCCTTATTTCCAATGACCCTCTCCTCCACACAGCCACCACTCAAACAGTTACAACCTAGATCTTGTAATCACTTACTTTAATTCAAAATTCTACTTTCTGTTCAAACCTCCTGTCATGCCAGTTTCCCCTTAATTACTCGACTACACCTTTTTTCTTTTTCTTCAATGAAGAGACACTTAGCTAACAGAACCTTACTCTTTCCACTATCCATCTCTCAGGAAATGTGACTCTATTCACCAGCTTAGGGGTAAATCCTCATTAATCTAAAATGATGATTTTCAAATTGTGGTCCCTGAAGGTCCCTTTCCAAGGTCCCAAAGAGTCAAAACTATTTGCATAGTAGTAGTCGTCATTTGCTTCTTCTTTTTTTTTTTTTTTAAGTGTGTGAACATTTTCGCTGATGGTAAGAAAAGCAATGGTGGGCAAAAAAAAAAAAAAAAAGAACTGCTGGAGCTTGATGGGTAGCTTAGAGCACGGTGCTGATAACAGTAAGGTCCAGGGTCTGATCCCTGTAACAGCCGGAAAAAAAAATACACACACACACATACACACACACACACGCACACACTTTTCATCACCACACACTTGAAGAAAAAAAATCCTATTTTACCTGATGAAGGAGTAAAAAGTACTAATTTTATTAAATCTAAACCCTTGAGTACAGGTCTTATTAATAATCTGTGTAACAAAATAGGCAGTATGCATAAAGCACTCTGCATAAAAAAGTACAATGGTAGTGTCAAAAAATAACTTGTTAGTTGAGTTACCAACTGAACTAGCTGCTTTTTTCATGGAACTCTATATGTACTTGAAAGAATAACTGACAGACAAATTATGGTTATTCAGACTTGAGTATTTGGCGGATTTTTTTCTTCATAAATGACGGAAGTGAGCTTGTCTCTTTAAGAGAACAACTTTTCTCTCTGCTCTCTCTGCTTCCACCATCTTGCTATGTGAGATCCCTGGGTCACTGTTGCCACCACCAGATGGACTTTGGGCTTCCCAGCCTCAGAAACTAGTTCCGGTCAAGATGGCAGAGTAGTTGGTTCCTGGTGTCACTCTCTCCCAGGGAGTGACCAATTTGCGGCTATTGAGGAGCAGTGACAGAGGACCCAAGATCTGTGCTGGAGCGGATGGGAATAGCACACCACAGGCCCCCAGTTCAGGTTGCTCCTTATTCCATACAGAGATTTTAGAGCTTCTGGGCCCACACGCCCCAAGTCAGCCATGCGGGAGAAGACAGATGGGGCTGGACCTCCGGTCCAGGCTGGCCCCACCGCCACCGGGAGAGACTTAACAGCCTTGGGGCTCCCACACCCCAAGCGAGCCATACTGGAGAAGGCAGGTAGGGTGGGACTTCCAGCCTGGGCTAGTTCCTGCTGCCCAGAAGTGGCAGTCCCTTCAAAATCTAAGCCAGGCATCAGGGTGAAACTAGTGGACTGAGATACCCCCAGCCACAATGATGAAACACCAAAGGAAAGATGCTAGAAATATGAAGAATCAAGAAAGTACATTGCCACCAAAGGAAAATAATAACTCTCAAGCGCTAGATCCTATAGAACAGGAAGTCTTTGAAATGACAGACAAGGAATTTAGAGTAACTATTCTACAGAAATTAAATGAGATACAAGAAAACTCAGTTAGACAACACAATGGAATGAGAAAAAATATACAGGATCTGAAAGAAGAAATGTACAAAGAAATCAATACCTTGAAAAAGAATGTAGCTGAGCTTGTGGACCTGAAGGATTCATTGAACAAAATAAAAAATACAACAGAGAGTTTAACCAGCAGACTTGAACAAGCAGAAGAGAGAATTTCTGACCTTGAAGAAAAGCTGTTTGAATTATCACAGGCAGAGCAGAAAAAAGAATTTAAAAAATTGAAGAAAATCTAAGAGAGACAACTGACAACCTTAAGCACTCAAATATCCGAATCCAGAAGGGGAGGAAAAAGGAAATGGCATTTGAAAACATATTCAATGAAATAATAGCAGAAAACTTCCCAGGTATAGGGAAAGTCACAGATCTCCAGATTCAGGAAGCCCATAGATCACCAAACACATTCAACCCAAAAAGGTCCTCTCCAAGACATGTGATAATCAAACTGACAAAACTCAAAGACAAAGAGAGAATCTTAACAGCTGCAAGAGAGAAGCAGCAAATCACCTCTAAGGGAGCCCCAATCAGAATAACGTTAGACTTTTCATCAGAAACCATAAAAGCCAGAAAAGAATGGGATGATATATTCAAAACACTAAAGGACAAAAATTGCCAGCCAAGAATACTTTACCCAGCAAGGCTATCCTTCCAAAATGAAGGACAGATAGTGTATTTCTCAGATAAACAAAAACTGCAGGAGTTCACTACCACATGACCAGCCCTACAAGAAATTCTCAAGTAAATTCTGGGTTTGATACCACAAAAACAACCATCACCACCATGAATATGCAAGAAAGAACAATACTGATCAGCAAAACAAAAATGCTAACAAAAGAGAAAAAAATAGTTTATCTATCACCACAAGAACCCAACAAATACAGAAGACAAACAGAAAATTAGAAAGAAAGGAACAAAAGGTACTTAAGACATCTAAACAAAAATCGGTAAAATGCTAAGAGTAAATCAACACTTTTCAATAATAACTCTAAATGTAGAGGGATTAAATTCTCCATTCAAAAGACACAGACTGACTGACTGGATTAAAAAGATTGACTTAGCAATATGCTGTCTTCAAGAGACTCACTTGACCCATAAAGACACACATAGACTAAGAGTGAAAGGATGGAAAAAGATATATCATGCAAATAGAAATGAAAAACAAGCTGGAGTAGCTATTCTTATACCAGATAAAACAGACTTTAAAGCAAAAACCATAAAAAGAGATAAAGAAGGCCACTATATAATGATAAAAGTTTCTATCCAGCTAGAAGACATAACAATCATAAATATATACACACCCAATGTCGGAGCAGCCAGATTTACAAAGCAAACACTATTAGATCTAAAAAAAAAAAAAAGAGATAGACACTAACACCATAATAGTGGGGGATCAGAACACCCCACTCTCATCATTGGACAGATCATCTAGGCAAAAAATCAACAGGGAAACACAAGATCTAAACAATACTTTAGACCAATGGGACTTGGCAGATATCTACAAAACATTCCATCCAACAACCTCAGAATATTCATTCTTCTCATCAGCACATGGAACATTCTCCAGGATAGACCACATGTTAGGTCACGAAGCTAGTCTCAAAAAATTTTTAAAAATTAGAATTATTCCATGTATTTTTTTCCAATTACAATGGATTAAAATTAGAAATCAATAATAAATGAAACTCTGGAAATTACATAACATTCTACTAAATGACATATGGGTCCAAGAAGAAGTTAAACAGGAAATCAAAACATTTCTTGAAACTAATGAAAATAATGACACATCATACCAAAACGTGTGGGATACTGCAAAAGCAGTATTAAGGGAACAATTTATTGCATTAAATGCTTATTTCAGAAGAATGGAAAGATGGCAAATAAATACCCTAACACTTCACCTTAAAGATCTAGAAAAACAAGAACAATCCAAACCTAAGGTTAGTAGACGGAAATAAATAGGTAAGATCAGAGGAGAACTAAATGAAATAGAAACCCGAAAAACAGTACAAAAGATCAATGAAACAAAAAGTTGGTTTTTTGAGAAGATAAATAAAATCGACAAACCTTTAGCAAGATTAACTAAGAAAAGAAGAGAGAAGACCCAAATAACAAAAATTAGAAATGAAAAAGATATTATAACTGACACCTCAGAAATACAAAGAATCATTAGAGACTACTATAAACAACTATATGCCAAAAAATATCTGAAAATCTGGAGGAAATGGATAAATTTCTGGATGCATACAAACTACCAAAACTGAGCCAAGAAGATATAGAATATCTGAACAGACCAATAACAACAAAAGAGATTGAAGCTGTTATCAGAAGGTTCCCAACAAAGAAAAGCCTGGGACTGGACAGGTTCACTGCAGAGTTCTACCAAACCTTCAAAGAGGAACTGATACCAATTCTCTACAAACTGTTCCAAAAGATTGAAACAGAGGCCATTCTCCCAAACTCATTCTACAAGGCAAACATCACCCTGATACCAAAACCAGACAAAGATGCATCAAAAATAGAAAACTACAGGCCAATATCCTTGATGAATATAGATGCAAAAATCCGCAATAAAATACTAGCTAACAGAATACAGCAACACATACAGAAAATTATACACCATGATCAAGTGGGATTCATCCCAGGGATGCAAGATTGGTCCAACATATGCAAATCAATAAATGTGATACACCATGTGAATAAAAGCAAAGACAAAAAACCCACATGATCATCTCTATTGACACTGAAAAAGCATTTGACAAAATTCAACGTCCTTTCATGATAAAGACTCTCTACAAGTTAGGCATAGATGGAAAGTATCTCAACATAATTAAAGCCATATATGATAAGCCCACTGCCAATATCATCCTGAACAGGGAAAAGCTTTTTTCCCTTAAAAACAGGAACTAGACAAGGATGCCCACTCTCACCACTCCTATTCAATGTAGTATTGGAAGTACTAGCCAGAGCAATCAGAGAAGAGAAGGAAATAAAGGGCATCCAGATTGGAAAGGATGAAGTCAAGCTGTCCCTTTTTGCAAATGATATGATCCTATATATTGAACAGCCTAAAGCCTCTATAAAAAAAACTCCTAGAGTTGGTAAATGATTTCAGCAAAGTTGCAGGATACAAAATCAACACACAAAAATCAGTAGTAGTTCTATACTCCAACAGTGAACATGCAGAAAAATAAGTCAACAAAACTAGCCCATCTACAATAGCCATCAAAAAAATAAAATACTTAGGAATAATGCTGACCAAGGATGTGAAAAATCTCTATGAAGAGAAATACAAACCACTATTGAGAGAAATTAAAGAGGACACAAGAAGATGGAAAGATATCCTTTGCTCTTGGATTAGAAGAATTAACATTGTGAAAATGTCCATATTACCCAAAGTGACCTATAGATTCAATGCAATCCTCATCAAAATTCCAATGACATTTTTCTCTGAGATAGAAAAGGCTATCCAGACATTTATATGGAACAACAAAAGACCACACATAGCCAAAGCAATCCTGAGCAAAAAAAAAATAAAGCTGGAGGCATAAGACTACCAGACTTTAAACTATATTACACAGCTATAATAACCAAAACAGCATGGTACTGGCATAAAAATAGATACACAGATCAATGGAATAGAATAGAGAACCCAGAAATCAATCCATACACCTACAGCTATCTGATCTTTGACTCCTGAACTATATCCTATCCTAGCGTTCCTTACCCAGTGAATGACACCATCATCCAAGACAGCACCGTAGGAGTTATCCTTGTTTCGTCCATTTTGCTCACCCTCTATATTTAATCAATCATCAAATCCTATTCATTCAATTTCCTTAACATATCTTAAATCCATCCTCATTATTCCATCCCCCTACTTCTACTCTAGTTCAGGCCAGTATTAGCTTTCACCTGGACTATTGCTATGTCCTCCTACCTGCCTCTCCAACTTTTTAATCTATTTTCCATATGCAGTCTGAGTGATCTTTTTCAAAAGCAAATATGTCACATAATACCCTTCCATAGCTTTTCATTGCCCCTACAATAGAGAACGAAATCTGTAGCTTCTCTTCTTTTCTTCCATCCCCACCTTCACCTTCTGTCACACAGTTCATATTTCCAGTCCCCCCGTCCTTCCCTGCCTTGTCTTTTTTCCATAGCACTTAGCACCTTCTAACAATCTATATAGTTTATTCTAACTATTGTGTATTGTCTGTCTCCCTCTTCTAGAACGTAAGCTCCATGAGACCATGGATCTGTGTTTTATACACAGCTATATCCCTATTTTGATCTGAATTGTGTCTCCTGCCCCCTCCTGCCCCCGCCAGAATTAGTATGTTGAAATCCTAACTCCCCATACCTCAGAATGTGACTTTATTTTAGATAGAGTCCTTTAAGAGGTGATTAAGATAAAATGAGGTCATATGTGTGGTCCCTAATTCAATGTGACTAGTGTCTTTATAAGAAGAAGGGATTAGGACACAGACACACACAGAAGGAAGATCATGTGAAGACACAGAGTGATGGCAGCTACCTGCAAACCAAGGAGAGAGGACTCAGAAAACAACTACTCTGCTGACACATTGATCTTGGACTTCTAACTTCCAGACTATAAGAAAATAAATGTCTGTTGTTTAAGCCACCCAGCCTGTGGTACCTTGTTATTGGAAAGCCCTAGCAAATGGATACAAAACCAACAACATAGAACAGCTCCTGACACATAGTAAGCACTCGGCAAACAATAGATGAATGTGAGGCTCTGTGTGATCTCGCCCCTACTGCCCTCTCCAAACTCTTCCCCTGGAACTTTTCCCTTTGATCTCTCAACTCTGTTGAAACAGGACTTTTCTGAGCTCCTGAAATGTGTCATACTCTTTCCCCACTCAGGACCTTTGCACACTGTTCTCTCTGCCTGGAGTGCTCTCCACCCCTGCCCCCCACGACACCATCACCCCTCCCCCTACACCAGCATCACACTTTCCCATTACTCATTCTTCAGATCTCAAATTAAATTTAAAATTTTTTTTCAGAGTAATTGAGGTAAAATGGACATAAAACAAACTGCATATATTTAAAGTGTACAATTTGGTAAGTTTTTACATATGTATACACCGTGAAATCATCACTACAATCAAGATAGTGAACATATCCATTACCCCTAAAAGCTTCCTGGTGCCGCTTTGTATCCTTTCCATTGGCTCTCCCACCCCAGCCCTCATCCAGGCAAACACTGATCTGCTTTCTGTGAATGTAGGTTAATTTGCATTTCCTAGAGTTTTATATAAATGGAATTGTGCACTATATTCTTTTTACTTTGGTCTGGCTTTTTTGACTCAGCATAATTATTTTCAGGTTCATCTATGTTGTGTGTATCAATAGTCTATTCCCTTTTATTGCTGAGTAGTATTCCATTGTATAGCTACATCACAGTTTATTCATTCACCAGTTGATGGACATTTATGCTGTTTACAGTTTGCAACTATTACAGATAAAACTGCTATGAGCATTTGTTTACAATCAGCTTTAATTCTATTATTTTCTCGGGGAAATGTTTTCTGGCTCCCAGATTAGGTTAGGTCTTCCTGTTCTGCTCTCTTATCTACTCATCTCTTCTCTGTATGTTGTGTTCCACTTAGAAGGAATGTTGTGTTGGTTTGCAAGAATGACTAATAAATCACTCAGGAGAAAGAGTGAGCCCCATAGTGAGACAAGGATAAGAATTAATTTTTCTCTTGAGTGGGATGGGGATAAGAGGGAGGAGAGAACAAAATCCTTGCGTTTGTCTGTTATAATTTAATAAATCATGGTATTTGGACAATTTCAAATGTATTGGGCTTTTCGTTTGAGAGATTGGTAGGAGGTAAGATGCATTTTAACTACACATTTTTTTTGCAAGTTCTTAAAAATGTTTATTGAATTAATGAATAGTGATAAGTGATGAAGGATCTACTCATTGAGAAATATAAAGACAATGCATAATAGCAGGAATTCTAGAATCCCAAAATTTAATGATTTGGCAGATTTTGAAGTATAATTGTTTCCATTAAGAATGGAAATTCTCTTAACAGAAAGAATGACTAAGGACATTTTTGCAAAGGTATTGTTTGTAAGAATTTGTTCAATATCTATTATTTTAAGACCTCTTAGAAAAACATTATTGAATAATCCATAAAAAGTTCTTTAAGAATATTCTGTTTTTCAGTGGTTAGTTTTAGTACTTGAAAACATAAAGTTACTATCCTTGGCAAATTCTGGATCAACATCCTGGCATCTATCTATTAGTTATATGTCTGTGTGAGTTAGATCATTTCAACAGTTTACCTTGCCTCAGTCAGTAGTTTATACCTGAAGCTTCTGATGGTGGGTTTTTAAAAAATTTTTAATTGACACGTTGTAATTATGCATAGTTATGGAGTACAATCTGATGTTTATATATATATATATATATGTTGTATAATAATCGGGTTAGGGTAGTTAATATATCAATCACCTCGTGCATTTATCATTTCTTTGTGGCAAAAACATTCAAAATCTTCTTCTCTAGCTCTTATGTGATATACAAAACTTAGCCATTAACCATAGTCACCCTACTGTGCAATAGAACATTGGAACTTATTCCTTCTATTTTAATAAATTTTGTACCTGTTGGCCAGCCTCTCCCTGTTTTCCCTCTACCCCTTCCATCCCCAGTCTCTGCTCTCTGTCTCTATAATACCTTTTTTTTTTTTTAGGTTCCACAAATGAGTGAGGTGTTAACTACACTTTTGTTTTTAGACAAAGAAAGGGTCTGGTGCTGTGATTTCTGCTTGTTGTGGGGTCCGACTGTTTATGCAACTTTCCTATATCCTTTAGCCAAATATCCACTAGCCATGACTTTCTACTCACCTCATTCTCCCTGTATTCACCTCTCCGCTGCAAACAAACCTCACCTCCTTCCCCTATTCAATCTGCTCCTCTCTCAGCTCTCTCTCCTCTTCCATGACTGGCTGTTTGATTTGATACAGCAATGCAGGACCTAGCAACCTAATGGAGGTAAGAGTCCCACCCAGCAGCCTGGCTCAAGTTCCAGGCATACAGAGCTCTGTTTCCAATCCTGCTGGTCCTAAAAATATACCAGCCATTGGCAGGTGGCTGGGCTATTTTCAACCTTGGGGGCCTCAGGAATCGAGGGATTCATGCCAGGCCAGGAAGCAAATAAAGCAAGCCCAAACTGGTGGGCTTCAGATGAAAACAGCTTTCTTGTGGCATGAGTTCAACTAGTTCTCAATTGTCTATTTACTGGCATTGCCTTTTTACTATTTCCCTTTTTAGGCTCAATCAAATTTTCCAGTTCCTCCCCAAAACATGAACCTGGGATACCACATGCTGATATTGGTAGGGTAGGATGGAAGGCTAGAGAAACATCTTTTTTCAACTTGCCCAACTCCACATAGTTCTCAGATTACGAAGGAGCTCTGAAGTAACACTGAGTGACTTCTAGTTTCTCTACAGTTTCAGGCTTAAACATCAAGCATGTCTAGAAAATGGGTCATGATGCCTATTTCTGCTCGCAAAATTAAAGCACTATTATTATCATTCCCATTTTATATAGGAGGAAACCTGAGGAATGGAGAGATTAAATAAGTTGTTCAAGCTCACACAACTAGAAAGTAGAAAAGCCAGAGCCAGAATACAAACTCAGATCTGTTGAATTCCAAAGCTTATGCTCTTAATCACTAGTGCTTCTGAAACTATGGTCTTCAAATTGTCCACCAGAATTGTATTAAGTGGATGACCACCTAATAACCAAGTACTGTCATGCAGTTTCAGCATCAGAATTTGCATTTCTACTTACAATCATAATAGTACCACAGAGTACTCTTGTATTAGTCCGTTTAAGTTGCTTATAACAAAAAACTTGGAACTGGGTAATTTATAAAGAAAATGACATTTATTGCTTACAGTTTCTGAGGCTGAGAAGTCCAAAGTCCATCTGGTGGTGGCAACAGTTACCCAGGGGTCTCATATTGCAAGATGGTGGAAGCAGAGAAAGCAGAGAGAGAGCAAGAGACACAGACTCTCCTCTTCTTTTAAAGCCCTCAGAACCACGCCCTTGACCGCCATTTTTAATCCATTCATTATGGCATGGTCCTACAATCCAATCACCTCTTCAAGGCTCCACCTTACCATTACCATATTAGGATTTCCCATCCTCTTAATAGTCACACTGGGGGCTAAGTTTCTAATACATAAAACTTGGGGAACACAGTTCAAGCTCCAGTGAGTTCTGGGGGGACATAATTCAATCCACTACATTCCACCCCTGGCCCCCCAAAACTCATGTTTTTTCACATACAAATACATTAATTTCATCCCCAAATTCTTAACTTGTTTCAACTCAAGAGTCCGAAGTTCAAAGTCCCATCTGTGAAATCAGTATGAGTTATCCACTTCCAAGATGCAATGGTGGGACAAACATAGGGTACATATTCCCATTCCAAAAGGGAGAAATAGGCCAAAAGAAAGGTATAACAAGTCCCAAACAAGTCCGAAACCCAGCAGGGCAGTCATTAAATCTCAAAGCGGGTGAATCATGTATCTTGACTCCACGTTCTACCTCCTCTGCACGCTGGTGTGGGGGTTGGGTCCCCAAGTCCTTGGGCAGCTCTGCTCCTATGGCTTTCCTGGTCTCAGGCCACACTTCACCTCTCCCAGGCTGGTGTTCCACTCTGGTAGCTTCACAGGTCTGGGGTCTCCATGGCAGTCCCACTGTCATGGCTCCACTAGGCATGGCGCTGTTGGGGTTTCTCTGCTGCAACTCTGACCCCACATTTCTGCTCGGCATTGTACTAGCGAAGGCTGTCTGCGGTGACTCTGCCTCTGTGACAGATTTCTTCCTGGGCCTGCAGACTTTTCCATACATCCTTTGAAATCGAGGTGGAGGCTCCCAAGCCTTCCCAGCTCTGGCATTCTGTGAGCCTACAGGCCTAACACCATGTGGATGCTGCCAAGTCTTCCAGCTTGTATCTTCCAAAGCTGCATGACCAGCCACAACTGGGGCCAATTTACCCACAGCCGGAGCACCCAAAGCAGCTGGGGTGATGGTACGAAGCAGCTTCCCGAGGTGGTCCTGGGCAGCGAGCCAGTGGAGGGCTCCTCAAGCCTGTTCCCCAAGACCGTTCTATCTCCCTAGGTCTTTGGGCCTGAAATGGAAGGATTGGCCCCAGAGGCTTCTGCAATGCCTTCAGGGCCTTTTTCTCCTTCTCTTAATAATCCCTTTCCTTTGTACTAATCTTCTTAGCTAATGGTTGCTGGGCTGCACCATTGCATGCTCTCTGCTTCTCTACCACATGGCCAGGATGCAAATCTTCCAAATCTTTACACTCTGCTTCCCTTTTAAATTCTGGCTTTATGTCGTGCCTTTGCCACCATAACTCAGCATAGGCTGTTACAAGTAGCCATGCAGCTTCCTTAATGTTTTGCTGTTTAGAAATTTTTTCCACCAAACATTCTGGTTCACAACTCTTAAGTCCCACCTTCCACAAAGTCCTAGGGCATGGACACAACACAGCCAAGTTCCTTTCTATTTCACAGCAAGGGTGATCTTTGCCCAAGTTTCTGAAAAACTCCTTCTTATTTCTACCTGAGACCTCCTTAGAATGGTCTTTACAGTCCATATTTCTATCAGCATTTTGCTCACCACCACGTAACCAGTCTCTAAGACATTCCAAACTTTCCGTCGTCTCTTTGTCTTCTGAGTCCTCCAAATTCCTCCAACATTTGCTGAACACCCAGTTCCAAAGCCGCTTCTACATTTTCAAGTATCTGTTACAAGCAACACCCCACTTCTCTGGTACCAATTTTCTATATTAGTCTGTTTATGTTGCTTATAACAGAATACATGGAACTGCGTGATTTATAAAGAAAATGACATTTATGGCTTACAGTTTCTGAGGCTGAGAAGTCCAAAGTCCATCTGGTGGTGGCAACAGTGACCCCGGGGTCTCACATTGCAAGATGGTGGAAGGAGAGAGAGCAAAGAGAGAGCAAGAGAGACAGACTCTCCTCTTCTTTTAAAGCCCTCAGAACCACACCCTTGACCACCATTTTTAATCCATTCACTACTGCACAGTCCTACATTCCAATCACCTCTTCAAGGCTCCACCTTTCAATTACCATATTAGGATTTCCCACCCTCTTAACAATCACAGTGGGGGCTAAGTTTCTAATACATCAAACTTGGGGAACACAGTTCTCCAGTGAGTTCTGGGGGGACATAATTCAATCCACTTCAACTCTTTTAATTATTTTGGATCCAAGAGAAAAGAACAGAGGTAGATCTAATGTATAAATGATGTATCTGTGCCAAACGAAGGCAGATAATATCATAGTTAATTCAGAGGAAGTGTTTTAATAATGCACATACCAATATTCACATTGGGGAAAGTGATTTCATTTCAACAAAACACCATCCATTATACTAAACTAATGTTAGTGATTTGAGTTGTATTGTTTTCTTAGTTTTGTTTGCATTTAATATGCAAAACACTCTGGTTTTAAAGTTGATAACTGCTATAAGCATAAGGAGTTTATGTCTCATTTTATGTTATCATATATTTAAATAATTTTATAATAAATGATCAACACTGAGGATCTGAAGGAATTCTTTTCTGACAGAAAATGCCTACACATTGCTCATAATTGAGGAATTGCTATACAGGGCACAGAAGACGAAAGAGCTGCATGACTGTCCAGAGATTCTTGTTATTAGAATTTTGTATCTGTTGCTGTTACTACCTTGGAGATATCTCAAGGGTTTAAGGTAACCCTGGCCTCCCTTCAACCACAGGTGCATGTATGCAATAAAGCTATGGTCTTAGGCATTCCTTGACTATTCACTCTAGTTACTGTAGATTAGTAATATGTATTTTATGCTATTGCTAATAGATTGTGCCATTTTCTCAGTTGTTTCTCCAAACAAAAATGATGCAGTGGCAGGGTTTAAGGTGAAGAAAGAGAAAAATAAAGGAATAGTTTCTATTTTCTTTCATTTCCTTTAAATTGCATGCCATTTCCTTTCTATCCACTTCCATCTCCTTTCGAACATGGATGTAGTTATGAAATTGGGCAAAAGGTAGTTCAGAATGATTGTCCAATTCCCTACCCTTCCCAAAAGGAAAGAAATGGAATGAAATCAAAGCTTCTCACTCCATCCCAAGAATAAAGGGAAATGTTTGGGGCAACACAGACTGGGGCTCCAATTCTGGCTTTGCAACTTATAAGCTATACCATCTGAGCCTCAGTTTCCTTATATGCAAAATGGGGATAAGATAATAATAGTTCCAACTTCATAGGGCTGCAGTGAAGATGAAAGCAAATGAGATAATGTGTGTATATCATCTAGACAGTGCCTATCACAAAGGAGGTGCTCAAAAAACAGTCGTTATTATCATCTTCAAATCTCTCCCCCAGCAGCACTGCAGAAATGTTTTATTAACTGACTAGTTCCCTCTGACTTCAGAGCCTATTTTATTCTTTCTGTCCACATTCTTTCATGGCAGCACATAGAAGAATGCTTAAGATATATTGTTAAGCCTGGGAAAAAAGGTGGGGAAAATGAAAGTGCATGTATTTAGGGCTTACAACCTGTCTCACTGCTGTCTATCCAGTCCCTAGAGCAATGAGTGCTGCCTAGTATGTAATATGACTTCATAAATACCTGTGGAATGAGTGAATAAACTGTGCAAAAATCTGGGAATAGCTGAACAAGGATGGAAGAAAGCATTCAAAAGTGAAAAATATTGGGATTGGGTTAAAGCAAAGGCTTTTTCTCTCTCCCCTTCCTTCCTTCCCTCCTCCCTTCTTTCTCTCTCTTTCTGAAAAATTTTAATGTTATATTATATTTATAATTAAAACATGGGAAAATGAATGTATTATTTGCTCCACAGAAAAAATTGCACATTAAATATTTCAGTAAGTCAGACCAAAGGAGCCACAAATGTATTATTAAATTACTATGTGACATTAAGCAGGCTTTACTGGGAATGTTCTTTGGTTCTTTTATTGCTCTGTAAGGAGGAAATATTCAGAACACTTTAAAGCATTCATACTCGCCAAATAAACATAAAAGAAAGGGGCGACTTGGCAATGGGCAAAATGTCATGCATGCTTCAACATGTGGACCTAATAGAGCTGTTGCAGAGAGCTTGACAAGTGAATTTATTAGAATTTGTTCTTGAAATAATTTACTTTATTTTCAGTGTATAGACAATGGACCATACTCTAAGCTTTTGTATTTAGACTCTTAATGTTTTGGATGTACCTTGAAAGAGTTCAGACTTCTCATTTTACAGATGGGAAAACTAGCCCCAGTTTGGGGATGTGACTTGTGCAAGGTCACATTTGTATTTTTATCTCCCAACATCCTCATCCCAACTATTGCTCACACTTGCATAGTGCTGTCTCAGGTTTTCCATGTGTAAATTGGGGATAATTATGGGAACTACCTCACTCAAGGGTGCTGCAAGAATTAAGTAAGATAACTTAGCTTTCAGTGAGCATTAACTATTATTATTACCTTCTTAAATAAAAATTATGAGAAGGCATTATTTTGGACTGAGCTTCTGCACTAGGCCCAACAGACCAGACCAAACCAGAATGATGTCACTCATAATCAAACCGAACTTTAAAATGGGTCAGTTTTCAAAAAATCCTAGGAGATTCACAGTGACCAATCAGAAGGGGCCCAGTTTACCTGAGCCAGCAGGATAAGGAAGTTCCCTCTGTTCCAACTCTATAAGGAAAGAGCTTTGAAAGAATCAATCTACTTTTTGTTCACTGTTTCTGTTTCTTCTGCACTTTTCTGCCTATAAAGCCCACCTCCTCTGCTCAGCTCATTGGAGCTCCATTTTATGGATGGGATGCTGCCCAATTCATGAATCACTAATAAAAGCCAATTAGAGCTTTAAAACTCAATTTGTTGGAATTTTTTTTTTTGAACACCTTTACTGTAATAATTCCTGTATTGTGGAATCTTCTCCATGGCCTTGGAAGGCAGTCAGCATAGGCCTTCCCATCATTTTGCCAGTGAGCATATGAAAGGCATAGGGGTTAAGTGGCTCATCTGGCTTCTAAGTAGCACAGTCACATCTGGAACTCTGATACTCTGCCACTCAGTGCATTGGTCCACACCTTTGAGATCCTTCCTAGCTCTAAAATTCTGTGGTTTCTATATAAAGTAGCCTCATGGGGAGACTTCTGATCAAGATGGCAGAATAGACGGTCCACAGAGTCACCCTCTCCCACAATCAACCAATTTGCAGCTATTAAAAAGCAATGACTGCCAAGCTGGGGCCGCTAGAGCTCAGGGGAAGAGGAGGTGAGACCTGCAGAGTTCATGAAGGCAGGAAAAGCCGTGATGACAGAAAGAAAGGATTGCTCCCACTGTTTTGAGCTCCAGCCACTTCAAGGCTGGAGCTAGTGAGCTCACAGAGCAAGAGCTGGCAAAAGCTGCTGCTGTGCCCTTTGTATGAAGTTGCTTAGAGACTGCAGGGGAGAAGAGGGTCTTGGTGGCCCTCAGGCCAGCAAGACCACTAACAGGGTTCCCATGCACCCACAAAGGAGTGAGGGGCCACAGACAACTGTGAAAAGGAGCCACTCAGAGGCCAGTGAGTCATCACAAGGGACCAGCACATGGCCCGCCCCATGGGAAGTGTTTGAAGTGCGGGGGGGGGGGGGAGATGGGCCCACCAGGGGAACACTGGGGCCCAGCTGATCTGCCCTCCAATGAGCACAAGCCTACTCAGTGGAGACTGGTCAGGAATATAGAACTACAGGGGGTGCAGTTTGCTGAAAAGACTCAGGCCCAGATTGGAGTTTCCAAACAACCCACATGTACAGGACCTCACAAGACCTGGAAGTGCTTACAAGGTCAACAATTAAAACCTGAGCTGCACAAATAATCAGCAGCAAAGGAAGAATTCAGCTCAACTACGGGGCTCAAGTGCTGGTTCCCTTAGGATCCTCATTTTAGAAGTAAGCAAAGGAAAACAAATTAGTTCTAGTGCAGAGTTTAAGTGGCGGGAACAGTGAATAATCCAACACAGAACTGAAAGAAAAAACAAAAACCCACAGATCAGAGACAAAGTTCTGATATTAGTTAGTAAAGGTCTAACACAACCAAAGAACACCTATAAAACCTAGACGGACCAGAAGCCCCCTGGGCTCCCAAGCCAGGGAGAGGGGAGGGCAGGGGCCTCAGCCACACACCCCTGAAACCCACATCCTGCCCAGCAACGACCACCAGGCCACTGCCAGAAGTGCCACAGGCTCCCGAGCTGGGGCAGTGGGGAGCCGAGGGCCTCAGCCATGCCCCTCCAACGTCCGCATCCAGCCCAGCACGGACCACCAAGCTGCCACCGGAAGCTCTCTGGGCTCCCCTGCCAGAATGAGAGGGGTGCCATGGGCCTCGACCATGCCCCACCCTCTCTTCTTCCTCCTCCCACCCTATCTCCTTCCCCTTTCCCCTGTCCCTCTGCCCCCCAACTGCTCCACATCTTATGTAAAATAATAATAATAATAAATTAATTAATTAAAAAGAAAAAAATTAAGTAGTCTCATGGCCAGCCTTCTAAAAACTTTCAGCCTGTTTTGTCTCAGAGAACAAGAAAGTAGCAAAGGGTAGGGCTCACACTAGACGTCATTGAAGGGAGTCAGCTCTCTCATATGGATGATCCCCAATTTATGGTGGTTCAATTTAACAATTCTTTGACTTTATGATGGTGTAAATGTGATACACATTCAGTAGAAACCATACTTCAGTACAGTATTCAATAAATTACATGAGACAGTCAATACTGTATTATAAAATAGGCTTTGTGTTAGATGATTTTGCCCAACTGTAAGTGTTCTAAGCACAGTTAAGGTAGGCTAGGCTGAGCTATAATGTTTATTTATTTATTTTTTGTGGTTTTTTAATTGTAACATAGTTGATTGTACGTATCTGTGGGGTACAGAGTTGAATATAAATACCTGTGTGCAATATGTGATGCTCAAATCAGAGTAATTAGTATATTCAACATTATACAATGTAATCGTTTCTCGTGGCCCTTCACCAGTTCCTCCCTTACAGCCTCCTTCCCACCTCCGATATCCTTAGTTCTGTTCTCTCCTTTTGAAAGTTCAATGTATTGTTGTGATTGTTGTATCTTTCTTTATTAAAATAAATATATTTTATTTATTTTTTAGCTCCCACTTATGAGTGAGGACATGCAATATTTCTCTTTCTGTGCCTGGCTTATTTCACTTAACATTGTTTTCTCTAAGTTCATCCATGTTGCTTCAAATGGCAGTATTGCATTCTTTTTTATGGTAGAGTAGTATTCCATTGTGTGTATATACCACATTTTCCTTATTCAGTCGTCCAATGATAGACATTTAAGTTGGTTACAACTCTTGGCTATTGTAAATAGATAAGCTATGAAGGTTAGTTGTATTAAGTGCATTTTCTACTTACGATACCGTGACATTTTTTGGGATATAACCTCATTGTAAGTCAAGGAGGATCTGTATTAATAAATCAGTTGTGTCCCATCTATTGCATTTAATTTATTCAAATTCAACCGTGTTTGCATGCTACCCTCCCCCCACCCAACACAGGAAAATAAAAGAACTAGAAAAAGCAATTCCATTTGTCATTCCATTCAATAAGTATATGCCACAGAGTGTGCATGAGGTAGAAGCAAATCAGCTGGACAGGATATATGCAAAGTTATAGGTAGTGTACTTTATGGGAAATCTGCAGGACTTTTCAAGAATAACTTTAGTGTGATTTTGAGTTGACATGCTGATTTTATAACTTAACCTTCACATCGGATGTAACACTGCAATACTACTACTACTACTACTAATAGCTACCATTTAACTGAGCAATTACTACATGCCAAAGTGCTAATTGCTTTTTGAAGTGTGTTATCTCATTTAATTACAGTAACAATTTCATGAGGTAGGTACTTAATTATCCCCATTTTAAGTGGGAGTTTGTAATAATAATGGTGATAATAATAATAATAATAATAAACAGCAACTTCTTGAAAGTCTAACAGCTCAGAGAGGTCACTTTTCCAAAGTACTAACAGCTCAGAAAAAAAAAAAAAGTATTAACAGTATCAGATCCAGAGTTAGAGCACACACTGGTCAGGCTACACAAACATCACTCATGGAATATGGTAGGCACTAAGAAGTGATTTCTTATTGGTCATCATATCTCCATGGGAAATTGTGTCTAAAAGCCTAGAATGTCACTTGGAATGGACACATTTATTTGAGAATGGGCATTTAAATCTTGGTCAAGACCAAAATGGCTTCCTTGTCACCCTGACAGCAGTTGATCTGAATTATTTGTGTTTCTCTAAAACTATTTGTATAGGTGATTTTTTAAAAGTTATTTTGTAAGGTAGCTAATTTTTTTTTCTATTAATGAAAATCTGTAGTTTCAAAAATTGTATATCTTTAGAAACTCTGATAAGAGTTTGTCAACAAACTTGATTTCCATTCTGCAATGGGCTAGAAATTTGAAGGCTAAGTTCTGCACTAATGCTCCGGGTGACCTTGGGCAACCCACCTTCTCTCTATGGTCCTCAGTTTTCTTTTCCTAAAATTGAAATGGTCTTTTAAGTTTCTATCCAGCTCTAATTGTGTGAATTGAAATATCACTGGATTCTCTTAAATACATGGATAATTCTAGTCCTTATAAATGGCTGATTTTTATTCTATCAGTTACTAAGTCTGAATATTGCCTAGAATTTGAAGAACAAAACTTTCAAATTTGAGAGATGCCATTTTTCACAGTGATATGTTTGTGATGCCAAATATGGAAAGGACTTGTAGGTATATAGACTACCCGCATGAGCCCATCGATTCTGCATGAATGCAAAGGCAGTGATTTTTCTGACAATTGTGGAAACTGCTTTGAAAATAAGTACTTTTTTCCCTTTTACAATCTTGATGTTAATGACAAAATCTATTTCATACTTTCTACGCCTTCCTGAGAATCTAATTTAACTCTTGTGCTGTATCTGTCTTATTCACTGTACTTTCTTGCTAATCATATCTTTATTTTTCCAAGAACTTTCTCATTTTCTGATTGCTTTTTCTCGTTTTATGTATGCAATATATTTTCTTATCTTTCTGAGAATCCTTTTTGATCCTTTCATTATCTGCTTCCTTCAGGATCAGATATTTCTTTGTTCATCGTGGACTTCTTTTATCTTGTTGATTTTCCTCAAACACGTGGTGTTCCTTGGTTGACCATTTATCAGTGTTTATCACTGTAAGACTTTGATGAATAGGAGAAATAGTTTTGCCTTTGTCTACATATATTTGCTGTGAAGTCATCCTTTGTGAAAGGACTGTCTGACTGCAGCCTCTGTATAAGCAGACTGGGCCCTCAATAAGCAGGTTTCCCTTTCGGTACTGGGCAAAGAAGCCAGATCATGTCGTCCTACCAACACCTTCATTGCCAAAGCAAGAGCTTTATTCTTCGTGTATTTCACCACTGGATGCTGCTTCCTTTCCCTTTTTCCCTCTGGGTCTGCTGTAGAGGCCTGAAGCTTCAAGCTCTGTCTGCCTCTCTGCTTTGTCCCAACACCCATTTCCCAGGGCTTGCCCATGATAAATTATCTACTCTGTTAAGAAAGCAGTTTTTGGAGCTGACGCTGGTTACAAATACTGCTTCTTATACCTAGGAAATGGGGAGGGACCCTCTGTCCCAATTGTTCTGATATGGACAAGCCCAGAAAAACTTAAACCTGCACCTGTACTTCAGCTTTTTGTTTTTTGTTTTGCTTTTGTAACACTGACCGCCTTTTGTATCAGCTTAGCCCCTGTGGATTTCCAGAAAACGAAATCTACAACCTACAACCCAGGAAGAATATAACCTATATAAAACCCTTTGCAAGCCTGGAGTCGGGGCTCAGACTTTGGCGTATGAACTCCTCTGGGCCCACCAGTGTAATAAATCTGAGTTCTCCAACTCTCCAAGTGACACTTGGTTTCTCGGCAGTCTGTTCTGTAACAGTGCCACTCCAACTTTTGTTTCTCAATCCACTCTGCTCTCTCTACTTGTCAACTTCAAGACCTATGAGTTAGTCCTATGAGCTTTTTGAGGGTAGGGGACATGTCTCATTTACTGTTGTGTCTCTGGAATCTAGAACAGTGTTTGCCACAGAGTAGATGCTAATGAAGTACTTACCTCATGATCAAATGATGGGGACCAAATTATGGAGGGCCTTGGTGCCAAGTTATTTTCTCCTGAACAAAATAAGAAGTCATTGAAGATGTTTTTGAGCAGGGGAATGTCATTGGATCTGTGACTTTGGAAGATCATTTTGACTGCAGAATGGGTGGCTGGGAAGCCTAGAGACCAGTTGGAAGACTGTTTCAATTATCTGAATGAAAGATGATGATGAATACTTAAATTAAATTTGTGGCACTGGGGATAGAGAGAAGGGGATTAATTTAAACAAATATTCATTGAACACCTAGTAGGTGAGAGGCTTAGTCCTAGATGCTGGGGATATAGCAGTGAACAAAACAAAGTTCTACTCTCGTGGATCTCATTGTAGTGAGGGAAAGGAGAAAGACAAAGCAATTTCATATGATTTATTTTTTTTTCTTTTTTCCTTTTTATTTATTTTTTTATTATACATACATGTGGGGTACAATGTTGATTTTCACTAATTGTGTAGAATGTGTGGTGGTTAGATCAATATAGTTAGCTTATTCATCATTACATTACACAATCATTCTTTGTGTCCGTTGACTAGTTTCTCATTAGCCTCCCTCCCTCTCCCTCGCCCCTCCCCTTTTCCACCTCTAGTTTTCTAAAAGTTCAACGTATTACTGTGATTGTTGTTTCTTTCTTTCTTTCTCTCCGTCTCCTTTAATGTTCATTTGTTTATTTATGGATTTAGCTTCCAGTTATGAGTGAGAACATGCGGTATTTCTCTCTCGGTACCTGGGTTTCACTTAGGATAATTTTCTCTAGGCTCATCCACGTTGCTGCAAATGGTAGCTCAGCTATAAAAAAGAATGAAAATCATATATGATTTATATGAAGTCATGCTAAGAAGAAAAATAAAGCAGAATAAGGAGACAAAGACAGAGATGGAGTGGGGCAGAGACTGAATGAAGTGAGGAAGCCATAAAAAAAATCTGGGGGAAGAGCATTCCAAGCAGTGGAAACAGTGAGTACAAAGGCCCTGAAGTGTCTAGAAAGTATTTAGAATTTAGGGTCAATGTGCCATTCAGTAATGAGAAGCTGATCTCAGGTAGGTTGGTTGATTTTGGTTTTGTAATCTGGGCCCAAAGAGAAATGACCACTTTCAAGGCAGGGCAGTCAATAAAAGAAGAAATTCTGAGCAGGTAATGTTGGCTAAAGTAGGGTAAGGCTCCCTTGTAGAGGGGGCTGGATGCCAAAAAGTGGGGGAGTTTCAGCCCTAAGCCAGGAAGCCAATATCCCTCTGGAAACAGGTCAGCAGTGTGGAGAGGTTCTTTTGCATGTCTCTGGCAGTAGTATTGTGGTAGGCAGAATGGACCTCCAAAGATATCCATTTCCTAATCCCCAGCATCTGTGAATATACTTTATTACACGGAAAGGAGGAACTACGGTTGTGGACGGGATTATTGCTGATCAGCTGACTGTGAGATGGAGAGAGCATCCTGGATTATCCAGGTGAGCCCAGTCTAATCACAAGGGTCCTTATAAGTGAAAGAGAGGCAGGAAAGTGTGTCAGAATGATTTGATGTGAGAAAGGCTCAACCTATGCCTTTGAAGATAAAGGAAGAGAGTCATGAACCAAGGAATGTGGTGGCCTCTAGAAGTTGGACAATGCAAGGAAATGGATTCTCCCCTGGAGCCTCCACAAGGGAGTGAAACCTTGCACCTAAACCGGATCAGCAAAAATAAATCCAGTAAGGAAGACCAGAAGATCAAGGGCCTTCCTTTCTCCGGCTTCACATTTCTTATCAGTAAAGTTTACTAGGTCAGTGATGTTTAAACCTTTTTTTGGCCACTGTGGTTGTTAATTTTATGTGTCAGCTTGATAGACCACAGGATCAAGAATGTTTGGTCAAACGTTATTCTAGGTGTGTATGTGAGGGTGTTTTTGCATGAATCTGATATTTAACTTGGTAGGCTGAATAAAGCACATTGCACTCCATAATGGGGATAGGCCTCATCCAATCAGTTGAAGGCCTAAATAGAGCAAAATGGCTGACCCTCCTTGGAGTAAGAGAGAATTTTTCCTGCCTGACGGTCTTCAGACTGGGTCATCAGCTTTTTTCCTGCCTTTGGACTCTAACTGAAACATTAGCTCTTCCTAGGTCTCAAGCATGTTGACCTTCGGACTGGAAGGAAACTACTGGCTGTCCTAGGTCTCCAGCTTGCCTACCCACCCAGCAGGTCTTGGGACTTGCCAGCTTTCATAAGTGCATGAGCCAATCCACCATAATAAATCTCTTACTATATATATTTATATTCTATCGGTTTTGTTTCTCTGGAGAAGCCTAACACAACCACCGAAGCCCAATATAAATAACATAAAAGTGAAAATGCTTCAACTATGACAGTGTTGGGTGGGCCTGGAGACCCAGCTACTCAGAGCCCTTCAATGAAAACCACTTATCTACTGTCACCACTTAGCTCTTAAATTTGGTAAATGTGTTTCTTTTTCTCTTAAAGTAGGTGTAAATTGAAAAGTACAAGTATTCCTGTTTATCCTCTTACCTTCATTCCCATTTACATTAGTTTCATATTGATACTGTAATGAACTACCACAAACTTAGTGGCTTAAAACAGTGCAGATTTATTATCTTATAGTTTTGTAGGCCAGAGTCTGAAATGGGTCTCACTGGGCTAAAATCAAGGTGTTAGCAGGGCTGCATTCCTAATGGAGTCTCTAGGGGAGAATCTACTCTCTTGCCTTTTCCACTTTTACAGGCCTTCTTCATTTTTTGGTCATGACCTTTTCTTCCATCTTCAAAGCTAGCAGTGTAGCGTCTCCAAGTCTCTCTCTGACTCTGACCTACTCTCCTGCCTCCCTCTTTCACTTATAGGACTCTTATGATTACACTGTTCATGCCTGAACAATCCAGGCCAATCTCCCCATCTCAAGATCAGCTGATTAGCAACCTTAATTCCGTCTACAACCTTAATTTTCCCTTGCTATGTACCATAGCATATTCACAGGTTCGAGGCATTAGGACATTTACATCTTTAGGGGGACAGTACTTTGTGGTTTTTTTCCTTATTTTTTCATTGTACATGTTTTTGGGGTACAGTTAGTTTCAATACATGCATATATTGTATAATGATCTAATCAGAATAGTTAGCCTATCATCTAAACATTTATTATTTCTTTGTAGTTATAACATTCAAGATCCTCTTTTCTGGCTATCTTGAAATATAAAATACAATATTATTAGCTATTGTCACTCTAGGGTACCAGAACTGATTCTTCCCATCTAACTGGAACTTTGTAACTTTCCACCAGTCTACCAAACTTTCCCTGGCTTCCCTATCCCCCTCTCTTTCCCTTCCTCTGGTAACCACTATTCTATTCTCTATTTTTCTCTTTTTTTCTCTTTTTAATTTGTTTTTCTTAATTGACCCATGATAATTGTATATATTTATAGAATACAATATGATATTTAAGTTCATTCATGCTGTGTGCTCAGTATATCCATCGAATGAAATACTTGTCATTTCTTTGCGTTAGGAAGATTCAGCATCATTTTTAACTAGCTATTCAAAGATACACAGCACTTGGTTGTTAACTGTAGTCTCTCTATATTACTATAGAACACTAGATCCCATTCTTCCTATCTCTCTACTATTTTGTATCCACTGATCACCCTCTCCCATCCTCCCCTTCCCCCTACCAGTCTCTAGTAACCACTATTCTACTCTCTACTTCTATGAGATTAACTTTTCCCACATTTGAGTGAGGACATGTGGTATTTCTCTCTCTGTGCCTGGCTTGTTTCGCTTAACATAATTTTCTCTAAGTTCATCCATGTTGCTGAAAATGGCAGAATTTCATTCTTTTTTATGGCTGAGTAGTAGTCCTTTGTGTATATATGCCACATTTTCCTTATCCAGTCTTCCAATGATGGACATTTATGTTGGTTCCAACTCTTGGATATTGTAAATAGAGATGTGATACACATGGGAATGCAGGTATCCCTTCAACATGATGATTTCCATTCCTTTGGGTATATACCCAGTAGTGGCATTGCTGATCATATGGTAGTTCTATCTGTAGTTGTTTGAGTAAACTCCACACTGTTTTCCATAGTGGTTGTACTAATTTACAGTCCCACCAGCAGTGCAGAAGAGTTCCCCTTTCTCCACATCCTCACCAGCATTTGTTAATTTGTCTTTCAGATAATAGCCAGTCTAACTGGGGTCAGATGATATTTTCATTGTGGTTTTGATTTGCATTTCCCCTATGATTAGTGATGTTGAGCATTTTTTCATATACCTGTTGGCCATTTATATGTCTTTTTTTTGAAAAATATCTGTTCAGTTCCTTTGCCCATTTTTTAATTGGATTATCTGTTTTTTTACTATTGAGTTGTTTGAGTTCTTTTTATATTCTGGATATTAATCCCTTGTCAGATGCTGTATTAGTCAGGGTTCTCCAGAGAGACAGAATCAATAGGCTATGTTATAAACATATGAGAGAGATTTATTAGCGGAGTTAGCTCGGGTGACTGTGAAGAAAAGTCCCAAAATAGGCCGTCTATACACTGGATGCCAGTAGCATGGCTCAGCCCAAATCCAAAGGCCTCAAAACCAGGGAATCCGATGGTGTCGTTGGTGTAAGTCCTGGAACCCAAAAACTGAAGAGTCTCAAGCTCTGATGTCCACGGACAGGAAAGAAGAGTGTGTCCCAGCTCCAGCAGATAAAGAGATTCACCTCTTTCCTCTGTCTTTTGTTGTCTCTGGACCCCCAGCAGATTGGATGGTTCCCACCCACATTGAGAGTGGGTCTTTCCCACCCAGTCCACTCAGACTCTCATACTAATCTCTGCTGGAAACACCCTCACGGACACACCTAAAAAGATAGCTTTACCAGGTTTCTCAGCATTCCTTCATCTAACCAAGTTGACACCTAGAATTAACCTTCACAGATGCATAGTTTGCAAATATTTTCTCCCATTCTGCAGGTTGTCTTTTAGCTTTGTTGATTGCTTCCTTTGCTGTACAGCTTTTTTCTTTTGGTGGGGGAAGGGCAGCAGGCCAGTATAGGGATTGAACCCTGGACATTGGTGTTATCAGCACCTGCAGAAGCTTTTTAGTTTGATATAATCCCATTTGTTAGTTTTTGCTGTTCTTCCCTTTGCTTCTGAAATATTATTCATAAAGTCTTTGCCCAGTCTTATGTCCTGAAGTGTTTCCCCTGTGTTTTCTTCTGGAAGTTTTATAGTTTGAGGTCTTACATTTGAGTCTTTAATACATTTTGAGTTGATATGGGTATACGGTTCGAGATAGGGTTCTAGTTTCATTCTTCTGCATATGGCTCTCCAGTTTTCCCAGCACCATTTATTGAAGAGACTGAGGGGACATTATTTTGCCTATACCATTATTTTTACTATAGCATTGCTTAATGGCAGCCACTGGTAACAATTTTTTTCCAGAAACATTCTGTGTATATACAAGTATTCAATCATGTGCAATACACAAAAGCATTCACACACACACATGCAGATGTTTTTAAACACAATATTACCTGAAACTTCCTTTTTCTTCAATTAAAAATATTTTTTGATCTTTTTCTGTATCATCCCCTATAGATCCACCTAATTTTTTTCTACTTAAACAAGAGGAAAATTATCACTTTTAACCATAAAGAGCATTTGGTTGCAGTACAAATGTCTCATGCCTTAACAGGCCATCAGTCTCATCAAGCAATGAAAAGATCAAAGTCATTCCTCAGAGTCCAAGAAAGGAAAAGGAATTAGGTGTGGTACTCTGCCGATGAAGTGGCACAACTGACAAAAAGATTCTTTTCTTCAACTAATTTTTCTTTACAATTAAAAAGAATATACAATTAAAAAGAATGTATACATATTGTTAAAATAATTTAGAATATAAAAGGATGTACAAGGGCCAGCCCGTGGCTCACTCGGGAGAGTGCGGTGCTGAAAACACCAAGGCCACGGGTTCGTATCCCTATATAGGGATGGCCGGTTGGCTCACTTGGGACAGCGTGGTGGTGACACCACCAAGTCAAGGGTTAAGATCCCCTTACCAGTCATCTTTATGTAGTAAAAAATAAATAAATAAATAAATAAAAATAAAAGGATGTACAGTGGAAAGTAGGTCTCTTTCTTACCACAGGCCCATAAAACAATTACTACTAACTATATCTTGTGTGAGCTTCTAGAAATTTTTTATGCATATATAAATATATGTGTGTGTGCATGTGTGTATCCTTTTGAGGGCATTAGTACAAAGAGATTCATACTACACATAATGCTCTGTGAAATTTGCTTTTTTAAAAAAACTTTTTATTATGAGTTAATTGTAGATTCACATGCAGTTGTAAGAAATAAAACAGAGATTCCATACACCCTTCACCCAATTTCCCCCAGTGGTCACATCTTGCATAACTACAGGACACTATCACAACAAGGAAATTGACATCGGTACGATCCACCGACCTTGTTCAGATTTCATCAGTTTTTGTCTGTGTGTGTATTTAGTCCTATGCAATTTTATCACATGTGTAGATACATGTGACCGCCACCACAGTCGAGATACAGAGCAGTTCCATCACAAAGATCCCTTGTGCCACCCTTTCACAGCCACAGCTTTTTCCCTCCCTTCTCCAACATCCTTAAGTCCTGGCAACCACACTCTGTTCTCCATCTCTATAATTTGTCCTTTCAGGAATATTATATATGTAGAATCATACAGTATGTAACCTCTTGAGATTGGCCTTTTTTGTTTTTGTTTTTGGTAGCTGTCTGGTACCAGGAACTGAACCTTTGACCTTGGTATTATAAGGCTGTGCTCTAACCAACTGTGCCAACTGGCTAGCCTCAAGATTGACTTTTTTTCGCTCAACATAATTCTGAGGAGATTCATTCAGGTTGTTGTGTATCAATACTCTGTTCCCTTTTTATTGCTGAGTAGTATTCCATGCTATGGATTTATCATAGATTGTTTCACTATTTAAAAATCAAAGGACATTTTGGTTGCTTCCAATTTTTAGCTATCTTAAATAAATCTGCTACTCCATTTCCCTGCTGAAAGAAATATCTGTGACTTATCATTGTCTATATAAGGGATCTTTATTTTGGGGTCCATGAACTCCTAGGAGTCCATTAAATTCCTGAAATTATTTTTTAAATTTGACATTTTTCTGTGGAGAGGGTCCACTGCTTTTGTTGAGAGACTTTTATTACCCCAGTACTCATGTTTCTATAGAGAAGAGGGACTTCAGTATTTTTCAGGAGAGACATTTCTACTCACTCTCTACCTCTTATTTGCTTCTCCCCATAGGAGGAGTAAGCAATACTTATGGTTGCCTGATTTCCTTTGGTTCCAATTCTGGGCTGGGTTAATATATTCAAAGTCACTGCAGATAAATGACCTGACTTCTTGTTCTATTTCTCTGCACAAGTAGCAGATATTCTGTTTCTTGCTTCTGCAACCAGGTCAAGACTTCTCTTGCCTATGACTAGATGGCTAATTCTGTCTAATTTAGGAGGAAGAAGTAGGAAGTCCATTTTGGCCTTGAGGCCTTTCTATATTCTTTCACACAGTTTTAACATTAACAAAGCTCACACTTTGATTCCCATCTAATTCTGTGTATCTTTCTTCCTTGGTTTGTAACCCTTGGGAAGGGATGTGATTAATTGGCATCCTTGACCCCTTCCCCTACCATATATGAGGGTACTTCAATAAGTTTGTGGAAAAATGGAATGAAAAGATAATATGAATCTTTCCATGAACTGTTTGTAGATCCTTCGTACATAGTTTTTTATTCAATACTCGGAGGATTCCATCACCACACACACACACACACACACACACACACACACACACAACACCCTACCTTAGGTACCTACAGGATTAAGTCCACAGCCCTTTCTCTGGGATTCAAGTTCTTCTCAAACCTGCCTCTCCACACTTATCCCCGCTGCCTCCCCTAACAAACCCTCTGCTTCAGTCAGGCCATTCCACCATCTGTACTCCAGCCACTGCATCTGTACTTAGCCAACTCCTCTCCCTGAGAAGCTCCCCCCACTACTCTCTGCCAGTCCAGATCCTACCCATATTTCAAAGCCATGGTCATCCTTCTCTGTGAAAACTCTCCTGGCCATTCCAGCACAAGTTTGAATGTATTTATTGTCTGTTGCATAAGTTAAGGTTAACATTTTTCTTCCTTTGTCTATACATCTGTTCTCCCCACAACTAGATTTGTGAGTCCCTAGAGAGCATGGATCACCTTATCTCTCATTGTTCCCTCAAAGCTTAGCATGAGTTAGAATCTTGATAAATATTTGTGGCTAGAATTTATCTTCTCTTCTTCCTCCATTCAGAGCACTAGTTTCCTGAGCTAGTGGTTTTAAGGGCATGAAATTGCTCTTTATCCACCATTAATAATCACAATAGACTGTCATATAAAAATACACTAACAGCTTCCATTTATTAGGCTTACTTTGCTAGGTACCTTGCTTTACCTGGATTAATTCACGGATTCCTCATGCCAACTCTTTTAGAGGTGAAGAAATTGAGATTCGGAAAGCTAAGGCAATTTAATCAAGGCCCAGTAGCTTATAAGTGGCAGGGCCAGGACTAAACTCAGGTCTTTGTGAACTTGGAAAGCAGTTTCTCAACCATGACTGAACAACACAGGCACCTGGGGAGCTTTAATAAATACTGAAGCCTGGGGTTCATCAGAACCCCCAGCGATTCTGATGTAATTAGCATGGGGTGCAGCCTGGGTATTGTGAGTTTTCAAAGCTCCCCAGATGAGGCAAATGTGCAGCCAGGGCTGGGCTCCTAACTTCTGTACTCCACAGTCTCCAGTGGGGGAAATGTGTCAGGAAGGGTAGATGGGGGAGAGTATCTGTCTACTAAGCTACTTCAGCCCACGCAAAAACTCAGAGCCAGAGGCGTGTAGTTAGGAGAAGAGCATGTTCTCAGAATGATCAGACAGGTGCTCGGGCTCCTATGTACATGGGGCAGAGGTTTAGGCCAGTTACATGAGACTCTCAAGTGACAGGCCTATGATTTTTATAGACCCCTTTCCTGTCCCAGATGGCATTCATTTACTCTATAACTGCTATTTTAAGGTTTTGGACAAGGCCTCCTTTCCCAAAATATTGAGCCTCTAGAGCTTGGAATATTTAAATAAAATATTTTAAACTTTCTGTTGACAACAGGGAGGAACATTCCATAGGTAAGGCTTTAGTTAGCAGCTGCTATCCTGAGTTAGGAGTCAGCAAAAGCCCAGCCTCTTACTCGAGCTTTGTCTCACTGTATCCTCTGTGCTGAGTACGGGATTTCTTGGAATAAGAATAAGGGAGTCTGGTTCAGGATAAGGTTGTACCTCTCTTCAAGGGCATCAGGAGGGCAGTGTTGAGAGCACAGCCCAAAGTACCAACCCAGCCAATCTCCGGGGAGGTCCTGAACAGGATTTCTCAGTGGCCAGTAACTCGGGCCTCTCTGGAGGGATTCTTCACTTCCACCCTGGCTCTAACCCTTCAGGGGCCCAGAGCAGGAATGCTAAGGTAGGCCCTCCCTTTGCCAGAGGTCCGCAGAAATAGCAACCTCACCAGTGTGGGCGTTCGTGGTGCCATACCAGCAGCTGCAGGTGATGGGGTAAGCAACCAGAAGGAGTGGAGAAGGACAGCTCAGGAGGGGTAGAGATGGGGTAACTAGAGAAATGGCTTTGTGACTGTGATAGTGCTAGCAGAGGTGGCCCACTTCAGGGACAGAAAGTACCATTTTTTGAACATTCTGCCAGGCACAGAGCACTTTACCTTATGAAAGGATACTTTTAGGTGCCTGGTGTGGTTTACATGTGTCATCTCCAGAATTCAGGTGTTGCCAATGTTACAGTATTAAGAGGTGAGCCTTTAAGAGGTGGTTAGGCTGTGAGAGCTCCTGCCTCGTGGTTGGGATTAAAGCCCTTATGGCAGAAGCCTCACCCAGCATTCAGCTAGCCTGTTATCTTGCCCTTCTGCCTTCCAACATGTGCAGAAACCCCAAGAAGGCCCTCAGTAGACCAGATGCCAGTGCCTTGATCTTGGACTTCTTGACCCCCAGAACTGTGAGGAAATAAACTTCTTTTTTTTTTTTTTTTTTTTAAAGATGACCGGTAAGGGGATCTTAACCCTTGACTTGGTGTTGTCAGCACCACGCTCACCCAGTGAGCAACCGGCCATCCCTATATGGGATCCGAACCCATGGCCTTGGTGTTATCAGCACCACACTCTCCCGAGTGAGCCACGGGCCGGCCCTAAACTTCTGTTTTTTATAAATGTCCCAGTCTGTGGTATTCTGTCATAGCAGCACAAACTAAGACAGTGCCCAAAGAGATTTTTTCCTGTTCTGATTTTTTTTCTTTTATGAAGGTATAATTTAGATACAGTAAAAATCACCCTTTTGAGGTGCACAGTTTGATGGGTTTTATCACACAATTGCCACCAAAATGTGGAACATTTCCATCACCCCCACAAAGTTTCTGCATGTACTTGTAGTCAATCCCTTAACTCCTACCCTGAGCCCCTAGCAGCCACTGATCTGACTTCTGTCCCTATAGTTTATCTTTTCTCTTGGAACCACAGTTGACAGCCCAAAGCTTAAAGCAAAGGGCACTTGGTACCCCACATTCTAAGTTCAGAGGACCAACAACTATTAGGGCCATCTACCAGCCCACAGATCTTGGTGTGGAAAGACCAGCTTTATGCCCCAGCTGCCCAGTTGAAATAAGAGGTCTGGTTTGAGGCCATGCAGTATTTCCCTTCCCCCAAGCCAGGAGACAGGGAGCTCTGAGAGAAGCATTCAGAAAAATAGGGGCTGTTGGAAGTGACTCACCTTCTTACTAAAATGGAGACTAGTATCTACCCTTTTTCTGAAAGTTGTGAAGCCACTGCGCTGGCACTGTGCCTGATGCTGCTGGGGCATAGGCTAAAAGACTTCAGGAGAGAGAGAGGCCTTGGGGACTCCTAGGTGGAGAGTGAGCCAGGGACAGCCCCTCGATCTCCTGATTCTTGAGGAGAACGTAAGAAACATATGGCATATGCATGTAAGCCCAAGAATTGTTCCAGAAGGATAGATAAGATTGGTCTTGCCAAAAACAACCGCAGTATGGGGGCAAAGAGTTGCACACATTAGAGGAGTGTGGTGTTATGCCTCCACCAGAGGCATAGTGCACTTGAGGGATATTTACTGATAAATACGAAATAAATAAAATGAAACCATTTTAGGTATATACCCCCAGTGAATTGAGATAGCTCAATAAACTTGTTACACTGAAAATAGGGTGTTTTGTTACCTAAAAATACCCTATAAGGTAGGTGTTGTTATATTCCTATTATATAGATGAGAGACTTGAAGATCAGAGAGGGTAAGTAATGTGGTCAAGGTCACTTAGCAGGTAAATAGATGACAGAAGCATGATTTGAACCCAGGTCTGCTTGGCTGTAAAAGCTATGCTCCTTTCTCTACACCTGGCTTCCTTGTATGTGTGTGTCTAGGAGAGGAGGGGGAAGGCAGCATCATTAGCAGTAGTGAGATTTCAGCAGAGACTCAAGGGCGTCCAATATACGTGTTAGGTCTCCATGTTCTTCCCACTTGGTGACCTTCCTACCCCTTTAGCTACCAGGGGCTTGGTTCCTCAGAATAACCCTAAGGAGGTTCTAGTTTATCCCACACTCTAAGACTCTGCCAATATGCTTCTTGTCACTTCAAGTTGAAACCCTTCTATCCACTCTAACCACACACCCAAACCTAAAGCTGACTCCTTGTTCAGGCTACTCTGGGTGTAGCATTTGTCTACCAGATGGCACGGTTGTATCTGTCCCTCAATGACTGTCCCCACTCCTTGGGGGAAGACTCCAGCTCCACTTACCAGATCCTTACAGTCCATGTGATCCCACTCCGGTAAACTGGGCCTTGTCCTGAGGTCTGACATAAATGCTTTCTACCAAGCGTCGCCTCAGTATGAGGGCATAAGTAGATAGGTTAAAAAAATCATGTGCTATTCAGTTTATGTACAGAAGAAAACTTCTTCTTCCATGATAGAAAACGATAATCTTATACAGATGTTTGCTATAGCCCTAGCAATGAAAGAAATCTCTACCCTAAGCTTCTTGCTAAGTAGCTGCATGGGTTATGACTCACTAAGGTCATTACAGGAATTCTGTTAATGTCAGTACTAAAATTCCTTTCTTAAGAGTATTCACATGATGAATAGCAGCAAACACTCAGCATTCATTTATGAAGATTTTAAAACCAGGAGCAACACCATCGTTTATTCCAGTCCAGTTTCACAGGTGCTGCCAAAGCAATGCTAAGATTGTCACATCAGAATTCACCAGCCAGAGGACTTTATGTGCTGAAAGGTGGGTGCTAGGAAATGCTGTAAAACCTTGTTAGGTTGATACAAATTTGCAAAAATGGTATAACCACTATTTATAATCTTTTTCTTGAACAAAAATATTGGCTAATCCAAATCCTCTTAATGCAAGGGGTCTGTTTTCTCCAGCTTCTTGCATTTTAAATTAACAGGGTGATTTTATTAAATGATGATATTTTCTGGCTAGTTGGATCACCTTAGAACATGACACCATTCTAAAAAAAAAATGTAAAATGGAAGGAATGCAGATGGAGTCAACAGTCGAGTTTGTACAGTCCAGGATTCTGCTATTGACAGGAACCAAGGGATAGGTGTGGAAGGGGTTAATTGTCCTTCTTTGGTGTCAGCTGCTCAAAGATAGGGGTGTTATGAGATATCTTCTGGTTCCTTTAGCAGTCCACCTAGCATCCACGAATTCGTGTGAACATTTAAAAAATTTGTCACATGTTGACCTTAAACAATTGGATAAAGAAATTGACCAGGGTTGATTTTGCTTCTACTTTCTCAAATATTAAGTGGCTTTGACCCACTGTCTAACTTTTTTTTTTTTTTTTTTTTTTTTTTTTTTGTCTATTTGTGACCGGCTGCACTGCACTCAGCCAGTGAGCGCACCGGCCATCCTTATGTAGGATCCGAACCCGCGGCGGGAGCACTGCTGCGCTCCCAGTGCTGCACTCTACCTAGTGCGCCACGGGGTCGGCCCAAATATGTTTTTATTTTGTCTTTTTTTTCTTTTCTTTTTTTTCGTGACCGGCACTCAGCCAGTGAGTGCACTGGCCATTCCTATATAGGATCCGAACCCGCGGTGGGAGCATCACCGCGCTCCCAGCGCCGCACTCTCTTGAGTGCGCCACGGGCTCAGCCCTCCACTGTCTAACTTTGACTTCTGGCTTCTGAATATTTGCTGCTGATGACTTTTCTGACTTTGACATGCTACTGTCCTGTGTCCATCTTCATCTTCTCTGTCCTCCACTGCCTATGAGTGCTGGCCTTGGTGAATGTCCAGCTTGGTTCAACCTCCTTTCCAGTATAACTAAAGGTAAATGGATGTCAGCACCTTTGGGGAAAGCATTGGGGGCATATTTATTATACAGTCAGCTCTCTGGATCTGTGGGTTCTGCATCTGTGGATTCAACCAACTGCAGATTGAAAATATTTTTGAAAAATTGGGTCTGTACTAAACATATTCAGGTGTGTGTGTGTGTGTGTGTGTGTGTTTGGTGGCTGGCTGGTGTAGAGGGCTAGAAATCTTGATTCTCATTTGATTTTTAGAATAGGGTTTTTAGGTAAATGCATGTATAGGACAAAAGTCCTTAGGTAGGAGGTGACAGACTACAGATAACGTGGCAACAGCCCATCTAATCACTGCTTAGGTATGGGATTGTATACTTTAATGATTTTAGAGCTAACAGGTAGTTGTCATACCGATCCCGTTAAGAGATTTTAAAAATTGCTGAAGGGAAAGATGTGAAAAATGTTTGCTAAGGGCAAGCTGTCTGTTGGTGGAAACTTTAGAGATAATTATACTTAGATTTATATCATTTAAAGAGTGGTTATGTTTTAGATAATGATCGCAGTTTGACCAAATTGTACTTTGGAATGTCACGTTGTTAATTTTACTGTTACTAGTTTCTGTTGTTTAAGCTATACTTACCCATAGATAATTTTTGTCACACTGCCGATGTCTTTGTGTCCTTTTGTAATGATTGAATCAACTGATTTTTCTTGTGAAAATTTCTTGTTTTTACAATAAAAAACAGAAGCTAACTTTGAATCAGGGCTATACCCAGTTTTCTTCTTCTGTCAGAGGAGTTGCTGAGGTGCAGTCCCTTCGGGCTTCTCATCACATTTGTGCTGCTTTGAGTAATCCTTTTTTCATCTCCATTACACAGTGAGAAGTGTAATAGGCCTGTAAGGGATTACAGACTTTTTTCTTGTCATTATTCCCTAAACATTACAGTATAACAACTATGTACATAGCATTTACATTGCATTAGGTATTATGAGTAATCTAGAGATGATTTCAAGTATGTGGGAGGATGTACATAGGTTATATGCAAATACTACACCATTTTATATAAGTGACTTGGCATCTGTGGAATTTTATATCTGCAGGGGGTCCTGGAATCTATCCCCACAGATACTGAGGAATGAAGAATTCTTCTCCAAGGGTGCCCAGTCTTCCCTTCAATTGCTGGGCTCTGGGTCTGTGAACTGACTTAGATCTGGAAACCAGATAAAGGACCATGCTTTTCCACTGCAGTGTCTGACCTCGCCTATTGTCCCCCAGCTTTAAATTTCTAGGGAGTATACAAGTCAACCATCACCCTAGCTGGTTATCCATCTCTCTTGTCTCTAAGAATACCACATCTATTAGCCATTGCTACAGATTTCTGCAGGTCAAGGCATTCTGGTTGCTACTCTAGCCTTGCAGCCTGCTCAGGCTGCCAAAGCGAAGTACCACAGACTGGGTGGCTTAAACAACAGACTTTTATTTTCTCACAGTCCTAGAGACTAGAAGTCTGAAATCCAGGTGCCAGCAGAGTTCGTTCCTTCTGAGGCCTCTCTCCTTGGCTTGTAGCTGGTTTGACTTCTCCCTGTGCCTTCACATGGTCTTCCCTCCGTGTGTGTCTGTGTCCTAATCTCTTCTTATAAGGACACGACCCCACAAATATGTTTCAATAAAAAAAAATTTTTAAAGGACACCAGTTGTCTTGGATTAGGGCCCACCCTAATGTCCTCATTTAACTTAATTACCTCTTTAAAGACCCTATCTCCAAATATAGTCATATTCTGAGGTACCAGGGGCTAGGACTTCAACATAAAAATTTGGGGTGGGAGAACAATTCAGCCCATAACATGGCCCATTATGGTAATCACTTCAATCTTGCCTGGATCAGTTAAATATCATTGTTTGACTTCTGTATTCTGGAATCCTATCATCTCCATTAATACTAGGGGGCTCAGTTCCACCATGGCATCTCCTACTGTCAATCCTGGTCTGCAGAAGATAGCCACCATTGATCTTCTCAAAAAAGCTGGTGCACCTGATCACCAGTAAATTCTTGGTGAAAGAATGTCTTTTGAGCCTTCCCAAGGAACATGGTCAGGTGGTAGTTTATCTGGCGCCACATCGTAACTCCATTCTAACATTTCCACATCCCTGACATTTTGAACTCTGTGATTCCTTTCCCAATATCTAATCAGTTCTAGCATGTCCACTTCATTTATTGTAAGCCACTCCTGCATTCCCTAGCTTCAAGTAGCCACCCTGGCAGCACATTAGTCCTGGCTCTGTGGGTCCGTACTGGGTCATTAAACCCTGAGTCATGAGAGTGCTCTCATCTCAGTGAGTTCTCCCCTTTCCTCCTATATTTCTCCCCTTTGTCAAACCTGACCACCCAAGCAGGCTCAGGCTCAGTTGAAGGCCCAGTGCTGCCCCTTCCCTGTTACACAGAGGGAATAAGAAGTCAGCTGGGAAACCACTATTTACAAAAATTCTAGGGACTCTCAGGGATCCTCAAGAGGAAACCTTGGGCCCCTATGAACTTGGGAGTGGGGTGGGATGGTTCTTGACATCAGGATGAGGTGGGACATATCCGCGAGAAGGCTTTGGCTGCCTGGCTTGACTCTGTAGCTGCCAGCCCAGAACCAAGCTCCTTCTCTTCCCTGCCCTTTCGGCCCTCTTGAGGTTGCACCACCTTGTCCGATTCATTCCGAGTCCTCTTCATCCCCACCCTGTTACTGGTTCCCCGCAGACAGTCACCAAGTCTCTTCTGCCCCTGACTCTCACTCGAGTGAGTACCCTCTCCTCCAGTTGCCTGTCCTCTGCAGCCCACTGATTGCAGAGGCCCTGCTGCCACACCCAGCTCACCCTGGAACCTGTTTTCCTCTCCCTGCTGTTATGGACTCTCTGTGTCTTAAGGCAGCCGAGAGCATATTGTTGTCATATGGTCAAAGGGAGAGCATTTAGAATTTGACAACCCTGTTGTACTGAGAGATATGGTGAGCCTTATTTGGGGCCCCAGGATTAAGACTGCAGTAGTGCCTGCCCTGCAGCCTGAGGGGATGACTGCGTTATTTACAGACTCCAAACCAGAAAATTATTGAATGATCCACCAGGGGGCAACAGCTATTCTGTCTTAGTAAATTCTAATTATTTTGATCTTTCCCCCTTATTGCATATATTTTTCACAGGAGTGAGTGTGTGATTGTTCACTCCTCAAGGTGGAAAATAAAAAAGCTACATGACGTTGAAGTAGTGATTGGGTCTCTCAGGGTCCCTTCCCCCTCCTTCTTCCCTTTGCATTAATGGTGGTGCCAATCTCCAGGGGATAACCGGGGCCCCTCCTTCTTCTGCCCTGCCTGGGCCTTCTCCTGTTTTGTGTCCACTGCCCCTCTGCTCCCTGCTGTGTCTGGTAGAAGATTTGAGATGTACATGTTGTAAGCTAAATTGTGTGTCCCTCCTCACCCTCCAAATCCATATGTTGAAGTCCTAACCTCTAGTACCTCAGAATGTGACTGTATTTGGAGGCAGGGCCTTTAAAGAGGTAGTTAAGGTTAAATGGGGTCATTAGGATGGATCCTATTGGAATAGGATAATAGCTGGTGTCCTTATAAGAAGAGATTAGGACACTGATAAACATGGAGTGAAGACCATGTGAAGACATGTAGAGAAGGCGGCCATCAACGAGCCAAGAATATGGTCCTCAGAATAAAGTCAATCCTGCCGAAACCTTGATCTCAGACTTTTAGCTTCCAGAATTGTGAGAAAATAAACTTGTTAAGCCACCCAGTCTGTGCTATTTGTTATGGCAGCCCTAGCAAACTAAGGCACTATATGATACTTGTCCGGAGCCAAAGAGCCCGGTCATAGCCTGCCCAGGGTCATGAAGCCCTGCCAATAGCCCTCTGACACTAAAGATATAAATGCTGTGACCTTTCCTCCTTTTTCTCCTTCTTACTGCTTGCACAGCCCTAGGCGTAGATCACCACTGCTTTGCTTTAGATAGCTGAGAAATGTTCCGTTTCCTGGAACGATTTGCCCTGTGATTTCTCCCAGAAAACATCTGCATACTTCCTTATCTGCTGATTCCCTCCTGCTGTCTACATAAGCTGTGACCTTCTGGCTAATAAACGAGACTTGATCAGAATACTGTCTTGTCTCCATTTCTCGCGTCTCTTGTCCCATCCAATTCCCACTCCCCCCTCCAGGGTCTGCGTTGAATATCCCGCTGGTCGGGACAGATACTAACATTTTTTGTTTCTCTCTCTATACACATATATTTATGTGTATATGCATATGTTTATGTATGTGTGCATATATACACATATATTACATGTAGTTATGACTTGCTATGGTTTGATGTTCTGCTCTTTTCAATAATCCTATATCATTTTTATCTCATGTTTGTATATCCTAATTTGTGAATATACTGTGATATAGCAAACATTCACAAGCTTAAGTAATGCTGTAATAAACATTTTCCATATGTTTATCTGCTTCTGTGCTCATATTTTAGATTTCTAGAAATGGAGTGTTGTATTAAAGGCATGAACATTCTCCAGACCCTTGATAGATTTTCTCAGGTTGCTTTCCAGAAGGTTGTATAAACTTCCACTTCTGTTAATAGAGTATAAGACAGCCTATATCATTACAACCCCATCAGAAATAATTATCATTTCACGATCATGGTATTTGACAGGCAAAATGGGTATCTAATAATTGACGTCTTTTCATTTCTTTGCCAGTAAGGAAGAACCTTTTTCATATTTTCATTATTCATTTTTCTTTCATCTTTCCTCCTAATCTGATAATTAACTTTGCAGTTTTCCCTATTAAAGAAAATCTATTTCTATGAGGTCTTTATTAATTGAACATATTAAACATCTGTAATAATTTGGAAAATATTCTCTCAATTTATTTCATTAAGTTTCTTATTGACATATGCAAATTTCAAAATGGTAACTAGTCAAAATTATTAGTGTGTATTTTTTAGTTATGTTGTCCTTGTACTTTAATTCCTTTTCCAGAAACAAGATAAATAGAAAGGAATACCTGCTTAAGTCTTTTGCCCATATTTCTACTCTTTTGTCAGTTTTTTCTTATTTACAATAATTTAAAAAATAATTTTTTATATACACTGGATACAAATCCTTTGTTGATATATGTATTGCAAATATCTTGTCTTATTTTAAGAATTTCCTTTAACTCTATTAATGTTGTCTTTTGATTACAGATGTTTATTATCCCAATATAGTCTCTTCTGTGCTTTTTTTTTCCCCCCTTTAAGGCTTGGGCATTTGGTGCCCTGTTTAAGATATCTTTGCCTACTTCATGATCATGATTATGAAAATATTCACCTAAAAACTCTACTGTTTTACCTTTGACATTTAGATCAGGAATTAACCAGGAATTAATTTTTGTGTATCAGGTAAGATAGGGTCAAGTTTCACTTTTTCCCTCCATTTGTACATGTAATTGACCCAGAAGCATTTATTTATTGAAAAAGACATCCTTTACTCAATGCACTATCATGTCATTGTAGTGTCATAAATCAGGTTATTGTATCTATGTGGGTTTCTTTCTGGAATCTCTGTTCAGTTCTATTGCTCAATTTGTCTATCTTCAAACAAATATTACCCTGAATTTATTATAGCTTTATAGTAGGCGTTGGTATCTGGTGGCATAAGTCATCCAAGACAAGATTGCCTTGCCTATTCAGGTCCTTTGCCTTTCCACATAAGTTTTAGAAATAGCTGTTAATTTTCACACACACACACACACACACACACACACACACACACACACACACACACAAAACTGCTGCAGTTTTCATTGAGATTGTGTTACCAATATATATATATATTTTGGGAGAACTGACATCCTTATAATATTGAGTTTTCCAACTCAATATTCTGGTATATGTTTCCATTTATTTAGGTCTTCCTATTTTAACAGGTTTTATTATTTGGGTATGAAAAGGCCAACAGATCATGAGACAATTGCCGTTGAAAAGGTATTTCACAGTTACCAAGAGGTGGGGGCAAACCATGGGAGTGAGGCTGGGGCACATGGGGAAAGACTGGGTTTGTCAGGAGGCAGAGGAGGAGTAGTATATGGTTGGCAAGAGCCTTTATTGTGGTTGCCAGGGGAAAGAATGGTTGAGGCAGGGTAACCAGGTTTAGAATTGGCTAGTCTGAATAACTTCAGTGAGTTCTGGGACATAGAGGCTGTCCCTAGTTGTCTGGTACCTGGCCTGTGGTGATTACGGCAGGTGAAGAGTGTCCCAGAGTGTCAGAGCAGGTGGCTGGGGGCACAGGCTCTGGATTGATTGGGTTGCATTGGAAAGGCATGCTCACAGGTGAGAGTTTTACTATCTCTAGGAATTGACTAGGCCTGGAAGGGGCAGTACCTACAGTGTTAGCAAGGCCCTAGATATCAAAGCATCAAAAATACAAAATAAAAAGACATGATTAATGTACTTTAATTTCAGTAATGTTTTGTAGTTTTCAGCGTGAGGTCTTACACCTTTTGAGAAGATTTATTTCTAGGTATTTGAAAGTTTTTGATGCTATTGTACATAGTGTTGTTGAGAATTTCCTGTTTTTTAATTTGTTTCTGATACATAAAAAGACATGTAGTCCTGCTGTTTTGCTCTGGAACAGGGTGACCTAGAACCTAAAGTTAGGTAAAGGGAAGGGGTCCAATTCCTCCTCATTCTTTGGTGAGATTCTCTTCAAAGGAATCATACAAAGAACTTAAAGAAATTATACATGCAACTTTAGATTAAGTTCTTATCAAGGAAAGTTTTCCTTTTAGTTCGGAGGTAAGAGGGCCTTTGCTGAAGCCTAGGTGGCTGCTCAGGCCCTTTGGGATCTGTTGACTGGGCCAGACTCCAGGGCCTGCTTCAAGGCATGGTGCACTTTTTCCGAGGGATTTTTTGAGAACCATATGGGGACTCTTCCATATAAAGACTTTTGCTTCCATATTGATGGTAAATGGAGGAGCCTCTGGTGACAGCTGATGTCTGGGGTAGAATGTTACAGAATCTGAACAGTGATAAAGGTAAGAGACCCATAGCTTCCTTGCTCTTTGTTGCTTTTAAGAACCATAGCAGGATTCAAGTTTAAAAGTTAGTCCTCCCTTCAGAGGAGTCATATAAGAAACTTGAGATTATGTTCTACCTTAACCTATGGGGCTAGAGAAGGGCTTGGCCTTCTACCTTAAGGCCGGGGAATTGTCCTTATTTCTGAGGCTAGGGCACTGAAGCAAGGGAGAAGAGGGTGTAGTGAAAAGAAAGGGCCCCAGATCATATCTCTGATTCTTCTTCAGGTACTAGTGTTCTTAGTAGGGGCTAGGAGGAGTCAACATGGGCTTTACCATGACAATTCATCCTACTAAAGATACTGATTCCACAATCCCTAGAAAATGGGTCTCAGAGCAAGGACATCGCCTTTAATTTCTATCCTAAATCAGGAGTGCAAATGGGTCAGGCAAGGGCACCTTGAGTCCATGGATATTCCAGTGATCTTGCACCCCTTCTTCCTATCTCGACTACAGAATCCAGGTGTATTGGTTTCCTAGGGCTTCCATAACAAAGTACCACAGACTGGGTGGCTTAAACAATATACATTTGTTTTCTCACAGTTCTGGAGGCTAGAAGTCTAAGACCAAGGTTGGTTTCTTCTCAGGCCTCTCTCCTTGGCTTGCAGATGGCCACTTTCTCCCTGTGTCTTCACATGGTCTTCCCTCTGTATCCTAATCTTTTCTTATAAGGACACCAGTCAGATTGGATTAGGGCCCACCCTAGTGACCTCGTTTAACTTAATTACCTTTTTAAAGATGCTGTCTCCAAATACAGCCACATTCTGAGATACTGGGGATTAGGATTTCGACATATGAATTTCGAATGGGGGGTCGGGGGGGGGGGGGAGAACAATTCAGCCCATGACATCCCGGATGTAATCATTATACAGAACTGAAAAGAAGCTCTTTCATCTCTGCAGTTGTCTGAATTTTTGGTTCAGGGAACCTGGTGTAGGTGTAAAGACAGGGATGCAGTGTACCTGGTTTCCTCATTGTTCTGGCCTCAGGGCATTCTTCCCACATAATTTGTAGGGCTTTTTCCCTCCCCTCTACGCCAAAAGACTCTTGGTAACTTGTCCTCCTTTAACCTTTCTACACTAGATTAGCTCGGGAGAAGGAAGCATTTTTATTCAGGTTTTGTAGTACTTCTTTTGTAGAAACTTCAGAGTTTCTATAAGTGATATTTTTAAAGAAATTTGTCCATTTCATCCATATTGTTTTATTTTTTGCATAAAGTTGTTCACCATATCCTCTTATTTTCTTTTTGATGTTTGTGAAATATGTTCTGATGTCATTCCTTATTTGGGCAATTGGTACTATTCTCTTTTTTCCTTGACAATTCTTGTTATAGGTTTATCAATTTAAAAAATCTTTTCAAAGAACCTATTTTTTTAAGGTTTGTCTGTTTATTAAAGTATAATTGGCACACAATAAACTGCACATATATAAAGGGTGCAATTTGGTGATTTTGACATATGTACAAATGTAAAACCATCACCACAATCAAAATAGAGAAATAGCCATCACCCCAAAAGTTTCATCATGCTCCTTTGTAATCCTTCCCTCCTATCCTTTCCTGCCCATCTCTATCCTCAGGCAACCACTACAAATTAGTTTGCATTTTCTAGAGTTTCATAATAATGAAATGTTACCAAAGAATCTATTTTTCTCTTTATTTTTTCTATTGTATTTTTTCTATTTCATTAATTTCTTCTCTTATCTTTATTTCCTTCCTTCTACAATTGTTTGTCTTGATTTTATGTCCTTTTTCTAGGCTCTCAAGGTGGAATATCTGTTGATTTTTAAGTATTTCTTTTTTGTAGTATATTCACGTATTTCTATAAATTTCTCTCTGAGCACTGCTTTACCTGAATCCCACAAGTTTGGGTGATATCAATTGACTCAAAGCAGCAGGAGCCAAGGGAAGCCCCTTCTGCCCAGAAGCAGGCAAGAGAGCATGCTGAAAACACCACTTCTTTGCGAGTGGCCCATGACAGTTTCTGACACAGCCACGGCTGCTGCAAAAACAGCTTGATGCCACAGCCACTATGCAGGTGGCCCACCAGATACTTGACTGCATTGTCACAGGAGAGTCACCAGTGGAGACAGCAAAAAGAAAAGGACATCTCTCTCCTCAAAGCCCACTCCAGAGTAACAGAAGAAGCAACTGTTTTACCAGGGGACCAGACATCAATATAGAGATACTATAAATATGAAAACCCAAGAAAATATGACACCACCAAAAGAATCCAGTAATTCTCAATAACCAGACCCTATAGAGCAGGAAACCCTTGAAATGATTGAAAAGGAATTCCGAGCAACAACCTTAAGGAAACTCACTGAGATATGAGAAGACTCAGTTAGACAACATAATGAAATGAGAAAAAAAATCCAGGATATGAAGGAGGAAATTTACAAAGAGATTAATACCTTAAAAAAGAATGTAGCAGAACTTATGAAACTGAAAGATTCACTCAGTGAAATAAAAAACACGACTAATAGCTTAAGCAGAAGGCTAGAACAAGCAGAAGAAAGAATTTCCGACCTTGAAGATAGTCTTTTTGAAATAACCCAGGTGGACCAAAAAAAAGGAAAAAAGAATTTTGAAAAAATGAAGAAAATCTGAGAGAGCTAGCAGACAACCTTAAGTGCACAAACATTCAAATTATGGGTTTTTCAGAAGGGGATGCAAAAGGAAAAGGCATGGAAAACCTATGCAACAAAATAGTAATGGAAAACTTGCCAGGTACAGGGAGAGACATGGACCTTCAGATCCAGGAGGCTCAAAGATCGTCAAACAGATTCAACCCAAAAAGATCATCTCCAAGATACATTACAGTCAAACTGGCAAAGCTCAAAGACAAAGAGAGAATCTTAAAGAAGCAAGAGAAAAGTGTCAAGTCACCTATAAGGAGCCCCTATCTGACTAGCAGCAGACTTCTCAACAGAAACTGTATAGGCCAGAAGAAAATGGGATGATATACTCAAAATACTAGAAGAAAAAATACGGCCAGCCAAGAATACTATACCCAGGAAGGCTATCCTTCAAAAACAAGGGGAAAATAACATATTTTCCAGACAAACAAAACTGCGGGAGTTCACCACCACACAACCAGCCCTACAAGAAGTCTTCAGCAAAGTCCTGCATCTGGAATCTGAAAAATGATAGTCAGTACGACGAATACATAAGAAAAAACAAAATCCACTGATAGAACAAAAATGCAAACAAGAAAGAGAAAGAAAGTAAATCTCACCACCAATAAAAACCATAATGACAATGTAATAATGCCCCTGCTTTATTTCTGATTTTGGTAATTTTGGTCTTCTCTCCTTTTTTCTTGATCAGTCTAGATAAAGGTTTGAAATTTTATTGATCTTTTTAAAGAAAAAATAAATTTAAAAAACTTACTCAAAGGGAAAATATTAAAGTGAGATAGTGGTATCTTTAAGGCAAATTATATTATGCCTTTTACATGAAATTTCTGTCAGTTCTTTAACCAATAAACATGTAGTTTCTAACTGTTTAAAATGTAAATCCTAATCACTGGCGTAATCTTTGCCCACATTCTTACTGACTATAGAATCAGATATTAGTGAAGTATGAAAAGGAAAAGGAAAAAATTGAGCCAAACCATTAGAACATTCAGACAAGAGAATCAGCATTTTTGCAATTATTATCTGTAACTTGGAAATGAGGCAGAAGGATGAGCGTGTGTCTTGTCAGTATCACAGACCCAAGTAAGGACCATCTGGTGGGAATATAACTTCGTTTCACTTACTCTTAACTATCATGTTGGATCCCAGCATTTAAAACCAGTCAAGCTGGGTGTTTTCTTTTAGAAAACTAATAAGATGCAAACTACTTTTGACCATCAGAAAAGATAACTCCAATAGTTATGGTTGCATTGCCCTAGAAGAATAGAAAATTAAAGTTTTGTACATAATTTAGCAATCTCATGCCAGTATTTTTTTTTTCATTTTTTCACCCCACTCAGCACACACCTAGCCAGTTCTCTCATTTTAATGAGTTACAGGAAACTTTGACACATTCTCACTATGTATTTGTACTAGACACATTTTTAACACCACTAGAATTATGTTGTAATGGTTTGGAAGAACCCAGGCAGATGCTGAAGAAGACTTACTGGCTGAGCCTACCCAAGTATTTGGCCTAAGGAGGGTACCTCATGCCTTTTTTAAATTTCTGCACACCATACCTTTTCAGGTTCCCATACTGAATCTTAAATGGAAACAGAATGCTCCCCACCCCCACTGCCCACCCATCTCCTTGTTTTTGTTTCTATTTCTGGTTCTTGTCTAAGTGTAGTTCCCATGCAAAAAACCAATAATTTCTTTCTCCTCAGTGGCTACATGATAGGAAATCTAGTTTTATGATCTGACCATCTGCCGACGATTTATGTTCAGCTGCAGCTGATGATAATGTATTCTTTGTCCAGTGTCTGGTTTGTGAGTCTTAATTTTTTGTCTGTGTTACATTGAGGTTAAGTCATTCAAGAAAATGCCTTGTTGCCACTGGAAAGAACAGAACTTTGATATATATATTGACTAGTAATATTTAAAAATTCTGTCTTTAATTTTGATCCATGGCTGATGCTTTCAAATTTATCCTGTGAACTGTCTGTGTTTCTAAATATTTGCAAATGGAAAAAAACAAAAAACCAACAAAAAAACCCTTCTCATTGTGTGAGTGAGAAAGCATTTTAGTACCCAAAGAGGTGATTAATGAATTAGATTATAATGTCTCTTGAAATAAAGGAATTCCTATTTTGATTAGTTTGTGGATAATCTTTCAAAATTCCTTATTTTATAGTTTCTTAGCACTTGCATTAATTTAATATAAGAGAACTAAAGAATTCTCAGAGAAGAAAGAAACTGAATTTGTATTATTTTAAATGTGGTAGACTTTTTTTTAACTTTTAAATTATAAATTCATAGAAACTTGAAAAGATAGTACAGAGAGGTCCTGTTAGTACAGAGAGGACTTGTGTGCCCTTTATTCAGCCTATTATTACAGTATGATATCAAAACCAAGAAACTGACATTAGTGCAATGTGCATACGGAGTTCTTCCCTTCTATTCCACGTGGAAATCTGTGTGACCACCACCACAGTCAAGATACAGAACAGTTCCATCACAAGGATCCTTCATGCTACCCTTTCATTACCATACGTGCCTACTCACTCTCTCCCCGTCCATCATCCCTAGCCTCTGCCAACCACTAATCTGTTTTCTGTCTCCAATTTTGTCATTCTGTCCATTATATAAATGGAATCAAACAGGATGTGACCTTTTGACATTGGCTTTTTTCACTCAGCATAATGCCTTTGGGGTTCATCTAAGTTGTTGTGTATGTCTATAGTCCATTCCTTTTTATTGCTGGGTAGTAGTTTTCATGTCTGTTTTTTTTTTCCTTCCTCTATGTGGGATACTTGAACATTTCTTAAGAATTCCATTTTGATTTATCTATAGTGTTTTTAAAAATTTATCTCTTTGTACAGCTTTTTTTAGTGGTTGCTCTAGGCATTGCATTATACTTATATACAGCAATACCTGTCACTATTGCTGTCAACATTTTACCATTTTGAGTGAAGTATAGACAGTATCAGACAGTAGGAAAGGAAAAATCTATTATATTTACTTAGATTTTTTGCTCTTTCTATTGTTTTTTTTTTTTTTTTCTTTTTTAATCTACTGATGTTCCAACATTCCTTCTTTTACCATTTTCTTTTGGTGTACAGAACATCCTTTAGTGGGTAGGTAACGTATTCTTTTGGTTTTCCTCCATCTAAGAAGTCTTGATTCCCCCTTCATTCCTGGAGGATATTTTTGCTGGATACAAGATTCTGATTTGACAGCTTTAATTACAGCACTTGAAAATGTCGTGCCACTTCCTGCTGGCCTCCATGATTTATGACAAAAAACCTGCTGTTATTCAAATGATTTTCTCCTACGAGTAAGATATTTCTGCCTCGCTGCTTTCAAGATTTTTTCTTTGTCTTTAGTTTTCTGAAATTTTTTTTTTTTTGTCTTTTTCTTTGTGACCGGTAAGGGGATAGCAACCGGCCATCCCCATATAGGATCCGAACCCGCGGCCGAAGCGCCGCTGCGCTCCCAGCGCTGCAGTCTCCCGAGTGCGCCACGGGGTCTTCCCGTTTTCTGAAATTTGAATATGATGTGTTTTGGTGTAGAAATGTGGTAAACTTTTAAGGTAATTCTTAGAGAATTTGATAGCTCAAAATAATTTTTTATTAAAAATTCAAAGTCACAGATTACAGTGAGTCCTTGGACAAATCATCCTGGTTTGATAATTTGGGTTTTAAATAAGCAATAAAACCAATAGCAGGGAGAGCCCTGCTACTAACAGTGGAATATAATGCAAGTGTACTTTTTTTTTTGTAAGCCTTGGTTTTGTTTTCTCACGGACATGCTAGTTAATCCTCACTACCTAAACTTCTTATATTGGTATGACTGATCCGAAACGCTAACACTTACTTTCACATGTTTAAACTTATCAAAAAGTTTATGTTCAACTAAATCGAAAATTAAATTTTAATTCTGACAAACTTTTATTTTAATTGACATATAATAATTGTATATATTTATGGGGTACAATGTGCTATTTCCATACACGTATACATTGTGTAATGATCAAATCAGGGTAATTAGCATGTCCATCACCTCAAACATTTATTATTTCTTTGTGGAGGGAACATTCACAAAGAATTCCTCTCTTCTAGCTATTTTGAGATATACAATACCTTATTGTTAACTATAGTCACCCTACTGTGTAATAGAAAGAAAACAACATTATTTTCCTTTTTTTTTTTTTTTTTTTTAAAAGATGACCGGTAAGGGGATCTCAACCCTTGGCTTGGTGTTGTCAGCACCACGCTCAGCCAGTGAGCGAACCGGCCATCCCTATATAGGATCCGAACCTGTGGCCTTGGTGTTATCAGCACCGCACTCTACCGAGTGAGCCACGGGCCGGCCCTATTATTTTCCTTTCTAATTGTAACTTTGTACCCGTTGAACAACCTATTTCCATCCCCATCCCCTCCCCCCTTCCCAGTCTCTGACAAACTTTTTGAAATCAACAGTAATTGTGTTGCTCTGTAGCGTATCAGTTTAAATATAATTTTCATGATTAGTCACTAACATTAAGACCCTGGACTAATATTAAACCAAGGTAATTAGTACTTTATGGGTAGCTAGATCATTGCTAAGTAAGAGAGAATACAACACATTGGTCATGATGCTTAGTTTTCATAGGTATATTTTTGCACCTTAGTTTTATAAGTTAGAGTGGCTGTACTGTTTTGTCATATCAACGTACATGTTCATATTTGCCACATTTAGTGTAAAAGGAATTTGTGGGGTTTAAGGAGGTCATAATTTTGCTCAAAAGCTTTGCTTGCTTTCTAAACTTATTATGTATGTACATTATGTACAGCCAAGTTTTCTCTCTGAAATAGAAGTTACAAGTTGTAATTAATATAAGTGGTTAAGACTATACTTATGCTAGGGACCATAATGGCTAAGATATAAATGTGTGTGCAACATAATAGGATGTTTTCGTTTATCAAGGGGAAAAGGGTAATTTTGTCTTGAAGTAAAATATCTGGTTGTGCCAGAATGTGAAATAAGATAGTGAGAGAAAACATGTGTCTTACCAGGCCAATTTTCCATGTTTTCAGCTGACTTTGTCATGTCCTTAATTAAAAAACTAACAGGCAACTAAAATTCCTTGTTTTTGAAACTGCTGGAGTTCCTTACAGTTATGTCACCTTCTGCTATATGTATATTAAAATATTGGTTAATAAGTTAATCTCCAACTGCTGCCTTTGCCACCCCTCACCATGGATGCTGTCCTCGCCCCACTTGGGTTTCTGACTCTCCGTGCTGGCTCATTCTCCTTTGTGGATGCCCTTCTCACCTGAGTCAGGCTTGAGCACCCGTGCCAGGCTGCTCCCACACAGACACCATCTTCACCTCATTTATGCCCTGATGTCCTTTGCCGGGACCCCCTTCTCCTACCTGTGAAAGCCCTCTCACTGTGCTTGGTTTCTGATCTCTTGTGCTAGGCTGGCTCCTGCCTGGACACACCACCCTTCTTACTCAGCTCAGGCCATCCTCACCACTCCTGTCCTCGCCCGACCCCAAGGATGAACTCCTTACAGAGCCCAGGCTCCAAAACCCTGTCCTGGGTTACTACGTTAGTTGGCTAGGACTGCCGTAACAAAGTGCCACAAATTGGGTGGCTTAAACAACAGAAATGTATTGTCTCACAGTTTTAGAAGCTGGAAGTCTAAAGTCAAGGCACTGGCAGAGTTAGTTCTTTCTGAGGGCTGTGGGGGAAGCTATCTGTTCTAGGCCTCTTTCATTGGCTTGTAATTGTCCGTATCCTCCCAATGTCTGTTCACATTGTCTTCCCTCTGTATGTATCTCTGTGTCTAAATCTGCCCTGCTACTAAGGACACCACTCATACTGGATTGGTGTCTGCCCTAGTAACCGCATCCTGACTCGATTAGCTCTGCAAAGACCCTATCTCCAGGCAAGGTCAAATTCACTGAGGGTTAGGACTTCACATATGAATTTTGCAAGGACACAATTCAACCTATAACTGTTACCTCCCACCCCGTGTAACTGTCTGCCTTACTACAATAAGATCGTGAAATACCATGCCAGGCCACCTCCCTGTGTGGATGTCCTGACCATCCCCTCAGGTTCTAAAATCCTGGGCCACTGCCATCAACAATTCCCAATGGGATTTCTCCCACCCCATCTGGGTTCTGACACTCCACATCAGGCCATCACCGCCACTCTTCCCTCCACCGAATGCTCTTCTCACTGCTCAGGCTCTGACATCATATAATACAGGGTCATCATGGCTCCCCCAACACAAATACCTACTTTTCTTGGCCTCACCTAATGGCTTTTAGACTGAATTGTTTGGTGAGAGAAGAGAAAGAAGAGGAAGAAACCCAACCATTTATGAAAGCCCCTTATTCTTCATTCATTTCCTTAAACACACTGAAGATATCAATTTTACATTCTGTCATAGTCTGTTCAGACTGTTATAAAATAATACCTTAGAGTGGATGGCTCGTAAACAAAACAAATTATTTGTCACAGTTCTGGAGGCAAGAAGTCCAAGATCAAGGTCCCAGCAGATTTGGTGTCTGGTAAGTGCCAGCTTTCTGGTTCATAGAACGGGGCCTTCTCCCTGTGGCGTCATGTGGTGGAAAGGGCAAGGTGGCTCTCTGGGCAGCTCTCATTTAGAAGGGCACTCATCCCATTCATGAGGGCTTTGCAATCATGATCTACTCATCTCCCGAAGGCCCCCTTCCTAACAGCATCACATTGGGGATTAGGTTTCACCATGGGAATTTGGTGGGGATGCAAACATTCAGACCCTAGCACATTCTAAGTCTGCAAAATGAGTAGGGGACTACGTGTTTTTCCTCAAACTAAAGCACTTTCAATATCTGAGGCATTTAGAGTTTTGATTGTACTGTTTTGTTTTTGCTGTCTCTCGCTCAAAGTGCTTTGTTTCTTCACATGTTTTGTGATTCTTCATTGTATTCTCATGTTTACTGATAATTTATATGTGGGAGTAGGCTGGCAAGTACCAGGAGCCTTGCAGGCAGGGTATCGTCCAGCAGGTACTGCAGCAGGTGGATGGCCTCCCTGCTTCTATGATGAAAGCCTTTGAGGAGATATATTGCCTTGCCTTCCACAGGTGGGGTACAGTGGCCACTTAGGTTCTATAACACACAGATCTGAGCAGCAATGAACCTAAAAACAAAAATAAACACATATCCATGGGGCCCAGAAATTGGAGAGAAAGGGATCAGACGGAATACACATCCAGTGAAACAAAATAAAAACTCATCATGTTTTCCAAATCTCTACAGTCATCCCTTGATATTTGATATCTAGGACCCCCGTGGATACCAAAATCCGCGGATGCTCAAGTCTCTAATATAAAATGGCATGGTATTTGCATATAACCTATGCACATCCTCCCGTATACTTTATTTTATTTATTTATTTATTTATTTATTTATTTAAAGATGACCGGTAAGGGGATCTCAACCCTTGGCTTGGTGTTGTCAGCACCACGGTCAGCCAGTGAGCGAACCGGCCATCTCTATATAGGATCCGAACCCGTGGCCTTAGGTGTTATCAGCACCGCACTCTACCGAGTGAGCCACGGGCCGGCCCTCCCGTATACTTTAAATCATGTGTAAATTACTTATAATACCTAATACAATGTAAGTGTTATGTAAATAGTTGTTATACTGTATCGTTTAGGGAATAATGACAAGGAAAAAAGTCTGTACACGTTCAGTACAGAGGCAATTTTTTTGTATTTTCGATCTGTGGTTGGTTGAATCCAGAATGTGGAACCCACGGATACGGAGAGCCATGGTCATGCCAAAACAGCAAGTAATAAAAGCAGCTTACGAAATACTAGATATATGGTGTGGGGGTGTTCTAGGCCCTTCCACTCCACCACAGACTAGGGCTGATCGGAGACCCTCACACAAAACTGTGTATTGGCAGTTGGGGTTGTGGAGGTCCCTGAAATCATGGTCATGTAGGACACGACTCAGAGAAAGCTGAAATGCCACTGTTTTTTGGAAATGTTTTTGTTCCTGCAGGGATCCTATTTGAAGCTGAACCCCTGCGAACCTGGGAGTGGGGTGGGATGGTCCTTGACATCCCGATGAGGTGGGACATATCCGTGAGAAGTCTTTGGCTGTCTGGCTTGACTCTGTAGCTACCAGCCCAGAACCCAGCTCCTTCTTTTCCCTGCCCTTTCGGCCGTCTTGGGGTTGCGCCCCCTTCTTCCACTCACTCCGAGTCCTCTTCATCCCCACCCTGTTACTGGTCCCCCCCAGAGAGTCACCAAGCCCCTTCTGTCCCTGACTCTCATGCCAGTGGGTCCCTTCTCCTCCAGTCGCCTGCCTTCTGCAGCCCACTGATTGCTGAGGCCCTGCTGCCACGCCCAGCTCACCCTGGAACCTGTTTTCCTCTCCCTGTTGTTGGCGACTCTCTGTGTCCTAGGGCAGCCGAGAGCATATCATTGTCATATGGTCAGAGGTAGCAATCAGAGTTCCACAAGATTACTCCTCTAGGACATAGCCACGTGCCCCATCAAAAGACGTAAATCTGAAAAGTTCTGCCTCGGGATAAAGCCTTCGGTGTTGTCTGCTCTACAGAAATCTGCTGGGTGACAACATTCCTCTCTCAGGCTAAAGGTGGGGCAAACTGGTTAGTTCAGTTGGTTAGAGCGCAGCCTTACACCACCAAGGTGACTACAAAGGCAGACACTTAATGAACGAGCCACCAGGCGGCGCTCTAGTATAGTAAATTCTAATTGCCTCGTTCTTACTGCAAAACTGTGGAACGTTGGGAAAATATAGATAAACCAATACAAGAAGGTACAAATCACCCGATACCCGTGCCTCAGATAACCACTCAGAACATTACCGGCATTTTGTTTACATCATTTTTTTCTCTACCTAAATGCAAATAAAAATTATGAAATGTAGTATTTCTCTCCATAGTAGCTTGTTTCTACTTTGTAACAAAATCTTGTGAAGATCTTTCCAAAGTATTAAACATTCTTCTATAGCATTATGTTCTAATGCTTAACTGTTATAAAAAACATGGACAATATGCTTCATTGTGATTAAATTCTTTTTGCACACCATTGATGAACTCCTTAGCTTACTTTATTAATGACTAGAAGAGGAATTGTTGACTCAAAGGTAATGTAATCCTTTCAGGTTTTGGACAGGTATTGACATGTTGTTTTCTAGAAATAGACTGACAACTACACTCTCCCCAGCACTGGAAGAGAATGCTGCTGAGGCCCCATCATTCGCAACACTGTTCATATCTTTTAAAATATTTGCAAATTTGGGCCGACCCCACGGCGGCGCACTCGGGAGAGCGCAGCGCTGGGAGCGCAGCGACGCTCCTATATAGGAATGGCCGGTGCACTCACTGGCTGAGTGCCGCTCAAGAAAAAGACAAATAAAATAAAATAAAATAAAAAATGAAATATTTGCCAATTTGACAGGCATCATGGTTTTTTAAAATTGTACCTCTTCAAACTGTGTATCTTTGTGTGGGGGGTGGGGTTATGGGAACTATCTGGACTCTGCTCCATTTCTCTGTAAACCTAAAACTGCTATAAAAATGAAGTCTATTAAATTGTGCCTTTTCAACAATAAAAGGTAGAAGAAATGTTTATGGAGCATGGGTGATTTGTCACGCACTGTGCAAAGTTCTGGGAGCCCAGCAGGGAGCAAGGCAGATATTCTATCCTAGGAAGATGAGGCACACCAAAAACAAAGTAAACTGAAAAAACAGGTAGTTAGGGATTGGGAAACGTTACAGAGGAAGCAAACAGGGTGGCATACGAGCAATAGTAAGGGCCATGCTCATTGGCTACTGATAAGTTAAACAAGTTTTTCCCTTAGGCTCAACAGCTACTGTGTTTCTTCCTTTGTGAACTGGGGTGTGGGGGTGAAGGGAAGCTGACAGGATGTTTGCTGCCCTAATCATCATGTGCTACATCCTGTAAAGGGCATACTCGGCTCCTACACCATTCTCTCTGAGCTGGCAAGTCTGAAATGCTGGGGTGGTTTTGCACTAGTGGAGGTCTGTCTGTTCCCTGTCTTACCGCACAAAAGCAGATATCAGTGCAGCAGGCCCAGTATGTGTACATTCTCTCTTTCTCTCTCTTTCTTTCTCACACAGACAGAAGCATTCACCAAGGTAAGCCATTGCTTGTGGTGGGGGATGGTCAGACAGAAACGATCATGCCAGAGCCACCTTCCATAATCACACAGATGCATAGGTGGGGGGGGGAGGCTTCAAGCCTCAGACTATGTGATTATACATGTAGCGTGTATTCTCATTGTGGAAAACTTGTAAGTAATGAGGAAGGTCTCCAGCCTCCAGCTTACCTTCCTCATCACTCCTATCACTGCTCTTCTCTGAATTCCTGAGTAGTAGGGAGACAAGCTGAGCTCTGGAAGGCTAAGTGCACCTTCCAGACAGCGCCTCCAACATCCATTATGTCTAGGACTACATTTGTCATCGCCGACTGGCACTGGGTCTGGAAGTATTGCTTGAGGAGGACATACTTTTACACACCTATAATTTTATTTTTTATTTTTTTATTTTTTTATTGTTTTTACACACCTATAATTTTTTTAAAAATTGCTGTGAAACAACTTCATAGTAACAGTTCTCTGTGAGCACCTGGAGTGAGGAGTGGAACCATAAGGCTTGTCCACAGATGCTTAAAATTGATACGCTGGTGACAGTGGCCTGTTGGCAAATGGGACAGTGCTGTTGCTCTCATGTCCGCTGGTCCTTGAGTGCCCTGGATGAGCAGAGGTTTGATCTCCATGAGTGAGTGTGATACTTATCACCTGATGGAATAGTTGGATGGGTGTCAAGAATCAGCTCCTGTGCTGCGGAGATCTAGGGTGCAGGCCTCTTAGAGAGGTGGAAAGAATGTGCCAAATGTGTGCACTCCAGAGCAACTTCAGTCGTCTCCTCCAGATCCCTCCTGGATGGGGTTTGCCCTCCCACCCATTGTGCTGACTCCAGTAACACAGTCTATGGATTACTGACCACTGCCAGGCTGGCACCTAACAACGTAGGTTTGGGTTGGTGTCTGAGCTTCCCGTGCACCTTTTTATTATTATGCAGACCTGCTGTGCTGTCTGCTCATCACCGTGACAAAAGAACAGTAATCGGTTCTGTTTCCTAGTCTCCCCATCAGTCAGATGCATCTGGTCTTGCACAGTGATGGAAAGGTCTATCGTAGACTCCACTCTACTGTGAGCTTGGAGACTATAGATTGCAGTAAGGGTGCCAACCTGCAGGCTGTGGAGGATGGTTTTAGGCAGGAACTAATCACCTAAGAATTTCCTCCAAAGCCCAGAAGACACGATTGTGAGAACATGGGGTCCTAGTTGACTCTTGAACCTCCTATGATTACAGATTACTGCCCCCTACTCAAGTAGTTTGAGATTTTACAGCTCAAGGGGAAGCATTCTTCTATTAGGGGTAATGGGCAATGTGTTTTATAGCTTCTACAAATTGTTTTTTCTTGATTCTTCAATTAGTATGTGATATTTTATATTCACAATGTTTAAGTTAACATTTAGCCCATAAGTCTCTGAATCTAAAAGAATCACAGCAGTTCTTCAGAACGCAGGAACGCCAGGTGCATGATTTCAACTCAATGAATGGGCCCAAGACGTCAATTATTTATGGCTGTGAACAGGTCTGCCTTTTGGGGCTGTGACGTTGGGATTTGGTTTGGCTTGAAATTTGGGTTCTTTACTTTCTTTACAATATCGACAACATCTACCTTTGTGTTTAGACAGCTGATGATGAAATTTTACACATGATGACATGTCAAACGTGTGTGTAGAGTATTTGCATCCTGTGGGTGGAAGGCAGCAGTTCCGGGCTTATCGGTCTGTCCAGCGGGCACCTCTTCTTTGAAACCTTTCCACATCCTTCTGTTTGCTCTGCCATAGCTACTCGGTTTCACCCTTCTCACATCATCCTATTGAGCCAATTAGTCTTTGCTCCAGTAATTTTTAATTTTCATAGTAGACACCAAGACTGAGTGATTGTCTGCTAAGTCTCCTTAAGACCACATTTTCTCCCTGAGATGTATTTAATAGATAATCTGTTGTGTTTAACTTAGCAACTCTCATTTGCCTAAGGTGTGTGTTTTCTGTTTGGGTGTAGGATTTTGTCAAATACTTGTGTTCTTCCAACAAAATTTGCTTGTTGGAGAAATTTCCACGTGTGTACTTCATTATTCACAGTGAATGAAAGCACAATCAATGAACATGTGGCTCTTCCGTGTGCATCAAAGCATGAACCAGGATAGAGCTGTGAGCTCTATAATCTGGGACATTGAGGTCAGGGATTGGTGACAGGGCTTGGTGTTTTCAGAACAAGACTGAAGTTCTCCCATTTTTAAGGGAAGAAAGGTAGTAGTTATTCTGATACCTCCCTGCGAGAAGTGTTCCTTTTGTCCAATTTATGAAGACCACAAATGCATAATTGGATAGTGTGCAGGCGGTGGGGGCATCTTCTCATCCTACGAAAGACAAGACAAGGGTAGAGTGACCAGCTCGGTTTTGCAGAACACCAGTTCAGGAAGCTTAGGAGGGACAGGTGTGAGAGCGAGAGAGGTGACGGCACTAGCAGCAGGATGCTGTGATAAGCACGGCATTGCAGACACACAGACACACACAGACACACACACACGTCCATGCCCTGCTTCTTCTTTCTTAGCTTCTGTAGCTCTCACTCCTTTATGTCTCCCTTGCTGCTGTCAGCTGTGAGCACATGCTTAAAATCTAAGCATTCCTTAGGGTTGAGGTTGGCTCGCTCCTGAGCCCATTCTCCCATCAAAGTCCTAACCAGGCCTGACCCTGCTCAGCTTCTGAGGTCAAAAGAGATCAGACGCGGTCATGGTTGTAGACCCCTCAGCCCACTCTCTGTCTTCATGAAATCTCATCCATTGCAGTGACTCCCATGTTGACTTTGTGCTAGGACTTCTAGATCTTTAGCTCTAGGTCCTTCTTCTACCCTCAACTCCAGATTTTATTTCCACTCAACTACTGTTCATTTCCTTGTCAGAGTCTCATTAGCACCTCAAACTTGTGGCAACACAACTGCTCATCGTCCCTTCTCTTCTGCTCTCAGAGACCACCATCCATCCAGAAAGCAGCTCGTGTGCTCCCTCCCTCCCTTGACGTGGGAGCCACTGCACATTCACCCGTGCCGTGTTCACTTGTGTGTCTCACTTAATCTTTCTGCACCCGTAGGAGCTCCAGCATTTACTACCACCCTCCTGGACTCTAACAACCTTCTTGTAACGAAGCGGCCTGTCTTTTTCCAGCGTCCTTCTGTTTTGATCTGGTCTGCAGACTGACACCCAAATGGTAGACTTGTAAAGCAAACCGGATCTTGTTATTGAAGGCCTTAACCTCTCAAGGCTACTACAGCATCCAACCCAGCGTTCTGTGCCTTGGGCTGGATTTCCCTGTCAGCTTTGCCACTTACATCATTCCCTCTCTTGTCCTCTCAGGCAGAGTACGCGTTCTTCCCTGACGGCCATGTTCTTTCACACTCCTGCTCCTGTGCACGTGCTCCTCCCTGATCCGGTAAACTGCCTCCTCTCTCTCCTGTGGACCTCATCAACTCTCACGCAAGACACATTTCCCTCTTCTGCATCCTTCTCTGACAACCTGGGCAGTGGTAGGGGACCCAACTTGAAGGAGCTCTTGGCAAATACCTCTATTAGTCTACCAGACACATCTTGCCTGATCTGGCCAAACCATTCAGTGGACCGAGTGATATTGTGAATTCCTGAAGGGAAGGTATTTCTGGAGATCTCCCAATGAAAGTTACTATGGCCTTACCTCCTTATGGACGTAACTGAATCCCCGTACATGTCATGCTATATACGGAACTATATCATATCAGAACAGGATAAACTACTAAGCTTTCTGATGGAAAACTGGTGGTAAATTTAGAGAGGAGACATGATGTGTATATGATATGTATATATGACATATATATATACACACACACACACATGAAGAATTAGTACAAGCGTTGATGTATCGATTAGCATAGAGAAATTACGATAAATAAAAGTGACATAGCTGTGGAACAAACAGTTGAAAAACTGGACAGTGTGTTGTAAGATACAAATTATGTGCGATGAATGATAAGTAGACATTGCATTAGAAAATGCACGCGATGTGGTGTGGGATGGTGCAGGAAGTCTCCAGTAGGAGGTGAGATTTGATCTGAAATGGGAGGGAAGATGACAATAAAATAACCATCATAGCATGTGAGTGCCTGGTATATACCAGGCACCAGAGAAATGCTTCGCATTAACTCACTCGATGTCACGATAGCCCAGTGACCCCAATGAGGTTCTTATTGGCACCCTCATTGAACAGATAAAGGAACTGAGTCACATCAATCGTTCCAAGTTGCATAGCTGTTTGGAGGTAGAGCTGGGATATGAATCCAAGCAGCCTCGGACCGACCCATGTGGATAACCACAAGCTGTAGTACGTAGTAGAGAAGTAGTGATTGCTAGTTCTTCCCAGGCAGGTGGGAGCCCAGGGCTTTAACCTAATATGAAGTGTGGATTGGAAAGGAATGATCTGTAAATGACAGAGCAAGGAGACATTGGAGATCTGAGACCTCCAATGTGGTATTAGTCGTCACAGGCCAGGCACTGAGAGAGTCCAGCCACATGTCCATCTGCAGAAGTCAGTCAGAGGGGACAAGCTTCGTGGCACATAGGGAAGGTGTTGACAGATCATGAGAACAAGATTCACATCAGTAGCCATTGTCTTCCTTCACTTCCCTCCCCATGTACCTTAAGTTTCCAGATCCACTGCTTCCCTGGACAAAGCCTGCAACAACTCTCTTGCCCCTCTATTGTTTCGTATTGATTTTGTTTTGTTTTGTCGTTGTCTGACAGAAAAGGAGGAATGGATATGAAATCCTGAAAAACATGGTGGAGAGTTGTTTGAATTCAGTGCTAGGACCGATCCTGGGAGGCTTCTGTGAGTTTCCTTGCTGTTGGCTTCCCCTTGCCTACCCACGATAATGGCAACCTCAGCTGGATTGCCAAAATTCCAAGTGCAAACCCTCGGTCCATCACACCATGTCCAGCGCAGTGCTATCTGGTCCCAGAGAGTACATCATTCTCGTGCACCGCAGCTCTGATGTCTGTCGGTGTGCCACATAATAGCAGAGAAGAACTCCCACCTACCTGTAGGGAAGAGAAGATTGAATCACGGAAGGCTTCCAGGAGGGTACAATCGAGCTGGACCGGGATAAACTGGGTGAGCCAGAGATTTAAAATCAGAAATGACAGAAAACAGGGTCTTTGTCATGTGCAAAGGCCAGAGTAGTAGATCTGCACGTGGAGAGGTGGCCATGGGAATAACAAGTGATAACAGTACTAGCAGGTTTAAGTGAAGTCAACCTTGAGGTAAGGGTGGAGTTTCCACTTGTGAACCCCAGAAGAGTGGGCAGTTTCCCTGTCAATCATTTCATGCCGTCCAATGAAACTCTTTGTGGGCGGGGCCGTAGAGTGGCTGTCTAAGAACGGTACGTTGTGAGCGGAGTCTTTTGACTCCGGATCTTGTGATGCGGCTTCCGTCGACACCTTCCCTGGGGAACTTGAGAACATGGCGGCGCCCCCTCCTGAAATCACGGAAGTGTAAGTTTAACGATTTTAATTCTTAATTGGTTGTCGGTGTTGTGGTTTTGACCGAATCTGGTATGTGGCGTACGCCACCATGTTTAGCAGACGTGTCCTGTGCGTTTAACACGTGTCCCGTGGGCTTGTGGATCGATGATAGGGAATGTCCTTAGCAGCTTCGGTCGGAGCGTTGTGCTTTGTGTAACTACGCGACGAGTCTTTCAGATCGTTTTGTTTGCTTAAAAGTGGGTCTTGGACCCACCTACTCGTGCTCTTCAGGTTCTGTGGTGTTTGGATCTTAAAAACGAGGAAACGGCTGATGCGGTTGGCAGAGGTGGTGTGACTCCAGGACTGCACTGTGGTCCATGGCCACCAGGGACCTTACGTCGCCGTTATTTTAGAGTCGATGGGTGGATATTGACAAAGTATCTTTGTTTAAATCTTCATCTTGGCCGTATTCGTGAGACTTCTTATCAGAGACTCTTTTGTGTTATTTCCGATCTGAAAAGGGGGAAAGTAACACGCTGAGTAAATGTGTTTGAAGTTGTGACAGGTCACGGTCCTTCACTGCCTTTCAGTCAAGTTTTGTGTTTCTTAAACAACGTGACCGTGCGTTAATGTAATTTGCTTGGTTAAATGTTAGACTTGGTCTCCATATGTTTTTTTCAAAAGAAAAATACAAGTCCTGGTTAATTTCGATGTAAAAATGAGGAACTGGGTGTGGCCGGGTCGGGTCTCGGGGGCTTGTTCCCCCACTGCCGTGAATGGCCTTCCATCACCATTGATGCCGTTTTGCATTTCTATGTACTATGCCTGTTTAATAATTACTGTGCTCATCCAAGTGTCGTCCCGAGGCTTTTCCTGCGTTTTCCATTAAAATTTTATTGTTATTTGTACCTTATAAACAATGAAAATAGTGGTATGTTTGGCAAGAACCTGTTGCTAACATCCCCGAAGAGAAGCTCCCAGGGATTCCAGTTCTTGTCTCATTCTGCAGGGTGATGTCGTGGGTGGCTGTCGTGACATTTTAGTCATTTGAATTTGTTTAATTTTGATTTTGATCATGTTCCATAAAAATGTTTCGAATGATAGAAGTTTGTACACATTCGGAAATGGATCGTCCGGGCAGGGACTTGAGGTTTTCGGTCACTGTACATATCCCTTGGCTCTTGTCAGCCAAGATTGAACACTGTGTGGCATTTAATTCCACCTGTCCATACTCATTGCATTTGATTAATATTAGATCCTGCCGCTTCTCATAAGTTTCCCTTAAAAGATTTGTAATATATTTCAATGTAGAGGCAGAAATTAACGTCTGATTGAGTGCCTTTCAGTGTATAGTGTAATTGCAAGTTTGACATAATGTATATTATTTAAATTCTGGTCTTGCTCTCTAATCATGAATTTGCGTGAAATTCAACAATTTAGGATCATCTTGATTTATAAATGCAGAACTGAGTGAGTTTGCTGAGGCCTTAATATGTTACAATGGTGTATACCGTTAACTCTCTGTTCTGAGCTGCCACTAAATACAATTTGGGATTTTAGGTTACGGATTTGTGTTTGGTATTGGGACAGGAGGCCTTCAGTTTCCCTGGTTCCAGTTTCAGGGTGAGCCTCTGGGTTTCAAGTTAGTCCCAGGTCTCAGGCCCCCTCCTGTGGCCTTCCCCTAGAGGAAGCTGCTGTTGCCACTTAGACCTATTTTCAGCACCAACACGGGAAACTGAGACCCAAGGGGCCAGCTTATGCAAATCCAGTGACTGGGCATGCTCAGTAGAGAATGGATCTATAAGGGTGGTAGTTGAATGACCTTCCACTAGAGGTGCTGTAGAGCAAAGAACATTTTCGAATGTGCCTGGTGCATGTGATAGGGTCGGAGCAATGAACACGCTCCCGGAAGGGACTGACTGAGCGTGTGCAAGATGAAAAGTTACAGAACTGGAGACCACCCCCCCTAATTGGGTATTCATTAGAGAGGGAACATATAAAAGCCAAATCCCAGCGGAAGGCGGGGGTTGTAGCTCACTTTCCTGAGGGCGATGTTCCTTTCCCCCCCGGGCTGACATGTATGGAACTTTATTTCCTATCAAACTTATTTTTAGCAAGCAGCTGCTCACTCTCTTGAGCCAGCCTGCACTGTACTGAACTTTAAGTGTGTATTTCTTACTTTATGTTTAACGTGAGGTGGGCCCTGCTCAGTCTCTGGAGCTACGCTGGTCTTTCTCTCTGAAATCGGTATCTCTTATTTATTATATGAAACCTGTTCTCACTTTATGCTGTGACTCTTCTCCTGAATTCTTTCCTGCGGTGGAGCCAAGAACCTGGAAAGAGGGCATGGTGGGTCGAGGCCGACAATCGGCCCTGTGGAACCTTCCTCAGTCATCCTAAGTGGTGAGACAGCTAGGAGCGCGCCCCCTAGTGGCCAGGGCTTTGTCAGTGCAGCCATGTGCTCAGGGACCTCCTTGAGCCACTAGGGGCCCATTGTCTCTGGCTGATCCTGGAATTTCAGATGCGGTAAGTGGAACTCCCCAGCTTTCGGTGAACATTCCCGGTTTAGGGGTAGATGAAGAATATACAACAGATTAGGTTGCATGCTCCGGAGAAACCGGGATGTTATTTTAGTACACTCTCTGGGCTTTGTCCATATGCTCTGTGTTGATCGTGGCTGGTGTGCGTGTGTGTTTTCCTTCATGTTCTGTTTGTTAAGTATGCAAAACTTCGGTAAACCTTGCAGTTCTTCCTCTGGTAGCAAGCCCGCCTGTCCGTGCTAACTGGGGTAGGCCCCACCTCGTGGCTGGGAATGTGGGGATGTAGCCGTCTCCTTCCCATGGTCCTGCTCTCTGGCCTCTCCCCTAGCAGCCATCTTGCCTTAGCCCCCTGCCATCTTGTCTTCTTCCCATGGTCCTTCTCTGTCTCTGGCCTCTCCCCTAGCAGCCATCTTGCCTTAGCCCTCTGCCATCTTGTCTTCTTTCCATGGCCCTTCTCTGTCTCTGGCCTCTCCCCCAGCAGCCATCTTGTCTTCTTCCCATGCTCCTCCTTTCCCTCAGGCGCCTCCCATGCCACCATCTTGTCTATGGCTTCTTCCTGCAGAAAATAATGGGCCCAGCACAGCAGTCTTACAGGCAAGGGGAAAAGTTAAAAGAGCTGGTCTCTGTCAGGGTTTTAGAATGTGCAGTGCTTATTTAGAAACGTTGTTTATGTAACATTCTGAGCTAAAGTGAAATGTGAAATATTTCCTGTAGTGACTGAAACCGTTTTCTACTTACAGCCTGCAGTGAAATTCAGCAGTTAAGACGTAGCCTAATTGTTTGAAAGAGTAACTACAACAGCCAAACTAATGGAAACACGAGGGTCGGCCCCCTCTCCTTGTCCGTAGCTGTCTGTTTCACCGCCTAGTTTATTGAACCTCATGTCTTGTTTGGGAAAAGTGTGTTCGCTTGGGTTGGAGGTAATGAGTTTGTGCCTTTTGGTCATTAAACACCTGGTGATCAAAAAGAAAATTTTTTCTCTGCTCAGTTTCTCTAGGCAAGTTTGAGAAACAGAAACTGTTACAATTGGCTCCATCTCTGGACAGAACGTGTCTGTGCGCAGAGTTCTGCAAGTGTTAACGCAGAAGCCTTTTAGGAAAGAAGGGTAAAGGGCTTTTTGAAAGTCAGAGTGCCGTGAGAAATGTCATCAGAATGATCAGCATGCATTTTTGCCTGGGTTTACTGGTCAAACAGTATTACATTTGTCCCTGCTAGAGGTTGTTAAGGCTAGGGCTGAAGCGACTATTGGGCCCCCCCGGACCCTGTCCCCTATGTCGGTATCGTTGTATTCTGTTAAATGTGGGCCCTGACCCTTTTCATAAGCTTTGTGTTAAAAACTTCTGCATTACCTTAATTCACAAATTAAGAAAACATTTTCTAACTGCCTTTGTGCCTCCTGTTTTATGACAGTTACTGTTTTTAGGCAACCATGTAGCCAAAACTTTCATTTTATTTTCTCATTAAATTGTTTTAATATCATTGTTCTTTGAAATTTAAGTCTTTGTGTATCATATTGAATAGATCGAATAAGAATGAAGAAAGTTTTGTGGTATTTCAATGGTAAAAAAAAAAAGCGCACATTGGCCATCTGGTTGAGCGTTTGTTATTTTATGATAGTGAATGAGCAGAAGTGGCAGTCACTGGCCACTGCTGAACATTGGGATCATTTGGCATCCTTCGGGATTTCATTTTCCTGCAACAATTGCGTGTTGACCATCACGTTATTCAATTCAGTTCCATCTTTAGTTAATTTTTATGCGTTTCCTTTGATAATCATGGGGCATTTCCAACTTATGAATGAGGAAATTCATGCCCAGAATGAGTGCTTTTCTGTTTTTAGGAGGGAATGGCTCTTGCAGGTCGTCTTGCATAGTTCAGATTTTAGTTTGGAGCCCAAATTGTGCATTTAATGTATCGTTATTTTTCTAAAAGTTGGCGTAGGTTCTCCTTCCCAGGTATTCTGACATTTTAAAAAATGATTTGTGTGGTTTCTGTTTACAAACAAGGAGGATAGGAGTGGTCCAAGGCCAGATGGTGAATGAACTGGCAGGAACATGCTACACCCACCCCCCACTGTAGAAGGTGCTTGTCCTGCCCTTTTGGCCTCAAGTGTTACAGTAATGGCTGAAAAAATAGGGAGTGCCTGCCTGTTTATACTCATTCTTCCATTATGTGAAGATGTATATTCAAGGAGAGAATTTAAAGAAAAGACTTGTTTTTCTAAAAAATATGAGGACCCTAATGAGCGAGAGTAAACCATTACGTTCTATAAGGTAAAAGAGTTGCTGTCCTTTGGTAATGGTGATGGTTGTTGCTTATTGGCCCTTTTGCTTGTTGATTCTTGATATTGACTTGAATTATGTATATTATCTCAGGTTGAAATGATTTAATGACTCCTGTGTGGATGGAACCTTGATGTTCTCTAAACCCATCTCAATTACATTGAGAAAGGTGGAAGATTTATTGCTCCTATTTGGGTTTTACTTTATCAGTGTTGTTGGTAGTTTCAGGAATGTAGATGTCAGGACACTAACTAGCCTCATTAAGCCTAACTTTTCAGGAAAAGTCTTGGACCTTCAATATCTAAGTGTGGAATGAAGGCACTTTTATCCCATAGTACCCTAGAGGCAGTCTTACCAATTAAGAGCAAATCCTCCAATCTTTATATTGTCAAGTGTCCATTATTTTCATTGTTTTCTCCCCACAGACCTATATTCAATGTCAGATTGCAGTCACATTATTTACTGAAGGAATTCTTCATGAAATCGTTCTGACAGGTGTTAGCTAATATATGCAATTGGCAAATTCACTATCTTACAAATTACTGAGGCAAAAACATAGCTGCGTAATGTGCACATCGTGGTCTGTTCAGAACAACACAAACCCTATTTGAATGATTTGTTACCCATAGTATTGCATGGTGTGTGAGTGTCAGTGATTAGTAAAGTGAGAACACAAAGCCCATTTCAAAGGTTTGTGGCACAAAGTTTGTATGAGTCAATTTCCTTATTACTGAAGAGAAAAAAATGGACTTCTGCACCTCCCCTTGTAGCAAACGAAGATGGGCAATGCCTCTGAATGTAATAATGAATAGTTCCTCTATGGCTGTTGATTAAAGCAGAATGCTCCGTTTGAAGGGGCAGTCAGGCCTGTAAACAGTAGTCTTATGTGCTCTTGTGCTTTGATTCATGCAGTTCCCGTCTTACATTCCTTTCACTCTTTTGGCCCACCTCACACAGGCTGCGTGACTGAGTACTGTGACGCCATCAACCACTTTGAGAAGTTACCCTGGATGAGAGAAAGAGGAAGTGTGCCCCAGCCACACACATTGTATGAGTTCGAAGTTACATAAGTTTCCTGCAGTGCTGCTAGACTGTCACCCCACAGGCAAGTCTCCTGGGAGATTTGTACAGTCACCGTGTCCTTCAGAACCTGTGATGGAGAAGTCAGTACGCGTCAGCCTGAGTCTGAAATGTGAAGAGAGCGGAGCCAGAGACAATAGTCAAGAGCAGCCAGGCAAGTAAGAGCAACCTTATGTTTTCTGAGGTGGCGGGTGGCGGGTGGACGGCAGCACTTGTCTCCTGTAGGCTGTGCCGTCATTTACGATTGTATTGAAACCCCTTTCGTGAGTCTCTAAGGTAGGAACTACCAACAGTGTCAGGGTCAGTCCATGGGAGAGACCCTGTTTCTGCAATCAGTTCCTTTAACTAGGCAGTAACATATTTTCCAGGCCTTATTTATGTTCCTGTGTACACTGTAGGTGCTGCTGTTACAGACAAAGTGACTTTACCTTGCAGTACCAAGCAGAAGCAAGGTGGATGGGATGAGATTTTCAAAAACCCTTCAGTAATCCAGGCTTTGTGAATGTGATGCTCATGTGCGTCTTTTGCAGGTATGAATACGTGGATTTTTAAGTAATTTGCAGGCAGCAGTATCTAGGAAAGGTGGGAAAGATGAGACCCATTGACCAATTGAATGTCAGAGAGTGATAGTCTGCCAGTGGTCCCTCACTGTGGTCGGTTGGGTGTTTATTTGCTAGGGGTCAGGGAGGCAGAGGCTAATAATTCATATATTATGTGGGTCAATTTTCCTTTAAGTATTTACCCCTCCACACATCGTTGGCCATTTCTTTGCTTTGCAGACAGCTGGGACCACACATTACATTTCATTCACCGTAAGTTTCTAGTGTCTGAATCCGAAAGACCCTTGGCTCTTTCTCACTCTCGTCTTTGAACCTCATTTTCCTCATTTGCAAAATGAGATTCGCACCATCCTATAATGGACGTTGTGATAATCAAATGTGATGATCTTTGTAAATTGCCTGGGACACCGGAGATACTCAAGGAATTAGTACCCCATCTCCAGCATACATATATTGGAGCAGAACACTACGGTGACTGGTTTTGCTCCTCTCCCTATCTGTCCAGACCTACCCCTATCCCATTTCTTTTAGACTTCTGCCATAATGTCCACTAAATGCTTGTTTCCTTTTGCAGGGCCAGCAAGTTTCCTCAGAGATTACTTGGGCATCTCTTCAGAAACCAACCTCTTTAATTCTGCTGCAATGCAAGGAGGTAGCCCATGAAGCCAGACTTTTCTTTTCTCTGCGCCACATTCTTTTCTGGCCAGCTCGGACGCCTTACATGAAAGGTGACCTGACTTAGTACCCATCAGGACATTGTAGGATTTGTTAAAAAGTGCAGATGGGTAGTGCTTAGTAACTGGTAGAGCCTAAAACGTCTCTCTTTCATTGTTTACTTGGTCACTTATTTTCTGGGTAGTGATTAGTTCTTTGAAAACTAGGTGAAAACTTACGACAATTTGAGATGGGGGAGAAAAGTACTGAATATAAATATGAATTACTGCAAGATGTGTTCACAGACACTTCTAACCTTTAGTCTCAGTAGACAGTTTTGGTTCCTCTACTGCTATATTAGCACGGGGTTTTATCTTGAAGGTGGCATCATGGAACCTGAAGTTCACCGAGCCAAGGTCAAGAAAGCCACATATTTATTGTCATGATTCAAAACTCAACTATCTAGCCTTTATAGAGCACATTGACATTTCAAAAACTTTTTATCTCTGTAATTGGTGAAATTACTTAAAGCTGTAAAAGATGGGAGTCCTTTTTTCCCACCCAGTGAAAAACTGAGGCCAGAGTTATTTAGAGAAACCCGTACCCACACCCACATTCCTTCACCAAGGGACATAATGGTGATAAGGGAAGGCTATTTGCTAGTCAAAAACAGTTGTGAAACAGCTATGACTCTGACACCTCTTCCCCCTCCCACACCAACTTGTGCCAACTACTCGTCCCAGTCATCTTGGGTCTCTTCCTAGGGTGAGGGTGGGGAAGACCTAAATGAATGGTTTCATGGGAAATTCTTCTGAGTTTTGGCACTGAAAAATCAGTTACAAGATGGGGTATTACAAAAGGGTGACTGATATGTGACATCTCAAGATCAGGGACCCTTGGGGAAAGAGAAGGTGACCCTCTTCAGAACTGAAGATGGAATCTAGGTCCCAAGGAGTTTCCTCTGAGGGCAGCCTTGTCACTTAGGCTTATATGGTGTGTATTTTAAGGACTGTCCATTCACTAATGGAAGTGTCAATGTGCTGTAAATTCTTGGTGTGAAATATTCCACGTCAAACTCACATTGGCCTTAAGTGTTTTTTATTCTTATTTATATGGGTAATGGAAGGAGAGTGTATCATAATGGACACTTTAAGACGAGGCTTCTCATGGAAACTTTTTGGGTTACTTATGTAGCAGGAGACAATCGATTTTCTAGTATTTAATGAAAAAGCACAGTGTACATAGGGCTGATGTGCCCACCTTGAAACTTTTTTTGAAATGACCTTTCAAATTATAGATGTGATAATGTGCTCATGTGCATGACCTAGACATTTCAGAAGAGTATGTTGAATTTAAATCACTGAAAATCCATCTAACACTCACGGTTATATTGGTATATTTCCAATTAGGATTTTCTGTGAAAATAGACATTGTTGTATTGTGTTATTTTATAAAGTAGATAACTTTACGGTCTGATAGCCCTGAGTGCCTCAGGAGAGCATAGTGCGCAAAGGAACGTTTGTAGCCTCCTGCTCAGAGAGTAATTTCTTTTCTTCTTTAAATGTGATATCTACCCAACCAACCAATTCACTGTTGTCACTGTTTCCCTGTTGGCTGCTGTTTTAGTCCATTTTGTGTTGCTCTAACAGAAATACCTGAGACTGGGTAATTTATAAAGGAAAGAGGTTTATTTGGCTTACGATTCTGGGACAGCTGCATCTGGCACGGGCCTCAGGCTGCTTCTACTCATGGCGGAAAAGTGGCAGGCAGCCAGTGGGTACGAGCAGATCACATGGCGAGAGGAAGAGAGAGAGAGAGAGAGAGAAGGTGCCAGGGTCCTTTAAACAATCAGCTCTCGTGGAACTAATAGAGCGAGAACTCACTCACTACCCCTCCTCCCCCAGGGAGAGCATTAATCCATTCATGAGGGATCTGCCCCCATGACTTAGTCAGGTTCCACCACTGCCACATTGGGGATCAAATTTCCATATGAGTTTTGGAGGGGACAACACATCCAAACTCCATCAAAAACATTGTTTAGATCTTGTGTTTCTCTATTGATTTTTTGCCTAGATGATCTGTCCAATGATGAGAGTGGGGTGTTCAGGTCCCCTACTATTATGGTGTTAGTGTCTCTTTCTTTAGATCGAATAGTGTTTGCTGTGTACATCTGGCTGCTCCAACATTGGGTGTTGCTGATGTTGGGTAAAGGCACGAAAATGATGACCATAACTGCCTTAATGAAAGGACCCTAGACATGTATAAGTCTGTGAAAAAGTCTTGATAATCCTTAGTGGTTAAGGGCAACGTCATGCAACCAAATAACATGAAATTAAATCAATAACTTTTAAAAAGGCTAAAATGTTTTCCCCCCAAACACAACAGAGAGGAATGTGAGTAGTGTACATACAAATGGGGGTTCTGTCAATGACAGCGAGGACTATGTGTTGGTTCATACCAAATCCAAGAATATTAGACAACCAAACATGTAAGCTTCTTGTAGTTTCTCTTAATATGCAGCATTCATTATCGTAGTTAGGTCGCTTCACTGGTTTTCTGCGGGTCTGAAGTGTGTTTCTTGTGTGATTGCTGGAATCTCCACCTTCAGAGCTACTTTTGTTTTGCTCTTCTTTGCAGTCGGTGTCATCTTCATTTCCTGGAGATTTCCGGGACTGTTTAGAGGATTTCTTTGAAGTGTATGGTTTTTTCCATTTTCAGCCTTCTTTTTCATTCTTTCTTTTGCCTTTTCCATCTTCTCCTCTATCATCTTCTTCCTCGCTGCTTGCATCTGCAGTATTTCCACCTCTCCCTCAGTTTCTGAAGAGCTCTGTTGCTGAATTGCCTGGCATCCAGTAAACTTTACTCCTGGGTTATTTTCTATTTCCCAATAATCCTTCATTAGGTCTCTTTCATTTGTTTGACTTTCCAAACTTGTGTTTGTATTCCTTATATGGAAAAAGGTCTTTAGGACCTAGAAATGCAGTTCCACGGGTGCCAAAAAAGAAGATAGGGCACTTGTTTGCTGGAGGCTTCACAGCTCCTTCTGGGAGTTATCAATACGGGCTGGCCAGTGCCGGTAGCACTTCATCTTGGCCAAGACCAGTTCACCCGCTTTGTACTCGCAGGGCCACGGACGCGCCATCCCGGCTGTTCCTCTTCTCTTGGTCGTCCTTGGTTGCTGCAGAGATGCTGGGAGGCCATCGCTCCTCCCGTGGGCCGACGGACTGCGCCGTGCTCCCTGCGGGCCTCAAGCTGGGCGGGCAGGCAGACAAGTGGCTGCTCTGACGAGGGGGAGCGGCGAGGCAGCGGTTGAGGTGAGGGGTGGGCGGGGGGCACCCTTGGCTGGTAATTTTTGTCCTTTAGTGTTTTGAATTTATCATCCTATTATTTTCTGGCTCTTAAGGTTTCTGATGAAAAGTCTGATGTTAGATTGGGGCTTCCTTATAGGTGACTTGCCGCTTCTTTCTTGCAGCTTTTAAGATTCTCTCTTTGTTTTTGAGCTTTGCCAGTTTGACCATAACATGTCTTAGAGAGGACCTTTTTGGGTTTGAATATGTTTAGGGATCTTGGGGACCCTGAATCTGAAGACCTGTGACTTTCCCTATATCTGAGAAGTTTTCTGCTGTTATTTCATTGAATATATTTTCAGTTCCATTTCCTTTTTCCTCCCCTTCTGGAATACCCATGATTCAGATATTTAAATGCTTAAGGTTGTCTGTTATCTCTCTTAGATTTTCTTCAGTTAAAAAAAATTTTTTTTTCTTTTTTCTGGTTTGCCTGTGCTAATTTAAGCAGCCTGTCTTCAAGATCAGAAATTCTCTCTTCTGCTTATTCAAGTTTGCTGGTTACACTCTGCTGTGTTTTTTATTTGGTTGAATGAATCCTTCAGCTCCACAAGCCCTGCTAGATTCTTTGTCAGGGTATTGATTTCTTTGTACCTTTCTCCTTTCAGATCCTGTATATTTTTTCTCATTTCATTGTGTTGTCTAATTGAGTTTTCTTGTATCTCATTTAGTTTCCTTAGAATTGTTGCTTTAAATTCCTTGTCAGTCATTTCGAGGATTTCCTGTTCTATAGGATCTAGAGCTTGAGAGTTGTTATTTTCCTTTGCTGGTGGTGTACTTTTTTGACTTTTCATATTTGTGGTGTCTTTTGTTTGGTGTTTAGTCATTGTGGCAGGGGGTATCATGGTCCACTCCTTCCACCCTGATGTCTGGTCTGCGTCCTGAAGGGACTGCTAATTCTGGGCAGCAGGAACTAGCCTGGGCTGGGGGTCCCACAGTGCCTGCCTGTTCTGGCATGGCTGGCTTGGGGCGTGTGGGCCCAGCAGCTCTTGGGCCTCTCTGGGCGGCACGGACTGGCCTGGACTGGGGGTCCTGCGGCACCTTCCTGTTCTGGCGCAGCTGACTTGGGGCATGTGGACCCGGCAGCTCTTGGGCCTCTCTGTGTGGTGGGGACTGGCCTGGGCTCGGGGTACTGTGGTGTGTGGCTCCTGCCTGTTAGGCACGGCTCTTGGGCCTCCTGTTGTTATTATTTAATAGTTGCAAGTGGTTTGATTTGTGGGAGAGAGTGATGCTAGGAACCGTCCACTCCCCCATCTTGACTGGAAGCCCATCCTGTAGGCCCCTATTCTAACTGGAGGGCTACTGTGATGTTTTGGGTGTTCTGGAATCAATGTCAATTCAGATCCAGTGTTTAGTAGTCCCTGAAAGTTCTGATTATTTCCCTTTCCCCAATATACAGTTACTCTGGTAAAAGGCTGCAGGTCTCCTTGGGGAAGGATGGGGAAAAGATTAATAGTATAAATTTTTGGTAGTGTACCAGGGCACTTCCTCAAGGGGACCTGGCCACCCCTTCATTCAAGGGGTTCTGGGTCTGTAAACTGGCTCAAGTCTGGGAACTGATTGAGGGACTGTGACTCTCTTTTTATGATTAGAGTTAGACTTTTGTTCACTTGACCTAGAAGTTTTCTGCTTATGCAGATCAATTAGGAATTTAGTAGGGTTCCTGTCTATTTGACTTATAGGAACACCATGAGTAACTAACTGGCCAATGCCATAGATCTCTATACGAGTCAGTCTGTTCTGATTATTGCTTTGCCTCTGCTGTCCACCTTGCCTTTCTCGGTTGAGTGCTGCCACTTGGCCCCTGCCACCCCAGGATCCAGTTAGTCCCATTGCATTTAAGTGTTCCAATTGCTTTGACTGTGGTTCCCACTGTAAGGTCTGGCCTACAGAGAAGAGCAATAACAGGGCTCTTCAGGGATGCTGGGGCTCCCCTCACAAATCTGTTTTTCAAAGTATCAGCAAAAGGTATGTCTTCTGGAGCCTCCCAGTGTCTGGAGCCTCCCAGTGTGGGTGAGTAGGTTTTATATGACAAATTCACTCCAGCATTCCAATCTCCTTAAACCTTTGAATCCTTCATTTCCAGTTAACCAAGGGAGATCAGGCATTTCTAAGTCACTCACAGTGGACCATCTTTGATCCATATTTCAGCCAACCAACCAACCAAACTATTAGCACCTTTCTTAACTTCCCAAGCTGCAACATTAAATGCAGAATGTCTGTTTAGTGGGCCCATATCTATAAATTCAGCCTGATCTAATTTTATGTTCCTATCACCATTATCCCACACCCTTAATATCCATTCCCACACATATTCTCCTAGTTTCTGCTTGTATGAGGCAGAAAATTCATTTAGTTCTTTTGGAGTGTAACGCACCTCCTTATGGGTCACACTATGTACCTCACCTTTAGGGGCCTGCTGGGCCTTAAGTCTAGTTATCGGTCTGGAATCAAAGATGGGTGCTGGGGGTGGGTCCTGAGGAGAATCAGCATTGTCTTGCTCAGTATCTGCCTCAGGAAGCCATTACTGTGTCCTTAGGCTAATGCAGAGTTAATCCCCTCAGGCAGAGGTGGAAAAGCCACTGTCTCTGGGGATAAGAGTTGGGAGTTCATTTCTGGTGAACAAGCCTCAATGCAATTTAGGGGTTCCATGTCCCCAGCGTCATCAGGGTCTTCCCACACGTCCCCATCCCAACTTGCAGGACCCCATTCTTTCCCAACTAATGGCCTCGCTGTAGCAGTAGATACCCCGCAAGGCTGATAATTCACCTGCCGCTGTAGTTTAGCCAATCTTACGATGATTGGAGACCTTGCCTGCCACTCTCAAGGAGAAACCAAGTGTTGGGCCGGGGGAACAGGAGAACGTCAGCAAAATGGCACCAGGGCCTCCATCTTGTTGGACCCACCCTTGGGACTTTCCTGCCCGACCCGAAGGTCACCTTCCAAGAGATCTCCCGCCATCAGAGCAATGGCTCAGGACCACATCACATCGGGGAAAACAGAACCTATGCAGGAAACCAAAGCTTTAACTTTACACAGCTACACACCATATATGGGCTGCTGGCCAACAGCGGCCCTCCCTTATAAAAACCCACCTGCATTTGCCCAGGCATGACTTCCCCGGCCCTACTCCCTTGTGGGACCGTGGAACCTCATCCGGGAGTGCCCCTATTAAAACCTACCCTAAATTGACTGCCTGGCTCCCGGTTTTCTTTGCTCCGGGTTTGAGACTAAAACCTTCAAGATTCAAACCTAACATCTGGTGCCGAAACCCGGGAGGAGGTTGAGGCCCCACTCCGGTGGGAGGCCTCCCTCCTCATTACCAGGACCTCATCTGAGACCCAAGCCTCGAGACAGCGGGTAAGTTCCCCCGATTCCGCGCCCTGACTGGGTGGTCCTGCCTGAAAATGCGTGGCTGTGTCAGGACTAGTCTACCGAGTCACCAGGTGACTCCTGCTCAGTGCCTGAGCGTCTGGACACATCCCCTCCTCAGGACAGCCACCTTCCCTCGGTCCGCAGCCCGGTATTCTAAACAGGGACGCCAGTTTTAATACCTGGCCTGCCCGGCAGGTATCATGGGAACTGCCGTTTGGGTTGCCTGCTGGCCAATCTCGAAACTTTGGGCCTCTCACAAGACTTGAGAAAGCGCCGCCGTATTCATTACTGTTCGGTGGTCTGGCCCCAACGCCAATTGGACAATCAGTCTCAGTGGCCTCTCGAGGGCACCTTTGACTATCAGGTCCTCACAGATTTGGACAACTTTGCAGGTGTCAAGGAAAATGGTCCAAAGTTCCTTACGTACAGACATTTTGGGACCTACGCTCTCGTCCCTCCCTCTGCACCCGATACTCCATTTCCCAAGTCGTCCTCGCTAGGACCATGCCGGCTCCGTCTGCTCCCAAACCCCCGAATCCTTCCCCCCTTCTCCTCCGTCCGAATCCCCTGAAAACCTGGCCAGCCCGCCGGCTCGGGGGCGGCAAGTCTTCCTCCCCCTCTCGCCCCTTTTTCCTGTACCCTCTGTCTTCCGGGTTCTTAGCTCAGTGGCAGCTGCTCCACCCCTGGCACCCGAGGTCCCTTTCCCCTTTTAGTCTTGCTTTTTGTCCATTGTAACTGCTTCATTCTTTTTCCCGGAGCTCCTGGAGCTCCCTTTACCCGTTTTACATGTGCTCGCTGGTTTCTCCCCCGCTCTTGTCTTTTAAGTTCCCCTGCCCTGATCGGACCAAATTTTTTACTTTCTTTTTCTGTTTCTCTCCTCTTCTTTGTTTTAGCCAGGATCCACGGTTACTTCCCTTGCCTTTACCTGCTTTGAGCCTCTTTTCCGGGGGCTGCCCGGCAGGAATGATGGGAACTGCCCCATCTCAATTCATTTTAAGTGGCCCGGCCTTTCCTTGAACTGCTGGAGTTCTGCTCACACAACCTTAACTGCTTGTCTGCTTTTCCTCCCTCCCACTTCTACAGCCATTGTTAAGCTCCTGACCCTTTTTTACTTCCGCTTTGGAACCGGACCGGGTTTCATTTTGAATTAACTAGCTTCTCCTTTCTGAATTCAACTTTAACCTCCTCCTCCTCCTTTGAGCTCCTGGAGCTCTCCTCCTCCTTGTCACCTCCCTCTCCCCCCCCCACCGCGTTCCTGGAACTCCCCTTCCTTTCAATCTCCGGAGGGACCTGCCATTTTGGTCAATTATAGCAGTTACTTTGTTTTTGCCTCTTGAGCTACTGGAGCTCCCGTCGCTTGTTTTGTTGTTACTTTGTTTTGCCTCTTGAGCTCCTGGAGGTGGCCTGTTTTGTGTTTGCTTTCGCTTTTGAGCCCTTAACATTCTCCTGGCGGAGGAGTTCCCGTCTTTTACCCCCACAACTCCCTGGAGTCCTCCTAATCGGTCCCGCCTCGGTCACCTGAGGCTACTCAAGTCTTCACCCCCATTCCCCTTACCCGATCTCCTGCACCTCTCCCCTCCTTTTTTGGTAGATAACATTTTAATTGACTAACTGAATTCACTGGGTGGTGCGTCCTCTGCCGCCCTCTGCCAGTAAGGCCCTCAAACTCCCATTCCTGACCTGGTGAGAATGGCATTTAAAGTTTTAATGCCCAGGAGGAAATGGCCGAACTTAAAAGACAAGCCCAGGTCCAGCAGAAGGTCCAACTTCAAACCCAAGCCTTGGTAGCAGGCCTGTGGCCGGCTGGGTCCAGGAGCCAATGGACAGGGGTAACCCAGCGCCGCCTCCCCCAGGTGGCCTGCTTCAAGTGTGGTGCTGACAGACACTGGGCCTGCCTATGTCCAAATCCAAAGGAACCAACGCACCCTTGTCCTCAGTGCCGGAGGATGGGCCACTGGAGGTCTGACTGCCCCGGCATCAGAGGGTCCCCCGCACCTCTATGCAGAGGAAACTCCAAGCCAGTAAGTCCTGCCTTCCAGCTCCTTGGCCTGGATGATAACTGACGGGGCCCAAACTCGGAAACCCCTCTCACCCACGCCGAGCCCAGGGTCATGCTCCAGGTAGCGGGTAAGTCCATATGCTTCCTGTCGGACACGGGGGCTACCTACTCTGTTCTGCCTTCCTACTCGGGCACCAGCTTCCCCTCCCCAATGGCAGTCATGGGAATTGACGGCACCTCTTCTAATGCACGAACCACCCCGCCCCCTTCCTGTAGCCTGGATGGATCTTCCTTCTCTCATTCTTTCCTTTTTTTTTTTTTTTTTTTAAAGATGACCGGTAAGGGGATCTTAACCCTTGACTTGGTGTTGTCAGCACCACGCTCAGCCAGTGAGCGAACCGGCCATCCGTATATGGGATCCGAACCCGGGGCCTTGGCGCTATCAGCACGGCACTCTACCGAGTGAGCCACGGGCCGGCCCCATTTTTTCCTAATAATTCTCTCCTGCCCCGTCCTCCTCCATCCAGACTCTTACTTCCTTTTTGCCTTCACTTGGGAGGACCCTGACACACATACTTCACAACAACTTACGTGGACTGTTTTGCCACAAGGCTTTAGAGATAGTCCCCATCTTTTCGGCCAGGCTTTAGCCAAAGATCTCAATCTTTGCACTCTGAAGTGCAGCACCCTCCTCCAGTATGTGGATGACCTCCTTCTTTGCAGCCCCTCATTGTCCTCTTCCCAAGAGGACACTGCCACTCCTATCAATTTCCTTGGGTCTAGGGGTTATCAGGTCACTCCTTCCAAGGCTAAACCCCCCAGATTTCTTTATCTACCTCCCCCCGCTTAAACCCCATGACCCTTCTGCCTACTCCCTCCTCTACTGACCCTTTACACTCCTGTCCTGAACTTTTAGAGGACTTTATTCCCTCACACTCAGGGCTCTCTGACCAGCCCCTATCTAATCCTGACCGTGTGCTTTTCGTAGACGGTAGCTCTTTCATTGCCCCGGACGGCCAAAGGCATGCAGCCTATGCTGTTGTTACTCTAGATGCCACCTTAGAGGCTGTACCCCTTCTCCTCAGAACAACCTATCCAAAGGCCGAGCTGATAGCTCTTACTCAGGCCCTCCACCTGTCCAAGGTACAACGGGTCACTATATACACACATACCAGATATGCTTTCCTCATCACCCGTACTCATTCTGTTCTCTGGCAAGAAAGAGCATTCCTTACTGTTAAAGGGACTCCAATAATCTGGGCCCCTCATCTCAAGGCTGCTTGAGACCCTTAGCCTCCCAACTGAGGTGGCTATCATGCACTGCCGTGGCCACCAGTCCTCTAAAGACCCTACATCTAAAGGCAACAACAAAGCCAACTCCACAGCCCGGGCTACGGCTCTAGGCTCCGCCCAGCTCCTCTCCTTTTCCTCAACACTCCTCATTCCCCCTCGTATACCAAAGAAGAAACCCAGACCCTCAAGTGGTTGGGGGGAATTATCGGGAACAAGGGTTGGATTTTTATCCAAGATAAGGTTGCCCTCCCGGACCACCTAGCCTGCAGCATCATTACAGGTGCCCACCAATCCCTCCACATTGGCCCAAAAGCTTTACGTCGGTTCCTGGAACCCCTTTTCCATAACCCACACCTCCAAAAGCTCATTGAGGAGGTTCATCAGTCTTAAAACACCTGTTCTGCTGCTAACTCTCAAGGGGGAATTTGCAGGGTAGGCCCCTAACCATCAATTCCGTGGCCATCAACCAGGGGAGGACTGGCAGCTTGATTTCATACACATGCCACGTCACAAAACCTATCGTTACTTATTAGCTTTGGTGGACACCTTTACAGGATGGATTAAGGCTTACCCCACTGCTCAAAAAACAGTGGACATGGTAGGCGCTGCACTCATTGAGCATATCATCCCAAGGTTTGGCCTCCCACAGACCCTACAGTCTGACAGCGGCCCAGCCTTCACCTCTAGTGTCACCCAGCAGGTCTCCAAAAGTCTGAACGTCACCTGGAAACTCCACATCCCTTACCATCCCCAATCCTCGGGTAAGGTTGAGCCAGCCAATGGCCTCTTCAAGGAACATCTTACTAAATGTTCCTTATCTTGGAACCTGTTTATCTTGGCCAACCCTCCTCCCGTTGGCACTTAAAAGGCTTAGGGCCACCCCTAGGGGCCCATCAGGCCTCAGCCCTTTTAAACTCCTCTACGGACGGCCCTTCCTGCTGACCCACAACTTTCCAGCCTCACCCCCTCCCCTTTTATCCTACCTACCCTACCTAACTCTTTTAAGGGCCCTTTTGTGAGCCCACGCTGACTCGGTTACTCCCTCCCCTGGGGACCTCACCGCAGATACTCCCCAAGCTTTAACCCCAGGGGATAGTGTTTTACTAAAAGAACCACACCCCAAAACCCTCCAGCCTAGGTGGACTGGCCCACATATCATGGTACTGACCACCCCCACTGCCGCTAAGCTTTTAGGACACCACTCGTGGGTACATCTGTCCAGAGTTAAGCAGGCCCCTTCCCCGAAGCTGGATGTCTGGATTGCACGGTCACTGGGGCCTACCCAGACCCGGCTCACTCGCCACCTTTCTCCTCATGGCTCTGCCTCTTATTTTTTCTTCAACCAGTAGATGGCACTTTCATTTATGTGAGAGGTGGACTGCCAACTCAGGAACCTCTTCCCAGGTTATAGGGACCACTGACTGTCCTCCTCAAGGATGTCAGACGCCTGTTTACATTCGTGTTCAAGCCTTTAATTCTGCCCCATGAAGGACTTCTAGCCCAGCCATCTGTTTCATTTATGACCAGGGCCAGTACAACTGCTATACCTACTGGGTCCAAACTAATGGTGGCTGCCCTTACAATTATTGCAACATCCATGATGTTCAATCTGCGAGAAAACCCAGGTGACCTCACTCATTACCGGTTCCTTTACAATGTCTCCACCGCCCACTATCTCATGACTGTCCCAGACCCTTGCGATCAAAGACGGGCAGATGGAGTTGATGCCAAATTATACCAGTGGCCTTCCCATTCCTACCCTGTTGCTTCACTTAAAATTTACAGGGCTTACAGAACAATTTTCTCATTTTCCTCCCCCGTCAGTAGTCAGACTAGGGCCATTCAGACCCAATAAAAAAGCCTCCAGTGTTTAGTACGAACTGTCTCCTTCTCACGATTCCTTTTCTTGGGTGAAGCTCGTTCAACAGGGCGCCGCCCTTGCCAACCTTTCCGGCATGGGTAACTTATCCCATTGTTTCCTTTGTGCCGCCCTGGGTAAATCTCCACTTGTGGCTGTCCCTCTTCCTAAACCATTAGACGCTTCTGCCACTCCTACCAGTCCTTACCATGCTGAACTTTATAACGTCCCATTGTTTGTCAACCCCAAAAACCCCACTTTCCCTTTTTGTTCTTCTACCCCTAATTCTTCTCTTTGCAATGTCACTTCAAATTCCACTTCCAATGACACCCCGGATATAGGGTTTTATTGGTGCAATGGCACCCTGTCCAAATCGTTAAACGTGTCAGCTTCTTCCCTTTGCCTGCCTGTGTCACTAGTCCCCTGGCTCACTATTTATACCTTGGCTGAGTTTGCTGACTGTGCTGGCTTTGCCGGTCCTGGAAACCACCAGAAACCTGCAGCTTTCTTTCCCCTAATTGTCGGGGCTTCCTTAGTCTCCTCTCTAGTGGCCACAGGGTTGGGCACTGGAGCCCTTATCCATTCTGTGGGCTCCACCAGGGACCTCTCCAAAAATCTCCAAGTGGCTATCAAGGCCTCAACCGAGTCTTCTGGCTTCCTTATAGCGCCAGGTCACTTCAGTAGCCCAGGTAGCCCTCCAAAACCGGCGCGCCCTAGACCTCCTCACCACAGACAAAGGAGGCACCTGCTGGTTCCTCCACGAAGAATGCCGCTACTTCATCAACGAATCAGGTGTAATCAAAACCAATCTCCATACTCTCACCAAAATTCGTGAATCCCGGCAACCCCCACTGATCACAATGCGTCTCCCTCTTTTAGGCCCACTTCTTATTTTTGGTCTCTTGTTGACTTTGGCTCCTTGCATGTTTCGTTTCCTTCAGGAACGGATCCGTGAAATATCTCAGGTTTCCATCAGTCAGCTTTTGCTACACCCCTATTCCCGCCTGCCCACCTCCGATGGGCCCTTCAATGTCCTCTCGCAGCAGGAAGTAGCTAGAGTTTGATTTGCCGCCCCTATCCCACCAAAAAGATCAGGATGTTGGGCCAACGGAATAGGGGAACGTCAGCAAAATGGCACCAGGGCCTTGATCTTGTTGGACCCACCCCTGGGACTTTCCCACCTGACCCGAAGGTCACCTTCCAAGAGATCTCCGGCCATCAGAGCAACGGCTCAGGGCCACATCACATCAGGGAAAACAGAACCTATGCAGGAAACCAAAGCTTAACTTTACACAGCTACACACCATGTATGGGCTGCTGGCCAACAGCGGCCCTCGCTTATAAAAACCTCACCTGCCTTTGCCCGGGCATGACTTCCCTGGCCCCACTCCCTTGTGGGGCCATGGAACCTTCCCAGGAGCACCCCCATGAAAGCCTACTCTAAATTGACTGCCCGGCTCCTGGTTTTCTTTGCTCCGGATTTCAGACTAAAACCTTCAAGATTCAAACCTGACACCCTGTAGACCCAAGTGTGGGATTTGTGCGTCTTGTGTGGAACTGCTGCACCTGGGGCTGTTAAAGGATAAGGTGGAGTTGCAATTTGAGGAGGGGAGGGTTTGCATACTTGTGAATCATCTGCAGCTGCGTCTGCCACGGGCCTCGCTGCTTCTACTCGTGGTGGAAAGTGGCAGCAGCCGGCGGGTACGAGCAGATCACATGGCGAGAGGAAGCAAGAGAGAGGGGGCGGGGAGGTGCCGGGGTGTTTTAGACAACCAGCTCTGGGGGATCTAATAGAGGGAGAACGCACTCACTGCCCCCAACCCCGGGGACAGCATCGGTCCATTCATGAGAGACCCGCCCCCATGACCCGAACAGCTCCCGGCACTGCCACTTTGGGGCTCAAGTTTCCACATGAGTTTTGGGGGGGATACATGTCCAAACTCTATCAGTGGGAGAGTTGTGATAAGCATCAGGGTTTCTCTTCCGTAGCAGTACCTTTGGGTCAGCATAGCCTGGGGACAGAAGGCAGCACAGCTCATTGACGGACGTGAAATGGGAAAATATGGCTGTGGTGCAAAGTCGAGACATTAAAGATGGAGGGGTTCCTCATTTTTGCTTTGTCCAGCGAGTGGTGGGCTTGTCTGCTGGTGAGGGCTCTGCTGTGTCAGCCTTCCTCTGTGTGCTGCCTCAGGCCTGGGAAAAATGGCCACAGCGGTGGGTGACCCTTCACTCATGTGGTTGCACAGTGCAGTGACGTGGGGAGCCCTGACATGGGGCTGGTGTTGCTCACACTAGCTTTGTTGTCACCTCCCTGATGGGCCGCGTTCCCTTATCTTGTTCACATTCCTGGATTTTGTCCTGGAGTTTTTCCAGAATTCTTGGTCACAGCATGGGAGGTGCATTTCCCTCTATTTCAGGAAGGTCCAGCTGAGATTCTGGATTCACCTGCTTAAGGTGTTTCCTCTTCACCTTGTTCTTATGCAGCCCAAACACGTTTCCTGTAGGTCACTGTCTATCCCTGGTTGTCAAATGGCAATAGGCTTTTTTAGCGTTTAAAAAGATTTGCATCCTTTGCAAAAAGGCAGAGAAAGAACTTATTGTCATAAATTTTCTAATGGAAATGCTCTAAGAAAAGGAAAGGTGTAGGTCTGTTGACTCTTAACAGGGTATATTAGTCTGTTTTTGTGTTGCTAGAACAGAATATCTGAAACTGGGTAATTTATAAAAAACAGGTTTATTTGGCTTACGATTCTGGGACTGCTGCATCTGTCATTGGCCTCAGGCTGCTTCTACTGATGGTGGAAAGTGGCAGGCAGCTGGCAGGTACAAGCAAGATCACATGGCGAGAGGAAGCGGGTACAAGCAGACCACATAATGAGAGAGAGAGACAGGGACAGGGACAGAGACAGAGAGAGAGAAGGTGCTAGGGTCTTTTAAACAACCAGCTCCAAAAAATAATCTTCTTTGACTCCTAGTCCTCCATCCTGGGCACAGTGGGGCACCTGGTCCCTCAGAGCCTCAGACAGCCCTGCCCCCACGCTCTGCCGGGCACATCCCACTGGGCTGCACTGGTACCTAGGGCTTTTCCAGGCTGGTGTTGCACGTTGCCAGCAGCCATACAGTTTTAGGGTTATGGCGGCAGCCCCACTGCATTGGCTCTACTAGACATTTCCCCAGTGGGGGCTCTGTCTGGAAGCTCTGACCCCATTTTTCTGCTTGGCCTTGCTCTACTAGATGTCCTCTGCAGCGGCTCTGCCCCCATGGCAGGTCTCTGCCTGGGCCCCTAAGTTTTTCCATACATCCTCTGAAATCTGGGTGGAGGCTGCCTCACCTACACTGCTCTGTGTTCTGCCAACCTGCAGACATACCACGATGTGGACGCCTCCAAGCTTTCTGGCTCATGCTCTCCAAAGCTGCTCTGTGAACCACACTTTCGGCTTGAGGCAGGGCTGCTCGAGCCACAGCAGCGGGGATGCTGGGAGCAGTTTCCTGAGGGCAGGTGTGCCCCAGGTATGTCCTCTGGAATACCTCGGTTCTCCTAGGTCTCTGGTTCTGTGATGGGAGGGGCAGCCTTCCAAACGTTTAAAATGCCTTCAGGGCCTTTCTCCCATTGTCTTGGCATTTAGCATCAGGTGCCTCATAGCTGTGCTAAAAAGCCAAACTATCTGCTGCACCCTTGCACTTTTCTCCTGCTCTCTGCTTTTCTACCACATGGCCAGGCTGCAAATTTCCCAAATCTTCATACACTGCTTCCCTTTTAAATTCTGCCTTTACAATCATGCCTTTTCTGCCATAACTCAGCATAGGCTGTAACAAATAACCATGGAGATTTTTTAATGCTTTGTTGCTGGGAATTTCTTCTGCCAAACATTCTGGTTCAAAACTCTTGAGTTTCACCATCCACAGAGTCCTCGGGCATGGACACAATGCAGCCAAGTTGCTTGAAATGGTGTAGGAAGGGTGATCTTTTGTCCAATTCGCAATAAGTTCTTCGTTTCTATCTGAGACCTCATCATCCGCATGCCCCTTACTGTCCACATTCTTTTCTTTTTTTTTCTGAAGTGTCTCTCTTTTTTATATTAGTTAATCAATGTACAGTGTAGTTGATTTTCATGTCCTTTTACCAATTCCTCTTTTCCTCCTCTCCCTCCCCCCAGCAACCTCATGTCTGTTCACTGATCTTAACAAGTTCAAAGAATTGTGATTGTTGTGTCTTGTTCCCTGACTCCCTCCCCCCAGTTTGCTTCTATATTTATTTACTTATTTTCAGTTTCCACAAATAAGTGAGAACATGTGGTATTTCTCTTTCTGTGCCTGACTTATTTCAGTTAATATAAATTTTTTTCTAAGTCCATCCATGTTGCTGCTAATGGTAGTATTTCTTTTTTTATAGCAGAGTAGTATACCATTGTATAGGTACACAACTTGTAGTGGATTGAATTATGTCCCTCCAAAACTCATTGAAGCTTGAATTGTATCCCCCAAGATTTATGTATTAGAAACTTAGCCCCCACTGTGACTGTAAAGAGGGTGGGGAATCCTCTTATGGTAATTGAAAGGTGGAGCCTTGAAGAGGTGATTGGGTTTTAGGACCATGCAGCAGTGAATGGATTAAAAATGGTGTTCAGGGGTGTGGTTCTGAGGGCATTAAAAGAAGAGGAGAATCTGTCTTGCTCTCTCTGCTCTCTCTGCTCCCACCATCTTGTAGTGTGTGACCCCTGGGTCACTGTCACCACCACCAGACGGACTTTGGACTTCCCAGCCTCAGAAACCGTAAGCAACAAATTTCATTTTTCTTTATGTTACCCAGTTCAATGTATTTTGTTATACACAACAAAAACGGACTAATACATCACTACTGTCCACATTTCTGTTTAACCAGTGTCTAAAACATCCCAAACTTTACCTCATCGTTTTGTCTTCTAAGTCCTCCAAACTCCCCCAAAGTTTGCCCATTACCCGGTTCCAAAGCTGCTCATACATGTTGAGGTGTCTGTATAGCAACACCCCACCCCTCAGTACCAATTTTCTGTATTAATCCATTTTTATGTCGCTGTAACAGAATACCTGAAACTGGTTAATTTATAAAGAAAAAGAGGTTTACTTGGCTTATGATTCGCAGACAGCTGCATCTGGTGTGGGCTTCAGGCTGCTTCTACTCATAGCAGAAAATGGCAGGCAGCCGGCAGGTACAAGTACATTATATGGTGAAAGGAAGCAAGGAGCGGGCGGGATGCCAGGGTCTTTTAAACAACCAGCTCTTGTGGGAAATAATAGAATGAAAACGTACTCACTACCTTCACTGCCCAGGAGAGCATTAATCCATTCGTGAGGGATCAGCCCTGTGTGATGCACATTCTCGTGCTTATTTCCATAAAGTTAAACTAGCTTCTAAACAGGCAACCTTCTGTGACTCAAACAGCTCCCAGCACTGCCACATTGAGGATCAGGTTTCCACGTGAATTCTGGGAGGACAATCCAAAGTATCACAGGGAAAATTAAACTTTTCTTTCTTGCTGTACTTTGTATTGGCCCTGACAACACACTACCATGAGATACCACATGCCCCAATCTTTCACCCCCACAGCTGGTTATTTCTGAGTCCTGGTTAATGTCAGGACTTCCTCAAGGGGGACTCCTGCAAAGGGGACCCAAAGGACAAGGAATAAGTATGACTGACTGTGCAGTTAGCATGCTGATCTGTAGAATGTGGAATACAACTTAAGCCAGGAGCCACGCACCTGTGCTTCTTCCAAGTGCACAAGTGTTGGATCTGGGAACCTGGGGTTAGAGTTGACTGTGATTAGAGATGAGTGCTTCCCACCAAATCTTTTTGCATTTAAGAGCTCAAGGGAAGGGGGAAGCGTCTACAAAGGGAAACGAGTAATGCTATTTACTGCTCTTATATTATTGTTTTGCCTCGATTCTTCAATTTATATGTAGTATTTTGCATTGGTGGTATTAAATATTTAGTCCAAAGGTTTTTCAATTTCATAGAATCACAGCAGTTCTACAGAAGCCCTAAACTTCACCTGTAGGATTTCAACACAGTGAGTGGACTCATGATATTGGCTATTTCTACATATGAAGAAGAATTGACTTTGGGGTACAGTAACTGTGGGGTTGCTTGGACTTTGGACAGTTTTCATTGTTTATGACATGTGCTTTTGTGCTTACTCAACAGATGCATTTAAATATTTTATGTATGGAGGCATGTCAAAATGTGTATGTAGTGTATTTGGATTCCCCGTGGTGAAGGCAACAGTCTCAGGCCGAGTGGTGTGTCCAGCAGGCACCTTTTCTCTGAGACATTCCCATACCCTTTCGTTTGCTGTGTGACTGAGTCCCCTGATCATAGCTCCTTAGTGTGGTACTTTTCACCTCACCCTAGTTGAGTTAATCCTATTCTTGTTATATTTAGAGATTGGAAATAGACGCCAGGAATGACAGCCCACTAAGTCTCATTAACACCCGTTCACTGCAAAGAATGTAATTGAGACCAGCTGTTGCGTTCTCCTGAGCTATCCAAATTTCTGTGTCCTTATAACGTGTTTGTTGATTTGTTTTCTTGCATTTTGTAAAATATTTGTGTTCGTCCAATAAAATGTTTGTTGAAGATGATCCCACTTGTAGAGTTTTATTATTCACAGTGAGTGCCCGTGTGACCAAGGAAGCTGTGGCTCTGCCACGTGCATCGTTGCGTGAACGAGAGCAGAGCTCTGAGCTATGGAATCTGATGCATTGACAACAGGGCTTGGTGGCAGGGGTGTGAGGTCTCCCCTTTGTTTAGGGAAGTACTTCCCTAATGGTAGTTCGTAATCTAATACTTCCCTATGGGAAGTAATCCTTTTGGCCACTTCATGAAGGCCACAAATACATATATATGTGGAGATTGTGGGAATGGTGAGGGAATATCCCGATCCTGACGAGTGTAGGGTACCAGATGACTGCAGAAGATCAGTCCAGAAGGCACAAGGACCATAACTAGAAGCCTCAAGCACGCAGTTAATTCCCGATAAAGCCTGCAATAGAATCTTGATGCCTTGCATCTGAGGCATCTTTCATTACACCACAACACTAGGTTTTATAAAGACGGCAGTTGCAACGTTTAATTAGCAAGTGGCAAGATTTTTTTTGGCATTGTTTCTTTAAACATATCAGTACAGTTTCCACTACTTGTATAAAATTTTCCCGTTAACTACACTTACCTGTCTTGTATGCAGCTTCCCTTGCATTTAACATTTCATCAAATAGTCTGCCCTCATGGGAAAGGAGAACAGGACTGTGGCTGTTGGCCTTACCTAGAGATGTGCCACACTGTGTGGTGAGCACGGGTGTCTTTCTGGGATTTCACAGAGATCTTAAGCTGCAGGTGTCAGCAACTCTATTGCTGCCATTCAGGGTGAAGGGGTCCTAGCTGAAATGTCTCACATTCTTCCTGACGGGTTCACCAGTATACGGAGTTTAAATCACTTCTCTTCAATTGCAGCTGGAACGCCACTTTTACCCTCTCCTGTGTTGCAGAATGAGCGTCACATCAGGCTGGAGCCACTCCCACCCAGCTGCCCTTGCTCTTGCTTGCAATCAGCACGGTGTCCTCTCTGTATGTGTGCCCATCTCTCCAGAGGATCTCTGAAGTGCTGCTCTAAGTAGGGGGGAGTTTGGAAGGGACTGAGTGGTTACGGCACAGATTGCAAGTGACATTTGGGTTACTGTCATGAAACAGCACTATGTCAGCGAGTGGTAACCACATACATTCTTGAGATTCTGATGGGTGTCTGGTATTGAATCCTCGTCATAGTTCAGGTGAGGCTTGCAACACCTAGTTCTACACGCCCCCAGATAACGGGGGACATTGGCCAAGTGTATGGCATCTTCCCTCAGTCTGTCTCTACGTGAGGCAATGTTAAGATGGTCTCAGAAAGCCTGGGACACACCGAGAACAGAATCGGTACTGCTGGAGGTGCTCTGTGCTGTCGCCATCCACAGACCAGGGAGTAGATAGAGCTGGTTCGCCCTAAGTCCCCCAGAGAGCCTTTAAGTGACAAGGAGTGGTGCTCAGCGTGGATGAAGATGGGCAGGCCTCAGGAAAGAGACATTATAGGAGGTGGAAGGTGTGGTGAACACCCTCAAGACAGAAGTAGGGCAAGAACCTAAAGAACTTGGTGAGATTTGTAGTTGCTTCTCGTGTATTTTCAACTCACGGTCAATAATATAAAGCAATAAGCAACTCTAGCAAAGTAGGAAACTCATCAGTGTCCCTACTGTAATGGCCACCATAGCCCATTTGCTGCCTTTAACAGGCCCTGTGCTAAGCATTAGTCTATCACCTTCCTTCATGCTCATGGTAATCCCACCAGCCAGGTCCTACATGTATGTCTGTGAAATCCAGTCACTTCCTGAAGGACACACTTGTGAGTCGCGGAGGCAGGATTAGCATACAGGTACGTACGATTTCATAGCCTATGTGCTCTTACCCCCGCGGCACCCTAGAACGGCATGAAGTTTATTTGGATGTTGGGTCTGGTGAACAGTGTTCATGAAAGGGAATTTGAAATTGGAGATTATTAGGAAAGCATTAGCATCCTTGTTGCCATATAAACTGAAATGCTCTTCGTATTTTCTTTTGTCATCTTGTCCTTCGTTTTCTCGTGTGTGTGTATATATATATATATATAGTTATGAATATATACATACACACACACACCCAGTTGTACTGGACCCCAGATAATGGGGTACATTTGCCGAGTGTGTGGCATCTTCCCTCAGTCTGTCTCTATATGAGAGAGTGTGTGACATAAGGTGACCATGGAGACAAAATATATATGTATTTGTAACTCGGTTCTATGTAGGATTTCTTTCCCATTGCTTTCACTCAACTTGTAAGCATTACCTTATTTAACTACTTCATTTTTTGTAACCTCCACGTTTTCATTTCATTTTGAAAGCAACTGTTGTTTCTGATCATACAAGTTCTCTTTCTTACTGCAGAGACCTCGCCAATTCACAATGGCACAGAGACAGAATAACGAGTGGACTATAATGTCACCCGTCCAGAAAGAACAAGTTTAATTGATCCTTTTGGTTGCAAGGACACAATGAGCAGAGGGCGAGGCAGCAGTTGTCCCAGTTGGGGTCGGGAGCATGTGTGGGAAGAGTGCCCAATGCACCTGCTCCTCCCTCACACAACGTTCCTTCCCCTTCCCGTTGCGTGCTCCCTTCTGTCCCTGGGTTCCTGCTTAAGACCGGTGGGCTGAGAATCGTCACCGAGGTCTGGGGTAGAGAGGACCCCGGGGAGCTGGGCAGCCTGAGGCTTTGTCTCCCCGGGGACTGTGTCAGAGCGTGAAGGCAAAGAAAATTGTCCCTTCTGTCCCGACTTGGGCCCTGTTTCAGGTTTGGGATATGATTTTGCCTGACATTTGCATTTAGCCTTTCACCAAACCCACAAAATTGAATTCACCGCTAAGATCGTTTCATTCCAGACAGCAGTGGAAGTGCTGGTCCGCTGAGGCGTGTTCAGGACCGGGGCGGGCTGTGGGCGTGGCCATAGGCGTGCGCCTGGTGCTCGTGTGGGCTCTGTCCCCCGTCCTGCTGGTCACTAGTGCGCAGGCTCGGACCAGGGGCGGGGCGGGGTCGGGATGGCGGGGCGGGGCGCGGGCGAGGGGCGGGCCGCGGGGCTGAGCCCAGGACTCCTGCAGACGGAGGGGGACGGCGGGGCCCGCTGTCCTGGAGAACAGGGGTCCAAGTTCTGGAAGCTGATGTGTCCTCCCGCTGCAACCTTTCCCGCCCCTCACTCGTCAGCCCTGGTGTTGTCCTTCCCGGACCCCAGGCTCTGGACACCACTCGAGTGAGGTTCTGCGAACACATTTTCCTGCTGCTTCATGCCCTCTCGGCCACAGAAGTGTGGCATCGCTGGTTACAGACGTGCTTGTCTGGCGACATTAATGGGAAAGTCCGAAATAGCAGCAAACGTAATCCAGAGCAGCATATTCAGAGAAGAATCCGCCAGGAGCAGGTAATGGAAGGAGGGATAAATGGTAAGGAATCTCTTAATTCGCTGTATTAAGACACCAAAAGAGGATAATCATGGGGTCACTTCCACAGATGTTGAAACTATAAAATAAAAAGGGTTATGTTGTTTTACCAGAGGCATTTGCTTTTAGTCTTTTACAAACACCACAAAATCAAATTGACACTCTGATCATTATGTACTTTTTTCTGACATCATCATCACATACATGCACATAATATAGCATTCACTCGGGGCAATCGGTTTTAGTGACACTTGGGTTTCTTCCATAAATCATGTGTTTTTATGAGACAATGCTGCGGGTCAGTCGCTGTGAATGGCCACACAGTCCAGCCCAAATGATGCCGCTTCTGTTGTTCCAACTTAAAATACAGTAGATAATTGAAGAATAAGTTTAGAGTTAGATTTTTAGGTACAAACCTTACTAACATTTATATATATATATAAAGTTTATGTGATGTTATCTATCAACATCCTATCTATATTGCAACACTTAATGGAAGCATAATTTCACTCTTTTCTATGTGTTTACTTTTTAACATAAACACAATGGTCTAGGAATGATGAAGGATTTATGTATGAAGGCTGATATTTGTTCTCCCAAGGCTGCTCCTCATCTGTCTTCCCCATCTTGGTAAATGGCAGCTCTTTCCCTCCCATTGCTCAGGCCAAATGCCTTGTTGTCGTCCTCGAATCCTGTTTCTTTCATGCCGCACGTGACTCCGCGTGTACGTCCTCAGCTGTCTTCATTACTCCACTAGACCCTGACCACTCCCGTGCCCTTCCGCTGATACGACCCGTGTTCAAACCACTTTACCGCTCTCCTGTATTATTCTAATAGCCTCCCAACTAGTCTCGTTATTCCCGTGCTCTACGATGGTCAGTTCTTGCACATATGTTTTGTTGAACATGTTCACGTGCTTCTCGTGGGTAAAAATCTAGGTATTACGATTACTGGGTCACGGGATGCTTATGTTTAGCTTTAGTAGAAACTGCCATAAAGCTTCACCATTTGGTTAGGCCCATTTACACTCCCACCCGCAGTGCAATTTCATAGCAGCATCAAGGATGGCGCTTGTATGAGAAGAGAAAACACGGCCTCAATCCTACCCCATTAATGCAACATGTGCATTCATTTTTCCTCACCCCTTTTTCATTTGGAACATGCTTTCTTCATGCCATTTGAATGACACAGTAGCATGCAGAATATCTGTGTACATGTCGTATTGGTGGTGGCCATGAGGCTTCAGTGGGATATGATGTCAACTCCAACCCACAAGACAGAGCTGATGGGGTCTTGCGGGCCCAGATGGACAGGGCTGCCTCTCCTGGGATGTGAGGTCCAAGGCCACGGTTCAGGGAGGGCAGGGCCTGGTCAAACGCACTGTGTATTCCTTCCTTCCTCTGAGCCCTGTCTACTCACGAGTGCTTCTATACAGCGGAATGGTGGTGAGTGTGACTATGCAAGACAGCTTTGACAGAGAGCAAGGACTGAGAAATGGCAATAAGCAGCCTGGAAGATGTGTGTTGCAGAACGCACAGGCCCACCTCTGGCCTTGCTGCCCCAAGGGTGGCTTGCAGACTTCTCGTGTGGAGATGGAGTTCAGGAACTCCTCTCTGCCCTGCTAGAACACTTTGTCTCTGCCCAGGAGACAGCAATGTAGGGCCCTAGAGAGCCAAGGCCTAGAGCAATTGGTCGTGCATCTCAGATCCAGACGGCAAGTCAGCATTTTCAGGGTAGCTTTTGAGGGCAGGGAAGCCCTCCTGGCCTGGCCTTATGCTCAGTGTTTCTGGTTTCTGCCTGGTTCAGGGGCCTCTGTGTCTTTTAAGCTCCCGGGAGACTTAGGCTCCCAGCCTTCTTGATATGGGTTTGAAGAGAATGGGAGTGGAAACTTCAAAGCCTCCTTGACTAGCCTGAGAACCCCCACAATGTCCCCTCCACCACATCCTATAGGTGAAAGCAAGTCACAGGCCAGCCCAGATTCATGGGGGTGGAGAAACAGACCTCACCCCTTGAAGCAGGGAGCAGTAAGGTCACAGTGAAAAGGGCCACATGCACTTCCAGGGAGAGGAGGACTTGCTTTGTCCTTCATTGCAATCAATCTACCACTGTCTGTATGTAGAAATATGATCTAATTCCTACAGGAGGATGTTACAAAAGGGCAGGAACCAATATAGCTACAAAGTCTGTATTTTGGATATGAGTTTACCCAAGGGGTGTGAATCCCATCTAATCCACTGGTGTGAACATCAAATCAGAACCCGGGTGTGGGTGTAAAGGAAACATCTCTGAGTTTGCCAGGGATTGGAATTTCAGCTGAGCCTTCCCTCTTAGTAGGAGAATAGACACCAAAATAAACATGTATCTCGTCCACAACTTGAACGTTGCGCTCAGTGCAGGTGCAGAATGAAGGCTTTTGGGCCACAGTCTGGGATCAAGGATACTTTGCTTTGTGATGATAGACAGGGCATGGCTTGGCACCACCTCTGTTAGAAGAAGTGAGACTGCGGTATGGACTAGCGTTCTGAGCAGGCTCGAAGTATTGTTTCGGTTCCAGCATTAATAAAAAAGGACATCCCCTTTCCCCCCTAAAAAAGGTTGGAAAGAACAGTAATATTTAGTTACTTTGCAATATCTTTCATTGGAGGCACTAAGACCAGTGTGAAAATGCACCCCTGTGAGATCCGTCCATGCTATCTTCCCATGAAAATTCCTTAATATAGTGGACAAAGTTTCCCGAAAAGAAAATGGTTGGTTTACTTAGAATCTTTGGATGTAGGCCTTGAGTATCTCCTAGTCTAGGGTTTTCCTAACTGTGATCTGAGGAACACTGGTGTGCCTGAACTATTAGGTGTTGGTTCTATAGTCAGACATCTTTGTGAGTGGCATATAATATAAACACCTCTTGGAGATCTGCAATGTACATTAGAATAGTAAAGTTTTCCAGAGCCCTGGAGTGGCGAAAACTGGTTACTGTTGTGAAAGGAGCACCTATTAACATCTGCATCACAGACTCCTTACCTGGGGAGTTCTTCTGAAGCACCTGTGCTATGGTTTTTGGTTTTGTTTTACGCATGTTTCTAGGCCCGGCCTGCTTCACACCTTCCTCATCAGAAGCGTAGGCGCATGTACATTTTGAAAGATTATGGATAATTCTGACGTGCAACTCTAATCACAAACCAGTAGAGGCATATGTGTTTTGTGGAGCTGAGCTTGGGGACTCCCGAACTAGGACAACACCCTCATTGTGCTGGTGAGAGAACTGAGACCCCAGTAGGAGAAATGACTTGCCCAAATACGGACAGAACAAACAATGTTTGAGCTCTTTTCCTTTTGATGTAAGTGGCCTCTAGATGGCAGCCTAGTCTTCGGTTTTAGTCTGTGAACTCACAAGCCCCAAATTTGAACAACTGGATGAATGTGAGCATCAAAGTACAACGGTTTAGTCAAATGAGTGTTTGTCACCCTGCAAGCCAAGATCTTTCTTATGGAGCCTTTTATGGCCGAGAAGCCAACAACTCTGCCCACAGCAACTCTCCTGGGCAGAGATACATTTCAGCCCGAGACAACTGGTTTCCGCAAGCCACCTATATCACTTGATGTCTTGTTTGAAAGTGAGTATGTTTTCAGAACATATCTGGTGAAGCGGCCTTTCTGAGAGATGCCTTTCGAAATCCAGTCACTTCAAGGACCTTTCCTCTTGCCCTTACTGCTCTTCTTTAGAATCCCAGAATATTGGAATTTCAGACTCTACCAGGCCAATACCAAGGTTCCAGCCTTGTATCTGCTTCTCATTTTCAGTTGCTCTTTTGTACAATGAGGGGGTTGGACTACACCCGGCTCAGGTATTGTGATTGAATTCTCCATATAACTACTGTTAATCTTTTGGTATTTTCTTTTGTCTTTTGATATCCAGCTATGGCCAAAGATATATTTTAAATAATTCAGATCCATTTCATAGCATGCTGTTTTCCAGTATACTTATATTGTGAACATTTTCCCATCTCATTAAAGATTCTGACAGAACATGAGTGAAATGGCTGCATGATATGGTTCCATATTTATCTGTTCCCACGTTGGTTGTTATTTAGGTTATTTTCAATTATTTTGTTATTTAAGCAATGCTTCAGTAAATGCATTTATATATAAATCTTTATGTTTCTCAGCTCATTTCCTTAGGGTTAGGTTTTAGAATTTAAACTCCCAGGAGAAAGGTATTACCAGGCTCCTTTTAATTCTATTGAACTATTGACAAATTGCTTTCCTGGAAGTGTTTACGTTTTAAATACCACTTCATCTGTATATGAAATTGCCCATTTTACTGCATCTTCACCACCAGTGGTCATTAAGCCTTCTTAATTTTGTGAGTTTTTGTTTTAGTTTTTCTAATTTCACAGACCAAAAAAGTAAAAAAAGGCACTTTGGAAGCTAATGTTTTAATTTTGGGTTTTTCATTTCCTCAATTACTAGTAAGGTTGAATCTTTTTCATATGTTTGGTGTTTGTTTACTTTATATGTTCCCTAGATTGTTTGGACACATTTTTGCACACTTTTCTTAATTGGTGTTTCGGTGTTTTACTCAAATATTTCTATGAGCATTTATGTATGAAGCACATTAGCCCTTGTGATATTTGTGGAATATCTATTCCTCATTCATTTTGTGTTTGAATCGCTTCTTTGACAAATTTTGAATTTTTACCTGATTAAATTTATTGATGTGTTCTATTTTGGTTTCTATTGTTGCTGTGCCTGGAAAATAACTTTCCATGCAGAGAAAAGGCAAATATTCATGTAATATCTCTTATATTTGCCTCTTGGTTAGGTTTAATTTTTAGAATCATGTATAATGTAACTTGGTGTCTGGTATGAGTTAAGTATCTTAGTGTATTTTCTTGAAAAGGATAGGATATTTTCCCAGACTTTACATTGAGTATTCTGTTGATTTGTGACACTTCAGTTACCATGTGTACTTATGTGTCTTGGGCCTCCGGGTTCTTAGCTCCCCCTCCTACCACACGCTTCCTGGTACAATGATGGTTCAGTGATGGATTTGCCTTCAAGGGGCACTGTACCCAGACCTGCTCTGACTGGGAACAGCCTACCTTCAAGCTTAGCACACCCTAGGTGAGGTGTACTCCATTGCCAGCAATGTAGAGCCCTAGAGAGCCAGGTCCGAGAGCAATTGGTCCTGGGTGTCAGATCCAGATGGCAAGTCACCATTTGCCAGCGTAGCTTTCGGAGGGGGGTAACTTGCCCGGTCTGGTCTTGTGCTCAGTAGTACTGGTTGTGGTATGGCTCTGGGGCCTCTGTGTCTTAGATTCCCAGGAAACTCAGGCTCCCAGCCTTCTTGATAAGGCTCCATGTGGTATAAATGAGTTTCTTAGTCAGAAGCAGCATTTTGTGGGATATCATAATTGTGAATGTGCCCATGAAAATGGTGCTGGTTGAAGTGTTGCAGGCAGGCAAGACGCATCCATATTGCAGTGCACTGCTCAGTGGAAGACCCATGTAACCAACCTGCCCCAGATGGCTGGTGTAACCCTACCTTCTCCACACACACGCAAGTTAATGGCTCAGCACTGGCCTCTGCTGTTGTCAAGCTGGGATTGGGAACTCAACTGTTAAGGGAGCTAGATCGGCCTTCGTGAGGGGAAGTCCATGTGTTTGAGCCCATACAGAGCCTGCATCTCTGCCACCATGCACATTTTGTAATGGGACCCTTATGCAATTCAGGGTGGTTGGGGAAAGAGGCTGACTGACATTCTAATACAATTCTTCTCATTCACATATTGAAAGCCTCCATTGCAGCCGATGCCCTTTGTTGGGCATTTATATGGAACACAAATGTATTCAGCATTCCTAGAGGTCCAAACACACACCTCTTGTACACTTCCTTGTCACGAATACTTCAAATTTTATTCTTTCCAAGTCCCTGAAAATGAAACAGTGTGGAGCCATGCCTTAGGCTACCTCTCCCTTCAGACAGTGACCAACCAGATACACCACTTGAAATTATGTTCTTAGGGAAGGTCCTTCTTGTCTGTCCTTTTGGGCTACCCGTGTGTAGGGCTGCGACCCACAACAATATGCTTCTGGCTGGTGCCCTCATGTCATGAAGAAGTGTACTAAAATAGGTTTAAACTTCCTACTCTTCAAACAACTGGTTATAGAGAGGTCCCTATATTTGCTAGGACTGGTGCAACAAAGTGCCACAGATTGGGTGGCTTAAACAACAGAAAGGTATTTCTGTACGGTTCTGAAGGCAAGAAGTCCAAGATCACGGTGTCGTCTAGGTTGATTTCTTCTGAAGGCCTCTCCCCTTGTCTTGTCATGGCCATCTTCTTCATGTGTCTTCACATGGACGTCTTTCTGTGCCTGTCTCCTCATCTCTTCTTATAAGAACACCAATCCTGTTGGATTAGGGCCCACCCCAATCACCTCACTTAACATTAATTACCTCTTTAAAGACCCTATCTCCAGATACAGCTACATTCTGAGATACTGGGGGTTTGGACTTCAACAAATGAATTTGGTAGGGACACAATTCAGCCCATAGCAGTCCCCATGAAACCATAAATGTGGGTTGAGAAAGAGAAGGCAGTATATGGCAGGCATAGACACCGGGAGTGAGCCACTGTTCATGTACCTTTCCTGTGCCTTCAGAGCCTGCTCAATGGCAATCCATATATATCACTTCTAAGATCCCTCTGTATTCTTCAGTAGTTAAACAGGCCCATCAAAAAGGGATGCGTTAGGGATCACTACCACTAAATTTTTAAGTCTTAATGGTGACCCTAATATCTGTGCATGTAGTATTAAGTTTGCTTTACTGTTTTGACACTACAGCATAGTGGATAAGAGCATAAACTCTAGAGCCAGTTTCCGGTTTAAATTCCAGTTCCACAAATTACTAACTAGCGTGACCTTGGGCAAGCTACTCAAATTTTCAATGCCTTAATTACATTTTCTGTAAAATGTGTACAATAACAGTACATACCTTGTAGTGCTATTTTGAGGAACAATGTGTTAATAAATGTAAAGTGATTGGAAGAGTGCCTGGCATCTACTAAGTGCTGTATATGTATTTGCTATTACTGCTATAATTGGAAGGGAGAGTATGTTCCAGGCTTCCACCTGGCCCTTCCTATCATAAAAATTTTCACTCCACACGTCAGGGAGCCAATTGGGATGTTTTGCCAGTTGCTGGTTATATCTATTACAGCTGTACATCCAGGAAGTGGAGAAATTACCAGAGTGGATTTATAGACCCACTGGGCACACTGTGTGTTGAATTTAGGTCAAAACTCCATTTATCATCTGACTTTTATAAGCCCTTACTCTGACTGTGGGCAACAGTGTTGCTCTGAGTCCCCAGGATTAGTGTTAGCTCAGAGCCATTGTCCAATAATCCCTGAAGAGTGTGTACATTTTTTTTTCAAAGATGACAGGTAAGGGGATCTTAACCCTTGACTAGGTGTTGTCAGCACCACGCTCTCCAAAGTGAGCTAACCGGCCATCCCTATATAGGGATCCGAACCCGTGGCTTTGGTGTTATCAGCACCACACTCTCCCAAGTGAGCCACGGGCCAGCCCTACAGTGTGCATTTTTATTTCTCCTGTGAACAGTTACCTTGTTAAATTGCTGTAGGTCCTTTTGGGGATAGCTAAGAAGATTTACAGTACATAAGTATAATGTTACTATAGCATCCTTCCTCAAGGTACTCAGTCTTGCCTTCATCCTAGGGCCTCTGGGTATATGAACCGAAGGGCTGTGACACTCGGTAATGGAGACACAAATTTGTTTGCCAGAATTCTTTTAGTTAAATGGATCAAGCTTCTATTTCAGTTCTAGGGTTTCATGATCAATTAATCACCACCTGAGATCACTGTGGGTCAACTCATTTTGATTCCCACTCTACTCTGTAGCTCTATTCTAGGGCATAGTTGTCAGTTAGCTTTTGCTGCGAAACAACAACAACAACAAGAACCCAAAAAACAAAAATACAACTACCATATGATCCAGCAATTCCACTACTGCGTATTTATCCAAAGAAAAGGAAATTGGTACACCAAAGAGATATCTGCGCCCGGTGTTTATTGCAGCACTATTCACATAGCCAAGATATGGAATCAACCTAAGTGTCTATCAACAGATGAATGGATAAAGAAAATGTGGTATCCATACACAATGGAATACTACTGTCATGAAATCCTGTCATCCGTGGCAACGTAGATGAGCCTGGAAGTCATTACGTTACGTGAAACAATTCAGGCACAGAAAGATAAACATCGCATATTCTCACTCATATGTAGGAGCTAAAAAAGTTGAGCTCATAGAAGTAGAGAGTAGAATAGTGGTTACTAGAGGCTGGGAAGGGCAGGAGGAGAGGGGAATAGGGAGATGTAGGTTAACAGATACAAACTTACAGCTGGATAGGAAGAATAAGTTCTAGTGTTCCATAGTAGTCCTGGACGTCTGTAATTAACAATAATTTATTGTATATTTTCAAATAGCTAGAAGAGGGGAGTTCAAATTTTCTCAACACATAGAAATGATAAATGTTCCTGGTGATGGACATGTTAATTGCCCTGATTGGAACATCACACATCATATACATGTACTGAAACATCACTCTGTACCCCATAAATATGTACAATTATTGTGTGTTAATTAAAAACAATAATACAAGGCTTAGAGGCTAAAACAACCACCATTTATTTAGTTAACAGTCGCTGTAGGTTGGCAGTTTGGGCTGCGTTCAGCTGGGCTAGTCTTCTGCGTGTGTCAGCTGAACTCGTGTCTGTGGTCAGCTGCTGCTGGTGGTCTTGGTGACACTACTTCTAAGGGTTGGTTGGCCCTCAGTAGGGATGATTCGGGCATGTGTCTCTCACCATCCGGTTTGTTCACATGGTGGCAGCAGGTTTCCAAGACTAGCAAGAGTGCAAGCCCCAATGCATAAGCACTCTTCCAGCTTTTGCTTGTACCATTTTCACCAATGTCCCCTTGATGAAGTCAAATCACACAGCAGATTCAAGAAAAAAAGAATAGACAACCTTTTGATGAGCGGATCTGCAATGTCAATGCCAAGTTATGGATTCAGGGAGGGGAAACATTTACGCTTGTTTTTACACTCCACCACAGGCATTGATACTACTTCCCTCATTCTGGAGTCCCAGCCCTTTTCAGGCACATCACTCAACGTCTTTAGAGAAACGCGGTCCATTTTCATCCAGAAGAGACATACTCCTCTACTCGGAGGGGGCATAGTGGTAGAAATGGAGCCCAACTTATTCAGCCAACTTTTCTAACACTTTTTGAAATAGTCATCTCATTTTTTGTCATCCTCCCACTTCCACTCTCTGTACCTGGAAAGTGGGGGTGCTTCTTCCATGAAAATGGCTTACACCTCTGCTGCAGCCTTTTCCTGAGATTTGCTGGGCTGTGGTGCCCTCCACTCTGATTTATCCTTCAGTTTGATCCCATCGGCATTCATTCCAGAATTTATCCAACTCTTTGGTCCACTATCCTCACCACCTCCACTGCTTTTATGGATGAATTCACATTCTTCTTCTTTGTAATTGTTACTATTTGTTTGGGGGAGATAAGCACCTACGTTCAATTCAGTGTTTTGTAGCATGAAAGCCTCAGATTATGGTTTCATCTATGGTCCCTAGACCAATATGGGAGCGTAAAATATAGATATGAAGCCACTTCAAAAAGTTCACGGAAAAATAGAATTGAAAGATAATATGAATCTTTCCATGAACTTTTAAAAGACCTCCTCATATCTACATAGATAGATAGATGGATAGATAAATAGATGATAAATAGATAGATAGAAAGATAGACAATAGATAGATAGATGGACGGACGGACGGACAGACAGAGAGACAGACAGATCGATAGATAGATAGATAGATAGATAGATAGATAGATAGATAGATAGATAGATATCCATCTTCTTCAGACTTGTATGATTTCCCAAAGAGGATAACTTTGGCCTATTACTACTATTTTATATTCACCGTGTAGTGTGAGGGAGAAGGATGCATTTCCTTTGCTTAATGCATGACTTGAAGTCATTTTGCCCACTTTATGTTTCTCCTCGGTCTATGGTTGCAATTTTATCAATTTTAGGCTGCTTGTCAAATATAAGTAAATTAAAATTATTAGAACTGTGCTTGGTGCAGCTAAACCTAAATGATGGGAAAGTATGTAAGCTAAAATCTTCAAGGATATTCTACTTAGTGCTTGGGGGACATTCCACATCTTGCCCTAAGTCGTTTCTTTGAGTTTCTTGCAGAGTTTGGTGCTTTGGTGATTATCTCATTGTTTCCTTTTGTACGTCACATAGCTTAGTTTTATGACTTCTTTTGATGGTAAATTGCTTGAACTATTTTCAGTTACACCTGCTTTAATGAAGATTGTCACATAGCCAGTTTGTTTATGTTGTCACTATGATTGATTAACTATCTGTTTTTCTTCTGCAACTTTCTTGTCTTTACAATAAAAACTGAAGCCAAAACTGACTCAGGGCTGTGCCTGGGCTCTCCTCTCTTGAAGGAGTTTTCCATCGGTGCAGTCCCTTCGGGCTTCTCATTGCTCTGAATACATGGGCTCTGAGTCATCTTTTGTGTCTCCATCACTCTGCGAGAGGTGACAAGAACAATGATTTACTTTTATATTGCTGATAATAAAATAATACATAATTATATGGGTGAGGGCGTGGAGAAATGGACAGCCTCTACGTTGCACGAGAGAGTGGAAATTAGTACAACCTTTTTACAACTATTTAAACCTTTACCCTAAAATGACATTCACCTTTTTAATAGCTATTTTTGGAAATAGCTATTAAAATTAAGACTGCAAAACTTTTGACAGAGTAGTACCTTTCATACAAATGTGCAAAGATATACACACATATAAATGATGTTTAACCTTTCTAGTAATCAAAATATGTGCATTCAATGGCACCCAAAGACATGGAAGCTTAATCCCCACTCTAACTGCTGATGGTAGGAAATCCTATTACTGTAATTGAAAGGAGGGACCTTGAAGAGGTGATTAGATTGTGAGGAATCTGCCATAGCAAATTGTTTAATGGTGGTCATGTGCGTGGTTCTGAGGGCTTTAAAAGAAGAGCACGTGGGGAGCTATCTCGCTCTCTGCTCTGCCATTCCCACCATGTAAGACCCCTGCATCACTGTCACCACCAACAAGGCCTTCACCAGATGTATTCCCTGGACTTTGGACTTCTCAGCCCCTGCACTGTAAGCAATAAATTTCTTTTTTTTTTTCTTTTTTTTTTTTTTTTTAAAAAGATGACCGGTAAGGGGATCTTAACCCTTGACTTGGTGTTGTCAGCACCACGCTCAGCCAGTGAGCGAACCGGCCATCCGTATATGGGATCCGAACCCGGGGCCTTGGCGCCATCAGCACCGCACTCTACCAAGTGAGCCACGGGCTGGCCCATAAATTTCTTTTTCTTACAAATTACCCAGGTCCAGGTATTTTGTTATAAGTAACAGAAACGAACTAACACAATATGCAAATTAAACAACATTGAGATACATTTGTCACCTATCGGAATGACAAAGATTTAAAAGAACGTGAATGTCCATCATTAGGAAAGCTGAAAGTTTATCATGGATACATTAGTATAAGGTATGGGGAAGGCAGTTTGACAATATGTATCAAAATCTTTAGATGAAAACCTTTTGTCCCAAGAATTCCATCTCCAGGAATGTATCCCAGAGAAATATCAGAAAGGTGTACAAAGGTGTATATGCAAGGATATTAATCTCAGCATTGTTTACGATTGTGAAAAATTCAAGACCATCCAAATATCTATCAACAGGAGATTAGTTAATTATTGGCCATCCATAAGGAATAATACACAGCCAATAAAGTATCAGCATGAAAAGATATGCAAGATATATCATTATGTTTAAAATAAATGGCTGGGGCAATATGTTTGTATGATTTTGCTTTTGTTTTATGATTTGTGAGTGTATATACACTATATGTAGATATGTATGTATATATGTCTGTGCTTGTTAATATATGCAAATAATTAATAAAAACATATACCAATCTGTTACTAGTGTTTCTTTCTGGGGGTTGTAAGCCTAGCTAGGAGCTTTACTTTTCTTGTAATATGTATTTGTAATATTTTAATGTTTTACAAGAAATCAGAAAAACAATATTATTTAATTGAAAAATTAAGAAATTTAGAAAAGTTGCTCAACTGCATTCATAATTAAATGACTGCAAATTACAAGAGTAATGAGATGTGACTATTGCCTATCATATCAAGAAAATTAAGATTGCTAACACTCAATATTGTGTAGAGCCCTGGTGTCTAAATGTTTTTCATCAATTCTGCGTATTAGTAAACTTTTTGACTTTGAACACTAAATGCACATATCTATGTCATTGTTTTTATAAATAAAAATAGGGTCATATTATTCATACTCTTCTGCCACTTGTAAATTCATATGTACAATGGAGTTCACTGTAACAATTTTTGGCATAGGAGAAACTGGAAACATTCAGAATGTCCATCAATAGTAACTGCTTAAATAAATTATTGAACATTACTAGTCAACATACATATTGCCTAATATTCAGTTATCGAAGAGTGAGGTAGGTGTATATTATTGACATGATAAGGGCAATATATTAATCCATAAAGTCTGGAAGTATACACAGTAAACGAAATAATAGTTCGTGGTGGGGGTGGGATGGGGAATAGGAGCCTGAGAAGAGAATTTGCTTTCCATCGTTTGACATATTCTGCTTTGAAAATGTCTGAAAACTTGTTTGGGTAACTTCTCCAAAGAAAAGAATACTAAAGATCTAAAAGAAAAACAAAACCGTCACTTGAATCATTAAAACAATACACACCTGTTAAAGTTTAGAAAACGTGTGGGTTTTTGCATACAGTATTTGTGCTAACTCAGAGTTGAAAATTGAAAAAGTGCCTAAAAGGATTTGCGGCAACAGGAGATGGGGTCACGCTTCTGAGTGGCTCAAGGTCATGCTTACGGAGAAAACTTTATATCGTTTTCAGCAAGTTTGGTTTTGCAGGGTCAGGAGGCAGGTCTCCCGCGTCAGCCCCGGGCCCGCCAGGCTAAGCGGCCTCTGGGCAGCCCGGCCGTGGGGGCGGGGCGGGGCGGGGCGCCAACGCAGCCCTGCTGGGGAAGGAGGGCGTCCGCCTTGCAGCACTGCTCCGTATTTCTCCACGCTGCTCCCTCTGTCCATCCATGGCGGCGGCGGCGGCGGCGGCCCTGTCGGGCCTGGCGGTGCGGCTGTCGCGCTGGGCCGCGACCCGCGGCTCTTACGGCGCCTTCTGCAAGGGGCTCACGCGCACGCTGCTCACCTTCTTCGACCTGGCCTGGCGGCTGCGCACGAAATTCCCATACGTCTACGTCGTGGCCTCGGTGATATTCAACGTCCGCCTGCAGGTACATATTTAGAGCCACCAACTTTGTGGCCCCTCGTGAGACTCCCCCCCCCACCGCCGCCCCACAACCCCAGGCAGAAGGGCTGATTTCCACCCACCCGCTCACCCACCCTACAACAAAGAGACCAGCTCCGCTCACGCACGCAGACTCGCCGGTCCTACCATTGCCCCATCCTGTAGTAGAACTAAAAACAGCATTTGCAAAAAGCCTGCGATATAAGCGAAAAAGCCTGAGATAAAACGAAAGGTTGACTCCCAAGAAAACAGATAATTCAAGAAACAGAAAAGAACTTAAAAATTTGAAAATTTCTCAAATACTTGAGAAATTCTGGCATCCATTTCCATGAAACAAAAAATAGCATGAACTTTGGGAAATGACGAACGGCACAGGATACATTATGAAAAAATAAAGGGGGAAGTGTAACTAAAAACTTAAGGAAAGATAAACTATACAAGAATGGTCCAAATAGCAGGCACGCTTTCTAAGTTAGAATACAAGTGAATAGACTTTCAGCTGAATGGAATGAATTCTAAGCGATTGCTGGATTGAGTAAGAACTTGGAGGAAATTAACAGCATGATCTGGAAGGCATACATATCTTCATCCCCGAAGGAAAAAAACAATCATAAAACAGAAACTACAGGGAAAAACAAGCATTTCAAACTGTACAAGAAAATCATGCTTCCAACATCAAGCAATCTCAGCTGTTGCATGGTTTTGAACAGTTGCCAGACTGAGAAGGGGAATCTGTTTGAATATTGGCGTGTGGATCAAGACTCTGCAGTCACAGGTGAGAAAATCCAATCGTGGCATTCAGCCTTGCTATTCAGTGAACAGTATTTAAATAATCATTGTAATGTAAATAGTAGTTGTGGTTTTCAGTTTTTGAAGCAAATCTCAAGGCAAAGCATTCAAATAACGATGGTTACAGAATAGAATGGAAATGTTACCAACTTGGACAGTGCACAAGTACCGTGAGCAGGTTGGCAGGCAGAGGGAAAGAAATGGAATAGTGGGATTTATTGATTTTCATTATATTTGATTTTGTAGCATTTGATTTTTTAAACTATATGCATGTATTGCTTTGAGTAAAAATGAAAACTTATTAGAGATGAATTTACTGCAGTTAGAAGGAAATTTGGGGGTGGAGGGTTGGGAGTGGCACTTGAGGTCAGGTAAATTCTGAGTTAAAACATGTGCCTTCCTATCTTTCTGCAGCAATGTTTGTATATCCTAAAATGTTCCTGAATGATCACACTAAAAGTGATTTCCTTAACCATTTAAACCTCTTGCTTTCCAAGCAGACCACAGACTATATGGAAATGCTTTAAAAATAAAAATGGCCAGTCTTCAAATAGCCCAGAGCTTCCTCATGCTATGAAATATTGCATAAACAAATCTATGGAATGTCATAGTTCAGATAAAAACAAAACGAAACTGTGATTAATTTTCAAAACTTAGGAATTGGACAAGGGTCCCGTGATGTCTATACAAGGGCTTTACATTTTGCTATTGATCATAACAGGAAAACAGTGGGAAAAACGTATAGGTCCAACAGAAGAAGTTTGGTTAAATATAAATAGCACATCTATGTAATGGAACACTATGTGGCCATTAAAAACAATAAGGAAATATATTTGATCAATGTGGAATGAGTTTAATAGATGTGAAGTCACCTAATGACTCAAGTTGTCGAGCGAGAGGGTGTATTAGTCCGTTTTTGTTGCTTATAACAAAATACATGGAACTGGGTGATTTATAAAGGAAAACAACATTTATTGCTTACAGTTTCTGAAGCAGGGAAGTCCATCTGGTGGTGGTGACAGTGACCCAGGGGTCTCACATTGCAAGATGGTGGAAGCAGAGAGAGCAAAAGGCAGACTCTCCTCTTCTTTAAAGCCCTCAGAACCATGCTCATGACCACCATTTTCAATCCATTTACTAAGGCATGGTCCTGCAATTCAATCACCTCTTCAAGACCACACCTTTCAGTTACCATAATAGGATTTCCCACCCTCTCAGCAGTCACAGTGGGGGCTAAGTTTCTAATGCATAAAACTTGGGGAATACAATTCAAGCTTCAATTAGTTTTGGGGGGACATAAATTCAATCCACTTCAGAGGGTAATATATATTACATACATACATTCATACATTCAACTGAGTTATAGAGAAATAATAATAATTGAAAACCTTACCGCACACTTACAATATGCCATGCAGAGCACTTTATCTACATCATTTCATTTAATTCTCACAACAACCCTGACGTAGGGACTACTGTTACCCACCATTTTCAGGAGAGGACACAAACACGGAGAAGTATAGTGGCAGAGTGATAAAATAACACAAGTCACTCTTCCTACTAATATGAGACATTCATTGTATGATTCACCTTTCATCTTATATTTATTTAAGAAATTTTGCAGCATCCTTTAAAGTTTTATTGTAGAATTAGTGGTCCGAGGAGGTGCCGTGGATGCTGGAATTTGGGGAAACCAGGGCTAGACGCTCTATTGCTGTAGCCTCACAGCTGCTCCTTAGCACTTGCACCATCGCACTGTGGAGGGTCAGTGAACTCACAGTCACTTAAGGAAGACTGGAATTCTAACAAAAGGAATTTCTCTTAATGAAAAGCAGAAGCATTCTTTATAACAAGTACTCAAGTAAAAACAAATTGGTTTCAGTGTGGAAACCGTAAATAATTAAATATCACTTTCTACTTGGGGAAAACACAGCTTTTTACCCATTAACAACGAAAATTCAAATACCCATATACACATCCTTAAACAGTGACTCACATTTTAATATTTTAACTTGCACAGAGCACAGGCATTTGGTTTTGTATTTCACTTTTCAAATCGTTTCCTCTAAATCCCAGCAGGTGTAATTTCTCTCATCCTACACGCCCCCCACCCCCCCAAAAAGGGGCAAGACAGCCAGTGAAACTGCAGCATCACCAGATTTATCCACCTGCTCTCTTCCATGATTTTCAGACCTTCATGACCTGGATGTTTCTAGCAACTCTTGGCATAGGCTTAATTGCAGAGTTAGGTGCACTTCTCTTGAGCGCTGCTAACACACTTTAGAGGAACAGAAAATGTCCTTTAACTCAGACTTACCTAGAGGTGCAATTCTCAGAAAGCACCAAATGGGAGGGAGCCCCTCTCTTACATGCTGGATCAAAGGAGAGTTCTTGTTCGACCTTGACTCTTTATCATTTCCTCTTTCCTTCCCTCCAGGTTTGCTCCTGATATGACCAGACTTAGGACTTTACAGGCGCAGATGCAGGTTCCAGGCCCTGGACTTCCCTCAGACCCGTCTACAGCCTGGGCACCCTTGGCCTCTTCCTTGGGCATAGTTTTGTGATGCCTTCAGGTTCAGACAGGTTCCGGTCACCTGAATGACTACTGGCATTGACCCCACTCTCCAGCAACTCAGAGAGCCTGTCTCTAGAACTCTGTCCTCCAGTACAGGGGTGGGAGTGGTCACAGAGTTGTAAACATCCCATCCTTCAAGGCATGTCTTACAAGTCCCCAATTTGGGCAGTTTGACTGCAAATCCAACAGCTTCACTTCAAACCCTTCCCGAAAAATGCTTGGAAACCTAGAGGCCAGGTTCATAAGCCACAATTTGTTGAGCCAAAGAATCTGAATGATTTGGGGTAAGGTAACCAACGTCCTAAACGGTGGAGGCTCCAGGACAAGTAAGGATATCTAATATTTGGGGACTTTTACTGAGTACTAATGTCTGTCCGTCACCTGTATTTCTACTCCAGGTAGTCCTGTGGTCTGGAGAAGTGAAGCCCTGTGATTTTAATCAGTTCCCCAAAAGAGGGGATGTTAGGTAGACAGAAAAGTAATACAGACAATAATTACCTTCTACTCCATGTATTCCCAGCATGTACGAACGCCCTTCTTCCATTCATAAGATTTTGAAAAAGCTCCGTCCTGGCGTCATTTAATTACTCCTCATGCAACCAGGAACTACCCAGAGAGAGGCAACACATACAAACACTTCCGGCTGCCATACTCAGAGGTGAGGTCATGGGACCTCTGTAGTTTCAGTTCTCCCAGTGATGTCTCTTCTTTCCCTAGTTCTGCCATTATCCCAACGTGGTCTTCCACAACTCCATGACCTAAATGGTGAATTTACCACCACCACTCTATCCTACTTATACTACTAAAGAAGTATTATAAAGAATAATAAAGATATAAGTAAAGGAGAGATGAGGGAAGCTTTTTTCTTAAAAAAGAAAGACAATAAGCAGGAAAATACAGATAGAGGGTACAGGCCTCTTTTCTGCACACAGCCATGAAGTGGTCCCGTTATTTGTGACTTCTCTGTCAATTCCACAATCCCTTTGGTTTTCCCACTGGGGAGGCTCAATCCTTTCTTCCTGAGGAGTATGAGCCCTTGGTAGTCCTTTGTAGGGTCACAGTACTCTGTCATGTACCCTCTCGGGACTGTCGTATAAGACGGTACCTTAGGGTACCTGAGCATCTGTCTTTCTCCCCGTCCTTATTCTATACAATGAACAATATAATCACCCTTTTTGAGCGGCTCCAGGGGCTACGAGTGGCTTCAAATTCAGTGGAACGATTATTTTTTTCCATCCTGGAAGTGTTTTCTCCTAGGAAACTAAAACCTCTAAGCCAGCAGAGATCAGAGCTGCAGGTACTAGAAGTAAAACTGTTGTAGATGGTTTGGGTGTAATTATGAGGGTCGCCGCCTTTATTTTCACTCCTCTGTTCCCAGACTTGCAAATCTCGGCAGCAGGAATAAAGCTCTACATATTGGTTGCTGGTTCATGGTATATATTTTACATCCTAGCAGCCTCCACTGTGATTCTATCAGGGCTTGCAAGCCACAGGCTCCATATAGCATCCTGACTTACTCCAGACATTGTGGGCACCATTGGATCTGCTAGATGGTAAGGGTCAAAGGGTAAACCTGCTAGATGGTAGCCTACACCAGCTGGAGAGCCTTGTTTTAGCTGTGGATCCACACTAACCTGCATATGTTAGGAATAACATCTACATTTTCCATGTCTTGGAAAATGACAAAATTCTCTGCAATTCCCATAAAAATATCCCGTTGCATTTATGTCCTCTGTTGATAAGGAGAGAGAGCTCTGATAGCTGCCATTTGCCCCCTGCTTACCCGAAGACCCCTTTCTCCAGGGGCCAGGTAGCCAGTGTGGCCACATTTAGGAGACTGGCACCTGTCTCTGCCTGGAGATTTCTGAAGTCAGGAGGCATGCCTGTTCCGGCAGGGCGAGTAGGGATCATGATATGGTAGAACTACCAAGAAAAGGATGGGGGCAACCTCCCACGCCATGCCTTCTCTCTGCATTCTTCAGAGGGAGCATAAGATGACTTTACGGTGTTTCATGACACCATGTAGAGGAAGTAACAGAACCTCAGGGCACCCTGACGGCTACCAGCCAGACGAGGAACACTCCACCTGGAGAGGACACTGGGGCCTTGGATGTCTGGTGGTTCTAAAAGGAGACCCAAATGTCCATGTCTGAGGGGGTTCTCGGCCACAGTGGGGGATGCTGTAAGGCTGAACATTAACAACAACAAGAAAAAGTGCACGCCGTAAGCCTGAAGGCAATGTGCAGATGCTGCCTGATGCTAAGCATATCCAGGAACTGGTGGAATAATCCCAGAGGAGGGGTTCAGGGTCTCACTGGGCCTACCAAGTCACAGACTCAGAAAAGAATTTCATTTTCCTCTAACCTCCATAAGCACTCACTCACCTCTGAGGTAAGCACTACTGCAGGGGGGTTCTGGTCCATTGGCACTAGCATTCTTAACTTAAAACTCAGTTTCCAGTTAGTTTCTGAAAGGTTTGGGCTATCCTTCCCACTGCAAGTTGCCATGGTCAGTGGGTGCAGTTGCTTTTGGCGGAAGACCAAGAGGCAGCTCACAAGTGTTATAGCAAATTTCTCCCTCAGGTTTGCCTGATCTTCCGTCCATTCTAGGGGCCCTGGGTCTGTGTAATTAATGATTAATGCCTGGGCACTGTATGTGAGCTGCCAGGCTAGTGTGATGACTCAACTGCCAAGCACCTCTGTCAACCAGACCTAAGAATCATTTTGGTAGATTTCATTTCTGGGAACTCCAAAGTTAATTATACATAGCCAGAGATCTATGTATATGTACTAGTCTGCTCAGGCTGCCATAACAAAATACTCCAGATTGGGTGGCTTAAACAACAGACATTTATTTTTTCACAGTTCTAGAGACTGGAATTCCAAGATCCAGGTGCTAGCAGGCTTGGTTTCTGCAGAGCCCTCATGATTTAATCACCTCCGCAAAGGCCCTGCTTCTTAATATCACAAGCATGGGGATTGAGTTTCAACATGAATTTTGGAGGAGACACCATCATTCAAACCATAGAAAGTCCCCACCCTTATGACCTTATTTAACTTTACCTCCATCAAAGGCCTATTGCCAAATGCATTAGGGGTTAGGGCTTCAACAGATGAATTTGGGTGGTGGATGCAATTTAGTTAATAACAGCATGCCAGATGACCCCTAGTTGTATGTTATGCTAATAACACCCACTTTGCTGCTGATGTTAACTGCCACCACCTGGACTCATTTATTCCAAGGTTGCCCCCACCCCTCCACCGACCTCATGCACATGCTGCAAATCAGGGAGTCCATTTTAATGGCACCTGCATATTGGCATCCTCAGTCTAGTTAGAACGGCCAGCAGAAGTGCTTTTGAAAGCTGCTGATGCTTCCCTCATTCGGCAGTTCCCTGAGGCAAGGGTTATAGGACAGATGTTTTAGTTTATTGGGAGGGCAAAGTTAGGGAGTGAATGGGTGGGAGGCTCATGATAGATCCAACACAGTATTCTCACGTCCAGAAGCTTTTAGCTTTTTCCTCTACATTATGCCAGTGGCCTTTAGCCCCTCAATGTCATTTATCACAGGCTAGCATCTGGCCCAGGTTTGCATGAGACAACCCAGAAAACAGAATCAAAGTCTTCTGCATGAGCCCAGCACAGTGAATTAAACTCATGAGTACCTACCACTTATTCTGTATTTATTCCTCAACTGACACTGCATCTCACTTCCACCCATGGGTCCTATCCCTTAACTCAGTCTAGACGACGACAGCATTTTGGGATGGTGGATATTGTCCTCTCCATTAGGTGGCCCCTCCTCCTCCACACAGAGACACCCTGGTTCCATGGACTAGATTAGACTGGACTAGAATAGAATTATTGACTCATATCATGAAAGTGACTATTTAATCCTCAGTGGATTTGGAATGACCCCACCTTTGCACTATAAGCATTTTATCTTCTCTGTGTGAGGAGGACGAAGGAGTAGTTATAAGTAGCCAACTTCAACACCTGTTGTCCCCCACAATGATCAGTTCAAGCTAATCATGATTCTACTATTCTCCTTGCCAGCAAATGGAAAAAAAAAAAAAAAAAGATGACAATATCATCCAATCAGTGCCAGTGAGATGTGCAAATTATGCTAGGTGCTTCGGAGAAAAGTTTTCTTTCTCCTAAGAAGTAGATGCAGGGAGGGGTGGTTCTTATTTTTCCTGTGGAAATTGTTAGGTCTCTGTCTTAGTCCATTCAGACTGCAATAACAAAAATGCCAATGACTTGGTGGCTTATAAACAACAAAAATTTATTTCTCATGGTTTTGTAGGCTGAAAACTCTAAGATCAAGGCTCCAGCAGATTTGGTGTCTGGTGAGGGCTCTCTTCCTCACAGACGGCGCCTTCCCGCTGTGTGTGCACATGATGGAAGGAGTGAACAGGCTCCCTTGGGCTGCTTTTATAATGGCACTAAGCCCATTCATGAGGGCTCCACCCTCATGACCTAATCACCTCCTAAAAGTCCCACCTCTTAATACTGTCACATTGGGAGGTTAACATTTCAACATGTGAATTTTGGGGGGACACATTCAGACCATAGCAATCTGAACGTGACCCCAAGAAGTGCTGCAGCCATCTTTCCAAGAACCTGACAATTTAGCCAAATCATGGAGGATGACAGATCCAAGGGAATCACAAAGAAGACGCCCAGAGGTATGGTAGGCTCCAGGTTCAGAGCCGCAGCTTCACTCCTTCCCCTCTCATAGACGAGGATATGTAGCAGCCCACCCCATGGCCCTTTGGTGCACCTGAGTTCACCTGCAGCTGTGGACAGTTCCCCATCACATGCTGACAGTTTCCCATCATAAGCACCCAGGCCTCTCTCCTCTGCCTGAGGGTGTTCTCCAGCATCAACTTACATGAAGCAGAAATTACAGGAGATATGAGAAGAAATATATAGAAACATTTGGGAGGGTGGACTTTAATTCACCTTCTTTAGTTCAAGAAGCTTAATTGAACAAACACTTAAGAGAAGTAACTAAAAGACTTAAACCACATACTCAAAAAGGTAGATCTGATAGATAGATAGATAGATAGATAGATAGATAGATAGATAGATACACAGACAGACAGACAGACAGATAGAACTTTGTATCCCTTTCTTTCAAGTGCCCATGAAGCATTTGGGAAAATCAACTATATGTTAAGCTCAGAGAAAACTTCGATAAATTCTAAAGAGAAGAAATAATATAGATAATATTCCCTGATATCAAAGGAATAAAACTAAACATCACTCACAAAATCAGAAAACAGAAATTCCCCTCTACCTGGAAACTGAAAACCTCTCTTAGTTCCTTGCATCCAATGGTGAAAAGAAACCAAAACTGCAGAGTTTTAGAAAACAATGATAATGAAAGTACTCCACATCAGAAGCTACAGGACCTAGGGAAGGCAATGCTCAGAGGAAAATGCATAGGCTTTGCTCGGTATAGCATTTTCTGCTGCTGTAACAGAATACCACAGACTGGGTAATTTATAAAGAAATGAAATGTATTTCTTACAGTTCTGCAGGCTGGAAAGTTCAAGGTTGAGGGGCCACATCTGACTGAGGGCCTTCTTGCTAGGAGTGTGCATGTCACCTCAGGTCTCTCTTCCTCCTCTTACAATGCCACCACTCTCATCATGGGAGCCCCACCTTGATGACCTAATCTAATCCTAATTCCCTCCCAGAGGCCCCTCCTCCAAATGCCACGAAGATATGAATTTGGGGATTAAGTTTTGAACACATGAAATTTGGAGGACTCATTCAAACCATAGCAGGCTTAAATATTTATATCGATAAAAAAAAAAGATTAAACATAAGTAAAGCATGATTCAAAATTATAAGGAAAACAGCAAACCAAAAAAAGCAAAACGGAAGGAATTAAAAAAGGCAAAAGCAGAGATAAATAAGTTAGGGAGACAGTAGAACTAATGAATAAATTAGTTCTTTTTTTAAAAGGCTAGATTGTTCATTTGTAAAAGTCTGTGAATTAAAGCACTAGATAACCTAACCAAAGGGGAAAAAAAGGAAACACAAATACATAAAATAAGCAGTGAAAATGGAGAAATAACCACAGAAACAAAGGGTACACACGCACGATAACCTAACAGACCATATCGGACAACTACCTGCAAATAAAATTTTGGAGCCTGGATGAAATGCATACTTTTATAGAGAAACATAGTTAACTGAAACTTAACCCAGAGGAGATTAAACATTTAAACATATCAATTCCCACAAAAGAAAGAGAGAAAGTTTCAAAATAGCCAACCCCGAATAAAGTACCAGGTTCGATGGCTTCATGGGGATCTCTATTAAAACTGTAAAGAATAGGTAATTCAGTGCTATTTCAAGAAAATAGACACGAAGAAAGGAAAACTTTCAAATTATTTTTATGAAGTAAGTATAACATTAATTCAGTTTTGACCCAGCAATACCACTTAGAAGTTATCTTTAAAATTCCTCTGCATGTTTGAAGTGATGTATGTACAAGGTTATTCATTCCAGCACTGTTTGTAAATGGCAAAAGACTGGAAACAAGCCATATGTCCGTCCTTAAGGAAAAGGTTAAATAAACTACGGTACATCCACATAACAGAGTGGAATGCAACCATAAAAATAATGAAGAGGATATGATATGGAATGATTTCCGGTATATTTTTAAAGTAAAAGATACAAAGGTGAAAAACAAATTAGAACATGCCATATTTTGTGTAAGAAAAGGGGGGAATAAATACACACACACACATGTTTACACACACACACAGAAATATGGATTTCTATTTGCTTGTATTCACACAAAGATGACATGCAATAAACTAATAACAGCGGTTACCTATAGGTGGCAGAGGTGGGGAAGGACAGAGTGGTTGGTGACATGGTTGGAGACGAGACTTCTCAATGGATTCCTCTTCACACTGTTTGTATTTTCGAGCCATATGAATGTATTACCTATATAAAAATATGAAATTAAAAGATAAAAATTAACCCACAACATCAACACTGTGGCAGGAGCCACTGGAGAGAGTGGACCTTTGCTGTCTGAAAGTACGTGCCCTCTGCACGTATCTATCCAGGTATCCACGTGTCATTAATCTATCTTAATTTTTCTATGTTTCAAAGAAACATGCAGATATCAATACACTGCCCTAAAAGCTTGAGCATTTATATCATTAACCAGTTAAACATGTTTACGGTTTTTCTGCTGATGCTAAAATATTACGTAAATATTTGTGTAAAAGGAAATGCACAAATCTTATGAGTACATTCTGTTTTTATGTATTTTACTTATTTTTCCGATTAATTTTTTGGTGTATGTGTTCTTTTTTAAATTTTATTAATGCGATATTTTTTACATTGTAGGATGTTGCAGAGCAGTTGCGAGGGAGGGGGAGAGGGGAAAAGGGAAGGAAATGGGATGGGAGGAGGAGGAAGGGGGAAGGGTGGGGTTTGAGACCTTTTGTGAGGGGGAGTGGGTTAGTTCAACTGTCTTCACCAAAACAGTGCTTATTAGTAGAAACATGGGAAATGAACACATTCAGGTTTTGCCGTCTATTTTGGTGCATGGCTAATGAACAGAGGGAGGTGCTTGAGGAGGAGATGAGTGTAGCTGTGAAGGGGCGTGAGTCACTTGGGCATGCTCTGACCTCGTTAAAGTGTTTGCAGTTTGGATCAAAGATGTTCAGTGTCTACCCCAGTGTGATGTGTATGTGGATGCTTGGATGCTGTGAATTAATGAGGAGGACTGAGAGCCCCTGTGAAGAGTTTTTGTTTCCCTTTGATTTTTCCCTTTAACATGTGCTTTATTTTAACTTGTTCTTTTGAGGTAATTGTAGATTCACATGCAGGTGTAAGAAATAATATAAAGAGATAATGTGTATCCTTCACCTAGTTTAACATCTTGCCTAACTACAGCACATTATCACGACCGGGAATTGAACACTGACACAGTCCACTGACCTTATTTAGATTTCACCACTTCTACATGCACTCGTTCGTGTGTGTGTATTTAGTTCTACTCAGTTTTATCACATGTATGGATTTGTGTGTCCACCACCATAGTCAAAACAGAACAATTTCAACATAAGGATCCCTTATGCCACCCTTTTATAGCCACAGCCACCTCCCTCCCACCCCCAACATCCCTAAGTCTTGGCAACTACTACTCTGTTCTCTATCCCTATAATTTTGTCATTTCAAGAATGTTATATAAAGGATCATACAGTATGTAACCTTGTGGGACTGGATTGGCTTTTTTCTCTCAGCATCACTCCCTGGGAATTCATTCAGGTTGTTGTGTGTAACAATATATTATTCTTTTTTTATTGCTGAGTAGTATTCCATGGCCTGGATGTTCCATAGTTTTAACTGTTCAACTGTCGAAGTACATTTTGGTTGTTTCCAGTTTTTGCCTATTACGAATAAAGCTGCTATGAACATTAGTGTACAGATTTTTTATGTGAACATAAGTTTTCATTTCAGAATTTATATACTTGACACCAAAAACACGATCTGTAGCAGGAAAAAGTGATTCATTGAATCTCATCTCAATTGAAAACTTTTGCCTGTGAAAGACTCTGTGAGGAGGTTGAAAAGACAAGCTACACAGTGGAAGAAAATATTTGCAAACCATGTATCTAACATATCTAGAATATATAAACACTCAAAACTCAATAGTAAAAACAGAAAACAGTCCAATTAGAGAATGAGAAAAGGTCACGAAGAGCCATTTCATCAAAGAGAAGATACATAGGGCAAATGATGGCATTAAATGTTCAACCTCATTAGGCATTAAGGGCAATGCAAATTCAAACTGAAATAACGAAATTGAGATGTCACTACATACCTATCATACTGGAAAAACTTTAGAAATAATGACAATTCCAAATGCTGGTGAGGATGCAGAGAATCTCACTCACTGCTGGGGAGAATGTAAAATGGTGCGGCCACTCTGGAAAAGAAAGACTGTGGTGTTTTCTTACAAAACTAATCATGCGATTACCATATAACTCAGCAATCATAGTCCTGGACATTTATCCCAGAGAAAAGTTTGCACAATAGCCGGTACACAAATGTTTATAGCAGCTTATCCATGATAGCCCCAAACTGGAAACAATCCAGATGTCCTTCAGTAGGTGAATAACTAAGTAAACTGGTAATCCATAAAATGGAATATGATTCAGCAATCCATTCAGTTTTGACATATGTATACATTTGGTTGCACTGGGACTGTGAAGCAGGTTACAGACTTGCAAACACTATTTTAACAGTGTTGTCAATTCCAACATCCATTATTTTTTCCTTTCCTTTTTGGTAGCTGGCCAGTACGGGGATCTGAACCCTTGACCTTGGTATTACAACACTGTGCTCTAACAACTGAGCGAACTGGCCAGCCCTCAACATCTATTCTCTAAAGATCCAAGTGGCAATGTGACATAGGTAGACGGATATAGGAATCTGGAATTCAGAGTGAATAAGTCTTTCCGGGAGAATAAAAGAGAAACTGGGATTTACAAGCATATGGTTGGAACTAGAAGAAAAGGCTCAGAGAGATGAACATTCGAATTTACTTCTGTCTCTTCTGATGTTTTTGATAAATCAGAAGTAACCAGCTGGTCTTGCTTAAGGAGGAGGGTGACACTTAAGGAAAGAGTGAAAGACTACCCTTCCCCTCCAAGTGGCAGACACCTGACATTATATATCTAAATTGGAGGCCCTTTGAACCAGAGGAAGGTCATCTAGAATTTGTGGTGTTAATGTTCCGTGGTGTTGTTTTAGGAGGCGTTAGGGTCTCCATAATGGTGCATGCAGTCCTATGCTGGGGGAAAGAGAGAGGATTGTGGTCACCCTGCCCAAATCTCAACCAGTCCAGCTCCATGCCACCATGTACCCAAACGCTGACTAGTAAGAACTACTCCCTGGGTGATCTCTATGCTGCCTTCCTACTCTTTCAGCAAAGAAGGTGATTGGGTGAGATGGTGTAGAACACAGAAAAGAAATCCTTCCACTGCCAAGTTAGGTCCCATTTCCAGGGGCCTCGTGAGTCAAAGATTTCTAAGAAGTATCCAAAACCCAGTGTGTTATGGGGGTTATACAAAATAGCGTCCACACAAATGGTCCAACGTCAAACCTAAAAGCTAAATTTAAACATGGGACCTGAATCCTAAGAACAAACTAGAAAGCTGGGACTCTTTTAGCTATATAAAAGGAAACAGTAGGGAGACAAAGTGGCTAGTCACAATATCCCTTGGACATCTACTTCGAGCCCAGACTCTAGTGGGCTATTACAAGTACTGTTACAAGTAATGCCTGTAAAACATTTATGTTAATAACTATGGCTAGACTCCCACTTGGACCTTCGGTAGGAGGCTCACTTAGAGCATTATGGTCTTTCAGGCTTGTATGACACAGTGTCACCCATGCTTCTTTGGTGGTCTGATATGGAGACCATATGGATGTAGTGGATCAGATAATGGAGAACACCTCACCTAGGGTGTGCTAAGCTTAAAGGTAGGCTGCTCCCAGTCAGAGCAGGTCTGGGTACAGTGCCCCTTGAAGGCAAATCCATCACTGAACCCTCATTGTACCAGGAAGCGTGTGGTAGGACGGGGAGCCAAGAACCAGGAGGCCCAAGACACATAAGAACACATGGTAACTGAAGTGTCACAAATCAACAGAATATTCAATGAAAAGTCTGGCAAAAATCCTATCCTTTTCGAGAAAATACACTAAGATACTCATACCAGACACCAAGTTACATTATATGTGATTGTAAAAATTAAAGCTAACCAAGAGGCAAATAGAAGAGATATTACATGAATATTCGCCTTTTCTCTGCATGGAAAGTTGTTTTCAAGGCACAGCAACAATAGAAACCAAAATAGAACACATCAATAAATTTAATCAGGTAAAAATTCAAAATTTGTCAAAGAAGCGATTCAAACACAAAATGAATGAGGAATAGATATTCCACAAATATCACAAGGGCTAATGTGCTTCATACATAAATGCTCATAGAAATAGTTGAGTAAAACACCGAAACACCAATTAAGAAAAGTGTCCAAACAATCTAGGGAACATAACAAGTAAACAAACACCAAACATAAGAAAAAGATTCAACCTTACTAGTAATTGAGGAAATGAAAAACCAAAAGTTAAAACATTAGCTTCCAAACAGCCTTTTTTTTTTTTTTTTTTTTTTTGGTCTGTAAAATTAAAAAAACTACAACGAAAACTAACAAAATTAAGAAGGCTTAATGACCACTGGTGGTGAAGATGCAGTAAAACGGGCAATTTCATATACAGATGGAAGTGGTATTTAAAACGTAAACACTTCCAGGAAAGCAATTTGTCAATAGTTCAACAGAATTAAAAGTAGCCTGGTAATACCTTTCTCCTGGGAGTTTAAATTCTAAAACCTAACCCTAAGGAAATGAGCTGAGAAACATAAAGATTTATATATAAATGTATTTACTGAAGCATTGCTTAAGCAACAAAATAATTGAAAATAACCTAAATAACAACCAACATGGGAACAGATAAATATGGAACCATATCATGCAGCCATTTCACTCATGTTCTGTCAGAATCTTTAATGAGATGGGAAAATGTTCACAATATAAGTATACTGGAAAACAGCATGCTATGAAATGGATCTGAATTATTTAAAATATATCTTTGGCCATAGCTGGATATAAAAAGACGAAAATGCCAAAAGATTAACAGTAGTTATATGGAGAATTCAATCACAATACCTGAGCCTGGTGTAGTCCAACCCCCTCATTTCACAAAAGAGCAACTGAAAATGAGAAGCAGATACAAGGCTGGAACCTTGGTATTGGCCTGGTAGAGTCTGAAATTCCAATATTCTGGAATTCTAAAGAAGAGCAGTAAGGGCAAGAGGAAAGGTCCTTGAAGTGACTGGATTTCAAAAGGCATCTCTCAGAAAGGGCGCTTCACCAGATATGTTCTGAAAACATACTCACTTTCAAACAAGACATCAAGTGATATAGGTGGCTTGCGGAAACCAGTTGTCTCGGGCTGAAATGTATCTCTGCCCAGGAGAGTTGCTGTGGGCAGAGTTGTTGGCGGCTTCTCTGCCATAAAAGGCTCCATAAGAAAGATCTTGGCTTGCAGGGTGACAAACACTCATTTGACTAAACCTTTGTACTTTGATGCTCACATTCATCCAGTTGTTCAAATTTAGGGCTTGTGAGTTCACAGACTAAAACCGAAGACTAGGCTGCCATCTAGAGGCCACTTGCATCAAAAGGAAAAGAGCTCAAACATTGTTTGTTCTGTCCGTATTTGGGCAAGTCATTTCCCCTACTGGGATCTCAGTTTTCTCACCAGTAAAATGAGGGTGTTGTCCTAGTTCGGGAGTCCCCAAGCTCAGCTCCATAAAACACGTATGCCTCTACTGGTTTGTGATTAGAGTTGCACGTCAGAATGATCCATGATCTTTCAAAATGTACATGCGCCTACGCTTCTGGTGAGGAAGGTGTGAGGCAGGCAGGGCCTAGAAACATGCGTAAAACGAAGCCAAAAACCATAGCACAGGTGCTTCAGAAGAACTCCCCAGGTAAGGAGTCTGTGATGCAGATGTTAATAGGTGCTCCTTTCACAACAGTAACCAGTTTTCGCCACTCCAGGGCTCTGGAAAACTTTACTATTCTAATGTACATTGCAGATCTCCAAGAGGTGTTTATATTATATGCCACTCACAAAGATGTCTGACTATAGAACCAACACCTAATAGTTCAAGCACACCATTGTTCCTCAGATCACAGTTAGGAAAACCCTAGACTAGGAGATACTCAAGGCCTACATCCAAAGATTCTAAGTAAACCAACCATTTTCTTTTCGGGAAACTTTGTCCACTATATTAAGGAATTTCCATGGGAAGATAGTATGGACGGATCTCACACGGGTGCATTTTCATACTGGTCTTAGTGCCAACAATGAAAGATATTGCAAAGTAACTAAATATTACTGTTCTTTCCAAACTTTTTTAGGGGGGAAAGGGGATGTCCTTTTTTATTAATGCTGGAACCAAAACAATACTCTGAGCCTGCTCAGAACGCTAGTCCATACCGCAGTCTCGCTTCTTCTAACAGAGGTGGTGCCAAGCCATGCCCTGTCTATCATCACAAAGCAAAGTATCCTTGATCCCAGACTGTGGCCCAAAGCCTTCATTCTGCATCTGCACTGAGCGCAACATTCAAGTTGTGGACGAGATACATGTTTATTTTGGTGTCTATTCTCCTACTAAGAGGGAAGGCTCAGCTGAAATTCCAATCCCTGGCAAACTCAGAGATGTTTCCTTTACACCCACACCCAGGTTCTGATTTGATGTTCACACCAGTGGATTAGATGGGATTCACACCCCTTGGGTAAACTCATATCCAAAATACAGACTTTGTAGCTATATTGGTTCCTGCCCTTTTGTAACATCCTCCTGTAGGAATTAGATCACATTTCTACATACAGACAGTGGTAGATTGATTGCAATGAAGGACAAAGCAAGTCCTCCTCTCCCTGGAAGTGCATGTGGCCCTTTTCACTGTGACCTTACTGCTCCCTGCTTCAAGGGGTGAGGTCTGTTTCTCCACCCCCATGAATCTGGGCTGGCCTGTGACTTGCTTTCATCTATAGGATGTGGTGGAGGGGACATTGTGGGGGTTCTCAGGCTAGTCAAGAAGGCTTTGAAGTTTCCACTCCCATTCTCTTCAAACCCATATCAAGAAGGCTGGGAGCCTAAGTCTCCCGGGAGCTGAAAAGACACAGAGGCCCCTGAACCAGGCAGAAACCAGAAACACTGAGCATAAGGCCAGGCCAGGAGGGCTTCCCTGCCCTCAAAAGCTACCCTGAAAATGCTGACTTGCCGTCTGGATCTGAGATGCACGACCAATTGCTCTAGGCCTTGGCTCTCTAGGGTCCTACATTGCTGGCTCCTGGGCAGAGACAAAGTGTTCTAGCAGGGCAGAGAGGAGTTCCTGAACTCCATCTCCACACGAGAAGTCTGCAAGCCACCCTCGGGGCAGCAAGGCCAGAGGTGGGCCTGTGCCTTCTGAAACACACATCTTCCAGGCTGCTTATTGCCATTTCTCAGTCCTTGCTCTCTGTCAAAGCTGTCTTGCATAGACACACTCACCACCATTCCACTGTATAGAAGCACTCGTGAGTAGACAGGGCTCAGAGGAAGGAAGGAATACACAGGGGGTTTGACCAGGCCCTGCCCTCCCTGAACCGTGGCCTTGGACCTCACATCCCAAGAGAGGCAGCCCTGTCCATCTGGGCCCGCAAGACCCCATCAACTATGTCTTGTTGAGTGGAGTTGACATCATATCCCACTGAAGCCTCATGGCCACCACCAATACGACATGTACACAGATATTCTGCATGCTACTGTGTCATTCAAATGGCATGAAGAAAGCATGTTCCAAATGAAAAAGGGGTGAGGAAAAATGAATGCACATGTTGCATTAATGGGGTAGGATTGAGGCCGTGTTTTCTCTTCTCATACAAGCGCCATCCTTGATTCTGCTATGAAATCGCACTGCGGGTGGGAGTGTAAATGGGCCTAACCAAATGGTGAAGCTTTATGGCAGTTTCTACTAAAGCTAAACATAAGCATCCCGTGACCCAGTAATCGTAATACCTAGATTTTTACCCACGAGAAGCACGTGAACATGTTCAACAAAAGATATGTGCAAGAACTGACCATCGTAGAGCACGGGAATAACGAGACTAGTTGGGAGGCTATTAGAATAATACAGGAGAGCGGTAAAGTGGTTTGAGCACGGGTCGTATCAGCGGAAGTGCACGGGAGTGGTCAGGGTCTAGTGGAGTAATGAAGACAGCTGAGGACGTGCACGCGGAGTCACGTGCGGCATGAAAGAAACAGGATTCGAGGACGACAAGAAGGCATTTGGCCTGAGCAATGGGAGGGAAAGAGCTGCCATTTACCAAGATGGGGAAGACAGATGAGGAGCAGCCTTGGGAGAACAAATATCAGCCTTCATACATAAATCCTTCATCATTCCTAGATCAATGTATTTATTTTAAAAAGTAAACACATAGAAAACAGTGAAATTATGCTTCCATTAAGTGTTCCAATATAGATAGGATGTTGATAGATAACATCACATAAACTTTATATATATATATATATAAACTTAGTAAGATTTGTACTTAAAATCCTAACTCTAAATCTATTCTTGAATTATCTACTGCATTTTAAGTTGGAACAACAGGAGCGGCATCATTTGGGGCTGGACTGTGTGGGCCATTCAGAGGGACTGACCAGCAGCATTGTCTCATAAAAACACATGATTTATGGAAGAAACCCAAGTGTCACTAAAACCGATTGCCCCGAGTGAATGCTATATTATGTGCATGTATGTGATGATGATGTCAGAAAAAGGTACATAATGATCAGAGTGTCAATTTGATTTTGTGGTGTTTGTAAAAGACTAAAAGCAAATGCCTCTGGTAAAACAACATAACCCTTTTTATTTTATAGTTTCAACCTCTGTGGAAGTGACCCCATGATTATCCTCTTTTGGTGTCTTAATACAGCGAATTAAGAGATTCCTTACCATTTATTCCTCCTTCCATTACCTGCTCCTGGCGGATTCTTCTCTGAATATGCTGCTCTGGATTACGTTTGCTGCTATTTCGGACTTTCCCATTAATGTCGCCAGACAAGCACGTCTGTAACCAGCGATGCCACACTTCTGTGGCCGAGAGGGCATGAAGCAGCAGGAAAATGTGTTCGCAGAACCTCACTCGAGTGGTGTCCAGAGCCTGGGGTCCGGGAAGGACAACACCAGGGATGACGAGTGAGGGGCGGGAAAGGTTGCAGCGGGAGGACACATCAGCTTCCAGAACTTGGACCCCTATTCTCCAGCACAGCGGGCCCCGCCGTCCCCCTCCGTCTGCAGGAGTCCTGGGCTCAGCCCCGCGGCCCGCCCCTCGCCCGCGCCCCGCCCCGCCATCCCGACCCCGCCCCGCCCCTGGTCCGAGCCTGCGCACTAGTGACCAGCAGGACGGGGACAGAGCCCACACGAGCACCAGGCGCACGCCTATGGCCACGCCCACAGCCCGCCCCGGTCCTGAACACGCCTCAGCGGACCAGCACTTCCACTGCTGTCTGGAATGAAGCGATCTTAGCGGTGAATTCAATTTTGTGGGTTTGGTGAAAGGCTAAATGCAAATGTCAGGCAAAATCATATCCCAAACCTGAAACAGGGCCCAAGTCGGGACAGAAGGGACGATTTTCTTTGCCTCCACGCTCTGACACAGCCCCCGGGGAGACAAAGCCTCAGGCTGCCCAGCTCCCCGGGGTCCTCTCTACCCCAGACCTCAGTGACGATTCTCAGCCCACCGGTCTTAAGCAGGAACCCAGGGACAGAAGGGAGCACGCAACGGGAAGGGGAAGGAACGTTGTGTGAGGGAGGAGCAGGTGCATTGGGCACTCTTCCCACACATGCTCCCGACCCCAACTGGGACAACTGCTGCCTCGCCCTCTGCTCATTGTGTCCTTGCAACCAAAAGGATCAATTAAACTTGTTCTTTCTGGACGGGTGACATTATAGTCCACTCGTTATTCTGTCTCTGTGCCATTGTGAATTGGCGAGGTCTCTGCAGTAAGAAAGAGAACTTGTATGATCAGAAACAACAGTTGCTTTCAAAATGAAATGAAAACGTGGTTACAAAAAATGAAGTAGTTAAATAAGGTAATGCTTACAAGTTGAGTGAAAGCAATGGGAAAGAAATCCTACATAGAACCGAGTTACAAATACATATATATTTTGTCTCCATGGTCACCTTATGTCACACACTCTCTCATATAGAGACAGACTGAGGGAAGATGCCACACACTCGGCAAATGTCCCCCATTATCTGGGGACCAGTACAACTGGGTGTGTGTGTGTGTGTATGTATATATTCATAACTACACACACACACACACACACACACACACACACACACACGAGAAACGAAGGACAAGATGACAAAAGAAAATACGAAGAGCGTTTCAGTTTATATGGCAACACAGGAGAGGGTAAAAAAAGGCGTTCCAGCTGCTATTGAAGAGAAGTGATTTAAACTCCGTCAGGAAGAACGTGAGACATTTCAGCTAGGACCCCTTCACCCTGAATGGCAGCAATAGAGTTGCTGACACCTGCAGCTTAAGATCTCTGTGAATTCCCAGAAAGACACCCATGCTCACCACACAGTGTGGCACATCTCTAGGTAAGGCCAACAGCCACAGTCTCTTGTTCTCCTTTCCCATGAGGGCAGATTTTAATGACCATAATGCTAATTAGGACTATTTGATGAAATGTTAAATGCAAGGGAAGCTGCATACAAGACAGGTAAGTGTAGTTAACGGGAAAATTTTATACAAGTAGTGGAAACTGTACTGATATGTTTAAAGAAACAATGCCAAAAAAATCTTGCCACTTGCTAATTAAACGTTGCAATTGCCGTCTTTATAAAACCTAGTGTTGTGGTGTAATGAAAGATGCCTCAGATGCAAGGCATCAAGATTCTATTGCAGGCTTTATCGGGAATTAACTGCGTGCTTGAGGCTTCTAGTTATGGTTCTTGTGCCTTCTGGACTGATCTTCTGCAGTCATCTGGTACCCTACACTCGTCAGGATCGGGATATTCCCCCACCATTCCCACAATCTCCACATATATATGTATTTGTGGCCTTCATGAAGTGGCCAAAAGGGTTACTTCCCATAGGGAAGTATTAGATTACGAACTACCATTAGGGAAGTACTTCCCTAAACAAAGGGGAGACCTCACACCCCTGCCACCAAGCCCTGTTGTCAATGCATCAGATTCCATAGCTCAGAGCTCTGCTCTCGTTCACGCAATGATGCACGTGGCAGAGCCACAGCTTCCTTGGTCACACGGGCACTCACTGTGAATAATAAAACTCTACAAGTGGGATCATCTTCAACAAACATTTTATTGGAAGAACACAAGTATTTTACAAAATGCAAGAAAACAAATTTGGATACCTCAGAAGAACGCAACAGCTGGTCTTCTCAATTACATTCTTTACAGTGAACGGGTGTTAATGAGACTTAGTGGGCTGTCATTCCTGGGGTCTATTTCCAATCTCTAAATATAACAAGAATAGGATTAACTCAACTAGGGTGAGGTGAAAAGTACCACACTAAGGAGCTATGATCAGGGGACTCAGTCACACAGCAAACGAAAGGGTGTGGGAATGTCTCAGAGAAAAGGTGCCTGCTGGACACACCAATCGGCCTGAGACTGTTGCCTTCACCACGGGGAATCCAAATACACTACATACACATTTTGACATGCCTCCATACATAAAATATTTAAATGCATCTGTTGAGTAAGCACAAAAGCACATGTCATAAACAATGAAAACTGTCCAAAGTCCAAGCAACCCCACAGTTACTGTACCCCAAAGTCAATTCTTCTTCATATGTAGAAATAGCCAATATCATGAGTCCACTCACTGCGTTGAAATCCTACAGGTGAAGTTTAGGGCTTCTGTAGAACTGCTGTGATTCTATGAAATTGAAAAACCTTTGGACTAAATATTTAATACCACCAATGCAAAATACTACATATGAATTAAAGAATCGAGGCAAAACAATAATATAAGAGCAGTAAATAGCATTACTCGTTTCCCCTTGTAGACGCTTCCCCCTTCCCTTGAGCTCTTAAATGCAAAAAGATTTGGTGGGAAGCACTCATCTCTAATCACAGTCAACTCTAACCCCAGGTTCCCAGATCCAACACTTGTGCACTTGGAAGAATCACAGGTGCATGGTTCCTGGCTTAAGTTGTATTCCACATTCTACAGATCAGCATGCTAACTGCACAGTCAGTAGTCCAAAAGGATACCAAGGTGGAGGCTAGAACAGGCATTTCCAGCATTCTTTAAAGCCCTTGTGACTAACTGACGGGGAGACTGAGAAAATCAGCAAATCCTAATGGCAAAGGCGGCTGCTACTCTTTTCTCAAGTTGATGAGCAGCAGCGCGGCAGGTCCGCACATGAATAAGAAGATGGAAGCCAGGCTCAGACGCCAACCCAATCTAAACTAAGTGGCCGCCCTAGCAGCAGTCAGTAATCTACATACGATGGTACTTCAAAGAGTTTGCAGAAAGATTCATATTACATTTAAATTCCAATTTTTCAGGAACTTTTTGAAGTTCCCGCGTACTGCGTTATTAGCGTGAGCACGATGGGTAGCACAGCAGCGGATTGCTGACACCCATCCAACTATTCCATCAAGTGATAAGTATGACAAGTCATGGAGATCAAACCTCTGCTCATCCAGGGCACTCAAGAGCAACAGCACAGCCTCATTTACCAACAGACCACTGTCACCAGCGTATCAATTTAAACCATCTGTGGACAAGCCTAACGGTTCCACTCCTCCCTCCAGGTGCTCACAGAGAACTGTCCCCATGAGGACGTGAGTGTGGCTTTGCAAAAGCACAAGTAGGCCGAGGACGAGCAATTGCTCATACTTATTACTTGTCCTTCGAGTCCCATTTGCAGGAGTCCCCCTTGAGGAAGTCCTGACATTAGCCAGGACTCAGAAATAACCAGCTGTGGGGGTGAAAGACTGGGGCATGTGGTATCTCATGGTAGTGTGTTGTCAGGGCAGATACAAAGTACAGAAATAAAAGTTTAATTTTCCCTGTGATAGTTTGGATTGTCCTCCCAGAATTCACGTGGAAACCTGATCCACAATGTGGCAGTGTTGGGAGCTGTCTGAGTCATGGGGATGGATCCCTCACGAATGGATTAATGGCTCTCCTGGGGAGTGGAAGTGGTGAGTGCGTTCTCATTCTATTAGTTCCCATGAGAGCTGCTTGTTTAAAAACACCCTGGCACCTGCCCTCTCTCTCTCTCTCTTGCTTCCTCTCGCCGTGCAATCTACTTGTACCTGCCGGCTGCCTGCCACTTTCTGCCATAAGTATCAGCAGCCTGAAGCCCACACCAGATGCAGCTGTCTGAGAATCGTAAACCAGGTAAACCTCTTTTCTCTATAAATTACCCAGTTTCAGGTGTTCTGTTATAGCAACATAAAAATGGACTAATACAGGGCCGAGCCCGTGGCGCACTCGGGAGAGTGTGGCGCTGGGAGCGCGGCGACGCTCCCGCCGCGGGTTGGGATCCTATATAGGAATGGCTGGTGCACTCACTGGCTGAGTACCGGTCACGAAAAAGACAAAAAGAAAAAAAAAAAAAAAAAAAGGACTAATACAGAAAATTGGTACTGAGGAGTGGGGTGTTACTATACAGATACCTGAAAATGGTACGAGCGCCCTTGGAACTGGGTAATGGGCAAACGTTGCGGGAGTTTGGAGGACTTAGAAGAGAAAGCTATGAGTGAAAGTTTGGGATGTCTAAGAGACTGGCTAAACAGCAACGTGGACACCAGTGGTGTATTTGTTTTTGTTGCGTATAACAAAATACATTGAACTGGGTGATTTATAAAGACAAACGAAATTTATTGCTTACAGTTTCTGCGGCTGGGAAGTCCAAAGTCCGTGTGGCATGGACAGTGACCAAGGGATCTCACACTGCAGGATGGTGGAAGCAGAGAGCAGAGAGAGCAAGACAGACTCTCCTCTTCTTTTAAAGCTGTCAGAACCACACCCCTCACCACCATTTTTAATCCATTCACTACTGCAGGGTCCTAAAACCCAATCACTTCTTCAAGGCTCCACCTTTCAATTACCATAAGAAGATTCCCTACCCTCTTAACAGTCACAGTGGGTGCTAAGTTTCTAATACATAAAACATGGTGGACACAAGTCGAGCTTCAATGAGTTTTGGAGGGACATAATTCAATCCACTACAAGTTGTGTATCTATACAATGGAATACTACTCTGCTATAACAAAAGAATGAAATACTACAGCAGCAACATGGATGGACTTAGAAAAAATTATATTAACTGAAATAAGTCAGGCACAGAAAGAGAAATACCACATGTTCTCGCTTATTTGTGCAAACTAAAAATAAGTAAATAAATATAGAAGCAAACTGGGGGAGAGGGAGTCAGGGAACAAGACACAACAATCACAATTCCTTGAACTTGTTAAGATCAGTGAACAGACTTGATGTTGCTGCGGGGAGGGGGAGAGGGGAAAGAGGAATTGGTAAAGGGACATGAAAATCATCTACATTGTATTTTGGTAAATTAAAATTTAAAAAAGAGAAACACTGCACAAAGAAAAAAAAAAAACAAATGTGGACAGTAAATGCATGCGGATGATGAGGTCTCAGATAGAAATGAAGAACTTATTGGGAATTGGACAAAAGATCATCTTTGCTACACCATTTCAAGCAACTTGGCTGCATTGTGTCCATGCCCGAGGACTCTGTGGAAGGTGGGACTCAAGAGTTTTGAACCAGAATGTTTGGCAGAAGAAATTTCCAAGCACCAAAGCAATAAAAAAAAAGCTGCATGGTTACTTATAAAAGGCATGATGTAAGGCCAGAATTTAAAAGGGAAGCAGATTGTAAAGATTTGGAAAATTTGCAGCCAAGCCACGTGGTAGAAAACCAGAGAGCAAAAGAAACATGCAAGGGCACAGCAGATAGATTGATTGTTAAATACTTTAGCAGGACTATGACGCACCAGATGCTAACTGCCAAGACAATGGGAGAAAGGCCCTGAAGGCATTAAGTGTGGAAGGCTGCCCCTCCCATCACAACCCCACAGGCCTAGGAGAACCGAGGTGTTCCGAGGACAGACGTGGGGTGCAGCTGCCCTCAGGAACCTGCTCCCAGCATCCCAGCTGCTGTGGCTGAAGCAGCCCTGCCTCAGGCCCAAAGATTGGTTCATAGAGCAGCTTTGGAGAGCATGAGCCAGAAAGCTTGGAGGCGTCCACATCGTGGTATGTCTGCAGGCTGGCAGAACACAGAGCAGTGGAGGTGAGGCAGCCTCCACCCAGATTTCAGAGGACGTATGGAAAAGCTTAGGGGCCCAGGCAAGAGACCTGCCATGGGGGCAGAGCCGCTGCAGAGAACATCTAGTGGAGCAAGGCCAAGCAGAAAAAGGGGGTCAGAGCTCCCAGAGAGCCCCCACTGGGGAAATGTCTAGTAGAGCCAAAGCAGTGGGGCTGCCACCGTAACCCTAAAACTTTATGGCCGCTGGCAACGAGCAACACCAGCCTGGAAAAGCCGTAGGTACCAGTGCAGCCCAGTGGGATGTGCCTGGCAGAGCGTGGGGGCAGGGCTGTCTGAGGCTCTGAGGGACCAGGTGCCCCACTGTGCCCAGGATGGAGGACTTGGAGTCAAAGATTATTTTTTGGAGCTGGTTGTTTAAAAGGCCCTAGCACCTTCTCTCTCTCTCTCTCTCTCTCTCTGTCCCTGTCTCTCTCTCTCACTATGTGGTCTGCTTGTACCCGCTTCCTCTCGCCATGTGATCTGCTCGTACCCGCCAGCTGCCTGCCACTTTCCACCAGGAGTAGAACCAGCCTGAGGCCCATGACAGATGCAGCTGTCCCAGAATCGTGAGCCAAATAAACCTCTTCTCTTTATAAATTACCCAGTCTCAGGTATTGTTACAGCAACACCAAAATGGACTAATACACCCACCAAAATCCTTTGTCCCCCAAAGTGTCTGTAGTTTCCTCCTACTCAGGACATTCCCCACATTCCCGGCTGAACCGTAGGTAACCTGAAATAGGGAAAACCATAAAGAATCCTCTGGGGCACATGTCAGAAGAACACAGCAGCAATAGCAGTTCACTTGTGTAAGTCTCTGCAGATGATCCACAAGTATGCAAACCCTCCCCTTCCGCCTACTCCCTCCACTACTCCCGACCCTTTACATTCCTGTCCTCAACGTTTAGCGGACTTTATTCCCTCACACCCAGGGCTCTCTGACCAGCCCCTATCTAATCCTGACCGTGTGCTTTTCGTAGACGGTAGCTCTTTCATTGCCCCGGACGGCCAAAGGCATGGAGCCTGTGCTGTTGTTACTCCAACTGCCACCTAAGAGGCTGTACCCCTTCCCCTCGGAACAGTGTCTCAAAAGGCAGAGCTGATAGCCCTCACTCAGGCCCTCCACCTGTCCAAGGGACACCTCACTCGGGCCCTCCACCTGTCCAAGAGACAATGGGTCACTATTCACATACTCCAGATATGCTTTCCTCAGCACCCATACTCATTATGTCCTCTGGCAAGAACGAGAATTCCTCACTGCTAAAGGGACCCCAATAATCGATGGGCCCCTCATCTAAAAGCTACTTGAGGCCCTTAGCCTCCCAACTGAGGTGGCTATCGTGCACTGCCATGGCCACCAGTCCTCTAAAGACCCTACATCCAAAGGCAACAACAAAGCCGACTCCACAGCCCGGGCTACGGCTCTAGGCTCCGTCCCAGCTCCTCTCCTTTCCCTAAACACACCCCATCCCCCCTCGTACACCAAAGAAGAAACTCAGACCCTCAGCAGGTTGGGGGAAATTATTGGGAACAAGGGTTGGATTTTTATCCAAGATAAGGTTGCCCTCCCGGGCCACCTAGCCCACAGCATCATTACAGATGTCCACCAAATCCCTCCACATTGGCTTTACGTCGGTTCCTAGAACCCCATTTCCATAACCCACATCTCCAAAAGCTCACTGAGGAGGTTCATCAGTCTTGCAATACCTGTTTTGCTGTTAAATTTCAAGGGGGAAATCGTACAGTACGACCTAACTAACCATCAACTCCGAGGCCATCAACCAGGGGAGGACTGGCAGCTTAATTTAACCCACATGCCACATCACAAAACCTATTGTTACATACTAGCTTGGTGGACACCTTTACAGGATGGATTGAGGCTTACCCCACTGCTCAAAAAACAGTGGACATGGTAGGCGCTGCACTCATTGAGCATATCATCCCAAGGTTTGGCCTCCCATGGACCCTACAATCTGACAAACGCCCAGCCTTCATCTCCAGTGTCACCCAGCAGGTCTCCAAAGGTCTGAATGTCACCTGGAAACTCCACATCCCTTACCATCCCTAATCCTCGGGTAAGGTTGAGCAAGCCAACGGCTTCCTCAAGGAACATCTTACTAAACTTTCCTTGGAGACCTGCTTATCTTGGCCAAGCTTCTTCCCGTTGGCACTTACTAGCCTTAGGGCCACCCCTAGGGGACCATCCGGCCTCTGCCCTTTTGAACTTCTCTACGGAGGGCCCTTCCTGTTAACTCCCAACTTTCCAGCCTCACCCTCTCCCCTTCTATCCTACCTACCCTACCTAACCCTTTTAAGAGCTCTTTTGCAAGCCCACGCTGACGCTGACGGTTAGTCCTGCCCCCGGGGACCTCACCGCGGATACTTCCCAAGCTTTAACCCCAGGGGATACTGTTTTACTAAAAGAACCACACCCCAAAACCCTACAACCCAGGTGGACCGGTCCCTACACGGTGTTTCTAACCACCCCCACAGCCGCAAAGCTCCTAGGACACCGTCCCTGGGTGCACCTCTCCAAACTTAAGCGTGCCCCTTCTAAGGCCCCCTCCCAAGATGTATGGACGGCATGGCCCCTGGGGCCTGACTGCTCTTTTCCCCCAGCAATGGGCAGAGTATGGTCATCAGAAGAGTGCACAAAGTTAATAAATGCTTGTAGAAAATTCCACTTCATTCCCATTAGGGAATCAAGAGCACTCATGATTCCTGACATGCCATTGCTCTGCATAGTAAAAACCATTCAGTTTAGCACCTTAGTGCCTGAGCACAGAAGCCTGACAATAGGCCATCACCAGTTTTTGCCCGGGACTCCCAATTTTCCAATCCCCAGATGCTGCCAATGCCAGTGCATGCTTCCCGTACAACCTTATACAAGACATTTGAGCCATTAAAACAAGAATCAAGCATCTGAGCATATGTTGGAAGAACATACCAGAAACAACAATTCACTTTCCTAAGTCTCTGCAGGAAATATGAGACATGTCTAAGTGTTGGTGTTGTAGTGGTGAGCCTAGCTGCCTTCCGAAAATGAAAAACTGAGTGGTCAACTCAACCAAGAGCAGTTGGTCACCAGAAACAGCAGTTGCCGCTCAGAAGAATCCCTCCAACTGCTGTACTAGACAACAGTATAACAGGGTCAAGGGCCACCCTTCCCCCAGCCATTTCTCACAGTCTAAGGCAGTCCACAGAATGACGGAGAAACTACAATGCCTTCGCCAGCAGCAAGATCCAGAATTCTCGGGGTAAGTGTAAAATAAGGACTTGCTGCCATCATAGAAGCCTCATCTCTGCCAGAGGACCAAACTTTCTCATTTCACACAATAATGTGTATAGTTGTCTTCTATCCCCAGCTATGCTGATCCCGGCTAGTGCTGGGGATGGGATAGGGGATGGAGAGACTCCCTTGAACACACAATGCCCGTCACAACATTCCCACCAGAGTCCCTTGCCCTCCACGTCCATGACCAGCTCTACAAGCTGCCGCTGTCCTCAGTCCTTTCCATACCTCTAGGGTATAGGACCGTGAAAGAGCGACCATACCTAATGAGTCATTTCATCTTTCTAGATCAGAGAAGCCCCTCCTCTTCACTGAGCCTCTAACCTCTACGATTCTTCTCATTCAAAGAACAATCATCTCTCTGCTCTGCCATTTTCTGCCTTGTGAGACCCTGGGTCACTGTCGCCACCATCAAGACCCTCACCACGCGTGTTCCCCGGACTGTGGACTTCCCAGCATTCAAAACTATAAGCAATGAATATTGTTTTATCAATCACCCAGTGGTGAAGTATGTATAAAGCAAATGTACTTCACAGGGCCTGGTTTTCCACAGCCCTGCAGTTTTAAATATTGACCTTGCAAAGGACAGGATATTTCCCCCAGGCTACAGTCTCTGTCGTAAGGTAAACAACTGTTACTTGGCAAGGTTGCTGGCTCAAACGAAGACAGACAGGCTATATTGATTGATGTTTAAAGATACTAGGAAATTGCTGTAAGAAGAGAATGTTTGCTAAAACCAAGCTTTTATTAGTAGATCAACTTAATTGCATTATAGAATGTCACCTTACTGAATGTTACCAGCTCCTATTGTTAAGTGGTACTTAGCAAACACCCCACTTATGTTCTCTTCCTCAACTTCCTGGTCTGGAGAATAAATGCAGGAAGAGAACCCCAATTTGTCGTGAATTTCCCAAATTGAAGGAATGCCTCGCTCTTGAGGGTTCAGGGAGATTAACCCCTTTTTGGGGCTTCTCACTGCTCAGAAGGGATGGGCTTGGAGTAATCTTTAGTGGCTCTGTCACCCAGGGGAAAAGCGGTGACAAATCCGTGGGAGGCAAAGCAACACCCAGTTTCCGGTATTTATGTTCGAAGCTTCAGAAACGGACTAATACAGAAAATTGGTACCAGAGAGGTGTGTGGTGCATTGCCTGTAATACTTGACAGTGTGGAAATGGCTTTGCAACTGGGTAACGAGCAAAAGGCTGGAAGAATTTAAAGGAGCCAGTTAGAAAAAGCCCAGCTGCTGGTGGAAGTTTAGAAGACAAAAAAATGGGCCGAGCCCGTGGCGCACTCGAAAGAGTGCGGCGCTGGGAGCGCAGCGACGCTCCCACCGCGGGTTCGGATCCTATATAGGAATGGCCGGTGCGCTCACTGGCTGAGTGCCGGTCACGAAAAAGACAAAAAAAAAAAAAGAAGACCAAAAAACAGGGAAAGGTTGGATGTTTTAGAGACTGGTTAAATGGGGGTCAGCAGAATGCTCACAGAAGTATGGACTATAAAGACCACGCTAAGCAAGTTCTCAGACGTAAAAGAGGAAGAACTCATTGGAAACTGGAGCCAAGACCACTCTTGCTATGAACAGGCAAAGAACTCAGCTGCATTCTGTTCATGCCCAAAAGTTTTATGGAATGTGAAACTTAAAGGTTCTGACACAGAGTATTTGACAGAAGTAATCTCTAAACAGCATTACATTCAGGAAGTTGCATGGCTACTTGCAACAGCCTATGCTGAGTTATGGTGGAAAAGGCATGAGGAAAGCCAGAATTTATAATTCAAAGAAGCAGAGGACAAAATATTGAAAAACTTTCAGCCTGGCCACAAAAGCAAGGGTAAAACCCAGGGGCCCTTAGCTAAAGAGATGAGTCCACAAGAAAGAGATTTTCAAGAGAAGGGAAAAAAGACCTTAAAAGTATTTCAGAGACCTTGGAGGCTGCATTGCGCTACAGGCCCACAAGCCTAGGGAGACAGAATGGCCTTGGGGAACAGGCCCGAAGCATTCTCCAAGGGCTCGCTGCCCAAGGCCACCTTGGGATGCTGCTCCCCACACCAGCACCCCAGCTGCTTTGGCTGCTCCAGCCATGGCTAAGTTGGCCTCAGGTGTGGCTGGACCTGCAGGTTTCCGAGACACAAGCCGGAAGCCTTGTTGGCATTCACATGCTGTTAGATCTGCAGGCTCGCAGAATGCCAGAGCTGTGGAGGCTTGGGAGCCATCACCCTGATTTCGAAGGATACATGGAAATGCCTGGGGCCAAGGAAGAGATTTGTCAAAGGGGCGGATTCACAGCATAGAGCCTTCACTAGAGCATTGCTGAGCAGAAATGCAGGGTCAGAGCTGCAGTACCTAAACCCCAATAGCGCCATTCCTAGTGGAGCCATGAGAGCGGGACTGCGATGGAGACCCCATACTTGTGGAGCTGCCAGTGTGCAATGCCAGCCTGGGAGACCTGAAGCACGGCCTCAGACCAGGAAAGCCATAGGAGTGGAGGAGCTACACAAGGACTTGTGGGCCTAACCTCCACATCAGCGTGCAGAGGACTTCGAACATGGAATCAAGGTACATGATTCACCAGTGTTGATATTTAATCCCTGCCCTGCTGGGTTTCGGACTTGTTACCTCTTTCCTTTGGTTTTCTCTTTATGAATGGGAATATGTACCTTATGCTTGTACCACCATTGTACCTTGGAAATAGATAACTTGTTTAGATTTCACAGATGGGACTTTGAACTTTGGACCTTTGTGTTGAAACAAGACTTTAGGGATGAAATGAATGTATTTGTATGTGAAAAGGACGTGAGTGTCCCACCAATTCTCAACCCCACTGTCACAGTGTTAAGAGGGTGGGAAATCCTATTCTGCTAATTCAAAGGCTGGGCCTTAAAGAGATGATTAGTCTGAGGACCATACCTAGTGAATGAATGAAAAATGCAGGTCATGGGCATGGTTCCCAGGGCTTTAAAAAGAGAGTGAATAGGGGCCAGCCCTGTGGCTCACTCAGGAGAGTGCGGCGCTGGGAGTGCTGGGAGTGCCGAGGCCGCGGGTTCGGATCCTATATAGGGATGGCCAGTGCGCTCACTGGCTGAGTGTGGTGCAGACCACACGGTGCCGAGGGTTGCAATGCCCGTGGCTCCAAGGCCACAGGTTCGGATCCCTATAAAGGGATGGCCGGTTAGCTCACCTGGGAGAGCATGGTGCTGACAGCACCAAGTCAAGATTTAAGATCCCCTTTACTGGTCAACTTTTTAAAAAAATAATAAAAATAAAAAGTGAATGACGTAGTCTCTGCTCCATTTTCTGCCACGTGAGATCCCTGGATCACGGTCACCACCACCAAGACGCTCACCAGACGTGTTCCCTGGACTGTGGACTTCCTAGCCTCCAAAATTGTCAGCAATAAACTTTGTTTTCTCTATCCATCAGGTATTTGTGTTAGAAGTAACACAAATGGACTAATGCACATTCTTTTTTGCCTTTCCAGAAAAAAAAAAGAAAGTTACACGACATCCTCATTTGGTCAGTTGTCTCCTGCTTCTAAATCGTCTCTCCCTAAACTACTAACATCCACATGTGCGCCAGCATTGCAGAGTGAGCAGACTCTTTGGCAAAGGGGTTTGGTTTGGTCTGGTCTAAATTTCAGAACGTCCTTACGCCATTTGCCTTCTCTTCCGTGGAGAAACCAACTTCAGAAAAGGATTCTTTTCAACCTCTTTACCACATGAAATGGTTGAGGAGTAAAGAGCATCATGGTTTGGGCCGAGCCCGTGGCGCACTTGGTAGAGTGCTGCGCTGGGAGTGCGGCAACGCTCCCGCCGCGGGTTCGGATCCTATAAAAAGAGCATCATGGTTTTGGAAACGCAGAATGTCATAATTCACATCCTTGGTGGTATGTGCCTGATGCCAGGATACCAACGTGCCTAGTACAGAAGTCACGTGATGGATGTGGAGTTTAATGTATTTGCCTGTTAGACCATGTGTCACACATTAATCAGAGTGGGACGTTAGTATTATAAAGTCACAATAGCCACAAAGTCACAATAACTTTGAAACATTGGGCATATTCTACTGAAATGGCACTTAAAATTGATTACTGTTAGTTTTTTCTCATTTGGGCCAATACATTCTTTAACGTTTTGAATCTCAGCTATTACACAAAAAGCATGCAATCAATGGATTTGGAAAATGAAAAAAAAAAAAAAAAAACAATCAGTTTCCAGATAGCTGAACACGTGCAAGTTGCTGGAGGGAGGTGCGACTGCAGAGGGCATGCAATCCACACACCCCTTCTCCCATACCTCTTCCTACGCATCTCTTCATCTGTGTCCTTTGTAACACCCCTCATAATAAACTGGTAAAAAACACTGGTGGACACGGACCCCAGAAGAGTCAGTGTTCCAGTTCTTAAAAACATCCAACCTGTTATGCATAATTCCAACGTCCCTTTCTTCTCCCCAAGACTGTCCACCATGAAATAAAGGTGGGCTTTCTTCCATGGCAGTATGTATCTTGATGCAGTCTAGTAGTCAAACCAAGGCTGCCACAATGTGAAGCCATGTATGAAGGGCCCCCACCGTATAAGTCGAGATTTTGGATAGTGCAAAAGGATACCCAAGGATACCCTACAGAATGGCTTCTCACAGATTAATGACTAGTTTGACCGGATTCGAGGTCAGCTACCCTCAGAATAGAGACCTCCCTCTGCTATTTGTTTTTTCTTTGTTGTCATGGCAAGATACTGATCTAATCTGCCCATCAATAATTTCATCTGTAAAAGAGAGATCATAAAAGTACTTATCTCACTGGGTTCTGAGAGGATTGAGATAAACCATGAAAAGAATTGAGCCCAGTTCTCGGTCCTACTCAGTTTCATAGCACTGGTACAATGTGACTGTTTTCTTATTAGTATCATCACCACCATCCCCACCATCACCATTACCAATAGGGTATGGTGCCTCTTAGAATGACTGTCCTTGTCTTCACTACACTGCTGGGTGCATTCAACAGGAAACAGTGTGTAACAGGGAATACACTGAGCTGTAGTTTTAGTCCCTGCTTAACATCTTCCACCTGACTGGTCCTTATGCTTCAGATGAATAACTTAGGCCACTAGGAAGACTTAGAAATTGCCATTCACAGCAAAAGTCACAAGCCTTCAGTTACCTGGGGCAAAGGTGGGGAGGATGTGCTTTCCACGCCTATAAATGAGAAACAAACAGGATTTCTCTCCTGTGACTCACACACGCCCTCACTTCCACAAGGATCCTGAGAGAAGCAGGCACTTTGCAGCCAAGGGGGAAACAGTGAAAACACTGAATTGGTTTGTTGGGTAGATACCACATTCAGAGAAGAAAAGGCATTAGCCTCTGAGCAGGAGGCTACAAAGGTTCCTTTGCACACTATGCTCTCTTCAGGCACTCAGAGATATCCAGACCATAAAATTATTTACTTTATAAAATAAGAAAATACAACAATGTCTCTGATCCCAGAAAAACTTAATTGGAAATACACCAAAATGATAACAGTGGGTGTAATTCCATGTAGATAGATGGATTTTCAGTCAATTAAATTTCACTGTACTCTTCTGAAATCTCTACACCATGCACACAGGCATGTATCACACATCTATAATTTGAACAGTCATTTCAAAAAGTTTCAAAGTGAGCACATCAGCCTAGGTCTTTTTCATCAAATACTACCAACTCAGTTGTCTCCTTCAACATAGTTAACCCATAGAGTTTTCATGAAAGGCCTTGTCTTAAAGAGTCCATTATAATCCATGCCCTTCCCATCAGCCATATAAACAAGAATGAAAAAACAAAGAAGGCAAACACGAGTTTGACGCAGAATACCTCACACCACGAATTTACAGCACATTACCACTCCCACTAATGAGTGTACAGTCATTGAACACACAACAAATAAGCCTACGTGACAAGGCTCCCCTCAAGAGTAAACACCTTGGGAGCTAGAGTCCATCTTCAACTCTGATGACGGTCACCTTCTCTTTCACCAAGTGTCCTGATCTTGACATGTCACCTATTAGAATCACCCATCTTGTGACTGATTTTTCAGTGCCAATATTCAGTAAAATTATCCATGAAACATTCTTTTAGGTCTTCTCACCCCCCCCACCCCACCCCCCGCCACATAGGAAGAGACCCAAGAGGACTGGAATGGGTAGTTGACACAAGTTGGTGCGGGAGGGGGACAGGTATCAGAGTCACGGTTGTTTCACAACTGTTTTTGACTAGCAAATTGCTTACCCTTGGCCACCATCATGTCACTTGGTGAAAGAATGTAGGTGTGGGTACGGGTTGCTCTAAATATCTCAGGCCTCAGTTTTTCACTGGGTGGGAAACAAAGACTCCCATCTTTTATAACTTTAAAGTAACTGAACCAATTATAGGGATAAATATAAAGTCTTTGAAATGTAAATGTGCTTTATAAAGGCTAGACGCTTCAGTTTCTAATCATAAAAAGAGTGTTTTGTTTTGTTTTCTACCTTCGGGCGGTGAACTTCAGGTTCCATGATGCCCCCTAATGGATAAAACCCGTGCTATTATAGCATAGAAGGATCAGAGATATCTACTGGGACTAAAGGTTAGCAGTGTCTTTGAACACATCTTGCAGTAATTCATATTTATATTCAGTACTATTGTCCCCCATCTCAAATTGTCATAATTTTCAATGAATTCACCACCGCCCAGAAAATAAATGACCATGGAAGCAATGAAAGAGAGAACTTTTAGCTCTACCAGTTACTAAGCACTACCCATCTGCACTTCTTAACAAATCCTACAATGCCCTGATGGGTGCTAAGTCAGGTCAGCTTTCATGTGAGGTGTCCGAGCTGGCCAGAAAAGAATGTGGCGCAGAGAAAGGAAAAGTCTGGCTTCAAGGACTACCTCCCTGCATCGCAGCAGAATTAAAGATGCCGGTTTCTGAAGAGAAGCCCAAGTAATCTCTGAGGAAACTTGCTGGCCCTGCGAAAGAAAACAAGCATTTAGTGGACATTATGGCAGAAGTCTAAAGAAATGGGATAGGGGTAGGTCTGGACAGATAGGGAGAGGAGCAAAACCAGTCACCGTAGTGTTCTGCTCCAAGATATGTATGCTGGAGATGGGGTACTAATTCCTTGAGTATCTCCAGTGTCCCAGGCAATTTACAAAGATCATCACACTTGATTCTCACAACATCCATCATAGGATAGTGTGAAACTCATTTTGCAAATGAGGAAAATGAGGCTCAAACACGACAGTGAGAAAGAGGCAAAGGTCTTTCCGATTCAGACACTAGAAACTTACTGTGAATGAAATGTAATGTGTGGTCCCAGCTGTCTGCAAAGCAAAGAAATGGCCAACAATTTGTGGAGGGGTAAACACTTAAAGGAATATTGACCCACATAATATATGAATTATTAGCCTATGCCTCCCGGACCCCTAGCAAATAACCACCCACCCGACCACAGTGAGGTGCCACTGGCAGACTATCACTCTCTGACATTCAATTGGTCAATGGGTCTCATCTTTCCCACCTTTCCTAGATACTGCTGCCTTCAAATTACTTAAAAATCCACGTATTCATACCTGCAAAAGACGCACATGAGCATCACATTCACAAAGCCTGGATTACTGAAGGGTTTTTGAAAATCTCATCCCATCCACCTTGCTTCTGCTTGGTACTGCAAGGTAAAGTCACTTTGTCTGTAACAGCAGCTCCTACAGTGTACACAGGAACATAAATAAGGCCTGGAAAATATGTTACTGCCTAGTTAAAGGAACTGATTGCAGAAACAGGGTCTCTCCCATGGACTGACCCTGACACTGTTGGTAGTTCCTACATTAGAGACTCACGAAAGGGGTTTCAATACAATCGTAAATGACGGCACAGCCTACAGGAGACAAGTGCTGCCCTCCACCCGCCACCCGCCACCTCAGAAAACATAAGGTTGCTCTTACTTGTCTGGCTGCTCTTGACTATTGTCTCTGGCTCCGCTCTCTTCACATTTCAGACTCAGGCTGACGCGTACTGACTTCTCCATCACAGGTTCTGAAGGACACGGTGACTGTACAAATCTCCCAGGAGACTTGCCTGTGGGGTGACAGTCTAGCAGCACTGCAGGAAACTTATGTAACTTCAAACTCATACAATCTGTGTGGCTGGGGCACACTTCCTCTTTCTCTCATCCAGGGTAACTTCTCAAAGTGGTTGATGGCGTCACAGTACTCAGTCACGCATCCTGTGTGAGGTGGGCCAAAAGAGTGAAAGGAATGTAAGACGGGAACTGCATGAATCAAAGCACAAGAGCACATAAGACTACTGTTTACAGGCCTGACTGCCCCTTCAAACGGAGCATTCTGCTTTAATCAACAGCCATAGAGGAACTATTCATTATTACATTCAGAGGCATTGCCTATTGTTTGCTACAAGGGGAGGTGCAGAAGTCCATTTTTTTCTCTTCAGTAATAAGGCAATTGACTCATACAAACTTTGCGTGACAAACCTTTGAAATGGGTTTTGTGTTCTCATTTTACTAATCACTGACACACACACCATGCAAGACTATGGGTAACAAATCATTCAGATAGGGTTTGTGTTGTTCTGAACAGACCATGATGTGCACATTAAGCAGGTATGTTTTTGCCTCAGTAATTTGTAAGATAGTGAATTTGCCAATTGCATATATTAGCTAACACCTGTCAGAACGATTTCATGAAGAATTCCTTCAGTACATAATGTTACTGCAATCTGACATTGAATATAGGTCTGTGGGGAGAAAACAATGAAAATAATGGACACTTGACAATATAAAGATTGGAGGATTTGCTCTTAATTGGTAAGACTGCCTCTAGGGTACAATGGGATAAAAGTGCCTTCATTCCACACTTAGATATTGAAGGTCCAAGACTTTTCCTGAAAAGTTAGGCTTAATGAGGCTAGTTAGTGTCCCAGTTCCTGACATCTGCATTCCTGAAACTACCAACAACACAGATAAAGTAAAAGCCAAACAGCAACAAATCCACGTTTCTCAATGTAATTGAGGTGGGTTTAGAGAACATCAATGTTCCATAGACACAGGAGTCACTAAATCATTTCAACCTGAGATAATATACATAATTCAAGTCAATATCAAGAATCAACAAGCAAAAGGGCCAATAAGCAACAACCATCACCATTACCAAAGGACAGCAACTCTTTTACCTTATAGAACGTAATGGTTTACTCTCGCTCATTAGGGTCCTCATATTTTTTAGAAAAACAAGTCTTTTCTTTAAATTCTCTCCTTGAATACACATCTTCACATAATGGAAGAATGAGTATAAACAGGCAGGCACTCCCTATTTTTTCAGCCATTACTGTAACACTTGAGGCCAAAAGGGCAGGACAAGCACCTTCTCCAGTGAGGGGTGGGAGTAGCATGTTCCTGCCAGTTCATTCGCCATCTGTCCTTGGACCACGCCTACCCTCCTTGTTTGTAATTAGGAACCACACAAATCATCTTTTAAAATGTCAGAATACCTGGAAGGAGAACCTACGCCAACTTTTAGAGAAATAACAATACATTAAATGCACAATTTGGGCTCTAAAGTAAAATCCAAATTATGCAAGACGACCTGCAAGGGCCATTCCCTCATAGAAAACAGAAAATCACTCATTCTGGGCATGAATTTCCTCATTCATAAGGTGGAAATGCTCCATGATTATCAAAGGAAACACATAAAAATACTAAGGATGGAATTGAATTGAATAACGTGATGGTCGAACTCAATTGCTGCAGGAAAATGAAATCCCGAAGGATGCCAAATGATCCCAAACAATGTTCAGCAGTGCCCAGTGACTGCCACTTCTGCTCATTCACTGTCATAAAACAACAAACGCTCAACCAAATGGCCAATGTGCGCTTTCTTATCATTGAAATACTGCAAAACTTTCATTTTTATTGCATCTATTCAATATGATACACAAAGACTAAAATTTCAACAAACATAATGATATTAAAACAATTTAATGAGAAAATAAAATGAAAGTTTTGGCAGCATGGCTGCCTAAAAACAGTAACTGTCATAAAACAGGAGGCACACAGGCAGTTAGAAAATGTTTTCTTAATTTGTGAATTAAGGTAATGCAGAAGTTTTTAACACAAAGCTTATGAAAAGGGTCAGGGCCCACATTTAACAGAATACAACGATACCGACATCGGGGACAGGGTCCGGGGGGCCCAATAGTCGCTTCAGCCCTAGCCTTAACAACCTCTAGCAGGGACAAATGTAATCCTGTTTGACCAGTAAACCCAGGCAAAAATGCATGCTGATCATTCTGATGACATTTCTCACGGCACTCTGACTTTCAAAAAGCCTTTTACCCTTCTTTCCTAAAAGGCTTCTGCGTTAACACTTGCAGAACTCTGCGCACAGACACGTTCTGTCCAGAGATGGAGCCAATTGTAACAGTTTCTGTTTCTCTAACTTACCTAGAGAAACTGAGCAGAGAAAAAATTTTCTTTTTGATCACCAGGTGTTTAATGACCAAAAGGCACAAACTCATTACCTCCAACCCAAGCGGACACACCTTTCCCAAACAAGACATGAGGTTCAATAAACTAGGCGGTGAAACAGACAGCTACGGACAAGGAGAGGGGGCCGACCCTCGTGTCTCCATTAGTTTGGCTGTTGTAGTTACTCTTTCAAACAATTAGGCTACGTCTTAACTGCTAAATTTCACTGCAGGCTGTAAGTCGAAAACTGTTTCAGTCACTACAGGAAATATTTCACATTTCACTTTAGCTCAGAATGTTACATAAACAACGTTTCTAAATAAGCACTGCACATTCTAAAACCCTGACAGAGACCAGCTCTTTTAACTTTTCCCCTTGCCTGTAAGACTGCTGTGATGGGCCCATTATTTTCTGCAGGAAGAAGCCATAGACAAGATGGTGGCATTGGAGGCGCCTGAGGGAAAGGAGGAGCATGGGAAGAAGACAAGATGGCAGAAGGCGAAGGCAAGATGGCTGCTGGGGGAGAGGCCAGAGAAAAGGCCCATGGGAAGAAGACAAGATGGCAGACGGCTAAAGCAAGATGGCTGCAGGGGGAGAGGCCAGAGACAGAGAAGGACCATGGGAAGAAGACAAGATGGCAGAGGGTTAAGGCAAGATGGCTGCTGGGGGAAAGGCCAGAGAGAAGGACCATGGGAAGAAGACAAGATGGCAGAAGGCGAAGGCAAGATGGCTGCTAGGGGAGAGGGCAGAGAGAAGGACCATGGGAAGAAGACAAGATGGCAGACGGCGAAGGCAAGATGGCTGCTAGGGGAGAAGCCAGAGAGAAAGACCGCGGGAAGAAGACAAGATGGCAGAGGGCTAAGGCAAGATGGCTGCAGGGGGAGAGGCCAGAGACAGAGAAGGACCATGGGAAGAAGACAAGATGGCAGAGGGCTAAGGCAAGATGGCTACTGGGGAAAAGGCCAGTGAGAAGGACCATGGGAAGAAGACAAGATGGCAGAGGGTTAAGGCAAGATGGCTGCTGGGGGAAAGGCCAGAGAGAAGGACCATGGGAAGAAGACAAGATGGCAGAAGGCGAAGGCAAGATGGCTGCCAGGGGAGAGGGCAGAGAGAAGGACCATGGGAAGAAGACAAGATGGCAGAAGGCTAAGGCAAGATGGCTGCTAGGGGAGAGGCCGGAGAGAAGGACCATTGGAAAAAGACAAGATGGCAGAGGGCTAAGGCAAGATGGCTGCTGGGGGAGAGGCCAGAGAGCAGGACCACGGCAAGAAGATGGCTACATCCCCACATTTCCAGCCACGAGGTGGGGCCTACCCCAGTTAGCACGGACAGGCGGGCTTGCTACCAGAGGAAGAACTGCAAGGTTTACCGAAGTTTTGCATACTTAACAAACAGAACATGAAGGAAAACACACACGCACACCAGCCACGATCAACACAGAGCATATGGACAAAGCCCAGAGAGTGTACTAAAATAACATCCCGGTTTCTCTGGAGCATGCAACCTAATCTGTTGTACATTCTTCATCTACCCCTCAAACGGGAATGTTCACCGAAAGCTGGGGAGTTCCACTTACCGCATCTGAAGGTCCAGGATCAGGCAGAGACAATGGGCCCCTAGTGGCTCAAGGAGGTCCCTGAGCACATGGCTGCACTGACAAAGCCCTGGCCAGGAGGGGGCGCTCTCCTAGCTGTCTCAACACTTAGGATGACTGAGGAAGGTTCCACAGGGCCCATAGTCGGCCTCTACCCACCCTGCCCTCCTTCCAGGTTCAAAAGCAGAGTCACAGCACAAAGTGAGAACAGGTTCCATATAATGAATAAGAGATACCGATTTCAGAGAGAAAGAGCAGCATAGCTCCAGAGACTGAGCAGGGCCCACCTCACGTTAAACATAAAGTAAGAAATACACACTTAAAGTTCAGTACAGTGCAGGCTGGCTCAAGAGAGTGAGCAGCTTGCTAAAAATAAGTTTGATACGAAATAAAGTATATACATCTCAGCCCAGGGGGAAAGGAACATCGCCCTCAGGAAAGTGAGCTACAACCCCCGCCTTCCGCTGGGATTTGGCTTTTATATGTTCCCTCTCTAATGAATATTCAATTAGGGGGAGTGGTCCCCAGTTCTGTAACTTTTAGTCTTGCACACGCTCAGTCAGTCCCTTCCGGGAGCGTGTTCATTGTTGCGACCCTATCACATGCACCAGGCACATTCGAAAATGTTCTTTGCTCTACAGCACCTCTAGTGGAAGGTCATTCAACTACCACCCTTATAGATCCATTCTCTACTGAGCATGCCCAGTCACTGGATTTGCATAAGCTGGCCCCTTGGGTCTCAGTTTCCCGTGTTGATGCTGAAAATAGGTCTAACTGGCAACAATAGCTTCCTCTAGGGGAAGGCCACAGGAGGGGGCCTGAGACCTGGGACTAACTTGAAACCCAGAGGCTCACCCTGAAACTGGAACCAGGGAAACTGAAGGCCTCCTGGCCCAATACCAAACACAAATCCGTAACCTAAAATCCCAAATTGTATTTAGTGGCAGCTCAGAACAGAGAGTTAACAGTATACACCACTGTAACATATTAAGGACTCAGCAAACTCACTCAGTTCTGCATTTATAAATCAAGATGATCCTAAATTGTTGAATTTCATGCAAATTCATGATTAGGGAGCAAGACCAGAATTTAAATAATATACATTATGTCAAACTTGCGATTACACTATACACTGAAAGGCACTCAATCAGACGTTAATTTCTGCCTCTACATTGAAATATATTACAAATCTTTTAAGGGAAACTTAAGAGAAGCGCCAGGATCTAATATTAATCGAATGCAATGAGTGTGGACAGGTGGAATTAAATGCCACACAGTGTTCAATCTTGGCTGACAAGAGCCAAGGGATATGTACAGTGACCGAAAACCTCAAGTCCCTGCCCGGACGATCCATTTCCGAATGTGTACAAACTTCTATCATTCGAAACATTTTTATGGAACACGATCAAAATCAAAATTAAACAAATTCAAATGACTAAAATGTCACGACAGCCACCCACGACAGCACCCTGCAGAATGAGACAAGAACTGGAATCCCTGGAGGCTTCTCTTCGGGGATGTTAGCAACAGGCTCTTGCCAAACATACCACTATTTTCATTGTTTATAAGGTACAAATAACAATAAATTTTTAATGGAAAACGCAGGAAAAGCCTCGGGACGACACTTGGATGAGCACAGTAATTATTAAACAGGCATAGTACATACAAATGCAAAACGGCATCAATGGTGATGGAAGGCCATTCCCGACAGTGGGGGAACAAGCCCTGAAACCCGACCCGGCCACACCCACTTCTTCATTTTTACATCGAACTTAACCAGGACTTGTATTTTTCTTTTGAAAACAACATATGGAGACCAAGTCTAACATTTAACCAAGCAAATTACATTAACGCACGGTCACGTTGTTTAAGAAACACAAAACTTGACTGAAAGGCAGTGAAGGACCGTGACCTGTCACAACTTCAAACACAGTTCCTCAGCGTGTTACTTTCCCCCTTTTCAGATCGGAAATAACACAAAAGAGTCTCTGATAAGAAGTCTCACGAATACGGCCAAGATGAAGATTTAAACAAAGATACTTTGTCAATATCCACCCATCAACTCTAAAATAAAGGCGACGTAAGGTCCCTGGTGGCCACGGACCACAGTGCAGTCCTGGAGTCACACCACCTCTGCCAACCGCATCAGCCGTTTCCTCGTTTTTATGATCCAAACACCACAGAACCTGAAGAGCACGAGTAGGTGGGTCCAAGACCGACATTTAAGCAAACAAAACGATCTGAAAGACTCGTCGCGTAGTTACACAAAGCACAACGCTCCGACCGAAGCCGCTAAGGACATTCCCTATCATCGATCCACAAGCCCACGGGACACGTGTTAAACGCACAGGACACGTCTGCTGAACATGGTGGCGCACGCCACATACCAGATTCGGTCAAAACCACAACACCGACAACCAATTAAGAATTAAAATCGTTAAACTTACACTTCCGTGATTTCAGGAGGGGGCGCCGCCATGTTCTCAAGTTCCCCAGGGAAGGTGTCGACGGAAGCCGCATCGCATGATCCAGAGTCAAAAGACTCCGGTCACAACGTCCGGTTCTTAGACAGCCACTCTACGGCCCTACCCGGAAAGAGTTTCATTGGACGGCATGAAATGATTGACAGGGAAACTGTCCAGTCTCCTGGAGTCCACAAGTAGAAACTCCGCCCTTACCTCAAAGTTATCTTCACTTAAACCTGCTCGTACTGTTATCACTTATTATTCCGACGCCCACTTCTCCGCATGCAGATCTACTACTCTGGCCTTTGCACATAATATAGCCTCTGTTTTCTGTCATTTCTGATTTTAAATCTCTGGCTCACCCAGTTTATCCCGGTCCAGCTCGATCGTACCCTCCTGGAAGCCTTCCGTGATTCAATCTTCTCTTCCCTACAGGTAGGTGGGAGTTCTTCTCTGCTATTATGTGGCACACCGACAGACATCAGAGCTGCGATGCACGAGAATGATGTACTCTCTGGGACCAGATAGCACTGCGCTGGACATGGTGTGATGGACCGAGGGTTTGCACTTGGAATTTTGGCAATCCAGCTGAGGTTGCCATTATCGTGGGTAGGCAAGGGGAAGCCAACAGCAAGGAAACTCACAGAAGCCTCCCAGGATCGGTCCTAGCACTGAATTCAAACAACTCTCCACCATGTTTTTCAGGATTTCATATCCATTCCTCCTTTTCTGTCAGACAACGACAAAACAAAACAAAATCAATACGAAACAATAGAGGGGCAAGAGAGTTGTTGCAGGCTTTGTCCAGGGAAGCAGTGGATCTGGAAACTTAAGGTACATGGGGAGGGAAGTGAAGGAAGACAATGGCTACTGATGTGAATCTTGTTCTCAGGATCTGTCAACACCTTCCCTATGTGCCACGAAGCTTGTCCCCTCTGACTGACTTCTGCAGATGGACATGTGGCTGGACTCTCTCAGTGCCTGGCCTGTGACGACTAGTACCACATTGGAGGTCTCAGATCTCCAATGTCTCCTTGCTCTGTCATTTACAGATCATTCCTTTCCAATCCACACTTCATATTAGGTTAAAGCCCTGGGCTCCCACCTGCCTGGGAAGAACTAGCAATCACTACTTCTCTACTACGTACTACAGCTTGTGGTTATCTACACGGGTCGGTCCGAGGCTGCTTGGATTCATATCCCAGCTCTACCTCCGAACAGCTATGCAACTTGGAACGATTAATGTGACTCATTTCCTTCACCTGTTCAATGAGGGTGCCAATAAGAACCTCATTGGGGTCACTGGGCTATCGTGACATCGAGCGAGTTAATGCGAAGCATTTCTCTGGTGCCTGGTATATACCAGGCACTCACATGCTATGATGGTTATTTTATTGTCATCTTCCCTCCCATTTCAGATCAAATCTCACCTCTTACTGGAGACTTCCTGCACCATCCCACACCATATCGAGTGCATTTTCTAATGCATTGTCTACATATCATTCACCGCACATAATTTGTATCTTACAACACACTGTCCAGTTTTCCAACTGTTTCTTCCACAGCTATGTCACTTTTATTTATCGTAAATTCTCTATGCTAATCGATACATCAACGCTTGTACTAATTCTTCATGTGTGTGTGTATATATATATATATATGTCATATATACATATCATATACACATCATGTCTCCTCTCTAAATTTACCACCAGTTTTCCATCAGAAAGCTTAGTAGTTTATCCTGTTCTGATGTGATATATATATAATCCAGTATATAGCATGACAGGTATGAGGATTCAGTTACGTCCATAAGGAGGTAAGGCCATAGTACCTTTCATTGGGAGATCTCCAGAAATACCTTCCCTTCAGGAATTCACAATATCACTCGTTCCACTGAATGGTTTGGCCAGATCAGGCAAGATGTGTGTGGTAGACTAATAGAGGTATTTGCCAAGAGCTCCTTCAGGTTGGGTCCCCTACCACTGCCCAGGTTGTCAGAAAAGGATGCAGAAGACGGAAATGTGTCTTGCGTGAGAGTTGATGAGGTCCACAGGAGAGAGAGGAGGCGGTTTAACGGATCAGGGAGGAGCACGTGCACAGGAGCAGGAGTGTGAAAGAACATGGCCGTCAGGGAAGAACGCGTACTCTGCCTGAGAGGACAAGAGAGGGAATGATGTAAGTGGCAAAGCTGACAGGGAAAACCTGCCCAAGGCACAGAACTCTGGGTTGGATGCTGTAGTACCCTTGAGAGGTTAAGGCCTTCAATAATAAGATCCGGTTTGCTTTACAAGTCTACCATTTGGGTGTCAGTCTGCAGACCAGATCAAAACAGAAGGACGCCGGAAAAAGACAGGCCACTTCGTTACGAGAAGGATGTTAGAGTCCAGGAGGGTGGTAGTAAATGCTGGAGCTCCTATGGGTGCAGAAAGATTAAGTGAGACACACAAGTGAACACGGCACGGGTGAATGTGCAGTGGCTCCCACGTCAAGGGAGGGAGGGAGCACACAAGCTGCTTTCTGGATGGATGGTGGTCCCTGAGAGCAGAGGAGAAGGGACGATGGGCAGTTGTGTTGCCACAAGTTTGAGGTGCTAATGAGACTCTGACAAGGAGATGAACAGTAGTTGAGTGGAAATAAAATCTGGAGTTGAGGGTAGAAGAAGGACCTAGAGCTAAAGATCTAGAAGTCCTAGCACAAAGTCAACGTGGGAGTCACTGCAATGGATGAGATTTCATGAAGACAGAGAGTGGGCTGAGGGGTCTATAACCATGACCACATCTGATCTCTTCTGACCTCAGAAGCTGAGCAGGGTCGGGCCTGGTTAGGACTTTGATGGGAGAATGGGCTCAGGAGCGAGTCAACCTCAACCCTAAGGAACGCTGAGGTTTTAAGGATGTGCTCACAGCTGACAGCAGCAAGGGAGACATAAAGGAGTGAGAGCTACAGAAGCTAAGAAAGAAGAAGCAGGGCATGGACGTGTGTGTATCTGTGTGTGTCTGTGTGTCTGCAATGCCGTGCTTATCACAGCATCCTGCTGCTAGTGCCATCACCTCTCTCGCTCTCACACCTGTCCCTCCTAACCTTCCTGAACTAATGCTCTGCAAAACCGAGCTGGTCACTCTACCTTTGTCTTGTCTTTCGTAGGATGAGAAGATGCCCCCACCACCTGCGCAGTATCCAATTATGCATTTGTGGTCTTCATAAATTGGACAAAAGGAACACTTCTCGCAGGGAGTATCAGAGTAACTACTACCTTTCTTCCTTTAAAAATGGGAGAACTTCAGTCTTGGTCTGAAAACGCCAAGCCCTGTCACCAATCCCTGACCTCAATATTCCAGATTAGAGAGCTCATAGTTCTATACTGGTTCATGCTTGGATGCACACAAAAGAGCCACATCTTCATTAGTTATGCTTTCACTCACTGTGAATAATGAAGTACACACGTGGAGATTTTTCCAACAAGCAAATTTTGTTGGGAGAACATAAGTATTTGACAAAATCCTACACCCAAACAGAAAACACACACCTTAGGCAAATGAGAGTTGCTAAGGAAAACACAACAGATTGTGTATTAAATACATCTCAGGGAGAAAAAGTGGTCTTAAAGACACTTAGCAGACAATCACTCAGTCTTGGTGTCTACTATGAGAATTAAAAATTACCAGAGCAAAGACTAATTGACTCAATAGGATGATGTGAGAAGGGTGAAACCGAGTAGCTATGGCAGAGCAAACAGAAGGATGTGGAAAGGTCTCAAAGAAGAGGTGCCCGCTGGACAGACCCGTAAGCCTGAAACTGCTGCCTTCCACCCACAGGATGCAAACACTATACACACACGTTTGACATGTCATCATGTGTAAAATTTCATCATCAGTTGTCTAAACACAAAGGTAGATGTTGTCAATATTGTAAAGAAAGTAAAGAACCCAAATTTCAAGCCAAACCAGATCCCAACCTCACAGCCCCAAAAGGCAGACCTGTTCACAGCCATAAATAATTGACGTCTTGGGCCCATTCACTGAGTTGAAATCACGCACCTGGAGTTCATGCGTTGTGAAGAACTGCTGTGATTCTTTGAGATTCAGAGACTTATGGGTAAAACGTTAATTTAAACACCATGAATACAAAACATTACATACAAATTGACGAATCGAGAGAAACAATTTATAGAAGTTATAAAACACATTGCCCATTAACCCTAATAGAAGAATTCTTCCCTTTAAGCCCTAACATCTAAAAATACTTGAGTAGGGACCAGTAGTCTATAATCATGGGAGGTTCAAGGTTCTACTTGGACCCCGGGTCCTCACAACCGTGTCTTCTGGGCTTTGGAGGAAATTCTTAGGTGATTAGTTCCTGCCTAAAACCATCCTCCACAGCCTGCAGGTTGGCACCCTTACTGCAACTCTATAGTCTCCAAGCTCACAGTAGAGTGGAGTCTACGATAGACCTTTCCAGCATTGTGCAAGACCAGATGCATCTGACTGATGGGGAGACTAGGAAACAGAACCGACTACTCTTCTTTTGTCAAGGTGATGAGCAAACAACACAGCAGGTCTGCATATGAATAAAAAGATGCACGGGAAGCTCAGACAATAACCTAAATCTAAGTTGTTAGGTGCCAGCCTGGCAGCGGTCAGTAATCCATAGACTGTGTTACTGGAGTCAGCACAATGGGTGGGAGGGCAAACCCCATCCAGGAGGGATCTGGAGGAGACGACTGAAGTTGCTCCGGAGTGCACACATTTGGCACATTCTTTCCACCTTCTCTAAGAGGCCTGCATCCTAGATCTCCACAGCACAGGAGCTGATTCCTGACACCCATCCAACTATTCCATCAGGTGATAAGTATCACACTCACTCATGGAGATCAAACCTCTGCTCATCCAGGGCACTCAAGGACCAGCGGACATGAGAGCAACAGTACAGCCCCATTTGCCAACAGGCCACTGTCACCAGCGTATCAATTTTAAGCATCTGTGGACAAGCCTTATGGTTCCACTCCTCACTCCAGGTGATCGTTGAGACTCCCCATGAGAATGTAAGTGTGGGGAAAGGCACAAGCAGGCCGAGGACGAGCAATTGCTCATATCTCTTGCTTGTCCTTCGGGCCCCATTTGTCCTTCAGGCCCCATTTCTTGACGAAGTTCTCTGTATGTGGCCAGCTTTGGCCAGAACCAGGAATCTGCAGCTTTCAAAGGAGGGGGGCCCAATGGGCGAACTGGTATCTCATGACAGTGTGCTGTAAGGATAAAGACAAAGTAAAACAAGATATAAAAGTTTACTTCTCCCTGTTGAAATAGGAAAGAGACCTAGCCTTTCCCTTTTCTTAGAGAATTTACTTTAGAAAACTTGTAAGTTCCTTCTCTGCCTCTTTTTAATGTAAGCAAATTATTTTAAAAGCTTATAATCGTTGTGTCAGTTTTATGAGGAATGGACAATGAACTGGCAGCAAATGTGTTTGAGCTGCATGTGAACTAAGTAAAGAGGAAACAACTTAAAACGGTTGAGACCGAAACCTCGGCTAGGCCCTCCTCAAAAAGATGTAGAGAAATGCACATCTCAGGAAGTGCCCAGGACTGTGCATAACGCTTCAGAACAACCTGGAATATGAACCACAGGAGGAAGCAGAGTGCGTCAGGGAGGTTACAAGAACAGCAGCAAGAGCACCAGCAGTTCCTTCTCAACACTCCCGCACACTTTTGTACTAGTTTTCCATGAAGTTTTTGAAGTGCCCTCCTGTAAGTGGTGAAGGGCCACCCACCACTGTGGCCATTTTTTCATAGGCCTAAGGCGGTACTGAGAAGGCCGACATGGCGAAGCCTTCACCAATAGACAGGCCCACCTTTCACTGGAAAAAACAAGAACCTGCATTCATCTAAATGCTTCAACGTTGCAAGAGAGCCACATTTTCTCGTACCACATCCGTCAATGTGCTTTGCTGTCTTACATCCCTGAACTGTGCTGATGGAAAGGTACTGTGATGGAAGGGGACCTACTGCCCTTCATAACTTTCACACCAAACTCGCTCGTCGTCCGCATTGTCTGTATTTTCCTCAGACTCTGGAGATTCCTCATTCCTGCTTCAACCCTTGGGTAACCTGAAATGAGTGAACCTGACCTCCTCAAATTACAACGCCACCTTATCCTTTCACAGCTCAGTCCCTGCAGTACTACACAAGATGCATAATTTCTTCAACATCTTCAGGTACTGGTCATTGACAGGACCCATGTGACTGCTTTTTTTCCCCATCAATGTGCTGAGTATGGTCAGAGGAAAACTGCAGGAAGCCTATAGAGAAATGCTTGGACAAAACTCCAACTGCATTCCCATCACTGATTCAGGAGCATCATGATTCCTGACACGCCACTGCTCTGCACGGTGGAAACCACTCTGCTCAGCACATTAGTGTCTGAGCACAGAAGCCTGACAATAGGTCATCATCAGTTTCTTCCCTGGACCCAACATTTCCCACTCCCCAGATACTGCCAATGCCAGAGTGTCCTTCCCATATGACCTTATACAAGGCATTTGAGCCACTCAAGCATGGAAGGAAGAAGCATCCGGGGTGTATGTCGGAAGAACGTACCACCAAAAGCTACTCACTTTTATAAGTCTCTGCAGATGAACTGAAAATAGAAAAACCCTCCCCTCCTTGATTTGCAGCTCCACCTTAGCCTTTACCAGCTTCAGGCGCTCCAGTACTACACAAGATAAATCCCACACTGTTGTGTCTATAATGTCCCCTCCTCAGGAGTGCGGGCAACGTCTCCCTGAGGCAATATAATCTTGCCCCTGAGAAGACCAAATGGCAGATGGCTCAGACCATCAAGGAGCAAGTGCTTCCAGCAGATGTATGGGGAAAGGACATGTACACCTGCAGGTATGTGCCATTTCCTGTGCAGTATACTAACATTGATAAAGCAAATGTATTTCACAGGGCCTAGCTTCCAAAGCCCTGTAGTTTCAGGTATAACCTAACTTTTAAAAATTACATATAGAAATGTTAAGCTTGCCAAAGACAGGAAACTTTCGCCAGGCTAAAGTCTCTGTTGTAGATAAAGAATTGTAACACAGCAAAATTGTGGGCTCAAGGACAGACGTCCTTGGTGCAGGTTAACCTAAAGTTGCTTTATTGTTATGTAAAAATGCTGAGGAAACTGCTGCAAGAAAACACAGTATTTGCTAAGAACAAGCTTTTGTTGGTGGATTGACTTAACCTTCTGCAAACTGCATTATGGAATGTCACTTTGTTATTTCACTGATGTCACCAGCCTCTATTGTTAAACTATACTTAGCCATAACTTCACCTATGTTCCTTTTCTGTAACTTTCTGGCCTGGAGAAGAAATACTGAGAAAGAACCCCAGTTCAAGGTTAACTTTCCAAGGAGGAATGCCTCTCTCTTGAGGCTTCCGGGAAATTAACTCCTTCGGGGCTTCTCTCACTGCTCAGAAGAAGTGGGCTTTGAGTGATCCTTTGCATCTCCGTCACCCATGTGGAGAGAGGTGATGAAGAGACTGTAACGGTTTCCAGCAAGGGGAATAGGAGGGGTTAAGCTGCCAGCCTGGGAGGTTACTGGAAGTCCAGGCTCGTGTGCAGAGGGTCATGAGGATCCAAACTTCACCAGTTTTATATACTAGTCATTGACAGGACCTACATGACTGCTTTTTTCCCTCAAAGATGTGTAGAGTACGCTCAGCAGAAGAGTGCAGGAAACTAATAGAGAAATGCTTGGAGAACACTCCAATTGCATTCCTATAACTGAGACAGGAGCGCCCATGATTCTTGATATACCATTGCTCTCCGTAGTGGAAACCACAGTCTGTTCTGCACATTAGTGTCTCAGCACAGAAACCTAACAATAGGCCATCACCAGTTTCTTTCCTGGACCCAACATTTCCCACTCCCCAGATGCTGCCAGTGCCAGTGTGTGCTTCCTGAATGAGCTTACGCAAGGCATTTTAGCCACTCGAGCATGGAAGAAAGAAGTGTCTGGGGCATATGTTGGAAGAACATACCAGCAACAGCAGTTTAGTTTCATGAGTCTCTGCAGGTGAACTACAGGTATAAGACTCGCCCAAGTGTTGGAGGTGTAGTAGTGAGAATAGCTGCCTCGCAAAGATGAAAGACTGAGTGATCAACTCAGCCAAGAGCAATTGTTCACCAGAAACAGCAGAAGACTTAAAAGACTCCCTCTGATTGCTGCGCTAGGCAATGATATAAGAGGGTCAAGGGCCACCTTTCCCCCAGCCATTTTTCACAGCCTGGGCAGTCCACAGAGTGAGGGGGAAACTGCCACACCTTCACTAAAGACCATGAAATACACATTCCACAACTGCACTTTTGCTGTATTAGTGTCATTAATCTGTAACATAACAAGTAGGAACATTTCTTCCATCAGAAAGGAGCTGACATTATTCAAAACAGTTTCATAAATAATACCTTATGTTAAATAATGTTATTATGACCTGATATAGAACATACTTCTTGGAGGAAAAAAAGAATGAAAAAAATTGGACAGTTGCTAATATAATGTGGTTTTGGGGAATTTGCTCTTAATTGGCAAATAGATCCCTAGCAGTCTATGATAGATGGGCATGTAATAAAAGTGCCTTCATTCCACAATTATATATTGTTCAAGGTCTAGGGCTCTGCCTGAAGAGCCAAGATTAATTAGATTAGTCAGTGTCCCAATTCCTCAAATTTGCATTCCTGCAAGTAACAGTGACACAGATAAAGCAAAATCCAAATACCAGCAATCAATCTTACGGATCTACAAGTGTAACTGAAGTGGATTCTGTTTAGAGAACATCACTGTTAAGCAATACAGGAATCATTAAATCATTTCAACATGAGATAATATACATATTTCACGTCAATATCAAGAATTAACCAGCAAAAAGATAAATAAGCAAACTCAGCCATCACCATTATAAAAGAGAAGTATTTGCGTTTCACCTCAAGCCAAGTATCAGGTTCCTCTCAGTGTTTACAGTCCTCAGGGTTTACAGTGAGACCAGAGTTTTCCTTTAATTCTCCTCTTGGATACACATTAGGCGGCATACAAGGTAGGCATGAATATTAAAAGGCAGACATACTGATGTCAGAGGTAGGGTCCAGGGGGCCTCAGCCCACCCCGTCCTCTTGCCAGGTTCTTGACTGGAACACAGAAAAGAATTCAAGAACAGAGTCACAGTACACGGTGAGAACAAGTTTAATAAAACAGATAAGAAATACAGGTTCCACGGAAAGAGTGCAGCATGTTCCAGAGACTGAGCAGGGCCCACACCAAGTCTAACACAAAAGTTCGTTCAGTACAGACATCAAGTCTAACACAAAAGCAAGAGAAACATACCTAAAGTTCAGCACAAAGTGCACGCTGGCTCAAGACAGTGAGCAGCCCCTTGCTGAAAGTAAGTTCAACTCAAAGTACACACACCTCAGCCAGGGAAGGGTGGGTTGCCTGCAGGCAAGTGAGCAACAGCCCCGCCTTGAGCTGGGATTCGGCTTTCACAGTTTCTCTATCTAATGAATACTCAGTGAAGGGGGTGGCTCCCAGTTCTGTAACATTGAGTCTTGCACATGCTCAGTCACCTCCTCTATCAATAGGAGCTACACAAATGACTTTTTTTCCTATGGAAGGACACTAGGAATTGGGACCAAAGCCGAATTAGAAGAAAAACAATATATTAAATACATAATTATGATCCAAAAATAAAACTGCAACGTGACCTGCAAGTGTCATTCACTCCCAGACAAACTGAAAGCACTCGATTTGACTGTGAGTTTCCTGACTTAAAAACTGAAAATTCCAGGGCCGGCCGGTGGCACACTTGGGGGAATGCGGTGCTGATAGCACCAAGGCCGCGGGTTCGGAGCCCTATACAGGGATGGCCGCTTAGCTCACTTGGGAGAGCGTGGTGCTGACAGCACCAAGTCAAGGGTTAAGATCCCATTACCGGTCATCTTTAAAAAAAAAGAAATGAAAATGCCCACGATTTTCAAAAGAAACTTATGCAAAAGACTCAGGATAGAATTGGATTGAATAACGTGATATTCAGAACGGAATTCATTTAGGAAATGAAATTCCAAACAAGGTTCAGTGTTGACTGATGACCAGTACTTCCGGGTACTCACTGTGGTAAAACAAGGAGGGTTGGGTCTATGTGTGCAGTTTTCCATTGAAAATACCAGAAAACTTTCTTCGGTTTTGGTAGATCTATGAAATATGATACAAAAACACTAAAGCTTCAACAAGTACAACGATATTAAAACGATTTAGGGTATAGTAAAGTGAAACTAGCTGGCAACGTGATTCCAGCCACTGTTGTAAAGCAAGAGGCACGAAGCCAATTAAAACAATCTTTTTTTTAAAATTTGCGCTTTGAAAATAAAAACTTTCTTACACAAACGTATGAAAAGGACCACGACCACATTTAATTTAACAAAATGGTACCAAATACACAATACTTCTGTAAAATAAAATCCCACACTGGTTTATTGGTGGCCAAGGGATGTTAAAGAGCATTTACTGTCTTAAAATATCAAGCACTGAACCAATAGATTAAGTTCTACATTTGCATATCAAGACTATCCCCAAACGTTTGCTTTCAAGTACATTTATGGAGAGAGAACATCACCAGAATTTTTAAATAAATTATTCCAAACAAGAAATTATATAAAATGAAAGACAATCAGACATTCATTTACTCTCCTATATTGAAATTTACACAAAACCTTTCAAAGGCATTTATTTATAAGGAGTCCTGGGACCAAAGCTTAATGGAATGCAATGAGGATGAACATGTAAAATTAAATGCCAAACTGGGTCCATCCTTGATTGGACAAAAGTGGCTAAGGGGCATCCACAGTGATTGTTAAAGGTCAATGACTAGCCAGACGATTCGTTTCAGAATATTCACAGCGAAAATATTTTCATCCCAAGAATATTTATGGACAAGACCAGGTCAAAATTAAACAAATTCAAATGGTTCCAATGTCAGGAAAAAAATCTTATGGCATTATATTGTAAAATAAAACAATAGGATCCCTGGGGCTTCATTCCCTTCAGGATCTTAAAGCAACAAGCTCTTGCCAACCAGACAGCTATTCGCCATATTTGTAAAATTTAACTAACACCAAACTTTTAAAGGAGTCTCCTGGTTTAATATGGTGATATTAAGTACACAAGTACGTTACATAAAACTACAAAACCGAGTTCGGTTACGACTGCCGGGCGATTCCTGGCGGTTAGTGAACAAGCTGAATGTCCATGTCCTTAATTTCACGTTGAATTGAAATGATAAGGACACTTTTTTTTCTTTTGAAGAAAACACACGAATAAGTCTGATTTTAAACTTTACCCAAACAACTTATATTAAACATGTAATTTTGTGGTTAAATGAAACACAAAACTAGCTGCAAAGACAGCTAACTGTCATCGGCTGTCATATTCCCATGCTGGGTCCCGTGGGTGATACTTCACTGTTTTTCAGATCTAAAATAACACAATTATGATCTCTAATAACAAAACTGACAAATGTTGGCACAGTGCCGAGTTTAAACAAGTAAATGGCGGGAATACCCAACCAGTGACTCGGTGAAATAAAGGCAAAACCAGGTCCCTAGAGGCCAACGGCCACTGTGTGGTCCTGGACCCACAGCAGTTCAGCCAGCGGCATCAGCCGTATCCTGACTTTTAAGTTCAAAACACCACAGAACTTCAAGATGATGAACACGGGAGGGGGTTCCAAGACCAACATTTAAACAAAATGAGCTGAAAGACTCATCCTGTTGCCTACACGAAGCACAAAGCTGCGATTGTTGGCGCTAAGGACATTCCCTGTCATCAATTCACAGGCCCTTGGGACACATCTGGTAAAAATGCTACAGCACACCATATCCCCAATTTTGATCAAAATCACAACACAAACTGCCGATTAAAATTAAAATCAATTAAACTTACACTTCCGTGATCTCAGGAGGGGGAGCGGCCATGTTCCCACGTTCCCCAAGGAAACCTTCCACGGATGCTGCAGCACACGAACCAAATTTTAAGGAGCCTGGCCACGTGGTAGAGTTTCTTGGACAGCCAGTCTATGGCCCCGCCCTCAAATACTATCATTGGAGCGTCTGATATGATTGACAGGGACATTGTCCACTCTGTCCAGGCCTACCACTAGAAGCTCTGCCCATACCTCATGGCCGGGCTACCTGATTGAAGTCAGCTTGAATTGGCTTCGCTTACTGCCAATGTCCAGATCTACTGTGTAGCCCTTTGCACATACAGAGGCTATGGTCACTCTTTCGTGTCATTTCTCATTTTGGACATCTGGCTCAGCCAGTTTATCCAGGCCCAGCTCAATTGCACCCTCCTTCAGAAAGCCTTCCATGCTTTACTCCTCTCTTTCCCCAAACATTAATTGGGTTCCTTGCTATTAGGTTGGCACATGGGGAGACATCAGAGCTGTGATGCTGCAGAATGATGTGCTCTCTGCGATTAGATAACAGTGGGCTGCGCATGGTGTGATGGACCCAAGATTTGCACTTGCAATTTTAGGAAGGCAGGGAGCCTTCAGAAACTCTGGGAAGTCCAGAGGAAGCCAACGACAAAGTAACTCATAGCAGACTGCCAAGACTGGTCCCAGGACCGAATTCAAACAACTCACCGCCACCCTTTTCAGGAATTCATTTTTTCTCCACCCTTTCTGTCTGTGAAAACATTCCCCTCTTTCAAGGCACAGGCATAAACCATGTCTTTTCTAACTCCATCCCTTGTTTCATGCTTCCACCTCCAACCCCAGGACAAGTGATTTTTTGTATTGCTGAAGGATAAAAGATAATGGGGCTTCAGAACTCAGCGGCAAAGGTCACCAGCTCCATGATTACTCAAGGCGGGACCAGGCCCTGTTTTTTTTTAAGAGGTCATCTGCTAAATGAGTTTTGTAGCTGCTCTCAATTTGTGTGTCAGCACAAACAGAGAAGTCCAGCTCACTGAGACATAATTAAATCTGAGTTTAACTCACCTGCCTGAAATTGTAGAAGAGAACATACAGTCACTGGGTCATGTTACTTAGACTACTAAGTCACTGTGAACAGTGCCCCTTGGAAAGACTCTCTAATGATAGTAATGTCCCACCCACAGGGATGATTATTTCGATGGGGGGCATGTGAGGCTCCAGTGTGTGAATACACAACAGTTCATGATGTTGCCCTACCCACCCTGGATATCAAGCCAGCAGTACCTGGGAAAGATGACCTTACAGTCCTCCAGAAAGAAGTCTCAAGAAACAGCAAAACAAAAGTGGTGAAAATCAGTTCCAAACTATGGTTTACAACGCTAAGACACCAGAGACAGACCACTGGATTCTTGCGTCGTGCTAAGAACACAGATGTAATAATCCAGCAGCCTGTCTCTGGTGTCTTAGTGTCCTAAACCATAATTTGGAACTGACCAGAAGCTAGAGAGGGAGGAATGGGAAGATGGTGGTCAAAGGGTACAAAGTTCACTTAGACAGGACAAATCAGTTTTTCAGAAATATTTCACAAAAAGTAATCAATATGTGAGGCAATGGGCATTTTAATTAGATTGGTTTAATCATCCCATGGTGTATCCATATATTAAAACACTTTGTAAATATATACAATTATTATTTGTATATTACATGAAAAAGAACACAGCCATTGTCCCTGATGAGTAACTTATTCACTAAAGTCTGGCTGCTCTTTAGAAGTTCAGAGAACGCTTATAAGTGAATTTTTCCACAATTGAGGTTTGGGGGTAAGATTTTGATAAAGATCTAGAGCTGGAGAGTTTTTGCAGGCTTTGTCCAGCAATCGCTGAAGCACATGCATCTTGGAATGTAGCAGCATGGGGAGAGAAGAGGAGGAAGACTGTGGGTGTCACTGTGAATCGCATCCCCGGGAACTGGCAATTCATTCCAAACCTGTTACTGAGGCCTACGCCTCTGACGGGCCTCTGCAGATGGACACATGGCGGAACCCTATCAGTGCCTGACAACCACACAGTTCCTATTTCTCAGTTCACCTGTTTCCTCAGTCTGTAGTCACAGGTCACTCTTCTCCCATTCATACCTCATCTAATGTCTATGGCCTTTTTAGAGAAATGATCAATTACTTATTGTCCACTATGTGCTAAGCATAGTGGTTGAGTATGTGGCCTCACGGTGTGCTGCTTGGATTTGTATCACAGCTCTTCTCCCTACCAGCTGTGTATCCTTCAGGGTTTTCGGTGTCTCTGTTTTCTCATTAGCAAATTGAGGGTACTGTCTTAGTCCGTTCAGGCTGCTATAACAAAAGAATTTATATTAGGTAATTTATAAACAACAGATTGCTCACAGTTCTGAAGGCTGGAAAGTCCAAGGTCAAGGTGCCAACAAAGTTGGTGTCTGGTGAGGGCCTGTTCCTCATAGGTGGCACCTTTTATGTGTCCTCCTGTGGCAGAAGGGTCAAACAAGCTCCCTCAAGCCTCTTTTCCAGGGGCACTGTATTAGTCTGTTTCTGTTGCTTATAACAAAATACATGGAACTGGGTAATTTACAAAGAAAATGAAATTTATCTCTTACAGCTTCTGAGACCGGGAAGTTCAAAGTCCATCTGGTGGTGGCGACAGTGACCGAGGAGTCTCACATGGCGAGATGGTGGAAGCAGAGAGAACAGAGAGAGAGAGAAAGAGAGAAAGAGAGAGAGAGAATCTCCTCCTCTTTTATAGCCCTCAGAACCATGCCCCTGACCACCATTTTTAATCCATACACTACTACACAGTCCTACAATCCAATCACCTCTTCAAGGCCCCACCTTTCAATTACCATAATAGGATTTCCCACCCTCTTCACAGTCACAGTGGAGGCTAAGTTTCTAATACATGAAACGTGGGGGACACCATTCACACTCCAGTGAGTTTGGGGAGGACATAATTCAGTCTACTACAGGCACTAATCCCATTCATGAGGGCCCCACCTAATCACCTCCCAAAGGCCCCACCTCTGAATACTGTCACATTGGGGTTTAAGTTCCAACATATGAATTTGGGGGGACACCAACATCCAGATCATAGCAGGTACCAGTAAAAACCTTGGTATTTGGCTGCTGTAGCATTAAGTAAGTTAATGGAAAGCCCTTATAATAGTGCCTGTCCCATAGGAAGCTTTCACATGAAGTTAGCTATCATTGTCATTTTAACATCCTCCTGCCTGTCTCTGGTCAAATCTAACTTCCTTCCTGGAGCCTTCCTGTGCCATTCCAGTCCACATTAATCTGATTTCTCTAATTCCTTTTCTACTTAACACTCATAGCACATAATCCACATCTTACAACACATTGTCCACTTTGCCAGTTGTTTGTTCCACAACTTTGTCGCTTTCATCTGTGCCAATTAATATATTATGTCTGGTACTAATTGTTCATGTATTTGTCTCATCTCGTAAGTTTGCTACTAGTTTCTCATTAGGCCTTTCAGTAGCATATTCTTTTCTGATATAACACAGCTCAGTATATAGGACGACGATACATGTGGGGAGTCAAGAAGTACATAAGGAGTGATTGAAATAGTACCTTGTGATGGTAGATTTCCAGAAATATCTTCCCCTGAGGAAATCACAATGTCTCTTGGACCACTGGCTGGTTTTGCCAAATCAGGCAGAATGTGCATGGCTCTTGTAGAATGGGTTGACTGCCTTTGCCTAGGCTGTCAGAAAGGATGCAGAAGGTTAACGTGTGTCTAACATAGGAGTTGATCAGATAGACAAGGAGAAAGAGAGGTGCTTTTCAGGATCATAACGGAGAAAGTGCACAGGAACAAGAGTGTGAAACAACATGATCTTCTCAGGGCAGAACACATGGTCTGGCCTATTTGGATAAGAGTGAATGATGGAAGTGGCAAGACAGAAGTGGGGAGAAGCAGCCCACAAAAGAGAAACTTTGGTTGGATGCTCTAGACGTGGAGAAACTTTGAGACTTTGAAGCTGTAAATAACAAGATGTATTTTGCATTTCAAATCTGTCATTGTCATGTCAGTGTGCAGAATGGATCAAATAGATGGTCACTGTAAAAGGAGAGGCCACCTAGTTACAAAAAGGTTGTTAAAACCCAGCTGGGTGGTAATTGATGCTCAAGTTCCTGAAAGTGCAGTGAATGAAAACATCAGCAGACACTTCAGCACACAGCATGGAGTGAATGTGCAGTGGCTCCTATGGGAAGTGTGGGAGGAAGAAGAATCAGGTGTGCTGGTACTACTGGCTGGATGCATCGTGGTCCCACCAACTGACAAAAGAGACTAAATAGCAGAACAGTTTGGGGGAGAAGAGAAGGAAAGATGAAGACTGACGTTGCAATATGTTTGAGGTGTTGACCAGCTTCTCACGTGAAGATGAACAGTAGTTGAGTGGAAATACAATCCGGAGTTGAGGGTAGAAGAAAGACCTATAGCTAAAGATCTAGAAATCCTTGAACAAGGTTTAATGTGGGAGTTGCCATGGTGCGTTGGATTTCCTGAGGAGAGAAATAGGCTGAGAAGAGAGTCAGGTCAGAATCCTAAAGAAGGCTTAGATTGTAAGGATGTGCTCATCAGCTGACAGATAGAAGGGAGACATAAAGGAGTGAGGACTACAGAAGCTAAGACTCAGCAGGACACGGTCTGATTTTCCGTGTGTGTGTCTACAACGCTGGGATTATTACAGCATCCTGGTGCTAGTGCAATCATCTCTTTGACTATATACTAGTTCAACCTAAATCTAAAGCCATCTCTGTAGCTCATTTACTTTTTTCTTAGAGATGCATATTCTACCATATCGGTCAGAGAAAGAAATGTCCCAATATGTCAACAGTGAGAAGACCTGATGAGGTGATTCATCTGCGGCCATGGGGTGGGACCCTGGTAACAGACCCCTGGCTCCTTCACCTCGTGCAAAGATTTCACTCTCATCCATGTGGTTTTCTTCCCCTCCTCCATACATCCCTGATCTCCTTAGCACTTTCTGCCTCCTTGTCCCCCAGTAGACCTCAGAACCCACTCTTGCTTTCTCTCCTCCCAGAGTGTGCCAGTCGGCCATGCCAGCTACTTTGAGTGATGCGGCCCATGGTTACATTATTCCATTTTAGGGACATGGACCCAGTCCCGTACTTCCTTCTCCATGAAACGGGTGCCTGGGATGGTCAGCACATGGGGCCCTACTGTTTTCCATCAAGATAGAGTACAATCTTCTGGAAATGGATCTTCTGGGACAAAATGTATTTTCTAGTGTTGACACTGATAGTCAAAATGTGCTCCAGAAACCAGTGACTATTTAAAATATCTTTTCAAATCTGAGGGAATGTCCATTTCCTCATCTTGTGAGTACTTGGTGTAAAATGCTTTCTTTAAATCTTAAAATCTACCAGAGAATATTTAATAGCTCCTTAATGTTGTAATGGTTAATTTTATATGCCAACTTGGCTGGGTCCTGAGGTGCCCAGATATCTGGTCAAGCATTATGATGGGTTTGTCTGTGAGGGTGTTTTTATATGAGATTAGCACTTGAATTGGTAGACTGAGTAAAGTAGATTGCCTCCCTAATGTGTGTAAGCCCCATCCAATCTATTAAAGGCCCAAATAGAACAAAACGTCTGACCCTCAGGTTTATAAGAGGGAATCTCCTCCTACCTGACTTCCTTGAACTGGTACATCAGTTGTTATCTTGCTTTCAGACTCAAAGTGAAACATCGGTTCCTTTGGGGTCTTAAGCCTGAAGGCCTTTGGTTTAGAACTATATCATCGGATCTCCTGGTTCTCAGGCCTTTAGATTCAGAATGGAGCTATAGCATAGTCTCAACCTGGGTCTTCATTTTGCTGACTGTAGTTCTTGAGACTTGTCAGCCTCCATAACTGTGTGAGCCAAGTCCTTATAATAAACACACACACACACACACAATTTTTTTTCTCTAGAGAACCAGACTAATACAAATGTTGTATTTTATGTCTCTTTGAAAATAGAAAAGTAGCTTTTAATTTGGGTCTAAAACTTTAGATGAGAGTTAGGAATACAATTACTTAATCAGAAGGCATTCACATTCTTCATTTATAAGATATTTGCAAATTTTCCTTCAAAAGGTTTTTACCTTCCTCATCCCTTTGTGAATAATATGAAAGTGCCTGTTTTCGTGCACTTTATGAATTAGTTTTTTCAGGTGCAACGAGAAATCTTATCAGGAAAAACACTCTTTTAATTTCTCTTGTCAATGTGTGTTTCAGTAAAATTTGAATGAATGTTTTCTTTAGTGTTGACTGGTCATTTGTAACTTCCTTTTCTGGATTGCCTGATAAGGTCCTTTGCCCATTTGTCATTTGAGGGTTCTGCCACCAACAAATGCACAGCACCCACAATCTGAATCTCAGGACACAAAGCCTCCTATCTCGACGAAGAAGACAAAGTGGTACAAAAGCCCTGATGTGATTAATGTGAAAGAAAACCAAACAATTTTAATTATCATTTCAGACCGTAGACTTCAGTTCTGACCCTACTAGCAGATGCCCCAATCCATGAAAAATTGTTAATATTTATTTGGGATCCTTATGCACATTTATTAATTGTTGTAATAAACTTTACTTTCATTAAATAATTCAGTAGTACAAAGAAAATTCCATATTGCATAACCTGAAAAATGTATACCACGTGAAGGGAAAAATCATAGGGTTAAAAATTAAAATAGCCCAAGACGGTCGAGTTCTTGTTTTGGGTGTCTGATGAGAAGAAGGAAAGGGCAGCTGCTAAATTCATCACTCATGTCCCTCCAGCGGAATTGAACGAAGTGTTCAATGAGGTCTGGCTACTTACTCTCCTCCGGGAAGGGGCAACACATCTATTTGCCCATTATAAAATGGATCAGTTCACACCTGTGAAAACACAAGGACATAAAGATCAGGTCTTAGTTACAAAACTTGGTGACCTGGTAATAGCACATTTTTAGGTCCAAGAAACAAAATTTCCTTAAAGTTTGGTCCCTTGCAGGAAGAAGCAAGTAACTCACAGGCAGAAGTAGATGGGGTCTGCAGTCTTGAAGAGAATCCTGTGACAGTGCTTTAAGGACCTAAGTGATAAATCATTATTCCAAAGGCTTCTGTACTGTTTCTGCTAAAACTATAGATGGGCAACAGACGATTATTGCATGTAATGAAAGTCACATGTTGAGCCTAAAAACTTCTTGAACGGCCATTGGAAATCAGAGTGGTAGTTTGCCATCACACCGCCTACATCCCAGGTGGTTGGAGTAGTGAAGATTCAGGTTTACTATTATGAAGAAGGCAATGTTCAGTTGATTCATCATACAGATTTAGCAACTGTTCCGAATGAAGTCCAAAGTGCCAGTGAGTTTATTAATATCAGAGAGCAATTAGTGAAAACTATCAAACAATATCAGACACCACATTCAAGGCTGTTCACCAGCAGCTTCCAGTTACCTGCACCCAAATCGGATGGGACAAGATACTCAGCTAAAAGACTGGCAAAGAAATGCTGAATGCTTAAAGGCCGAATGTAGGATTCTTTAATATATGGAAAGAAAAGGATTTAACGTATGGACATAACGATAAATCAGTGATTTATAAGCAAGAGTGATATTTTGCGGGGGTTTTCAAAGTTATTGCGTTTTCTAGCCTTATAGAAAACAGCATTATCTTCATTCTTTTGTGTTCTCTGCCTTGTAATTTTCTGTTCTCACTATATCTACTTGTAAATCTGTTTGTTGTTTTTTTTGTTTTTTTTTTTTTAATTCTGTGACATTTAATATTGGAGAGAAATTTATCCTGGAGTCATTCTAATGTTTAGAAAATTTTCCTAGCCATGAGGTTCCGTTACTAATATAAACAGGTAATATATTCAGTACTTTTCTACTCCTATCCTGCAAAGTACTTCTGTTATTTCAGTGTTTTTATTGATCTGCCAACACCTAAACAGGCAATGCTATAAAGTATATCTAAATGAAAGACACATTTGTCCTTTTTCCTCTGACTGCTTTGATCGTCATTTATAATATCTCAGAACTGTAGTTTTCAAAAGTTTGGATTGGAGATCTTCAGGTCTTTTGTGGGGAGAAAAGGAAGTTTTCTGGAAATGCCATTATAGCCAGTTTCTCTGGGGAAGGTGTTTTTAAATCCAGACTTAAACCACATTGTGCACATGAACGTGTTTGCTTTTATCCTTTCTCACTGTCTCCTTCTCATCTAGTACTATTGTGCTTATAGAATCTGCCATTTTAGGAGAGTTTTACCCATTCGGGTTTTTTGTTTTTTGTTTTTTGTTTTTTAATATTCAAGAGCTGTTGTCATACTGTGGGTGGATGTGGTAGAGTATAAAATTGGAGAAAAAGAAGATGTTGAAAGAATAATAGTTGTCTGTGCTTTAATACATAGTGGCAGGACTACTATAAGCAAATGAATCAAACTATGAAAATCACAAACAAAAACTTAATAAAGCAAATTAAGAGATTTCTTAACATTTAACCCTCCTTCCATTAACTGCCCATGGGGCATTCTTCTTTGAACATGATGCTGTAGATTATATATGGTAATATTTGGGGCTTTCCATTAGTGTTGTAAGGGAACCACGTCTGATGGGAGGGAGTCAATACTTCTGTGGCTAAGAAGTGCATGAAGAGGCAGATACTTTTACAGACGGCCACTCAAGTGGGGTCCAGGGACCAAGATCCACCTAAGGACTGATGAGTGAGGAGCAGGCAGGGGTGCAGCAGCAGGACTTGTCTACCGCCACTACCAGAGTTTGGAGCCCCTGCTGTCTAGGGCAGCCGGCTCCGCCTTCCCCACCTACCTCCAGGTGTCATGGACTCCACCCCTGTTCCCCGCCCTCGCCCTCTGGCGCCTTGGGAAACCACGGCTCCGCCTCCCCCTCGCTCGAATTCTGACCCCGCCTCCTCAGGACGTTAGGCCCGCCCCAGCGCTCTTCTCGGTTGCCTACTTGCCTCGGGTGAGACGCCTGCGCACTAGCGATCCCCAACCGTGTCGGTGGAGCCCGCGCAGTCGCCAGAGTACCGCTCGTGGCCACGCCCACTCCGGCCTGGGCCCGCCTCCGCGGACTTGCACTTCCGGCGACGCCTCGGTGCCGACCCTGGCGGACCCCGGAGCATCCTGGCGCAGCCTAGCTGCGCTAGAGGGGCGAGATGGAAGGTCGCGTGCAGCTGATGAAGGCCCTCCTGTCCCGGCCCCTCCGGCCCGCGGAGCGTCGGTGGAGGAACCCGATTCCCTTTCCCGAGACGTTTGACGGCGATACCGACCGGCTCCCGGAGTTCATCGTGCAGACGGGCTCCTACATGTTCGTGGACGAGAACACGTTCTCCAGCGACGCCCTGAAGGTGACGTTCCTCATTACCCGCCTCACGGGGCCGGCCCTGCAGTGGGTGATCCCCTACATCAAGAAGGAGAGCCCCCTCCTCAACGATTACCGGGGCTTCCTGGCCGAGATGAAGCGGGTCTTTGGATGGGAGGAGGACGAGGACTTCTAGGCGGGGAGACCCTCGGGCCTGGGCGGGTGCTCTGGGGAGGGTCCCCTGCGCCAGTCGCCGCCGCCGCCGCCAGGGTCGCCACAGGCGCCTTCCCGCCGCGCCTCCCTCCCCTCTTGAGTCGCCCTGATCTCCCCTGCGCTGCCGTCCCCTCCCGCGTGGTGCTTGCCTTTGTTCCAGGAATAGCTCTCCAGGCTCCCGCGGCTGCCTCTGGGCCTCGCTCTGGAGCGCGCCGCCGCCCTCTCCCCAGCACAGCCCCTCCCTCCCATGTACATTTGGACGCCGTCCTGTGCTCCAGCTGCAAGCTGGGCTCCTGTTACACACCGGACAGATCACCCACAGCTCGGCCGCGGCCAACAGCCCCCCGTCGGACAACTGCATCCATCTGCCCACAGATCTGCGCTGCCGCCGCCATCGCCATCGCCATCCACCGCATCCCACCGCAGAGTGCCGCTCTGACTGGTGTGGACTCACCTCGGAGGTATCTGAGCTGGCCACAGCCCTTGGACAGTGACTCAGACAGCTGGCCGCCCCCCTGAAGGGCCCAGCCAGCCTTTCACCTTCAGCGGGACCCATTCCTTCCGTACTCCCAGAGACCTCTTGAGTTCCTGCCAGGTGTCTGCCGGGGCCCAGGTGTGCCTGGCAGCCAAATCGAGTCACTCATTTTCTCCTGTGGACCAGGTAGTTTTTCCCAGCATCCACTTTTCTTCTGAATTTGCAGCTGTCTCTCTGATGTGTGCTTTTTGTTCAACCTGATAACCCCTGCACTCTGCCCAGCTTTTGTACACTACCTGTACAAACGTCTTTTCCTTATTTCCAATAAGTGTCAGACACTATTAAAAAAGAAATTGATTCTCAACGACTGTGACACCTTGCCCTCCCTGGCCCTGTACATGGGGTCCGTGTCCTGTTTCGAAGCTATATGCCCTGCCTGTCTATGGCTGATGTTGACTCTTGCGTTCTAAAACTGCAAAGATAGAGTCCAGTGGTGGTCCTGGGGATGGAGTCCCCACTGGTGGCCATTTAATCCCAGATGATGAATCTTTTAATCTAGTCAGCTCCTTTACGAAATGGACCTTAATCCGATTTGGGAAACTTTTTTGAAAAAGGTTTCCTTATTTTAACGTGGCTTGGAAGCACGTATTTCAAATTGTTATGATCCGTAAATCCCAGATGTTTGTTGGTGAACACGTGAACATTTTACTTAACCCATTGTTCAGGGAACCAGCAGGATGACATAGGTGCTTCAGAAAAAGCATTTGCATTCATATTGCCTTGATTGTGTAGGAAGTGGAGAAAGGAATGCAGAACTGTCATTAGTAATTTAGGTATAAATCTGTTTGATAACCTGCACAAAACATTATAACCTTTAATGAGCAAAAAAAAAAGCATCATTCCTTATTATTTGGGTTAATTTCTAAATGTATAGTGGAATAAAAAGCCTTTGGTTCCTCATCATCTTTTGGTCAAAGTTAAGTGCCCCATTAGAATAAGTGATCCCCAGTTGAGCTAATAGGACAGTGCTCTGGTGTGATGTTAAAAAGTGGTATTATGGTTCTCCTAGAAACAACCAATAGGAGATTTCTATATGCACACATATATGAGGGTACTTTGGAAAGTGTGTGGAGAATTACAATTAAAAGATAATATGGGGCCGAGCCTGTGGTGCACTTGGTAGAGTGCTGCGCTGGCAGCGTGGCGACGCTCCCGCGGCGGGTTCGGATCCTATATAGGATTGACCAGTGCACTCACTGGCTGAGTGCCGGTCACGAAAAAAAAAAAAAAAAAAAAAAAAGATAATATGAATTTTTCCATGAACTTTTTCAAGATCCTTCCTCTGTGTGTGTGTGTGTTTTATTTTATTTTATATTTTATTTATTATAAGGAATTGGCCCTCATGATTCTGGAGGCTGAGATGTCCCAAGATCTGCAGTCAGCAAGCTGGAGACCTAGGAGAGCCGATGTGTTCCAGTCTGAGTCCAAAGGCCTGGGAAGCATGTGCGCCAGTGAGTATAAGTTGCAGTCTGAGAGCCGGCCAGTAGAAGACCCGAGAAGAACTGATGTTTCAGTTTCAGTCTGAAAGCAGTAAAAGACCAGTTTCCCAGTGTAAGGCAATCCAGGCAGAAGGAATTCCATCTTATTTGTGGGGGGATCTGCCATTTTGTTCTATTCAGGCCTTCAACTGATTGGTTGAGGTCCACCCATATGAGGGAGGGCAGTCTGCTTTACTCCGCCTACCACTTAAAATGTTAATCTAAACCAAAAACACCCTCACAAACACACCCAGAACAATGATTGACCAAATATCTGGGCACCCCATGGCCCAGTTGGCACATAAAATTAACCATCTCAGTTATACAATCAACTTTTTGCTTCATTTCTAAGTTATGGTGATTATTCTAGAACATGGGATAAAGGAATAAATCACACCAGTGTTTTTCACTTTTTTTCCTCTATGTCTCCCTCTTTTCATTTGAACAGTTTTTGCCATTTATGTGCTGTGGTTTTCAGGGCCGTACATGGAGCTGAAGGTACGTTTTCTGCATTATGCATTTGATTATGCCTTTGTTCTCCCAAGTAATGAAAACATTGTTATCTTGCAACTTGGCTTATAATAGATCAAAGTCTTGTTGAAATCATAGGGAATATTTGAGTTACTTAATAAAATGAAGTTTTTATAATTTAGTGGGCTCTTAAAACAATTGAAACCCGGCTAATTATGAGGGCCAATTCAAGGTGCTGGCAGTCTGCTTTCCTGGATGGGTACAGAGAACAATGTGTTAAGGATACTCACTGTTTGGTTTTAAACATAGATTCTCCTGAAGTGGTTTGAAAGGTGTTTAGAAGCAGTTTGCATTACCCAGTAAGTCCAGTATATTCCCTGTGATCTGTGTCCACCTACATGGCTCTGGAGGTAGATAGAATGGGCAGGGACCTGCTGGGTTTCCTTTGAACAATGTTGGTAATCCCCTACCCCCTCAACAGTGCCCCTGCAGTTGTCTTCCTCCTGCCAGAATGGCTCTGTCAGGGAATTGTTCCTTGGTGTACACGGGTTCTATCATTCAAGTCCTCTTTGTGCTACAAATATCATGGGGAGGGTAGTACTTTGCAAGAATCAATCGTGAACATCTTTACAGGATTCCATAACTGAACAGAAGGAAGGGCAGGTATAAGGGAGAAAGCAGGCGTTTTTCATTACTTTGCAGTTTCAGCCCTTGCAGTTATTATTTTGTTTTCTCTCTTCCTACTTTATCTTAACCAAGAAGCCACACCTGAGAAGCAGAAGCTAACCAAGAGACTGAGAAAGGGAAGAAGAATACAAGAGGGAGTAAAGAGAAAAAGCAATTTGCTTTTTTTTTTTTGAAAAAAAATTGATTATAAATGATTTACACTGAAACACCCAGTATAAGGAATTTAGGGAAGGCCACCACCTCCTTCAGGAACTGGAGGAATTTCTGATTGTGACAAACCTTCCCTCAGTATTCCTTCCTGGGAACATACTATGTGCAGTGGCAAAAGCTTCACCATCCAACTGCAGGGCTGTAAATGCTTTTATCATGGTGATTCCTGTAGCTTGGAGGGGACAACAGCTGCAGTGAGGCAGAGATTACACTGTGGATAGTATAATTTCTTTGTTATCTGGAAGAGTATTCACCTTACAATTTTGGAGCCTATTGATAAAAATTTGACTATAATTTACAGAGGAATTTTGTTCAGGCATCTTCAAAATTCAGGTAGATTGGCAACTCTAAGGAATTTCCTTCTTCCACAAAGAAAGATTAGTTTTCCTGGGCTAATTCATTTTCCTGGGCTGCCGTACAAGGTACTACAAACTGGGTGGCTTAAACAACAGAAATTGATTGCCTCACAATTCTTGTGGCTAGAAAATCAAGTTGTCAGTAGGGTTGGTTCATTCTGAGGTCTGTGAGGGAAAAATCTGTTCTGGTCTCTCTCCTTGGCATGTAGATGGCTCATCTTCTCCCTTAATATCTCTTCATATCGTCTCCCTCTATTCCTGCCTATCTCTGTGTCAAAATTTGCCCGTTTTACAAGGACATCTGTCATTGGATCAGGACCTACCCTAATAATCTTAATTTAATGTGATTACCTTTGTAAAGACCCTATCTCCAAATAAATTCATGTTCTGAGGTACTGGGGATTAGGGCTCCAATATATCCTTTGGTGGAGTGGGGTACACAATTCAACCCATAATAGGTCTTGTGTTTGCATCAATGTCTTCAAGAGAAAAACTCTCTGGCCTGGTCTGTCCATTTATCCTCCTTTATTGTACATCCTGTGTGTCATTTCACTCTAAAATGGGTAGAAGATATGAGGGAATTCACCTCCCTTTAAATAGGAAGAAGCCCCTGGCTCCTTTAGTGCAACAGGTCTGTGGGCGGAGAGAAAGAGAGATAGAGATAGGTAGGGAGAGGGAGAGAGAAAATTATTCTCAGTGTAATTCAGTGATTTACCAGCTCCTGTGTTGGTCCCATGAGCATGTACACAACTTTTTCTTTCCTGGTCCATCCTGCACAGCTTTTCAGAAATGATGAGTCAGCGTACTACCTGCAATCCTCTCATCCTCATCAGAAGTGTCTCCCAATAAGTAGATCTATATATTGGTGTTGGGACCTGGATAATTTTTTGGAGTTATAAATTATCATATAATTTCTTATACATTCCAAAATCTTTTTATGACATTGTAATCTAGAAATGTAAGAGAGTGCTAGCAATACAGATAAATGTTTTTATAGTAACATATCAAAATTTGAGAAATTATATTGGTGGTGAATTACATTGGTGCATTCAGCCCTCTAATTTTTATTAGGTGGTATGTCTTAGTTGGTTAACATACAGTGTAATTGTAAAGGCTAATTAAGGATAATGTTTTCATAATTCATGTGTCATTTCCTTTCATCTTTTCTGCAGACCTTGATTAATTGTCTGGTTCAATCATTCATCAGTCAGTTATCATTTTTAAAATACTTCCTATGTCCCGGGCACTGTACTATGAAGTGTGGATACATCATTACAAAATTATGGTCCAACTCTTCAAGGAATTTACAGTCAATTTGGCTGTAGTGGAAAAACATATATGTGGAGTCTCAGCTTTCGATTTAAGAAGTGCTTGAGACCATGATCACCTCAGCTGTATGACATTATGCAAATTTCTTAACCTTCCTAAGACCGTATTTCTTCATATGTAAAGTGGGTAAAATAATACCTATATATTGGGGTCCTTATGAGAGTTCAATGAGAATAAAGTTCTGAACATTAAATAAATAGGACTTACTAAGATTGTAATAACATAATAATTTTTGATATGTTTTTAGAATATGATAATGACTTGGGGCTTGTATATGGTACAGTGGGAGCATAAGAGAAAGAACGTTTAAATTTGCCCTGCATGAGGCAGGGACCATCTCAATAAAGGAAGTAGCAAATGAGTTGAGGTTAGATTCCATTCTAAGAAGTCCACCTCTATCTGAGGCACAGAAGATTGACAGAGTATGGTTAGCATATAAATTTAGGAACAAGACATGGTAGGAGTTGAGATGGCCCAAGTAGAGGGCTATATCCTGAAGGGTCATGCATGTCATTCTAAGGCATATATCCTGTACTCACTGGGCAACAATGAAAAGATAGTGAATGGGTGGCTGATTTGATCAGATTTGTGTTTTGTTTGTTTATTTTAATTTATTGAATCAATTATACATATTTTGGGGGTTCAACATTGAGATATGTTGATCAAATCAATATTACTAGCATATATATTGTTACAAATCATAATTATTCTTTATGCCCCTTTTCCAATCTCTCCCCATCCCCCTCACTCTCCCCCCTCCTCCCTCTAATTACCCTAGATGTCTTCTCTCCTTCTGAAAGAATAATGGTTACTCTGATGATTTGTTGCCTAGATGATCTGTCCAATGCTGAGAGGTGTGATCAGGTCCCCCAATATTATCATAGAGCAGATGCTTCTTCTGTTACTCTGAAATGGGCTTTGTGGAGAGAGACATCCTCTTCTTTTCTTTATCTCTGCTGGTGACTCTCCTTGTGTGAATGCACTCCAGTGGCTGGCGGACCATCTGCGTGGTGCTTGTGGCGTCTAGCCCCTTTTGCGGCAACCATGGTTACTGTGGTGGCTGTGGTGGGCCACCCACATGGATGTGATGTTTTTGGCATGCTCCTTGGCGCTGGCAGTGTGCCTGGGCTGGAACTAATTTTTTGTCCTTTGCTTACTTCTGAAATGGGGGAACTTCCTGTGCGAACCAGTAGTTGAGCTGTGTTGGTTGAGCTAAATTGCTGCTTTGCTGTTGTTTCCCCAGGGAAGGTTTTTTGTGCAGCTCAGAGTTTAATGGTTGACCTTATAGGTACTTCCAGCTCTCCAGAGATCCAGTGGATCTGGGTTGTGTAGAAACTCTGATCTGGGCCTGAGTTTTTTCATCAGACTGCACCCCATGCAATTCTGCATTCCTGACCAGTCTTCTCTGAGTGGTCCTGTGCTGATTGGGGGGCGGATCGGCTGTCCTTACTGTATCCCAGTGTTCTCCCGGTGGGCCTGTCTCCTCCACTGCCTGTGCTCCAAACACTTCCCATGGGAAGGGCCCTGCACTGGTCCCTTGCGATGACTCACCAGCCTCTGAATGGCTCCATTTTTTCAGTTGTCTGGCTCCTCGCTCCTGCGTGGGTCCACGGGAACCCTATTAGTGGTCTTGCTGTCCTGGGGGCCACCAAGGCCCTCGTCTCCCCTGCAGCCACCAAGCAACTCCATCGGAAGGGCACAGCTGGGACTTCTGCCAGCTCCTGCTTTGTGCGCTCAGCAGCTCCAGCATTAAAGCTGCTGTGGCCTGAAACACTCAGAGCAGTTTTTTCTTTCTCTCATCGTGGTTTCTCCTGCCTTCACAAACTCTGTAGGTTTCCCTCCTCTTCCCCTTTGCTCCAGCATGGCTGATGTTACATTTTTATAGTTGTGAATTGGTTGATTTGTGGGAGAGAGTGAGACTGAGAACCATCTATTCCACCGTCTTGACCGGAACTCTGATTTTTTTTTTTTTTTTTTTTTTTTTTTTCGTGACCGGCACTCAGCCAGTGAGTGCACCGGTCATTCCTATATAGGATCCGAGCCTGGCCCGGAACTCTGATTTGTGAGGTTTTTTTTTTTTTTTTTTTTTTTTCTTTTTTGAAAGATGACCAGTAAGGGGATCTGAACCCATGGCCTTGGTGTTATCAGCACCACACTCTCCCAAGTGAGCCATGGGCCCACTCTTCAGATTTGTGTTCTAATGTTTACTCAGGGTATGAAATTAAAGATAGATTATGGGGAGAATGGAATGTGGGCCAAGACCAGTAATGAGGTTTTTATAAGTGATAGTTATTGAGAGATTAAAGGAAAAGAAAATGGGAAAATATAAGCAACGTTTAGATAATTAGAACTTGGTGATTAGTTGGAAAGTGGATGTTGGGGAAAGCTAGAACTCTGGGATGAGTTCAAGTTTCCGGCTTAGGCAACTGGACCATTCTTGGACCTGACATGGGCCAGCTCTCTCCAGGTTTTTAATTCCTTTGCCTGAAATATTCCTTACTTTCTCTTTGTCTTTCCATAACTTTCACTAGATTAATTCTTTTGTCTTTCTACAACTTTTACCAAATTAATGAACAGAACTGGGTCTGTTCATTTCATTCAGAAGTTATTCCTGAACCACCAAGTCTAATTTAGTAGTTCCTTCAATGGGCATCTCATATGTCCTCAAACTTTCATACAGCACCATATTGAAATATTAATTAAATTGTGGATATTCAACCCATTTTTTAAAAAAAGATTTTAAAATCAACTTTAGATTGTGGTATAATTTATGTGTAATAAAATCACTCATTTTAAGTATATACTTTAATTAAATTTGAAATAAATACAAACATATATGTGTGTGTATTGTATGTGGTGAGTGTGTTTCAGTCACCTCCTCTTCACTCCATTGGTGAGGGAGGGATTCGTGCCCTGAGGTTATAGAAATGGCCTAACACACAACTGACATTAGACAGATGAGACTGACAGAAGTTTATTAGTCACATATACTCACAGCCTGGGAGAAGAGGGCACTACACACCACAAGATTGTGTACTCAGATACAGAGTGAACAACCAAGGGTTGTGGGAGGCAGGATTTATAGTATCAAGAGTGGGGGGTACCCCTGGTTCCTCTGGGAGGATGTGATTGGCTTGTTTGAATAATTCCATGGGCTGTCAGGGAACTGAAACCTGCTACTCAGGGATAAGCAGGAACTGCACCTGGTCCCTTTGGTAAGAAGGGTTGTTTGGCTGGGCAACCTTATCTGCAGGATTAGAGTGCAGAGGAGAACTTGTGTTTAGGCCATTTGAGGCCCTCCCAGTTTCACCAGATGTCAAGGCAGCTTAAAAGACCTTAAATTTTAGGCCTTCCACCACAGTATATGTATACATACATACATAAACATGCATGTATACATATACATATAGATGTTCATGTGTGTGTAAACACCACCACAATCAACATACAGAACATTTCTATCACACCAAAATGGTCATTCCTCTTTCCAGCCAATCATGCCCCTAGCCCAAGCAATCTAGCACTATAGTTTTGCCTCTTCTAGAACTTCATATAAATGGGATTATACAGTATTTACTATTTTATGTCTGGCTTCCTTTACTCAGCATTATGTTTTTTTTTTTTTTTTTTTTTTTTTTAAAAGATGACCGATAAGGGGATCTTAACCCTTGACTTGGTGTTGTCAGCACCACACTCAGCCAGTGAGCGAACCGGCCATCCGTATATGGGATCCGAACCCGGGGCCTTGGTGTTATCAGCACCGCACTCTCCCGAGTGAGCCACGAGCCGGCCCCAGCATTATGTTTTTTATATTCATCCACGTTATAGCACGTATCAGTAGTTCATTTTTTATTATTGCTAGGTAGTATTCCAATGTATGGATATATCATATTTGGTTTATTCATTAACCTGTTCGGTAAAAATGTAGGTAGTTTGGGCTATCATGAATAAAGCTACGGTGCAAATAATTACGTAAGTTTTTATTTGGGCATACGTTTTCACACTTAGGGTGAATACTCAGGAGTGGAATTTCTGGATCGTATAGTTAATGTATATTTAACATTCCAAGAAACTGCCAAACTGTTTTCCAAAGTGGTTTTACAATTACACATTCCCATCAGCAATACATGAATGTTCCAGTTCCTTATTTTTAATGTATTTTTAATTTATTATTTTTAATTTTAGACATTCACTGTGTGTGTCTAATCTCACTATAGTTTTAATTTTTATTTTGCTGGTGAATAGTAATATTAAGTGTGTTTTTCATGTCCTTATTGTGCATTCATTTTTTTTTTTTTTTTTTTTTTGTCTTTTTCTTATTGTGCATTCATATTTCTTCTTTTATGAAGCAGTGGTTCAACTCATCTATTTTTAAATTGTGTCATTTTCCCTTTTTCTTACTGAGTTATAGTGGTTCTTTATGTATTCTGGATACCAGTCCTTTGTCATATACATGTATGTCAATTATTTTCTCTAGGTGTGAACTTTGCTTTTCAATTTTCTGAAAGTTATCTTTTGAAGAGTAATAGATTTTCATTTATTTGAAGTCCAATTTGTAATTTTTGTCTTTTATTATTTGCGATTCTCCAAAAATCAGATGCCAACATGGAATTAGACATTCAAGGGCTTTATTGGGGGAAAACACCTGTGGAGGATAAAGGAGAGAAGGAGAAGGGAAACGTGGGGAGAGCCTTCAGACCATGATGCAGGTCTGACACCTGTGAAAGGAGAGCAGCAAGGAAGGAAGAGCCTCAGTCTGTAGTTCCAATTTGAGGAAATCTCATTTAGGCTGATGGGGAATCCAGAGCAGATTGTCTGTTATTGGAGTCCTGTGTCAGACAGGAAAGCCCTGGCTCTTGTACTCCTGCTCTGCTCAGTTATTGGCTGGTAGCCCCTGAGGAGAGTGTGACCTGTGTGGCCACTGCATTGGATCCAAAAGTGCAGACACTGGAAGGTGGCTGGCTGCTCACTATTATCCTCATAGGAGGTTTTCTTAAAGAGAGATCTGAGTGACATACTTCTGTAACTTCCTCAGTTTACCCCTTGTGCAGCACAGATCTACTTCTCCTTGAAGGTTAGGGGAGCATCTACTTCATGATTTCCATGGCCTCTTTTCTGGGAGGGAAACTTAGAAGATGACGATTAGTGTAATGAACTATAGCCCCGGCTGCTGTAATTGGTCTCCAGGCTACAATTGTTACTCATCTTCTTCCTCCACTAACCATTCTAAAATCTCATCATTTTCAGGAGCCCCAGTGGCCTAATGGATAAGGCATTGGCCTCCTAAAATCTCATCATTTTCAGATATCAAGGTGATGGTTAATTTTAGGTGTAAACTTGATTGGGTTAAGGGACACCCAGATAGATGGCAAAGCATTATTTACGTTTATGTCTGTGAGGGTGTTCCTGGAAGAGACTGGCATTTGAATCAGCAGACTGAGTAAGGAAGATTCACCCTCACCCAATGTGGGTGGGCTCCATACAATTGGTTGAAGGCCCAAATAGAACAAAAAGGCAGAAGAAAGGGAAATTTGCTCTCTGTCTTCTAGTTCTGGGACACCCATCCTCTCCTGCCCTTAGATACCAGAACTCTAGGTTCTCCGGCCTTCAGACTCCACGACTTGAGCTAGTGGCCCCCTAGGTTCTCAGGCCTTTGGCCTCTGACTGAGAGTTACACCATTTGGCTCCCTTGGTTCTGAGGCCTTCGACCTTGGAATGAGCCACTCCATTGGCTTCCCTGGTTCTCCAGCTTGCAGATGGCATGTTGTAGGACTTCTCAGCCTCCATAATTGTGTGAGCCAATTCACCTAATAAATCCCCTCTCATCTATCTACCTATCTTTTTTGGTTTCCCTGGAGAATCCTGACTAATACAACCACCTTGCAGATCTTGGTGGCTTACCTGGTGATGAGACCCAAACCTTCATTCCTTAAGGGTCCGAGTCCTTGGCAACTATATTCTTCTCAGCCCAGGTTGGCTGCAAATGTGAGCAATTCACAGTTAAAATTGAGCAAGGGAGTACCAGGAGGTGCTCAAATGAATTACTTGAGTTCTACACATTTTCCTTTTTGCACCAATTGTGTAAAAGCGGCTGACCTCTTCTTGCTGATTAAGGTCAATTACCTCTGCTAGTAATTGACCCTTCTCACCTCCTGGTCCAGGGAAACAAAAAGTCCAAAGTGACCAGGTGATAACTAGCTTATAGTCCAAAGGGACACTTCCTGTGTCACCTGGTAAAACTGCACCTCCCCTGGAGGAACAGGACCTCTAACTTTGAAGATCCCTGAGTTGTCAGGATCGGGAACACAGTTTACTCCAGTGTGTCATTCAGAGTGATGGTAAAAGGGCTACTCCTGCATTCACTTCTTGTTTTTTCATTCTTGTGTTCTTCCCGTTAGTAACACAACGCTATATAGAGTTCTCTGATTTGATGTATATACTGTGTCCTGAGGGATGACACCCCCATCCTTGCAGAGTATTTCTTCTGAGATCACACTTCAGCTGTGTGTTTAGAAGGCCATTTCAACATGCTACAATTATAGGTTCTTTCTTTATAGTGTGGTAGGTGACATGACCAGTGGATACTATAGTTTCAGGAGCATTCCTACACTTCCTTCTTTGTAAAGTGTGTCCCCAGGTTAGATGCTATGCTCTGTAGACTTCCCTGGCCGTGAATCATGCATTCTCTTAAGATTCTAGGTAGTGCTAATGGCTGAGAGTATGTGGGTAGAAAAGGCAAACCCATTCTGAGAAGAGATACCTATTCCAGTGAGGGCAAACTGCTAGCCTTTCAGTATGGAAGGGGTCCAGTACAGTCAAATTGCCACTAAGTGGCCTATTGGTCTTCAAGGGAAAGTATAATATATTGGTCTGTATTGCAGGCAGGTAATAGTAACAATGCAAGGGTATGTTGCTTTGTCTTGCTTCGCCCCCCACAGATTGGTCACCCCACTTCCCCTGGGTGACGGAGACGCAAAGGATTACTCAAAGACCATCTCTTCAGAGCAGTGAGAAGCCCTGAAGTAGTTAACTTCCCTGGGACCCTCCAGTAGGACGCATCCCTTCCTTGGGAAATTAACCCCAAATTGGGGTTCTCTTCCTGCATTTATTTTCCAGACCAGGAAGTTATAGGAAGAGAACATAGGTGGGGTTATAGTTTAACAATATAGGCTGGTAACTTTCAGTGAAACAAGCCAGATGACATTCCAGTAAGGGTATCAACAAAAGCCTGATCTTAGCAAACATCCCTTCTTACAGCAATTTCTCAGTATCTTTTCCTAACAATCAGTAACTAGTCTGTCCTTGAGCCAGCTACCTTGCTGTGCCACAAATCTTTATCTTACACCAGAGACTTTATAGCCTGAGGGAAATTTCCAGTCATCTGCAAGGTCAATATTTGAAACTGCAAGGCTTTGGAAAACCAGGCCCTGTGAAGTACATATGCTTTATAGTATATTCCACAAGGGTACTTCAAAAAATTCATGGGAAAATAGAATTGAAAGGTAATACAAATCTTTCCATGAACTTTTTGAAGTACTCTCATATTGGCTTTGGTAAGTGGGAATACAAACAGTAGGGTGCATGCATAACTTTCATCTTTGCCATAATATCAGCCCCTTTCATATGTCTTCATGCCATTTCTGGGGTTACTAATGATGAATGCTAACTAATATCCATTGGCTGAATCATTTTGTCTATTTAGTTGTTCAGTGCCTCTTTCATGGTGCATGCTTTCTGGTGGACATGAACATGTGACAAAGAAATCTGTACTCTCTGTGCCAACTTCCATATCCCCACTCACATTTTCTATCCACAAAATATTTGTTTCTGGTCCTTCTGATCCTTTTCCTTCCAGGCCAGAGAGCCAGGTCATTGGTTAATGACCACAAGTCTGTATATATTCTCACCTCAGGCCACTTCTCGTTCTATACAAAGTGGATGACCAGGTGCATTGCTCACAGCTCTGCCCATCAGAAAGATTTTACTTCACTGACACTCAAGACCACATCTGAGTATAGCTGTGATGGCACTCATTTGTGGCTTAGACCCTTTTAGTGGGCCAATCTGCTGATAAACTGAACTTGGTCCTTTGCCTTCTTCAACTGGTAGTGTGGGACTTGCCCCCCTCATGTGACCAGAGGTACAAGCTGGGATAGCAGAACTGGTGCAACCATGGTGTGAACATAGAGGTCTGGGCTACCTGCTCATGCAGCTTATTGCACCTTGTGTGTTTAACTTTATGACTAGGAAGGCCTAGTGGCACCCAGCTCATACTAGATATTTGCAGATACATGGTCACTTATGGCCTCACTGGCAAACATTCTCTATCAGGGAAGAGTAACACAGTTGTTTTTCAAAAGGCATATAATTTACTGTTGCAGGCACTTCAGAATCTCAGGATCCTCCATTATGATTACCCTTTTGAGGTTTTCCATAAACTCTACATTTTAAAGAGACTCAAAATTGCCAAAACAATCCTGCAAAAGACGGACAAAGTTGCAGGACTCATACTTCATGATTTCAAAACTTACTATGAAGCTACAGTACTCAAGTCAGTGTTGAACTGACATAAGAATAGGCATATAGATACATGGAACAAAATTTAGGGGGCCTCTACCTCAGTGAAATTTCTTGGGATCCAGTGGTATGGGGCATGTTGAGATATCCCTTCTAATGTAACAGATTAATTGTACAGTCCCTCCTACAACCACCCCCCCCCCCCAAAAAAAAAAATGCCTGGTGAGCCTCCTTGGATTTTGGAAGCAACATACTCCTCTTCTGGGTGTGTTACTCTAGTTCATTTACTGAGTAACCCAAAAAGCTACTAGTTTTAAGTGGGGCCCAGAAGAGAAGAAGGCTCTGCAACAGGCCCAGGCTGCTGCGCAAGCTGCTCTGCCCCTTGGGCTGTATGATTGAACAGATCCAATGATACTTGAAGTGTCAGTGGCAGATAGGGATGCTGTTTGGAGCCACTGGCAGGACCCTATGGGCCTTTAGGATTTTGGAGCAAAGTGCTGCCATCCTCTGAAGTCAGTAACTACTCTCTTTTTGAGAAACAGCTCTTGGCCTGCTACTGGGCCTTAGTGGAGACTGAATGCTTAACCATGTTAAGCCATCAAGTTACCATGTGACCTGAGCTGCCCATGATGACCTGGGTGTTATCTGACCCACCAAGCCATGAAGCTGGACATGCTGCACAGCACTCCATTATCAAATGAAAGTGGTATGTATATATGTGATTGGCCTGAGCAGGCCCTGAAGGCACAAGTCAGAGGCATGAAAGAAGGGGCCCAATTGCCAATCATCTTCACTCCTCCTACACTACCTTCTCTCTCCCAGCCTGCATTTGTGCCCTCATGGGGAATTCCCTACAATCAGTTTACAGAGAAATGGAAGACTAGGGCCTGGTTTAAAGAGAGTTCTGTGTGCTATGCATGCACTACCCAAAAGTGGGCAGCTGCAGCACTACAGCCCCTTTCTGGGACATCCCTTAAGGACAGTGGTGAAGGGAAATCCTTCCACTGTGCAGAACTCTGAGCAGTGCACTTGGCTGTGCACTTTGCTTGGAAGGAGAAATGGCCAGATATGCAATTATGTAATGATTCATGGGTTGTGGCTAATGGTTTGGCTGGATGGTCAGGGACTTGAAAGGAACATGACTGGAAAATTGGTAACAAAGAAATTTGGGGAAGAAGTGTGTGGATAAAACTCTCTGAATGGGCAAAAAAAATGAAGATATTTGTTTCTCATGAGAATGCCTATCAAAGGATGACCTCAGCAGAGGAAGATTTTAATAAAGTAGATAGGATGTCCTGTTCTGTAGATACCAGTAAACTTCTTTCCACAGTCATCCCTGTCATCACTAGTGGGTACATGAACAAAGTGGCCATGGTGGCAGGGATGGAGGTTATGCATGGGCTCAGCAACATGGAATGCCACTCACCAAGGTTGACCTGGCTATGGCCAGCACTGACTGCCCAATCTGCCAGTAATAGAGACCAACACTGAGCCCCTGATATAGTGCCATTCTCCAGGGTGATCAATCGGCTACCTGGCGGAGTCATGGAAGAGGCAGTATTTTGTTCTTCCTGGAATAGACACTCTGGATATGAATTTGCCTTCCCTTCATGTAATGCTTCTGTCAAAACTACCATCCATAGACTTATAGAATGCTTTATACACTGTCATGGTATTCCACACAGCATTGCTTCTGATCAAGGAACTCACTTCACAGTGAATGAAGTACAGCAATGGGCCAATGCTCAGGGAATTCGCTGGTCTTGTCATGTTCCCCACCATCCTGAAGCAGCTGGCTTGATAGAACTGTAGAACAGTGGAATGGCCTTTTGAAGACTTAGTTACAGCAACAGCTAGGAGGCAATACCTTGCACGGCTGGGACAAGGTTCTCCAGAAGGCTAATATGCTCTGAATCAGCATCCAGTATATGGTGCTGTTTCTTCCATAGCCAAGATTCACAGGTCCAGGAATCAAGGGGTGGAAATGGGAGTGGTAGCACTTACTATTACCTCTAGTGACCCACTAGCAAAATGTTGGCTTCCTGTTTTCATGATTTTATGCTCTGCTGGCCTGAAGGTCTTGGTTCCAGAGGGAAGAATGCTTGCACCAAGGAGACACAATGATTCCATTGAATTCGGAGTTAAGACTGCCACCTAGCCACTTTGGGCTCCTCATGCTCTGAATCAATAGGCAAAGAAGAGAGTTACAGTGCTGGCTGGGGCAATTGATCCTGACTACCAAGGGGAAATTGGACTACAGCTCCACAGTGGAGGTAAGGAAGAGTAATATCTGGAATACCAGAGATCCCTTAGATAATTTCTTAATATTTCCATGCCCTGTAATTAAGGTCAACAACTCAATCCAGACAGGACTACTAATGCCCTTCAGGAATTAAGGTTTGGGTCATACCACTAAAGAACAGTGATTACCTGAGGTGCTTGCTGAAGGCAAAGGGAATACAGAGTGGTTAGGGGAAGAAAAATATGACCATGTGACCAATTACAGAAACAAGGACTGTAATTTTCATGAGTATTTCCGCCTTATTTTGCTGTAAATACGTTTGCATATACTTGTGTGTTTATCTTTGTTTTCTTTACTCTTATTCCCTTATCACGTAACATAAGATGTATTGACTTTATATTATATTATTTAAGCATTATTAATTTTATATCATAGTATTTAAGTTATGGGGTATCAAGGAAAAGAGTAAATATCATTCAAGGACTTTAATTCCTCTTCTGGGAAAGGGGTTAGTGCATTTTTGGTTGTACACGGCATAGTGGTATCATATTAGGCAGAATTATGACCTTATTATTGTCTTTACTTGGAGATTAAGTATGGTTTAAGGAGATGCATATTGGCATCAATTTGACAATGGGTGGACTTGTGATGATTAATTTTATATGTCAACTTGACTGTGCCAAAAGGTGCCCAAATTAAACATAATATCTGGGTGTGTCTGTGAGGATATTTCTGGATGAGATTAGTATTTGATTGGTGGACTCAGTAAAGTAGATGGCCCTCACCGATGTGGGTGGACATCATCCAGTTGGTTAAAGACCTGAACAGAACAAAAAGGTGGAGAAAGGAGGAATCCAGCACATTTTCATCCTTCCTGCCTACTTGAGCAGGACATCAGTCTTCTCCTGCCCTTAGACTGGGGTTTACTCCATAATTGCATGAGCCAATTCCTCATAATAAAGCTATCTAAACATATTTCTCTCTCTCTCACTCTGTCTCTATCTCAACACCCTATTGCTTCTCTTTCTCTGGAGAACCCTGACTGATAAGGATTGAATTGTGTCCCCCAGGTTTTATGTATTAGAAGCTTGATTCCCACTGTAACTGTTGGGAAGGTGGGAAATCCTGTTATGGTAATTGAAAGATGGGGCCCTGAAGAAGTGACTAGATTCTGAGGACTCTACCCTCGTGAATGGATTTATTCATTTTTTAATAATGGGAGTGGTTCTGGTGGCTTTAAAAGGAAAATGAATGAGGAAGTTACACTCTGTCTCTGCTCCGCCATTCTGCCATGTGAGACCCCTGTGTCACTGTCACCAACAAGGCTTTCACCAGCTGTGTTCCCTGGACTTTGTACTTCCCAGGCTCTGAAACTATGAGAAATAAATTTCATTTTCTTACAAATCATCCAGTTCCAGGTATTTGGTTATAAGCAACAGAAATGGACTAATACACTGACTAATACACACATATACACACTACACAAAGATATTTGTATTCTCCAGAAACTTCATAGCAGCTTTATTTATAAAACCCCAAGCTGGAAACAGCCCAGGTGTCCATCAACAATTGAATGGATAAACAAATTGTAGTGTATCCATACAACGGTATACCACTGGGTAATGGAAAGGAATGAACTATTGGTACACACAAAAACATGGGTCAATCACAAATATATTATGCTGAGTTGAAGATGTCTTACACAAAAGAATACATTCTGTATTCCATTCATATGACATTCTAGAAAATGCAAACAAATATACAATGACATAAAGCAGAACAGCGGTTGGGATTGGGTTTGTAGGAAATTGATTGCAATGAGGCACAAGGGTACATTTCGGGGTGATGAAAATAATCTATATCTCATGTGCTGACTGTTACCTGGATATATACATTTGTCAAAACTCATTGAACCAAACACTTAAAATGTGTGCATTTTGTAGTATTTAAATTATGCTTCAACGAAGTTGATGTTTATTTTTATTTTTTTCGAAGTTGAATTTTAGAAGTTCACTTTGGGGGCTGGCCCATGGCTCACTCGGGAGAGTGCGGTGCTGATAACACCAAGGCCACAGGTTCGGATCCCGTATAGGGATGGCCGGTTAGCTAACTGGGTGAGCGTGGTGCTGACAACACCAAGCCAAGGGTTAAGATCCCTTTACTGGTCATCTTTATAAAAATAAATAAATAAATAAATGTTCACTTTGTATAGTACCGAAGAATAGAAGGAAAAAATACAAGTGAACTGCATTTCTGACATCCATAGTTAAATATTTTCTTATATTTCCTTTCAGGCTTTTTCCTAGGAATCTGTACATTTATATTTTTATATCTAATTATGCATATTACTTACCAATTTGGGATTACCTATGTACAGTTTTATAAATTTCTTGTTTCATTTAACATTGTGTGAAGGACTTTTTTTCATCTAATTAGACTTCAAAACCATGACAAAAAGTAAAAAGCAAGATCAAATAGGTCAAGACTGATAGCACCGTATTGAGCATAAGCAAGGAAAGGTCAGGGCAACTGTTTGGAATAGATGTTTTCTCACCTAGGCTGTAAGTGCCAGGAAGGTTGTGATGCGTGGGGAGCCAAGATGCAGACTCCCCCACAATTGTCCCTAATATACATAAAGAAAAATATGATACCTGAAGCACCACAAAGTGACAGAAAATGATGGAATATTCAATAAATGATACCGAGAAAAAATGGGCTAGCTATGTTTTTCAAAATGCACTTAGATCCTTCATACTATTTATCAAAATAAATCACAGATGAATTAAAGCTTTAAATGTAAAAAAAAATGAAGAAACTAGGAAAATGCAATTGATATTATGTGACTGTATGACCTCTCTCTGCATGGTGAAGAGCTTCCTAAGCACAGAAGCAAAACAAAGAGCCAATTCTGGAGAAACAGGAGGTGAACAGAGGGCCAGGAGCCTGAGTCTGAGCTAATAACTGAAGAGCTGGTCGGAGTCAGGAGAGAGCCCCAAGTAAGGAGTAAGCAGAAAGTCAAGGACTTTTTTTTTTTTGATAAAAATCAGATCTCAAACAAGAAGAGTGAAATATGGTCACTCTTCATTAAACACATGTCTTCTAGGAGACTTTGTGTTTTATATATATACTTATATATACTTAAAACCTGGGATAATATTTTATGTTATAATCTGATTTCTTTCATGTATGTATGCTTTTTAATTGTGGTAAAATATATATAAGGTTGTCTATTTTAAACATTTTAAAACATACAATTCTATGGAATTAATTACATTCACAATGCTATTTGACCACCACCTCTATCTATTTCCAAAACTTTTTTGTAATCCTAAACATAAACCCTGTACCTATTAAGCAGTAACTCCCCATTATTCCTTCTCCTCAGTTTCTGGTAACTGAGTGATCTAGATAGGGCTGCCCCTAGGTTCAGAAAGTGTGTTTTCAGTTTGAAAAATCAGTTTTAAGGTTGAAGAAATAACACTCTGCTCTCCCACTAGAGTGGTACCTTGGAGGTTATGACCTGTTCACTACCCTGAAGCTATGGCTATTGCTAGGGAGGACCCTACTGTGACTTGCACCAAAATATTCTCTCCTTTTCAGCTGGGTAGTCATTATGATGGCATAGACTTCTCAATGCACCACAATGTCTTGGTCACTCCTGAGACAACTGCTTTCTGCTCTCCCAGAGCATGATTATTTTAATGTTCAGTCTGCCCTATGGTATCCAGTCTGAGGATGCCATCTGCTTACTGCTGTTGCCATTTGCTGTCAAAGGCTAGCAAGGACTGTTCTCTGGCTAATGTTTACACCACCTTACTTTGGAAAAGATGAATTGAAGGGCCGGCCTGTGGCTCACTAGGGAGAGTGTGGTGCTGATAACACCAAGGCCACGGGTTTGGATCCTATATAGGGATGGCCGGTTGGCTCACTTGGGAGAGCACAGTGCTGATAACACCAAGTCAAGGGTTAAGATCCCCTTACTGGTCATTTAAAAAAAAAATGGAAAAGATGAATTGGGTAAGATTATCTAGAGCACAGAAAAAAATTATGGTCAGTGCAAGGTTAAGTTTCATATGCAGGCATTTCATGAATTGATTTTTTTTGTTTGTGTTTGGCAGTTGGCTGGTAGGGAATCTGAACCCTTGACCTTGGTGTTATAATGCTGTGCTCTAACCAACTGAGCTAACTGGTCAGCCCCAGGAGTTGGGTATTTCTAATGCGTGTCCAAGTCCCAAAGGATAAGGAGGTAATACAAAATAGTATCCAGAGAAGTGGGCTAGTGTTCAACCCAAAAGGACAAATCTGTAAAGATGAGGCCTATATCCTGACACCAAACAAAAAGTCTACTGCAGCAGGTAGAGAGGCGAAGGTAAGAGCATGGTGGCTAATCACAGTTTCCACCAGATGTCTGTGTCTAGCCTAGGACTGACTCTGTTGTTCATAACTGGAGTTGGACTCAGGATATTCAGAGCATCATCATCTTTCAGGCCTGCATGACAAGGTGTTACCCACCTAATTGGCCTAATACAGATTTCATATGGATGCAGTAGGTCAGGTAGGTGAGTACATCACCTCCCTGAGGGTGGACTAAGTTTGGAGGTGCAGCTTTCAGCTGTGATAGGTGGAACGCACCACCATACCAGGGTACAGCGCCTCCTTGAGGCAATTCCATCGGCAGCACTACCTCTATCACAGGGCAGAACACCGGGTGCCAGGAAAGGTGCAGTGTGTGGAGGGGAGCCAAGAGCCACAGCAGCCCAGAAGGGGTCCATATACATAAAAGGAAACACATAACAGCTCAGCCTTCACAAATCAATAGAAGCCACTCAATGAAAGATCTGTTTTAAAATCTTCTAGTGGTTTTTTAAATGCATTTAGATGCATGAAAAATAAGATTGTAATCTATAGATGAATAAATTAAATAATAAATCGCAGATGAATTTTAAAATATAAAGGTAAAAATGAAACATGGACAAACTGCAAGATATGTCATGTTACTGTTACCCTCTCTTGCATAGCAGCAATATAAATTATTTAGCCATGTAAAAACTTGAAATTTAAAAAACAAAATTGAGCATATATCTGCTATAATATCACAAAGGGTTAATAAAGTTCGCAAATAAGGAGCTTATAAAAATCATTTGGAAAAAACTCCAACCCTGAAAAAAAGGTGTAAATATTATTGACCAGCCAACTCAGGGAAGACAGGAAACAAATGAACAACAAACATAGGAACATGGTTCAACCTTAAATAATCACAGGAAATCAAATGGAAAAAAATCATTAAAAATCCTTTCTGTCTATCAATTTAAAAGAATGGAAAAGACGAACACTGCTTGTGAGTGTGCACTGAATGGAGTTGTCTCACAGTCTACCATTGGGAGTAAAAATTCACACGTGCTTTTTGTAAAGCAATTTTCCAAAATGTATTCAGTCTTTAAATGATCATACCTTTTTAAAAATAACTCTATTTTTAAGGCTCTAACCTAAAGAAATAACCACAAAAACACATGAAGATTTATGTTTAAAAATGATGATCAAGGGGCCGGCCCGTGGCTCACTTGGGAGAGTGCAGTGCTGATAGCATCAAGGCCATGGGTTCGGATCCCTATATAGGGATGGCCGGTTAGCTCACTTGGGAGAGTGTGGTGCTGACAACACCAAGTCAAGGGTTAAGATCCCCTTACCGGTCATCTTTAAAGAAAAAAATGATGATCAAAGCATTACTTATAATAACGAATAATTTGGAAAGTCATATATCATAAAAAAAACAGAATAATTAGATTTTTTTATGGCACATTCATATTATATCGGCATTAAAATTAGTTTTTTTTTTTCAAATTCTGTACTGACATAAATTATGGTTTGATATAAAATAACTTAAAATGTTTGGATCCACAACTGTGTACAATCATAATTGTATAATTTAAGAGCTACATAAATAATTTATGAAGAAAAAAATAGGTTGGTTATCATGGGTGATATTCCTTTTCTATTTGGTATTATTCTGTATATTCCAAGATTTCTACAATGACCACACATCACATTTTTAATCAGATACCGATGAGGCCCCAAGCCCTTATTCCATTGGAAGGTGAGCAGGAGGACCTCCTTCCCCTCCCACTGAGGGGCCCACTCTGCCCTCAGCAGAGGAATGTTCCAGAGGTTCTGTATGAGAAAGGAAGGAGTGCTTAGGGCTGCTCAGGGGCCTGGGGTGGGCAACTATTTGTTGATCCCACCACAAATCAGACAATGGCTGCTCAAGGTGGGCCCAAGAGGACTTGCTCCTCAGGGGTAGGTATGGCCACAAGGAGAGAAAGAAGAGAGGTCCGCATGACTGGGACTCTCTGACTTGATCAAGCTATCTCTCTCTATCATGAAGGCAAACAGATTTCCAGGAGTTGAATTGCCCAGTTACAACTGTCTTAAAAAACAAACAAACAAACAAAAAACAGTAAGTGAAATAAAAAATAAGACTTTTTTCAAATAATTCAAATTGTTCAATTAACTTCAACAGGACTTTGCTATATTAACATATGAAAACTTCTGAATTAATGAGTTTTCATAATCTTCATTCACATATTATAGCTCTAGCTTTATGTACAGCCCAGCAAATCACAGGACACAGAATTAATGGATGGCAAGGCTTACCTGTCAAGGAAAAAAAGGTAAAGATTTACCAGTGTGACCTATATTAATCCTTCCATTTTTTTTTGAAAAATCACCCAAACATGGAAATAAGACAAAAAGGTGACTGCATGACATTTAAATATTCAGGGCAGAGAATTTTCTAATAAACCTACCTAAGAATCATCTGAGTCTATTAGGATATTTAACTTTGGCCAACAACTGATTAGGGAGACTTCTTTTTTTTTAAATACAGTACTGTAGATTTAAGAGGTTACTTTGTAGAAATACGGTAAGGAGTGATATTTTTCTGGACATCGACCAGGTTTGTACCTAAATTAACAAACGTATTAATGCATTCATTTCCCCACAGATCTTTAAATGATTTTTTGAACTAGCTCTGTCATTCTGCTGGTTTCCTGAATAATGAGTTAAATAAAACATTGACAGGTGATCACCAACAAGCTGCGTGAAAATTATGGTTTGTAACAATTTGAGACTTGTACCTTCAAGCCTCTTATTAAGCAGGTTCTCTCTACCAGGATTGCCCTGGAACCCAAGGTATCAGAACACTGAACCACTCAAAAGCCACATTGTCCCCTCTGTGCGTACATTTCCCATATTAAATTTTTTGTGCATGTGTGCCACAAAGTTTGTGTAACTTTATCTTAATTATAGGCTTCAGGTACTGGCCTCAAGCACCAAAAAGAGTTTAACTGCATCTTTTTTCTCATGCCTTTTACATTCATCTTCCTTTTATCAGTTTGTTTCTCCTTCCTTTGATATTCACTTTGGAAGTGTGGCTTCATGGTGTAGGATAGAATAGATTACTAAGAAGGAAGTGAGGAAACAAACCAAGAATATTAACTGCAGGTGGTGAAACTACAAAGTAGTTGCTATGGACTGAATATTTGTGTTTTCCCCTCCCCCCAAATTCATATGTTGAAGCCCCTAACCCACAATGTGATGGTATTTGGAGGGTAGAGCCTTTGGGAGTTAGTGAGGGTTATATGAGGTCATGAGAGTGGAGTCCCCATGGTGGGATTAGTACCCTTTATGAGAAGAGGAAGAGACTAGAGCCCTCTCTCTATGCCATGTTTGAAGATATAGCAAGGTGGCAGCCTACAAACCATGAAGAGAGCCCTCACCAGACACCAAATCTGCCAACACCATGATCTTGGACTTTCTAACTTCCACAACTCTGAGAAATAAATGTTATTTAAGCCACCTAGTCTATGGTATTTTGTTATAGCAGCCCCTGCTGTTAATAATGAAAAAGAACCTCCCTTTTCTTCTTTTAATTTACTTATTACTTATATTGTTTATTTTCTATCCCACACAGCCACCCCACATAAGCTCCAGGAGGCGAAAGATCATTATCTTCTTAACCGATGAATCCCCAGCACGAGCTCCTGGCACACAGCAGGAGTTCAATGTCTACACACAGACCCTTCCAGAGAAGACCTGACTTCCAGCAGCCCCACCCCTCATCTCATCAGAGCACTTTCTTCTGTGTGCTTTCTATTAAACAGGAAAACTGAGGGGCACCCCATGGCTCACTTGGGAGAGTGTGGTCCTGATAACACCAAGGCCACAGGTTCAGATCCCTATATAGGGATGACTGGTTAGTTCACTTGGGAGAGCGTGGTGCTGACAACACTGAGTCAAGGGTTATGATCCCTTCATCAGTCATCTTTAAAAAAAAAAAAAAAGGAAAACTGGCTTATCTGAGTCTTAACATGCAATTTTTTTTTTTTTTAGGTAAGTTAGTTTGAAATGCCTAAATACTGCAGTTCAAACAACATTTTTCAAAATGTGGGTCCGTAGGGCCGACCCCGTTGCACACTCGGGTGAGTGCAGCACTGGGAGCGCAGCAGCGCTCCGGCCGCGGGTTCGGATCCTATATAGGGATGGCCGGTGCGCTCAGCGCGGTGTGGCCGGTCACAAAAAAAGCCAAAAAAAAAAAAAAAAAAAGTGGGTCCTTAGAGGTTTTTTTCTAATTTTTAAATTTTTATTTAACTTGACTTTTTGGCAGCTGGTTTTTTGTTTGTTTTTTTTAAGATGACCGGTAAGGGGATCTCAACCCTTGGCTTGGCATTGCCAGCACCACGCTCAGCCAGTGAGCTAACCGGCCATCCCTATATAGGATCCGAACCTGTGGCCTTGGTGTTATCAGCACCGCACTTTCCTGAGTGAGCCACGGGCTGGGCCTAAAACATTTTGTTATTGAAAGACCTGGGAGAGACTAGGCTGAGAATCCCCTGGGTTAGTTTCATCTCTCCGTGGGTGCCCTGCATGCACCTCCACTGTGAGGACATGGATGCCACACCCAGGGTCTTCTGCAGTGGCCCTAGCCACCCAGGCCATTCTTTGCTTGCTCCCCTGACTCCCTCACTTCTCTTCTTATGAGTACCATTTCTTCTGTCCCTTCATGGAATCTTGCGAAGATGTTTATGATTAATTCTTGCAAACTATTCACCCTTCCCAAGACATTCTCAGTACGAAAAGGACTTGGAATGATAGAATTGGTGTAGAACAAGGAACAATTCCCTGATAGAGCCATTCTGGCAGGAGGAAGACAACTGGAGGGGCACTGTTGTTGAGGAGGTTAGGGGGTTACCAGCATGGTTCAAAGGACACCCAGCAGGTCCCTGCCCATTCCACCTACCTCTACAGCCAGGTGGACACAGATCACAGGGAATATGCTGAACCTACTCGGTAAACTTCCAAACACTTTCAAACCGCTTCAGCAGAATCTATGTTTAAAACCAAACGGTGAGTATCCTTAACACATTGTTCTTTGTACCCATCCTGGAAAGCAGACTGCCAGCTCCTTGAATTGGTCCTCATAATTAGCCTCTTTTCAATTGTTTTAAGAACCTGAGAATAATTAAAACTTCATTTTACTAAGCAATTGAAATTTTTCCTCTGACTTCAAAACTATGACCATTACATGCCAAATTGCAAGTTAATGATGGTTTCCCTATTGGAGGAACAAAAATATAATTAAGACATATTACCAGATAATGTGCCTCCAGCTCCATGTACAGCCCTACAAACTACAGCACATGAATCGTGCTATGGTTTGAATGGTTTTGTTCCCTCCAAAGTTCATGTTGAAACTTAATCCCTAAGTGTAACACTATTGGGAGGTGTGGCTTTGGGGGAGGTGTTTAGGTCATTAATGGATTGTCATTATTAAAAGGGCTTGCAGAAGTGGGTCCTCTCACTTCTACTATTCTGCCACGTGAAGACATAGGGTTAGCCCTCTCTTGCCCTTCCATCTTTGGACCTGTGAGAATTCAGCAAGAAGGCCCTCAACAAATGATCTCGGATTTACCAGCCTCTAGAACTCTAAGAGAATAAACTTGTTGTTTACAAATTACCCAGTCTGTAATATTCTGTCTTAGCAGCACAAAAGAGACTAAGACAAATAGCAAAATCTTACCTGTTCAAATGAAGAGAGAGAGACAGGAAAACAGTGAAGAAACACTGGTATGATTCATTCCTCTCTCCCACGTTCTGGAAAACCACCAAAACTTAGAAATGGGGCAGAAAGTTCCTCGCACAACCTTTTAACATCACATCAGAACATTGCTTTATAAGCCCATGTGTATCATCTGACTTAAGGTATTTAACTTTATTGACTAATAATTGGTGAGGAAGTGTAGGATTTTTTCAGTAGTATAAATCTAAGAGATTAAACTGCAGCTAAACCATAAAAAGTGAGTTTTTCTGCCCAATAGGGAACTTTATATATTGTTTTCTTGTCCTGCAAGTCATCAACCAGGTTTGTACCTAAAATAACAATCTCATTTCATTTTTCCCCAGTACCTATATAATAAAGGATGTATAAATGCTTTGTAAAAGCACCTATTTCATTTTGTTAGTTCCCTCAGTAATGGGTTACGTAAACCTTTGACAGCTGTTCACCAACAATCTGTAGAATCAATGGTTTGTAATATTTTGGGAGATGTGCTTTCAAACCACTTTTTGGAAATGAAACCTTTTCCAAGACATCCCCTAGCTGACTTCTCACATTGCCTTGGCCAAAATACGGTAAAGATCCATTTCATAAGAGGCTTGGAACAATCATAACTGATTTATGGGATTCATCGCCTGGGATTGAATGGTCAGTAGTGGAGTCTCCATCCCCAGGACTCTATCTTTGCAGTTTTACAACGCAAGAGTCAACGTCAGCCATAGACAGGCAGGGCATATAGCTTCGAAACAAGACACGGACCCCATGTACAGGGCCAGGGAGGGCAAGGTGTCATAGTCATTGAGACTCAATTTCTTTTTTAATAGTGTCTGACATTTATTGAAAATAAGGAAAAGACGTTTGTACAGGTAGTGTACAAAAGCTGGGCAGAGTGCAGGGGTTATCAGGTTGAACAAAAGGCACACAACAGATAGACAGCTGCAAATTCAGAAGAAAAGTGGATGCTGGGAAAAACTAGTTCACGGGAGAAAATGAGTGACTCGATTTGGCTGCCAGAAACACAGAGGTCTCTGGGAGTACGGAAGGAATGGGTCCCGCTGAAGGTGAAAGGCTGGCTGGGCCCTTCAGGGGGGCGGCCAGCTGTCTGAGTCACTGTCCAAGGGCTGTGGCCAGCTCAGATACCTCCGAGGTGAGTCCACACCAGTCAGAGCGGCACTCTGCGGTGGGATGCGGTGGATGGCGATGGCGATGGCGATGGCGATGGCGATGGCGGCGGCAGCGCAGATCTGTGGGCAGATGGATGCAGTTGTCCGACGGGGGGCTGTTGGCCGCGGCCGAGCTGTGGGTGATCTGTCCGGTGTGTAACAGGAGCCCAGCTTGCAGCTGGAGCACAGGACGGCGTCCAAATGTACATGGGAGGGAGGGGCTGTGCTGGGGAGAGGGCGGCGGCGCGCTCCAGAGCGAGGCCCAGAGGCAGCCGCGGGAGCCTGGAGAGCTATTCCTGGAACAAAGGCAAGCACCACGCGGGAGGGGACGGCAGCGCAGGGGAGATCAGGGCGACTCAAGAGGGGAGGGAGGCGCGGCGGGAAGGCGCCTGTGGCGACCCTGGCGGCGGTGGCGACCCTGGCGGCGGCGGCGACTGGCGCAGGGGACCCTCCCCAGAGCACCCGCCCAGGCCCGAGGGTCTCCCCGCCTAGAAGTCCTCGTCCTCCTCCCATCCAAAGACCCGCTTCATCTCGGCCAGGAAGCCCCGGTAATCGTTGAGGAGGGGGCTCTCCTTCTTGATGTAGGGGATCACCCACTGCAGGGCCGGCCCCGTGAGGCGGGTAATGAGGAACGTCACCTTCAGGGCGTCGCTGGAGAACGTGTTCTCGTCCACGAACATGTAGGAGCCCGTCTGCACGATGAACTCCGGGAGCCGGTCGGTATCGCCGTCAAACGTCTCGGGAAAGGGAATCGGGTTCCTCCACCGACGCGTCGCGGGCCGGATGGGCAAGGCCAGGAGGGCCTTTATCAGTTGCACCCGACCGTCCATCGCGCTGTGCTAGCTTCGCTGGGCTTCGCTGGACTCCGCAGGGATGCGCAGGGCTCCGCAAGGCTCCGCAGAGGTCAGTACTGAGGCGTCGCCGGAAGTGCGTACCCATGGAGGCGGGTCCAGGACCGTGGTGGGCGGGGCCATGGACGGGGCTCCGCTGCCTTCGTGGGCCCCACGGTGGTCGCTATTGCGCAGGCGTGTCACCAGGCAAATGCAGGCAAAAGAATAAACGAGGAGGCGGGCGCAACGCACTCGGGGAGGCGGGGTCGAAATCGGAGGGGCGGGGCCGCGGTTTCCGCAGGGTGGCCGCCGGCGAGGCGGGGTAGAGCAGGGGAGGGGAACAGAACCGCTGCCGGAGTGTATGGGGAGGTTGGAGTCGCTGCCCTGCGGAGTAGGGGACCCAACTTCTGGAAGTTGATGAGCCCTCCCACTGTGCCCCTCCTGGCCCCTCACTCATGAGCCCTGGTGTATTCCTTTGCGGACCCTGGGCTCTGGACACCACTTGAGTGAGGTTCTGGGAACACATTTTCCTGCTTTTTCATCAATCGTTCAGCCAGAGAAGCATTGGACCGCTGGTTACTGATGCTGTTGTCTTGCAGCATTAAGGGAAAATTCCCAAATATTAGCAAACATAATCCACAGCAGCATATTTAAAGAATGACATACCATGACCAGTTAATGTGAGAAGGGTTAAATGTTAAGAAATATCATAATTTGTTATGAAAGCTGTCTGCAATCCTCTGCCACAGTGCCTTGTTCATAGGCAGTTCACAACACTGCAGCTTGCTTCCTCATGGCCAGCAGGAGAGGAAGAGTGAGTCTGCTTTCAAGATAGAGTCATGTATAATGGAACATACTCATGGGAGTAACATCGCATCACCTTTACCATATTCTGTTGGTTAGAAGTAAATCACAGTCTCCACCCAAACTCAAAGGCATGGCCAGGAGGTTGGGAAGGTGGGGGCCACCTTAGAGTCTGCCACAGTATGCATATACCATGGTTTGGTCATCCATTTACTCTTTTTTTCTCTTACCTCAAGGTCACTGGGTATGCCCCTTGAAGGACATTTGGCATGTTTCTAGGTTTTGGTAAGTAAAAATGAATCAGCTATAAACACTCATATACAGATTTTTGTGTGAGCATGTTTTCATCTTTCTAGGGTAAACGCCTAGAAAAAAGGATTTCTGTCATGTTGTTCCTAATAAAAACTCTCATCAAACTAGAAATAGAAGGGAACTCCTAAATCTAATGAAGGGCATCTACAAAAAAACCTAAAACTGGCATCATACTTAAAGGTGAAAGACAGAATACACTTCACCCTTAGATCAAGCACAAGACAGGTATGCTCACTCTCCCCACTTCAGTGAAATATTGTACTGGAGGTTCTAGACAGTGCAATAAGTGAAAATAAAATTGGGAAAGGAAAAAGAAATAAAAGGCATCAAGACTGGACAAAAAGAAGGCAAATTTGACATTCTTAGACAACACTATGATGTATATAGAAAATAGATTCTCTAGGCTCTACAAAAAATACTAGAAGTAATAAGTGAGTTTAGCAAGGTTATAGGACACAGGTGAATATACAAAAATCAATTGTATTTCTAGTAACAAATGAGAAATTTGAATCTAAAAAAATTAAACACCATAAAAATGTAAAAAAGTTAGGACTAAATATGAAAATGATGTGAAAGATTTATATACTGAAAACTACAGAATATCCTTGATATAAATTACAGAATATCTAAGTAATAGAGAGATATATGTTCATGGGTTGTATAGTAGGATTCTCCAGAGAGACAGAACCAATAGGACATGCATATAAATATACGAGAGGGGATTTATTAGGGAAATTGGCTCACAGAATTGTGAAGGCTGAGGAGTCCCACAACAGGCCGTCTGCAAACTGGATGCCAGTAGCGTGGCTCAGTCCAAGTCTGGATGCCTCAGAACCAGGGAAGCCCATAGTGTAATTCTCAGTTTGAAGCCAAAGGCCTAAGAGCAGGGCTGCTGCTGGTGTAAGTCCTTAAACCCAAAGGCTGATGAGTCTTGAGTTCAGATGTTCATGGATAGGAGAGAAGAGTGTAACCCAGCTCCAGTGGAAATAGAGAGATTCACCTTTTCCTCCGTTTTTGTTCTCTGGGCCTCTAGCAGATTGGAGGGTGCCTGCCCGTGTTGAGGGCAGATCTTTTCCACCCAGTCCAGTCAAGCTCTTGTAATAATCTCTTCTGGAAAAATCCTCATAGACACACCCTAAAATAATGCTTTACTAGGTTTCTATGTATTCCTTAGGCTAGTCAAACATACACAAAATTAACCATCACAGTTGGATATTGTTAAGAAATCAATTCTCCCAAAAGTCATCCAATAAGGTGTAGACTAACAGGTACAAAACTGCTATCTACTGTTAAGTGAAACATTGTGTAGTATATGCATGTGTTGAAATAACACACTGTACCTCCAAAAAATAAATATAAATAAAAATTTTAAAAATAATTTTTTAAAAAAGGCTTAATTTTTTAAAAATATATAGAAAACATCCAATTGATTCTAAAATTCATATGGAAATGCAAAGTACATACAATAGCAAAAACAACTCCTAAATAGAAGAAATAAGTTGGAGGACTAATACTGTTTGATTTTAAGATTTATGATAAAGCTACAGTAATTAAGATGATGTCATATTGTCATTAAGATAGACAAATTAATGAATGGAACTGAATGTGGAATCCAGAAATAAACCCGCACACATATAGACTGCTATTTTTTGACAGAGTTGTAAAGGAAATTCAATAGAGAAAGAATAGTCCCTTCAAAAATGATACAGGAACAACTAAATATCCATTTATAAAAAAACAAATTTCGATCCATGTCTCACATCATACACAAAAATTAACTCGAAATGGTTAATAAGCCTAATGATAAAACCTAAAATCATAAAACTCCCAGAAGAAAACTAAAAAAACCTTTAAAACCTTAGATTAGGCAAAGATTTCTTAGCTATGACACCAAAATCATAATGCACGAAAGTAAAATTAGATAAATTGGACTTAAAAAGCTTGTGTTCTTCAAAAGACACTAAGAGAATGAAAAGACAAGGCACAGGCAGGCTGGGAGAAAATATTTGTAAATCACATATCTAATGAAGACTTGAATATAGGATATATATAGAACTCTCAAAACTCAACAATAAGAAAGTAAACAACCTGATTATAAATGGGGAAAATATTTGAATAGACATTTCACTAAAAAAGATAAATGTATGGCAAATAAGCACATAAAAAGTTGTTCAACAGGGCCGGCCCGTGGCTCACTCGGGAGAGTGCGGTGCTGATAACACCGAGGCCCCGGGTTCGGATCCCATATACGGATGGCCGGTTTGCTCACCGGCTGAGCGTGGTGCTGACAACACCAAGTCAAGGGTTAAGATCCCCTTACTGGTCATCTTTAAAAAAAAAAAAAAAAAGTTGTTCAACATAATTGATAATGAGGAAATTGCAAATTAAAACTACAATGAGCTACCACTTCACACCTATCAGAATGGCTAAAGTAAAAAAGAGAAAACGAGCCAAAAAACCCAGAACAAAAGAAAACCCGACATTACTAAATGTTATTGAATTTGTGGAGCAACTTCATATATTGCTGGTGGAAATACAGAACGTTACAGCCACTTCGGAAAGCATTTTTAGCACCTTCTAAGCTTCTTTCATGCTGTGACAAGGTAGATTGATTTAGCTTATGCCATTTTTACTTCTGAAAAGTGTTTTTGTTTGAAACCCCCCCCAAAACCTGTACTGAAAATTGGAGGTTAAAAATTGTCCTGTACTTAGAAAAATTTTAAATTCTGCCTGCCTTTGCTGTTTCCCACCTATGCTGTTCCTGGCTGATAAAACCAAGAGCTGTATATCCGGATGCATCCAGACACCCTAGGAAGGAAACTGCCCTGGGGAAGTTTTTGCTGTCCCTAAGTGATTAACTGGCTTATTTTGGCTTCTGTAACCAGCTTGCATTAGGCCTCGCCAAAGCCCCTCCCTCCTCACACCAGGAGGGAATGTGTATGACTATATGATAACTTTGACTGTGTGACTATATAATTTTTTACTTTTGCCTGTGTGACTGTGTGCCTTTAAAAGACCCCTTAAACTTAGACACGGGGCTGTTCTCTTACCAGAATATCTGGAAAGACAGTCGCTGGCCAGCTAATAAAGACCCACTTTTTAAATTCTCAATTGGATGTTCTGGTCCCTTTTCCACGCGACAGCCTCACAACAATGCAACTTTACAGACTATAATTTCCCCAACCCTGAGATAATCACTATTCTGAATTCCATAAGCATTTAAGTTTTGCCTATTCTTGACATTGATACAAGGTGGAATCATAAAGTATATACTATTTTGTGCCTCATATCTTATACTCAATGTAATATATGTAACATTCATCCATGTTGTGTCTACTTCTGCAGAATTTCATTGTATGAATATGCCATAATTCATTTATCCAATTGCCTAATCTAGCAATGTAGTACAGGGATGATACATAGTGATTAAATGAAGTTTATGCCAGGAACGCAAAGTTGTTTTATCAACCAAAAACCAAGCATAATTTTCTATACTAACTGAGAAGAAAAATGTAGTAGACAGAATAACAATTCCCCAAAGATGTCTGAGTCTTAATCCCCAGAATTTGAGAATATAAAGCAAGAGGGAATTAAGGTTGCAGATGGAACTGAAGTTGATAATCAGTTGAATTTAAAATAGGGAGAGTATCCTGGATTATCTAATCACATGATACCTTCTAAAAGTGGGAGAGAGAGGCAGGCTAGGTTAGAGAGATGCCACATGAGAAAGACTCCACCCACCATTGCTGACATTGGAGATGGAAGGAGACCATGAGTCAATAAATCTGGAAGCCTCTAGAAGCTGGGAATGGCTCTCATTTTACAGAGCAAGAAAATGGTAACTCGGTCCTACAACCTCAAAGAAATTAATTCTGCCGATAGCCAGAATGAACAGGAAAGAGACTATCCCCTAGAGTCTCTAGAAAAGAACATAGTCTCCCAATACCATGATTTTGGTTTGGTAATACCCAGACCTAATTTCTGACATACGGAACCATAAGACGTTAAATTTGTGTGGTTTTGAACCACTAAATTTGTGGTAATTTGTTAATACAGCAATAGGAAGCAAATACAAAGAGAAGATCCATATGACCATCACAGTAGAGACAGAAAATGCATTTGACTTATTTCACTTCCCACTCTAAAGAAACAGATAAAATTCATGGAGGGCATCTTGAAATTTTTATAGGCAAGATATTTCATATTTACTTGCCTTGGTAGGACTCTTTTACTGAATAGTTTGTATGGATGCAGGCAGAAGTGCTTGCTACCCTGTTCCTCAGGGCTTATAGCCCAGCCAACCCAATTGTATTCAAAGTTATCTATGGCAACCAAATGATCAAGGTACACATCATCAGTAATAAAATATACTGACATCATGAAAACGTCGGTATGATACACTAAGACACAGTATCTCTTCTGTGGTATGCTTGGCAAACATAACACATTCTAATTATGAGAAAGCATCAGATAAAAGCAAATTGAAGGTCATTTTACAAAATGATCAATAATATTCTAAAGTGTCAAGGCCGAGGGTCTGCGAAGGAACAAAGAAGGGCAGATAGTGCTCGACGGGGAATAGATACACGAGGCACTCCAGAGCACTTGTACACTCTACCATCCAAGCAGAGAGAGATCCCACCTCACCACAATCCTAGCCTGCGGAAACCCCCTTGGAAAACCTTGACCACGCCCCTCTGACTCCGACCACGCCTTCTCGAGGGCGTCAGGCCCGCCCCCGGGTTCTCCTCCTCTGCGTGCGCGAGTGACGAACCTGCGAACTGGCTAACCCGGGCCTTGTGGGCGGAGCCCACTCAGGAACCATGACTCTGCCCATGGCTCCGCCCATATCCCGCCTGGAGCCTGGGCCCGCCTCCGCGGGCATGCACTTCCGGTGACACCTCGGTGCCGACCCTGGCGGACCCCGGAGCATCCTGGCGCAGCCTAGCTGAGCTAGAGGGGCGAGATGGAAGGTCGCGTGCAGCTGATGAAGGCCCTCCTGTCCCGGCCCCTCCGGCCCGCGGCGCGTCGGTGGAGGAACCCCATTCCCTTTCCCGAGACGTTTGACGGCGATACCGACCGGCTCCCGGAGTTCATCGTGCAGACGGGCTCCTACATGTTCGTGGACGAGAACACGTTCTCCAGCGACGCCCTGAAGGTGACGTTCCTCATTACCCGCCTCACGGGGCCGGCCCTGCAGTGGGTGATCCCCTACATCAAGAAGGAGAGCCCCCTCCTCAACGATTACCGGGGCTTCCTGGCCGAGATGAAGCGGGTCTTTGGATGGGAGGAGGACGAGGACTTCTAGGCGGGGAGACCCTCGGGCCTGGGCGGGTGCTCTGGGGAGGGTCCCCTGCGCCAGTCGCCGCCGCCGCCAGGGTCGCCACAGGCGCCTTCCCGCCGCGCCTCCCTCCCCTCTTGAGTCGCCCTGATCTCCCCTGCGCTGCCGTCCCCTCCCGCGTGGTGCTTGCCTTTGTTCCAGGAATAGCTCTCCAGGCTCCCGCGGCTGCCTCTGGGCCTCGCTCTGGAGCGCGCCGCCGCCCTCTCCCCAGCACAGCCCCTCCCTCCCATGTACATTTGGACGCCGTCCTGTGCTCCAGCTGCAAGCTGGGCTCCTGTTACACGCCGGACAGATCACCCACAGCTCGGCCGCGGCCAACAGCCCCCCGTCGGACAACTGCATCCATCTGCCCACAGATCTGCGCTGCCGCCGCCATCGCCATCGCCATCGCCATCCACCGCATCCCACCGCAGAGTGCCGCTCTGACTGGTGTGGACTCACCTCGGAGGTATCTGAGCTGGCCACAGCCCTTGGACAGTGACTCAGACAGCTGGCCGCCCCCCTGAAGGGCCCAGCCAGCCTTTCACCTTCAGCGGGACCCATTCCTTCCGTACTCCCAGAGACCTCTTGAGTTCCTGCCAGGTGTCTGCCGGGGCCCAGGTGTGCCTGGCAGCCAAATCGAGTCACTCATTTTCTCCTGTGGACCAGGTAGATTTTCCCAGCATCCACTTTTCTTCTGAATTTGCAGCTGTCTCTCTGATGTGTGCCTTTTGTTCAACACGATAACCCCTGCACTCTGCCCAGCTTTTGTACACTACCTGTACAAACGTCTTTTCCTTATTTCCAATAAATGTCAGACACTATTAAAAAAGAAATAGAGTCTCAACGACTGTGACACCTTGCCCTCCCTGGCCCTGTACATGGGGTCCGTGTCTTGTTTCGAAGCTATATGCCCTGCCTGTCTATGGCTGACGTTGACTCTTGCATTCTAAAACTGCAAAGGTAGAGTCCTGTGGTGGTCCTGGGGATGAAGTCCCCACTGGTGGCCATTTAATCCCAGATGATGAATCTTCTAAACCAGTCAGCTCCTTTACGAAATGGACCTTAATCCGATTTTGGCCAAGGCTATAGGAAGAGATGTAAGAAAGTTTTAAGAAATAGTATCTTTATTTTTAAAAAGTAGATTGAAAGCACGTATCTTAAATCGTTATGAAGCATACAGCCCACACATTAGTTAGTGAACATCTGTCAAAGTTTTATTGAATGAGTTGTAAGGAATCATAAAAATTGCAGAAGTGCTTTTTAAAAAGCATTTATGTTTATAGATACTTGAATATGTAGGTAATAGGGAAAGGAATGAAGAACAGTGATTATTCACTTAGGTACATACCTGGTTGATGACCTGTAGGAGAATAAAATTATAACTTTCCCTAATGGGCAGAATGAAAAGCATTACGTCTTACTGTTTCTGTAGGCTAACCTCTTAAATGTACAGAGCTGTAATAAGCCTCTTCTCTATCAATTTTTCTTGGTTAAATTTAAATATCCCAAGAGACTCATATGATCTTAAGATGGTCTCATAGGACAGCATTTTGTTGTGATGTTGAAAGGTCATGCATCCGGCTCTATGCCTTATTTTTAATTTGTCTGATTTTCCCAGAACATTCAAAGCAGTGGGGAGGGGCTGGGCTTAGTTCATGGATGGACTGGCTTGATATGTGAGTGGAAAACAAAAATGGATTGTTATTACACTACAAACAGGACTATTGCCTACAAACCCAATCCTTAGGCTTCGCTGCTCTCTGCCTCCAGGAGATGAGACCCTTTTGCTTTCAACTTTACCTTAAATTGGTGGTTAATCACCCTTAGCCTTTCATTGTCTTTCTACGGTTCATCCATCGATAGCCACTAGTAACAACCGTTCAATTGTATAATCTTTATAATTATTACTTCCTCTGAACCTCTGAACTTCTTGACATATTACACCTGCCAGTAAATTTCCTTCCATTGGTTTCCCATCTCAGTTCACCACTGGTGAAAATTTTGACAATTGCACCACTACCATGTAAAAGCGGTTGTCAGTACTTCCTTTGCCTTCAGTAGTTCTCGTTTCTAGCCAGTTGGCAGGTAATCATGCTCCAAAATTCTATTTCATAATCTGCTTCCTAGGGCCACTCCTAGCACCAAATATTAAACTTTAAGTTCTCTCCGAAGCAGACTGTCATGAACAACACTTGTAATGAACTGAGGGAAGCAGGATGGAGCAGAGGGAGAATTTGAAGAAACATGCAGTTACAATAGAGGCCTCACCCGATTGCACAGGGATATCTAAAGCTGAGATGGCCATTCATAAATGTTCTGAATTGAGGAAAGAAGGCCAGGCCTCTATACCTCCACATTGACTACTCATTGGATGTGGACCTGGAGGAGGTGATGTACCCCTTATACTGATAGCAATTCCTGGAGAGTGATTCAGCTGTGACTATCAGAAGCCTACACACCCAGCACCTGGGGGAATAAGTGCCTCAGTCCTAAAGGTGGGATCTGGGCAGCACATTATAGCATCCAATTCACCCAGCAATAGAAAGATGGAATCAACACCATGAAATATAATTCAGCATTATAGACCTATGCTAGCTGTTTGGAGAAATTTTTACAAGGTTTTGTTAAAAAACACAATGTGATACACAATGGAATACTACTCAGCCATAAAAAAGAATGAAATTCTGCCATTTGCAGCAACATGAATGAGTCTGGAGAAAATTATATTAAGTGAAACAAGCCAGACAAACAGAAATGCCGCATGTTCTCACTCATAACTGGCCGCAAGGAGGGGAGGGAGGGAAGAAGAAAGGAGTGAAGGAAAGAAAGAAAAAAACCACAACAATAAATTGAACTTTCAGAAGGAGAGAACAAACCTAAGGATACTAGAGATGGGGAAGAGGGAGGGAGGGGGTTTGGAAAGTGATAGGTCGGGCAAAGGACATAAAGAAATATTGGGGCCAGCCCGTGTGCAGTGCTGATAACACCAAGGCCACAGGTTCAGATCCCTATATAGGGATGGCTGGTTCACTCACTGGGTGAGCGTGGTGCTGACAACACCAAGTCAAGGGTTAGAATCCCCTTACCGGTCATCTTTTTAAAAAAAAAAGATATATCATGATATGTAAGAATGAATATGCTAATAATACATTTAAAAATTTTTTAAAAAAGAAACACGATGTGCGGAAAACCACATAATGTGGCTGAGTTTTGTTAAATAGATATTAACCCAAAAAGGCCTACAAAGAAATACATTCACACACAGACATGATAAGCTAAGAAGAAAAACATAGAAATGTACATACTAGGGTGTTAGTATAAGTCACAAGAGGTGAAGAGATGTTAATGCCAGAGATAGAGTAGGGCCTTTGGGGAGGGGGATGCCCATAAAAAAGGAAAGAAAAAGGCTGCTATAAAAGGCAGGGGAGAGGGAGGCGGGATTAATACATGACTTTGAAAAACTATAGAAATTTGTGAGAAGTATATAATCCCACCAAGAAACAGATGGTGCACACAAATGAGGTAAATGAGGGGACCTGAAGGAAGAGACTATGTATGAGGGTATGGGTAGGGTTAAGAGAAATTGTGATAGATTGAATAACTGTTCTGCAAATATTCCCTCTCCACTCCCCCTCACCTCCTGGGGTAGAGTGTACTACCTTGCTCCACTGACTCCAGTCTTGGTTATCACCTGCTTTTGTCAAGGGAACATGAGCAGGCATGATGTGAATAGAGGATTTAAATATGCTTGCATGGTTTTGCTTGTCTTCTTGCTCTCCTCTGATTGCCATGAGAAGAGCATGCCCCCAGTAGTTGCTGGTTCTTCAGCTCGGGGCCACACAGTGATTCCACATGATGCAGATCTGAACATAATCTGCATCCTAGAGTCAAGCCCACCCTAGCTGCATCCTGAAACATATGACCCATAGCACATGAACAAGGAGAGCAAATGACTTATAAATATTGGGGAAATTTCGTATACATTATTATTGTAGCAATAGTTGACTAACACTTACATCAACGAGGGATTTTGAATTATCCTGGGGCTGGCAACTGTGGGGATCTGTTACCTCCCACCAAGGTAAGAGCATGGAGTGGTTACAGGAACATAACTATATAGAAGAGAATTTCTGGGCAGAACTTGTGGCCTTTGATAGAGGAACTCAGCCACAGTCACCTCTCAATCTGGAAGAGATGGAGCTCTCCCACTGGCCAAATTCAACCAGAAGCTGGAGGGCAAGGGAGCCTTTATGCGGCCCATAAAGGTCAGCCTGTGGGCACAGTGCAGGGTGGAGGAAGGAGGAGAGTGGATCTGGAAGAGCAAATGGAAGATATCTAACAGATATATGAACAAACAATTCCAAGTGAGGAACATTAGAAGAGATGCACAATCACATATTAATCAGGGAGATTTTAAATAGAACAAAACTGAGATCAAAACCATTAGATTGGCAAAAGTATAATTCATGACAATATCAAGTGTTGAAGGGATATGGGGAAATGAGATTCTCATATACTGCTTATGACAGTGTAGATTAGTACAACTAAATCAGAGATGAATATGTCAATGCCATATAAAGTTTAAGACAAACACACCCCTATAATCAAGCAATTCCAACAAGCATGTTGACTGCAGCATTTTTTATAAAAATGTATGTATGACTAGTACCTCTGCTAAGCTGTATATCTTTGTCTAAATTAATAAAAGTTTGGGGAAAGCAGCCCCATAGGTGCACAGCTTGGCAAGCAGTAGTACTTTTGTGCTTTAAAAAAAAAAAAAGCATCGCTTATTAAGAGTGGATATAGCCCCATTGGTTGACTTGCTGGGCTAGGTGAGGGCTAGATTGTGGCCTCAGTCACTAACTTGGTAGGGGGCTGTGGATCTTGGAAAGAAACTGAGGCATGGCTTAAGCAACAATGAGTTTATTTAAGCCAATATGAGTAAGTGCATCCTGGGAAACAACTCTAAGTTACTTTGGGAAGTGTTCTGAGTAACAGAGTTTCAGTATTTTTATAATCACAAAACAGGGAGGCAAAAGGAGAAGAGGAGGGATAACCCCTTTAATCAGGCTTTTCACTGATTGTCTAGCATGACACGAGTTAGTGATTGGTTAATGGTTACATCTTGCTGTTTAAACAATTGCTAAATCCATAAGGGTCACATTGTCCATTTCAACATTCTTTAGGTTAGTTTACAGTTCTATGAGCTGATACCATGTTTGGATTCTAGGCCTAAAGTAAACTGTTTACCAATGTTCAAAGACATGGGAGACGTGACTACCAACACCTCATCTCCCAGTGCCTTGGGAATTTAGCTGACCTCAGTTACTGATGCTAGAGAAATTTTCAATTTATCAGAGCACTTCAGATCATAAGCAGCAGTCCTGTTTGTAGTAGAAAATATTAGACAACATAAATGTTATCAGTAGGAAAATGCATATACAGTCATGCATTGCTTAATTACGGGGCTATGTTCTGAGAAATGCATCGTTAAGCGATTTCGTCATTGTGTGAACATCATAGGGTGCACTTACATAAACCTAGATGGTAAAACCCACTAGACACCTACGCTATATGGTATAGCCTATTGCTCCGACCACCATTGCATGTGTGGTTCATCATTGACTGAAACGTCATTATGCAATGCATAACTGTATGTGTGTATATATAATAAACACAACACACACACATATACACATAAGGGTACATCAAAAAGTTCATGGAAAACATAATTAAAAGATAATATGAATCTTTCCATGAACTTTTTGAAGATCCCTCATATAGATGCAGAAAGTCCATAAATGGTTCCCTTGGGGGAGGGGAAAACGGGGAGGTGCAAGGTTTCTTCTTGGGATGATGGAAATGTTCTAAAATTAGATAGTGGTAATGGTTGTACAACTCTGAAAACATACTGAAAACCACCAACTTGTATACCCTTGTACTTTAAAGGGGTGATATTATGGTATGTGAATCGTATCTCAATAAAGCTGCTATAAAAATTACTTATATTCCTATTTACTAACAACAAAATCATGGAAATAAAATTTAACAAAACAATAACGTTTATGATAGTGTTATAAATTATCAAATACCGAAAAATAAATCTATAAAATAGTTGCAATACTTTAACACTGAAAACTACAAAATATTACTGAGGTAAATTAAACTAAATAAATGACAGGATATAAGATGTTAATGAATTAGAAAACTCAAAATTGTTATAATATATATTCTCCCCGAATTTATTTTTAGATTAATGCAATCCCAATCAAAATCAAGCAGGTTGTAAAAGAAAACACAGGAGGATATCTTCACGATATTGGGTTAGGCAAAGATTTCTTAAACAAGAGGCAATAAGCACTAACCATAAGAGAAATTGATAAGTGACTTTAAAATTTATATGGAAAGGCAAAGGATTTATAACAGCCAAGGCAATATTGAAGAAGTACAAAGCTGGATGACTTACATTACCATATATCAAGGCTTACTGTAAAGTAACAAAAATTAAGGCATATGGTATTGGTGCAAGGATAGACAGCCAAATGGAATAGAATAAACAGTCCAGAAAGAAATTCACACTTATATGGTGACTTGATTTATAACAAAGGAATCACCTCAATTCATTGGGGGAAAGAACAGTCTTTTCATAAATGTTATTGGATCAATTAACTATCCATATTGAAAACTGAACATTGGCCCCTACTTCTCAGAATACACAAAAATTAAATCAGTATGAATTACAGACAAATTTGAAAGTTAAAACAATTAAGATATTAGACAAAAATAGGAGAGCATCTTTATGATATTAGATTTCTTAAACATGACACAAAAAACACTAATCATAAATCTGCCCTCCCTATAGAAAATATTTATTAAGACAGTCATAGAATTAACCCTGCTTCCTGACAGCATTCAATCCAGAGCAAAGATTCACCTCCTTGGGCCGTATTATGATTCCTAATATTTTGTTGAGTATTTTTGCATCTCGGTTCATCAAAGATATTGGCCTGTAATTTTCTTTTTTGTTGTGTCTTTATCTGGTTTGGTATCAGAGTTATGTTGACATCATAGAATGTGTTTGGGAGAGTAGCTTCTGTTTAGAATATTTGAGAAGAACTGTTTTTTAAAACAATTATAAAATAATTTGATAGAATTCAGCTGTAAAGCAATCCGGAAGATTGCTAATTCCCACTTCAATCTGCTTGCTTGTTATTGGTCTGTTCAGGTTTTCTATCTCTTCTTGGTTCAGTCTGGGTAGTTTGTATGTGTCTAGAAACTTATCCATATCTTCCAGATTTTCATATTTGTCATCATACGATTGTTTATAATTTTCTCTAATGATTCTTTGTATTTCTGTGGTGTTGGTTGTAATGTTTCCTTTTTCATTTCTGATTTTTGTTATTTGGATCTTCTCTTTTCTTTTTTTGATAACCAAGCTAATGCTTTGTCTATTTTATTTATCTTCTCAAAAAACTAACTTTTGTTGATCTTTTCTATTGTTTTATGGGTCTCTATTTCATTTATTTCTGCTCTGATCTTAATTATTTCTTTCTGTCTACTACATTTTGGTTAGGAATGTTGTTGTTTTCAAGTTCTTTGAGGAATAGTGTTAGGTTGTTTATTTGAAGTCTTTCTGTTCTTTTGATGCAAGCATTTATTGCAATAAATTTCCCTCTTAGTATTGCTTTTGCAGTATCCCACAGGTTTTGGTATGATGTATCTTAACTTTCGTTAGTTTCTAGAAATTTTTTGATTTCTTGTTTAATTTCTTCTTGGACCGATAGGTCATTCAGGAGCCTATTATTTAGTTTCCATGTATTTGTATAGTTTCCAGAGTTTTGCTTATTATTAATTTCCAGTTTTAGTCCATTGTGGTCTGAAAAGATACTTGGAATGATTTCAATTTTTAAAAATTTTCTGAGACTAGATTTGTGACCTAATATGTGGTCTATCCTGGAGAATGTTCCATGAACTGATGAGTAGAAAGTATATTCTTTAGTTGTTGGGTTAAATGTTCTGTATATATCTGCCAGGTCCAGTTGGTCTAAGGTGTAGATTAAATCCTGTGCCTCTTTGTTGACTTGTTGCCTGGAAGATCTGTCCCATACTGAGAGAGGGGTGTTCAGATCATCCACTCTTAATGTATTAGGTCCTATTTCTTTCTGTAGGTCTAAGAGTATTTGCTTTACATATCTGGGTGCTCCAGTATTGGGTGCATACATTTTTATGATTGTTATGTCTTCAGCTGGATAGATTCCTTCATCTTTATATTGTACCCTCTTTGTCTCTTTTTATGTTTTTTTGGTTTAAAATCTATTTTGTCTGATATAAGAATAGCTACTCCTGCTCGTTTCTGGTTTCCATTTGCATGGTATATCTTTTTCCATCCCTTCACTTTATTTAGTCTATGTGGGTCTCTACAGGTGAGGTGGGTCTCTTGAAGACAGCATATACTTGGGTCTAGCTTTTTAATCCAATCAGGCAGTCTGTGTCTTTTGAATGAGCAGTTTAGTCCATTCACATTTAGGGTAGTTATTGAGAAGTGTTGTTTAATTCCTGTCATTTAATTGCTTCTTGCTTAGATGGTTTAAATATCTTTTGATCATTATTTCCCCTTTTATTTCTCTTCTTCAATGTTACTTGAAAATTTAAGGTGGGATGATTTAGCTTCTTTCTCTTTCTCGCTGGCATTTTTGTTGTAATGGTGGGTTTTTCTCTTTCTTGTGTATTTGTGACAGTGGTCATCATTATTCAGATTCCAGATGAAGGACTCCCTTGAGAATTTCTTGCAGGGCTGGTCGTGTGCTGGTGAACTCCCACAAGTTTTGTTTGTCTGGGAAATACAGTATTTCTCTCTCATTTCTGAAGGAGAGGATTGCTGGTAAAGAATTCTTGGCTGGCAATTTTTTTCTTTTAGTATATTGAATATATCATTCCACTTTCTTCTGGCCTGTAAGGTTTTGGTTGAGAAGTCTGCTGTTCGTCATGGGGGTTCCCCTATAAGTGACCTGACACTTTTCTCTTGCTGCTTTTAGAATTCTCTCTTTATCTTTAAGCTTTGTGAGTTTAACTATAATGTGTCTTGGGGAGGATCTTTTTGGATTGAATCTGTTTGTGGATCTTTGAGCTTCTTGGATCTGAAGGTCTGTATCTCACCCTACACCTATGAAATTTTCTGTTACTATTTCCTTGAATAGGTTTTCAATACCTTTTCTTTTCTCCTCCCCTTCTGGAATACACACAATTCAGATGTTAGAGTGCCTGAGGTTGTCTGCTATCTCTCTTAGATTCTCCTCATTGTTTTTAATTCTTTTTTCCTTTTTTTTTTGTCTGCCTGAGTGATTTAAAAAAGACCATCTTCAAGCTTTGAAATTCTTTCTTCTGCTTGCTCTACCCTGCTGGTCAAGCTCTCAGTTGTGTTTTTTATTTCATTTAGTGAATCTTTCATTTTTAGAAGTTCTGCTACACTCTTTTTTAAGGTATTAATCTCTTTGTGGATTTCCTCCTTCATATTCTGGATATTTTTTCTTGTTTCATTGTGTTCTCTAATTGAGTCTTCCTTTATTTCTTCAAGTTTTCTTAAGATCATTGCTTGGAATTCTTTTTCAGACATTTCAAGGATTCCCTGTTCCATGGAGTCTGACATTGGAGCATTACTGTATTCTTTCAGTGGTGTCATCTCTTCTCGTTTATTTGTAGTTCCAGTATTTTTTCATTGATGTTTGGTCATTTGGTAGAGGGTTTGCTTCTTCTGTTACACTGAGGTTGGCTGTGGAGTAGCCCTGGTTGCTACTGTGGTGGCGAATTGTCTTTGCTTGACAGTAGGTGTGGTGGTGGTTATGTTAAACTACCTTAGGTCCTGTTCCAGAATCTGTGGTCATAGAATGAGCCCCTAGCACCACGTGGTTCTGCAGGGCTCACCTCAGTGGGTTGGGCCATGGGGGCTGGTGCTCCCCTCTGGGTCCAAGGAGGGGGGAGGGGTCGCCTCTGCCATGCAGTTCTGCTGGGCTCACCTTGGTGGGCCAGGCTGCAGGGGCTGGTGCTCTAAGATTTCATTTTAAACCATAGTCTGGTAGAGCAGGCCCCTTTGTCTCCATACAGCAGCTTCAGCTGTGTCTTCATTCCCCGGGCATTAGTTTTAGTACTCTTAATACCATGAAAAAATAATATGACATCTAGAGCATTCCCCTCCGGCCCTGCATACAATTATCTACACTAAGTGCTTAAATATACCTGCTTAAAATACCTGGAGTATATTCTCTTGTTTGCAAATGTATGTTTCTCTGTCTGTCCTGGTCTGAAGGAGTAAGCAGAAATATGAACACCACCTTAAAAAGATGATGAAATAAGGTCATGTGCATGAGAAACATTTAACATTTCTTTGTGCATATTAGGACCTCAATACACATAAGTCTTCACCATTTTTAAGTATTAGATATTAACACACTTTATTTTTGACCGAGTGGATAGGGCTGGCCCTGATGTTATGGCTACTTACACAACAAGTTCTTTGCTCTTCATCTTTATGGACTTGATTACATAAATTATAAACGTGTAGATGCCAATTTATCAAATAATGAGCTCAAATCACCTATGGTCATCTGAGGTTCCAGGGTTGCCCAAGAGTGTCCTGCTCAATGCAGTCTGTCGTCTAGTCACCCACCTGCTAAAACTGAAGATACAAGCAAAATATTCATTAAACTCACTTGGGAGATAACTGGATGGTTGGTGAGAAAGGTACTCTGAATCAAGCTGGAGTGATATTCCCACTCAAGTAATGATAATACGGGAAAGTGCTAAGAATGATGACTGTATCATTTCCTGTGTTACCCAGCTTTGGCTTCCAAGAGAGGCTGTCTCTGTGTGATTCCATGAAGGTAGATGAAACTGGGAGTAGTGGAGCCTTTGGGAGGTTTATAGACAATCCTTCAAGTTGAAAGTCAATTTGAATGTACATATCCTTTAACCTTATATTCTCTACATAACCAGTTTGGAACCACTTTAGACTAAATTCCCCTCCTTGAGATTTCTTGGTGACTGTGAATGTGGGCCGCATATTTGTGGGTAGTTACATCTGCAATTTTGTTTGATGTCTGATCCTTTTGTTTTTTTCATTACATTTTATAGGCAGGTATTCTTTCTTTTTCTTTCACCATTCTACCTGTCAACTTTGCTAACTCGTTATTTGAACATACTTAAATTTCTTCTTTTGGGAAGATGGAAACACTTCAGTGTTAGAGATCTCCCTGAGTTTTGAAAAGGTCTAAATTCAACTTCACCATTGTTTTCATCCATAAAAACGTATTTAATTGCTACACTTCTTTTCCCTGTGTAACAGATATGAAGAAAAGAATTACATGAATACTCGAGCACTATATATGCATTGAGACCCAGACGGGCTTCATTTCAGTAATTTCTCCATTAGGAGGAACAAAACAGAAAATGGCAGCCACCTCCAAAGTTAGCCTCTCTCTTTTATTGTAAGGACAAGGAAGTTTTACAAGAAAATTCAGTTGATTTGACCATTACAAAGACACAAGGATATCATCAGAATTATGGCTAATGGGCCGGCCTGTGGCTCACTCGGGAGAGTGTGGTGCTGATAACACCAGGGCCCCAGGTTCGGATCCCATATAGGGATGGCCGGTTCGCTCACTGTCTGAGCGTGGTGCTGACAACACCAAGTCAAGGGTTAAGATCCCCTTACCGGTCATCTTTTAAAAAAAAAAAAAAGAATATTATGGCTAACAAATGGAAAGCTAGTAGCATCATTGAAATAAGCACAGTGACATTCCATAATGCAATTTGCAAAAGGTTAAGTTGGTCACCAACAAAAGCTTGATCTTAGCAAACATTCTCTCTCTCTACACAATTTCCCAGTATCTTTACATATCAATCAGTAACTTGTCTGCCCTTGAGCCAGCAACCTTGCTGTATTACAATTCTTTATCTTACAGCAGAGACTTTTAGCCTGGGGAAAGTTTCCTGTCTTTTGCAAGGTTAATATTTCATATGTACTTTTAAGAAGTTTGGCTAAACCTGAAACTACTGGGAACTTGACTCTGTGAAATATATTTCCTTTATAAATGTAAGTATACTCCACATTTAATGATTGATATCTGACAGTTGACTGACAGGCTTTCATAATGAAAGTTAAATATCATTCTTTATAGATGCCTTATGATTTTTAAAAAAATCCTTAGCTCTGGGCTGGCCCCGTGGCGCACTCGGGAGAGTGCAGCGCTTGGGAGCGCACCGGTGCTCCCGCCCCGGGTTCAGATCCTATATAGGAATGGCCGGTGCGCTCGCTGGCTGAGCGCGGTGCGGGCGACACCAAGCCATGGGTTGCGATCCCCTTACCAGTCACAAAAAGACAAAAAAAAAAAATCCTTAGCTCTACTACTTTGATAATTTTAGATATCAATTATCGTCACCAACTCCATGATTTGGGGGATGGGACTGGGGTGTGAAAGTGGAAGTAAAAGTGCTCCAATTGTCTCAATTATGGTAGGTAGAAGAGAGGAGAAGAGAGGAAGAAAGTAAAAATTTTCTAAAATCTTCATCATTTTGGTGACAGAGATAAAGCAGGACCAAAAAAACCAGGATATTTATCGTGAGAAAATTGTCTTTATTGTCAGGGATATCGTATCTGTGGAATATACTATAAAGCATATGTACTTCACAGGGCCTGGTTTTCCAAAGCCTTGCAGTTTCAAATATTGACCTTGCGGAGGACTGGAAATTTTCTTCAGGCTATAAGTTTCTGGTGTAAGATAAAGAATTGTGGCATAGCAAGGTTGCTGGCTCAAAGACAGATTAGTTACTGATTGATATCTAAGTTGCTGGAAAACTGTAGAGGGAGAAGGAATGTTTGCTAAGATCAAGCTTTTGTTGATAGCCTTACTGGAATGTCATCTGGCTTGTTTCACTGAAAGTTATCAGCCAATGTTGTTAAACTATAACTCCAACTATGTCTCTTCCTGTAACTTCCTGGTCTGGAAAATAAATGCAGAAAGAGAACCCCAATTTGGGGTTAATTTCTCAAGAAAGGGTTGATTCTTACTGGAGGGTCCCAGGGAAGTTAACCACTTCGGGGTCTCTCACTGCTCAGAAGAGATGGGCTTTGACTTATCCTTTGCATCTCCATCACCAAGGGGAAGAGGGGTGACAAATCCGTGGGGGATGAAGCAACACAGAGCAACAGTATCTTTATTGAAAATTTAAAATTTAATAATAACAAATGCAAAGAGACATTTCCTCATGTTATGTGTGAGAATGTAATTTGAAAACAATCTTTCTGGAGCAAGATTTTAACAGGTCAAAATAGTTAAAGCGTTATATGGATTTTGATCTATAGATTAGTTTTAAGAATCTATCCTAATGATTTTACAAAAGTGAGTTTGCTTCTAGTGTGAATAAATATGCAGTCCTCCACTCAGGTTGCAGAGCAGGATTTCAGTCTTTAGCCCAAGGCCCAAAGTAACAAGCTTACTATATCCTTATATACAAGGGTTCTGAAATTCTGAATGCTCTCCTTTTGATTGTGTGACAGTATGCTCTTGGCTGCCTTAAGACACAGTGAGACCGCAACAGCAGGGAGAGGAAAACAGGTTCCAGGGTGTGCTGGTGGCAGGGCCTCTGCAATCAGTGGGCTGCAGACGGCAGGTGACTGGAATAGGGGCAGGGCTCGGTTCTGGAAGAGAGGGGACCCACTGGAGTGAGAGTCAGGGGTGGAAGGGACTTGGTGACTGTCTGCGGGGAACCGTAACAGAGTGGGGATGAAGAGGACTCAGAGTGAGTGGGAGAAGGTGGTGCAACCTCAAGAGGGCCGAAAGGAGCAGAGTACAGGGAAGAGAAAAAGCTCGGTTCTGGGCTGGCAGCTACAAAGTCAAGCCAGGCAGCCATCTCTGAACCACATTCTACATCATCACAAGGTCAGGGATTGCCAACGCACACAAAGACCAGGTACTTTCAGTACGGGGTCTGTGATTAGCTGCTGTGGTGGTAAGACAGAGCGTCCTTGATGGTCCTCACTGTTTCGACTATTTTGTAGACTCCTTTTTTCTTTACTATTTGGGCGTGACCATTTATTTCCCCATATCATTAAATAGTTTGAGATCAAGACAGACTTTCATTTTATTTACTTTTTTTCACTATGTGTGTGTTCTTACTGATCTCTGTCCTTCCTATACCTTGTCCAGATAGATTTGTTACTTTTCTTTTTAGGCTCACCGCTGCTTAAACCTGTTTCTTGCATACCTAAGTAGTCTCAGTACCCCCCGTGATGGAAGACAAAGCAGTGTATCAATAACTATAAAAGCAAGCAGATCATCAGACCCCTGAAGAAGCCCCTGAAAGAAGCATCCCTGCATCGAAGACTTCCAGTATTTAATCTCTCAGCCTAGCCCTTCGATTCTCTCCAGGTTCCTAGCAGACAAACAAATAGGGGACACTAGCAGAGGGTCCCGTAGGAATCCCCTTCCTTACTCCGTCTTTGCCTTGAAGCTGGCTCTGTGTACAAGGGTACACTTAGGCCACTGGGATTAATGGGGGAGTGAGGCCTTTTACCAGTACATTCTACCAGGATTCCCCTGAGACCCAATGCCTCAGGACACTGAACCATACAAAGGCCACTTTGTTCCCATATTACAGTTTCGTGGATTTGAGTGTTGAGTGTCACAAAATTTGTGTAATGTTGTCTTAATTATTGGCTCCAAGTTGTCTTTGGCCCCAACCACCAAAAAAAGAAAAAAAAAGAAAAGTAAAGAAAAAGAAAAGGTTAGTTGCATTTCTCTCTTCTCGTTCTTGTATTCATCTTCAGTGTTACCAGTCTTTACGTTTCTCCATCATTGTGAGGTAAGGCTTCCTGGTTGGATATTGAGTAGATTGCTGAGAATGAAGTGAGGAGGATGTCCATGGCCTCTTAGGTGCCCCGGTCAGTCAAGCAGAGAAGCATCAGAAGGGCCTCTTCTGTGCCTCCCTACACTGCCCAGGGGTGGGCCCCGCCACCCTGAAGATTGTTCTTGCTGTATTTCTCCACAGACTGGAAAATCAGTCCCAGCGACCCCAAGGAAGTGGCCTCTGGGAGACTCCCCTGATTGCCCCCTGTGCCCTCCTGCCTTTCTGGAGCCCCAAGACCCTCCCCCGCCCAGAGATTGATCACTGAGGCCCAGGGAGCTTGTGAGCAGATCCATCCTGGCATGCAGCCTCACTCACAGCCAGAGGCACATGCCAGGGGAAGCCAGGTCCTCCCAGGCGACACTGGTGGACCACTTTTAATGGCATCTTGGCGAGCTGGCAGAGCGGGGCTGAGTTGGTGGAAGCAAGGAAGGCCCCCATGTGGGTGGGGGCTGAATACTGTGGCCGCTGGTCTCTGGTTCCATCAGCTCAGGGAACTGGCCTCAGAGTGGAGGCCGGTGAGCTGCCCTCCAGGTCATGGTGGCTGGCAAGGCTCAGGTGGGAACATGGGTGTGGGCCCCAAGTGGGGGAGGACCTGCACCACCAGCACCTCGCCTGCCAACCCAGCAAGACTGTCAAGAGGGGCCCTGTCCAGACCCTTCCCACCACAAGCATTCAGTCCTTGGGGGATGAAGGGGGTCCTCCCAGAAGACCCATCAGCCTGAAGCACCAGCTCCTGTCCCCTCTGCTTTCCCTGGACCCTGCCTGGGCAGGCGGAGTCTCAATTTCCCCCAGTGGTGTCGTCCCCAGCATTCTGGACCTGGGGTTTGTTAGGTGATCCCCACCTCTCCAACAGCTTACTAGACCATCATAGGAGCCCCCGTTGTTCTCCTCCTTTCCCTGCCCCCAACACACTGGCCTGCCTGCCCACCCACCCCTCAGTCCAGGGCCGTGACACTCATGAGTACTTGCCCTGGGCAGCGGCCTCACTGAGCCTTAATAGAGAAAATCATACCTTGTTGTTACACTTTCCTCTGTGTAACCCAGATGGAAAAAAGAGAAAGAATTCACTCAAAATACCATCGATAAGGCCTGGAGGGACTGCGCCCATCAGGAGAGCAGCCCTGATCCAAAATCAGCCTTTCTTTTTATTGACAAGACAAGGAAGTTTCACAAGAAAATCAGTTGATTCCATCATCAAAGAAGGACATAAAAACAGGCAGTGTAAAACTTTTTTTTTTTTTTTTTTAAAAGATGACCGGTAAGGGGATCTTAACCCTTGACTTGGTGTTGTCAGCACCACGCTCACCCAGTGAGCGAACCGGCCATCCCTATATGGGATCCGAACCCGTGGCCTTGGTGTTATCAGCACCACACTCTCCCGAGTGAGCCACAGGTCGGCCCAGGCAGTGTAAAACTTTTAACAGCAGTAAATTACCAATGTGACATTCCAGAATGTAATTTGTAAAAAGCTAGGTTTATTCACCAACAAACAGCTTGTCCTTAGTAAACATTTTCTTTTCCACATACTTCCTACAGCAATTTCCTTAGCATATTTAAACAGCATTCAAGCAGTTTCCTTAACGTATCTTAAGAACAATCAGTAGGTTAAAATAGTCCATAGTCATTCAAGCAGGAATCAAACCAGCAACCTAAAACTGTCAAAGTACACAATCTCATCCGTAAACAGTGATTAGAATTGATTAGATGGCTTTTGCCAACCTTATCTGTGGACTTTCATCCCCTACTCAAGAGCCTTTTGGCTCATTCATGCATTACCTAAAAATCCTATTCTAAGATCAAAGGAGAATCAAGATTTCTAATCCACTACACCTTGTTTTAGTTTTTTATTTAATGTACTTGTGCCCAGGCTGCTGTTGGCAGTAGTTTCTGTTTTCGTGTGATGGGGGCCTGTGTGAGTTCTGTGAGGGGCCCTGTGGCACCAGGCACATGCATGGGAGTCAGGAGCTGTCCCGGGGCCTTGACTCTCTCTGCTGAGTGGGAAGCTGGGAGCAGAGGTCTGTTACAAGATGTGGGAGCCCCTGGTGCCCTGCACTGGGCTACCAGCCAGCCGTGGTTCTGTCTGAGCATGGATGGGAGACCTAAGGGGCCCTGGGTAGGGGGACAGTGGGTGACAGCCCACGGGAGGTGGTCTTGTCTGGGGGAACAGGGTGAGCCCCGGGTACCCCTTCCATCTGGGAGCACTTTCTGAGCAAGCAGGACTGGAAGGGCCCATAGTGGCTCTTGTGCTTGCTGAGGTTGTTTCTCGGGCAGCAGCTGAGTTGTGCTGTCCCCAAGAAGGTTGGAGAAGAAGGGACATTTTCTTGTACTGGTGACGGGCTTGTGTGAGCCCTGCTCCCTGCTATTCGAGCTGGGTGGGACCCTCTGAGTCCTGGAAGCCCACCAGATGGAGGATCTTCTAGATCCTTGCAGATGCTCAGGGCCCACCACACTAATTAGAAACCCATTTTTGGGGCCGGCCCGTGGCTCACTCGGGAGAGTGTGGTGCTGATAACACCAAGGCCACGGGTTCGGATCCTATATAGGGATGGCCGGTTGGCTCACTGGCTGAGCGTGGTGCTGACAACACCAAGCCAAGGGTTGAGATCCCCTTACCGGTCATCTTTTTAAAAAAAAAAAAAAAAAAAAAAAAAAAGAAACCCATTTTTGCTTTTTTTTTTCAAGTGAATTCATCTGGTGCAAAACTCCAAAACAACCAAAACTTGTAGATTGCTTGCTGGTCCCTAAAGGGAGGTGGGCGAGTGGGCAGAACAGTGGTTGAAGCCCTGAGTCCCCTTTCTGTCCTTGAATGACTTTGATTTTCCTTCCTGTCAGTTTCCCCAATCGTGTCACTCCTGTGCCCTTGCAAGTGTGTTGGCACCGTGACCCCAGAGTTGTGTGTTCCCTAGATGCCCAAGGACCTATCTACTATACACACATATAAATACCTGTGTTTTATGTGTTGATAGAGATATATACTGTAAGTAGCATATATACTTGAGCAATATATATGTTAATATACACTGTGTGCACAGCCCATGGGCACAGACACCACTGTTGTGCACGTGTTGAATGAGGGCCTCTGCCTTGTCGTGTCTGCTATGCACACAGGCACATTTTGAGCTACCATATATTTTTTTTTTTTTTTTTTTTTTTTTTTTAAAAGATGACCGGTAAGGGGATCACAACCCTTGGCTTGGTGTTGTCAGCACCACGCTCAGCCAGTGAGCAAACCGGCCATCCCTATATAGGATCCGAACCCGTGGCCTTGGTGTTATCAGCACCACACTCCACCGAGTGAGCCACAGGCCGGCCTACCATATATTTTTAATTCAAGTATATGGGCAATATGATTACTAGAAATGCCGACTGGATCCCTCAGACCTGACTCAAGGGAAAACAAAACCAGCAGCACAAGGAGACTGCGACCTGGGACAGATGTCGAGCATCTCCTGGGGGATGATTGTGGTTCCTTTTCCCCTGTTTCCACAGCCAAGGCCCCTGGACACCCTTGTTTTATGTGGTCAGATGTTGGTGCAGAGGGAGGAATCCTCGACATTTCTTGTTTTTTTTTTTTTTTTTTTTTTTTTTTTTTTTTTACCAGAGTGGCCCTTCCCCAGGGTTCTTACCCTAAAGACCTGGGCTTGCTGGACAGGTCTCACTACCTGCTGTCCATCCAGGGTCCCCTCTCCTTCTCTCTTTGGATGGTGGTTTTCATGCTGACATTCTACTTGATTTTTTTTTTTTTTTTTTTACCTGTAAGCTTAGAAATCTTGAAATCTCAGGATCTTTTCTCAGGTCTCTTTCTGGGGACTGGCCCCGTGTAACCAAGAAAAGCGTTTAAGACCTTGATGTGTCTGGGGAGGGGTTGGGGCGAGGGTTATGTGAGAGCTTGGTAGGAGCTGCCCCTGGGGGCCCCGCTTTTTGGCCACAGTGGGCCCCTTGTTTTTCCCATGCCCATCCTCCTGCTTGTGTGAAGAAGCTTGATTTATCTACTCCTGGTGTTCTGTGTGTAGTGTAGTCATGGTTTGGTCTCCACAGCTCTTTGGGAGGGATGTGAGTGTTTTATCCCTGGCCTTTGTCCCTTTCCCGTGCCCCAAGCCGTCTCCTGGTTTGCTGGGTGTGAGGGTCTCTATAGACTCCAGACCCCACTTGGAGGGATGTGTTTCTTAAAGGGGCTGTGGGGCCACATCCACCGGCAGCTGCACAGGTCTCCCTGCCTGACTGTTCAGTGTCCATGCCCTGCCCCGGCCTCAGACACAGCCTGAGGAATGTGTCCATCTGGTGGGTGGGGTTCTCTTGGCTCCTGCTGACAGGGCACGTGGAGGGGGAGGAAGATGGGGCTTTTCACACTATAGAGTCTCCCACACAACAGGCAGGCCACCCAGGCATGGCTGCCAAGAGGTGAGCAGAGCCACCACCTGGGCTGCGTGAGTGCGTGTCTTTGCCTCCGTGTACTTCTCTGGTAAGAAAAGCTCCATCTAAACACCATCCTCACGCCTCACCTGCCCCATCCCTGTACACACAGACTGGTGAGAGCCCAAGGAGGGGTCGGGGGAGGGGGCCCACTGACCACCCCTCCCCCCAGTGATAAAGATCTGCCCCTTTGGCTCAACCCTCAGCATGGGGCTCTCTGGTTCTCAATAAACCCCTTTCTCTCTCAGCCCTCAGGCCTGCCCCAGCAAAGATATGGGCATTGCCAGCTCTGCACCCTCTTCCTCCACAGGGGTTTCCAGAGCCCCCTGAGAGGCAAGGTGCTGCCCACATCACTGCCCTCAGCCCAGGGCATGTATCAGAGCCGGAGAGGCCTGCAGTCCCAACCCCAGAACCTCCCCTCCCCAAGATCCCCAAGATTCAGTGGGGCCGAGAACCTCCCAAACCACCAGCATTCTCCCCCTCCCACCTATCCCAGGCAGCAGGCCCAAGGTGGGGAACGAAAGAGCCACGTAACCCAGAGCTATCCACTGTGGCCACTCCTGTCAGGCAGCATGGCCGCAGTGACCAGTTTGGTGTCCAGCAGGAGGAAGATTGGTCTGGCAGGGCTTATCTCCTCTGAGACAACAGAGGATGCTGCGGAGGTCAGGAGGAACAGGGTGCCATTTGCCTGATGATCTTCAGAGATGAGCCTCAGCCCCCTCCTGGCCACATCTCCCAGGCAGACCTTTAGAAATACCAAGGCCACTCTGGGCCATCTTTCTGAGCCTCTAGATCTGGATGTGGGGACAATAGGGCTCTTCCCAGCCCCAGCTACAAAGGGGGAATTTCAGAGAGAGCACTCCAGCCCTGCGACTCAGGAATTTTTGATGCCCTCTTCTTAGTGAAGTGCTGGGGGTGGGAGAGAAGGCTGGGATGAAAACGCCCCATACATCTGTGCCTGCCATGAGCAGGGCCTCCGGGAGCAGGGCCAGGAGCACTGGAAGGGGCAGTTGACTGGATGAGCGGAGCCTGGGTGAGGACCAGGAGGCCAGTCTCCAACAGTGAAAGGACGCTAGCTAGAGACTGTGCTGAGTGGGTAGGCCTGGAGGGTCACAGCCACCACTGCTGACAGGGTCAGCCCCGTGGAGCTGCACAGGCAGGCTTGGGAAGTGCGGCAAGGTTGTCCTGGGGTAGGTAAGCCTGCTGTAGCCAGATAGCTTTCCCTGCATCTTGGAGTTCATTCCAGCTTGCTTGCTTTCATTTTCAAATTAGACACACAAAAATTAATTGTGCCTGTGCCTCTTTCCACAGACTGTGGGAGGCAGCCACGGGGTGGGCTGTGGCCCCAGCTTTGATCTCCAGGCCCTCCTGTGAAGGCCACTGTCTTTGGGAAGGTAAAGGTGGTAGCTGATGGCTAAAGCAGCAGTTGGCTGAGGTTGTCCTTGGGCTGATGGCACAGGAGTGTCCTGGAGTAAAGACAGTGGCCTGGGTCACAACATCTGTGGCAACCTGGTGGTGAAGGAATTTGTGGTTCTTGGTATAAGGGGAGGGGAGACTGTGAGAGTCAAAAGTGCAGGGCAGCCCCTTGCCCTGGGAGTCAGGACACTGTTCTGTGCATGTTTCTACATACACATATACGTGTGAGTTTGTGTGATACACGAGTGTGTGTGTGCACGCACATGTGCAGAGCCTAGATCTGAGCTAAGGAACTGGCTTATTCAGTATTTTGAGTCCTCAGTAGCACGTGTAGTACAAGAGTGATTAGGTGGTGGCCTTGAATGCAGGTCCTGGCTCCGGGCTAGAGTGGGGTTGCCCTGATGGGACTGCCTCTCCCCAGTTGACTTGTTAAAACTACTCTATGACACACAGACATGTCCCCAGCAGGGGCTCTGCTTCTCAGAGGCCTGGCAGTGCATGCAGCCAGTCTGAAGGGGCTAGGCTTGCCCGTGTGGACTCTTCAAAAGCATCCAGTCTTGAAGGTAGTACTCACAGGGCGAGGTGGTGGGGGCTGGTGCCCCTTGCCTGTTAGAGCTCATCCAGAAAAGCATCTAGCAAAGCTAGGAGACCCTGGAAGGGAATGAAAAGCAGGCCAAATTCAAGTCCCAAGATAGGCCAAGCCCATTGTGTCCAGGAGGAGTTAAGTAGGGTTGGCTTCAAACCATTAAGGGGCTAACAATGAAAGAATTCCAAGCCCCCCTCTTGCTCTATGCCAAAACCATCTCTATTATGCTGAGATGGGCTGAGTGGATGTGGGTGCATGTGGGCTCTGCGGGGCCTCCGTTCTGCCCAGAGCCTCATATTGGGGAGGGGCAGGGGTCTTGTGTCCATGGCCCATTCTGGCCCTCACCTGGTATGCCATGCCTGGGTCACCAGCAGTAGCAGTGGCACTTCATCAGTCCCAAGGTCCAGGTGAAGGGGAGGACTGGTAGTCCTACCCCCACCCCTGGGGCCCTCACAATTATTTTCTTTGTTGAAGAAACAAAAATCCTCGAGATCCATGTACTGTATGATGGATAGAAAAAAGTATCTAATGTTCCCCCCAAAAGACAGTATATTTTGTACTTTGTAAAGTGTCACTTAAAATGAAAAAACAAAACAATAAAAACAAAAAAACAAAAAACCAAGAAAGGTAGGGCTTTTAACAGGTGATTGGACCATGAGGGCTGTGCCCTTATAAATGGATTAATCAATCCATAAATTAATGGGTTCATGAGTTATCACGGGAGTGCCATTAGCAGCTTTATAAGGAGAGGAAGGCGCATGTTAACACATGTTTAGACCTCTTACCATGGGATACTGTGCACTGCCTCAGGATTCTGCAGAGTCCCCACCACAAACGCAGCCCTCACTAGATGCCTCCCCTGGACCTTGGACTTTCCAGCCTCCTGAATTACAAGAAATACATTTTGTTTCTTTATACATTAACCAGTTTCAGGTATTCTGTTATAAGCAACAGAAAACTGACTAATACATTAATAAAAAAATTAACACATACATAATTCAGATAATGTACCTCCAGCTCCACATACAGCCCTATGAACCACTGTAAATGAATTGCGGAATTTTACCTGTTCAGATGAAGAGAGAGAGAACATAAAGTGAAAAAACACTCTTGTGATTTATTTCTCCTTCATGTACTCTGGAAGAGTCACACATATTTGAAATAAACCAGAGAGCTGATTTGAATGTTGTCCTACAAGCCCACCTTAGGATCATCCGACTCTATTGGGATATTTAACTTTTCCCAGCAACAGATGAGATAGCAGAGGTTTTTCAGCACAGTAGGCTTAAGAGATTAGGATGCAATGAAACATTGAGTAGAGTTTTTTTCTTTATTTGCCCATTAAAAAAAGTTATAATTTTATTTTTTCACAGGTTATCAAATAGGTTTGTACCTAAATTAACAATTACAGTTCTGCATTCCTTTCTCCACTACCTACACAATCAAGGCAATATGAATGTAAATGTTTTTTCTGAAGCACCTATGCCATCCTGCTGGTTCCCTGAACAATGGGTTAAGTAAAATGTTCACATGTGTTCAGCAACAAACATGTGGGATTTACGGATCATAACAATTTGAAATACGTGCTTCCAAGCCACGTTAAAATAAGGAACCCTTCTTCAAAAAAGTTTCCCACATCTCTTTACACTGCCTTTGCCAAAATCGGATTAAGGTCCATTTCGTAAAGGAGCTGACTGGTTTAGAAGATTCATCATCTGGGATTAAATGGCCACCAGTGGGGACTCCATCCCCAGGACCACCACAGGACTCTACCTATGCAGTTTTATAACGCAAGAGTCAACGTCAGCCATAGACAGGCAGGGCATATAGCTTCGAAACAAGACACGGACCCCATGTACAGGGCCAGGGAGGGCAAGGTGTCACAGTCGTTGAGACTCTATTTCTTTTTTAATAGTGTCTGACATTTATTGGAAATAAGGAAAAGACGTTTGTACAGGTAGTGTACAAAAGCTGGGCAGAGTGCAGGGGTTATCGTGTTGAACAAAAGGCACACATCAGAGAGACAGCTGCAAATTCAGAAGAAAAGTGGATGCTGGGAAAAACTACCTGGTCCACAGGAGAAAATGAGTGACTCGATTTGGCTGCCAGGCACACCTGGGCCCCGGCAGACACCTGGCAGGAACTCAAGAGGTCTCTGGGAGTACGGAAGGAATGGGTCCCGCTGAAGGTGAAAGGCTGGCTGGGCCCTTCAGGGGGGCGGCCAGCTGTCTGAGTCACTGTCCAAGGGCTGTGGCCAGCTCAGATACCTCCGAGGTGAGTCCACACCAGTCAGAGCGGCACTCTGCGGTGGGATGCGGTGGATGGCGATGGCGATGGCGGCGGCAGCGCAGATCTGTGGGCAGATGGATGCAGTTGTCCGACGGGGGGCTGTTGGCCGCGGCCGAGCTGTGGGTGATCTGTCCGGCGTGTAACAGGAGCCCAGCTTGCAGCTGGAGCACAGGACGGCGTCCAAATGTACATGGGAGGGAGGGGCTGTGCTGGGGAGAGGGCGGCGGCGCGCTCCAGAGCGAGGCCCAGAGGCAGCCGCGGGAGCCTGGAGAGCTATTCCTGGAACAAAGGCAAGCACCACGCGGGAGGGGACGGCAGCGCAGGGGAGATCAGGGCGACTCAAGAGGGGAGGGAGGCGCGGCGGGAAGGCGCCTGTGGCGACCCTGGCGGCGGCGGCGGCGACTGGCGCAGGGGACCCTCCCCAGAGCACCCGCCCAGGCCCGAGGGTCTCCCCGCCTAGAAGTCCTCGTCCTCCTCCCATCCAAAGACCCGCTTCATCTCGGCCAGGAAGCCCCGGTAATCGTTGAGGAGGGGGCTCTCCTTCTTGATGTAGGGGATCACCCACTGCAGGGCCGGCCCCGTGAGGCGGGTAATGAGGAACGTCACCTTCAGGGCGTCGCTGGAGAACGTGTTCTCGTCCACGAACATGTAGGAGCCCGTCTGCACGATGAACTCCGGGAGCCGGTCGGTATCGCCGTCAAACGTCTCGGGAAAGGGAATGGGGTTCCTCCACCGACGCGCCGCGGGCCGGAGGGGCCGGGACAGGAGGGCCTTCATCAGCTGCACGCGACCTTCCATCTCGCCCCTCTAGCTCAGCTAGGCTGCGCCAGGATGCTCCGGGGTCCGCCAGGGTCGGCACCGAGGCGTCGCCGGAAGTGCAAGTCCGCGGAGGCGGGCCCAGGCCGGAGTGGGCGTGGCCACGAGCGGTACTCTGGCGACTGCGCGGGCTCCACCCACACGGTTGGGGATCGCTAGTGCGCAGGCGTCTCACCCGAGGCAAGTAGGCAATGGAGAAGAGCGCTGGGGCGGGCCTAACGTCCTGAGGAGGCGGGGTCAGAATTCGAGCGAGGGGGAGGCGGAGCCGTGGTTTCCCAAGGCGCCAGAGGGCGAGGGCGGGGAACAGGGGCGGAGTCCATGACCCCTGGAGGTAGGTGGGGAAGGCGGAGCCGGCTGCCCTAGACAGCAGGGGCTCCAAACTCTGGTAGTGGCGGTAGACAAGTCCTGCTGCTGCACCCCTGCCTGCTCCTCACTCATCAGTCCTTAGGTGGATCTTGGTCCCTGGACCCCACTTGAGTGGCCGTCTGTAAAAGTATCTGCCTCTTCATGCACTTCTTAGCCACAGAAGTATTGACTCCCTCCCATCAGATGTGGTTCCCTTACAACACTAATGGAAAGCCCCAAATATTACCATATATAATCTACAGCATCATGTTCAAAGAAGAATGCCCCATGGGCAGTTAATGGAAGGAGGGTTAAATGTTAAGAAATCTCTTAATTTGCTTTATTAAGTTTTTGTTTGTGATTTTCATAGTTTGATTCATTTGCTTATAGTAGTCCTGCCACTATGTATTAAAGCACAGACAACTATTATTCTTTCAACATCTTCTTTTTCTCCAATTTTATACTCTACCACATCCACGCACAGTATGACAACAGCTCTTGAATATTAAAAAACAAAAAACAAAAAACAAAAAACCCGAATGGGTAAAACTCTCCTAAAATGGCAGATTCTATAAGCACAATAGTACTAGATGAGAAGGCGACAGTGAGAAAGGATAAAAGCAAACACGTTCATGTGCACAATGTGGTTTAAGTCTGGATTTAAAAACACCTTCCCCAGAGAAACTGGCTATAATGGCATTTCCAGAAAACTTCCTTTTCTCCCCACAAAAGACCTGAAGATCTCCAATCCAAACTTTTGAAAACTACAGTTCTGAGATATTATAAATGACGATCAAAGCAGTCAGAGGAAAAAGGACAAATGTGTCTTTCATTTAGATATACTTTATAGCATTGCCTGTTTAGGTGTTGGCAGATCAATAAAAACACTGAAATAACAGAAGTACTTTGCAGGATAGGAGTAGAAAAGTACTGAATATATTACCTGTTTATATTAGTAACGGAACCTCATGGCTAGGAAAATTTTCTAAACATTAGAATGACTCCAGGATAAATTTCTCTCCAATATTAAATGTCACAGAATTAAAAAAAAAAAAACAAAAAAAACAACAAACAGATTTACAAGTAGATATAGTGAGAACAGAAAATTACAAGGCAGAGAACACAAAAGAATGAAGATAATGCTGTTTTCTATAAGGCTAGAAAACGCAATAACTTTGAAAACCCCCGCAAAATATCACTCTTGCTTATAAATCACTGATTTATCGTTATGTCCATACGTTAAATCCTTTTCTTTCCATATATTAAAGAATCCTACATTCGGCCTTTAAGCATTCAGCATTTCTTTGCCAGTCTTTTAGCTGAGTATCTTGTCCCATCCGATTTGGGTGCAGGTAACTGGAAGCTGCTGGTGAACAGCCTTGAATGTGGTGTCTGATATTGTTTGATAGTTTTCACTAATTGCTCTCTGATATTAATAAACTCACTGGCACTTTGGACTTCATTCGGAACAGTTGCTAAATCTGTATGATGAATCAACTGAACATTGCCTTCTTCATAATAGTAAACCTGAATCTTCACTACTCCAACCACCTGGGATGTAGGCGGTGTGATGGCAAACTACCACTCTGATTTCCAATGGCCGTTCAAGAAGTTTTTAGGCTCAACATGTGACTTTCATTACATGCAATAATCGTCTGTTGCCCATCTATAGTTTTAGCAGAAACAGTACAGAAGCCTTTGGAATAATGATTTATCACTTAGGTCCTTAAAGCACTGTCACAGGATTCTCTTCAAGACTGCAGACCCCATCTACTTCTGCCTGTGAGTTACTTGCTTCTTCCTGCAAGGGACCAAACTTTAAGGAAATTTTGTTTCTTGGACCTAAAAATGTGCTATTACCAGGTCACCAAGTTTTGTAACTAAGACCTGATCTTTATGTCCTTGTGTTTTCACAGGTGTGAACTGATCCATTTTATAATGGGCAAATAGATGTGTTGCCCGTTCCCGGAGGAGAGTAAGTAGCCAGACCTCATTGAACACTTCGTTCAATTCCGCTGGAGGGACATGAGTGATGAATTTAGCAGCTGCCCTTTCCTTCTTCTCATCAGACACCCAAAACAAGAACTCGACCGTCTTGGGCTATTTTAATTTTTAACCCTATGATTTTTCCCTTCACGTGGTATACATTTTTCAGGTTATGCAATATGGAATTTTCTTTGTACTACTGAATTATTTAATGAAAGTAAAGTTTATTACAACAATTAATAAATGTGCATAAGGATCCCAAATAAATATTAACAATTTTTCATGGATTGGGGCATCTGCTAGTAGGGTCAGAACTGAAGTCTACGGTCTGAAATGATAATTAAAATTGTTTGGTTTTCTTTCACATTAATCACATCAGGGCTTTTGTACCACTTTGTCTTCTTCGTCGAGATAGGAGGCTTTGTGTCCTGAGATTCAGATTGTGGGTGCTGTGCATTTGTTGGTGGCAGAACCCTCAAATGACAAATGGGCAAAGGACCTTATCAGGCAATCCAGAAAAGGAAGTTACAAATGACCAGTCAACACTAAAGAAAACATTCATTCAAATTTTACTGAAACACACATTGACAAGAGAAATTAAAAGAGTGTTTTTCCTGATAAGATTTCTCGTTGCACCTGAAAAAACTAATTCATAAAGTGCACGAAAACAGGCACTTTCATATTATTCACAAAGGGATGAGGAAGGTAAAAACCTTTTGAAGGAAAATTTGCAAATATCTTATAAATGAAGAATGTGAATGCCTTCTGATTAAGTAATTGTATTCCTAACTCTCATCTAAAGTTTTAGACCCAAATTAAAAGCTACTTTTCTATTTTCAAAGAGACATAAAATACAACATTTGTATTAGTCTGGTTCTCTAGAGAAAAAAAATTGTGTGTGTGTGTGTGTGTTTATTATAAGGACTTGGCTCACACAGTTATGGAGGCTGACAAGTCTCAAGAACTACAGTCAGCAAAATGAAGACCCAGGTTGAGGCTATGCTATAGCTCCATTCTGAATCTAAAGGCCTGAGAACCAGGAGATCCGATGATATAGTTCTAAACCAAAGGCCTTCAGGCTTAAGACCCCAAAGGAACCGATGTTTCACTTTGAGTCTGAAAGCAAGATAACAACTGATGTACCAGTTCAAGGAAGTCAGGTAGGAGGAGATTCCCTCTTATAAACCTGAGGGTCAGACGTTTTGTTCTATTTGGGCCTTTAATAGATTGGATGGGGCTTACACACATTAGGGAGGCAATCTACTTTACTCAGTCTACCAATTCAAGTGCTAATCTCATATAAAAACACCCTCACAGACAAACCCATCATAATGCTTGACCAGATATCTGGGCACCTCAGGACCCAGCCAAGTTGGCATATAAAATTAACCATTACAACATTAAGGAGCTATTAAATATTCTCTGGTAGATTTTAAGATTTAAAGAAAGCATTTTACACCAAGTACTCACAAGATGAGGAAATGGACATTCCCTCAGATTTGAAAAGATATTTTAAATAGTCACTGGTTTCTGGAGCACATTTTGACTATCAGTGTCAACACTAGAAAATACATTTTGTCCCAGAAGATCCATTTCCAGAAGATTGTACTCTATCTTGATGGAAAACAGTAGGGCCCCATGTGCTGACCATCCCAGGCACCCGTTTCATGGAGAAGGAAGTACGGGACTGGGTCCATGTCCCTAAAATGGAATAATGTAACCATGGGCCGCATCACTCAAAGTAGCTGGCATGGCCGACTGGCACACTCTGGGAGGAGAGAAAGCAAGAGTGGGTTCTGAGGTCTACTGGGGGACAAGGAGGCAGAAAGTGCTAAGGAGATCAGGGATGTATGGAGGAGGGGAAGAAAACCACATGGATGAGAGTGAAATCTTTGCACGAGGTGAAGGAGCCAGGGGTCTGTTACCAGGGTCCCACCCCATGGCCGCAGATGAATCACCTCATCAGGTCTTCTCACTGTTGACATATTGGGACATTTCTTTCTCTGACCGATATGGTAGAATATGCATCTCTAAGAAAAAAGTAAATGAGCTACAGAGATGGCTTTAGATTTAGGTTGAACTAGTATATAGTCAAAGAGATGATTGCACTAGCACCAGGATGCTGTAATAATCCCAGCGTTGTAGACACACACACGGAAAATCAGACCGTGTCCTGCTGAGTCTTAGCTTCTGTAGTCCTCACTCCTTTATGTCTCCCTTCTATCTGTCAGCTGATGAGCACATCCTTACAATCTAAGCCTTCTTTAGGATTCTGACCTGACTCTCTTCTCAGCCTATTTCTCTCCTCAGGAAATCCAACGCACCATGGCAACTCCCACATTAAACCTTGTTCAAGGATTTCTAGATCTTTAGCTATAGGTCTTTCTTCTACCCTCAACTCCGGATTGTATTTCCACTCAACTACTGTTCATCTTCACGTGAGAAGCTGGTCAACACCTCAAACATATTGCAACGTCAGTCTTCATCTTTCCTTCTCTTCTCCCCCAAACTGTTCTGCTATTTAGTCTCTTTTGTCAGTTGGTGGGACCACGATGCATCCAGCCAGTAGTACCAGCACACCTGATTCTTCTTCCTCCCACACTTCCCATAGGAGCCACTGCACATTCACTCCATGCTGTGTGCTGAAGTGTCTGCTGATGTTTTCATTCACTGCACTTTCAGGAACTTGAGCATCAATTACCACCCAGCTGGGTTTTAACAACCTTTTTGTAACTAGGTGGCCTCTCCTTTTACAGTGACCATCTATTTGATCCATTCTGCACACTGACATGACAATGACAGATTTGAAATGCAAAATACATCTTGTTATTTACAGCTTCAAAGTCTCAAAGTTTCTCCACGTCTAGAGCATCCAACCAAAGTTTCTCTTTTGTGGGCTGCTTCTCCCCACTTCTGTCTTGCCACTTCCATCATTCACTCTTATCCAAATAGGCCAGACCATGTGTTCTGCCCTGAGAAGATCATGTTGTTTCACACTCTTGTTCCTGTGCACTTTCTCCGTTATGATCCTGAAAAGCACCTCTCTTTCTCCTTGTCTATCTGATCAACTCCTATGTTAGACACACGTTAACCTTCTGCATCCTTTCTGACAGCCTAGGCAAAGGCAGTCAACCCATTCTACAAGAGCCATGCACATTCTGCCTGATTTGGCAAAACCAGCCAGTGGTCCAAGAGACATTGTGATTTCCTCAGGGGAAGATATTTCTGGAAATCTACCATCACAAGGTACTATTTCAATCACTCCTTATGTACTTCTTGACTCCCCACATGTATCGTCGTCCTATATACTGAGCTGTGTTATATCAGAAAAGAATATGCTACTGAAAGGCCTAATGAGAAACTAGTAGCAAACTTACGAGATGAGACAAATACATGAACAATTAGTACCAGACATAATATATTAATTGGCACAGATGAAAGCGACAAAGTTGTGGAACAAACAACTGGCAAAGTGGACAATGTGTTGTAAGATGTGGATTATGTGCTATGAGTGTTAAGTAGAAAAGGAATTAGAGAAATCAGATTAATGTGGACTGGAATGGCACAGGAAGGCTCCAGGAAGGAAGTTAGATTTGACCAGAGACAGGCAGGAGGATGTTAAAATGACAATGATAGCTAACTTCATGTGAAAGCTTCCTATGGGACAGGCACTATTATAAGGGCTTTCCATTAACTTACTTAATGCTACAGCAGCCAAATACCAAGGTTTTTACTGGTACCTGCTATGATCTGGATGTTGGTGTCCCCCCAAATTCATATGTTGGAACTTAAACCCCAATGTGACAGTATTCAGAGGTGGGGCCTTTGGGAGGTGATTAGGTGGGGCCCTCATGAATGGGATTAGTGCCTGTAGTAGACTGAATTATGTCCTCCCCAAACTCACTGGAGTGTGAATGGTGTCCCCCACGTTTCATGTATTAGAAACTTAGCCTCCACTGTGACTGTGAAGAGGGTGGGAAATCCTATTATGGTAATTGAAAGGTGGGGCCTTGAAGAGGTGATTGGATTGTAGGACTGTGTAGTAGTGTATGGATTAAAAATGGTGGTCAGGGGCATGGTTCTGAGGGCTATAAAAGAGGAGGAGATTCTCTCTCTCTCTTTCTCTCTTTCTCTCTCTCTCTGTTCTCTCTGCTTCCACCATCTCGCCATGTGAGACTCCTCGGTCACTGTCGCCACCACCAGATGGACTTTGAACTTCCCGGTCTCAGAAGCTGTAAGAGATAAATTTCATTTTCTTTGTAAATTACCCAGTTCCATGTATTTTGTTATAAGCAACAGAAACAGACTAATACAGTGCCCCTGGAAAAGAGGCTTGAGGGAGCTTGTTTGACCCTTCTGCCACAGGAGGACACATAAAAGGTGCCACCTATGAGGAACAGGCCCTCACCAGACACCAACTTTGTTGGCACCTTGACCTTGGACTTTCCAGCCTTCAGAACTGTGAGCAATCTGTTGTTTATAAATTACCTAATATAAATTCTTTTGTTATAGCAGCCTGAACGGACTAAGACAGTACCCTCAATTTGCTAATGAGAAAACAGAGACACCGAAAACCCTGAAGGATACACAGCTGGTAGGGAGAAGAGCTGTGATACAAATCCAAGCAGCACACCGTGAGGCCACATACTCAACCACTATGCTTAGCACATAGTGGACAATAAGTAATTGATCATTTCTCTAAAAAGGCCATAGACATTAGATGAGGTATGAATGGGAGAAGAGTGACCTGTGACTACAGACTGAGGAAACAGGTGAACTGAGAAATAGGAACTGTGTGGTTGTCAGGCACTGATAGGGTTCCGCCATGTGTCCATCTGCAGAGGCCAGTCAGAGGGGTAGGCCTCAGTTAGAGGTTTGGAATGAATTGCCAGTTCCCGGGGATGCGATTCACAGTGACACCCACAGTCTTCCTCCTCTTCTCTCCCCATGCTGCTACATTCCAAGATGCATGTGCTTCAGCGATTGCTGGACAAAGCCTGCAAAAACTTTCCAGCTCTAGATCTTTATCAAAATCTTACCCCCAAACCTCAATTGTGGAAAAATTCACTTATAAGCGTTCTCTGAACTTCTAAAGAGCAGCCAGACTTTAGTGAATAAGTTACTCATCAGGGACAATGGCTGTGTTCTTTTTCATGTAATATACAAATAATAATTGTATATATTTACAAAGTGTTTTAATATATGGATACACCATGGGATGATTAAACCAATCTAATTAAAATGCCCATTGCCTCACATATTGATTACTTTTTGTGAAATATTTCTGAAAAACTGATTTGTCCTGTCTAAGTGAACTTTGTACCCTTTGACCACCATCTTCCCATTCCTCCCTCTCTAGCTTCTGGTCAGTTCCAAATTATGGTTTAGGACACTAAGACACCAGAGACAGGCTGCTGGATTATTACATCTGTGTTCTTAGCACGACACAAGAATCCAGTGGTCTGTCTCTGGTGTCTTAGCGTTGTAAACCATAGTTTGGAACTGATTTTCACCACTTTTGTTTTGCTGTTTCTTGAGACTTCTTTCTGGAGGACTGTAAGGTCATCTTTCCCAGGTACTGCTGGCTTGATATCCAGGGTGGGTAGGGCAACATCATGAACTGTTGTGTATTCACACACTGGAGCCTCACATGCCCCCCATCGAAATAATCATCCCTGTGGGTGGGATGATTACTATCATTAGAGAGTCTTTCCAAGGGGCACTGTTCACAGTGACTTAGTAGTCTAAGTAACATGACCCAGTGACTGTGTGTTCTCTTCTACAATTTCAGGCAGGTGAGTTAAACTCAGATTTAATTATGTCTCAGTGAGCTGGACTTCTCTGTTTGTGCTGACACACAAATTGAGAGCAGCTACAAAACTCATTTAGCAGATGACCTCTTAAAAAAAAACAGGGCCTGGTCCCGCCTTGAGTAATCATGGAGCTGGTGACCTTTGCCGCTGAGTTCTGAAGCCCCATTATCTTTTATCCTTCAGCAATACAAAAAATCACTTGTCCTGGGGTTGGAGGTGGAAGCATGAAACAAGGGATGGAGTTAGAAAAGACATGGTTTATGCCTGTGCCTTGAAAGAGGGGAATGTTTTCACAGACAGAAAGGGTGGAGAAAAAATGAATTCCTGAAAAGGGTGGCGGTGAGTTGTTTGAATTCGGTCCTGGGACCAATCTTGGCAGTCTGCTATGAGTTACTTTGTCGTTGGCTTCCTCTGGACTTCCCAGAGTTTCTGAAGGCTCCCTGCCTTCCTAAAATTGCAAGTGCAAATCTTGGGTCCATCACACCATGCGCAGCCCACTGTTATCTAATCGCAGAGAGCACATCATTCTGCAACATCACAGCTCTGATGTCTCCCCATGTGCCAACCTAATAGCAAGGAACCCAATTAATGTTTGGGGAAAGAGAGGAGTAAAGCATGGAAGGCTTTCTGAAGGAGGGTGCAATTGAGCTGGGCCTGGATAAACTGGCTGAGCCAGATGTCCAAAATGAGAAATGACACGAAAGAGTGACCATAGCCTCTGTATGTGCAAAGGGCTACACAGTAGATCTGGACATTGGCAGTAAGCGAAGCCAATTCAAGCTGACTTCAATCAGGTAGCCCGGCCATGAGGTATGGGCAGAGCTTCTAGTGGTAGGCCTGGACAGAGTGGACAATGTCCCTGTCAATCATATCAGACGCTCCAATGATAGTGTTTGAAGGCGGGGCCATAGACTGGCTGTCCAAGAAACTCTACCACGTGGCCAGGCTCCTTAAAATTTGGTTCGTGTGCTGCAGCATCCATGGAAGGTTTCCTTGGCGAACGTGGGAACATGGCCGCTCTCCCTCCTGAGATCACGGAAGTGTAAGTTTAATTGATTTTAATTTTAATCGGCAGTTTGTGTTGTGATTTTGATCAAAATTGGGGATATGGTGTGCTGTAGCATTTTTACCAGATGTGTCCCATGGGCTTGTGAATTGATGACAGGGAATGTCCTTAGCGCCAACAATCGCAGCTTTGTGCTTCGTGTAGGCAAGAGGATGAGTCTTTCAGCTCATTTTGTTTATTTTATTTTATTTTATTTATTTTTTGTCGTTTTTTTGTGACCGGCACTCAGCCAGTGAGTGCACCGGTCAGTCCTATATAGGATCCGAACCCGCGGCGGGAGCGTCGCCGCGCTGCCAGCACAGCACTCTACCAAGTGCGCCACGGGCTCGGCTTGGAACCCCCTCCCGTGTTCATCATCTTGAAGTTCTGTGGTGTTTTGAACTTAAAAGTCAGGATACGGCTGATGCCGCTGGCTGAACTGCTGTGGGTCCAGGACCACACAGTGGCCGTTGGCCTCTAGGGACCTGGTTTTGCCTTTATTTCACCGAGTCACTGGATGGGTATTCCCGCCATTTACTTGTTTAAACTCGGCACTGTGCCAACATTTGTCAGTTTTGTTATTAGAGATCATAATTGTGTTATTTTAGATCTGAAAAACAGTGAAGTATCACCCACGGGACCCAGCATGGGAATATGACAGCCGATGACAGTTAGCTGTCTTTGCAGCTAGTTTTGTGTTTCATTTAACCACAAAATTACATGTTTAATATAAGTTGTTTGGGTAAAGTTTAAAATCAGACTTATTCGTGTGTTTTCTTCAAAAGAAAAAAAAGTGTCCTTATCATTTCAACGTGAAATTAAGGACATGGACATTCAGCTTGTTCACTAACCGCCAGGAATCGCCCGGCAGTCGTAACCGAACTCGGTTTTGTAGTTTTATGTAACGTACTTGTGTACTTAATATCACCATATTAAACCAGGAGACTCCTTTAAAAGTTTGGTGTTAGTTAAATTTTACAAATATGGCGAATAGCTGTCTGGTTGGCAAGAGCTTGTTGCTTTAAGATCCTGAAGGGAATGAAGCCCCAGGGATCCTATTGTTTTATTTTACAATATAATGCCATAAGATTTTTTCCCTGACATTGGAACCATTTGAATTTGTTTAATTTTGACCTGGTCTTGTCCATAAATATTCTTGGGATGAAAATATTTTCGCTGTGAATATTCTGAAACGAATCGTCTGGCTAGTCATTGACCTTTAACAATCACTGTGGATGCCCCTTAGCCACTTTTGTCCAATCAAGGATGGACCCAGTTTGGCATTTAATTTTACATGTTCATCCTCATTGCATTCCATTAAGCTTTGGTCCCAGGACTCCTTATAAATGCCTTTGAAAGGTTTTGTGTAAATTTCAATATAGGAGAGTAAATGAATGTCTGATTGTCTTTCATTTTATATAATTTCTTGTTTGGAATAATTTATTTAAAAATTCTGGTGATGTTCTCTCTCCATAAATGTACTTGAAAGCAAACGTTTGGGGATAGTCTTGATATGCAAATGTAGAACTTAATCTATTGGTTCAGTGCTTGATATTTTAAGACAGTAAATGCTCTTTAACATCCCTTGGCCACCAATAAACCAGTGTGGGATTTTATTTTACAGAAGTATTGTGTATTTGGTACCATTTTGTTAAATTAAATGTGGTCGTGGTCCTTTTCATACGTTTGTGTAAGAAAGTTTTTATTTTCAAAGCGCAAATTTTAAAAAAAAGATTGTTTTAATTGGCTTCGTGCCTCTTGCTTTACAACAGTGACTGGAATCACGTTGCCAGCTAGTTTCACTTTACTATACCCTAAATCGTTTTAATATCGTTGTACTTGTTGAAGCTTTAGTGTTTTTGTATCATATTTCATAGATCTACCAAAACCGAAGAAAGTTTTCTGGTATTTTCAATGGAAAACTGCACACATAGACCCAACCCTCCTTGTTTTACCACAGTGAGTACCCGGAAGTACTGGTCATCAGTCAACACTGAACCTTGTTTGGAATTTCATTTCCTAAATGAATTCCGTTCTGAATATCACGTTATTCAATCCAATTCTATCCTGAGTCTTTTGCATAAGTTTCTTTTGAAAATCGTGGGCATTTTCATTTCTTTTTTTTTAAAGATGACCGGTAATGGGATCTTAACCCTTGACTTGGTGCTGTCAGCACCACGCTCTCCCAAGTGAGCTAAGCGGCCATCCCTGTATAGGGCTCCGAACCCGCGGCCTTGGTGCTATCAGCACCGCATTCCCCCAAGTGTGCCACGGGCCGGCCCTGGAATTTTCAGTTTTTAAGTCAGGAAACTCACAGTCAAATCGAGTGCTTTCAGTTTGTCTGGGAGTGAATGACACTTGCAGGTCACGTTGCAGTTTTATTTTTGGATCATAATTATGTATTTAATATATTGTTTTTCTTCTAATTCGGCTTTGGTCCCAATTCCTAGTGTCCTTCCATAGGAAAAAAAGTCATTTGTGTAGCTCCTATTGATAGAGGAGGTGACTGAGCATGTGCAAGACTCAATGTTACAGAACTGGGAGCCACCCCCTTCACTGAGTATTCATTAGATAGAGAAACTGTGAAAGCCGAATCCCAGCTCAAGGCGGGGCTGTTGCTCACTTGCCTGCAGGCAACCCACCCTTCCCTGGCTGAGGTGTGTGTACTTTGAGTTGAACTTACTTTCAGCAAGGGGCTGCTCACTGTCTTGAGCCAGCGTGCACTTTGTGCTGAACTTTAGGTATGTTTCTCTTGCTTTTGTGTTAGACTTGATGTCTGTACTGAACGAACTTTTGTGTTAGACTTGGTGTGGGCCCTGCTCAGTCTCTGGAACATGCTGCACTCTTTCCGTGGAACCTGTATTTCTTATCTGTTTTATTAAACTTGTTCTCACCGTGTACTGTGACTCTGTTCTTGAATTCTTTTCTGTGTTCCAGTCAAGAACCTGGCAAGAGGACGGGGTGGGCTGAGGCCCCCTGGACCCTACCTCTGACATCAGTATGTCTGCCTTTTAATATTCATGCCTACCTTGTATGCCGCCTAATGTGTATCCAAGAGGAGAATTAAAGGAAAACTCTGGTCTCACTGTAAACCCTGAGGACTGTAAACACTGAGAGGAACCTGATACTTGGCTTGAGGTGAAACGCAAATACTTCTCTTTTATAATGGTGATGGCTGAGTTTGCTTATTTATCTTTTTGCTGGTTAATTCTTGATATTGACGTGAAATATGTATATTATCTCATGTTGAAATGATTTAATGATTCCTGTATTGCTTAACAGTGATGTTCTCTAAACAGAATCCACTTCAGTTACACTTGTAGATCCGTAAGATTGATTGCTGGTATTTGGATTTTGCTTTATCTGTGTCACTGTTACTTGCAGGAATGCAAATTTGAGGAATTGGGACACTGACTAATCTAATTAATCTTGGCTCTTCAGGCAGAGCCCTAGACCTTGAACAATATATAATTGTGGAATGAAGGCACTTTTATTACATGCCCATCTATCATAGACTGCTAGGGATCTATTTGCCAATTAAGAGCAAATTCCCCAAAACCACATTATATTAGCAACTGTCCAATTTTTTTCATTCTTTTTTTCCTCCAAGAAGTATGTTCTATATCAGGTCATAATAACATTATTTAACATAAGGTATTATTTATGAAACTGTTTTGAATAATGTCAGCTCCTTTCTGATGGAAGAAATGTTCCTACTTGTTATGTTACAGATTAATGACACTAATACAGCAAAAGTGCAGTTGTGGAATGTGTATTTCATGGTCTTTAGTGAAGGTGTGGCAGTTTCCCCCTCACTCTGTGGACTGCCCAGGCTGTGAAAAATGGCTGGGGGAAAGGTGGCCCTTGACCCTCTTATATCATTGCCTAGCGCAGCAATCAGAGGGAGTCTTTTAAGTCTTCTGCTGTTTCTGGTGAACAATTGCTCTTGGCTGAGTTGATCACTCAGTCTTTCATCTTTGCGAGGCAGCTATTCTCACTACTACACCTCCAACACTTGGGCGAGTCTTATACCTGTAGTTCACCTGCAGAGACTCATGAAACTAAACTGCTGTTGCTGGTATGTTCTTCCAACATATGCCCCAGACACTTCTTTCTTCCATGCTCGAGTGGCTAAAATGCCTTGCGTAAGCTCATTCAGGAAGCACACACTGGCACTGGCAGCATCTGGGGAGTGGGAAATGTTGGGTCCAGGAAAGAAACTGGTGATGGCCTATTGTTAGGTTTCTGTGCTGAGACACTAATGTGCAGAACAGACTGTGGTTTCCACTACGGAGAGCAATGGTATATCAAGAATCATGGGCGCTCCTGTCTCAGTTATAGGAATGCAATTGGAGTGTTCTCCAAGCATTTCTCTATTAGTTTCCTGCACTCTTCTGCTGAGCGTACTCTACACATCTTTGAGGGAAAAAAGCAGTCATGTAGGTCCTGTCAATGACTAGTATATAAAACTGGTGAAGTTTGGATCCTCATGACCCTCTGCACACGAGCCTGGACTTCCAGTAACCTCCCAGGCTGGCAGCTTAACCCCTCCTATTCCCCTTGCTGGAAACCGTTACAGTCTCTTCATCACCTCTCTCCACATGGGTGACGGAGATGCAAAGGATCACTCAAAGCCCACTTCTTCTGAGCAGTGAGAGAAGCCCCGAAGGAGTTAATTTCCCGGAAGCCTCAAGAGAGAGGCATTCCTCCTTGGAAAGTTAACCTTGAACTGGGGTTCTTTCTCAGTATTTCTTCTCCAGGCCAGAAAGTTACAGAAAAGGAACATAGGTGAAGTTATGGCTAAGTATAGTTTAACAATAGAGGCTGGTGACATCAGTGAAATAACAAAGTGACATTCCATAATGCAGTTTGCAGAAGGTTAAGTCAATCCACCAACAAAAGCTTGTTCTTAGCAAATACTGTGTTTTCTTGCAGCAGTTTCCTCAGCATTTTTACATAACAATAAAGCAACTTTAGGTTAACCTGCACCAAGGACGTCTGTCCTTGAGCCCACAATTTTGCTGTGTTACAATTCTTTATCTACAACAGAGACTTTAGCCTGGCGAAAGTTTCCTGTCTTTGGCAAGCTTAACATTTCTATATGTAATTTTTAAAAGTTAGGTTATACCTGAAACTACAGGGCTTTGGAAGCTAGGCCCTGTGAAATACATTTGCTTTATCAATGTTAGTATACTGCACAGGAAATGGCACATACCTGCAGGTGTACATGTCCTTTCCCCATACATCTGCTGGAAGCACTTGCTCCTTGATGGTCTGAGCCATCTGCCATTTGGTCTTCTCAGGGGCAAGATTATATTGCCTCAGGGAGACGTTGCCCGCACTCCTGAGGAGGGGACATTATAGACACAACAGTGTGGGATTTATCTTGTGTAGTACTGGAGCGCCTGAAGCTGGTAAAGGATAAGGTGGAGCTGCAAATCAAGGAGGGGAGGGTTTTTCTATTTTCAGTTCATCTGCAGAGACTTATAAAAGTGAGTAGCTTTTGGTGGTACGTTCTTCCGACATACACCCCGGATGCTTCTTCCTTCCATGCTTGAGTGGCTCAAATGCCTTGTATAAGGTCACATGGGAAGGACACTCTGGCATTGGCAGTATCTGGGGAGTGGGAAATGTTGGGTCCAGGGAAGAAACTGATGATGACCTACTGTCAGGCTTCTGTGCTCAGACACTAATGTGCTGAGCAGAGTGGTTTCCACCGTGCAGAGCAGTGGCGTGTCAGGAATCATGATGCTCCTGAATCAGTGATGGGAATTCAGTTGGAGTTTTGTCCAAGCATTTCTCTATAAGCTTCCTGCAGTTTTCCTCTGACCATACTCAGCACATTGATGGGGAAAAAAAGCAGTCACATGGGTCCTGTCAATGACCAGTACCTGAAGATGTTGAAGAAATTATGCATCTTGTGTAGTACTGCAGGGACTGAGCTGTGAAAGGATAAGGTGGCGTTGTAATTTGAGGAGGTCAGGTTCACTCATTTCAGGTTACCCAAGGGTTGAAGCAGGAATGAGGAATCTCCAGAGTCTGAGGAAAATACAGACAATGCGGACGACGAGCGAGTTTGGTGTGAAAGTTATGAAGGGCAGTAGGTCCCCTTCCATCACAGTACCTTTCCATCAGCACAGTTCAGGGATGTAAGACAGCAAAGCACATTGACGGATGTGGTACGAGAAAATGTGGCTCTCTTGCAACGTTGAAGCATTTAGATGAATGCAGGTTCTTGTTTTTTCCAGTGAAAGGTGGGCCTGTCTATTGGTGAAGGCTTCGCCATGTCGGCCTTCTCAGTACCGCCTTAGGCCTATGAAAAAATGGCCACAGTGGTGGGTGGCCCTTCACCACTTACAGGAGGGCACTTCAAAAACTTCATGGAAAACTAGTACAAAAGTGTGCGGGAGTGTTGAGAAGGAACTGCTGGTGCTCTTGCTGCTGTTCTTGTAACCTCCCTGACGCACTCTGCTTCCTCCTGTGGTTCATATTCCAGGTTGTTCTGAAGCGTTATGCACAGTCCTGGGCACTTCCTGAGATGTGCATTTCTCTACATCTTTTTGAGGAGGGCCTAGCCGAGGTTTCGGTCTCAACCGTTTTAAGTTGTTTCCTCTTTACTTAGTTCACATGCAGCTCAAACACATTTGCTGCCAGTTCATTGTCCATTCCTCATAAAACTGACACAACGATTATAAGCTTTTAAAATAATTTGCTTACATTAAAAAGAGGCAGAGAAGGAACTTACAAGTTTTCTAAAGTAAATTCTCTAAGAAAAGGGAAAGGCTAGGTCTCTTTCCTATTTCAACAGGGAGAAGTAAACTTTTATATCTTGTTTTACTTTGTCTTTATCCTTACAGCACACTGTCATGAGATACCAGTTCGCCCATTGGGCCCCCCTCCTTTGAAAGCTGCAGATTCCTGGTTCTGGCCAAAGCTGGCCACATACAGAGAACTTCGTCAAGAAATGGGGCCTGAAGGACAAATGGGGCCCGAAGGACAAGCAAGAGATATGAGCAATTGCTCGTCCTCGGCCTGCTTGTGCCTTTCCCCACACTTACATTCTCATGGGGAGTCTCAACGATCACCTGGAGTGAGGAGTGGAACCATAAGGCTTGTCCACAGATGCTTAAAATTGATACGCTGGTGACAGTGGCCTGTTGGCAAATGGGGCTGTACTGTTGCTCTCATGTCCGCTGGTCCTTGAGTGCCCTGGATGAGCAGAGGTTTGATCTCCATGAGTGAGTGTGATACTTATCACCTGATGGAATAGTTGGATGGGTGTCAGGAATCAGCTCCTGTGCTGTGGAGATCTAGGATGCAGGCCTCTTAGAGAAGGTGGAAAGAATGTGCCAAATGTGTGCACTCCAGAGCAACTTCAGTCGTCTCCTCCAGATCCCTCCTGGATGGGGTTTGCCCTCCCACCCATTGTGCTGACTCCAGTAACACAGTCTATGGATTACTGACCGCTGCCAGGCTGGCACCTAACAACTTAGATTTAGGTTATTGTCTGAGCTTCCCGTGCATCTTTTTATTCATATGCAGACCTGCTGTGTTGTTTGCTCATCACCTTGACAAAAGAACAGTAGTCGGTTCTGTTTCCTAGTCTCCCCATCAGTCAGATGCATCTGGTCTTGCACAATGCTGGAAAGGTCTATTGTAGACTCCACTCTACTGTGAGCTTGGAGACTATAGAGTTGCAGTAAGGGTGCCAACCTGCAGGCTGTGGAGGATGGTTTTAGGCAGGAACTAATCACCTAAGAATTTCCTCCAAAGCCCAGAAGACACGGTTGTGAGGACCCGGGGTCCAAGTAGAACCTTGAACCTCCCATGATTATAGACTACTGGTCCCTACTCAAGTATTTTTAGATGTTAGGGCTTAAAGGGAAGAATTCTTCTATTAGGGTTAATGGGCAATGTGTTTTATAACTTCTATAAATTGTTTCTCTCGATTCGTCAATTTGTATGTAATGTTTTGTATTCATGGTGTTTTTTTTTTTTTTTTTTTTTTTTTTTTTTTTTTTTTTTTTTTTTTTTCCCGGTGACCGGCGCTCAGCCAGGGAGTGCACCGATCATCCTTATATAGGATCTGAACCCGCGGCGGCGGGAGCGTCGCCGCGCTGCTAGCGCAGCACGCTACCGAGTGCGCCACGGGCTCAGCCCATTCATGGTGTTTAAATTAACGTTTTACCCATAAGTCTCTGAATCTCAAAGAATCACAGCAGTTCTTCACAACGCATGAACTCCAGGTGCGTGATTTCAACTCAGTGAATGGGCCCAAGACGTCAATTATTTATGGCTGTGAACAGGTCTGCCTTTTGGGGCTGTGAGGTTGGGATCTGGTTTGGCTTGAAATTTGGGTTCTTTACTTTCTTTACAATATTGACAACATCTACCTTTGTGTTTAGACAACTGATGATGAAATTTTACACATGATGACATGTCAAACGTGTGTGTATAGTGTTTGCATCCTGTGGGTGGAAGGCAGCAGTTTCAGGCTTACCGGTCTGTCCAGCGGGCACCTCTTCTTTGAGACCTTTCCACATCCTTCTGTTTGCTCTGCCATAGCTACTCGGTTTCACCCTTCTCACATCATCCTATTGAGTCAATTAGTCTTTGCTCTGGTAATTTTTAATTCTCATAGTAGACACCAAGACTGAGTGATTGTCTGCTAAGTGTCTTTAAGACCACTTTTTCTCCCTGAGATGTATTTAATACACAATCTGTTGTGTTTTCCTTAGCAACTCTCATTTGCCTAAGGTGTGTGTTTTCTGTTTGGGTGTAGGATTTTGTCAAATACTTATGTTCTCCCAACAAAATTTGCTTGTTGGAAAAATCTCCACGTGTGTACTTCATTATTCACAGTGAGTGAAAGCATAACTAATGAAGATGTGGCTCTTTTGTGTGCATCCAAGCATGAACCAGTATAGAACTATGAGCTCTCTAATCTGGAATATTGAGGTCAGGGATTGGTGACAGGGCTTGGCGTTTTCAGACCAAGACTGAAGTTCTCCCATTTTTAAAGGAAGAAAGGTAGTAGTTACTCTGATACTCCCTGCGAGAAGTGTTCCTTTTGTCCAATTTATGAAGACCACAAATGCATAATTGGATACTGCGCAGGTGGTGGGGGCATCTTCTCATCCTACGAAAGACAAGACAAAGGTAGAGTGACCAGCTCGGTTTTGCAGAACACCAGTTCAGGAAGCTTAGGAGGGACAGGTGTGAGAGCGAGAGAGGTGACGGCACTAGCAGCAGGATGCTGTGATAAGCACGGCATTGCAGACACACAGACACACACAGATACACACACGTCCATGCCCTGCTTCTTCTTTCTTAGCTTCTGTAGCTCTCACTCCTTTATGTCTCCCTTGCTGCTGTCAGCTGTGAGCACATCCTTAAAAGCTCAGCGTTCCTTAGGGTTGAGGTTGACTCGCTCCTGAGCGCATTCTCCCATCAAAGTCCTAACCAGGCCCGACCCTGCTCAGCTTCTGAGGTCAGAAGAGATCAGATGTGGTCGTGGTTATAGACCCCTCAGCCCACTCTCTGTCTTCATGAAATCTCATCCATTGCAGTGACTCCCACGTTGACTTTGTGCTAGGACTTCTAGATCTTTAGCTCTAGGTCCTTCTTCTACCCTCAACTCCAGATTTTATTTCCACTCAACTACTGTTCATCTCCTTGTCAGAGTCTCATTAGCACCTCAAACTTGTGGCAACACAACTGCCCATCGTCCCTTCTCCTCTGCTCTCAGGGACCACCATCCATCCAGAAAGCAGCTCGTGTGCTCCCTCCCTCCCTTGACGTGGGAGCCACTGCACATTCACCCGTGCCGTGTTCACTTGTGTGTCTCACTTAATCTTTCTGCACCCATAGGAGCTCCGGCATTTACTACCACCCTCCTGGACTCTAACATCCTTCTCGTAACGAAGTGGCCTGTCTTTTTCCGGCGTCCTTCTGTTTTGATCTGGTCTGCAGACTGACACCCAAATGGTAGACTTGTAAAGCAAACCGGATCTTATTATTGAAGGCCTTAACCTCTCAAGGGTACTACAGCATCCAACCCAGAGTTCTGTGCCTTGGGCAGGTTTTCCCTGTCAGCTTTGCCACTTACATCATTCCCTCTCTTGTCCTCTCAGGCAGAGTATGCGTTCTTCCCTGACGGCCATGTTCTTTCACACTCCTGCTCCTGTGCACGTGCTCCTCCCTGATCCGGTAAACCGCCTCCTCTCTCTCCTGTGGACCTCATCAACTGTCACGCAAGACACATTTCCGTCTTCTGCATCCTTTTCTGACAACCTGGGCAGTGGTAGGGGACCCAACCTGAAGGAGCTCTTGGCAAATACCTCTATTAGTCTACCACACACATCTTGCCTGATCTGGCCAAACCATTCAGTGGAACGAGTGATATTGTGAATTCCTGAAGGGAAGGTATTTCTGGAGATCTCCCAATGAAAGGTACTATGGCCTTACCTCCTTATGGACTTAACTGAATCCTCATACCTGTCATGCTATATAGTGGATTATATATATATCACATCAGAACAGGATAAACTACTAAGCTTTCTGATGGAAAACTGGTGGTAAATTTAGAGAGGAGACATGATGTGTATATGATATGTATATATGACATATATATATATATATACACACACACATGAAGAATTAGTACAAGCGTTGATGTATCGATTAGCATAGAGAATTTACGATAAATAAAAGTGACATAGCTGTGGAAGAAACAGTTGGAAAACTGGACAGTGTGTTGTAAGATACAAATTATGTGCGGTGAATGATATGTAGACAATGCATTAGAAAATGCACTCGATATGGTGTGGGATGGTGCAGGAAGTCTCCAGTAAGAGGTGAGATTTGATCTGAAATGGGAGGGAAGATGACAATAAAATAACCATCATAGCATGTGAGTGCCTGGTATATACCAGGCACCAGAGAAATGCTTCGCATTAACTCGCTCGATGTCACGATAGCCCAGTGACCCCAATGAGGTTCTTATTGGCACCCTCATTGAACAGGTGAAGGAAATGAGTCACATTAATCGTTCCAAGTTGCATAGCTGTTCGGAGGTAGAGCTGGGATATGAATCCAAGCAGCCTCGGACCGACCCATGTAGATAACCACAAGCTGTAGTACGTAGTAGAGAAGTAGTGATTGCTAGTTCTTCCCAGGCAGGTGGGAGCCCAGGGCTTTAACCTAATATGAAGTGTGGATTGGAAAGGAATGATCTGTAAATGACAGAGCAAGGAGACACTGGAGATCTGAGACCTCCAATGTGGTATTAGTCGTCACAGGCCAGGCACTGAGAGAGTCCAGCCACATGTCCATCTGCAGAAGTCAGTCAGAGGGGACAAGCTTCGTGGCACATAGGGAAGGTGTTGACAGATCCTGAGAACAAGATTCACATCAGTAGCCATTGTCTTCCTTCACTTCCCTCCCCATGTACCTTAAGTTTCCAGATCCACTGCTTCCCTGGACAAAGCCTGCAACAACTCTCTTGCCCCTCTATTGTTTCGTATTGATTTTGTTTTGTTTTGTCGTTGTCTGACAGAAAAGGAGGAATGGATATGAAATCCTGAAAAACATGGTGGAGAGTTGTTTGAATTCAGTGCTAGGACCGATCCTGGGAGGCTTCTGTGAGTTTCCTTGCTGTTGGCTTCTCCTTGCCTACCCACGATAATGGCAACCTCAGCTGGATTGCCAAAATTCCAAGTGCAAACCCTCGGTCCATCACACCATGTCCAGCGCAGTGCTATCTGGTCCCAGAGAGTACATCATTCTCGTGCACCGCAGCTCTGATGTCTGTCGGTGTGCCACATAATAGCAGAGAAGAACTCCCACCTACCTGTAGGGAAGAGAAGATTGAATCACGGAAGGCTTCCAGGAGGGTACAATCGAGCTGGACGGGGATAAACTGGGTGAGCCAGAGATTTAAAATCAGAAATGACAGAAAACAGAGGCTATATTATGTGCAAAGGCCAGAGTAGTAGATCTGCATGCGGAGAAGTGGGCGTCGGGATAATAAGTGATAACAGTACGAGCAGGTTTAAGTGAAGATAACTTTGAGGTAAGGGCGGAGTTTCTACTTGTGGACTCCAGGAGAATGGACAGTTTCCCTGTCAATCATTTCATGCCGTCCAATGAAACTCTTTCCGGGTAGGGCCGTAGAGTGGCTGTCTAAGAACCGGACGTTGTGACCGGAGTCTTTTGACTCTGGGTCATGCGATGCGGCTTCCGTCGACACCTTCCCTGGGGAACTTGAGAACATGGCGGCGCCCCCTCCTGAAATCACGGAAGTGTAAGTTTAACGATTTTAATTCTTAATTGGTTGTCGGTGTTGTGGTTTTGACCGAATCTAGTATGTGGCGTGCGCCACCATGTTCAGCAGACGTGTCCTGTGCGTTTAACACGTGTCCCGTGGGCTTGTGGATCGATGATAGGGAATGCCCTTAGCGGCTTCGGTCGGAGCGTTGTGCTTTGTGTAACTACGCGACGAGTCTTTCAGATCGTTTTGTTTGCTTAAATGTCGGTCTTGGACCCACCTACTCGTGCTCTTCAGGTTCTGTGGTGTTTGGATCTTAAAAACGAGGAAACGGCTGATGCGGTTGGCAGAGGTGGTGTGACTCCAGGACTGCACTGTGGTCCGTGGCCACCAGGGACCTTACGTCGCCTTTATTTTAGAGTTGATGGGTGGATATTGACAAAGTATCTTTGTTTAAATCTTCATCTTGGCCGTATCCGTGAGACTTCTTATCAGAGACTCTTTTGTGTTATTTCCGATCTGAAAAGGGGGAAAGTAACACGCTGAGGAACTGTGTTTGAAGTTGTGACAGGTCACGGTCCTTCACTGCCTTTCAGTCAAGTTTTGTGTTTCTTAAACAACGTGACCGTGCGTTAATGTAATTTGCTTGGTTAAATGTTAGACTTGGTCTCCATATGTTGTTTTCAAAAGAAAAATACAAGTCCTGGTTAAGTTCGATGTAAAAATGAAGAAGTGGGTGTGGCCGGGTCGGGTCTCGGGGCTTGTTCCCCCACTGCCGTGAATGGCCTTCCATCACCATTGATGCCGTTTTGCATTTCTATGTACTATGCCTGTTTAATAATTACTGTGCTCATCCAAGTGTCGTCCCGAGGCTTTTCCTGCGTTTTCCATTAAAAATTTATTGTTATTTGTACCTTATAAACAATGAAAATAGTGGTATGTTTGGCAAGAGCCTGTTGCTAACATCCCCGAAGAGAAGCTCCCAGGGATTCCAGTTCTTGTCTCATTCTGCAGGGTGCTGTCGTGGGTGGCTGTCGTGACATTTTAGTCATTTGAATTTGTTTAATTTTGATTTTGATCGTGTTCCATAAAAATGTTTCGAATGATAGAAGTTTGTACACATTCGGAAATGGATCGTCCGGGCAGGGACTTGAGGTTTTCGGTCACTGTACATATCCCTTGGCTCTTGTCAGCCAAGATTGAACACTGTGTGGCATTTAATTCCACCTGTCCACACTCATTGCATTCGATTAATATTAGATCCTGGCGCTTCTCTTAAGTTTCCCTTAAAAGATTTGTAATATATTTCAATTTAGAGGCAGAAATTAACGTCTGATTGAGTGCCTTTCAGTGTATAGTGTAATCGCAAGTTTGACATAATGTATATTATTTAAATTCTGGTCTTGCTCCCTAATCATGAATTTGCATGAAATTCAACAATTTAGGATCATCTTGATTTATAAATGCAGAACTGAGTGAGTTTGCTGAGGCCTTAATATGTTACAGTGGTGTATACTGTTAACTCTCTGTTCTGAGCTGCCACTAAATACAATTTGGGATTTTAGGTTACGGATTTGTGTTTGGTATTGGGCCAGGAGGCCTTCAGTTTCCCTGGTTCCAGTTTCAGGGTGAGCCTCTGGGTTTCAAGTTAGTCCCAGGTCTCAGGCCCCCTCCTGTGGCCTTCCCCTAGAGGAAGCTATTGTTGCCAGTTAGACCTATTTTCAGCATCAACACGGGAAACTGAGACCCAAGGGGCCAGCTTATGCAAATCCAGTGACTGGGCATGCTCAGTAGAGAATGGATCTATAAGGGTGGTAGTTGAATGACCTTCCACTAGAGGTGCTGTAGAGCAAAGAACATTTTCGAATGTGCCTGGTGCATGTGATAGGGTCGGAACAATGAACACGCTCCCGGAAGGGACTGACTGAGCGTGTGCAAGACTAAAAGTTACAGAACTGGGGACCACCCCCCCTAATTGAATATTCATTAGAGAGGGAACATATAAAAGCCAAATCCCAGCGGAAGGCGGGGGTTGTAGCTCACTTTCCTGAGGGCGATGTTCCTTTCCCCCTGGGCTGAGGATGTATATACTTTATTTCGTATCAAACTTATTTTTAGCAAGCTGCTCACTCTCTTGAGCCAGCCTGCACTGTACTGAACTTTAAGTGTGTATTTCTTACTTTATGTTTAACGTGAGGTGGGCCCTGCTCAGTCTCTGGAGCTATGCTGCCCTTTCTCTCTGAAATCGGTATCTCTTATTCATTATATGGAACCTGTTCTCACTTTGTGCTGTGACTCTGCTCTTGAATTCTTTCCTGCGGTGGAGCCAAGAACCTGGAAGGAGGGCAGGGTGGGTAGAGGCCGACTATGGGCCCTGTGGAACCTTCCTCAGTCATCCTAAGTGTTGAGACAGCTAGGAGAGCGCCCCCTAGTGGCCAGGGCTTTGTCAGTGCAGCCATGTGCTCAGGGACCTCCTTGAGCCACTAGGGGCCCATTGTCTCTGCCTGATCCTGGACCTTCAGATGCGGTAAGTGGAACTCCCCAGCTTTCGGTGAACATTCCCGTTTGAGGGGTAGATGAAGAATGTACAACAGATTAGGTTGCATGCTCCAGAGAAACCGGGATGTTATTTTAGTACACTCTCTGGGCTTTGTCCATATGCTCTGTGTTGATCGTGGCTGGTGTGCGTGTGTGTTTTCCTTCATGTTCTGTTTGTTAAGTATGCAAAACTTCGGTAAACCTTGCAGTTCTATCTCTGGTAGCAAGCCCGCCTGTCCGTGCTAACTGGGGTAGGCCCCACCTCGTGGCTGGAAATGTGGGGATGTAGCCATCTTCTTGCCGTGGTCCTGCTCTCTGGCCTCTCCCCCAGCAGCCATCTTGCCTTAGCCCTCTGCCATCTTGTCTTTTTCCCATGGTCCTTCTCTCCGGCCTCTCCCCTAGCAGCCATCTTGCCTTAGCCTTCTGCCATCTTGTCTTCTTCCCATGGTCCTTCTCTCTGCCCTCTCCCCTGGCAGCCATCTTGCCTTCGCCTTCTGCCATCTTGTCTTCTTCCCATGGTCCTTCTCTCTGGCCTTTCCCCCAGCAGCCATCTTGCCTTAACCCTCTGCCATCTTGTCTTCTTCCCATGGTCCTTCTCTGTCTCTGGCCTCTCCCCTGCAGCCATCTTGCTTTAGCCGTCTGCCATCTTGTCTTCTTCCCATGGGCCTTTTCTCTGGCCTCTCCCCCAGCAGCCATCTTGCCTCAACCCTCTGCCATCTTGTCTTCTTCCCATGCTCCTCCTTTCCCACAGGCGCCTCCCATGCCACCATCTTGTCTATGGCTTCTTCCTGCAGAAAATAATGGGCCCATCACAGCAGTCTTACAGGCAAGGGGAAAAGTTAAAAGAGCTGGTCTCTGTCAGGGTTTTAGAATGTGCAGTGCTTATTTAGAAACGTTGTTTATGTAACATTCTGAGCTAAAGTGAAATGTGAAATATTTCCTGTAGTGACTGAAACAGTTTTCGACTTACACCCTGCAGTGAAATTTAGCAGTTAAGACGTAGCCTAATTGTTTGAAAGAGTAACTACAACAGCCAAACTAATGGAGACACGAGGGTCGGCCCCCTCTCCTTGTCCGTAGCTGTCTGTTTCACCGCCTAGTTTATTGAACCTCATGTCTTGTTTGGGAAAGGTGTGTCCGCTTGGGTTGGAGGTAATGAGTTTGTGCCTTTTGGTCATTAAACACCTGGTGATCAAAAAGAAAATTTTTTCTCTGCTCAGTTTCTCTAGGCAAGTTAGAGAAACAGAAACTGTTACAATTGGCTCCATCTCTGGACAGAACGTGTCTGTGCGCAGAGTTCTGCAAGTGTTAACGCAGAAGCCTTTTAGGAAAGAAGGGTAAAGGGCTTTTTGAAAGTCAGAGTGCCGTGAGAAATGTCATCAGAATGATCAGCATGCATTTTTGCCTGGGTTTACTGGTCAAACAGTATTACATTTGTCCCTGCTAGAGGTTGTTAAGGCTAGGGCTGAAGCGACTATTGGGCCCCCCGACCCTGTCCCCGATGTCGGTATCATTGTATTCTGTTAAATGTGGGCCCTGACCCTTTTCATAAGCTTTGTGTTAAAAACTTCTGCGTTACCTTAATTCACAAATTAAGAAAACATTTTCTAACTGCCTGTGTGCGTCCTGTTTTATGACAGTTACTGTTTTTAGGCAGCCATGCAGCCAAAACTTTCATTTTATTTTCTCATTAAATTGTTTTAATATCATTATGTTTGTTGAAATTTTAGTCTTTCTGTATCATATTGAATAGATGCAATAAAAATGAAAGTTTTGCAGTATTTCAATGATAAGAAAGCGCACATTGGCCATTTGGTTGAGCGTTTGTTATTTTATGACAGTGAATGAGCAGAAGTGGCAGTCACTGGCCACTGCTGAACATTGTTTGGGATCATTTGGCATCCTTCGGGATTTCATTTTCCTGCAGCAATTGAGTTCGACCATCACGTTATTCAATTCAATTCCATCCTTAGTATTTTTATGTGTTTCCTTTGATAATCATGGAGCATTTCCACCTTATGAATGAGGAAATTCATGCCCAGAATGAGTGATTTTCTGTTTTCTATGAGGGAATGGCCCTTGCAGGTCGTCTTGCATAATTTGGATTTTACTTTAGAGCCCAAATTGTGCATTTAATGTATTGTTATTTCTCTAAAAGTTGGCGTAGGTTCTCCTTCCAGGTATTCTGACATTTTAAAAGATGATTTGTGTGGTTCCTAATTACAAACAAGGAGGGTAGGCGTGGTCCAAGGCCAGATGGCGAATGAACTGGCAGGAACATGCTACACCCACCCCCCCACTGGAGAAGGTGCTTGTCCTGCCCTTTTGGCCTCAAGTGTTACAGTAATGGCTGAAAAAATAGGGAGTGCCTGCCTGTTTATACTCATTCTTCCATTATGTGAAGATGTATATTCAAGGAGAGAATTTAAAGAAAAGACTTGTTTTTCTAAAAAATATGAGGACCCTAATGAGCGAGAGTAAACCATTACGTTCTATAAGGTAAAAGTTGCTGTCCTTTGGTAATGGTGATGGTTGTTGCTTATTGGCCCTTTTGCTTGTTGATTCTTGATATTGACTTGAATTATGTATATTATCTCAGGTTGAAATGATTTAATGACTCCTGTGTCTATGGAACATTGATGTTCTCTAAACCCACCTCAATTACATTGAGAAACGTGGATTTGTTGCTGTTTGGCTTTTACTTTATCTGTGTTGTTGGTAGTTTCAGGAATGCAGATGTCAGGAACTGGGACACTAACTAGCCTCATTAAGCCTAACTTTTCAGGAAAAGTCTTGGACCTTCAAATATCTAAGTGTGGAATGAAGGCACTTTTATCCCATTGTACCCTAGAGGCAGTCTTACCAATTAAGAGCAAATCCTCCAATCTTTATATTGTCAAGTGTCCATTATTTTCATTGTTTTCTCCCCACAGACCTATATTCAATGTCAGATTGCAGTCACATTATGTACTGAAGGAATTCTTCATGAAATCGTTCTGACAGGTGTTAGCTAATATATGCAATTGGCAAATTCACTATCTTACAAATTACTGAGGCAAAAACATACCTGCGTAATGTGCACATCATGGTCTGTTCAGAACAACACAAACCCTATCTGAATGATTTGTTACCCATAGTCTTGCATGGTGTGTGTGTCAGTGATTAGTAAAATGAGAACACAAAACCCATTTCAAAGGTTTGTCACACAAAGTTTGTATGAGTCAATTGCCTTATTACTGAAGAGAAAAAAATGGACTTCTGCACCTCCCCTTGTAGCAAACAATAGGCAATGCCTCTGAATGTAATAATGAATAGTTCCTCTATGGCTGTTGATTAAAGCAGAATGCTCCGTTTGAAGGGGCAGTCAGGCCTGTAAACAGTAGTCTTATGTGCTCTTGTGCTTTGATTCATGCAGTTCCCGTCTTACATTCCTTTCACTCTTTTGGCCCACCTCACACAGGATGCGTGACTGAGTACTGTGACGCCATCAACCACTTTGAGAAGTTACCCTGGATGAGAGAAAGAGGAAGTGTGCCCCAGCCACACACATTGTATGAGTTTGAAGTTACATAAGTTTCCTGCAGTGCTGCTAGACTGTCACCCCACAGGCAAGTCTCCTGGGAGATTTGTACAGTCCCCGTGTCCTTCAGAACCTGTGATGGAGAAGTCAGTACGCGTCAGCCTGAGTCTGAAATGTGAAGAGAGCGGAGCCAGAGACAATAGTCAAGAGCAGCCAGACAAGTAAGAGCAACCTTATGTTTTCTGAGGTGGCGGGTGGCGGGTGGAGGGCAGCACTTGTCTCCTGTAGGCTGTGCCGTCATTTACGATTGTATTGAAACCCCTTTCGTGAGTCTCTAATGTAGGAACTACCAACAGTGTCAGGGTCAGTCCATGGGAGAGACCCTGTTTCTGCAATCAGTTCCTTTAACTAGGCAGTAACATATTTTCCAGGCCTTATTTATGTTCCTGTGTACACTGTAGGTGCTGCTGTTACAGACAAAGTGACTTTACCTTGCAGTACCAAGCAGAAGCAAGGTGGATGGGATGAGATTTTCAAAAACCCTTCAGTAATCCAGGCTTTGTGAATGTGATGCTCATGTGCGTCTTTTGCAGGTATGAATACGTGGATTTTTAAGTAATTTGAAGGCAGCAGTATCTAGGAAAGGTGGGAAAGACGAGACCCATTGACCAATTGAATGTCAGAGAGTGATAGTCTGCCAGTGGCACTTCACTGTGGTCGGGTGGGTGGTTATTTGCTAGGGGTCCGGGAGGCATAGGCTAATAATTCATATATTATGTGGGTCAATATTCCTTTAAGTGTTTACCCCTCCACAAATTGTTGGCCATTTCTTTGCTTTGCAGACAGCTGGGACCACACATTACATTTCATTCACAGTAAGTTTCTAGTGTCTGAATCGGAAAGACCTTTGCCTCTTTCTCACTGTCGTGTTTGAGCCTCATTTTCCTCATTTGCAAAATGAGTTTCACACTATCCTATGATGGATGTTGTGAGAATCAAGTGTGATGATCTTTGTAAATTGCCTGGGACACTGGAGATACTCAAGGAATTAGTACCCCATCTCCAGCATACATATCTTGGAGCAGAACACTACGGTGACTGGTTTTGCTCCTCTCCCTATCTGTCCAGACCTACCCCTATCCCATTTCTTTAGACTTCTGCCATAATGTCCACTAAATGCTTGTTTTCTTTCGCAGGGCCAGCAAGTTTCCTCAGAGATTACTTGGGCTTCTCTTCAGAAACCGGCATCTTTAATTCTGCTGCGATGCAGGGAGGTAGCCCTTGAAGCCAGACTTTTCCTTTCTCTGCGTCACATTCTTTTCTGGCCAGCTCGGACACCTCACATGAAAGCTGACCTGACTTAGCACCCATCAGGGCATTGTAGGATTTGTTAAGAAGTGCAGATGGGTAGTGCTTAGTAACTGGTAGAGCTAAAAGTTCTCTCTTTCATTGCTTCCATGGTCATTTATTTTCTGGGCGGTGGTGAATTCATTGAAAATTATGACAATTTGAGATGGGGGACAATAGTACTGAATATAAATATGAATTACTGCAAGATGTGTTCAAAGACACTGCTAACCTTTAGTCCCAGTAGATATCTCTGATCCTTCTATGCTATAATAGCACGGGTTTTATCCATTAGGGGGCATCATGGAACCTGAAGTTCACCGCCCGAAGGTAGAAAACAAAACAAAACACTCTTTTTATGATTAGAAACTGAAGCGTCTAGCCTTTATAAAGCACATTTACATTTCAAAGACTTTATATTTATCCCTATAATTGGTTCAGTTACTTTAAAGTTATAAAAGATGGGAGTCTTTGTTTCCCACCCAGTGAAAAACTGAGGCCTGAGATATTTAGAGCAACCCGTACCCACACCTACATTCTTTCACCAAGTGACATGATGGTGGCCAAGGGTAAGCAATTTGCTAGTCAAAAACAGTTGTGAAACAACCGTGACTCTGATACCTGTCCCCCTCCCGCACCAACTTGTGTCAACTACCCATTCCAGTCCTCTTGGGTCTCTTCCTATGTGGCGGGGGGTGGGGTGGGGGGGGAGAGAAGACCTAAAAGAATGTTTCATGGATAATTTTACTGAATATTGGCACTGAAAAATCAGTCACAAGATGGGTGATTCTAATAGGTGACATGTCAAGATCAGGACACTTGGTGAAAGAGAAGGTGACCGTCATCAGAGTTGAAGATGGACTCTAGCTCCCAAGGTGTTTACTCTTGAGGGGAGCCTTGTCACGTAGGCTTATTTGTTGTGTGTTCAATGACTGTACACTCATTAGTGGGAGTGGTAATGTGCTGTAAATTCGTGGTGTGAGGTATTCTGCGTCAAACTCGTGTTTGCCTTCTTTGTTTTTTCATTCTTGTTTATATGGCTGATGGGAAGGGCATGGATTATAATGGACTCTTTAAGACAAGGCCTTTCATGAAAACTCTATGGGTTAACTATGTTGAAGGAGACAACTGAGTTGGTAGTATTTGATGAAAAAGACCTAGGCTGATGTGCTCACTTTGAAACTTTTTGAAATGACTGTTCAAATTATAGATGTGTGATACATGCCTGTGTGCATGGTGTAGAGATTTCAGAAGAGTACAGTGAAATTTAATTGACTGAAAATCCATCTATCTACATGGAATTACACCCACTGTTATCATTTTGGTGTATTTCCAATTAAGTTTTTCTGGGATCAGAGACATTGTTGTATTTTCTTATTTTATAAAGTAAATAATTTTATGGTCTGGATATCTCTGAGTGCCTGAAGAGAGCATAGTGTGCAAAGGAACCTTTGTAGCCTCCTGCTCAGAGGCTAATTCCTTTTCTTCTCTGAATGTGGTATCTACCCAACAAACCAATTCAGTGTTTTCACTGTTTCCCCCTTGGCTGCAAAGTGCCTGCTTCTCTCAGGATCCTTGTGGAAGTGAGGGCGTGTGTGAGTCACAGGAGAGAAATCCTGTTTGTTTCTAATTTATAGGCATGGAAAGCACATCCTCCCCACCTTTGCCCCAGGTAACTGAAGGCTTGTGACTTTTGCTGTGAATGGCAATTTCTAAGTCTTCCTAGTGGCCTAAGTTATTCATCTGAAGATGTTAAGCAGGGACTAAAACTACAGCTCAGTGTATTCCCTGTTACACACTGTTTCCTGTTGAATGCACCCAGCAGTGTAGTGAAGACAAGGACAGTCATTCTAAGAGGCACCATACCCTATTGGTAATGGTGATGGTGGGGATGGTGGTGATGATACTAATAAGAAAACAGTCACATTGTACCAGTGCTATGAAACTGAGTAGGACCGAGAACTGGGCTCAATTCTTTTCATGGTTTATCTCAATCCTCTCAGAACCCAGTGAGATAAGTACTTTTATGATCTCTCTTTTACAGATGAAATTATTGATGGGCAGATTAGATCAGTATCTTGCCATGACAACAAAGAAAAAACAAATAGCAGAGGGAGGTCTCTATTCTGAGGGTAGCTGACCTCGAATCCGGTCAAACTAGTCATTAATCTGTGAGAAGCCATTCTGTAGGGTATCCTTGGGTATCCTTTTGCACTATCCAAAATCTCGACTTATACGGTGGGGGCCCTTCATACATGGCTTCACATTGTGGCAGCCTTGGTTTGACTACTAGACTGCATCAAGATACATACTGCCATGGAAGAAAGCCCACCTTTATTTCATGGTGGACAGTCTTGGGGAGAAGAAAGGGACGTTGGAATTATGCATAACAGGTTGGATGTTTTTAAGAACTGGAACACTGACTCTTCTGGGGTCCATGTCCACCAGTGTTTTTTACCAGTTTATTATGAGGGGTGTTACAAAGGACACAGATGAAGAGATGCGTAGGAAGAGGTATGGGAGAAGGGGTGTGTGGATTGCATGCCCTCTGCAGTCGCACCTCCCTCCAGCAACTTGCACGTGTTCAGCTATCTGGAAACTGATTGTTTTTTTTTTTTTTTTTTTTTTCATTTTCCAAATCCATTGATTGCATGCTTTTTGTGTAATAGCTGAGATTCAAAACGTTAAAGAATGTATTGGCCCAAATGAGAAAAAACTAACAGTAATCAATTTTAAGTGCCATTTCAGTAGAATATGCCCAATGTTTCAAAGTTATTGTGACTTTGTGGCTATTGTGACTTTATAATACTAACGTCCCACTCTGATTAATGTGTGACACATGGTCTAACAGGCAAATACATTAAACTCCACATCCATCACGTGACTTCTGTACTAGGCACGTTGGTATCCTGGCATCAGGCACATACCACCAAGGATGTGAATTATGACATTCTGCGTTTCCAAAACCATGATGCTCTTTTTTTTTTTTGTCGTTTTTTCGTGACCGGCACTCAGCCAGTGAGTGCACTGGTCAGTCCTATATAGGATCCGAACCCGCGGCGGGAGCGTTGCCGCACTCCCAGCGCAGCACTCTACCAAGTGCGCCACGGGCTCGGCCCAAACCATGATGCTCTTTACTCCTCAACCATTTCATGTGGTAAAGAGGTTGAAAAGAATCCTTTTCTGAAGTTGGTTTCTCCACGGAAGAGAAGGCAAATGGCGTAAGGACGTTCTGAAATTTAGACCAGACCAAACCAAACCCCTTTGCCAAAGAGTCTGCTCACTCTGCAATGCTGGCGCACATGTGGATGTTAGTAGTTTAGGGAGAGACGATTTAGAAGCAGGAGACAACTGACCAAATGAGGATGTCGTGTAACTTTCTTTTTTTTTTCTGGAAAGGCAAAAAAGAATGTGCATTAGTCCATTTGTGTTACTTCTAACACAAATACCTGATGGATAGAGAAAACAAAGTTTATTGCTGACAATTTTGGAGGCTAGGAAGTCCACAGTCCAGGGAACACGTCTGGTGAGCGTCTTGGTGGTGGTGACCGTGATCCAGGGATCTCACGTGGCAGAAAATGGAGCAGAGACTACGTCATTCACTTTTTATTTTTATTATTTTTTTTAAAAGTTGACCAGTAAAGGGGATCTTAAATCTTGACTTGGTGCTGTCAGCACCATGCTCTCCCAGGTGAGCTAACCGGCCATCCCTTTATAGGGATCCGAACCTGTGGCCTTGGAGCCACGGGCATTGCAACCCTCGGCACCGTGTGGTCTGCACCACACTCAGCCAGTGAGCGCACTGGCCATCCCTATATAGGATCCGAACCCGCGGCCTCGGCACTCCCAGCACTCCCAGGCGCCGCACTCTCCTGAGTGAGCCACAGGGCTGGCCCCTATTCACTCTCTTTTTAAAGCCCTGGGAACCATGCCCATGACCTGCATTTTTCATTCATTCACTAGGTATGGTCCTCAGACTAATCATCTCTTTAAGGCCCAGCCTTTGAATTAGCAGAATAGGATTTCCCACCCTCTTAACACTGTGACAGTGGGGTTGAGAATTGGTGGGACACTCACGTCCTTTTCACATACAAATACATTCATTTCATCCCTAAAGTCTTGTTTCAACACAAAGGTCCAAAGTTCAAAGTCCCATCTGTGAAATCTAAACAAGTTATCTATTTCCAAGGTACAATGGTGGCACAAGCATAAGGTACATATTCCCATTCAGAAAGAGAAAACCAAAGGAAAGAGGTAACAAGTCCGAAACCCAGCAGGGCAGGGATTAAACATCAACACTGGTGAATCATGTACCTTGATTCCGTGTTCGAAGTCCTCTGCACGCTGATGTGGAGGTTAGGCCCACAAGTCCTTGTGTAGCTCCTCCACTCCTATGGCTTTCCTGGTCTGAGGCCGTGCTTCAGGTCTCCCAGGCTGGCATTGCACACTGGCAGCTCCACAAGTATGGGGTCTCCATCGCAGTCCCGCTCTCATGGCTCCACTAGGAATGGCGCTATTGGGGTTTAGGTACTGCAGCTCTGACCCTGCATTTCTGCTCAGCAATGCTCTAGTGAAGGCTCTATGCTGTGAATCCGCCCCTTTGACAAATCTCTTCCTTGGCCCCAGGCATTTCCATGTATCCTTTGAAATCAGGGTGATGGCTCCCAAGCCTCCACAGCTCTGGCATTCTGCGAGCCTGCAGATCTAACGGCATGTGAATGCCAACAAGGCTTCCGGCTTGTGTCTCGGAAACCTGCAGGTCCAGCCACACCTGAGGCCAACTTAGCCATGGCTGGAGCAGCCAAAGCAGCTGGGGTGCTGGTGTGGGGAGCAGCATCCCAAGGTGGCCTTGGGCAGCGAGCCCTTGGAGAATGCTTCGGGCCTGTTCCCCAAGGCCATTCTGTCTCCCTAGGCTTGTGGGCCTGTAGCGCAATGCAGCCTCCAAGGTCTCTGAAATACTTTTAAGGTCTTTTTTCCCTTCTCTTGAAAATCTCTTTCTTGTGGACTCATCTCTTTAGCTAAGGGCCCCTGGGTTTTACCCTTGCTTTTGTGGCCAGGCTGAAAGTTTTTCAATATTTTGTCCTCTGCTTCTTTGAATTATAAATTCTGGCTTTCCTCATGCCTTTTCCACCATAACTCAGCATAGGCTGTTGCAAGTAGCCATGCAACTTCCTGAATGTAATGCTGTTTAGAGATTACTTCTGTCAAATACTCTGTGTCAGAACCTTTAAGTTTCACATTCCATAAAACTTTTGGGCATGAACAGAATGCAGCTGAGTTCTTTGCCTGTTCATAGCAAGAGTGGTCTTGGCTCCAGTTTCCAATGAGTTCTTCCTCTTTTACGTCTGAGAACTTGCTTAGCGTGGTCTTTATAGTCCATACTTCTGTGAGCATTCTGCTGACCCCCATTTAACCAGTCTCTAAAACATCCAACCTTTCCCTGTTTTTTTGTCTTCTTTTTTTTTTTTTGTCTTTTTCGTGACCGGCACTCAGCCAGTGAGCGCACCGGCCATTCCTATATAGGATCCGAACCCGCGGTGGGAGCGTCGCTGCGCTCCCAGCGCCGCACTCTTTCGAGTGCGCCACGGGCTCGGCCCGTTTTTTTGTCTTCTAAACTTCCACCAGCAGCTGGGCTTTTTCTAACTGGCTCCTTCAAATTCTTCCAGCCTTTTGCTCGTTACCCAGTTGCAAAGCCATTTCCACACTGTCAAGTATTACAGGCAATGCACCACACACCTCTCTGGTACCAATTTTCTGTATTAGTCTGTTTCTGAAGCTTCGAACATAAATACCGGAAACTGGGTGTTGCTTTGCCTCCCACGGATTTGTCACCGCTTTTCCCCTGGGTGACGGAGCCACTAAAGATTACTCCAAGCCCATCCCTTCTGAGCAGTGAGAAGCCCCAAAAAGGGGTTAATCTCCCTGAACCCTCAAGAGCGAGGCATTCCTTCAATTTGGGAAATTCACGACAAATTGGGGTTCTCTTCCTGCATTTATTCTCCAGACCAGGAAGTTGAGGAAGAGAACATAAGTGGGGTGTTTGCTAAGTACCATTTAACAATAGGAGCTGGTAACATTCAGTAAGGTGACATTCTATAATGCAATTAAGTTGATCTACTAATAAAAGCTTGGTTTTAGCAAACATTGTCTTCTTACAGCAATTTCCTAGTATCTTTAAACATCAATCAATATAGCCTGTCTGTCTTCGTTTGAGCCAGCAACCTTGCCAAGTAACAGTTGTTTACCTTACAACAGAGACTGTAGCCTGGGGGAAATATCCTGTCCTTTGCAAGGTCAATATTTAAAACTGCAGGGCTGTGGAAAACCAGGCCCTGTGAAGTACATTTGCTTTATACATACTTCACCACTGGGTGATTGATAAAACAATATTCATTGCTTATAGTTTTGAATGCTGGGAAGTCCACAGTCCGGGGAACACGCGTGGTAAGGGTCTTGATGGTGGCGACAGTGACCCAGGGTCTCACAAGGCAGAAAATGGCAGAGCAGAGAGATGATTGTTCTTTGAATGAGAAGAATCGTAGAGGTTAGAGGCTCAGTGAAGAGGAGGGGCTTCTCTGATCTAGAAAGACGAAATGACTCATTAGGTATGGTCGCTCTTTCACGGTCCTATACCCTAGAGGTATGGAAAGGACTGAGGACAGCGGCAGCTTGTAGAGCTGGTCATGGACGTGGAGGGCAAGGGACTCTGGTGGGAATGTTGTGACGGGCATTGTGTGTTCAAGGGAGTCTCTCCATCCCCTATCCCATCCCCAGCACTAGCCGGGATCAGCATAGCTGGGGATAGAAGACAACTATACACATTATTGTGTGAAATGAGAAAGTTTGGTCCTCTGGCAGAGATGAGGCTTCTATGATGGCAGCAAGTCCTTATTTTACACTTACCCTGAGAATTCTGGATCTTGCTGCTGGCGAAGGCATTGTAGTTTCTCCGTCATTCTGTGGACTGCCTTAGACTGTGAGAAATGGCTGGGGGAAGGGTGGCCCTTGACCCTGTTATACTGTTGTCTAGTACAGCAGTTGGAGGGATTCTTCTGAGCGGCAACTGCTGTTTCTGGTGACCAACTGCTCTTGGTTGAGTTGACCACTCAGTTTTTCATTTTCGGAAGGCAGCTAGGCTCACCACTACAACACCAACACTTAGACATGTCTCATATTTGTAGTTCACCTGCAGAGACTTAGGAAAGTGAATTGTTGTTTCTGGTATGTTCTTCCAACATATGCTCAGATGCTTGATTCTTGTTTTAATGGCTCAAATGTCTTGTATAAGGTTGTACGGGAAGCATGCACTGGCATTGGCAGCATCTGGGGATTGGAAAATTGGGAGTCCCGGGCAAAAACTGGTGATGGCCTATTGTCAGGCTTCTGTGCTCAGGCACTAAGGTGCTAAACTGAATGGTTTTTACTATGCAGAGCAATGGCATGTCAGGAATCATGAGTGCTCTTGATTCCCTAATGGGAATGAAGTGGAATTTTCTACAAGCATTTATTAACTTTGTGCACTCTTCTGATGACCATACTCTGCCCATTGCTGGGGGAAAAGAGCAGTCAGGCCCCAGGGGCCATGCCGTCCATACATCTTGGGAGGGGGCCTTAGAAGGGGCACGCTTAAGTTTGGAGAGGTGCACCCAGGGACGGTGTCCTAGGAGCTTTGCGGCTGTGGGGGTGGTTAGAAACACCGTGTAGGGACCGGTCCACCTGGGTTGTAGGGTTTTGGGGTGTGGTTCTTTTAGTAAAACAGTATCCCCTGGGGTTAAAGCTTGGGAAGTATCCGCGGTGAGGTCCCCGGGGGCAGGACTAACCGTCAGCGTCAGCGTGGGCTTGCAAAAGAGCTCTTAAAAGGGTTAGGTAGGGTAGGTAGGATAGAAGGGGAGAGGGTGAGGCTGGAAAGTTGGGAGTTAACAGGAAGGGCCCTCCGTAGAGAAGTTCAAAAGGGCAGAGGCCGGATGGTCCCCTAGGGGTGGCCCTAAGGCTAGTAAGTGCCAACAGGAAGAAGCTTGGCCAAGATAAGCAGGTCTCCAAGGAAAGTTTAGTAAGATGTTCGTTGAGGAAGCCGTTGGCTTGCTCAACCTTACCCGAGGATTAGGGATGGTAAGGGATGTGGAGTTTCCAGGTGACATTCAGACCTTTGGAGACCTGCTGGGTGACACTGGAGATGAAGGCTGGGCGGTTGTCAGATTGTAGGGTCCATGGGAGGCCAAACCTTGGGATGATATGCTCAATGAGTGCAGCGCCTACCATGTCCACTGTTTTTTGAGCAGTGGGGTAAGCCTCAATCCATCCTGTAAAGGTGTCCACCAAGCTAGTATGTAACAATAGGTTTTGTGATGTGGCATGTGGGTTAAATTAAGCTGCCAGTCCTCCCCTGGTTGATGGCCTCGGAGTTGATGGTTAGTTAGGTCGTACTGTACGATTTCCCCCTTGAAATTTAACAGCAAAACAGGTATTGCAAGACTGATGAACCTCCTCAGTGAGCTTTTGGAGATGTGGGTTATGGAAAAGGGGTTCTAGGAACCGACGTAAAGCCAATGTGGAGGGATTTGGTGGGCATCTGTAATGATGCTGTGGGCTAGGTGGCCCGGGAGGGCAACCTTATCTTGGATAAAAATCCAACCCTTGTTCCCAACAATTTCCCCCAACCTGCTGAGGGTCTGAGTTTCTTCTTTGGTGTACGAGGGGGGATGGGGTGTGTTTAGGGAAAGGAGAGGAGCTGGGACGGAGCCTAGAGCCGTAGCCCGGGCTGTGGAGTCGGCTTTGTTGTTGCCTTTGGATGTAGGGTCTTTAGAGGACTGGTGGCCATGGCAGTGCACGATAGCCACCTCAGTTGGGAGGCTAAGGGCCTCAAGTAGCTTTTAGATGAGGGGCCCATCGATTATTGGGGTCCCTTTAGCAGTGAGGAATTCTCGTTCTTGCCAGAGGACATAATGAGTATGGGTGCTGAGGAAAGCATATCTGGAGTATGTGAATAGTGACCCATTGTCTCTTGGACAGGTGGAGGGCCCGAGTGAGGTGTCCCTTGGACAGGTGGAGGGCCTGAGTGAGGGCTATCAGCTCTGCCTTTTGAGACACTGTTCCGAGGGGAAGGGGTACAGCCTCTTAGGTGGCAGTTGGAGTAACAACAGCACAGGCTCCATGCCTTTGGCCGTCCGGGGCAATGAAAGAGCTACCGTCTACGAAAAGCACACGGTCAGGATTAGATAGGGGCTGGTCAGAGAGCCCTGGGTGTGAGGGAATAAAGTCCGCTAAACGTTGAGGACAGGAATGTAAAGGGTCGGGAGTAGTGGAGGGAGTAGGCGGAAGGGGAGGGTTTGCATACTTGTGGATCATCTGCAGAGACTTACACAAGTGAACTGCTATTGCTGCTGTGTTCTTCTGACATGTGCCCCAGAGGATTCTTTATGGTTTTCCCTATTTCAGGTTACCTACGGTTCAGCCGGGAATGTGGGGAATGTCCTGAGTAGGAGGAAACTACAGACACTTTGGGGGACAAAGGATTTTGGTGGGTGTATTAGTCCATTTTGGTGTTGCTGTAACAATACCTGAGACTGGGTAATTTATAAAGAGAAGAGGTTTATTTGGCTCACGATTCTGGGACAGCTGCATCTGTCATGGGCCTCAGGCTGGTTCTACTCCTGGTGGAAAGTGGCAGGCAGCTGGCGGGTACGAGCAGATCACATGGCGAGAGGAAGCGGGTACAAGCAGACCACATAGTGAGAGAGAGAGACAGGGACAGAGAGAGAGAGAGAGAGAGAAGGTGCTAGGGCCTTTTAAACAACCAGCTCCAAAAAATAATCTTTGACTCCAAGTCCTCCATCCTGGGCACAGTGGGGCACCTGGTCCCTCAGAGCCTCAGACAGCCCTGCCCCCACGCTCTGCCAGGCACATCCCACTGGGCTGCACTGGTACCTACGGCTTTTCCAGGCTGGTGTTGCTCGTTGCCAGCGGCCATAAAGTTTTAGGGTTACGGTGGCAGCCCCACTGCTTTGGCTCTGAGAGACCCCTGGAGTAGGCGGTCAATCGGTCTGGAGACCCTCCCAAGGAACAGCGAGACCACGGGTTCGGATGCAATCAGCAAGAGGTTTATTGAACACACGGGTACCCGGGCGACACAGTCTTTCGGAAGACTGGCGCGCCGGGTGGAGTTCCTGGGCTCGTTTTATAGCAAAAAGCGCGGGTACAGAAGCAAGAAGCAAGGTAATTGGTTAGTTCAAATCAAGCCAGGGGTGGACTCTGGTCAAGTGGGAGTCCTTGAAACAGTTGAGGGGCACTCTTGAAACTGCAACTGACCTATCTACTTCTGGGAACTACCCGCCCTTTGCCTCGGGCCGGGGCCCAGGTGTATAACCACAGATATCCTGTTTAGCTCTGTTCCCCTTGTTTCTTAACTTGACTTCTTGGCTGTACTTTCCCTATACTCTTGTAAAATGGCGTTACTGCGGCTAGCTTGAAAAGAAAAAACACTTTCTTCATCCCCCCATTTTTTCTTGTGGATCGCTCTAATCTTAGAGCGGGATTAAAAGTTATCTTTGTCATCTAAGGTTTGGTATTTTTGTCTAAGGACCAGAATTTTAACTGCACTTACCCTATCATTGATGAATTGGACTAGTCTATTGATGACGCAGGGCCCAAGGGTGAACAACAGAAGGAGGAGTAATAGGGGCCCGGCGATGGTCGACAGTAGGGTGGTTAACCAAGGGGAGTTATTGAACCACCCTTCATACCAATTTTGGTTTTGTTTGTGCTCTAACTGTCTTTTATCTAGCCTTTCTTTGAGCTTGTTCATGGAGTCCCGCACTACACCTGAGTGATCCGCATAAAAACAGCACTGTTCTTTTAGGGCTGCGCAGAGGCCTCCTTCTTTTAGGAACAATAGGTCAAGGCCTCTCCTATTTTGGAGCACTACCTCAGACAAGGAGGTTAGTGAGGCTTCTAGCTTGCTGACTGAGTCTTGGAGAGCCCGGAGGTCGGTATCTATAGCGGTCTGGAGGCTGGTCAGTCCTTGCTGGAGGTCTAGGGGCCCTTTGACTAAGGCGGCTGTCCCAGTACCCATTCCTGCTGCGATCCCTAATCCCAGTAAAACAGCCAGGGTAAGTGAGACGGGCTCTCTTTTTACCCTGGGGTGAGGATTGTCATAGGCCTGCAACAAGGTTTCTCCAGGATGGTAGTAGATGCGAGGGATCAGCTGAACCTGGGTACAGAAATCTTTAGACTGATTAAAGACTGAGGTAGAGAGGCAGGGGGTTAGGCCGGTGTTGCATGCCCACCAGCTATGATTGGAGGGGAGCAGGTATTGATTGTTCCCGGTGGAACTGATGGAATGGGTCTGGTTGCAAAGACGCTGATGGGTCGGGGGTACTTTTCCTACGCACAACCCGCTTCCGGAGACTTCAGTGAGGGTGAGCTTTCCTTGGGCCCCCCATCGACACTGGGAGTAGTTGGAGGTATAGGTGGGTTCCCCCGGAAAGGCTGCCCCCTCATAATAAGGGGGGCCCATTGCCAGACAGAGCCAGCAAGATTCTGTGGCGTTAGGGTTGGTATTGTTTAGGGCTAGGAAAGCCCCTTGTATAAGGCCAAAGAGTCTGTCACCCGTGGTAGGGAGCGGGGTAGATAGGGCGTCATTTTGCTTTCGTCCCGCGGCGGCAGAGTTATTGGCCGCTGGGGCTAGGGTGTCGGACGGCGCTTTTACAGGAGGTCCTTGCTCCGTAAGGACGGAGTCGGGGCCTATGGCTACAGTTGGCAAGCTGGCGGCCACCAGACGAATAGTCAATTGTACGCCTGGATGCCCGGTCTTATAGAGCCTTAGACCCCAGGTCCTTCCCTGCATCCAATCCCTGGAGCTCTGCCCTCTTTCTGTGAAGCTTATCTGGAGGGGGTTACACCAGCCGGAGTTGTTACAGTCCCCGTTCCCCGAAGTCTGGTTCCGCACTACAGTTATGAGATCTGAAGACCCAGATAGCCAATAACCAGTCCCCGTGGTCTCGCATCCCCATTCTTTACAGTACAGGGACTCTAGCCCCCCGCATGTTCTAGCTTTTGAGAGGTCCCGGCCATCCCGGGGACACACGTAGAAGGAGGAACCTGCCATCCTGTTCCTAGCTCGCGGGTAGCTGCACCCTGGAGCTCCCCAAGTGACCTGGTAGTAAGAATTTTCATAGTTTGAGTCAGGAGGCCTGACTCTTTTAGAGGCCGATGCATCAATTTCTGGAATATCCCAAGTCTCGAGACCCGCCGCCAGGGCACATATATCAGGGGTGAGGGGGGGCCACCAAGTCCAAAGGGGGTGGACTTCTGTCTTGGACCAGACAACCTTTCCAGTTTGGGACAGTACCTGCCAGGTGAGGGACGTGGGCTGGTTGGGGTTATTACTTGGTAGGCTTGTTCTGCCGCCGCCGAATGCGCAGCTTAAGAGGATTATCAGTCCTTTCCAGCTCCCAGGATTCATCTGGTATGGAGGGTGGCGCAGGCTTGAGGTGAGAAGCATGGACCCAGGCCGCAATACCGTCCACTTTTACCGCTGTTGGTGTGGTCAGCAGCACCAGGTACGGGCCTTTCCACCGAGGCTCAAGGCTGCCGGTCCGATGGCGCCTAACAAGCACTTGGTCTCCGACCTGGAACGGATGAGGGATGGCCACGGCGCCTGGCTCGTATACCTCCTTGATCTGGTCCCAGATCTGGGTTTTTACAACTTCTAAAGCCTTTAAATGAGTGAACAAGACAGGAAAGAAATTATCATCAGGACCCAACGTCTCTCCAAACCCAAGTATAGGGGGCGGTCCCCCATAGAGAATTTCATAGGGAGTCAGACCAAACCGGCCAGGGGTGTTCCTGGCTCTGAGCAGCGCTAAAGGAAGGAGAGCCACCCAATCTTTTCCACCGGTCTCTAAGGCTAATTTAGTCAAGGTCTCTTTGATTGTCCTGTTCATTCTCTCTACCTGTCCTGAGCTCTGGGGTCTATACGCACAATGTAATTTCCATTGTATCCCCAGTTGTGTGGCCAGTCCCTGACTTACCTGAGCAACAAAGGCTGGGCCATTATCTGACCCGAGTACCTTAGGGATCCCGAAGCGGGGTAGGATCTCTTCTAATATCTTTTTGCAGACGGTCAGGGCCGTTTCAGTCTTAGTAGGAAAAGCTTCTACCCATCCAGAGAAAGTATCTATAAATACCAGCAGATACCTGTTTCCATACCGACCAGGCTTTATCTCTGTGAAGTCTACTTCCCAGTATACGCCGGGTCGATCTCCTCGTTGTCTTCTTCCGGTCTCTCGGTAGGTTGCGACCGCATTAGTCATGGCACAAGCCTGACACTGACTGGCGACTTCGCGAACTGCCAACGAGAGGTTTGGGATGAGGAGGCTGGTGCGGTTTATTAACTGGAGAAGTTTTGCTGGTCCCAAGTGCGTCAGCCGGTGTAGCCGCTGAATGAATTCTTTTCCCTGGTCAGGGGTGAGTTCTCCTAGCTTGGCCTTCGTCTGGGCAGGTTCGATTAGCTCCTGAGGTTTGGTAGTTTCTGCCAGCACTCTGGTCGACAGGGCGGCTTGTTTTGCAGCCTCATCGGCCCTCCGGTTTCCGGTGGCTACAGGGTTGCTTCCCTTCTGATGGCCGGGGCAGTGGATAATGGCAACCTGTTTGGGGAGGTGGATGGCCTCTAGCAGGGCCAAAATTTCTTCTTTGTTTTTAATGTCTTTTCCAGCCGAAGTGAGCAACCCCCTTTGTTTATATATTGCCCCATGAACATGAGCGGTGGCGAAAGCATACCTGCTGTCTGTATAGATATTGATGTTTTTTCCTTTAGCTAGGCGCAACGCCTGGGTCAAAGCCACCAGTTCGGCCCTTTGAGCTGACGTACCTTCTGGCAAACTGCTCGCCCACACCGTCCGCTGGCCATCTACGATGGCGGCCCCTGCCCGCCGTCTACCTTCCGCAATAAAACTACTACCGTCCGTATACCAGGTTGGCACCCCAGGCAATGGCTGATCCTTGAGGTCCTGGCGAGTCCCAGTTTCTTCGGCGAGGATCTCGGAACACCTGTGCACTGGGGTGGCTTCCGGTTCGGCTGGTAGTAGAGTAGCTGGGTTTAGGATGGCAGGGGGAGCGAATGTTACCTTTTCATTCAGTAGTAAGCTCTGGTAATGAGTCATCCTAGCGTTGGTCATCCATCGGTCGGGGGGCTGCCGCACGATGCTTTCGAGGCTATGGGAAGCAATCACAGTCACGTTTTGCCCCAGAGTTAGTTTATCAGCGTCTTTGAGAAGGAGCGCAACGGCTGCAACCGCTTTCAGGCAGGTTGGCCACCCGCTGGCCACCGGATCTAGTTTTTTTGATAGATAGGCTACCGGCCGCCGCCAGGGTCCTAGAGCCTGAGTGAGCACTCCCCGGGCTACGCCGGCTCTTTCATCTACATATAGAGTGAATGGTTTGGTGAGATCCGGGAGGGCCAGAGCAGGGGCTGACAGCAAGGCTTTTTTTATGTGATCAAAAGCCCTCTGATGTTCCTCAGTCCAAATAAAAGAGTTGCCCTCTTTTGCCAAGGGGTACAAGGGTGCAGCTAGGGTGGCGAACCCAGGGATCCAAAGCCTGCAGAATCCAGCAGTGCCCAGGAACTCACGAACCTGTCTAGGGGTCGTGGGGGTAGGAATTTTCATAACAGTAGCCTTTCGAGCCGGGGTCAGCCACCTTTTTCCTTCTTTGAGCAGATACCCCAGATAGGTGACCTCTCTCTGGCAGAGCTGGGCCTTTTTAGCTGATACCCGATATCCCAACCTACTTAACTCCTGTAGGAGTTCTTGTGTCCCTTCTTTGCAGTCCTTGTATGTGGGGGCCGCCACCAGGAGGTCGTCCACATATTGGAGTAATATTACCTGGGAGTTGAGGGCCCTAAAAGGAGCCAAATCCCGGTGGAGGGCTTCGTCGAAGATGGTGGGAGAGTTCTTAAACCCCTGTGGCAGCCGGGTCCAGGTCAGCTGACCTGTGGTGCCTTTTTCTGGGTCCCTCCACTCAAACGCGAACAACGGCTGGCTGTTGGGATGTAGCCTGAGGCAGAAGAAGGCGTCCTTAAGATCCAGGACTGAATACCAGGTGTGGCTAGGCGGGAGGGAGCTCAGGAGGCTGTAAGGATTTGGGACGGTAGGATGTATATCCTGCACCCTCTTATTAATTTCCCTCAGGTCTTGGACTGGCCGATAGTCATTGGTCCCTGACTTCTTTACAGGCAACAGAGGGGTATTCCAGGGCGACTGACAGGGCACCAGGACTCCTAGGTTTAAGAATCTTTGGATGTGAGGCCTGATGCCTTCTTGGGCCTCCTTGCTCATTGGGTATTGACGAACAGTCACCGGTGAGGCACCTGATTTTAGTTCTACTATTACTGGTGGGACTTGTTTGGCCAGTCCCATGCCTGCTTTTTCGGCCCATACAGAGGGAAAAAGCTGGAGCCAGGACGGATCAATAGAGGAGGGAACTGGTCTTTCATGCAGCCGGTATTCTTCTTCTAAGCTTAGGACCAGGCACATAGTAGGGCGATCATCCCACGTTACTTGTGGACCCTCAGCCGAGAACTGGATCTGGGCTTTTAGTTTGGTTAGGAGGTCCCTGCCTAACAGAGGAGCAGGGCACTCGGGTATGACCAGGAAGGAGTGGGTCACTTGTTTATGTCCAATCTTTAAAAGTCTCTTTGTGGTCCAGGGGTAGATTTTACTGCCTGTTGCCCCTTCCACGACTGTTCGTCTGGACCCTACTTTACCCAGGGGCTGGGTCAATACCGAGTGCTCAGCCCCAGTGTCGACTAGGAACTCGATGGGGGTCCCCTCCACAGTCAGCATTACCCTAGGTTCGGGGAGGGGATCCGAACCCCGACTCCCCTAGTCATCTAGGGACAGAACTTTGGCTTTCCGGATGTTTTTCTTTTGGGGACATTCTCTTGCCCAATGCCCCTTTTCTTTACAGTATGCGCACTGGTCTCTGTCCAGGGGGGGTCTTCTTTCCCTAGGTGTCTGCCTCGCCCGGTTGCTCAGGTTTTCTGCCTTCCTGTCTCTAGACTCTCTTTCACCTACTACTGCGGCCAGAATCCTAGTTAAATTTTTCTCTTGGCGCTTATCGCGTCGTCTTTCCCTTTCTTCTGCCTCCTTTTTTTCTCTGTCTTGTCTCTCTTCTTCTGTCTCTCTCTTATGATACACTTTTTCTGCCTCCCTCACTAAATCTTGTAAGGAATAGTCTTGGAGCCCTTCTAGCCTCTGTAACTTCCTTTTAATATCTGGGGCTGACTGCCCGATGAAGGCCATGGCAACCGCAGCCTGCTGCCCCTCAGAAGAGGGGTCAAACGGAGTATATCTCCTATAGGCCTCGGTTAGACGTTCTAAAAAAACCGAAGGGGGTTCAGCCGGTCCCTGCAAGACCTCTCTTACCTTGGCCAAATTAGTGGGGCGCCGGGCTGCCCCTTTGAGACCTGCCACTAGAGTCCGGCGGTAGACCAGGAGACGCTCCCTACCTGCGGCCGTGTTGTAATCCCACTGGGGCCGGTTAAGGGGAAAAGCCTCATTAATGAGGTTCTCGAGCTGAGTAGGGGCCCCGTTGTCCCCGAGGACGTTCTTGCGAGCCTCCAGGAGGATCCTTTCTCGCTCCTCAGTGGTGAATAGAATCTGTAAAAGTTGTTGACAGTCGTCCCAAGTTGGCTGATGGGAAAACATAAGAGATTCAAGGAGCCCTGTGAGTCCTGCTGGGTTCTCAGAGAAAGAAGGATGGTTAGATTTCCAATTATAGAGGTCTGCTGAGGAGAAAGGCCAATATTGTAGAGGGATCAGGCCGTTGGGCTCGGCCGGGGGTCCCACGGCTCGGAGGGGCAAAACCACAGTGGAGTCAGGACCCGAGTCGTCCGCCGGGCTACGGACGCGACGGCTCCTGGTCCTGGCGGCTAGTCCCCCAAGGTCAGAAGTATCGGGCGCCCGGCCCGGCGCCGGTTCGACCGCTTGGGGGGCCAAGGGAGGTGGCAGTGCCGCCGGGTAGGGCGGGGGTTCAGACATAAGGAGTAAATCGTCTGTTGCGGGATAAATGGGGATCGGGGGAGGAGCGGAGGGCCTCCTTGCAGGTGGTCCTCGAGAATTTTCTGGGCCAGAGGCAACAGCGACCTTGACGGAGGGTGGCACCCACGGAGGAGGGCTCTGGGCGAGGTCCAGCCACACCACAATGTATGGGACTTGGTCTGGATGTCCTCCGGTTTCCTGAAAGACAATCTTTTTAACTGCAAAAAGGACAGAGAGATTAAAGGTTCCTTCTGGCGGCCACCCTATGCCGAACGTAGGCCATTCGGAAGAGCAGAGAGTCTGCCATTTTCCTTTTTTGATTTCCACGGATTGGTTATGAGCCCTGGTCTTTACATCTTTCCAGTGATCTAGAGTGAGAGAGAGAGGGGTAGAAGTACCTTGTCCCATTTCGTAGACCTCGAAGAGAGGGACAATAAGAGAGAGACTTACTACAAATAAGACAAAAAGAAACCAAAAGCGTCGGCGAGACCGAGTTGCGTAAAGGCAGGAAAAGGACTCAGATGGCAGAGCGCGCCCCCCTAGACGCGACAACGGGATCAAAACGCAATGATCCTCTGCCGAGGGGTCCACCAGGCGTCCCTGGTCCTCCCCTGATCCTGGGACGTCTCCCAGGATTACCGGGTGGTGAGCCCCCGAACACGTCTGTTCGCTACTCACACGTCAACCCGGAACAAACCGAAACCAATATGTGCGCACCCTGTGGGACAGTTGGAATCACTGAGTTAGACACAGAGACAAGACACAGAGACAAGACACAGAGCGACTGCTGGCCAGCTTACCTCCCGTTGGTGGGTCGGTGGTCCCTGGGTGGGGGTCTTTTATCCCGGACGAGCCCCCAAATGAGAGACCCCTGGAGTAGGCGGTCAATCGGTCTGGAGACCCTCCCAAGGAACAGCGAGACCACGGGTTCGGATGCAATCAGCAAGAGGTTTATTGAACACACGGGTACCCGGGCGACACAGTCTTTCGGAAGACTGGCGCGCCGGGTGGAGTTCCTGGGCTCGTTTTATAGCAAAAAGCGCGGGTACAGAAGCAAGAAGCAAGGTAATTGGTTAGTTCAAATCAAGCCAGGGGTGGACTCTGGTCAAGTGGGAGTCCTTGAAACAGTTGAGGGGCACTCTTGAAACTGCAACTGACCTATCTACTTCTGGGAACTACCCGCCCTTTGCCTCGGGCCGGGGCCCAGGTGTATAACCACAGATATCCTGTTTAGCTCTGTTCCCCTTGTTTCTTAACTTGACTTCTTGGCTGTACTTTCCCTATACTCTTGTAAAATGGCGTTACTGCGGCTAGCTTGAAAAGAAAAAACACTTTCTTCAGCTCTACTAGACATTTCCCCAGTGGGGGCTCTCTGGGAGCTCTGACCCCCTTTTTCTGCTTGGCCTTGCTCCACTAGATGTTCTCTGCAGCGGCTCTGCCCCCATGGCAGGTCTCTTGCCTGGGCCCCTAAGCTTTTCCATACGTCCTCTGAAATCTGGGTGGAGGCTGCCTCACCTCCACTGCTCTGTGTTCTGCCAGCCTGCAGACATACCCCGATGTGGACGCCTCCAAGCTTTCTGGCTCATGCTCTCCAAAGCTGCTCTATGAACCAATCTTTGGGCCTGAGGCAGGGCTGCTTCAGCCACAGCAGCTGGGATGCTGGGAGCAGGTTCCTGAGGGCAGCTGCACCCCACGTCTGTCCTCGGAACACCTCTCGGTTCTCCTAGGCCTGTGGGGTTGTGATGGGAGGGGCAGCCTTCCACACTTAATGCCTTCAGGGCCTTTCTCCCATTGTCTTGGCAGTTAGCATCTGGTGCGTCATAGTCCTGCTAAAGTATTTAACAATCAATCTATCTGCTGTGCCCTTGCATGTTTCTTTTGCTCTCTGGTTTTCTACCACGTGGCTTGGCTGCAAATTTTCCAAATCTTTACAATCTGCTTCCCTTTTAAATTCTGGCCTTACATCATGCCTTTGCCGTCATAACTCAGCATAGGCTGTTATAAGTAACCATGCAGCTTTTTTTTTATTGCTTTGGTGCTTGGAAATTTCTTCTGCCAAACATTCTGGTTCAAAACTCTTGAGTCCCACCTTCCACAGAGTCCTCGGGCATGGACACAATGCAGCCAAGTTGCTTGAAATGGTGTAGCAAAGATGATCTTTTGTCCAATTCCCAATAAGTTCTTCATTTCTATCTGAGACCTCATCATCCGCATGCATTTACTGTCCACATTTGTTTTTTTTTTTTTCTTTGTGCAGTGTTTCTCTTTTTTAAATTTTAATTTACCAAAATACAATGTAGATGATTTTCATGTCCCTTTACCAATTCCTCTTTCCCCTCTCCCCCTCCCCGCAGCAACATCAAGTCTGTTCACTGATCTTAACAAGTTCAAGGAATTGTGATTGTTGTGTCTTGTTCCCTGACTCCCTCTCCCCCAGTTTGCTTCTATATTTATTTACTTATTTTTAGTTTGCACAAATAAGCGAGAACATGTGGTATTTCTCTTTCTGTGCCTGACTTATTTCAGTTAATATAATTTTTTCTAAGTCCATCCATGTTGCTGCTGTAGTATTTCATTCTTTTGTTATAGCAGAGTAGTATTCCATTGTATAGATACACAACTTGTAGTGGATTGAATTATGTCCCTCCAAAACTCATTGAAGCTCGACTTGTGTCCACCATGTTTTATGTATTAGAAACTTAGCACCCACTGTGACTGTTAAGAGGGTAGGGAATCTTCTTATGGTAATTGAAAGGTGGAGCCTTGAAGAAGTGATTGGGTTTTAGGACCCTGCAGTAGTGAATGGATTAAAAATGGTGGTGAGGGGTGTGGTTCTGACAGCTTTAAAAGAAGAGGAGAGTCTGTCTTGCTCTCTCTGCTCTCTGCTTCCACCATCCTGCAGTGTGAGATCCCTTGGTCACTGTCCATGCCACACGGACTTTGGACTTCCCAGCCGCAGAAACTGTAAGCAATAAATTTCGTTTGTCTTTATAAATCACCCAGTTCAATGTATTTTGTTATATGCAACAAAAACAAATACACCACTGGTGTCCACGTTGCTGTTTAGCCAGTCTCTTAGACATCCCAAACTTTCACTCATAGCTTTCTCTTCTAAGTCCTCCAAAGTCCCGCAACGTTTGCCCATTACCCAGTTCCAAGGGCGCTCGTACCATTTTCAGGTATCTGTATAGTAACACCCCACTCCTCAGTACCAATTTTCTGTATTAGTCCTTTTTTTTTTTTTTTTTTTTTCTTTTTGTCTTTTTCGTGACCGGTACTCAGCCAGTGAGTGCACCAGCCATTCCTATATAGGATCCAAACCCGCGGCGGGAGCGTCACCGCGCTCCCAGCGCCACACTCTCCCGAGTGCGCCACGGGCTCGGCCCTGTATTAGTCCATTTTTATGTTGCTATAACAGAACACCTGAAACTGGGTAATTTATAGAGAAAAGAGGTTTACCTGGTTTACGATTCTCAGACAGCTGCATCTGGTGTGGGCTTCAGGCTGCTGCTACTCATGGCAGAAAGTGGCAGGCAGCCGGCAGGTACAAGTAGATTGCACGGCGAGAGGAAGCAAGAGAGAGAGAGAGAGGGCAGGTGCCAGGGTGTTTTTAAAGAAGCAGCTCTCATGGGAACTAATAGAATGAGAACGCACTCACCACTTCCACTCCCCAGGAGAGCATTAATCCATTCGTGAGGGATCCATCCCCATGACTCAGACAGCTCCCAACACTGCCACATTGTGGATCAGGTTTCCACGTGAATTCTGGGAGGACAATCCAAACTATCACAGGGAAGATTAAACTTTTATTTCTTACTGTACTTTGTATCTGCCCTGACAACACACTACCATGAGAGATACCACATGCCCCAGTCTTTCACCCCCACAGCTGGTTATTTCTGAGTCCTGGCTAATGTCAGGACTTCCTCAAGGGGGACTCCTGCAAATGGGACTCGAAGGACAAGTAATAAGTATGAGCAATTGCTCGTCCTCGGCCTACTTGTGCTTTTGCAAAGCCACACTCACGTCCTCATGGGGACAGTTCTCTGTGAGCACCTGGAGGGAGGAGTGGAACCGTTAGGCTTGTCCACAGATGGTTTAAATTGATACGCTGGTGACAGTGGTCTGTTGGTAAATGAGGCTGTGCTGTTGCTCTTGAGTGCCCTGGATGAGCAGAGGTTTGATCTCCATGACTTGTCATACTTATCACTTGATGGAATAGTTGGACGGGTGTCAGGAATCCGCTGCTGTGCTACCCATCGTGCTCACGCTAATAACGCAGTACGCGGGAACTTCAAAAAGTTCCTGAAAAATTGGAATTTAAATGTAATATGAATCTTTCTGCAAACTCTTTGAAGTACCATCGTATGTAGATTACTGACTGCTGCTAGGGCGGCCACTTAATTTAGATTGGGTTGGCGTCTGAGCCTGGCTTCCATCTTCTTATTCATGTGCGGACCTGCCGCGCTGCTGCTCATCAACTTGAGAAAAGAGTAGCAGCCGCCTTTGCCATTAGGATTTGCTTATTTTCTCAGTCTCCCCGTCAGTCAGTCACGGGCTTTAAAGAATGCTGGAAATGCCTGTTCTAGCCTCCACCTTGGTATTCTTTTGGACTACTGACTGTGCAGTTAGCATGCTGATCTGTAGAATGTGGAATACAACTTAAGCCAGGAGCCACGCACCTGTGATTCTTCCAAGTGCACAAGTGTTGGATCTGGGAACCTGGGGTTAGAGTTGACTGTGATTAGAGATGAGTGCTTCCCACCAAATCGTTTTGCATTTAAGAGCTCAAGCGAAGGGGGAAGCGTCTACAAGGGGAAACGAGTAATGCTATTTACTGCTCTTATATTATTGTTTTGCCTCGATTCTTCAATTTATATGTAGTATTTTGCATTGGTGGTATTAAATATTTAGTCCAAAGGTTTTTCAATTTCATAGAATCACAGCAGTTCTACAGAAGCCCTAAACTTCACCTGTAGGATTTCAACGCAGTGAGTGGACTCATGATATTGGCTATTTCTACATATGAAGAAGAATTGACTTTGGGGTACAGTAACTGTGGGGTTGCTTGGACTTTGGACAGTTTTCATTGTTTATGACGTGCTTTTGTGCTTACTCAACAGATGCATTTAAATATTTTATGTATGGAGGCATGTCAAAATGTGTATGTAGTGTATTTGGATTCCCCTTGGTGAAGGCAACAGTCTCAGGCCGATTGGTGTGTCCAGCAGGCACCTTTTCTCTGAGACATTCCCACACCCTTTCGTTTGCTGTGTGACTGAGTCCCCTGATCATAGCTCCTTAGTGTGGTACTTTTCACCTCACCCTAGTTGAGTTAATCCTATTCTTGTTATATTTAGAGATTGGAAATAGACCCCAGGAATGACAGCCCACTAAGTCTCATTAACACCCGTTCACTGTAAAGAATGTAATTGAGAAGACCAGCTGTTGCGTTCTCCTGAGGTATCCAAATTTGTTTTCTTGCATTTTGTAAAATACTTGTGTTCGTCCAATAAAATGTTTGTTGAAGATGATCCCACTTGTAGAGTTTTATTATTCACAGTGAGTGCCCGTGTGACCAAGGAAGCTGTGGCTCTGCCACGTGCATCATTGCGTGAACGAGAGCAGAGCTCTGAGCTATGGAATCTGATGCATTGACAACAGGGCTTGGTGGCAGGGGTGTGAGGTCTCCCCTTTGTTTAGGGAAGTACTTCCCTAATGGTAGTTCGTAATCTAATACTTCCCTATGGGAAGTAATCCTTTTGGCCACTTCATGAAGGCCACAAATACATATATATGTGGAGATTGTGGGAATGGTGGGGGAATATCCCGATCCTGACGAGTGTAGGGTACCAGATGACTGCAGAAGATCAGTCCAGAAGGCACAAGGACCATAACTAGAAGCCTCAAGCACACAGTTAATTCCCGATAAAGCCTGCAATAGAATCTTGATGCCTTGCATCTGAGGCATCTTTCATTACACCACAACACTAGGTTTTATAAAGACGGCAATTGCAACGTTTAATTAGCAAGTGGCAAGATTTTTTTGGCATTGTTTCTTTAAACATATCAGTACAGTTTCCACTACTTGTATAAAATTTTCCCGTTAACTACACTTACCTGTCTTGTATGCAGCTTCCCTTGCATTTAACATTTCATCAAATAGTCCTAATTAGCATTATGGTCATTAAAATCTGCCCTCATGGGAAAGGAGAACAAGAGACTGTGGCTGTTGGCCTTACCTAGAGATGTGCCACACTGTGTGGTGAGCATGGGTGTCTTTCTGGGAATTCACAGAGATCTTAAGCTGCAGGTCTCAGCAACTCTATTGCTGCCATTCAGGGTGAAGGGGTCCTAGCTGAAATGTCTCACGTTCTTCCTGACGGAGTTTAAATCGCTTCTCTTCAATAGCAGCTGGAACGCCTTTTTTTACCCTCTCCTGTGTTGCCATATAAACTGAAACGCTCTTCGTATTTTCTTTTGTCATCTTGTCCTTCGTTTCTCGTGTGTGTGTGTGTGTGTGTGTGTGTGTGTGTGTGTGTGTGTGTGTGTGTGTGTGTGTGTGTGTGTGTGTGTGTGTGTGTGTGTGTGTGTGTGTGTGTGTAGTTATGAATATATACATACACACACACACACACCCAGTTGTACTGGTCCCCAGATAATGGGGGACATTTGCCGAGTGTGTGGCATCTTCCCTCAGTCTGTCTCTATATGAGAGAGTGTGTGACATAAGGTGACCATGGAGACAAAATATATATGTATTTGTAACTCGGTTCTGTGTAGGATTTCTTTCCCATTGCTTTCACTCAACTTGTAAGCATTACCTTATTTAACTACTTCATTTTTTGTAACCTGCACGTTTTCATTTCATTTTGAAAGCAACTGTTGTTTCTGATCATACAAGTTCTCTTTCTTACTGCAGAGACCTCGCCAATTCACAATGGCACAGAGACAGAATAACGAGTGGACTATAATGTCACCCGTCCAGAAAGAACAAGTTTAATTGATCCTTTTGGTTGCAAGGACACAATGAGCAGAGGGCGAGGCAGCAGTTGTCCCAGTTGGGGTCGGGAGCATGTGTGGGAAGAGTGCCCAATGCACCTGCTCCTCCCTCACACAACGTTCCTTCCCCTTCCCGTTGCGTGCTCCCTTCTGTCCCTGGGTTCCTGCTTAAGACCGGTGGGCTGAGAATCGTCACTGAGGTCTGAGGTAGAGAGGATCCCGGGGAGCTGGGCAGCCTGAGGCTTTGTCTCCCCGGGGGCTGTGTCAGAGCGTGAAGGCAAAGAAAATTGTCCCTTCTGTCCCGACTTGGGCCCTGTTTCAGGTTTGGGATATGATTTTGCCTGACATTTGCATTTAGCCTTTCACCAAACCCACAAAATTGAATTCACCGCTAAGATCGTTTCATTCCAGACAGCAGTGGAAGTGCTGGTCCGCTGAGGCGTGTTCAGGACCGGGGCGGGCTGTGGGCGTGGCCATAGGCGTGCGCCTGGTGCTCCTGTGGGCTCTGTCCCCGTCCTGCTGGTCACTAGTGCGCAGGCTCGGACCAGGGGCGGGGCGGGGCCGCGGGCGAGGGGCGGGCCGCGGGGCTGAGCCCAGGACTCCTGCAGACGGAGGGGGACGGCGGGGCCCGCTGTCCTGGAGAATAGGGGTCCAAGTTCTGGAAGCTGATGTGTCCTCCCGCTGCAACCTTTCCCGCCCCTCACTCGTCAGCCCTGGTGTTGTCCTTCCCGGACCCCAGGCTCTGGACACCACTCGAGTGAGGTTCTGCGAACACATTTTCCTGCTGCTTCATGCCCTCTCGGCCACAGAAGTGTGGCATCGCTGGTTACAGACGTGCTTGTCTGGCGACATTAATGGGAAAGTCCGAAATAGCAGCAAACGTAATCCAGAGCAGCATATTCAGAGAAGAATCCGCCAGGAGCAGGTAATGGAAGGAGGAATAAATGGTAAGGAATCTCTTAATTCGCTGTATTAAGACACCAAAAGAGGATAATCATGGGGTCACTTCCACAGAGGTTGAAACTATAAAATAAAAAGGGTTATGTTGTTTTACCAGAGGCATTTGCTTTTAGTCTTTTACAAACACCACAAAATCAAATTGACACTCTGATCATTATGTACCTTTTTCTGACATCATCATCACATACATGCACATAATATAGCATTCACTCGGGACAATCGGTTTTAGTGACACTTGGGTTTCTTCCATAAATCATGTGTTTTTATGAGACAATGCTGCGGGTCAGTCCCTCTGAATGGCCCACACAGTCCAGCCCCAAATGATGCCGCTCCTGTTGTTCCAACTTAAAATGCAGTAGATAATTCAAGAATAGGTTTAGAGTTAGGATTTTAAGTACAAATCTTACTAAGTTTATATATATATATATATATAAAGTTTATGTGATGTTATCTATCAACATCCTGTCTATATTGGAACACTTAATGGAAGCATAATTTCACTGTTTTCTATGTGTTTACTTTTTAACATAAATACAATGACCTAGGAATGATGAAGGATTTATGTATGAAGGCTGATATTTGTTCTCCCAAGGCTGCTCCTCATCCGTCTTCCCCATCTTGGTAAATGGCAGCTCTTTCCCTCCCATTGCTCAGGCCAAATGCCTTCTTGTCGTCCTCGAATCCTGTTTCTTTCATGCCGCACGTGACTCCGCGTGCACGTCCTCAGCTGTCTTAATTACTCCACTAGACCCTGACCACTCCCGTGCACTTCCGCTGATACGACCCGTGTTCAAACCACTTTACCGCTCTCCTGGATTATTCTAATAGCCTCCCAACTAGTCTCGTTATTCCCGTGCTCTACGATGGTCAGTTCTTGCACATATCTTTTGTTGAACATGTTCACGTGCTTCTCGTGGGTAAAAATCTATGTATTACGATTACTGGGTCACGGGATGCTTATGTTTAGCTTTAGTAGAAACTGCCATAAGGCTTCACCATTTGGTTAGGCCCATTTACACTCCCACCCGCAGTGCAATTTCATAGCAGCATCAAGGATGGCGCTTGTATGAGAAGAGAAAACACGGCCTCAATCCTACCCCATTAATGCAACATGTGCATTCATTTTTCCTCACCCCTTTTTCATTTGGAGCATTCTTTCTTCATGCCATTTGAATGACACAGTAGCATGCAGAATATCTGTGTACATGTCGTATTGGTGGTGGCCATGAGGCTTCAGTGGGATATGATGTCAACTCCACTCAACAAGACATAGTTGATGGGGTCTTGCGGGCCCAGATGGACAGGGCTGCCTCTCTTGGGATGTGAGGTCCAAGGCCACGGTTCAGGGAGGGCAGGGCCTGGTCAAACCCACTGTGTATTCCTTCCTTCCTCTGAGCCCTGTCTACTCACGAGTGCTTCTATACAGCGGAATGGTGGTGAGTGTGACTATGCAAGACAGCTTTGACAGACAGCAAGGACTGAGAAATGGCAATAAGCAGCCTGAAGATGTGTGTTGCAGAGGGCACAGGCCCACCTCTGGCCTTGCTGCCCCGAGGGTGGCTTGCAGACTTCTCGTGTGGAGATGGAGTTCAGGAACTCCTCTCTGCCCTGCTAGAACACTTTGTCTCTGCCCAGGAGCCAGCAATGTAGGGCCCTAGAGAGCCAAGGCCTAGAGCAATTGGTCGTGCATCTCAGATCCAGACGGCAAGTCAGCATCTTCAGGGTAGCTTTTGAGGGCAGGGAAGCCCTCCTGGCCTGTCCTTATGCTCAGTGTTTCTGGTTTCTGCCTGGTTCAGGGGACTCTGTGTCTTTTAAGCTCCCGGGAGACTTAGGCTCCCAGCCTTCTTGATATGGGTTTGAAGAGAATGGGAGTGGAAACTTCAAAGCCTTCTTGACTAGCCTGAGAACCCCCACAATGTCCCCTCCACCACATCCTATAGATGAAAGCAAGTCACAAGCCAGCCCAGATTCATGGGGGTGGAGAAACAGACCTCACCCCTTGAAGCAGGGAGCAGTAAGGTCACAGTGAAAAGGGCCACATGCACTTCCAGGGAGAGGAGGAATTGCTTTGTCCTTCATTGCAATCAATCTGCCACTGTCTGTATGTAGAAATGTGATCTAATTCCTACAGGAGGATGTTACAAAAGGGCAGGAACCAATATAACTACAAAGTCTGTATTTTGGATATGAGTTTACCCGAGGGGTGTGAATCCCATCTAATCCACTTGTGTGAACATCAAATCAGAACCTGGGTGTGGGTGTAAAGGAAACATCTCTGAGTTTGCCAGGGATTGGAATTTCAGCTGAGCCTTCCCTCTTAGTAGGAGAATAGACACCAAAATAAACATGTATCTCGTCCACAACTTGAATGTTGCGCTCAGTGCAGATGCAGAATGAAGGCTTTGGGCCACAGTCTGGGATCAAGGATACTTTGCTTTGTGATGATAGACAGGGCATGGCTTGGCACCACCTCTGTTAGAAGAAGCGAGACTGCGGTATGGACTAGCGTTCTGAGCAGGCTCGGAGTATTGTTTCGGTTCCAGCATTAATAAAAAAGGACATCCCCTTTCCCCCCTAAAAAAGGTTGGAAAGAACAGTAATATTTAGTTACTTTGCAATATCTTTCATTGGAGGCACTAAGACCAGTATGAAAATGCACCCGTGTGAGATCCGTCCATACTATCTTCCCATGGAAATTCCTTAATATAGTGGACAAAGTTTCCCGAAAAGAAAATGGTTGGTTTACTTAGAATCTTTGGATGTAGGCCTTGAGTATCTCCTAGTCTAGGGTTTTCCTAACTGTGATCTGAGGAACACTGATGTGCCTGAACTATTAGGTGTTGGTTCTATAGTCAGACATCTTTGTGAGTGGCATATAATATAAACACCTCTTGGAGATCTGCAATGTACATTAGAATAGTAAAGTTTTCCAGAGCCCTGGAGTGGCGAAAACTGGTTACTGTTGTGAAAGGAGCACCTATTAACATCTGCATCACAGACTCCTTACCTGGGGAGTTCTTCTGAAGCACCTGTGCCATGGTTTTTGGCTTCGTTTTACGCATGTTTCTAGGCCCTGCCTGCCTCACACCTTCCTCATCAGAAGCGTAGGCGCATGTACATTTTGAAAGATCATGGATCATTCTGACGTGCAACTCTAATCACAAACCAGTAGAGGCATACGTGTTTTATGGAGCTGAGCTTGGGGACTCCCGAACTAGGACAACACCCTCATTTTACTGGTGAGAGAACTGAGATCCCAGTAGGGGAAATGACTTGCCCAAATACGGACAGAACAAACAATGTTTGAGCTCTTTTCCTTTTGATGCAAGTGGCCTCTAGATGGCAGCCTAGTCTTCGGTTTTAGTCTGTGAACGCACAAGCCCTAAATTTGAACAACTGGATGAATGTGAGCATCAAAGTACAAAGGTTTAGTCAAATGAGTGTTTGTCACCCTGCAAGCCAAGATCTTTCTTATGGAGCCTTTTATGGCAGAGAAGCTGCCAACAACTCTGCCCACAGCAACTCTCCTGGGCAGAGATACATTTCAGCCCGAGACAACTGGTTTCCGCAAGCCACCTATATCACTTGATGTCTTGTTTGAAAGTGAGTATGTTTTCAGAACATATCTGGTGAAGCGCCCTTTCTGACAGATGCCTTTTGAAATCCAGTCACTTCAAGGACCTTTCCTCTTCCTCTTACTGCTCTTCTTTAGAATTCCAGAATATTGGAATTTCTGACTCTACCAGGCCAATACCAAGGTTCCAGCCTTGTATCTGCTTCTCATTTTCAGTTGCTCTTTTGTGAAATGAGGGGGTTGGACTACACCCAGCTAGGTATTGTGATTGAATTCTCCATATAACTACTGTTAATCTTTTGGCATTTTCGTCTTTTTATATCCAGCTATGGCCAAAGATATATTTTAAATAATTCAGATCCATTTCATAGCATGCTGTTTTCCAGTATACTTATATTGTGAACATTTTCCCATCTCATTAAAGATTCTGACAGAACATGAGTGAAATGGCTGCATGATATGGTTCCATATTTATCTGTTCCCACGTTGGTTGTTATTTAGGTTATTTTCAATTATTTTGTTATTTAAGCAATGCTTCAGTAAATGCATTTATATATAAATCTTTATTTTTTTCGGCTTATTTCTTTAGGCTTAGGTTTTAGAAATTAAACTCCCAGGAGAAAGGTATTTCCAGGCTACTTTTAATTCTGTTGAACTATTGACAAATTGCTTTCCTGGAACTGTTTAGTTTTTAAATACCACTTCCATCTGTATATGAAATTGCCCGTTTTACTGCATCTTCACCACCAGTGGTCATTAAGCCTTCTTAATTTTGTGAGTTTTCGTTGTAGTTTTTTAAATTTTACAGACCAAAAAAAAAAAAAAAAAAAAAAAGGCACTTTGGAAGCTAATGTTTTAATTTTTGGTTTTTCATTTCCTCAATTACTAGGAAGGTTGAATCTTTTTCTTATGTTTGGTGTTTGTTTACTTGTTATGTTCCCTAGATTGTTTGGACACTTTTCTTAATTGGTGTTTCGGTGTTTTACTCAACTATTTCTATGAGCATTTATGTATGAAGCACATTAGCCCTTGTAATATTTGTGGAATATCTATTCCTCATTCATTTTGTGTTTGAATCGCTTCTTTGACAAATTTTGAATTTTTACCTGATTAAATTTATTGATGTATTCTATTTTGGTTTCTATTGTTGCTGTGCCTTGAAAACAACTTTCCATGCAGAGAAAAGGCGAATATTCATGTAATAATCTCTTCTATTTGCCTCTTGGTTAGCTTTAATTTTTACAATCACATATAATGTAACTTGGTGTCTGGTATGAGTATCTTAGTGTATTTTCTCGAAAAGGATAGGATTTTTGCCAGACTTTTCATTGAATATTCTGTTGATTTGTGACACTTCAGTTACCATGTGTTCTTATGTGTCTTGGGCCTCCTGGTTCTTGGCTCCCCCTCCTACCACACGCTTCCTGGTACAATGAGGGTTCAGTGATGGATTTGCCTTCAAGGGGCACTGTACCCAGACCTGCTCTGACTGGGAGCAGCCTACCTTTAAGCTTAGCACACCCTAGGTGAGGTGTTCTCCATTATCTGATCCACTACATCCATATGGTCTCCATATCAGACCACCAAAGAAGCATGGGTGACACTGTGTCATACAAGCCTGAAAGACCATAATGCTCTAAGTGAGCCTCCTACCGAAGGTCCAAGTGGGAGTCTAGCCATAGTTATTAACATAAATGTTTTACAGGCATTACTTGTAACAGTACTTGTAATAGCCCACTAGAGTCTGGGCTCGAAGTAGATGTCCAAGGGATATTGTGACTAGCCACTTTGTCTCCCTACTGTTTCCTTTTATATAGCTAAAAGAGTCCCAGCTTTCTAGTTTGTTCTTAGGATTCAGGTCCCATGTTTAAATTTAGCTTTTAGGTTTGACGTTGGACCATTTGTGTGGACGCTATTTTGTATAACCCCCATAACACACTGGGTTTTGGATACTTCTTAGAAATCTTTGACTCACGAGGCCCCTGGAAATGGGACCTAACTTGGCAGTGGAAGGATTTCTTTTCTGTGTTCTACACCATCTCACCCAATCACCTTCTTTGCTGAAAGAGTAGGAAGGCAGCATAGAGATCACCCAGGGAGTAGTTCTTACTAGTCAGCGTTTGGGTACATGGTGGCATGGAGCTGGACTGGTTGAGATTTGGGCAGGGTGACCACAATCCTCTCTCTTTCCGCCAGCATAGGACTGCATGCACCATTATGGAGACCCTAACGCCTCCTAAAACAACACCACGGAACATTAACACCACAAATTCTAGATGACCTTCCTCTGGTTCAAAGGGCCTCCAATTTAGATATATAATGTCAGGTGTCTGCCACTTGGAGGGGAAGGGTAGTCTTTTACTCTTTCCTTAAGTGTCACCCTCCTCCTTAAGCAAGACCAGCTGGTTACTTCTGATTTATCAAAAACATCAGAAGAGACAGAAGTAAATTCGAATGTTCATCTCTCTGAGCCTTTTCTTCTAGTTCCAACCATATGCTTGTAAATCCCAGTTTCTCTTTTATTCTCCCGGAAAGACTTATTCACTCTGAATTCCAGATTCCTATATCCGTCTACCTATGTCACATTGCCACTTGGATCTTTAGAGAATAGATGTTGAGGGCTGGCCAGTTCGCTCAGTTGTTAGAGCACAGTGTTGTAATACCAAGGTCAAGGGTTCAGATCCCCGTACTGGCCAGCTACCAAAAAGGAAAGGAAAAAATAATGGATGTTGGAATTGACACCACTGTTAAAATAGTGTTTGCAAGTCTGTAACCTGCTTCACAGTCCCAGTGCAACCAAATGTATACATATGTCAAAACTGAATGGATTGCTGAATCATATTCCATTTTATGGATTACCAGTTTACTTAGTTATTCACCTACTGAAGGACATCTGGATTGTTTCCAGTTTGGGGCTATCATGGATAAGCTGCTATAAACATTTGTGTACCGGCTATTGTGCAAACTTTTCTCTGGGATAAATGTCCAGGACTATGACTGCTGAGTTATATGGTAATCGCATGATTAGTTTTGTAAGAAAACACCACAGTCTTTCTTTTCCAGAGTGGCCGCACCATTTTACATTCTCCCCAGCAGTGAGTGAGATTCTCTGCATCCTCACCAGCATTTGGAATTGTCATTATTTCTAAAGTTTTTCCAGTATGATAGGTATGTAGTGACATCTCAATTTCGTTATTTCAGTTTGAATTTGCATTGCCCTTAATGCCTAATGAGGTTGAACATTTAATGCCATCATTTGCCCTATGTATCTTCTCTTTGATGAAATGGCTCTTCGTGACCTTTTCTCATTCTCTAATTGGACTGTTTTCTGTTTTTACTATTGAGTTTTGAGTGTTTATATATTCTAGATATGTTAGATACATGGTTTGCAAATATTTTCTTCCACTGTGTAGCTTGTCTTTTCAACCTCCTCACAGAGTCTTTCACAGGCAAAAGTTTTCAATTGAGATGAGATTCAATGAATCACTTTTTCCTGCTACAGATCGTGTTTTTGGTGTCAAGTATATAAATTCTGAAATGAAAACTTATGTTCACATAAAAAATCTGTACACTAATGTTCATAGCAGCTTTATTCGTAATAGGCAAAAACTGGAAACAACCAAAATGTACTTCGACAGTTGAACAGTTAAAACTATGGAACATCCAGGCCATGGAATACTACTCAGCAATAAAAAAAGAATAATATATTGTTACACACAACAACCTGAATGAATTCCCAGGGAGTGATGCTGAGAGAAAAAAGCCAATCCAGTCCCACAAGGTTACATACTGTATGATCCTTTATATAACATTCTTGAAATGACAAAATTATAGGGATGGAGAACAGAGTAGTAGTTGCCAAGACTTAGGGATGTTGGGGGTGGGAGGGAGGTGGCTGTGGCTATAAAAGGGTGGCATAAGGGATCCTTATGTTGAAATTGTTCTGTTTTGACTATGGTGGTGGACACACAAATCCATACATGTGATAAAACTGAGTAGAACTAAATACACACACACGAACGAGTGCATGTAGAAGTGGTGAAATCTAAATAAGGTCAGTGGACTGCGTCAGTGTTCAATTCCCGGTCGTGATAATGTGCTGTAGTTAGGCAAGATGTTAAACTAGGTGAAGGATACACATTATCTCTTTATATTATTTCTTACACCTGCATGTGAATCTACAATTACCTCAAAAGAACAAGTTAAAATAAAGCACATGTTAAAGGGAAAAATCAAAGGGAAACAAAAACTCTTCACAGGGGCTCTCAGTCCTCCTCATTAATTCACAGCATCCAAGCATCCACATACACATCACACTGGGGTAGACACTGAACATCTTTGATCCAAACTGCAAACACTTTAACGAGGTCAGAGCATGCCCAAGTGACTCACGCCCCTTCACAGCTACACTCATCTCCTCCTCAAGCACCTCCCTCTGTTCATTAGCCATGCACCAAAATAGACGGCAAAACCTGAATGTGTTCATTTCCCATGTTTCTACTAATAAGCACTGTTTTGGTGAAGACAGTTGAACTAACCCACTCCCCCTCACAAAAGGTCTCAAACCCCACCCTTCCCCCTTCCTCCTCCTCCCATCCCATTTCCTTCCATTTTCCCCTCTCCCCCTCCCTCGCAACTGCTCTGCAACATCCTACAATGTAAAAAATATCGCATTAATAAAATTTAAAAAAGAACACATACACCAAAAAATTAATCGGAAAAATAAGTAAAATACATAAAAACAGAATGTACTCATAAGATTTGTGCATTTCCTTTTACACAAATATTTACGTAATATTTTAGCATCAGCAGAAAAACCGTAAACATGTTTAACTGGTTAATGATATAAATGCTCAAGCTTTTAGGGCAGTGTATTGATATCTGCATGTTTCTTTGAAACATAGAAAAATTAAGATAGATTAATGACACGTGGATACCTGGATAGATACGTGCAGAGGGCACGTACTTTCAGACAGCAAAGGTCCACTCTCTCCAGTGGCTCCTGCCACAGTGTTGATGTTGTGGGTTAATTTTTATCTTTTAATTTCATATTTTTATATAGGTAATACATTCATATGGCTCGAAAATACAAACAGTGTGAAGAGGAATCCATTGAGAAGTCTCGTCTCCAACCATGTCACCAACCACTCTGTCCTTCCCCACCTCTGCCACCTATAGGTAACCGCTGTTATTAGTTTATTGCATGTCATCTTTGTGTGAATACAAGCAAATAGAAATCCATATTTCTGTGTGTGTGTGTAAACATGTGTGTGTGTGTATTTATTCCCCCCTTTTCTTACACAAAATATGGCATGTTCTAATTTGTTTTTCACCTTTGTATCTTTTACTTTAAAAATATACCGGAAATCATTCCATATCATATCCTCTTCATTATTTTTATGGTTGCATTCCACTCTGTTATGTGGATGTACCATAGTTTATTTAACCTTTTCCTTAAGGACGGACATATGGCTTGTTTCCAGTCTTTTGCTATTTACAAACAGTGCTGGAATGAATAACCTTGTACATACATCACTTCAAACATGCAGAGGAATTTTAAAGATAACTTCTAAGTGGTATTGCTGGGTCAAAACTGAATTAATGTTATACTTACTTCATAAAAATAATTTGAAAGTTTTCCTTTCTTCGTGTCTATTTTCTTGAAATAGCACTGAATTACCTATTCTTTACAGTTTTAATAGAGCTCCCCATGAAGCCATCGAACCTGGTGCTTTATTTGGGGTTGGCTATTTTGAAACTTTCTCTCTTTCTTTTGTGGGAATTGATATGTTTAAATGTTTAATCTCCTCTGGGTTAAGTTTCAGTTAACTATGTTTCTCTATAAAAGTATGCATTTCATCCAGGCTCCAAAATTTTATTTGCAGGTAGTTGTCCGATATGGTCTGTTAGGTTATCGTGCGTGTGTACCCTTTGTTTCTGTGGTTATTTCTCCATTTTCACTGCTTATTTTATGTATTTGTGTTTCCTTTTTTTCCCCTTTGGTTAGGTTATCTAGTGCTTTAATTCACAGACTTTTACAAATGAACAATCTAGCCTTTTAAAAAAAGAACTAATTTATTCATTAGTTCTACTGTCTCCCTAACTTATTTATCTCTGCTTTTGCCTTTTTTAATTCCTTCCGTTTTGCTTTTTTTGGTTTGCTGTTTTCCTTATAATTTTGAATCATGCTTTACTTATGTTTAATCTTTATTTTTTTTATCGATATAAGTATTTAAGCCTGCTATGGTTTGAATGAGTCCTCCAAATTTCATGTGTTCAAAACTTAATCCCCAAATTCATATCTTCGTGGCATTTGGAGGAGGGGCCTCTGGGAGGGAATTAGGATTACATTAGGTCATCAGGGTGGGGCTCCCATGATGAGAGTGGTGGCATTATAAAAGGAGGAAGAGAGACCTGAGGTGACATGCACACTCCTAGCAAGAAGGCCCTCAGTCAGATGTGGCCCCTCAACCTTGAACTTTCCAGCCTGCAGAACTGTAAGAAATACATTTCATTTCTTTATAAATTACCCAGTCTGTGGTATTCTGTTACAGCAGCAGAAAATGCTATACCGAGCAAAGCCTATGCATTTTCCTCTGAGCATTGCCTTCCCTAGGTCCTGTAGCTTCTGATGTGGAGTACTTTCATTATCATTGTTTTCTAAAACTCTGCAGTTTTGGTTTCTTTTCACCATTGGACGCAAGGAACTAAGAGAGGTTTTCAGTTTCCAGGTAGAGGGGAATTTCTGTTTTCTGATTTTGTGAGTGATGTTTAGTTTTATTCCTTTGATATCAGGGAATATTATCTATATTATTTCTTCTCTTTAGAATTTATCGAAGTTTTCTCTGAGCTTAACATATAGTTGATTTTCCCAAATGCTTCATGGGCACTTGAAAGAAAGGGATACAAAGTTCTATCTGTCTGTCTGTCTGTCTGTGTATCTTTCTATCTATCTATCTATCTATCTCTATCTATCTATCAGATCTACCTTTTTGAGTATGTGGTTTAGGTCTATTTAGTTACTTCTCTTAAGTGTTTGTTCAATTAAGCTTCTTGAACTAAAGAAGGTGAATTAAAGTCCACCCTCCCAAATGTTTCTATATATTTCTTCTCATATCTCCTGTAATTTCTGCTTCATGTAAGTTGATGCTGGAGAACACCCTCAGGCAGAGGAGAGAGGCCTGGGTGCTTATGATGGGAAACTGTCAGCATGTGATGGGGAACTGTCCACAGCTGCAGGTGAACTCAGGTGCACCAAAGGGCCATGGGGTGGGCTGCTACATATCCTCGTCTATGAGAGGGGAAGGAGTGAAGCTGCAGCTCTGAACCTGGAGCCTACCATACCTCTGGGCGTCTTCTTTGTGATTCCCTTGGATCTGTCATCCTCCATGATTTGGCTAAATTGTCAGGTTCTCGGAAAGATGGCTGCAGCACTTCTTGGGGTCACGTTCAGATTGCTATGGTCTGAATGTGTCCCCCCAAAATTCATATGTTGAAATGTTAACCCCCCAATGTGACAGTATTAAGAGGTGGGACTTTTAGGAGGTGATTAGGTCATGAGGGTGGAGCCCTCATGAATGGGCTTAGTGCCATTATAAAAGCAGCCCAAGGGAGCCTGTTCACTCCTTCCATCATGTGCACACACAGCGGGAAGGCGCCGTCTGTGAGGAAGAGAGCCTTCACCAGACACCAAATCTGCTGGAGCCTTGATCTTAGAGTTTTCAGCCTACAAAACCATGAGAAATAAATTTTTGTTGTTTATAAGCCACCAAGTCATTGGCATTTTTGTTATTGCAGTCTGAATGGACTAAGACAGAGACCTAACAATTTCCACAGGAAAAATAAGAACCACCCCTCCCTGCATCTACTTCTTAGGAGAAAGAAAACTTTTCTCCGAAGCACCTAGCATAATTTGCACATCTCACTGGCACTGATTGGATGATATTGTCATCTTTTTTTTTTTTTTTTTTTTCCATTTGCTGGCAAGGAGAATAGTAGAATCATGATTAGCTTGAACTGATCATTGTGGGGGACAACAGGTGTTGAAGTTGGCTACTTATAACTACTCCTTCGTCCTCCTCACACAGAGAAGATAAAATGCTTATAGTGCAAAGGTGGGGTCATTCCAAATCCACTGAGGATTAAATAGTCACTTTCATGATATGAGTCAATAATTCTATTCTAGTCCAGTCTAATCTAGTCCATGGAACCAGGGTGTCTCTGTGTGGAGGAGGAGGGGCCACCTAATGGAGAGGACAATATCCACCATCCCAAAATGCTGTCGTCGTCTAGACTGAGTTAAGGGATAGGACCCATGGGTGGAAGTGAGATGCAGTGTCAGTTGAGGAATAAATACAGAATAAGTGGTAGGTACTCATGAGTTTAATTCACTGTGCTGGGCTCATGCAGAAGACTTTGATTCTGTTTTCTGGGTTGTCTCATGCAAACCTGGGCCAGATGCTAGCCTGTGATAAATGACATTGAGGGGCTAAAGGCCACTGGCATAATGTAGAGGAAAAAGCTAAAAGCTTCTGGACGTGAGAATACTGTGTTGGATCTATCATGAGCCTCCCACCCATTCACTCCCTAACTTTGCCCTCCCAATAAACTAAAACATCTGTCCTATAACCCTTGCCTCAGGGAACTGCCGAATGAGGGAAGCATCAGCAGCTTTCAAAAGCACTTCTGCTGGCCGTTCTCACTAGACTGAGGATGCCAATATGCAGGTGCCATTAAAATGGACTCCCTGATTTGCAGCATGTGCATGAGGTCGGTGGAGGGGTGGGGGCAACCTTGGAATAAATGAGTCCAGGTGGTGGCAGTTAACATCAGCAGCAAAGTGGGTGTTATTAGCATAACATACAACTAGGGGTCATCTGGCATGCTGTTATTAACTAAATTGCATCCACCACCCAAATTCATCTGTTGAAGCCCTAACCCCTAATGCATTTGGCAATAGGCCTTTGATGGAGGTAAAGTTAAATAAGGTCATATGGGTGGGGACTTTCTATGGTTTGAATGATGGTGTCTCCTCCAAAATTCATGTTGAAACTCAATCCCCATGCTGGTGATATTAAGAAGCAGGGCCTTTGCGGAGGTGATTAAATCATGAGGGCTCTGCAGAAACCAAGCCTGCTAGCACCTGGATCTTGGAATTCCAGTCTCTAGAACTGTGAAAAAATAAATGTCTGTTGTTTAAGCCACCCAATCTGGAGTATTTTGTTATGGCAGCCTGAGCAGACTAGTACATATACATAGATCTCTGGCTATGTATAATTAACTTTGGAGTTCCCAGAAATGAAATCTACCAAAATGATTCTTAGGTCTGGTTGACAGAGGTGCTTGGCAGTTGAGTCATCACACTAGCCTGGCAGCTCAAATACAGTGCCCAGGCATTAATCATTAATTACACAGACCCAGGGCCCCTAGAATGGACGGAAGATCAGGCAAACCTGAGGGAGAAATTTGCTATAACACTTGTGAGCTGCCTCTTGGTCTTCCCCCAAAAGCAACTGCACCCACTGACCATGGCAACTTGCAGTGGGAAGGATAGCCCAAACCTTTCAGAAACTAACTGGAAACTGAGTTTTAAGTTAAGAATGCTAGTGCCAATGGACCAGAACCCCCCTGCAGTAGTGCTTACCTCAGAGGTGAGTGAGTGCTTATGGAGGTTAGAGGAAAATGAAATTCTTTTCTGAGTCTGTGACTTGGTAGGCCCAGTGAGACCCTGAACCCCTCCTCTGGGATTATTCCACCAGTTCCTGGATATGCTTAGCATCAGGCAGCATCTGCACATTGCCTTCAGGCTTACGGCGTGCACTTTTTCTTGTTGTTGTTAATGTTCAGCCTTACAGCATCCCCCACTGTGGCCGAGAACCCCCTCAGACATGGACATTTGGGTCTCCTTTTAGAACCACCAGACATCCAAGGCCCCAGTGTCCTCTCCAGGTGGAGTGTTCCTCGTCTGGCTGGTAGCCGTCAGGGTGCCCTGAGGTTCTGTTACTTCCTCTACACGGTGTCATGAAACACCGTAAAGTCATCTTATGCTCCCTCTGAAGAATGCAGAGAGAAAGCATGGCGTGGGAGGTTGCCCCCATCCTTTTCTTGGTAGTTCTACCATATCATGATCCCTACTCGCCCTGCCGGAACAGGCATGCCTCCTGACTTCAGAAATCTCCAGGCAGAGACAGGTGCCAGTCTCCTAAATGTGGCCACACTGGCTACCTGGCCCCTGGAGAAAGGGGTCTTCGGGTAAGCAGGGGGCAAATGGCAGCTATCAGAGCTCTCTCTCCTTATCAACAGAGGACATAAATGCAACGGGATATTTTTATGGGAATTGCAGAGAATTTTGTCATTTTCCAAGACATGGAAAATGTAGATGTTATTCCTAACATATGCAGGTTAGTGTGGATCCACAGCTAAAACAAGGCTCTCCAGCTGGTGTAGGCTACCATCTAGCAGGTTTACCCTTTGACCCTTACCATCTAGCAGATCCAATGGTGCCCACAATGTCTGGAGTAAGTCAGGATGCTATATGGAGCCTGTGGCTTGCAAGCCCTGACAGAATCACAGTGGAGGCTGCTAGGATGTAAAATATATACCATGAACCAGCAACCAATATGTAGAGCTTTATTCCTGCTGCCGAGATTTGCAAGTCTGGGAACAGAGGAGTGAAAATAAAGGCGGCGACCCTCATAGTTACACCCAAACCATCTACAACAGTTTTACTTCTAGTACCTGCAGCTCTGATCTCTGCTGGCTTAGAGGTTTTAGTTTCCTAGGAGAAAACACTTCCAGGATGGAAAAAAATAATCGTTCCACTGAATTTGAAGCCACTCGTAGCCCCTGGAGCCGCTCAAAAAGGGTGATTATATTGTTCATTGTATAGAATAAGGACGGGGAGAAAGACAGATGCTCAGGTACCCTAAGGTACCGTCTTATACGACAGTCCCGAGAGGGTACATGACAGAGTACTGTGACCCTACAAAGGACTACCAAGGGCTCATACTCCTCAGGAAGAAAGGATTGAGCCTCCCCAGTGGGAAAACCAAAGGGATTGTGGAATTGACAGAGAAGTCACAAATAACGGGACCACTTCATGGCTGTGTGCAGAAAAGAGGCCTGTACCCTCTATCTGTATTTTCCTGCTTATTGTCTTTCTTTTTTAAGAAAAAAGCTTCCCTCATCTCTCCTTTACTTATATCTTTATTATTCTTTATAATACTTCTTTAGTAGTATAAGTAGGATAGAGTGGTGGTGGTAAATTCACCATTTAGGTCATGGAGTTGTGGAAGACCACGTTGGGATAATGGCAGAACTAGGGAAAGAAGAGACATCACTGGGAGAACTGAAACTACAGAGGTCCCATGACCTCACCTCTGAGTATGGCAGCCGGAAGTGTTTGTATGTGTTGCCTCTCTCTGGGTAGTTCCTGGTTGCATGAGGAGTAATTAAATGACGCCAGGACGGAGCTTTTTCAAAATCTTATGAATGGAAGAAGGGCGTTCGTACATGCTGGGAATACATGGAGTAGAAGGTAATTATTGTCTGTATTACTTTTCTGTCTACCTAACATCCCCTCTTTTGGGGAACTGATTAAAATCACAGGGCTTCACTTCTCCAGACCACAGGACTACCTGGAGTAGAAATACAGGTGACGGACAGACATTAGTACTCAGTAAAAGTCCCCAAATATTAGATATCCTTACTTGTCCTGGAGCCTCCACCGTTTAGGACGTTGGTTACCTTACCCCAAATCATTCAGATTCTTTGGCTCAACAAATTGTGGCTTATGAACCTGGCCTCTAGGTTTCCAAGCATTTTTCGGGAAGGGTTTGAAGTGAAGCTGTTGGATTTGCAGTCAAACTGCCCAAATTGGGGACTTGTAAGACATGCCTTGAAGGATGGGATGTTTACAACTCTGTGACCACTCCCACCCCTGTACTGGAGGACAGAGTTCTAGAGACAGGCTCTCTGAGTTGCTGGAGAGTGGGGTCAATGCCAGTAGTCATTCAGGTGACCGGAACCTGTCTGAACCTGAAGGCATCACAAAACTATGCCCAAGGAAGAGGCCAAGGGTGCCCAGGCTGTAGACGGGTCTGAGGGAAGTCCAGGGCCTGGAACCTGCATCTGCGCCTGTAAAGTCCTAAGTCTGGTCATATCAGGAGCAAACCTGGAGGGAAGGAAAGAGGAAATGATAAAGAGTCAAGGTCGAACAAGAACTCTCCTTTGATCCAGCATGTAAGAGAGGGGCTCCCTCCCATTTGGTGCTTTCTGAGAATTGCACCTCTAGGTAAGTCTGAGTTAAAGGACATTTTCTGTTCCTCTAAAGTGTGTTAGCAGCGCTCAAGAGAAGTGCACCTAACTCTGCAATTAAGCCTATGCCAAGAGTTGCTAGAAACATCCAGGTCATGAAGGTCTGAAAATCATGGAAGAGAGCAGGTGGATAAATCTGGTGATGCTGCAGTTTCACTGGCTGTCTTGCCCCTTTTTGGGGGGGTGGGGGGCGTGTAGGATGAGAGAAATTACACCTGCTGGGATTTAGAGGAAACGATTTGAAAAGTGAAATACAAAACCAAATGCCTGTGCTCTGTGCAAGTTAAAATATTAAAATGTGAGTCACTGTTTAAGGATGTGTATATGGGTATTTGAATTTTCGTTGTTAATGGGTAAAAAGCTGTGTTTTCCCCAAGTAGAAAGTGATATTTAATTATTTACGGTTTCCACACTGAAACCAATTTGTTTTTACTTGAGTACTTGTTATAAAGAATGCTTCTGCTTTTCATTAAGAGAAATTCCTTTTGTTAGAATTCCAGTCTTCCTTAAGTGACTGTGAGTTCACTGACCCTCCACAGTGCGATGGTGCAAGTGCTAAGGAGCAGCTGTGAGGCTACAGCAATAGAGCGTCTAGCCCTGGTTTCCCCAAATTCCAGCATCCACGGCACCTCCTCGGACCACTAATTCTACAATAAAACTTTAAAGGATGCTGCAAAATTTCTTAAATAAATATAAGATGAAAGGTGAATCATACAATGAATGTCTCATATTAGTAGGAAGAGTGACTTGTGTTATTTTATCACTCTGCCACTATACTTCTCCGTGTTTGTGTCCTCTCCTGAAAATGGTGGGTAACAGTAGTCCCTACGTCAGGGTTGTTGTGAGAATTAAATGAAATGATGTAGATAAAGTGCTCTGCATGGCATATTGTAAGTGTGCGGTAAGGTTTTCAATTATTATTATTTCTCTATAACTCAGTTGAATGTATGAATGTATGTATGTAATATATATTACCCTCTGAAGTGGATTGAATTTATGTCCCCCCAAAACTAATTGAAGCTTGAATTGTATTCCCCAAGTTTTATGCATTAGAAACTTAGCCCCCACTGTGACTGCTGAGAGGGTGGGAAATCCTATTATGGTAACTGAAAGGTGTGGTCTTGAAGAGGTGATTGAATTGCAGGACCATGCCTTAGTAAATGGATTGAAAATGGTGGTCATGAGCATGGTTCTGAGGGCTTTAAAGAAGAGGAGAGTCTGCCTTTTGCTCTCTCTGCTTCCACCATCTTGCAATGTGAGACCCCTGGGTCACTGTCACCACCACCAGATGGACTTCCCTGCTTCAGAAACTGTAAGCAATAAATGTTGTTTTCCTTTATAAATCACCCAGTTCCATGTATTTTGTTATAAGCAACAAAAACGGACTAATACACCCTCTCGCTCGACAACTTGAGTCATTAGGTGACTTCACATCTATTAAACTCATTCCACATTGATCAAATATATTTCCTTATTGTTTTTAATGGCCACATAGTGTTCCATTACATAGATGTGCTATTTATATTTAACCAAACTTCTTCTGTTGGACCTATACGTTTTTCCCACTGTTTTCCTGTTATGATCAATAGCAAAATGTAAAGCCCTTGTATAGACATCACGGGACCCTTGTCCAATTCCTAAGTTTTGAAAATTAATCACAGTTTCGTTTTGTTTTTATCTGAACTATGACATTCCATAGATTTGTTTATGCAATATTTCATAGCATGAGGAAGCTCTGGGCTATTTGAAGACTGGCCATTTTTATTTTTAAAGCATTTCCATATAGTCTGTGGTCTGCTTGGAAAGCAAGAGGTTTAAATGGTTAAGGAAATCACTTTTAGTGTGATCATTCAGGAACATTTTAGGATATACAAACATTGCTGCAGAAAGATAGGAAGGCACATGTTTTAACTCAGAATTTACCTGACCTCAAGTGCCACTCCCAACCCTCCACCCCCAAATTTCCTTCTAACTGCAGTAAATTCATCTCTAATAAGTTTTCATTTTTACTCAAAGCAATACATGCATATAGTTTAAAAAATCAAATGCTACAAAATCAAATATAATGAAAATCAATAAATCCCACTATTCCATTTCTTTCCCTCTGCCTGCCAACCTGCTCACGGTACTTGTGCACTGTCCAAGTTGGTAACATTTCCATTCTATTCTGTAACCATCGTTATTTGAATGCTTTGCCTTGAGATTTGCTTCAAAAACTGAAAACCACAACTACTATTTACATTACAATGATTATTTAAATACTGTTCACTGAATAGCAAGGCTGAATGCCACGATTGGATTTTCTCACCTGTGACTGCAGAGTCTTGATCCACACGCCAATATTCAAACAGATTCCCCTTCTCAGTCTGGCAACTGTTCAAAACCATGCAACAGCTGAGATTGCTTGATGTTGGAAGCATGATTTTCTTGTACAGTTTGAAATGCTTGTTTTTCCCTGTAGTTTCTGTTTTATGATTGTTTTTTTCCTTCGGGGATGAAGATATGTATGCCTTCCAGATCATGCTGTTAATTTCCTCCAAGTTCTTACTCAATCCAGCAATCGCTTAGAATTCATTCCATTCAGCTGAAAGTCTATTCACTTGTATTCTAACTTAGAAAGCGTGCCTGCTATTTGGACCATTCTTGTATAGTTTATCTTTCCTTAAGTTTTTAGTTACACTTCCCCCTTTATTTTTTCATAATGTATCCTGTGCCGTTCGTCATTTCCCAAAGTTCATGCTATTTTTTGTTTCATGGAAATGGATGCCAGAATTTCTCAAGTATTTGAGAAATTTTCAAATTTTTAAGTTCTTTTCTGTTTCTTGAATTATCTGTTTTCTTGGGAGTCAACCTTTCGTTTTATCTCAGGCTTTTTCGCTTATATCGCAGGCTTTTTGCAAATGCTGTTTTTAGTTCTACTACAGGATGGGGCAATGGTAGGACCGGCGAGTCTGCGTGCGTGAGCGGAGCTGGTCTCTTTGTTGTAGGGTGGGTGAGCGGGTGGGTGGAAATCAGCCCTTCTGCCTGGGGTTGTGGGGCGGCGGTGGGGGGGGGAGTCTCACGAGGGGCCACAAAGTTGGTGGCTCTAAATATGTACCTGCAGGCGGACGTTGAATATCACCGAGGCCACGACGTAGACGTATGGGAATTTCGTGCGCAGCCGCCAGGCCAGGTCGAAGAAGGTGAGCAGCGTGCGCGTGAGCCCCTTGCAGAAGGCGCCGTAAGAGCCGCGGGTCGCGGCCCAGCGCGACAGCCGCACCGCCAGGCCCGACAGGGCCGCCGCCGCCGCCGCCGCCATGGATGGACAGAGGGAGCAGCGTGGAGAAATACGGAGCAGTGCTGCAAGGCGGACGCCCTCCTTCCCCAGCAGGGCTGCGTTGGCGCCCCGCCCCGCCCCGCCCCGCCCCGCCCCCACGGCCGGGCTGCCCAGAGGCCGCTTAGCCTGGCGGGCCCGGGGCTGACGCGGGAGACCTGCCTCCTGACCCTGCAAAACCAAACTTGCTGAAAACGATATAAAGTTTTCTCCGTAAGCATGACCTTGAGCCACTCAGAAGCGTGACCCCATCTCCTGTTGCCGCAAATCCTTTTAGGCACTTTTTCAATTTTCAACTCTGAGTTAGCACAAATACTGTATGCAAAAACCACACGTTTTCTAAACTTTAACAGGTGTGTATTGTTTTAATGATTCAAGTGACGGTTTTGTTTTTCTTTTAGATCTTTAGTATTCTTTTCTTTGGAGAAGTTACCCAAACAAGTTTTCAGACATTTTCAAAGCAGAATATGTCAAACGATGGAAAGCAAATTCTCTTCTCAGGCTCCTATTCCCCATCCCACCCCCACCACGAACTATTATTTCGTTTACTGTGTATACTTCCAGACTTTATGGATTAATATATTGCCCTTATCATGTCAATAATATACACCTACCTCACTCTTCGATAACTGAATATTAGGCAATATGTATGTTGACTAGTAATGTTCAATAATTTATTTAAGCAGTTACTATTGATGGACATTCTGAATGTTTCCAGTTTCTCCTATGCCAAAAATTGTTACAGTGAACTCCATTGTACATATGAATTTACAAGTGGCAGAAGAGTATGAATAATATGACCCTATTTTTATTTATAAAAACAATGACATAGATATGTGCATTTAGTGTTCAAAGTCAAAAAGTTTACTAATACGCAGAATTGATGAAAAACATTTAGACACCAGGGCTCTACACAATATTGAGTGTTAGCAATCTTAATTTTCTTGATATGATAGGCAATAGTCACATCTCATTACTCTTGTAATTTGCAGTCATTTAATTATGAATGCAGTTGAGCAACTTTTCTAAATTTCTTAATTTTTCAATTAAATAATATTGTTTTTCTGATTTCTTGTAAAACATTAAAATATTACAAATACATATTACAAGAAAAGTAAAGCTCCTAGCTAGGCTTACAACCCCCAGAAAGAAACACTAGTAACAGATTGGTATATGTTTTTATTAATTATTTGCAGATATTAACAAGCACAGACATATATACATACATATCTACATATAGTGTATATACACTCACAAATCATAAAACAAAAGCAAAATCATACAAACATATTGCCCCAGCCATTTATTTTAAACATAATGATATATCTTGCATATCTTTTCATGCTGATACTTTATTGGCTGTGTATTATTCCTTATGGATGGCCAATAATTAACTAATCTCCTGTTGATAGATATTTGGATGGTCTTGAATTTTTCACAATCGTAAACAATGCTGAGATTAATATCCTTGCATATACACCTTTGTACACCTTTCTGATATTTCTCTGGGATACATTCCTGGAGATGGAATTCTTGGGACAAAAGGTTTTCATCTAAAGATTTTGATACATATTGTCAAACTGCCTTCCCCATACCTTATACTAACGTATCCATGATAAACTTTCAGCTTTCCTAATGATGGACATTCACGTTCTTTTAAATCTTTGTCATTCCGATAGGTGACAAATGTATCTCAATGTTGTTTAATTTGCATATTGTGTTAGTTCGTTTCTGTTACTTATAACAAAATACCTGGACCTGGGTAATTTGTAAGAAAAAGAAATTTATGGGCCAGCCCGTGGCTCACTCGGTAGAGTGCGGTGCTGATGGCGCCAAGGCCCCGGGTTCGGATCCCATATACGGATGGCCGGTTCGCTCACTGGCTGAGCGTGGTGCTGACAACACCAAGTCAAGGGTTAAGATCCCCTTACCGGTCATCTTTTTAAAAAAAAAAAAAAAGAAAAAAAAAAAGAAATTTATTGCTTACAGTGCAGGGGCTGAGAAGTCCAAAGTCCAGGGAATACATCTGGTGAAGGCCTTGTTGGTGGTGACAGTGATGCAGGGGTCTTACATGGTGGGAATGGCAGAGCAGAGAGCGAGATAGCTCCCCACGTGCTCTTCTTTTAAAGCCCTCAGAACCACGCACATGACCACCATTAAACAATTTGCTATGGCAGATTCCTCGCAATCTAATCACCTCTTCAAGGTCCCTCCTTTCAATTACAGTAATAGGATTTCCTACCATCAGCAGTTAGAGTGGGGATTAAGCTTCCATGTCTTTGGGTGCCATTGAATGCACATATTTTGATTACTAGAAAGGTTAAACATCATTTATATGTGTGTATATCTTTGCACATTTGTATGAAAGGTACTACTCTGTCAAAAGTTTTGCAGTCTTAATTTTAATAGCTATTTCCAAAAATAGCTATTAAAAAGGTGAATGTCATTTTAGGGTAAAGGTTTAAATAGTTGTAAAAAGGTTGTACTAATTTCCACTCTCTCGTGCAACGTAGAGGCTGTCCATTTCTCCACGCCCTCACCCATATAATTATGTATTATTTTATTATCAGCAATATAAAAGTAAATCATTGTTCTTGTCACCTCTCGCAGAGTGATGGAGACACAAAAGATGACTCAGAGCCCATGTATTCAGAGCAATGAGAAGCCCGAAGGGACTGCACCGATGGAAAACTCCTTCAAGAGAGGAGAGCCCAGGCACAGCCCTGAGTCAGTTTTGGCTTCAGTTTTTATTGTAAAGACAAGAAAGTTGCAGAAGAAAAACAGATAGTTAATCAATCATAGTGACAACATAAACAAACTGGCTATGTGACAATCTTCATTAAAGCAGGTGTAACTGAAAATAGTTCAAGCAATTTACCATCAAAAGAAGTCATAAAACTAAGCTATGTGACGTACAAAAGGAAACAATGAGATAATCACCAAAGCACCAAACTCTGCAAGAAACTCAAAGAAACGACTTAGGGCAAGATGTGGAATGTCCCCCAAGCACTAAGTAGAATATCCTTGAAGATTTTAGCTTACATACTTTCCCATCATTTAGGTTTAGCTGCACCAAGCACAGTTCTAATAATTTTAATTTACTTATATTTGACAAGCAGCCTAAAATTGATAAAATTGCAACCATAGACCGAGGAGAAACATAAAGTGGGCAAAATGACTTCAAGTCATGCATTAAGCAAAGGAAATGCATCCTTCTCCCTCACACTACACGGTGAATATAAAATAGTAGTAATAGGCCAAAGTTATCCTCTTTGGGAAATCATACAAGTCTGAAGAAGATGGATATCTATCTATCTATCTATCTATCTATCTATCTATCTATCTATCTATCTATCTATCTATCGATCTGTCTATCGATCTGTCTGTCTCTCTGTCTGTCTGTCCGTCCGTCCATCTATCTATCTATTGTCTATCTTTCTATCTATCTATTTATCATCTATTTATCTATCCATCTATCTATCTATGTAGATATGAGGAGGTCTTTTAAAAGTTCATGGAAAGATTCATATTATCTTTCAATTCTATTTTTCCGTGAACTTTTTGAAGTGGCTTCATATCTATATTTTACGCTGCCATATTGGTCTAGGGACCATAGATGAAAACATAATCTGAGGCTTTCATGGTACAAAACACTGAATTGAACGTAGGTGCTTATCTCCCCCAAACAAATAGTAACAATTACAAAGAAGAAGAATGTGAATTCATCCATAAAAGCAGTGGAGGTGGTGAGGATAGTGGACCAAAGAGTTTGATAAATTCTGGAATGAATGCCGATGGGATCAAACTGAAGGATAAATCAGAGTGGAGGGCACCACAGCCCAGCAAATCTCAGGAAAAGGCTGCAGCAGAGGTGTAAGCCATTTTCATGGAAGAAGCACCCCCACTTTCCAGGTACAGAGAGTGGAAGTGGGAGGATGACAAAAAATGAGATGACTATTTCAAAAAGTGTTAGAAAAGTTGGCTGAATAAGTTGGGCTCCATTTCTACCACTATGCCCCCTCCGAGTAGAGGAGTATGTCTCTTCTGGATGAAAATGGACCGCGTTTCTCTAAAGACGTTGAGTGATGTGCCTGAAAAGGGCTGGGACTCCAGAATGAGGGAAGTAGTATCAATGCCTGTGGTGGAGTGTAAAAACAAGCGTAAATGTTTCCCCTCCCTGAATCCATAACTTGGCATTGACATTGCAGATCCTCTCATCAAAAGGTTGTCTATTCTTTTTTTCTTGAATCTGCTGTGTGATTTGACTTCATCAAGGGGACATTGGTGAAAATGGTACAAGCAAAAGCTGGAAGAGTGCTTATGCATTGGGGCTTGCACTCTTGCTAGTCTTGGAAACCTGCTGCCACCATGTGAACAAACCGGATGGTGAGAGACACATGCCCGAATCATCCCTACTGAGGGCCAACCAACCCTTAGAAGTAGTGTCACCAAGACCACCAGCAGCAGCTGACCACAGACACGAGTTCAGCTGACACACGCAGAAGACTAGCCCAGCTGAACGCAGCCCAAACTGCCAACCTACAGCGACTGTTAACTAAATAAATGGTGGTTGTTTTAGCCTCTAAGCCTTGTATTATTGTTTTTAATTAACACACAATAATTGTACATATTTATGGGGTACAGAGTGATGTTTCAGTACATGTATATGATGTGTGATGTTCCAATCAGGGCAATTAACATGTCCATCACCAGGAACATTTATCATTTCTATGTGTTGAGAAAATTTGAACTCCCTTCTTCTAGCTATTTGAAAATATACAATAAATTATTGTTAATTACAGACGTCTAGGACTACTATGGAACACTAGAACTTATTCTTCCTATCCAGCTGTAAGTTTGTATCTGTTAACCTACATCTCCCTATTCCCCTCTCCTCCTGCCCTTCCCAGCCTCTAGTAACCACTATTCTACTCTCTACTTCTATGAGCTCAACTTTTTTAGCTCCTACATATGAGTGAGAATATGCGATGTTTATCTTTCTGTGCCTGAATTGTTTCACGTAACGTAATGACTTCCAGGCTCATCTACGTTGCCACGGATGACAGGATTTCATGACAGTAGTATTCCATTGTGTATGGATACCACATTTTCTTTATCCATTCATCTGTTGATAGACACTTAGGTTGATTCCATATCTTGGCTATGTGAATAGTGCTGCAATAAACACCGGGCGCAGATATCTCTTTGGTGTACCAATTTCCTTTTCTTTGGATAAATACGCAGTAGTGGAATTGCTGGATCATATGGTAGTTGTATTTTTGTTTTTTGGGTTCTTGTTGTTGTTGTTGTTTCGCAGCAAAAGCTAACTGACAACTATGCCCTAGAATAGAGCTACAGAGTAGAGTGGGAATCAAAATGAGTTGACCCACAGTGATCTCAGGTGGTGATTAATTGATCATGAAACCCTAGAACTGAAATAGAAGCTTGATCCATTTAACTAAAAGAATTCTGGCAAACAAATTTGTGTCTCCATTACCGAGTGTCACAGCCCTTCGGTTCATATACCCAGAGGCCCTAGGATGAAGGCAAGACTGAGTACCTTGAGGAAGGATGCTATAGTAACATTATACTTATGTACTGTAAATCTTCTTAGCTATCCCCAAAAGGACCTACAGCAATTTAACAAGGTAACTGTTCACAGGAGAAATAAAAATGTGCACACTGTAGGGCTGGCCCGTGGCTCACTTGGGAGAGTGTGGTGCTGATAACACCAAAGCCACGGGTTCGGATCCCTATATAGGGATGGCCGGTTAGCTCACTTTGGAGAGCGTGGTGCTGACAACACCTAGTCAAGGGTTAAGATCCCCTTACCTGTCATCTTTGAAAAAAAAATGTACACACTCTTCAGGGATTATTGGACAATGGCTCTGAGCTAACACTAATCCTGGGGACTCAGAGCAACACTGTTGCCCACAGTCAGAGTAAGGGCTTATAAAAGTCAGATGATAAATGGAGTTTTGACCTAAATTCAACACACAGTGTGCCCAGTGGGTCTATAAATCCACTCTGGTAATTTCTCCACTTCCTGGATGTACAGCTGTAATAGATATAACCAGCAACTGGCAAAACATCCCAATTGGCTCCCTGACGTGTGGAGTGAAAATTTTTATGATAGGAAGGGCCAGGTGGAAGCCTGGAACATACTCTCCCTTCCAATTATAGCAGTAATAGCAAATACATATACAGCACTTAGTAGATGCCAGGCACTCTTCCAATCACTTTACATTTATTAACACATTGTTCCTCAAAATAGCACTACAAGGTATGTACTGTTATTGTACACATTTTACAGAAAATGTAATTAAGGCATTGAAAATTTGAGTAGCTTGCCCAAGGTCACGCTAGTTAGTAATTTGTGGAACTGGAATTTAAACCGGAAACTGGCTCTAGAGTTTATGCTCTTATCCACTATGCTGTAGTGTCAAAACAGTAAAGCAAACTTAATACTACATGCACAGATATTAGGGTCACCATTAAGACTTAAAAATTTAGTGGTAGTGATCCCTAACGCATCCCTTTTTGATGGGCCTGTTTAACTACTGAAGAATACAGAGGGATCTTAGAAGTGATATATATGGATTGCCATTGAGCAGGCTCTGAAGGCACAGGAAAGGTACATGAACAGTGGCTCACTCCCGGTGTCTATGCCTGCCATATACTGCCTTCTCTTTCTCAACCCACATGTATGGATTCATGGGGACTGCTATGGGCTGAATTGTGTCCCCACCAAATTCATTTGTTGAAGTCCAAACCCCCAGTATCTCAGAATGTAGCTGTATCTGGAGATAGGGTCTTTAAAGAGGTAATTAATGTTAAGTGAGGTGATTGGGGTGGGCCCTAATCCAACAGGATTGGTGTTCTTATAAGAAGAGATGAGGAGACAGGCACAGAAAGACGTCCATGTGAAGACACATGAAGAAGATGGCCATGACAAGACAAGGGGAGAGGCCTTCAGAAGAAATCAACCTAGACGACACCGTGATCTTGGACTTCTTGCCTTCAGAACCGTACAGAAATACCTTTCTGTTGTTTAAGCCACCCAATCTGTGGCACTTTGTTGCACCAGTCCTAGCAAATATAGGGACCTCTCTATAACCAGTTGTTTGAAGAGTAGGAAGTTTAAACCTATTTTAGTACACTTCTTCATGACATAAGGGCACCAGCCAGAAGCATATTGTTGTGGGTCGCAGCCCTACACACGGGTAGCCCAAAAGGACAGACAAGAAGGACCTTCCCTAAGAACATAATTTCAAGTGGTGTATCTGGTTGGTCACCGTCTGAAGGGAGAGGCATGGCTCCACACTGTTTCATGTTCAGGGACTTGGAAAGAATAAATTTTGAAGTATTGGTGACAAGGAAGTGTACAAGAGGTATATGTTCGGACCTCTAGGAATGCTGAATACATTTGTGTTCCATATAAATGCCCAACAAAGGGCATCGGCTGCGATGGAGGCTTTCAATATGTGAATGAGAAGAATTGTATTAGAATGTCAGTCAGCCTCTTTCCCCAACCACCCTGAAATTGCTTAAGGGTCCCATTACAAAATGTGCATGGTGGCAGAGATGCAGGCTCTGTATGGGCTCAAACACATGGACTTCCCCTCACGAAGGCCGATCTAGCTCCCTTAACAGTTGAGTTCCCAATCCCAGCTTGACAACAGCAGAGGCCAGTGCTGAGCCATTAACTTGCGTGTGTGTGGAGAGGGTGGGGTTACACCAGCCATCTGGGGCAGGTTGGTTATATTGGTCTTCCACTGAGCAGTGCACTGCAATATGGATGCGTCTTGCCTGCCTGCAACACTTCAACCAGCACCATTTTCATGGGCACATTCACAATTATGATATCCCACAAAATGCTGCTTCTGACAAGAAACTCATTTACACCACATGGAGCCTTATCAAGAAGGCTGGGAGCCTGAGTTTCCTGGGAATCTAAGACACAGAGGCCCCAGAGCCATACCACAACCAGTACTACTGAGCACAAGACCAGACCAGGCAGGTTCCCCTGCTCCGAAAGCTACGCTGGCAAATGGTGACTTGCCATCTGGATCTGACACCCAGGACCAATTGCTCTAGGACCTGGCTCTCTAGGGCTCTACATTGCTGGCAATGGAGAACACCTCACCTAGGGTGTGCTAAGCTTGAAGGTAGGCTGTTCCCAGTCAGAGCAGGCCTGGGTACAGTGCCCCTTGAAGGCAAATCCATCACTGAACCATCATTGTACCAGGAAGGGTGTGGTAGGAGGGGGAGCCAAGAACCAGGAGGCCCAATACACATAAGAACACATGGTAACTGAAGTGTCACAAATCAACAGAATACTCAATGAAAAGTCTGGGAAAATATCCTATCCTTTTCAAGAAAATACACTAAGATACTTAACTCATACCAGACACCAAGTTACATTATACATGACTGTAAAAATTATATCTAAACAAGAGGCAAATAGAAGAGATATTACATGAATATTTGCCTTTTCTCTACATGGAAAGATGTTTCAAGGCACAGCAACAATAGAAACCAAAATAGAACACGTCAATAAATTTAATCAGGTAAAAATTGAAAATTTGTCAAAGAAGCGATTCAAACACAAAATGAATGAGGAATAGATATTCCACAAATATCACAAGGGCTAATGTGCTTCATACATAAATGCTCATAGAAATATTTGAGTAAAACACCAAAACACCAATTAAGAAAAGTGTGCAAAAATGTGTCCAAACAATCTAGGGAACATAAAAAGTAAACAAACACCAAACATATGAAAAAGATTCAACCTTCCTAGTAATTGAGGAAATGAAAAAGCAAAAATTAAAACATTAGCTTCCAAAGTGCCTTTTTTTACTTTTTTGGTCTGTGAAATGAGAAAAACTAAAACAAAAACTAACAAAATTAAGAAGGCTTAATGACCACTGGTGGTGAAGATGCAGTAAAATGGGCAATTTCATATACAGATGGAAGTGGTATTTAAAACGTAAACACTTCCAGGAAAGCAATTTGTCAATAGTTCAACAGAATTAAAAGTAGCCTGGTAATACCTTTCTCCTGGGAGTTTAAATTCTAAAACCTAACCCTGAGGAAATGAGCTGAGAAACATAAAGATTTATATATAAATGTATTTACTGAAGCATTGCTTAAATAACAAAATAATTGAAAATAACCTAAATAACAACCAACGTGGGAACAGATAAATATGGAACCATATCATGCAGCCATTTCACTCATGTTCTGTCAGAATCTTTAATGAGATGGGAAAATGTTCACAATATAAGTATACTGGAAAACAGCATGCTATGAAATGGATCTGAATTATTTAAAATATATCTTTGGCCATAGCTGGATATAAAAAGACAAAAGAAAATGCCAAAAGATTAACAGTAGTTATATGGAGAATTCAATCACAATACCTGAGCCGGGTGTAGTCCAACCCCCTCATTGTACAAAAGAGCAACTGAAAATGAGAAGCAGATACAAGGCTGGAACCTTGGTATTGGCCTGGTAGAGTCTGAAATTCCAATATTCTGGGATTCTAAAGAAGAGCAGTAAGGGCAAGAGGAAAGGTCCTTGAAGTGACTGGATTTCCAAAGGCATCTCTCAGAAAGGCCGCTTCACCAGATATGTTCTGAAAACATACTCACTTTCAAACAAGACATCAAGTGATATAGGTGGCTTGCGGAAACCAGTTGTCTCGGGCTGAAATGTATCTCTGCCCAGGAGAGTTGCTGTGGGCAGAGTTGTTGGCTTCTCGGCCATAAAAGGCTCCATAAAAAAGATCTTGGCTTGCAGGGTGACAAACACTCATTTGACTAAACCGTTGTACTTTGATGCTCACATTCATCCAGTTGTTCAAATTTGGGGCTTGTGAGTTCACAGACTAAAACCGAAGACTAGGCTGCCATCTAGAGGCCACTTACATCAAAAGGAAAAGAGCTCAAACATTGTTTGTTCTGTCCGTATTTGGGCAAGTCATTTCTCCTACTGGGGTCTCAGTTCTCTCACCAGCACAATGAGGGTGTTGTCCTAGTTCGGGAGTCCCCAAGCTCAGCTCCACAAAACACATATGCCTCTACTGGTTTGTGATTAGAGTTGCACGTCAGAATGATCCATAATCTTTCAAAATGTACATGCGCCTACGCTTCTGGTGAGGAAGGTGTGAAGCAGGCAGGGCCTAGAAACATGCGTAAAACAAAACCAAAAACCATAGCACAGGTGCTTCAGAAGAACTCCCCAGGTAAGGAGTCTGTGATGCAGATGTTAATAGGTGCTCCTTTCACAACAGTAACCAGTTTTCGCCACTCCAGGGCTCTGGAAAACTTTACTATTCTAATGTACATTGCAGATCTCCAAGAGGTGTTTATATTATATGCCACTCACAAAGATGTCTGACTATAGAACCAACACCTAATAGTTCAGGCACACCAGTGTTCCTCAGATCACAGTTAGGAAAACCCTAGACTAGGAGATACTCAAGGCCTACATCCAAAGATTCTAAGTAAACCAACCATTTTCTTTTCGGGAAACTTTGTCCACTATATTAAGGAATTTTCATGGGAAGATAGCACGGACGGATATCACAGGGGTGCATTTTCACACTGGTCTTAGTGCCTCCAATGAAAGATATTGCAAAGTAACTAAATATTACTGTTCTTTCCAACCTTTTGGGGGGGGAGGGGGGAAGGGGGCTGTCCTTTTTTATAAATGCTGGAACCGAAACAATACTCCGAGCCTGCTCAGAACGCTAGTCCATACCGCAGTCTCACTTCTTCTAACAGAGGTGGTGCCAAGCCATGCCCTGTCTATCATCACAAAGCAAAGTATCCTTGATCCCAGACTGTGGCCCAAAAGCCTTCATTCTGCATCTGCACTGAGCGCAACATTCAAGTTGTGGACGAGATACATGTTTATTTTGGTGTCTATTCTCCTACTAAGAGGGAAGGCTCAGCTGAAATTCCAATCCCTGGCAAACTCAGAGATGTTTCCTTTACACCCACACCCAGGTTCTGATTTGATGTTCACACCAGTGGATTAGATGGGATTCACACCCCTTGGGTAAACTCATATCCAAAATACAGACTTTGTAGCTATATTGGTTCCTGCCCTTTTGTAACATCCTCCTGTAGGAATTAGATCACATTTCTACATACAGACAGTGGTAGATTGATTGCAATGAAGGACAAAGCAAGTCCTCCTCTCCCTGGAAGTGCATGTGGCCCTTTTCACTGTGACCTTACTGCTCCCTGCTTCAAGGGGTGAGGTCTGTTTCTCCACCCCCATGAATCTGGGCTGGCTTGTGACTTGCTTTCACCTATAGGATGTGGTGGAGGGGACATTGTGGGGGTTCTCAGGCTAGTCAAGGAGGCTTTGAAGTTTCCACTCCCATTCTCTTCAAACCCATATCAAGAAGGCTGGGAGCCTAAGTCTCCCGGGAGCTTAAAAGACACAGAGTCCCCTGAACCAGGCAGAAACCAGAAACACTGAGCATAAGGCCAGGCCAGGAGGGCTTCCCTGCCCTCAAAAGCTACCCTGAAAATGCTGACTTGCCGTCTGGATCTGAGATGCACGACCAATTGCTCTAGGCCTTGGCTCTCTAGGGCCCTACATTGCTGGCTCCTGGGCAGAGACAAAGTGTTCTAGCAGGGCAGAGAGGAGTTCCTGAACTCCATCTCCACACGAGAAGTCTGCAAGCCACCCTCGGGGCAGCAAGGCCAGAGGTGGGCCTGTGCCCTCCGCAACACACATCTTCCAGGCTGCTTATTGCCATTTCTCAGTCCTTGCTCTCTGTCAAAGCTGTCTTGCATAGTCACACTCACCACCATTCCGCTGTATAGAAGCACTCGTGAGTAGACAGGGCTCAGAGGAAGGAAGGAATACACGGGGGGTTTGACCAGGCCCTGCCCTCCCTGAACCGTGGCCTTGGACCTCACATCCCAGGAGAGGCAGCACTGTCCATCTGGGCCCGCAAGTCCCCATCAGCTCTGTCTTGTGGGTTGGAGTTGACATCATATCCCACTGAAGCCTCATGGCCACCACCAATACGACATGTACACAGATATTCTGCATGCTACTGTGTCATTCAAATGGCATGAAGAAAGCATGTTCCAAATGAAAAAGGGGTGAGGAAAAATGAATGCACATGTTGCATTAATGGGGTAGGATTGAGGCCGTATTTTCTCTTCTCATACAAGCACCATCCTTGATGCTGCTATGAAATTGCACTGCGGGTGGGAGTGTAAATGGGCCTAACCAAATGGTGAAGCTTTATGGCAGTTTCTACTAAAGCTAAACATAAGCATCCCGTGACCCAGTAATCGTAATACCTAGATTTTTACCCACGAGAAGCACGTGAACATGTTCAACAAAAGATATGTGCAAGAACTGACCATCGTAGAGCACGGGAATAACGAGACTAGTTGGGAGGCTATTAGAATAATCCAGGAGAGCGGTAAAGTGGTTTGAACACGGGTCGTATCAGCGGAAGGGCACGAGAGTGGTCAGGGTCTAGTGGAGTAATGACACAGCTGAGGACGTGCACGTGGAGTCACGTGCGGCATGAAAGAAACAGGATTCGAGGACGACAAGAAGGCATTTGGCCTGAGCAATGGGAGGGAAAGAGCTGCCATTTACCAAGATGGGGAAGACAGATGAGGTGCAGATTTGTTAGAACAAATATCAGCCTTCATACATAAATCCTTCATCATTCCTAGACCATTGTATTTATGTTAAAAAGTAAACACATAGAAAAGAGTGAAATTATGCTTTCATTAAGTGTTGCAATATAGATAGGATGTTGATAGATAACATCACATAAACTTTATATATATATATAAATGTTAGTAAGGTTTGTAACTAAAAATCTAACTCTAAACCTATTCTTCAATTATCTACTGTATTTTAAGTTGGAACAACAGGAGCGGCATCATTTGGGCTGGACTGTGTGGCCATTCAGAGGGACTGACCCGCAGCATTGTCTCATAAAAACACATGATTTATGGAAGAAACCCAAGTGTCACTAAAACCGATTGCCCCGAGTGAATGCTATATTATGTGCATGTATGTGATGATGATGTCAGAAAAAGGTACATAATGATCAGAGTGTCAATTTGATTTTGTGGTGTTTGTAAAAGACTAAAAGCAAATGCCTCTGGTAAAACAACATAACCCTTTTTATTTTATAGTTTCAACCTCTGTGGAAGTGACCCCATGATTATCCTCTTTTGGTGTCTTAATACAGCGAATTAAGAGATTCCTTACCATTTATCCCTCCTTCCATTACCTGCTCCTGGCGGATTCTTCTCTGAATATGCTGCTCTGGATTACGTTTGCTGCTATTTCGGACTTTCCCATTAATGTCGCCAGACAAGCACGTCTGTAACCAGCGATGCCACACTTCTGTGGCCGAGAGGGCATGAAGCAGCAGGAAAATGTGTTCGCAGAACCTCACTCGAGTGGTGTCCAGAGCCTGGGGTCCGGGAAGGACAACACCAGGGCTGACGAGTGAGGGGCGGGAAAGGTTGCAGCGGGAGGACACATCAGCTTCCAGAACTTGGACCCCTCTTCTCCGGGACAGAGGGCCCCGCCGTCCCCCTCCGTCTGCAGGAGTCCTGGGCTCAGCCCCGCGGCCCGCCCCTCGCCCGCGCCCCGCCCCGCCATCCCGACCCCGCCCCGCCCCTGGTCCGAGCCTGCGCACTAGTGACCAGCAGGACGGGGACAGAGCCCACACCAGCACCAGGCGCACGCCTATGGCCACGCCCACAGCCCGCACCGGTCCTGAACACGCCTCAGCGGACCAGCACTTCCACTGCTGTCTGGAATGAAATGATCTTAGCGGTGAATTCAATTTTGTGGGTTTGGTGAAAGGCTAAATGCAAATGTCAGGCAAAATCATATCCCAAACCTGAAACAGGGCCCAAGTCGGGACAGAAGGGACAATTTTCTTTGCCTCCACGCTCTGACACAGTCCCCGGGGAGACAAAGCCTCAGGCTGCCCAGCTCCCCGGGGTCCTCTCTACCCCAGACCTCGGTGACGATTCTCAGCCCACCGGTCTTAAGCAGGAACCCAGGGACAGAAGGGAGCACGCAACGGGAAGGGGAAGGAACGTTGTGTGAGGGAGGAGCAGGTGCATTGGGCACTCTTCCCACACATGCTCCCGACCCCAACTGGGACAACTGCTGCCTCGCCCTCTGCTCATTGTGTCCTTGCAACCAAAAGGATCAATTAAACTTGTTCTTTCTGGACGGGTGACATTATAGTCCACTCGTTATTCTGTCTCTGTGCCATTGTGAATTGGCGAGGTCTCTGCAGTAAGAAAGAGAACTTGTATGATCAGAAACAACAGTTGCTTTCAAAATGAAATGAAAACGTGCAGGTTACAAAAAATGAAGTAGTTAAATAAGGTAATGCTTACAAGTTGAGTGAAAGCAATGGAAAAGAAATCCTACATAGAACCGAGTTACAAATACATATATATTTTGTCTCCATGGTCACCTTATGTCACACACTCTCTCATATAGAGACAGACTGAGGGAAGATGCCACACACTCGGCAAATGTCCCCCATTATCTGGGGTCCAGTACAACTGGGTGTGTGTGTGTATGTATATATTCATAACTATATATATATATATATATACACACACACGAGAAAACGAAGGACAAGATGACAAAAGAAAATACGAAGAGCATTTCAGTTTATATGGCAACAAGGATGCTAATGCTTTCCTAATAATCTCCAATTTCAAATTCCCTTTCATGAACACTGTTCACCAGCCCCAACATCCAAATAAACTTCATGCCGTTCTAGGGTGCCGCGGGGGTAAGAGCACATACGCTATGAAATCGTACGTACCTGTATGCTAATCCTGCCTCCGCGACTCACAAGTGTGTCCTTCAGGAAGTGACTGGATTTCACAGACATACATGTAGGACCTGGCTGGTGGGATTACCATGAGCATGAAGGAAGGTGATAGACTAATGCTTAGCACAGGGCCTGTTAAAGGCAGCAAATGGGCTATGGTGGCCATTACAGTAGGGACACTGATGAGTTTGCTACTTTGCTAGAGTTGTTTATTTCTTTATTTTATTGACCGTGAGTTGAAAATACACGAGAAGCAACTACAAATCTCACCAAGTTCTTTAGGTTCTTGCCCTACTTCTGTCTTGAGGGTGTTCACCACACCTTCCACCTCCTATAATGTCTCTTTCCTGAGGCCTGCCCATCTTCATCCACGCTGAGCACCACTCCTTGTCACTTAAAGGCTCTCTGGGGGACTTAGGGCGAACCAGCTCTATCTACTCCCTGGTCTGTGGATGGCGACAGCACAGAGCACCTCCAGCAGTACCGATTCTGTTCTCGGTGTGTCCCAGGCTTTCTGAGACCATCTTAACATTGCCTCATGTAGAGACAGACTGAGGGAAGATGCCATACACTTGGCCAATGTCCCCCGTTATCTGGGGGCGTGTAGAACTAGGTGTTGCAAGCCTCACCTGAACTATGATGAGGATTCAATACCAGACACCCATCAGAATCTCAAGAATGTATGTGGTTACCACTCGCTGATAGTGCTGTTTCATGACAGTAACCCAAATGTCACTTGCAATCTGTGCCGTAACCACTCAGTCCCTTCCAAACTCCCCCCTACTTAGAGCAGCACTTCAGAGATCCTCTGGAGAGATGGGCACACATACAGAGAGGACACCGTGCTGATTGCAAGCAAGAGCAAGGGCAGCTGGGTGGGAGTGGCTCCAGCCTGATGTGACGCTCATTCTGCAACACAGGAGAGGGTAAAAGTGGCGTTCCAGCTGCAATTGAAGAGAAGTGATTTAAACTCCGCATACTGGTGAACCCGTCAGGAAGAATGTGAGACATTTCAGCTAGGACCCCTTCACCCTGAATGGCAGCAATAGAGTTGCTGACACCTGCAGCTTAAGATCTCTGTGAAATCCCAGAAAGACACCCGTGCTCACCACACAGTGTGGCACATCTCTAGGTAAGGCCAACAGCCACAGTCCTGTTCTCCTTTCCCATGAGGGCAGACTATTTGATGAAATGTTAAATGCAAGGGAAGCTGCATACAAGACAGGTAAGTGTAGTTAACGGGAAAATTTTATACAAGTAGTGGAAACTGTACTGATATGTTTAAAGAAACAATGCCAAAAAAATCTTGCCACTTGCTAATTGAACGTTGCAACTGCCGTCTTTATAAAACCTAGTGTTGTGGTGTAATGAAAGATGCCTCAGATGCAAGGCATCAAGATTCTATTGCAGGCTTTATCGGGAATTAACTGTGTGCTTGAGGCTTCTAGTTATGGTCCTTGTGCCTTCTGGACTGATCTTCTGCAGTCATCTGGTACCCTACACTCGTCAGGATCGGGATATTCCCTCACCATTCCCACAATCTCCACATATATATGTATTTGTGGCCTTCATGAAGTGGCCAAAAGGATTACTTCCCATAGGGAAGTATTAGATTACAAACTATCATTAGGGAAGTACTTCCCTAAACAAAGGGGAGACCTCACACCCCTGCCACCAAGCCCTGTTGTCAATGCATCAGATTCCATAGCTCAGAGCTCTGCTCTCGTTCACGCAATGATGCACGTGGCAGAGCCACAGCTTCCTTGGTCACACGGGCACTCACTGTGAATAATAAAACTCTACAAGTGGGATCATCTTCAACAAACATTTTATTGGAAGAACACAAGTATTTTACAAAATGCAAGAAAACAAATCAACAAACACGTTATAAGGACACAGAAATTTGGATACCTCAGGAGAACGCAACAGCTGGTCTTCTCAATTATATTCTTTGCAGTGAACGGGTGTTAATGAGACTTAGTGGGCTGTCATTCCTGGGGTCTATTTCCAATCTCTAAATATAACAAGAATAGGATTAACTCAACTAGGGTGAGGTGAAAAGTACTACACTAAGGAGCTATGATCAGGGGACTCAGTCACACAGCAAACGAAAGGGTGTGGGAATGTCTCAGAGAAAATGTGCCTGCTGGACACACCACTCGGCCTGAGACTGTTGCCTTCACCACGGGGAATCCAAATACACTACATACACATTTGGACATGTCTCCATACATAAAATATTTAAATGCATCTGTTGAGTAAGCACAAAAGCATATGTCGTAAACAATGAAAACTACCCAAAGTCCAAGCAACCCCACAGTTACTGTACCCCAAAGTCAATTCTTTTCATATGTAGAAATAGCCAATATCATGAGTCCACTCACTGCGTTGAAATCCTACAGGTGAAGTTTAGGGCTTCTGTAGAACTGCTGTGATTCTATGAAATTGAAAAACCTCTGGACTAAATATTTAATACCACCAATGCAAAATACTACATATAAATTGAAGAATCGAGGCAAAACAATAATATAAGAGCAGTAAATAGCATTACTCGTTTCCCCTTGTAGACGCTTCCCCCTTTCCGTGAGCTCTTAAATGCAAAAAGATTTGGTGGGAAGCACTCATCTCTAATCACAGTCAACTCTAACCCCAGGTTCCCAGATCCAACACTTCTGGACTTGGAAGAATCACAGGTGCATGGTTCCTGGCTTAAGTTGTATTCCACATTCTACAGATCAGCATGCTAACTGCACAGTCAGTCATACTTATTCCTTGTCGTTTGGGTCCCCTTTGCAGGAGATCCCCTTGAGGAAGTCCTGACATTAACCAGGACTCAGAAATAACCAGCTGTGGGGGTGAAAAATTGGGGCATGTGGTATCTCATGGTAGTGTGTTGTCAGGGCCAATACAAAGTACAGCAAGAAAGAAAAGTTTAATTTTCCCTGTGATACTTTGGATTGTCCTCCCAGAATTCACGTGGAAACCTGATCCTCAATGTGGCAGTGCTGGGAGCTGTTTGAGTCACAGAAGGTTGCCTGTTTAGAAGCTAGTTTAACTTTATGGAAATAAGCACGAGAATGTGCATCACACAGGGCTGATCCCTCACGAATGGATTAATGCTCTCCTGGGCAGTGGAGGTAGTGAGTACGTTCTCATTCTATTATTTCCCGCAAGAGCTGGTTGTTTAAAAGACCCTGGCATCCCGCCCGCTCCTTGCTTCCTTTCACCATATAATGTACTTGTACCTGCCGGCTGCCTGCCATTTTCTGCTATGAGTAGAAGCAGCCTGAAGCCCACACCAGATGCAGCTGTCTGCGAATCATAAGCCAAGTAAACCTCTTTTTCTTTATAAATTAACCAGTTTCAGGTATTCTGTTACAGCGACATAAAAATGGATTAATACAGAAAATTGGTACTGAGGAGTGGGGTGTTGCTATACAGACACCTCAAAATGTATGAGCAGCTTTGGAACTGGGTAATGGGCAAACTTTGGGGGAGTTTGGAGGACTTAGAAGACAAAACCATGAGGCAAAGTTTGGGATGTTTTAGACACTGGTTAAACAGAAATGTGGACAGTAGTGATGTATTAGTCCGTTTTTGTTGTGTATAACAAAATACATTGAACTGGGTAACATAAAGAAAAATGAAATTTGTTGCTTACGGTTTCTGAGGCTGGGAAGTCCAAAGTCCGTCTGGTGGTGGTGACAGTGACCCAGGGGTCACACACTACAAGATGTTGGGAGCAGAGAGAGCAGAGAGAGCAAGACAGATTCTCCTCTTCTTTTAATGCCCTCAGAACCACACCCCTGAACACCATTTTTAATCCATTCACTGCTGCATGGTCCTAAAACCCAATCACCTCTTCAAGGCTCCACCTTTCAATTACCATAAGAGGATTCCCCACCCTCTTTACAGTCACAGTGGGGGCTAAGTTTCTAATACATAAATCTTGGGGGATACAATTCAAGCTTCAATGAGTTTTGGAGGGACATAATTCAATCCACTACAAGTTGTGTACCTATACAATGGTATACTACTCTGCTATAAAAAAAGAAATACTACCATTAGCAGCAACATGGATGGACTTAGAAAAAAATTTATATTAACTGAAATAAGTCAGGCACAGAAAGAGAAATACCACATGTTCTCACTTATTTGTGGAAATTGAAAATAAGTAAATAAATATAGAAGCAAACTGGGGGGAGGGAGTCAGGGAACAAGACACAACAATCACAATTCTTTGAACTTGTTAAGATCAGTGAACAGACATGAGGTTGCTGGGGGGAGGGAGAGGAGGAAAAGAGGAATTGGTAAAAGGACATGAAAATCAACTACACTGTACACTGATTAACTAAAATAAAAAAGAGAGACACTTCAGAAAAAAAAGAAAAGAATGTGGGCAGTAAGGGGCATGCAGATGATGAGGTCTCAGATAGAAACGAAGAACTTATTGCGAATTGGACAAAAGATCACCCTTCCTACACCATTTCAAGCAACTTGGCTGCATTGTGTCCATGCCCGAGGACTCTGTGGATGGTGAGACTCAAGAGTTTTGAACCAGAATGTTTGGCAGAAGAAATTTCCAAGCAACAAAGCATTAAAAAATCTCCATGGTTATTTGTTACAGCCTATGCTGAGTTATGGCAGAAAAGGCATGATTGTAAAGGCAGAATTTAAAAGGGAAGCAGTGTATGAAGATTTGGGAAATTTGCAGCCTGGCCATGTGGTAGAAAAGCAGAGAGCAGGAGAAAAGTGCAAGGGTGCAGCAGATAGATTGTTTGGCTTTTTAGCACAGCTATCAGGCACCTGATGCTAATTGCCAAGACAATGGGAGAAAGGCCCTGAAGGCATTTTAAAAGTTTGGAAGGCTGCCCCTCCCATCACAGAACCAGAGACCTAGGAGAACCGAGGTATTCCAGAAGACATACCTGGGGCACACCTGCCCTCAGGAAACTGCTCCCAGCATCCCCGCTGCTGTGGCTCGAGCAGCCCTGCCTCAAGCCGAAAGTGTGGTTCACAGAGCAGCTTTGGAGAGCATGAGCCAGAAAGCTTGGAGGCGTCCACATCGTGGTATGTCTGCAGGCTGGCAGAACACAGAGCAGTGTAGGTGAGGCAGCCTCCACCCAGATTTCAGAGGATGTATGGAAAAACTTAGGGGCCCAGGCAGAGACCTGCCATGGGGGCAGAGCCGCTGCAGAGGACATTTAGTAGAGCAAAGCCAAGCAGAAAAATGGGGTCAGAGCTTCCAGACAGAGCCCCCACTGGGGAAATGTCTAGTAGAGCCAATGCAGTGGGGCTGCCGCCATAACCCTAAAACTGTATGGCCGCTGGCAACGTGCAACACCAGCCTGGAAAAGCCCTAGGTACCAGTGCAGCCCAGTGGGATGTGCCCGGCAGAGCGTGGAGGCAGGGCTGTCTGAGGCTCTGAGGGACCAGGTGCCCCACTGTGCCCAGGATGGAGGACTAGGAGTCAAAGAAGATTATTTTTTGGAGCTGGTTGTTTAAAAGACCCTAGCACCTTCTCTCTCTCTGTCTCTGTCCCTGTCCCTGTCCCTGTCTCTCTCTCTCATTATGTGGTCTGCTTGTACCCGCTTCCTCTCGCCATGTGATCTTGCTTGTACCCGCCAGCTGCCTGCTACTTTCCACCATCAGTAGAAGCAGCCTGAGGCCAATGACAGATGCAGCAGTCCCAGAATCGTAAGCCAAATAAACCTGTTTTTTATATTACCCAGTTTCAGATATTCTGTTCTAGCAACACAAAAACAGACTAATATACCCTGTTAAAAGAGTCAACAGACCTACACCTTTCCTTTTCTTAGAGCATTTCCATTAGAAAATTTATGATAATAAGTTCTTTCTCTGCCTTTTTGGAAAGGATGCAAATCTTTTTAAACGCTAAAAAAGCCTATTGCCATTTGACAACCAGGGATAGACAGTGACCTACAGGAAACGTGTTTGGGCTGCATGAGAACAAGGTGAAGAGGAAACACCTTAAGCAGGTGAATCCAGAATCTCAGCTGGACCTTCCTGAAATAGAGGGAAATGCACCTCCCATGCTGTGACCAAGAATTCTGGAAAAACTCCAGGACAAAATCCAGGAATGTGAACAAGAAAAGGGAACGTGGCCCATCAGGGAGGTGACAACAAAGCTAGTGTGAGCAACAGCAGCCCCATGTCAGGGCTCCCCACGTCACTGCACTGTGCAACCACATGAGTGAAGGGTCACCCACCGCTGTGGCCATTTTTCCCAGGCCTGAGGCAGCACACAGAGGAAGGCTGACACCAGCAGACAAGCCCACCACTCGCTGGACAAAGCAAAAATGAGGAACCCCTCCATCTTTAATGTCTCGACTTTGCACCACAGCCATATTTTCCCATTTCACGTCCGTCAATGAGCTGTGCTGCCTTCTGTCCTCAGGCTATGCTGACCCAAAGGTACTGCTACGGAAGAGAAACCCTGATGCTTATCACAACTCTCCCACTGATAGAGTTTGGACATGTATCCCCCCCAAAACTCATGTGGAAATCTGAGCCCCAAAGTGGCAGTGCCGGGAGCTGTTCGGGTCATGGGGGCAGGTCTCTCATGAATGGACCGATGCTGTCCCCGGGGTTGGGGGCAGTGAGTGCGTTCTCCCTCTATTAGATCCCCCAGAGCTGGTTGTCTAAAACACCCCGGCACCTCCCCGCCCCCTCTCTCTTGCTTCCTCTCGCCATGTGATCTGCTCGTACCCGCTGGCTGCTGCCACTTTCCACCACGAGTAGAAGCAGCGAGGCCCGTGGCAGACGCAGCTGCAGATGATTCACAAGTATGCAAACCCTCCCCTCCTCAAATTGCAACTCCACCTTATCCTTTAACAGCCCCAGGTGCAGCAGTTCCACACAAGACGCACAAATCCCACACTTGGGTCTACAGGGTGTCAGGTTTGAATCTTGAAGGTTTTAGTCTGAAATCCGGAGCAAAGAAAACCAGGAGCCGGGCAGTCAATTTAGGGTAGGCTTTCATGGGGGTGCTCCCGGGAAGGTTCCATGGCCCCACAAGGGAGTGGGTCCGGGGAAGTCATGCCCGGGCAAAGGCAGGTGAGGTTTTTATAAGCGAGGGCCGCTGTTGGCCAGCAGCCCATACATGGTGTGTAGCTGTGTAAAGTTAAGCTTTGGTTTCCTGCATAGGTTCTGTTTTCCCTGATGTGATGTGGCCCTGAGCCGTTGCTCTGATGGCCGGAGATCTCTTGGAAGGTGACCTTCGGGTCAGGTGGGAAAGTCCCAGGGGTGGGTCCAACAAGATCAAGGCCCTGGTGCCATTTTGCTGACGTTCCCCTATTCCGTTGGCCCAACATCCTGATCTTTTTGGTGGGATAGGGGCGGCAAATCAAACTCTAGCTACTTCCTGCTGCGAGAGGACATTGAAGGGCCCATCGGAGGTGGGCAGGCGGGAATAGGGGTGTAGCAAAAGCTGACTGATGGAAACCTGAGATATTTCACGGATCCGTTCCTGAAGGAAACGAAACATGCAAGGAGCCAAAGTCAACAAGAGACCAAAAATAAGAAGTGGGCCTAAAAGAGGGAGACGCATTGTGATCAGTGGGGGTTGCCGGGATTCACGAATTTTGGTGAGAGTATGGAGATTGGTTTTGATTACACCTGATTCGTTGATGAAGCAGCGGCATTCTTCGTTGAGGAACCAGCAGGTGCCTCCTTTGTCTGTGGTGAGGAGGTCTAGGGCGCGCCGGTTTTGGAGGGCTACCTGCGCTACTGAAGTGACCTGGCGCTATAAGGAAGCCAGAAGACTCGGCTGAGGCCTTGATAGCCCCTTGGAGATTTTTGGAGAGGTCCCTGGTGGAGCCCACAGAATGGATAAGGGCTCCAGTGCCCAACCCTGTGGCCACTAGAGAGGAGACTAAGGAAGCCCCGACAATTAGGGGAAAGAAAGCTGCATGTTTCTGGTGGTTTCCAGGACCGGCAAAGCCAGCACAGTCAGCAAACTCAGCCAAGGTATAAATAGTGAGCCAGGGGACTAGTGACACAGGCAGGCAAAGGGAAGAAGCTGACACGTTTAACGATTTGGACAGGGTGCCATTGCACCAATAAAACCCTATATCCGGGGTGTCATTGGAAGTGGAATTTGAAGTGACATTGCAAAGAGAAGAATTAGGGGTAGAAGAACAAAAAGGAAAAGTGGGGTTTTGGGGGTTGACAAACAATGGGACGTTATAAAGTTCAGCATGGTAAGGACTGGTAGGAGTGGCAGAAGCGTCTAATGGTTTAGGAAGAGGGACAGCCACAAGTGGAGATTTACCCAGGGCGGCACAAAGGAAACAATGGGATAAGTTACCCATGCCGGAAAGGTTGGCAAGGGCGGCGCCCTGTTGAACGAGCTTCACCCAAGAAAAGGAATCGTGAGAAGGAGACAGTTCATACTAAACACTGGAGGCTTTTTTATTGGGTCTGAATGGCCCTAGTCTGACTACTGACGGGGGAGGAAAATGAGAAAATTGTTCTGTAAGCCCTGTAAATTTTAAGTGAAGCAACAGGGTAGGAATGGGAAGGCCACTGGTATAATTTGGCATCAACTCCATCTGCCCGTCTTTGATCGCAAGGGTCTGGGACAGTCATGAGATAGTGGGCGGTGGAGACATTGTAAAGGAACCGGTAATGAGTGAGGTCACCTGGGTTTTCTCGCAGATTGAACATCATGGATGTTGCAATAATTGTAAGGGCAGCCACCATTAGTTTGGACCCAGTAGGTATAGCAGTTGTACTGGCCCTGGTCATAAATGAAACAGATGGCAGGGCTAGAAGTCCTTCATGGGGCAGAATTAAAGGCTTGAACACGAATGTAAACAGGCGTCTGACATCCTTGAGGAGGACAGGCAGTGGTCCCTATAACCTGGGAAGAGGTTCCTGAGTTGGCAGTCCACCTCTCACATAAATGAAAGTGCCATCTACTGGTTGAAGAAAAAATAAGAGGCAGAGCCATGAGGAGAAAGGTGGCGAGTGAGCCGGGTCTGGGTAGGCCCCAGTGACCGTGCAGTCCAGACATCCAGCTTCGGGGAAGGGGCCTGCTTAACTCTGGACAGATGTACCCACGAGTGGTGTCCTAAAAGCTTAGCGGCAGTGGGGGTGGTCAGTACCATGATATGTGGGCCAGTCCACCTAGGCTGGAGGGTTTTGGGGTGTGGTTCTTTTAGTAAAACACTATCCCCTGGGGTTAAAGCTTGGGGAGTATCTGCGGTGAGGTCCCCAGGGGAGGGAGTAACCGAGTCAGCGTGGGCTCACAAAAGGGCCCTTAAAAGAGTTAGGTAGGGTAGGTAGGATAAAAGGGGAGGGGGTGATGATGGAAAGTTGTGGGTCAGCAGGAAGGGCCGTCCGTAGAGGAGTTTAAAAGGGCTGAGGCCTGATGGGCCCCTAGGGGTGGCCCTAAGCCTTTTAAGTGCCAACGGGAGGAGGGTTGGCCAAGATAAACAGGTTCCAAGATAAGGAACATTTAGTAAGATGTTCCTTGAAGAGGCCATTGGCTGGCTCAACCTTACCCGAGGATTGGGGATGGTAAGGGATGTGGAGTTTCCAGGTGACGTTCAGACTTTTGGAGACCTGCTGGGTGACACTAGAGGTGAAGGCTGGGCCGCTGTCAGACTGTAGGGTCTGTGGGAGGCCAAACCTTGGGATGATATGCTCAATGAGTGCAGCGCCTACCATGTCCACTGTTTTTTGAGCAGTGGGGTAAGCCTTAATCCATCCTGTAAAGGTGTCCACCAAAGCTAATAAGTAACGATAGGTTTTGTGACGTGGCATGTGTATGAAATCAAGCTGCCAGTCCTCCCCTGGTTGATGGCCACGGAATTGATGGTTAGGGGCCTACCCTGCAAATTCCCCCTTGAGAGTTAGCAGCAGAACAGGTGTTTTAAGACTGATGAACCTCCTCAATGAGCTTTTGGAGGTGTGGGTTATGGAAAAGGGGTTCCAGGAACCGACGTAAAGCTTTTGGGCCAATGTGGAGGGATTGGTGGGCACCTGTAATGATGCTGCAGGCTAGGTGGTCCGGGAGGGCAACCTTATCTTGGATAAAAATCCAACCCTTGTTCCCGATAATTCCCCCCAACCACTTGAGGGTCTGGGTTTCTTCTTTGGTATACGAGGGGGAATGAGGAGTGTTGAGGAAAAGGAGAGGAGCTGGGCGGAGCCTAGAGCCGTAGCCCGGGCTGTGGAGTTGGCTTTGTTGTTGCCTTTAGATGTAGGGTCTTTAGAGGACTGGTGGCCACGGGAGTGCATGATAGCCACCTCAGTTGGGAGGCTAAGGGCCTCAAGCAGCTTTGAGATGAGGGGTCCAGATTATTGGAGTCCCTTTAACAGTAAGGAATGCTCTTTCTTGCCAGAGAACAGAATGAGTACGGGTGATGAGGAAAGCATATCTGGTATGTGTGTATATAGTGACCCGTTGTACCTTGGACAGGTGGAGGGCCTGAGTAAGAGCTATGAGCTCGGCCTTTGGAGAGGTTGTTCTCAGGAGAAGGGGTACAGCCTCTAAGGTGGCATCTAGAGTAACAACAGCATAGGCTGCATGCCTTTGGCCGTCCGGGGCAATGAAAGAGCTACCGTCTACAAAAAGCACACGGTCAGGATTAGATAGGGGCTGGTCAGAGAGCCCTGAGTGTGAGGGAATAAAGTCCTCTAAAAGTTCAGGACAGGAGTGTAAAGGGTCAGTAGAGGAGGGAGTAGGCAGAAGGGTCATGGGGTTTAAGTGGGGGAGGTAGATAAAGAAATCTGGGGGGTTTAGCCTTGGAAGGAGTGACCTGATAACCCCTAGACCCAAGGAAATTGATAGGAGTGGCAGTGTCCTCTTGGGAAGAGGACAATGAGGGGCTGCAAAGAAGGAGGTTATCCACATACTGGAGGAGGGTGCTGCACTTCAGAGTGCAAAGATTGAGATCTTTGGCTAAAGCCTGGCCGAAAAGATGGGGACTATCTCTAAAGCCTTGTGGCAAAACAGTCCACGTAAGTTGTTGTGAAGTATGTGTGTCAGGGTCCTCCCAAGTGAAGGCAAAAAGGAAGTAAGAGTCTAGATGAAGGAGGACGGGGCAGGAGAGAATTATTAGGAAAGAATGAGAGAAGGAAGATCCATCCAGGCTACAGGAAGGGGGCGGGGTGGTTCGTGCATTAGAAGAGGTGCCGTCAATTCCCATGACTGCCATTGGGGAGGGGAAGCTGGTGCCCGAGTAGGAAGGCAGAACAGAGTAGGTAGCCCCCGTGTCCGACAGGAAGCATATGGACTTACCCGCTACCTGGAGCATGACCCTGGGCTCGGCGTGGGTGAGAGGGGTTTCCGAGTTTGGGACCCGTCAGTTATCATCCAGGCCAAGGAGCTGGAAGGCAGGACTTACTGGCTTGGAGTTTCCTCTGCATAGAGGTGCGGGGGACCCTCTGATGCCGGGGCAGTCAGACCTCCAGTGGCCCATCCTCCGGCACTGAGGACAAGGGTGCGTTGGTTCCTTTGGATTTGGACATAGGCAGGCCCAGTGTCTGTCAGCACCACACTTGAAGCAGGCCACCTGGGGGGGGCGGCGCTGGGTTACCCCTGTCCATTGGCTCCTGGACCCAGCTGGCCACAGGCCTGCTACCAAGGCTTGGGTTTGGAGTTGGACCTTCTGCTGGACCTGGGCTTGTCTTTTAAGTTCGGCCATTTCCTCCTGGGCATTAAAACTTTAAATGCCATTCTCACCAGGTCAGGAATGGGAGTTTGAGGGCCTTACTGGCAGAGGGTGGCAGAGGACGCACCACCCAGTGAATTCAGTTAGTCAATTAAAATGTTATCTACCAAAAAAGGAGGGGAGAGGTGCAGGAGATCGGGTAAGGGGAATGGGGGTGAAGACTTGAGTAGCCTCAGGTGACCGAGGCGGGACCGATTAGGAGGACTCCAGGGAGTTGTGGGGGTAAAAGACGGGAACTCCTCCGCCAGGAGAATGTTAAGGGCTCAAAAGCGAAAGCAAATTATAAAACAGGCCACCTCCAGGAGCTCAAGAGGCAAAACAAAGTAACAACAAAACAAGCGACGGGAGCTCCAGTAGCTCAAGAGGCAAAAACAAAGTAACTGCTATAATTGACCAAAATGGCAGGTCCCTCCGGAGATTGAAAGGAAGGAGAGTTCCAGGAACGCGGTGGGGGGGGGGGGGGGAAGAGGGAGGTGACAAGGAGGAGGAGAGCTCCAGGAGCTCAAAGGAGGAGGAGGAGGTTAAAGTTGAATTCAGAAAGGAGAAGCTAGTTAATTCAAAATGAAACCCGGTCCGGTTCCAAAGCGGAAGTAAAAAAGGGTCAGGAGCTTAACAATGGCTGTAGAAGTGGGAGGGAGGAAAAGCAGACAAGCAGTTAAGGTTGTGTGAGCAGAACTCCAGCAGTTCAAGGAAAGGCCGGGCCACTTAAAATGAATTGAGATGGGGCAGTTCCCATCATTCCTGCCGGGCAGCCCCCGGAAAAAAGGCTCAAAACAGGTAAAGGCAAGGGAAGTAACCGTGGATCCTGGCTAAAACAAAGAAGAGGAGAGAAACAGAAAAAGAAAGTAAAAAATTTGGTCCGATCAGGGCAGGGGAACTTAAAAGACAAGAGCGGGGGAGAAACCAGCGAGCACATGTAAAACGGGTAAAGGGAGCTCCAGGAGCTCCGGGAAAAAGAATGAAGCAGTTACAATGGACAAAAAGCAAGACTAAAAGGGGAAAGGGACCTCGGGTGCCAGGGATGGAGCAGCTGCCACTGAGCTAAGAACCCGGAAGACAGAGGGTACAGGAAAAAGGGGCGAGATGGGGAGGAAGACTTGCCGCCCCCGAGCCGGCGGGCTGGCCAGGTTTTCAGGGGGTTCGGACGGAGGAGAAGGGGGGAAGGATTCGGGGGTTTGGGAGCAGACGGAGCTGGCATGGTCCTAGCGAGGACGACTTGGGAAATGGAGCATCGGGTGCAGAGGGAGGGACGAGAGCGTAGGTCCCAAAATGCCTGTACGTAAGGAACTTTGGACCATTTTCCTTGACACCTGCAAAGTTGTCCAAATCTGTGAGGACCTGATAGTCAAAGGTGCCCTCGAGAGGCCACTGAGACTGATTGTCCAATTGGCGTTGGGGCCAGACCACCGAACAGTAATGAATACGGCGGCGCTTTCTCAAGTCTTGTGAGAGGCCCAAAGTTTCGAGATTGGCCAGCAGGCAACCCAAACGGCAGTTCCCATGATACCTGCCGGGCAGGCCAGGTATTAAAACTGGCGTCCCTGTTTAGAATACCGGGCTGCGGACGGAGGGAAGGTGGCTGTCCTGAGGAGGGGACGTGTCTGGACGCTCAGGCACTGAGCAGGAGTCACCTGGTGACTCGGTAGACTAGTCCTGACACAGCCACGCATTTTCAGGCAGGACCACCCAGTCAGGGCGCGGAATCGGGGGAACTTACCCGCTGTCTCGAGGCATGGGGCTCAGATGAGGTCCTGGTAATGAGGAGGGAGGCCTCCCACCGGAGTGGGGCCTCAACCTCCTCCCGGGTTTCGGCACCAGATATTAGGTTTGAATCTTGAAGGTTTTAGTCTCAAACCCGGAGCAAAGAAAACCGGGAGCCAGGCAGTCAATTTAGGGTAGGTTTTAATAGGGGCACTCCCGGATGAGGTTCCACGGTCCCACAAGGGAGTAGGGCCGGGGAAGTCATGCCTGGGCAAAGGCAGGTGGGTTTTTATAAGGGAGGGCCGCTGTTGGCCAGCAGCCCATATATGGTGTGTAGCTGTGTAAAGTTAAAGCTTTGGTTTCCTGCATAGGTTCTGTTTTCCAGCCATTGCTCTGATGGCGGGAGATCTCTTGGAAGGTGACCTTCGGGTCGGGCAGGAAAGTCCCAAGGGTGGGTCCAACAAGATGGAGGCCCTGGTGCCATTTTGCTGACGTTCTCCTGTTCCCCCGGCCCAACACTTGGTTTCTCCTTGAGAGTGGCAGGCAAGGTCTCCAATCATCGTAAGATTGGCTAAACTACAGCGGCAGGTGAATTATCAGCCTTGTGGGGTATCTACTGCTAAAGCGAGGCCATTAGTTGGGAAAGAATGGGGTCCTGCAAGTTGGGATGGGGACGTGTGGGAAGACCCTGATGACGCTGGGGACATGGAACCCCTAAATTGCATTGAGGCTTGTTCACCAGAAATGAACTCCCAACTCTTATCCCCAGAGACAGTGGCTTTTCCACCTCTGCCTGAGGGGATTAACTCTGCATTGCCTAAGGACACAGTAATGGCTTCCTGAGGCAGATACTGAGCAAGACAATGCTGATTCTCCTCAGGACCCACCCCCAGCACCCATCTTTGATTCCAGACTGATAACTAGACTTAAGGCCCAGCAGGCCCCTAAAGGTGAGGTACATAGTGTGACCCATAAGGAGGTGCGTTACACTCCAAAAGAACTAAATGAATTTTCTGCCTCATACAAGCAGAAACTAGGAGAATATGTGTGGGAATGGATATTAAGGGTGTGGGATAATGGTGATAGGAACATAAAATTAGATCAGGCTGAATTTATTGATATGGGTCCACTAAACAGACATTCTGCATTTAATGTTGCAGCTTGGGAAGTTAAGAAAGGTGCTAATAGTTTGGTTGGTTGGTTGGCTGAAATATGGATCAAAGATGGTCCACTGTGAGTGACTTAGAAATGCCTGATCTCCCTTGGTTAACTGGAAATGAAGGATTCAAAGGTTTAAGGAGATTGGAATGCTGGAGTGAATTTGTCATATAAAACCTACTCACCCACACTGGGAGGCTCCAGACACTGGGAGGCTCCAGAAGACATACCTTTTGCTGATACTTTGAAAAACAGATTTGTGAGGGGAGCCCCAGCATCCCTGAAGAGCCCTGTTATTGCTCTTCTCTGTAGGCCAGACCTTACAGTGGGAACCACAGTCAAAGCAATTGGAACACTTAAATGCAATGGGACTAACTGGATCCTGAGGTGGCAGGGGCCAAGTGGCAGCACTCAACCGACAAAGGCAAGGTGGACAGCAGAGGCAAAGCAATAATCAGAATAGACTGACTCGTATAGAGATCTATAGCATTGGCCAGTTACTCATGGTGTTCCTATAAGTCAAATAGACAGGAACCCTACTAAATTCCTAATTGATCTGCATAAGCAGAAAACTTCTAGGTCAAGTGAACAAAAGTCTAACTCTAATCATAAAAAGAGAGTCACAGTCCCTCAATCAGTTCCCAGACTTGAGCCAGTTTACAGACCCAGAACCCCTTGAATGAAGGGGTGGCCAGGTCCCCTTGAGGAAGTGCCCTGGTACACTACCAAAAATTTATACTATTAATCTTTTCCCCATCCTTCCCCAAGGAGACCTGCAGCCTTTTACCAGAGTAACTGTATATTGGGGAAAGGGAAATAATCAGAACTTTCAGGGACTACTAAACACTGGATCTGAATTGACATTGATTCCAGAACACCCAAAACATCACAGTAGCCCTCCAGTTAGAATAGGGGCCTACAGGATGGGCTTCCAGTCAAGATGGGGGAGTGGACGGTTCCTAGCATCACTCTCTCCCACAAATCAAACCACTTGCAACTATTAAATAATAACAACAGGAGGCCCAAGAGCCGTGCCTAACAGGCAGGAGCCACACACCACAGTACCCCGAGCCCAGGCCAGTCCCCACCACACAGAGAGGCCCAAGAGCTGCCGGGTCCACATGCCCCAAGTCAGCTGCGCCAGAACAGGAAGGTGCCGCAGGACCCCCAGTCCAGGCCAGTCCGTGCCGCCCAGAGAGGCCCAAGAGCTGCTGGGCCCACACGCCCCAAGCCAGCCATGCCAGAACAGGCAGGCACTGTGGGACCCCCAGCCCAGGCTAGTTCCTGCTGCCCAGAATTAGCAGTCCCTTCAGGACGCAGGCCAGACATCAGGGTGGAAGGAGTGGACCATGATACCCCCTGCCACAATGACTAAACACCAAACAAAAGACACCACAAATATGAAAAGTCAAAAAAGTACACCACCAGCAAAGGAAAATAACAACTCTCAAGCTCTAGATCCTATAGAACAGGAAATCCTCGAAATGACTGACAAGGAATTTAAAGCAACAATTCTAAGGAAACTAAATGAGATACAAGAAAACTCAATTAGACAACACAATGAAATGAGAAAAAATATACAGGATCTGAAAGGAGAAAGGTACAAAGAAATCAATACCCTGACAAAGAATCTAGCAGGGCTTGTGGAGCTGAAGGATTCATTCAACCAAATAAAAAACACAGCAGAGTATAACCAGCAAACTTGAATAAGCAGAAGAGAGAATTTCTGATCTCGAAGACAGGCTGCTTAAATTAACACAGGCAAACCAGAAAAAAGAAAAAAAAATTTTTTTTAACTGAAGAAAATCTAAGAGAGATAACAGACAACCTTAAGCATTTAAATATCTGAATCATGGGTATTCCAGAAGGGGAGAAAAAAGGAAATGGAACTGAAAATATATTCAATGAAATAACAGCAGAAAACTTCTCAGATACAGGGAAAGTCACAGATCTTCAGATTCAGGGTCCCCAAGATCTCTAAACATATTCAAACCCAAAAAGGTCCTCTCTAAGACATGTTATGGTCAAACTGGCAAAGCTCAAAAACAAAGAGAGAATCTTAAAAGCTGCAAGAAAGAAGCGGCAAGTCACCTATAAGGAAGCCCCAATCTAACATCAGACTTTTCATCAGAAACCTTAAAAGCCAGAAAAGCATGGGATGATAAATTCAAAATACTAAAGGACAAAAATTACCAGCCAAGGGTGCCCCCCGCCCACCCCTCACCTCAACCGCTGCCTCGCCGCTCCCCCTCGTCAGAGCAGCCACTTGTCTGCCTGCCCGCCCAGCTTGAGGCCCGCAGGGAGCACGGCGCAGTCCGTCGGCCCACGGGAGGAGCGATGGCCTCCCAGCCTCTCTGCAGCAACCAAGGACGACCAAGAGAAGAGGAACAGCCGGGATGGCGCGTCCGTGGCCCTGCGAGTACAAAGCGGGTGAACTGGTCTTGGCCAAGATGAAGTGCTACCGGCACTGGCCAGCCCGTATTGATAACTCCCAGAAGGAGCTGTGAAGCCTCCAGCAAACAAGTGCCCTATCTTCTTTTTTGGCACCCATGGAACTGCATTTCTAGGTCCTAAAGACCTTTTTCCATATAAGGAATACAAACACAAGTTTGGAAAGTCAAACAAATGAAAGAGACCTAATGAAGGATTATTGGGAAATAGAAAATAACCCAGGAGTAAAGTTTACTGGATGCCAGGCAATTCAGCAACAGAGCTCTTCAGAAACTGAGGGAGAGGTGGAAATACTGCAGATGCAAGCAGCGAGGAAGAAGATGATAGAGAAGAAGATGGAAAAGGCAAAAGAAAGAATGAAAAAGAAGGCTCAAAATGGAAAAAACCATACACTTCAAAGAAATCCTCTAAACAGTCCCGGAAATCTCCAGGAAATGAAGATGACACCGACTGCAAAGAAGAGCAAAACAAAAGTAGCTCTGAAGGTGGAGATTCCAGCAATCACACAAGAAACACACTTCAGACCCGCAGAAAACCAGTGAAGCGACCTAACTACGATAATGAATGCTGCATATTAAGAGAAACTACAAGAAGCTTACATGTTTGGTTGTCTAATATTCTTGGATTTGGTATGAACCAACACATAGTCCTCGCTGTCATTGACAGAACCCCCATCTGTATGTACACTACTCACATTCCTCTCTGTTGTGTTTGGGGGGAAAACATTTTAGCCTTTTTAAAAGTTATTGATTTAATTTCATGTTATTTGGTTGCATGACGTTGCCCTTAACCACTAAGGATTATCAAGACTTTTTCACAGACTTATACATGTCTAGGGTCCTTTTATTAAGGCAGTTATGGTCATCATTTTCGTGCCTTTACCCAACATCAGCAACACTCAATGTTGGAGCAGCCAGATGTACACAGCAAACACTATTAGATCTAAAGAAAGAGACACTAACACCATAATAGTGGGGGACCTGAACACCCCACTCTCATCATTAGACAGATCATCTAGGCAAAAAATCAATAGAGAAACACAAGATCTAAACAATGTTTTTGATGGAGTTTGGATGTGTTGTCCCCTCCAAAACTCATATGGAAATTTGATCCCCAATGTGGCAGTGGTAGAACCTGACTAAGTCATGGGGGCAGATCCCTCATGAATGGATTAATGCTCTCCCTGGGGGAGGAGGGGTAGTGAGTGAGTTCTCGCTCTATTAGTTCCACGAGAGCTGATTGTTTAAAGGACCCTGGCACCTTCTCTCTCTCTCTCTCTCTTCCTCTCGCCATGTGATCTGCTCGTACCCACTGGCTGCCTGCCACTTTTCCGCCATGAGTAGAAGCAGCCTGAGGCCCGTGCCAGATGCAGCTGTCCCAGAATCGTAAGCCAAATAAACCTCTTTCCTTTATAAATTACCCAGTCTCAGGTATTTCTGTTAGAGCAACACAAAATGGACTAAAACAGCAGCTAACAGGGAAACAGTGACAACAGTGAATTGGTTGGTTGGGTAGATATCACATTTAAAGAAGAAAAGAAATTACTCTCTGAGCAGGAGGCTACAAACGTTCCTTTGCGCACTATGCTCTCCTGAGGCACTCAGGGCTATCAGACCGTAAAGTTATCTACTTTATAAAATAACACAATACAACAATGTCTATTTTCACAGAAAATCCTAATTGGAAATATACCAATATAACCGTGAGTGTTAGATGGATTTTCAGTGATTTAAATTCAACATACTCTTCTGAAATGTCTAGGTCATGCACATGAGCACATTATCACATCTATAATTTGAAAGGTCATTTCAAAAAAAGTTTCAAGGTGGGCACATCAGCCCTATGTACACTGTGCTTTTTCATTAAATACTAGAAAATCGATTGTCTCCTGCTACATAAGTAACCCAAAAAGTTTCCATGAGAAGCCTCGTCTTAAAGTGTCCATTATGATACACTCTCCTTCCGTTACCCATATAAATAAGAATAAAAAACACTTAAGGCCAATGTGAGTTTGACGTGGAATATTTCACACCAAGAATTTACAGCACATTGACACTTCCATTAGTGAATGGACAGTCCTTAAAATACACACCATATAAGCCTAAGTGACAAGGCTGCCCTCAGAGGAAACTCCTTGGGACCTAGATTCCATCTTCAGTTCTGAAGAGGGTCACCTTCTCTTTCCCCAAGGGTCCCTGATCTTGAGATGTCACATATCAGTCACCCTTTTGTAATACCCCATCTTGTAACTGATTTTTCAGTGCCAAAACTCAGAAGAATTTCCCATGAAACCATTCATTTAGGTCTTCCCCACCCTCACCCTAGGAAGAGACCCAAGATGACTGGGACGAGTAGTTGGCACAAGTTGGTGTGGGAGGGGGAAGAGGTGTCAGAGTCATAGCTGTTTCACAACTGTTTTTGACTAGCAAATAGCCTTCCCTTATCACCATTATGTCCCTTGGTGAAGGAATGTGGGTGTGGGTATGGGTTTCTCTAAATAACTCTGGCCTCAGTTTTTCACTGGGTGGGAAAAAAGGACTCCCATCTTTTACAGCTTTAAGTAATTTCACCAATTACAGAGATAAAAAGTTTTTGAAATGTCAATGTGCTCTATAAAGGCTAGATAGTTGAGTTTTGAATCATGACAATAAAAATGTGGCTTTCTTGACCTTGGCTCGGTGAACTTCAGGTTCCATGATGCCACCTTCAAGATAAAACCCCGTGCTAATATAGCAGTAGAGGAACCAAAACTGTCTACTGAGACTAAAGGTTAGAAGTGTCTGTGAACACATCTTGCAGTAATTCATATTTATATTCAGTACTTTTCTCCCCCATCTCAAATTGTCGTAAGTTTTCACCTAGTTTTCAAAGAACTAATCACTACCCAGAAAATAAGTGACCAAGTAAACAATGAAAGAGAGACGTTTTAGGCTCTACCAGTTACTAAGCACTACCCATCTGCACTTTTTAACAAATCCTACAATGTCCTGATGGGTACTAAGTCAGGCCACCTTTCATGTAAGGCGTCCGAGCTGGCCAGAAAAGAATGTGGCGCAGAGAAAAGAAAAGTCTGGCTTCATGGGCTACCTCCTTGCATTGCAGCAGAATTAAAGAGGTTGGTTTCTGAAGAGATGCCCAAGTAATCTCTGAGGAAACTTGCTGGCCCTGCAAAAGGAAACAAGCATTTAGTGGACATAATGGCAGAAGTCTAAAAGAAATGGGATAGGGGTAGGTCTGGACAGATAGGGAGAGGAGCAAAACCAGTCACCGTAGTGTTCTGCTCCAAGATATGTATGCTGGAGATGGGGTACTAATTCCTTGAGTATCTCCGGTGTCCCAGGCAATTTACAAAGATCATCACATTTGATTATCACAACGTCCGTGATAGGATGGTGCGAATCTCATTTTGCAAATGAGGAAAATGAGGTTCAAAGACGAGAGTGAGAAAGAGCCAAGGGTCTTTCGGATTCAGACACTAGAAACTTACTGTGAATGAAATGTAATGTGTGGTCCCAGCTGTCTGCAAAGCAAAGAAATGGCCAACGATGTGTGGAGGGGTAAATACTTAAAGGAAAATTGACCCACATAATATATGAATTATTAGCCTCTGCCTCCCTGAGCCCTAGCAAATAAACACCCACCCTACCACAGTGAGGTGCCACTGGCAGACTATCACTCTCTGACATTCAATTGGTCAATGGGTCTCATCTTTCCCACCTTTCTTAGATACTGCTGCCTTCAAATTACTTAAAAATCCACGTATTCATACCTGCAAAAGAGGCACATGAGCATCACATTCACAAAGCCTGGATTACTGAAGGGTTTTTGAAAATCTCATCCCATCCACCTTGCTTCTGCTTGGTACTGCAAGGTAAAGTCACTTTGTCTGTAACAGCAGCACCTACAGTGTACACAGGAACATAAATAAGGCCTGGAAAATATGTTACTGCCTAGTTAAAGGAACTGATTGCAGAAACAGGGTCTCTCCCATGGACTGACCCTGACACTGTTGGTAGTTCCTACCTTAGAGACTCACGAAAGGGGTTTCAATACAATCGTAAATGACGGCACAGCCTACAGGAGACAAGTGCTGCCCTCCACCCGCCACCTGCCACCTCAGAAAACATAAGGTTGCTCTTACTTGTCTGGCTGCTCTTGACTTTTGTCTCTGGCTCCGTTCTCTTCACATTTCAGACTCAGGCTGACGCGTACTGACTTCTCCATCACAGGTTCTGAAGGACACGGTGACTGTACAAATCTCCCAGGAGACTTGCCTGTGGGGTGACAGTCTAGCAGCACTGCAGGAAACTTATGTAACTTCAAACTCATACAATGTGTGTGGCTGGGGCACACTTCCTCTTTCTCTCATCCAGGGTAACTTCTCAAAGTGGTTGATGGCGTCACAGTACTCAGTCACGCAGCCTGTGTGAGGTGGGCCAAATGAGTGAAAGGAATGTAAGACGGGAACTGCATGAATCAAAGCACAAGAGCACATAAGACTACTGTTTACAGGCCTGACTGCCCCTTCAAACGGAGCATTCTGCTTTAATCAACAGCCATAGAGGAACTATTCATTATTACATTCGGAGGCATTGCCCATCTTCGTTTGCTACAAGGGGAGGTGCAGAAGTCTATTTTTTTCTCTTCAGTAATAAGGAAATTGACTCATACAAACTTTGTGCCACAAACCTTTGAAATGGGCTTTGTGTTCTCACTTTACTAATCACTGACACACACACCATGCAAGACTATGGGTAACAAATCATTCAAATAGGGTTTGTGTTGTTCTGAACAGACCACGATGTGCACATTACGCAGCTATGTTTTTGCCTCAGTAATTTGTAAGATAGTGAATTTGCCAATTGCATATATTAGCTAACACCTGTCAGAACGATTTCATGAAGAATTCCTTCAGTAAATAATGTTACTGCAATCTGACATTGAATATAGGTCTGTGGGGAGAAAACAATGAAAATAATGGACACTTGACAATATAAAGATTGGAGGATTGCTCTTAATTGGTAAGACTGCCTCTAGGGTACTATGGGATAAAAGTGCCTTCATTCCACACTTAGATATTGAAGGTCCAAGACTTTTCCTGAAAAGTTAGGCTTAATGAGGCTAGTTAGTGTCCCAGTTCCTGACATCTGCATTCCTGAAACTACCAACAACACTGATAAAGTAAAACCCAAACAGCAGCAATAAATCTTCCACCTTTCTCAATGTAATTGAGATGGGTTTAGAGAACATCAAGGTTCCATTCACAGGAGTCATTAAATCATTTCAACCTGAGATAATATACATACTTCAAGTTAATATCAAGAATCAACAAGCAAAAGGGCCAATAAGCAACAACCATCACCATTACCAAAGGACAGCAACTCTTTTACCTTATAGAACGTAATGGTTTACTCTCACTCATTAGGGTCCTCATATTTTTTAGAAAAACAAGTCTTTTCTTTAAATTCTCTCCTTGAATATACATCTTCACATAATGGAAGAATGAGTATAAACAGGCAGGGACTCCCTATTTTTTCAGCCATTACTGTAACTCTTGAGGGGTGGGAGTAGCATGTTCCTGCCAGTTCATTCGCCATCTGGCCTTGGACCACTCCTATCCTCCTTGCTTGTAAACAGAAACCACACAAATCATTTTTTAAAATGTCAGAATACCTGGGAAGGAGAACCTAGGCCAACTTTTAGAAAAATAACGATACATTAAATGCACAATTTGGGCTCCAAACTAAAATCTGAACTATACAAGACGACCTGCAAGAGCCATTCCCTCCTAAAAACAGAAAAGCACTCATTCTGGGCATGAATTTCCTCATTCATAAGTCGGAAATGCCCCATGATTATCAAAGGAAACGCATAAAAATTAACTAAAGATGGAACTGAATTGAATAACGTGATGGTCAACACGCAATTGTTGCAGGAAAATGAAATCCCGAAGGATGCCAAATGATCCCAATGTTCAGCAGTGGCCAGTGACTGTCACTTCTGCTCATTCACTGTCATAAAATAACAAACGCTCAACCAGATGGCCAATGTGCGCTTTTTTTTTACCATTGAAGTACCACAAAACTTTCTTCATTCTTATTCGATCTATTCAATATGATACACAAAGACTTAAATTTCAAAGAACAATGATATTAAAACAATTTAATGAGAAAATAAAATGAAAGTTTTGGCTGCATGGTTGTGTAAAAACAGTAACTGTCATAAAACAGGAGGCACAAAGGCAGTTAGAAAATGTTTTCTTAATTTGTGAATTAAGGTAATGCAGAAGTTTTTAACACAAAGCTTATGAAAAGGGTCAGGGCCCACATTTAACAGAATACAACGATACCGACATCGGGGACAGGGTCCGGGGGGCCCAATAGTCGCTTCAGCCCTAGCCTTAACAACCTCTAGCAGGGACAAATGTAATCCTGTTTGACCAGTAAACCCAGGCAAAAATGCATGCTGATCATTCTGATGACATTTCTCACGGCACTCTGACTTTCAAAAAGCCCTTTACCCTTCTTTCCTAAAAGGCTTCTGCGTTAACACTTGCAGAACTCTGCGCACAGACACGTTCTGTCCAGAGATGGAGCCAATTGTAACAGTTTCTGTTTCTCAAACTTGCCTAGAGAAACTGAGCAGAGAAAAAATTTTCTTTTTGATCACCAGGTGTTTAATGACCAAAAGGCACAAACTCATTACCTCCAACCCAAGCGAACACACCTTTCCCAAACAAGACATGAGGTTCAATAAACTAGGCGGTGAAACAGACAGCTGCGGACAAGGAGAGGGGGCCGACCCCCGTGTCTCCATTAGTTTGGCTGTTGTAGTTACTCTTTCAAACAATTAGGCTACGTCTTAACTGCTGAATTTCACTGCAGGCTGTAAGTCGAAAACTGTTTCAGTCACTACAGGAAATATTTCACATTTCACTTTAGCTCAGAATGTTACATGAACAACGTTTCTAAATAAGCTCTGCACGTTCTAAAACCCTGACAGAGACCAGCTGTTTTAACTTTTTCCCTTGCCTGTATGACTGCTGTGATGGGCCCATTATTTTCTGCAGGAAGAAGCCATAGACAAGATGGTGGCATGGGAGGCGCCTGAGGGAAAGGAGGGGCATGGGAAGAAGACAAGATGGCAGAGGGTTAAGGCAAGATGGCTGCTAGGGGAGAGGCCAGAGAGAAGGACCATGGGAAGAAGACAAGATGGCAGAAGGCTAAGGCAAGATGGCTGCTGGGGGAGAGGCCAGAGAGCAGGACCACGGCAAGAAGATGGCTACATCCCCACATTCCCAGCCACGAGGTGGGGCCTACCCCAGTTAGCACGGACAGGCGGGCTTGCTACCAGAGGAAGAAGTGTAAGGTTTACCGAAGTTTTGCATACTTAACAAACAGAACATGAAGGAAAACACACACGCACACCAGCCACGATCAACACAGAGCATATGGACAAAGCCCAGAGAGTGTACTAAAATAACATCCCGGTTTCTCCGGAGCATGCAACCTAATCTGTTGTATATTCTTCATCTACCCCTAAACCGGGAATGTTCACCGAAAGCTGGGGAGTTCCACTTACCGCATCTGAAATTCCAGGATCAGGCAGAGACAATGGGCCCCTAGTGGCTCAAGGAGGTCCCTGAGCACATGGCTGCACTGACAAAGCCCTGGCCACTAGGGGGCGCGCTCCTAGCTGTCTCACCACTTAGGATGACTGAGGAAGGTTCCACAGGGCCCATAGTCGGCCTCGACCCACCATGCCCTTTCCAGGTTCTTGGCTCCACCGCAGGAAAGAATTCAAGAGAAGAGTCACAGCATAAAGTGAGAACAGGTTTCATATAATAAATAAGAGATACTGATTTCAGAGAGAAAGAGCAGCATAGCTCCAGAGACTGAGCAGGGCCCACCTCACGTTAAACATAAAGTAAGAAATACACACTTAAAGTTCAGTACAGTGCAGGCTGGCTCAAGAGAGTGAGCAGCTTGCTAAAAATAAGTTTGATAGGAAATAAAGTCCATACATGTCAGCCCGGGGGGAAAGGAACATCGCCCTCAGGAAAGTGAGCAACAACCCCCGCCTTCCGCTGGGATTTGGCTTTTATATGTTCCCTCTCTAATGAATACCCAATTAGGGGGGGTGGTCTCCAGTTCTGTAACTTTTCATCTTGCACACGCTCAGTCAGTCCCTTCCGGGAGCGTGTTCATTGCTCCGACCCTATCACATGCACCAGGCACATTCGAAAATGTTCTTTGCTCTACAGCACCTCTAGTGGAAGGTCATTCAACTACCACCCTTATAGATCCATTCTCTACTGAGCATGCCCAGTCACTGGATTTGCATAAGCTGGCCCCTTGGGTCTCAGTTTCCCGTGTTGGTGCTGAAAATAGGTCTAAGTGGCAACAGCAGCTTCCTCTAGGGGAAGGCCACAGGAGGGGGCCTGAGACCTGGGACTAACTTGAAACCCAGAGGCTCACCCTGAAACTGGAACCAGGGAAACTGAAGGCCTCCTGTCCCAATACCAAACACAAATCCGTAACCTAAAATCCCAAATTGTATTTAGTGGCAGCTCAGAACAGAGAGTTAACGGTATACACCATTGTAACATATTAAGGCCTCAGCAAACTCACTCAGTTCTGCATTTATAAATCAAGATGATCCTAAATTGTTGAATTTCACGCAAATTCATGATTAGGGAGCAAGACCAGAATTTAAATAATATACATTATGTCAAACTTGCGATTACACTATACACTGAAAGGCACTCAATCAGACGTTAATTTCTGCCTCTAAATTGAAATATATTACAAATCTTTTAAGGGAAACTTATGAGAAGCCGCAGGATCTAATATTAATCAAATGCAATGAGTATGGACAGGTGGAATTAAATGCCACACAGTGTTTAATCTTGGCTGACAAGAGCCAAGGGATATGTACAGTGACCGAAAACCTCAAGTCCCTGCCCGGACGATCCATTTCCGAATGTGTACAAACTTCTATCATTCGAAACATTTTTATGGAACACGATCAAAATCAAAATTAAACAAATTCAAATGACTGAAATGTCACGACAGCCACCCACGACATCACCCTGCAGAATGAGACAAGAACTGGAATCCCTGGGAGCTTCTCTTCGGGGATGTTAGCAACAGGTTCTTGCCAAAGATACCACTATTTTCATTGTTTATAAGGTACAAATAACAATAAATTTTTAACGGAAAACGCAGGAAAAGCCTCGGGACGACACTTGGATGAGCACAGTAATTATTAAACAGGCATAGTACATAGAAATGCAAAACGGCGTCAATGGTGATGGAAGGCCATTCACGGCAGTGGGGGAACAAGCCCCCCGAGACCCGACCCGGCCACATCCACTTCCTCATTTTTACATCGAAATTAACCAGGACTTGTATTTTTCTTTTGAAAACAACATATGGAGACCAAGTCTAACATTTAACCAAGCAAATTACATTAACGCACGGTCACGTTGTTTAAGAAACACAAAACTTGACTGAAAGGCAGTGAAGGACCGTGACCTGTCACAACTTCAAACACATTTCCTCAGCGTGTTACTTTCCCCCTTTTCAGATCGGAAATAACACAAAAGAGTCTCTGATAAGAAGTCTCACGAATACGGCCAAGATGAAGATTTAAACAAAGATACTTTGTCAATATCCACCCATCGACTCTAAAATAACGGTGAGGTAAGGTCCCTGGTGGCCACGGACCACAGTGCAGTCCTGGAGTCACACCACCTCTGCCAACCGCATCAGCCGTTTCCTCGTTTTTAAGATCCAAACACCACAGAACCTGAAGAGCACGAGTAGGTGGGTCCAAGACCCACATTTAAGCAAACAAAACGATCTGAAAGACTCGTCACGTAGTTACATAAAGCACAACGCTCCGACCGAAGCCGCTAAGGACATTCCCTATCATCGATCCACAAGCCCACGGGACACGTGTTAAGCACACGGGACACGTCTGCTAAACATGGTGGCGCACGCCACATACCAGATTCGGTCAAAACCACAACACCGACAACCAATTAAGAATTAAAATCGTTAAACTTACACTTCCGTGATTTCAGGAGGGGGCGCCGCCATGTTCTCAAGTTCCCCAGGGAAGGTGTCGACGGAAGCCGCATCGCACTATCCAGAGTCTAATGACGCTGGTCATGACGTACGGTTCTTAGACAGCCACTCTACAGCCCCGCCCGCAAAGAGTTTCATTGGACGGCATGAAATGATTGACAGGGAAACTGTCCACTCTTCTGGGGTGCGCAAGTGGAAACTCCACCCTTACCTCAAGGTTGACGTCACTTAAACCTGCTCGTAGTGTTATCACTTATTATTCCTATGCCCACCTCTCCACGTGCAGATCTACTACTCTGGCCTTTGCAAATAACTAAGACCCTGTTTTCTGTCATTTCTGATTTTAAATCTCTGGCTCACCCAGTTTATCCCCGTCCAGCTCAATTGCACCCTCCTGGAAGCTTTCCGTGATTCAATCTTCTCTTCCCTACAGGTAGGTGGGAGTTCTTCTCTGTTGGCACACCGACAGACATCAGAGCTGCGATGCACGAGAATGATGTACTCTCTGGGACCAGATAGCACTGCGCTGGACATGGTGTGATGGACCGAGGGTTTGCACTTGGAATTTTGGCAATCCAGCTGAGGTTGCCATTATCGTGGGTAGGCAAGGGGAAGCCAACAGCAAGGAAACTCACAGAAGCCTCCCAGGATCGGTCCTAGCACTGAATTCAAACAACTCTCCACCATGTTTTTCAGGATTTCATATCCATTCCTCCTTTTCTGTCAGACAACGACAAAACAAAACAAAATCAATACGAAACAATAGAGGGGCAAGAGAGTTGTTGCAGGCTTTGTCCAGGGAAGCAGTGGATCTGGAAACTTAAGGTACATGGGGAGGGAAGTGAAGGAAGACAATGGCTACTGATGTGAATCTTGTTCTCAGGATCTGTCAACACCTTCCCTATGTGCCACGAAGCTTGTCCCCTCTGACTGACTTCTGCAGATGGACATGTGGCTGGACTCTCTCAGTGCCTGGCCTGTGACGACTAATACCACATTGGAGGTCTCAGATCTCCAATGTCTCCTTGCTCTGTCATTTACAGATCATTCCTTTCCAATCCACACTTCATATTAGGTTAAAGCCCTGGGCTCCCACCTGCCTGGGAAGAACTAGCAATCACTACTTCTCTACTACGTACTACAGCTTGTGGTTATCTACACGGGTCGGTCCGAGGCTGCTTGGATTCATATCTCAGCTCTACCTCCGAACAGCTATGCAACTTGGAACGATTAATGTGACTCATTTCCTTCACCTGTTCAATGAGGGTGCCAATAAGAACCTCATTGGGGTCACTGGGCTATCGTGACATCGAGTGAGTTAATGCGAAGCATTTCTCTGGTGCCTGGTATATACCAGGCACTCACATGCTATGGTGGTTATATTATTGTCATCTTCCCTCCCATTTCAGATCAAATCTCACCTCTTACTGGAGACTTCCTGCACCATCCCACACCACATCGCGTGCATTTTCTAATGCAATGTCTACTTATCATTCATCGCACATAATTTGTATCTTACAACACACTGTCCAGTTTTCCAACTGTTTGTTCCACAGCTAGGTCACTTTTATTTATCGTAATTTCTCTATGCTAATCGATACATCAACGCTTGTACTAATTCTTCATGTGTGTGTGTATGTATATATATATGTCATATATACATATCATATACACATCATATCTCCTCTCTAAATTTACCACCAGTTTTCCATCAGAAAGCTTAGTAGTTTATCCTGTTCTGATATGATATAGTTCCGTATATAGCATGACATGTACGGGGATTCAGTTACGTCCATAAGGATGTAAGGCCATAGTACCTTTCATTGGGAGATCTCCAGAAATACCTTCCCTTCAGGAATTCACAATATCACTTGGTCCACTGAATGGTTTGGCCAGATCAGGCAAGATGTGTGTGGTAGACTAATAGAGGTATTTGCCAAGAGCTCCTTCGGGTTGGGTCCCCTACCACTGCCCAGGTTGTCAGAAAAGGATGCAGAAGACGGAAATGTGTCTTGCGTGAGAGGTCCACAGGAGAGAGAGGAGGCGGTTTACCGGATCAGGGAGGAGCACGTGCACAGGAGCAGGAGTGTGAAAGAACATGGCCGTCAGGGAAGAACGCGTACTCTGCCTGAGAGGACAAGAGAGGGAATGATGTAAGTGGCAAAGCTGACAGGGAAAACCAGCCCAAGGCACAGAACTCTGGGTTGGATGCTGTAGTAGCCTTGAGAGGTTAAGGCCTTCAATAACAAGATCCGGTTTGCTTTACAAGTCTACCATTTGGGTGTCAGTCTGCAGACCAGATCAAAACAGAAGGACGCCAGAAAAAGACAGGCCGCTTCGTTACAAGAAGGTTGTTAGAGTCCAGGAGGGTGGTAGTAAATGCTGGAGCTCCTACGGGTGCAGAAAGATTAAGTGAGACACACAAGTGAACACAGCACGGGTGAATGTGCAGTGGCTCCCACGTCAAGGGAGGGAGGGAGCACACGAGCTGCTTTCTGGATGGATGGTGGTCCCTGAGAGCAGAGGAGAAGGGATGATGAGCAGTTGTTTTGCCACACGTTTGAGGTGCTAATGAGATTCTGACAAGGAGATGAACAGTAGTTGAGTGGAAATAAAATCTGGAGTTGAGAGTAGAAGAAGGACCTAGAGCTAAAGATCTAGAAGTCCTAGCACAAAGTCAACGTGGGAGTCACTGCAATGGATGAGATTTCATGAAGACAGAGAGTGGGCTGAGGAGTCTACAACCATGACCGCGTCTGATCTCTTCTGACCTCAGAAGCTGAGCAGGGTCGGGCCTGGTTAGGACTTTGATGGGAGAATGGGCGCAGGAGCGAGCCAACCTCAACCCGAAGGAACGCTTAGATTTTAAGGATGTGCTCACAGTTGACAGCCGCAAGGGAGACATAAAGGAGTGAGAGCTACAGAAGCTAAGAAAGAAGCAGCAGGGCATGGACGTGTGTGTATCTGTGTGTGTCTGTGTGTCTGCAATGCCGTGCTTATCACAGCATCCTGCTGCTAGTGCCGTCACCTCTCTCGCTCTCACACCTGTGCCTCCTAAGCTTCCTGAACTGGTGTTCTGCAAAACCGAGCTGGTCACTCTACCTTTGTCTTGTCTTTCGTAGGATGAGAAGATGCCCCCACCGCCTGCACAGTATCCAATTATGCATTTGTGGTCTTCATAAATTGGACAAAAGGAACACTTCTCGCAGGGAGTATCAGAGTAACTACTACCTTTCTTCCTTTAAAAATGGGAGAACTTCAGTCTTGGTCTGAAAACACCAAGCCCTGTCACCAATCCCTGACCTCAGTGTCCCAGATTATAGAGCTCACAGCTCTATCCTGGTTCATGCTTTGATGCACACGGAAGAGCCACATGTTCATTGATTGTGCTTTCATTCACTGTGAATAATGAAGTACACACGTGGAAATTTCTCCAACAAGCAAATTTTGTTGGAAGAACACAAGTATTTGACAAAATCCTACACCCAAACAGAAAACACACACCTTAGGCAAATGAGAGTTGTTAAGTTAAACACAACAGATTATCTATTAAATACATCTCAGGGAGAAAAAGTGGTCTTAAGGAGACTTTGCAGACAATCACTCAGTCTTGGTGTCTACTATGAAAATTAAAAATTACCAGAGCAAAGACTAATTGGCTCAATAGGATGATGTGAGAAGTGTGAAACCGAGTAGATATGGCAGAGCAAACAGAAGGATGTGGAAAGGTCTCAAAGAAGAGGTGACTGCTGGACAGACCGATAAGCCCGGAACTGCTGCCTTCCACCCACAGGATGCAAATACTGTACACACACATTTGACATGTCATCATGTGTAAAATTTCATCATCAGTTGTCTAAACACAAAAGTAGATGTTGTCGATATTGTAAAGAAAGTAAAGAACCCAAATTTCAAGCCAAACCAAATCCCAACGTCACAGCCCCCAAAGGCAGACCTGTTCACATCCATAAATAATTGACGTCTTGGGCCCATTCACTGAGGTGAAATCATGCAACTGGAGTTCATGCGTTGTGAAGTACTGCTGTGATTCTTTGAGATTCAGAGACTTATGGGTTAAATGTTAACTTAAACATTGTGAATATAAAATATCACATACTAATTGAAGAATCAAGAAAAAACAATTTGTAGAAGGTATAAAACACATTGCCCATTACCCCTAATAGAAGAATGCTTCCCCTTGAGCTGTAAAATCTCAAACTACTTGAGTAGGGAGCAGTAATCTGTAATCATAGGAGGTTCAAGAGTCAACTAGGACCCCATGTTCTCACAATCATGTCTTCTGGGCTTTGGAGGAAATTCTTAGGTGATTAGTTCCTGCCTAAAACCATCCTCCACAGCCTGCAGGTTGGCACCCTTACTGCAACTCTATAGTCTCCAAGCTCACAGTAGAGTGGAGTCTACGATAGACCTTTCCATCACTGTGCAAGACCAGATGCATCTGACTGATTGGGAGACTAGGAAACAGAACCGACTACTGTTCTTTTGTCACGGTGATGAGCAAACAGCACAGCAGGTCTGCATAATAATAAAAAGGTGCACGGGAAGCTCAGACACCAACCCAAACCTACGTTGTTAGGTGCCAGCCTGGCAGCGGTCAGTAATCCATAGACTGTGTTACTGGAGTCAGCACAATGGGTGGGAGGGCAAACCCCATCCAGGAGGGATCTGGAGGAGATGACTGAAGTTGCTCTGGAGTGCACACATTTGGCACATTCTTTCCACCTCTCTAAGAGGCCTGCATCCTAGATCTCCGCAGCACAGGAGCTGATTCCTGACACCCATCCAACTATTCCATCAGGTGATAAGTATCACACTCACTCATGGAGATCAAACCTCTGCTCATCCAGGGCACTCAAGGACCAGCGGACATGAGAGCAACAGCACAGTCCCAATTGCCAACAGGCCACTGTCACCAGCGTATCAATTTTAAGCATCTGTGGACAAGCTTTATGGTTCCACTCCTCACTCCAGGTGCTCACAGAGAACTGTTACTATGAAGTTGTTTCACAGCAATTTTTAAAAAAAATTATAGGTGTGTAAAAGTATGTCCTCCTCAAGCAATACTTCCAGACCCAGTGCCAGTCGGCGATGACAAATGTAGTCCTAGACATAATGGATGTTGGAGGCGCTGTCTGGAAGGTGCACTTAGCCTTCCAGAGCTCAGCTTGTCTCCCTACTACTCAAGAATTCAGAGAAGAGCAGTGATAGGAGTGATGAGGAAGGTAAGCTGCAGGCTGGAGACCTTCCTCATTCCTTACAAGTTTTCCACAATGAGAATACACGCTACATGTATAATCACATAGTCTGAGGCTTGAAGCCCCCCCCCACCTGTGCATCTGTGTGATTATGGAAGGTGGCTCTGGCATGATCGTTTCTGTCTGACCATCCCCCACCACAAGCAATGGGTTACCTTGGTGTATGCTTCTGTCTGTGTGAGAAAGAAAGAGAGAGAGAGAGAGAATGTACACATACTGGGCCTGCTGCACTGATATCTGCTTTTGTGCGGTAAGACAGGGAACAGACAGACCTCCACTAGTGCAAAACCACCCCAGCATTTCAGACTTGCCAGCTCAGAGAGAATGGTGTAGGAGCCGAGTATGCCCTTTACAGGATGTAGCACATGATGATTAGGGCAGCAAACATCCTGTCAGCTTCCCTTCACCCCCACACCCCAGTTCACAAAGGAAGAAACACAGTAGCTGTTGAGCCTAAGGGAAAAACTTGTTTAACTTATCAGTAGCCAATGAGCATGGCCCTTACTATTGCTCGTATGCCACCCTGTTTGCTTCCTCTGTAACGTTTCCCAATCCCTAACTACCTGTTTTTTCAGTTTACTTTGTCTCTGGTGTGCCTCATCTTCCTAGGATAGAATATCTGCCTTGCTCCCTGCTGGGCTCCCAGAGCTTTGCACAGTGCGTGACAAATCACCCATGCTCCATAAACATTTCTTCTACCTTTTATTGTTGAAAAGGCACAATTTAATAGACTTCATTTTTATAGCAGTTTTAGGTTTACAGAGAAATGGAGCAGAGTCCAGATAGTTCCCCTAACCCCACCCCCCACACAAAGATACACAGTTTGAAGAGGTACAATTTTAAAAAACCATGATGCCTGTCAAATTGGCAAATATTTCATTTTTTATTTTATTTTATTTTATTTGTCTTTTTCGTGAGCGGCACTCAGCCAGTGAGTGCACCGGCCATTCCTATTATAGGAGCGTCGCTGCGCTCCCAGCGCTGCGCTCTCCCGACTGCGCCGCCGTGGGGTCGGCCCAAATTTGCAAATATTTTAAAAGATATGAACAGTGTTGCGAATGATGGGGCCTCAGCAGCATTCTCTTCCAGTGCTGGGGAGAGTGTAGTTGTCAGTCTATTTCTAGAAAACAACATGTCAATACCTGTCCAAAACCTGAAAGGATTACATTACCTTTGAGTCAACAATTCCTCTTCTAGTCATTAATAAAGTAAGCTAAGGAGTTCATCAATGGTGTGCAAAAAGAATTTAATCACAATGAAGCATATTGTCCATGTTTTTTATAACAGTTAAGCATTAGAACATAATGCTATAGAAGAATGTTTAATACTTTGGAAAGATCTTCACAAGATTTTGTTACAAAGTAGAAACAAGCTACTATGGAGAGAAATACTACATTTCATAATTTTTATTTGCATTTAGGTAGAGAAAAAAATGATGTAAACAAAATGCCGGTAATGTTCTGAGTGGTTATCTGAGGCACGGGTATCGGGTGATTTGTACCTTCTTGTATTGGTTTATCTATATTTTCCCAACGTTCCACAGTTTTGCAGTAAGAACGAGGCAATTAGAATTTACTATACTAGAGCGCCGCCTGGTGGCTCGTTCATTAAGTGTCTGCCTTTGTAGTCACCTTGGTGGTGTAAGGCTGCGCTCTAACCAACTGAACTAACCGGCTTGCCCCACCTTTAGCCTGAGAGAGGAATGTTGTCACCCAGCAGATTTCTGTAGAGCAGACAACACCGAAGGCTTTATCCCGAGGCAGAACTTTTCAGATTTACGTCTTTTGATGGGGCACGTGGCTATGTCCTAGAGGAGTAATCTTGTGGAACTCTGATTGCTACCTCTGACCATATGACAATGATATGCTCTCGGCTGCCCTAGGACACAGAGAGTCGGCAACAACAGGGAGAGGAAAACAGGTTCCAGGGTGAGCTGGGCGTGGCAGCAGGGCCTCAGCAATCAGTGGGCTGCAGAAGGCAGGCGACTGGAGGAGAAGGGACCCACTGGTGTGAGAGTCAGGGACAGAAGGGGCTTGGTGACTCTCTGGGGGGGACCAGTAACAGGGTGGGGATGAAGAGGACTCGGGGTGAGTGGAAGAAGGGGGCGCAACCCCAAGACGGCCGAAAGGGCAGGGAAAAGAAGGAGCTGGATTCTGGGCTGGTAGCTACAGAGTCAAGCCAGACAGCCAAAGCCTTCTCACGGATATGTCCCACCTCATCGGGATGTCAAGGACCATCCCACCCCACTCCCAGGTTCGCAGGGGTTCAGCTTCAAATAGGATCCCTGCAGGAACAAAAACATTTCCAAAAAACAGTGGTATTTCAGCTTTCTCTGAGTTGTGTCCTACATGACCATGATTTCAGGGACCTCCACAACCCCAACTGCCAATACACAGTTTTGTGTGAGGGTCTCCGATCAGCCCTAGTCTGTGGTGGAGTGGAAGGGCCTAGAACACCCCCACACCATATATCTAGTATTTCGTAAGCTGCTTTTATTACTTGCTGTTTTGGCATGACCATGGCTCTCCGTATCCGTGGGTTCCACATTCTGGATTCAACCAACCACAGATCGAAAATACAAAAAAATTGCCTCTGTACTGAACGTGTACAGACTTTTTTCCTTGTCATTATTTCCTAAACGATACAGTATAACAACTATTTACATAACACTTACATTGTATTAGGTATTATAAGTAATCTACAGATGATTTAAAGTATACGGGAGGGCCGGCCCGTGGCTCACTCGGTAGAGTGCGGTGCTGATAACACCAAGGCCACAGGTTCGGATCCTATATAGAGATGGCCGGTTCGCTCACTGGCTGAGCGTGGTGCTGACAACACCAAGCCAAGGGTTGAGATCCCCTTACCGGTCATCTTTAAATAAATAAATAAATAAATAAATAAAATAAAGTATACGGGAGGATGTGCATAGGTTATATGCAAATACCATGCCATTTTATATTAGAGACTTGAGCATCTGCGGATTTTGGTATCCACGGGGGTCCTAGATATCAAATATCAAGGGATGACTGTAGAGATTTGGAAAACATGATGGGCTTTTATTTTGTTTCACTGGATGTGTATTCCGTCTGATCCCTTTCTCTCCAATTTCTGGGCCCCATGGATATGTGTTTATTTTTGTTTTTAGGTTCATTGCTGCTCAGATCTGTGTGTTATAGAACCTAAGTGGCCACTGTACCCCACCTGTGGAAGGCAAGGCAATATATCTCCTCAAAGGCTTTCATCATAGAAGCAGGGAGGCCATCCACCTGCTGCAGTACCTGCTGGACGATACCCTGCCTGCAAGGCTCCTGGTACTTGCCAGCCTACTCCCACATATAAATTATCAATAAACATGAGAATACAATGAAGAATCACAAAACATGTGAAGAAACAAAGCACTTTGAGCGAGAGACAGCAAAAACAAAACAGTACAATCAAAACTCTAAATGCCTCAGATATTGAAAGTGCTTTAGTTTGAGGAAAAACACGTAGTCCCCTACTCATTTTGCAGACTTAGAATGTGCTAGGGTCTGAATGTTTGCATCCCCACCAAATTCCCATGGTGAAACCTAATCCCCAATGTGATGCTGTTAGGAAGGGGGCCTTCGGGAGGTGAGTAGATCATGAGGACAAAGCCCTCATGAATGGGATGAGTGCCCTTCTAAATGAGAGCTGCCCAGAGAGCCACCTTGCCCTTTCCACCACATGAGGCCACAGGGAGAAGGCCCCGTTCTATGAACCAGAAAGCTGGCACTTACCAGACACCAAATCTGCTGGGACCTTGATCTTGGACTTCTTGCCTCCAGAACTGTGACAAATAATTTGTTTTGTTTGTGAGCCATCCACTCTAAGGTATTATTTTATAACAGTCTGAACAGACTATGACAGAATGTAAAATTGATATCTTCAGTGTGTTTAAGGAAATGAATGAAGAATAAGGGGCTTTCATAAATGGTTGGGTTTCTTCCTCTTCTTTCTCTTCTCTCACCAAATAATTCAGTCTAAAAGCCATTAGGTGAGGCCAAGAAAAGTAGGTATTTGTGTTGGGGGAGCCATGATGACCCTGTATTATATGATGTCAGAGCCTGAGCAGTGAGAAGAGCATTCGGTGGAGGGAAGAGTGGCGGTGATGGCCTGATGTGGAGTGTCAGAACCCAGATGGGGTGGGAGAAATCCCATTGGGAATTGTTGATGGCAGTGGCCCAGGATTTTAGAACCTGAGGGGATGGTCAGGGCATCCACACAGGGAGGTGGCCTGGCATGGTATTTCACGATCTTATTGTAGTAAGGAAGACAGTTACACGGGGTGGGAGGTAACAGTTATAGGTTGAATTGTGTCCTTGCAAAATTCATATGTGAAGTCCTAACCCTCAGTGAATTTGACCTTGCCTGGAGATAGGGTCTTTGCAGAGCTAATCGAGTCAGGATGCGGTTACTAGGGCAGACACCAATCCAGTATGAGTGGTGTCCTTAGTAGCAGGGCAGATTTAGACACAGAGATACATACAGAGGGAAGACAATGTGAACAGACATTGGGAGGATACGGACAATTACAAGCCAATGAAAGAGGCCTAGAACAGATAGCTTCCCCCACAGCCCTCAGAAAGAACTAACTCTGCCAGTGCCTTGACTTTAGACTTCCAGCTTCTAAAACTGTGAGACAATACATTTCTGTTGTTTAAGCCACCCAATTTGTGGCACTTTGTTACGGCAGTCCTAGCCAACTAACGTAGTAACCCAGGACAGGGTTTTGGAGCCTGGGCTCTGTAAGGAGTTCATCCTTGGGGTCGGGCGAGGACAGGAGTGGTGAGGATGGCCTGAGCTGAGTAAGAAGGGTGGTGTGTCCAGGCAGGAGCCAGCCTAGCACAAGAGATCAGAAACCAAGCACAGTGAGAGGGCTTTCACAGGTAGGAGAAGGGGGTCCCGGCAAAGGACATCAGGGCATAAATGAGGTGAAGATGGTGTCTGTGTGGGAGCAGCCTGGCACGGGTGCTCAAGCCTGACTCAGGTGAGAAGGGCATCCACAAAGGAGAATGAGCCAGCACGGAGAGTCAGAAACCCAAGTGGGGCGAGGACAGCATCCATGGTGAGGGGTAGCAAAGGCAGCAGTTGAAGATTAACTTATTAACCAGAATATTTTAATATACATATAGCAGAAGGTGACATAACTGTAAGGAACTCCAGCAGTTTCAAAAACAAGGAATTTTAGTTGCCTGTTAGTTTTTTAATTAAGGACATGACAAAGTCAGCTGAAAACATGGAAAATTGGCCTGGTAAGACACATGTTTTCTCTCACTATCTTATTTCACATTCTGGCACAACCAGATATTTTACTTCAAGACAAAATTACCCTTTTCCCCTTGATAAACGAAAACATCCTATTATGTTGCACACACATTTATATCTTAGCCATTATGGTCCCTAGCATAAGTATAGTCTTAACCACTTATATTAATTACAACTTGTAACTTCTATTTCAGAGAGAAAACTTGGCTGTACATAATGTACATACATAATAAGTTTAGAAAGCAAGCAAAGCTTTTGAGCAAAATTATGACCTCCTTAAACCCCACAAATTCCTTTTACACTAAATGTGGCAAATACGAACATGTACGTTGATATGACAAAACAGTACAGCCACTCTAACTTATAAAACTAAGGTGCAAAAATATACCTATGAAAACTAAGCATCATGACCAATGTGTTGTATTCTCTCTTACTTAGCAATGATCTAGCTACCCATAAAGTACTAATTACCTTGGTTTAATATTAGTCCAGGGTCTTAATGTTAGTGACTAATCATGAAAATTATATTTAAACTGATACGCTACAGAGCGACACAATTACTGTTGATTTCAAAAAGTTTGTCAGAGACTGGGAAGCGGGGAAGGGGATGGGGATGGAAATAGGTTGTTCAACGGGTACAAAGTTACAATTAGAAAGGAAAATAATGTTGTTTTCTTTCTATTACAAAGTAGGGTGACTATAGTTAACAACAAGGTATTGTATATCTCAAAATAGCTAGAAGAGAGGATTTCTTTGTGAATGTTCCCTCCACAAAGAAATAATAAATGTTTGAGGTGATGGACATGCTAATTACCCTGATTTGATCATTACACAATGTATACGTGTATGGAAATAGCACATTGTACCCCATAAATATATGCAATTATTATATGTCAATTAAAATAAAAGTTTGTCAGAATTAAAATTTAATTTTCGATTTAGTTGAACATAAACTTTTTGATAAGTTTAAACATGTGAAATTAAGTGTTAGCGTTTCGGATCAGTTATACCAATATAAGAAGTTTAGGTAGTGAGGATTAACTAGCATGTCCGTGAGAAAACAAAACCAAGGCTTACAAAAAAAAAAGTACACTTGCATTATATTCCACTGTTAGTAGCAGGGCTCTCCCTGCTATTGGTTTTATTGCTTATTTAAAACCCAAATTATCAAACCAGGGTGATTTGTCCAAGGACTCACTGTAATCTGTGACTTTGAATTTTTAATAAAAAATTATTTCGAGCTATCAAATTTTCTAAGAATCACTTTAAAAGTTTACCACATTTCTACACCAAAACACAACATATTCAAATTTCAGAGAACGGGCCGACCCCGTGGCTCACTCGGGAGACTGCAGCGCTGGGAGCGCAGCGGCGCTTCGGCCGCGGGTTCGGATCCTATATGGGGATGGCCGGTTGCTATCCCCTTACCGGTCACAAAGAAAAAGACAAAAAAAAAAAAAAAAAAAAAAAAAAAAAAAAAAAAAAATTCAGAAAACTAAAGACAAAGAAAAAATCTTGAAAGCAGCGAGGCAGAAATATCTTACCCGTAGGAGAAAATCATTTGAATAACTGCAGGTTTTTTGTCATAAATCTTGGAGGCCAGCAGGAAGTGGCACAACATTTTCGAGTGCTGTAATTAAAGCTGTCAAATCAGAATCTTGTATCCAGCAAAAATATCCTCCAGGAGTGAAGGGGGAATTAAGACTTCTCAGAGGGAGGAAAACCAAAAGAATATGTTACCTACCCACTAAAGGATATTCTGTAAACCAAAAGAAAATGGTAAAAGAAGGAATGTTGGAACATCAGTAGATTAAAAAAAAAAAAAAAAACAACGGAAAGAGCAAAAAAATCTAAGTAAATATAATAGATTTTTCCTTTCCTACTGTCTGATACTGTCTATACTTCACTCAAAATGGTAAAATGTTGACAGCAATAGTGACAGGTATTGCTGTATATAAGTATAATGTAATGCCTAGAGCAACCACTAAAAAAAGCTGTACAAAGAGATAAATTTAAAAAAACACTATAGATAAATCAAAATGGAATTCTTAAGAAATGTTCAAGTATCCCGCATAGAGGAAGGAAAAAGAAAACAGAGACATGAAAACTACTACCCAGCAATAAAAAGGAATGGACTATTGGCATACACAACAACTTAGATGAACCTCAAAGGCATTATGCTGAGTGAAAAAAGCCAATGTCAAAAGGTCACATCCTGTTTGATTCCATTTATATAATGGACAGAATGACAAAATTGGAGACAGAAAACAGATTAGTGGTTGGCAGAGGCTAGGGATGATGGACGGGGAGAGAGTGAGTAGGCACGTATGGTAATGAAAGGGTAGCATGAAGGATCCTTGTGATGGAACTGTTCTGTATCTTGACTGTGGTGGTGGTCACACAGATTTCCACGTGGAATAGAAGGGAAGAACTCCGTATGCACATTGCACTTATGTCAGTTTCTTGGTTTTGATATCATACTGTAATAATAGGCTGAATAAAGGGCACACAAGACCTCTCTGTACTAACAGGACCTCTCTGTACTATCTTTTCAAGTTTCTATGAATTTATAATTTAAAAGTTAAAAAAAGTCTACCACATTTAAAATAATACAAATTCAGTTTCTTTCTTCTCTGAGAATTCTTTAGTTCTCTTATATTAAATTAATGCGAGTGCTAAGAAACTATAAAATAAGGAATTTTGAAAGATTATCCACAAACTAATCAAAATAGCAATTCCTTTATTTCAAGAGACATTATAATCTAATTCATTAATCACCTCTTTGGGTACTAAAATGCTTTCTCACTCACACAGTGAGAAGGGTTTTTTTGTTGGTTTTTTGTTTTTTTCCATTTGCAAATATTTAGAAACACAGACAGTTCACAGGATAAATTTGAAAGCATCAGCCATGGATCAAAATTAAAGACAGAATTTTAAAAAATTACTAGTCAATATACATATCAAAGTTCTGTTCTTTCCAGTGGCAACAAGGCATTTTCTTGAATGACTTAACCTCAATGTAACACAGACAAAAAATTAAGACTCACAAACCAGACACTGGACAAAGAATACATTATCATCAGCTGCAGCTGAACGTAAATCGTCGGCAGATGGTCAGATCATAAAACTAGATTTCTTATCATGTAGCCACTGAGGAGAAAGAAATTATTGGTTTTTTGCATGGGAACTACACTTAGACAAGAACCAGAAATAGAAACAAAAACAAGGAGATGGGTGGGTAGTGGGGGTGGGGAGCATTCTGTTTCCATTTAAGATTCAGTATGGGAACCTGAAAAGGTATGGTGTGCAGAAATTTAAAAAAGGCATGAGGTACCCTCCTTAGGCCAAATACTTGGGTAGGCTCAGCCAGTAAATCTTCTTCAGCATCTGCCTGGGTTCTTCTAAACCATTACAACATAATTCTAGTGGTGTTAAAAATGTGTCTAGTACAAATACATAGTGAGAATGTGTCAAAGTTTCCTGTAACTCATTAAAATGAGAGAACTGGCTAGGTGTGTGCTGAGAGGGGTGAAAAAATGAAAAAAAAAATACTGGCATGAGATTGCTAAATTATGTACAAAACTTTAATTTTCTATTCTTCTAGGGCAATGCAACCATAACTTTTGGAGTTATCTTTTCTAATGGTCAAAAATAGTTTGCATCTTATTAGTTTTCTAAAAGAAAACACCCAACTTGACTGGTTTTAAATGCTGGGATCCAACATGATAGTTAAGAGTAAGTGAAACGAAGTTATATTCCCACCAGATGGTCCTTACTTGGGTCTGTGATACTGACAAGACACACGCTCATCCTTCTGCCTCATTTCCAAGTTACAGATAATAATTGCAAAAATGCTGATTCTCTTGTCTGAATGTTCTAATGGTTTGGCTCAATTTTTTCCTTTTCCTTTTCATACTTCACTAATATCTGATTCTATAGTCAGTAAGAATGTGGGCAAAGATTACGCCAGTGATTAGGATTTACATTTTAAACAGTTAGAAACTACATGTTTATTGGTTAAAGAACTGACAGAAATTTCATGTAAAAGGCATAATATAATTTGCCTTAAAGATACCACTATCTCACTTTAATATTTTCCCTTTGAGTAAGTTTTTTAAATTTATTTTTTCTTTAAAAAGATCAATAAAATTACAAACCTTTATCTAGACTGATCAAGAAAAAAGGAGAGAAGACCAAAATTACCAAGATCAGAAATAAAGCAGGGGCATTATTACATTGTCATTATGGTTTTTATTGGTGGTGAGATTTACTTTCTTTCTCTTTCTTGTTTGCATTTTTGTTCTACCAGTGGATTTTGTTTTTTCTTATGTATTCGTGGTACTGACTATCATTTTTCAGATTCCAGATGCAGGACTTTGCTGAAGACTTCTTGTAGGGCTGGTTGTGTGGTGGTGAACTCCCGCAGTTTTGTTTGTCTGGAAAATATGTTATTTTCCCCTTGTTTTTGAAGGATAGCCTTCCTGGGTATAGTATTCTTGGCTGGCCGTATTTTTTCTTCTAGTATTTTGAGTATATCATCCCATTTTCTTCTGGCCTATACAGTTTCTGTTGAGAAGTCTGCTGCTAGTCAGATAGGGGCTCCTTATAGGTGACTTGACACTTTTCTCTTGCTTCTTTAAGATTCTCTCTTTGTCTTTGAGCTTTGCCAGTTTGACTGTAATGTATCTTGGAGATGATCTTTTTGGGTTGAATCTCTTTGCGGATCTTTGAGCCTCCTGGATCTGAAGGTCCATGTCTCTCCCTGTACCTGGCAAATTTTCCATTACTATTTTGTTGCATAGGTTTTCCATGCCTTTTCCTTTTGCATCCCCTTCTGAAAAACCCATAATTTGAATGTTTCTGCACTTAAGGTTGTCTGCTAGCTCTCTCAGATTTTCTTCATTTTTTCAAAATTCTTTTTTCCTTTTTTTTGGTCCACCTGGGTTATTTCAAAAAGACTATCTTCAAGATCAGAAATTCTTTCTTCTGCTTGTTCTAGCCTTCTGCTTAAGCTATTAGTCGTGTTTTTTATTTCACTGAGTGAATCTTTCAGTTTCATAAGTTCTGCTACATTCTTTTTTAAGGTATTAATCTCTTTGTAAATTTCCTCCTTCATATCCTGGATTTTTTTTCTCATTTCATTATGTTGTCTAACTGAGTCTTCTCATATCTCAGTGAGTTTCCTTAAGGTTGTTGCTCGGAATTCCTTTTCAATCATTTCAAGGGTTTCCTGCTCTATAGGGTCTGGTTATTGAGAATTACTGGATTCTTTTGGTGGTGTCATATTTTCTTGGGTTTTCATATTTATAGTATCTTTATATTGATGTCTGGTCCCCTGGTAGAACAGTCTTCTGTTACTCTGGAGTGGGCCTTGAGGAGAGAGATGTCCTTTTCTTTTTGCTGTCTACGCTAGTGACTCTCCTGTGACAATGCAGTCAAGTGTCTGGTGGGCCACCTGCATAGTGGCTATGGCTACTGCTGTGGCATCAAGCTGTTTTTGCAGCAGCCGTGGCTGTCAAGAAACTGTCATGGGCCACTCGCAAAGAAGTGGTGTTTTCAGCATGCTCTCTTGCCTGCTTCTGGGCAGAAGGGGCTTCCCTTGGCTCCTGCTCCTTTGAGTCAATTGATATCACTAAGCTATGTGACGTACAAAAGGAAACAATGAGATAATCACCAAAGCACCAAACTCTGCAAGAAACTCAAAGAAACGACTTAGGGCAAGATGTGGAATGTCCCCCAAGCACTAAGTAGAATATCCTTGAAGATTTTAGCTTACATACTTTCCCATCATTTAGGTTTAGCTGCACCAAGCACAGTTCTAATAATTTTAATTTACTTATATTTGACAAGCAGCCTAAAATTGATAAAATTGCAACCATAGACCGAGGAGAAACATAAAGTGGGCAAAATGACTTCAAGTCATGCATTAAGCAAAGGAAATGCATCCTTCTCCCTCACACTACACGGTGAATATAAAATAGCAGTAATAGGCCAAAGTTATCCTCTTTGGGAAATCATACAAGTCTGAAGTAGATGGATATCTATCTATCTATCGATCTATTGTCTGTCTGTCTATCTTTCTATCTATCTATTTATCATCTATGTATCTATCCATCTATCTATCTATGTAGATATGAGGAGGTCTTTTAAAAGTTCATGGAAAGATTCATATTATCTTTCAATTCTATTTTTCCGTGAACTTTTTGAAGTGGCTTCATATCTATATTTTACACTGCCATATTGGTCTAGGGACCATAGATGAAAACATAATCTGAGGCTTTCATGGTACAAAACACTGAATTGAACGTAGGTGCTTATCTCCCCCAAACAAATAGTAACAATTACAAAGAAGAAGAATGTGAATTCATCCATAAAAGCAGTGGAGGTGGTGAGGATAGTGGACCAAAGAGTTGGATAAATTCTGGAATGAATGCCGATGGGATCAAACTGAAGGATAAATCAGAGTGGAGGGCACCACAGCCCAGCAAATCTCAGGAAAAGGCTGCAGCAGAGGTGTAAGCCATTTTCATGGAAGAAGCACCCCCACTTTCCAGGTACAGAGAGTGGAAGTGGGAGGATGACATAAAATGAGATGACTATTTCAAAAAGTGTTAGAAAAGTTGGCTGAATAAGTTGGGCTCCATTTCTACCACTATGCCCCCTCCAAGTAGAGGAGTATGTCTCTTCTGGATGAAAATGGACCGTGTTTCTCTAAAGACTTTGAGTGATGTGCCTGAAAAGGGCTGGGACTCCAGAATGAGGGAAGTTGTATCAATGCCTGTGGTGGAGTGTAAAAACAAGCGTAAATGTTTCCCCTCCCTGAATCCATAACTTGGCATTGACATTGCAGATCCTCTCATCAAAAGGTTGTCTATTCTTTTTTTCTTGAATCTGCTGTGTGATTTGACTTCATCAAGGGGACATTGGTGAAAATGGTACAAGTAAAAGCTGGAAGAGTGCTTAGGCATTGGGGCTTGCACTCTTGCTAGTCTTGGAAACCTGCTGCCACCATGTGAACAAACCGGATGGTGAGAGACACATGCCCGAATCATCCCTACTGAGGGCCAACCAACCCTTAGAAGTAGTGTCACCAAGACCACCAGCAGCAGCTGACCACAGACACACATTCAGCTGACACAAGCAGAAGACTAGCCCAGCTGAGCACAGCCCAAACTGCCAACCTACAGCGACTGTTAACTAAATAAATGGTGGTTGTTTTAGCCTCTAAGCCTTGTATTATTGTTTTTAATTAACACACAATAATTGTACATATTTATGGGGTACAGAGTGATGTTTCGGTACATGTATACGATGTGTGATGCTCCAATCAGGGTAATTAACATCTCCATCACCAGGAACATTTATCATTTCTATGTGTTGAGAAAATTTGAACTCCCCTCTTCTAGCTATTTGAAAATATACAATAAATTATTGTTAATTACAGACGTCTAGGACTACTATGGAACACTAGAACTTATTCTTCCTATCCAGCTGTAAGTTTGTATCTGTTACCCTATATCTCCCTATTCCCCTCTCCTCCTGCCCCTCCCAGCCTCTAGTAAACCACTATTCTACTCTCTACTTCTATGAGCTCAACTTTTTTAGCTCCTACATATGAATGAGAATATGCAATGTTTATCTTTCTGTGCCTGAATTGTTTCACGTAACGTGATGACTTCCAGGCTCATCTACGTTGCCACAGATGACAGGATTTCATGACAGTAGTATTCCATTGTGTATGGATACCACATTTTCTTTATCCATTCATCTGTTGATAGACACTTAGGTTGATTCCGTATCTTGGCTATGTGAATAGTGCTGCAATAAACATCGGGCGCAGATATCTCTTTGGTGTACCAATTTCCTTTCCTTTGGATAAATATGCAGTAGCGGAATTGTTGGATCATATGGTAGCTGTATTTTTGTTTTTTGGGTTCTTGTTGTTGTTGTGTCGCAGCAAAAGCTAACTGACAACTATGCCCTAGAATAGAGCTACAGAGTAGAGTGGGAATCAAAATGAGTTGACCCACAGTGATCTCAGGTGGTGATTAATTGATCATGAAACCCTAGAACTGAAATAGAAGCTTGATCCATTTAACTAAAAGAATTCTGGCAAACAAATTTGTTTCTCGAGTGTCACAGCCCTTTGGTTCATATACCCAGAGGCCCTAGGATGAAGGCAAGACTGAGTACCTTAAGGAAGGATGCTATAGTAACATTATACTTGTGTACTGTAAATCTTCTTAGCTATCCCCAAAAGGACCTCCAGCAATTTAACAAGGTAACTGTTCATAGGGGAAATAAAAATGTGCACACTGTAGGGCTGGCCCATGGCTCACTTGGGAGAGTGTGGTGCTGATAACACCAAAGCCACGGGTTCGGATCCTTATATAGGGATGGCCGGTTAGCTCACTTTGGAGAGTGTGGCGCTGACAACACCAAGTCAAGGGTTAAGATCCCTTTACCAGTCATCTTTGAAAAAAATATATACACACTCTTCAGGGATTATTGGACAATGGCTCTGAGCTAACACTAATCCTGGGGACTCAGAGCAACACTGTTGCCCACAGTCAGAGTAAAGGCTTATAAAAGTCAGATGATAAATGGAGTTTTGACCTAAATTCAACACATAGTGTGCCCAGTGGGTCCATAAATCCACTCTGGTAATTTCTCCACTTCCTGGATGTACAGCTGTAATAGATATAACCAGAAACTGGCAAAACATCCCAATTGGCTCCCTGACGTGTGGAGTGAAAATTTTTATGATAGGAAGGGCCAGGTGGAAGCCTGGAACATACTCTCCCTTCCAATTATAGCGGTAATAGCAAATACATATACAGCACTTAGTAGATGCCAGGCACTCTTCCAATCACTTTACATTTATTAACACATTGTTCCTCAAAATAGCACTACAAGGTATGTACTGTTATTGTACACATTTTACAGAAAATGTAATTAAGGCATTGAAAACTTGAGTAGCTTGCCCAAGGTCACGCTAGTTAGTAATTTGTGGAACTGGAATTTAAACCGGAAACTGGCTCTAGAGTTTATGCTCTTATCCACTATGCTGTAGTGTCAAAACAGTAAAGCAAACTCAATACTACATGCACAGATATTAGGGTCACCATTAAGACTTAAAAACTTAGTGGTAGTGATCCCTATCGCATCCCTTTTTGATGGACCTGTTTAACTACTGAAGAATACAGAGGGATCTTAGAAGTGATATATATGGATTGCCCTTGAGCAGGCTCTGAAGGCACAGGAAAGGTACATGAACAGTGGCTCACTCCCGGTGTCTATGCCTGCCATATACTGCCTTCTCTTTCTCAACCCACATTTATGGTTTCATGGGGACTGCTATGGGCTGAATTGTGTCCCCACCAAATTCATTTGTTGAAGTCCAAACCCCCAGTATCTCAGAATGTAGCTGTATCTGGAGATAGGGTCTTTAAAGAGGTAATTAATGTTAAGTGAGGTGATTGGGGTGGGCCCTAATCCAACAGGATTGGTGTTCTTATAAGAAGAGATGAGGAGACAGGCACAGAAAGACGACCATGTGAAGACACATGAAGAAGATGGCCATGACAAGACAAGGGGAGAGGCCTTCAGAAGAAATCAACCTAGACGACACCTTGATCTTGGACTTCTAGCCTTCAGAACCGTACAGAAATACCTTTCTGTTGTTTAAGCCACCCAATCTGTGGCACTTTGTTGCACCAGTCCTAGCAAATATAGGGACCTCTCTATAACCAGTTGTTTGAAGAGTAGGAAGTTTAAACCTATTTTAGTACACTTCTTCATGACATAAGGGCACCAGCCAGAAGCATATTGTTGTGGGTCGCAGCCCTACACACGGGTAGCCCAAAAGGACAGACAAGAAGGACCTTCCCTAAGAACATAATTTCAAGTGGTGTATCTGGTTGGTCACCGTCTGAAGAGAGAGGTAGCCTAAGGTATGGCTCCACACTGTTTCATGTTCAGGGACTTGGAAAGAATAAAATTTGAAGTATTGGTGACAAGGAAGTGTACAAGAGGTGTGTGTTTGGACCTCTAGGAATGCTGAATACATTTGTGTTCCATATAAATGCCCAACAAAGGTCATCGGCTGCGATGGAGGCTTTCAATATGTGAATGAGAAGAATTGTATTAGAATGTCAGTCAGCCTCTTTCCCCAACCACCGTGAAATTGCTTAAGGGTCCCATTACAAAATGTGCATGGTGGCAGAGATGCAGGCTCGGTATGGGCTCAAACACATGGACTTCCTCTCACAAAGGCCGATCTAGCTCCCTTAACAGTTGAGTTCCCAATCCCAGCTTGACAACAGCAGAGGCCAGTGCTGAGCCATTAACTTGCGTGTGTGTGGAGAGGGTAGGGTTACACCAGCCATCTGGGGCAGGTTGGTTAGATTGGTCTTCCACTTAGCAGTGCACTGCAATATGGATGCGTCTTGCCTGCCTGCAACACTTCAACCAGCACCATTTTCATGGGCACATTCACAATTATGATATCCCACAAAATGCTGCTTCTGACTAAGAAACTCATTTATACCACATGGAGCCTTATCAAGAAGGCTGGGAGCCTGAGTTTCCTGGGAATCTAAGACACAGAGGCCCCAGAGCCATACCACAACCAGTACTACTGAGCACAAGACCAGACCGGGCAAGTTACCCCCCTCCGAAAGCTACGCTGGCAAATGGTGACTTGCCATCTGGATCTGACACCCAGGACCAATTGCTCTCGGACCTGGCTCTCTAGGGCTCTACATTGCTGGCAATGGAGTACACCTCACCTAGGGTGTGCTAAGCTTGAAGGTAGGCTGTTCCCAGTCAGAGCAGGTCTGGGTACATTGCCCCTTAAAGGCAAATCCATCACTGAACCATCATTGTACCAGGAAGGGTGTGGTAGGAGGGGGAGCCAAGAACCAGGAGGCCCAAGACACATAAGAACACATGGTAACTGAAGTGTCACAAATCAACAGAATACTCAATGTAAAGTCTGGGAAAATATCCTATCCTTTTCCAGAAAATACACTAAGATACTTAACTCATACCAGACACCAAGTTACATTATACATGACTGTAAAAATTATATCTAAACAAGAGGCAAATAGAAGAGATATTACATGAATATTTCCCTTTTCTCTGCATGGAAAGTTGTTTTCAAGGCACAGCAACAATAGAAACCAAAATAGAACACATCAATAAATTTAATCAGGTAAAAATTCAAAATTTGTCAAAGAAGCAATTCAAACGCAAAATGAATGAGGAATAGATATTACACAAATATCACAAGGGCTAATGTGCTTCATACATAAATGCTCATAGAAATATTTGAGTACAACACCAAAACACCAATTAAGAAAAGTGTGCAAAAATGTGTCCAAACAATCTAGGGAACATAAAAAGTAAACAAACACCAAACATATGAAAAAGATTCAACCTTCCTAGTAATTGAGGAAATGAAAAACCAAAAATTAAAACATTAGCTTCCAAACAGCCTTTTTTTAGAAATTAGAAAAACTAAAACAAAAACTCACAAAATTAAGAAGGCTTAATGACCACTGGTGGTGAAGATGCAGTAAAACGGGCAATTTCATATACAGATGGAAGTGGTATTTAAAACGTAAACACTTCCAGGAAAGCAATTTGTCAATAGTTCAACAGAATTAAAAGGAGCCTGGTAATACCTTTCTCCTGGGAGTTTAAATTCTAAAACCTAACCCTGAGGAAATGAGCTGAAAAACATAAAGATTTATATATAAATGTATTTACTGAAGCATTGCTTAAATAACAAAATAATTGAAAATCACCTAAATAACAACCAATGTGGGAACAGATAAATATGGAACCATATCATGCAGCCATTTCACTCATGTTCTGTCAGAATCTTTAATGAGATGGGAAAATGTTCACAATATAAGTATACTGGAAAACAGCATGCTATGAAATGGATCTGAATTCTGGAAGATGTATCTTTAGCCATAGCTGGATATCAAAAGACAAAAGAAAATGCCAAGAGATTAACAGTAGTTATATGGAGAATTCAATCACAATACCTAGCTGGGTGTAGTCCAACCCCCTCATTGTACAAAAGAGCAACTGAAAATGAGAAGCAGATACAAGGCTGGAACCTTGGTATTGGCCTGGTAGAGTCTGAAATTCCAATATTCTGGGATTCTAAAGAAGAGCAGTAAGGGCAAGAGGAAAGGTCCTTGAAGTGACTGGATTTCAAAAGGCATCTCTCAGAAAGGCCGCTTCACCAGATATGTTCTGAAAACATACTCACTTTCAAACAAGACATCAAGTGATATAGGTGGCTTGCGGAAACCAGTTGTCTCGGGCTGAAATGTATCTCTGCCCAGGAGAGTTGCTGTGGGCAGAGTTGTTGGCTTCTCGGCCATAAAAGGCTCCATAAGAAAGATCTTGGCTTGCAGGGTGACGAGCACTCATTTGACTAAACCGTTGTACTCTGATGCTCACATTCATCCAATTGTTCAAATTTGGGGCTTGTGCGTTCACAGACTAAAACCGAAGACTAGGCTGCCATCTAGAGGCCACTTACATCAAAAGGAAAAGAGCTCAAACATTGTTTGTTCTGTTCGTATTTGGGCAAGTCATTTCTCCTACTGGGGTCTCAGTTCTCTCACCAGTACAATGAGCGTGCTGTCCTAGTTCGGGAGTCCCCAAGCTCAGCTCCACAAAACACGTATGCCTCTACTGGTTTGTGATTAGAGTTGCACGTCAGAATGATCCATGATCTTTCAAAATGTACATGCGCCTACGCTTCTGGTGAGGAAGGTGTGAAGCAGGCAGGGCCTATGAACATGCGTAAAACGAAGCCAAAAACCATGGCACAGGTGCTTCAGAAGAACTCCCCAGGTAAGGAGTCTGTGATGCAGATGTTAATAGGTGCTCCTTGAACAACAGTAACCAGTTTTCTCCACTCCAGGGCTCTGGAAAACTTTACTATTCTAATGTACATTGCAGATCTCCAAGAGGTGTTTATATTACATGCCACTCACAAAGATGTCTGACTATAGAACCAACACCTAATAGTTCAGGCACATCAGTGTTCCTCAGATCACAGTTAGGAAAACCCTAGACTAGGAAATACTCAAGGCCTACATCCAAAAATTCAAAGTAAACCAACCATTTTCTTTTCGGGAAACTTTGTCCACTATATTAAGGAATTTCCATGGGAAGATAGCATGGACGGATCTCACACGGGTGCATTTTCATACTGGTCTTAGTGCCTCCAATGAAAGATATTGCAAAGTAACTAAATATTACTATTCTTTCCAATCTTTTTTTGGGGGGAGGGGGGAGGGAGGATGTCCTTTTTTATTAATGCTGGAACCGAAACAATACTCCGAGCCTGCTCAGAACGCTAGTCCATACCGCAGTCTCACTTCTTCTCACACAGGTGGTGCCAAGCCATGCCCTGTCTATCATCACAAAGCAAAGTATCCTTGATCCCAGACTGTGGCCCAAAGCCTTCATTCTGCATCTGCACTGAGCGCAACATTCAAGTTGTGGACGAGATACATGTTTATTTTGGTGTCTATTCTCCTACTAAGAGGGAAGGCTCAGCTGAAATTCCAATCCCTGGCAAACTCAGACATGTTTCCTTTACACCCACACCCAGGTTCTGATTTGATGTTCACACCAGCGGATTAGATGGGATTCACACCCCTTGGGTAAACTCATATCCAAAATACAGACTTTGTAGCTATATTGGTTCCTGCCCTTTTGTAACATCCTCCTGTAGGAATTAGATCATATTTCTATATACAGACAGTGGTAGATTGATTGCAATGAAGGACAAAGCAATTCCTCCTCTCCCTGGATGTGCATGTGGCCCTTTTCACTGTGACCTTACTGCTCCCTGCTTCAAGAGGTGAGGTCTGTTTCTCCACCCCCATGAATCTGGGCTGGCCTGTGACTTGCTTTCACCTATAGGATGTGGTGGAGGGGACATTGTGGGGGTTCTCAGGCTAGTCAAGAAGGCTTTGAAGTTTCCACTCCCATTCTCTTCAAACCCATATCAAGAAGGCTGGGAGCCTAAGTCTCCCAGGAGCTTAAAAGACACAGAGGCCCCTGAACCAGGCAGAAACCAGAAACACTGAGCATAAGGCCAGGCCAGGAGGGCTTCCCTGCCCTCAAAAGCTACCCTGAAAATGCTGACTTGCCGTCTGGATCTGAGATGCACGACCAATTGCTCTAGGCCTTGGCTCTCTAGGGCCCTACATTGCTGGCCCCTGGGCAGAGACAAAGTTTTCTAGCAGGGCAGAGAGGAGTTCCTGAACTCCATCTCCACACGAGAAGTCTGCAAGCCACCCTCGGGGCAGCAAGGCCAGAGGTGGGCCTGTGCCCTCTGCAACACACATCTTCCAGGCTGCTTATTGCCATTTCTCAGTCTTTGCTCTCTGTCAAAGCTGTCTTGCATAGTCACACTCACCACCATTCCGCTGTATAGAAGCACTCGTGAGTAGACAGGGCTCAGAGGAGGGAAGGAATACACGGGGGGTTTGACCAGGCCCTGCCCTCCCTGAACCGTGGCCTTGGACCTCACATCCCAAGAGAGGCAGCCCTGTCCATCTGGGCCTGCAAGACCCCATCAGCTCTGTCTTGTGGGTTGGAGTTGACATCATATCCCACTGAAGCCTCATGGCCACCACCAATACGACATGTACACAGATATTCTGCATGCTACTGTGTCATTCAAATGGCATGAAGAAAGCATGTTCCAAATGAAAAAGGGGTGAGGAAAAATGAATGCACATGTTGCATTAATGGGGTAGGATTGAGGCCGTATTTTCTCTTCTCATACAAGCGCCATCCTTGATGCTGCTATGAAATTGCACTGCGGGTGGGAGTGTAAATGGGCCTAACCAAATGGTGAAGCTTTATGGCAGTTTCTACTAAAGCTAAACATAAGCATCCCGTGACCCAGTAATCGTAATACCTAGATTTTTACCCACGAGAAGCACGTGAACATGTTCAACAAAAGATATGTGCAAGAACTGACCATCGTAGAGCACGGGAATAACGAGACTAGTTGGGAGGCTATTAGAATAATCCAGGAGAGCGGTAAAGTGGTTTGAACACGGGTCGTATCAGCGGAAGTGCACGGGAGTGGTCAGGGTCTAGTGGAGTAATGAAGACAGCTGAGGACGTGCACGCGGAGTCACGTGCGGCATGAAAGAAACAGGATTCGAGGACGACAACAAGGCATTTGGCCTGAGCAATGGGAGGGAAAGAGCTGCCATTTACCAAGATGGGGAAGACGGATGAGGAGCAGACTTGGGAGAACAAATATCAGCCTTCATACATAAATCGTTCATCATTCCTAGATCAATGTATTTATTTTAAAAAGTAAACACATAGAAAACAGTGAAATTATGCTTCCATTAAGTGTTCCATTATAGATAGGATGTTGATAGATAACATCACATAAACTTTATATATATATATATATATATATAAACTTAGTAAGATTTGTACTTAAAATCCTAACTCTAAACCTATTCTTGAATTATCTACTGCATTTTAAGTTGGAACAACAGGAGCGGCATCATTTGGGGCTGGACTGTGTGGCCATTCAGAGGGACTGACCCGCAGCATTGTCTCATAAAAACACATGATTTATGGAAGAAACCCAAGTGTCACTAAAACCGATTGCCCCGAGTAAATTATGTGCATGTATGTGATGATGATGTCAGAAAATGGTACATAATGATCAGAGCATCAATTTGATTTTGTGGTGTTTGTAAAAGACTAAAAGCAAATGCCTCTGGTAAAACAACATAACCCTTTTTATTTTATAGTTTCAACCTCTGTGGAAGTGACCCCATGATTATCCTCTTTTGGTGTCTTAATACAGCGAATTAAGAGATTCCTTACCATTTATCCCTCCTTCCATTACCTGCTCCTGGCGGATTCTTCTCTGAATATGCTGCTCTGGATTACGTTTGCTGCTATTTCGGACTTTCCCATTAATGTCGCCAGACAAGCACGTCTGTAACCAGCGATGCCACACTTCTGTGGCCGAGAGGGCATGAAGCAGCAGGAAAATGTGTTCGCAGAACCTCACTCGAGTGGTGTCCAGAGCCTGGGGTCCGGGAAGGACAACACCAGGGCTGACGAGTGAGGGGCGGGAAAGGTTGCAGCGGGAGGACACATCAGCTTCCAGAACTTGGACCCCTGTTCTCCAGGACAGCGGGCCCCGCCGTCCCCCTCCGTCTGCAGGAGTCCTGGGCTCAGCCCCGCGGCCCGCCCCTCGCCCGCGGCCCCGCCCCGCCATCCCGACCCCTCCTCCTGGAGCGGGCGTGGGCGGGGCTCTCACTCCTGTGTAACAGTTAGATGTTATATTCGAATTCAGTTTTGTGTGTGAGTACAGAATTAATACCAATTCATCACCAGATATCATGTGTACGGGAAATAACCTATTAAAATATGTTGCTTAGTTAAAGCCCCAATCGAAAATCGGTTCAAAAGAACTAAGGCCTAGGAATAAACATTAAAAATTGTACATGCCACATGAAGAAATTTTTTAAATGCTAAAGAGGAAAACAAAATAATACTCAAATAAATAGAATGATGTTTTCAGATCTGGAATAGGATAATCAACATCACAAAGACGTTAATTTTTACAATGTGAAGGGATAGAGGAGTTGTGGATTAGGTGCTGCCGCTGGAGCTGTACATGCTGCCCCAGGAACTGGAGAAGCTGAAGGAGGAGTTCTGGCAGGAGCTAGATGAAGTGAAGAGTCAGCTGCTGCCCCATACCAACAAGGGGACTCAACAAATTTGCCTCCACCTGTGTGAGTTGCTTGGTGCCCCCTATGACCTTTCAAGTGCAAAATATCTCTTGTGGGCCTGGCTAGCCCAGAAGAACAAGAAAAGAATTCTGGAAAGTGTCCCATTAAAACTCAGTTGACACAATATAAATATATCACAGTTGTGGTGATCATCCAATATACTGCAATGCACCCTAACCACACTGTACTTAATCAACGCTTGTGATTTTCTTCTGCCTCTTGGGCCCATGTCAACACTGACCCCTTCTAGGACCCATTATGTAGCATTACACAGAAGAATACTTGCATCCATCCATATCTGTAGTCAGGGGTCTTTTGGGAGGGTCTAAAACCTCATCACTGTAGTCATGTCTCTGCTAAATTTGAATAGGCTGTTTTGAATGTTGTCTCCGATAATGATACTCTTGTTTAATAAACTGAGAAAAAAAGGTATAACTGTAGTAGATTGTATTACTGTTTGCCAAATAGTTGCGTTCCTACCCTGCAGTACCCCTTGCTAGGTAGCACTCCCTGTCACATACTTGCCCTGTTGAATGCATGTGTGGTGAATGCATGTTGAATACATGCATGTTGAATGCATTGCATGATGATATGACTTGCCTTATAATGAAATATGGACAGAAATGTAGTAGAAGCTTTAAGAGCCACCAGATGGATCACCATGTCTTTTTACCTTCATTCATCATGACTGACTGATACTATTCCAAAAAGGCTGCTCTGTCATCTTTGATCCTGTAGTAAAGATGATACGGAGTAGAACCTTACGTGACTCACAGTGGACATGTTGTATAAGCAAAAAAAATTTTATTGTTGGAATATAGTGAGATTTTGTTTTGTTTTCCCCCTCAGTCTGAATAAACAACAGAATGATTTTGCCTGTTCAAAGTTTGTTGTATCGACATACTGAAGGTGGAAAGGGGCTTTGACCACCTCTTGTCAACAACAACTTAATCTGAAGGGATTTAAGAATAATTTTTATGGAGAACTATTGAAGGAGGTCATGCTTCTTCCTTTGCAGATTAGTAAATTAATCTTTTAAAACTCATTGCTTGGTAAGACTGAAGTGGAACCAGAATCTCCACACTCTGATGGTGGTCTTATGAATTGAAACACCATTTTTTTTTTGACCGGTAAGGGGATCACAACCCTTGGCTTGGTGTGGTCTGCACCACACTCAGCCAGTGAGCGCACCGGCCATCCCTATATAGGATTGGAACCTGCGGCCTTGGAGCTCCCAGCGCCACACTCTCCCGAGTGAGCCACGGGGCTGGCCCTGAAACACCATTTTAAAACGGCATAGCAATATGTAAGAGCCACTTTGACTTACTGCTATGGACTGAATTTTGTCCCCTCCAAATTCATATGTTGAAGCCCTAACCCTCAATGTGATGGTATTTGAAGATGGGCCCTTCGGGAGGTAATTAGGGTTAGATGAGGTCATGAAGGTGGGTCTCTTAGTGGGATTAGTGGGCTTATAAAAAGAAACACCAGAGAGCTTGTTCTCTCTCTCCGTCATGTGAAAACACAGCGAGATGGGGCCATCTGCAACTAGGAACAGGTCCGTCACCAGAACCCAACCATGCTGGCATCCTGATCTTGGACTTCCAGCCTCCAGAATGGTGAAAAAATACATTTGTGTTGTTTAAACCACCCAGTCTTTAGTATTTTGTTATGGAAGCCTGAGCTGATTACGAACAGAGTAATCCAACTCCTGAGAATATGTTAAAAAAAATTTATCAGAATAAAAAAATCTTGAGGCATGAGGATATTCATAGAAGAAAATCTATAATTCTCAAAACCAACCCCCCCCAACCAAAACCCTAAATATTCAATAACAGAATAGGCCACACATTATTATTCATTAATACAATTTAATTACATGGAACCATTAAAATAATTATAAAAACTAAACAGAAACAAAAATTCATTAACAAAATATTAAGTTGAAAAGCAGAATCCTAAATGATATATTGTCAAAATTGAAATAGCTGTGTGTAGCAGCACCAAACCTTTGATGCTATGAAGTGGCTGCCCTGTCAGGTAGTACATTTCCAGCCCCCTTTGCATCTTCCTGGGTCTACATGGCTAAGTTCTGGTCTAAGGAATGTGTGTAGAACTTCCCATGCCTGTCCCAGAGAACTTTACAACTGATTTTGTGAGGCCAGCAAAACTTGACATAAGAACCTGCCATGAACATTATGAAGCAGGAAAATTATAGGCCAATTTCATTCATAGACACAGATGCAAAAATCTGAAACAACATATTAGCATATGGAATCTTACAATATATAAACATCATGATATATCATGACCAATTTATTCCAAGACTGTGGAATAAAAAAATCAATCAATGCACTCTACCATATCAAATAGAAAAATGGGGAAATCATTTATATGATTACTTTTCTGGATCCTGAGAAAAAGCATTTGATAAAATCCACCTACCATTCATGATAACTATTAGCAAGTTTGGAAAAGTACTGAACTTTATTTTTCTGATAAAGGGCACTTGTGAAAAATCTGGAACGAACATCATACATTATGGGGAAAATGTTGAAAAATTTTCCTTTGAAATAGGAAATAAGACAAGGATGCCTGACATTATCATTTGTAGTCAAAGTTGTCCCAGAGGTTCAAGCCAGTTAATAAAGCAAGAAAAAGAAATAAAGGAGTAAGGATTGGAAGGGAATAAAATGTCATTATATCTAGACTACGAGATTCTCCATGTAGAAAAAAAAAAAGAAAGTACAATTACATTATTAGAATATATAAACAAGTTTAGGAAATGTATTAGTCCATTTCTATTGCTTATAACAAAATACTTGGAACTGGGTGATTTATAAAGAAAATCCAATTTATTGCTTACAGTTTCTGAGGCTGGGAAGTCCAAAGTCCAGGGAACACATCTGGTGAGAGCTTTCTTTGGTGGTGATTTCAGTAAGGCAGGGTATCACATAGCAGAAAATGCCAGAGCAGAGAGAGAGATAGTTCCTTATTCACTCTCCTTCTAAAGTCTGCAGAACCACACCCATGACCACCATTTTAAATCCATTTACTAAGCATGGTCCTTTAATCTAATCACTTCTTCAAGGCCCCACCTTGCAGGTACCATAATAGGATATCCCACTCTCTCAACAGTCACAGTGGGGATCAAGCTACTAATACATAGAACTTGGGGGACACAGTCCATATCAGGAAGTTTGCTGGAATGCAAGGTCAACGTACAAAAATCAATTGTGTTGCTATGTACCTGCAACAAATAGAAAATAAAATGTAAGAAAATATATTTTACAATAGTATCAAAACACAATTTCTAAGAAAAATAGAAAAGAGCAAATGCAGAAAAATGTTGAAACAGATTATTTATGTATCAAAGAATCAATATCATACAGATGCCAATTTTCCTCCAGTATTTACTTATTTATTATTATTATTATTATTATCCTTTAGTATTTAAAACAGTGTGTTACTGATGCAAAGATTGTCAAATAGACAAACAGAGTTAGAATAAAATCCTCAGGAGCAATCCACGCAATGTGGATATTTGATTTGCGAAGATAGTATTTATCGTAGAGCAATAAATGATGCTGAGAAAATTGAATATCTCTATGAAAGAAAATGAAATATGACCCTAGCTCACACCACACACAAAATAAATTCCAGGTAGTATGTAGATCTCAATGTAAATGACAAAAATAATGAAATTTCTATAATATGATATTGGACTATTTTATGATCTCAGAGTAGTAATAAATTATTTAAAAAGACATGAAAGTACTAACTAAAAGTATGAATTAGACTACTTTCAAATTAAAGGCATCTCCTTGTCAAACGATACCATTAAGGGAATGGAAAGACAGCCAGAGAGTGAGGGAAGATATTCACAAATCATATAACCAATGAAGGGATCATGTCTAGAATACATTTAAAAAAAATCTCATCCATAAGAAATAGACAAATGATCCAATAGAAAAATAGGTAAAAGATGTGAGCAGGGACCTTAAAAGGTGGCTCTCCAAATGGTCAATAAGAGTATATAAAGATTTTCAGCTGCATTAGTCATTAGGAAAATGCTAGCTAAAACCACAATGAGGTATTACCATATACCCATCAGAATGGTTAAAATTTACAAATTAACTATAACAAGTGTGAGCAAGGATATGAGGCAACTGCAGCTTTTGCACACTGCTGATGTAAAATAGTAAAACCATTTTAGAAAACTCTGTCAGTGTTTTATAAAGTTGAACATATAATCCAATGACTCTATTTGTAGGTATTTAAGAGAAATGGAAACCTACATCTGCATACAAATTTGTACACAAATGTTTGTTGCAGCTTCATTCACAATAGCCCCAAACTGGTAACAACCAAAATGTTCATTAACAGATGACTGGATAAACAAAATATGGTTTATCCATACAATGGGATATTAATCAGCAACAGCTTGAAACAAACTCCTGATGAAAGCCATATAGATTAATCTAAAAAAGATTATATATAATGAGTAAAAGAAGCCAGACACAAAAGTAGATACCGCCTGATTACATTTACACAAAATTCTAGAAATGTAAACTAATCCATAGTGACAGAGAGTGGATTAGTCGTCTGGGGACTGGGATTGCAAATACAGATTGACTGTAAACTGGCAAGAGGAAATTTTTGGTGCTTATGTACATGTATCTTTATTGTAGTGTTGGTTTTGCAGGTGTGTACATTTGCTCAAACTTATTGAATTGTATATCTTAAATGAGTGCAGTTTACTGTACATAAATTATACCTCAATAGAGTCGATTTTTTTTGAAAAATACTTTCTTCCAAAGAAAACTCTGCACAGTTGGTTGCACCAGTGAATTCTACCAAATATTTAGGGATGAAATAAGCAACACTCTAACACAAACAAAGAGAATAAAAAGCAGAGAATACTTCCCAATTTATTGCTGAAGCCAGCAAGACCTTGAACGCAAAACTTGATAAGGACAGCCTAATGAAGAGAAATTATGAGGCAATCTTACTTAGGAATATAAATGCAACATCCTAAACAAAATATTGGTAAACCAATCTTAGCTATACGTATGACAACCAAGTTGGGCTTGTTCCAGGAAAGCAAGCTTGTTTATCATTCAAAAATCAATCAATGTAATTCATGATATGATTGGGTGTGTAGAATACCCAAAAGATTTAGAACAAGAGAGTATAGCACTGTTGCTGTTACAAAATCAATATGAAAAAATCAGTTGGTATTTATGTATACCAGTAACGAACATTTACTAAATGGAATTTTCAAAAACTCTACCATTTAAAATTTTATCAAAATATCAAGTATTTAAGATTGAATTAAAAAGAAGACAGTTAACACAATAATAATGGTCAAGAGTCTTGAAAAGAACTTTGTCCAAGTAGGAAATCCAAATGGCCAAAATCATTAAACATTAGGCAAATGCAAATTAGAACCACAATGAGGTCCCATTACACACCCATCAAATTTGCTAAACTTAATGAGTCTGCTAATGTCAAGAGTTGGTGAGAATGAGGATCAGTAGGCAATTTCATATACTGCTATTGAAAGTACAAATTAGTTGAACTGCTTTGGAGAAGAGTTTGTTGTTTGTTATTATGTACTCAAGATGAAGACACACATTCCTTATGATCCAACAATCTCTCTCTGAAGTATTTACCCTAGAGGCATTATGTATGTGTGCACCAGGACACAAGTAAAAGAACGTTCATATCTGCATTATTCATAATAACCCCAAATTGGAAACAACCCAAATTCCTGATGAGTGTAGCCTGGATAGAGTAATTGGGATAGATTTGTACAGTGAAGAAAGAAAAGCTAAATTTTTAAAAAGAAGAGTATTTTCTAGTTATTGTGTTATAGTATTTTAAAGAAATCCAATTGCTGCCCATTGGCCCTGGGTAGCACCACATTCCCTAGTACTCTCCTAAAATGAGGAGATGGCGTGGGTTGCTAAAGAGGAAACTGAATCTATAGTCTGTGAATCTTTCTTTGGCCTCCAGGCTTACTGCTCAATAGCTTCAAGCCTTTGGGAACATTTATTATCCTCTCTGACTCTCTTTGTCCAGCTGCAAAATATGCATAGTACTTTCTACTTCACTGATGTGTATCAATGAGGCCATGTTTATCAAAGTCATTTGTAAGCCATTAAACACCATACATGTTCAGTGTTTATAAAAAAGGAAGAACAGAAAGAAAGTATGCAAAGTAAATTACTTTAAAACATAGATGACTGTGTGAGGAGAATAGTCACAGGGATAAATTTATAGGTCAGCTTGCTGAATTATTGAATATCCCAAAAGTGGTTTTAGAGCAGCTTTAATGGGATGTCTTTTTTCTGGCACCAGAGTTTAGGACTTGTAATTTGTCCCAAAGTCACTGAAGCAAAAATCATCATAAAATCTTCTGCATTTCTTTACCAGCCCCCAATGCATAAAACTATCTATAGGGAAAAATAGTTTTGCACATGGGATGAAATTTAATATAAATTCAAACTTACATGTAAGGATTATCCTTATCTCATCTCTTTAAAACATTTATATGAACATCCAGTCAAAACCAACAGGGAATTTCCCTCGAAATGTTATATGAATGGATTTCCAAGTACACCACAGGACTGTATGCTGTCTTGAAATGTCCTCTGAAGACTCTGACATTGATTAGGTAATAATGAAAACCCCAGAGTACTTACTTTCAAATGGAAGAAGAAAAGACTGAGGAACAGAAAAAAACTTAATCACACTTGGTCTTCTTTCTTTGTGGCTGTGGTCTCCTCCTTTTCTTCCTCCTCAGAAGCTTCCCTGCCTTCCAAATCCTATGCAATCTCTGCCATCAAATCCACGTTGGCCATCTCTTCCACCATCTTTGCCTCCACATCCTCCTCTGCCTCCTTCGAGACCTCCAAAGACACCTTTGCCTTTGGGCTTGGCCTAGTTCAAGGTAAATTCATTCTCATCAATTTCACCAACTTCCATGACCTCCTTAGTGGCTTTGGCATCTTCCACACTGCTGCAGTCTACAAGCCAAACACATCCTGGTTGGTAATTATCCTGGCACACATGGAGGTGTCAAAGGATTCTTTCAGTGTCTCTTTTGTACTATAGTATTCCCAGATAGAACTTGACAGAGTTTTGGCTGGCTGGCTTCTTGTATTAGCTGATCCTCTGTGTCCTTGCAACTCTAGTGTATTGTTCTACCTTCTATTTGTCGTTTATTACAGGAATTTAAGGCTTCTTTAGCATTTTCAAATGAAGCAAGTCCTACCAATGCATAACCTATAGATCTGCCATTACGGTTTTGGGGCACCTTGATAGAAATTGCCTTCTCAATACATCCTGAAATGTTTCTTCTGTTACATTTTAGAAGAGGTTGTTTATTTTTTATTTTATTTTTATTTTTAACTTTTATTTTGTCGATATACATTGTGGTTGATTATTGTTGCCCCTTACCAAAACCTCCCTCCCTCCTCCCTCTCCTCCCTCCCCCAAAACAATGTCCTTTCTGTTTGCTTGTCGTATCAACTTCAAGTAATTGTGGTTGTTATATCTTCTTCCCCCCACCCCATTTTTTTTTTTTTGTGTGTGTGTGTGTATGTGCGTGTGAATTTATATATTAATTTTTAGCTCTCACCAATAAGTGAGAACATGTGGTATTTCTCTTTCTGTGCCTGACTCGTTTCACTTAATATAATTCTCTCAAGGTCCATCCATGTTGTTGCAAATGGCAGTACTTCATTCGTTTTTATAGCTGAGTAGTATTCCATTGTGTAGATGTACCACATTTTCCATATTGGCTCATCCGATGATGGACATTTGGGCTGGTTCCAACTCTTGGCTATTGTAAAGAGTGCTGCAATGAACATTGGGGAACAGGTATACCTTCGACTTGATGATTTCCATTCCTCTGGGTATATTCCCAACAGTGGGATAGCTGGGTCATATGGTAAATCAATCTGCAATTGTTTGAGGAACCTCCATACCATTTTCCATAGAGGCTGCACCATTTTGCAGTCCCACCAACAATGTTTGAGAGTTCCTTTTTCTCCGCAACCTCACCAGCATTTATCGTTCAGAGTCTTTTGGATTTTAGCCATCCTAACTGGGGTTAGATGGTATCTCAGTGTGGTTTTGATTTGCATTTCCCGGATGCTGAGTGATGTTGAGCATTTTTTCATATGTCTGTTGGGCATTTGTATATCTTCCTTAGAGAAATGCCTACTTAGCTCTTTTGCCCATTTTTTAATTGGGTTGCTTGTTTTTTTCTTGTAAAGTTGTTTGAGTTCCTTATATATTCTGGATATTAATCCTTTGTCAGATGTATATTTTGCAAATATTTTCTCCCACTCTGTTGGTTGTCTTTTAACTCTGTTAATTGTTTCTTTTGCTGTGCAGAAACTTTTTAGTTTGATATAATCCCATTTGTTTATTTTTCCTTTGGTTGCCCGTGCTTTTGGGGTCGTATTCAAGAAGTCTGTGGCCAGTTCTACTTCCTGAAGTGTTTCTCCTATGTTTTCTTTAAGAAGTTTTATTGTTTCAGGGTGTATATTTAAATCCTTGATCCATTTTGAGTTGATTTTAGTATATGGTGAGAGGTATGGGTCTAGTTTCATTCTCCTGCATATGGATATCCAGTTATCCCAGCACCATTTGCTGAAGAGGCAGTCCCTTCCCCAGTGAATAGGCTTGGTGCCTTTGTCAAAGATCAGATGGCAGTAAGTATGTGGGTTGGTTTCTGGATTCTCTATTCTATTCCATTGATCAGTGTGTCTGTTTTTATGCAAGTACCATACTGTTTTGGTTATTATAGCTTTGCAGTATAGCTTAGTCGGGTAGTGTTATGCCTCCAGCTTTATTTTTTTTGCTCAGCATTGCTTTGGATACACGTGGTCTTTTATTATTCCATATAAATGTCTGGATAGTTCTTTCCATTTCTGAGAAAAATGTCTTTGGGATTTTGATGGGGATTGCATTGAATTTCTATATCACTTTGGGTAGTATGGACATTTTCACTATGTTGATTCTTCCAATCCAAGAGCATGGGATATCTTTCCATCTTCTTGTATCCTCTCTAATTTCTCTCAGCAGTGGTTTGTAGTTCTCATTATAGAGATTTTTCACCTCCTTGGTTAACTCAATTCCTAAGTATTTTATTTTTTTGGTGGCTATTGTAAATGGGCAGGCTTTCTTGATTTCTCGTTCTGCATGTTCACTATTGGAGAAAAGAAATGCTACTGATTTTTGTGTGTTGATTTTGTATCCTGCTACTGTGCTGAAATCATTTATCAATTCCAAGAGTTTTTTTGTAGAGGTTTTAGGCTGTTCGATATATAGGATCATGTCATCTGCTAACAGGGACAGTTTGACTTCATCTTTTCCAATCTGGATGCCCTTTATTCCCTTCTCTTCTCTGATTGCTCTGGCTAGTACTTCCAACACTATGTTGAATAGGAGTGTTGAGAGTGGGCATCCTTGTCTAGTTCCTGTTCTTAAAGGAAAAGATTTCAGCTTTTCTCCATTCAGGATGATATTGGCAGTGGGTTTGGCATATATGGCTTTAATTATGTTGAGATACTTTCCCTCTATACCTAACTTATAGAGGGTCTTTGTCATGAATGAGTGCTGAATTTTATCAAATGTTTTTTCAGCATCTATAGAGATGATCATATGGTCCTTGTGTTTGACTTTATTAATATGGTGTATCACATTTATTGATTTGCGTATGTTGAACCAACCTTGCATCCCTGGGATGAATCCCACTTGATCGTGGTGAATAATTTTACGTATGTGTTGCTGTATTCTGTTTGCTAGTATTTTCGTGAGGATTTTTGCATCTATATTCATCAAGGATATCAGCCTGTAGTTTTCATTTTTGGTTCTATCTTTACCTGGTTTTGGTATCAGGATGATGTTTGCTTCATAGAATGAGTTTGGGAGATTTGCGTCTGTTTCAAACTTTTGGAATAGTTTGTAAAGAATCGGTGTCAATTCCTGTTTGAATGTTTGGTAAAATTCTGCTGTGAATCCATCTGGTCCAGGGCTTTTCTTTGTTGGGAGCCTTCTGATAACAGCTTCAATCTCCTTTATTGTTATTGGTCTGTTCAAATTTTCTACGTCTTCATGGTTCAGTTTTGGGAGCTTGTGTGTGTCCAGAAATTTATCCATTTCCTCCAGATTTTCAAATTTGTTGGCATATAGTTGTTTATAGTAGTCTCGAATGATTCCTTGTATTTCAGATGAATCAGTTGTAATATCGCCTTTTTCATTTCTAATTTTTGTTATTTGAATCTTCTCTCTTCTTTTTTTTGTTAGCCATGCTAATGGTTTGTCAATTTTATTTATCTTTTCAAAGAACCAACTTTTTGATTCATTGATCTTTTGTATTTTTTTTGGGTTTCAATTTCATTCAGTTCTGCTCTGATCTTAATGATTTCTTTCCGTCTGCTAACTTTAGGTTTGGATTGTTCTTGTTTTTCTAGTTCTTTAAGGTGAAGTATTAGGTTGTTCACTTGCCATCTTTCTATTCTTCTGAGGTGAGCATTTAATGCAATAAATTTCCCCCTTAATACTGCTTTTGCAGTATCCCACAGGTTTTGGTATGATGTATCATTATTTTCATTAGTTTCAATAAATTTTTTGATTTCCTGCTTGATTTCTTCTTGGACCCATATGTCATTAAGTAGAATGCTGTTTAATTTCCATGTGTTGGTATAGTTTCCAGAGTTTCGTGTGTTATTAATTTCTAGTTTTAATCCATTGTGGTCTGAGAAAATACATGGGATAATTCCAATTTTGTTGAATTTATTGAGACTTGGTTTGTGACCTTATATATGATCTATCCTGGAGAATGATACATGTGCTGATGAGAAAAATGAATATTTTGAGGTTGTTGGATGGAATGTTCTGTAGATATCTGCCAATTCCAACTGGTCCAGAGTCTTGTTTAGATCTTGTGTTTCTCTACTGATTCTTTGCCTAGATGATCTGTCTAATATTGAAAGTGGGTGTTCAGGTCCCCTGCTATTATGGTATTAGTGTCTATTTCCTTCTTTAGGTCTAATAGAGTTTGTTTTATAAATCTGGCTGCTCCAACATTGGGTGCATACATATTTATGATTGTTATGTCTTCTTGATGGATCAGTCCTTTTATCATTAAGTAGTGTCCCTCATTGTCTCTTTTTATGGTTTTTAGTTTAAAGTCTATTTTGTCAGATATAAGAATAGCTACTCCAGCTCGTTTTTCTTTTCCATTTGCATGGTAAATCTTTTTCCATCCTTTCACTCTTAGTCTATGTGAGTCTTTATGGGTGAGGTGGGTCTTTTGTAGGCAGCATATAGTTGGGTCCTCCTTTTTGATCCAGTCAGCCAGTCTGTGTCTTTTGATTGGGGAATTTAAGCCTTTTACATTAAGAGTTGTTATTGAAAGGTGTTGATTTATTCCTAGCATTTTATTGGTTGTTTGGTTGTCTTAGGTGTCTTTTTTTCCTTGCTTTCTGATTTACTGTTTGGTTTCTGTGTTTGTTTGTTCCTTAGGTTGTAGATAGCGTTTTTGTTTGCTTGTTTTCTCTTCATGAATGCCATTTTTATTATACTAGTGGGTTTTGATTTCTCTTGGGTTTTTATGGCAGTGGTAGTTATTTTTCAGGAACCAAACCCAGTACTCCCTTGAGGATTTCTTGTAAGGGTGGTCGTTTGGTAGTGAACTCCCGCAGTTTTTGTTTGTCTGAGAAATATACTATTTGCCCTTCATTTCGGAAGGATAGCCTTGCAGAGTAGAGTATTCTTGGCTGGCAATCTTTGTCTTTTAGTATTTTGAAAATATCATCCCATTCCTTTCTAGCTTTTAGGGTTTGTGATGAAAAGTCTGATGTTAACCTGATTGGGGCTCCCTTATAGGTGATTTGACACTTCTCTCTTGCAGCTTTTAAGATTCTCTCTTTGTCTCTGAGTTTTGCCAATTTGACTATGACATGTCTTGGAGAAGGCCTTTTTGGGTTGAATACGTTTGGAGATCGTTGAGCTTCCTGGATCTGAAGATCTGTGACTTTTCCTATACCTGGGAAGTTTTCTGCCACTATTTTGTTGAATATGTTTTCAACATAATCTCCATTTTCCTCCCCTTCTGGAATACCCATGACTTGGATGTTTGAGCGCTTAAGGTTGTCTGATTTCTCTCTCAGATTTTCTTCAATGTCCTTGATTCTTTTTTCTTTCTTTTTGTCTGCTTGTGTTATTTCAAACAGTCCATCTTCAAGTTCAGAGGTTCTCTCTTCAATTTCGACAAGCCTGCTGGTTAAACTCTCCGTTGTGTTTTTTATTTCGCTGAATAATTTCTTCAGTTCAGCAAGTTCTGCTACATTTTTTTTCAGGACATCGATTTCCTTGTACATTTCCTCTTTCAGGTCCTGTATACTTTTCCTCGTTTCATCATGATGTCTAGCTGAGTTTTCTTGTATCTCATTCAGTTTCCTTAGAATTATCACTCGAAATTCCTTGTCAGTCATTTCAAGTACTTCTTGTTCTATAGCATCTAGAGTTTGAGATTTATTAACTTTTGGTGGTATACTTTCTTGATTTTTTGTGTTTCTAGTATCTTTTTTTTTGATGTTTATTCATTGTGGCAGGGGGTTTCACAGTCCACTGGTTTGAGACTATTGACTAACTAAGATGTTGCTGTGGTTGCCAATTTGGTATGGCTACCACTGTGACTGCTCAGTTGGCCTCTAGTGCCTTGTGTGTGTGGTTGCCTCGGGTCTTGGGCCTCTCCGGGGAGCCACCTGTCTGGTCAGCTTGGACTCTGCGGGGCTGCTGGATCACGGGGCGGTACCGGAGGGTGTGTGGTCTCTGCTGAGCTTCGACTTCCCGTGCAGGACTTCTCCTTGTTCTGTGCGCTCTGGCCCGGGCTGTTGGATCATGCAGTGGCGACCCCACAGGGTGTGTGGTTTCTGTCAAGTCTCCGCCTCCCTAGCCGGACGTCTCCCCACTCTGTGCTCACTGGGCTGGGCTGGGACGTGTCTTCTGCAGCCCTCATCTATCAGCTGGGCCTTCAAGACCCTGCTCGGCACCACCTTGCCCAGGAAGTCTACCTGGTTCCTGCTAGGCACAGACGACCGGTCACTCTGGGTGCCTTTGTAGCACTGTGTAGATATTTCTCGGGACTTATCACCTTCCTCCTGGTATTGCGGTTTTTTGTGTACTTGTCTTATCTCCCACACCAGAGCGTGAGCTCCTTGGGGGTGGAGCCTGAAGCACACGGTTCACCTTTGAATACCCCCAGCGTGGACCGAGTCTGGTGCCCGCCTGCAGTCAGCTCTCCGGCAGGTTCAAGCAAACTCGGGAACTCTCTGACCACACTATTCCTAACCAGAAATAGGTTAGGCGTTTTTCCGAACTGGTGGCTGCAGAGATGGTATCTGCCTCCCGGTAACAGGAAGTTTACCTGGGGCCGGAGCCCAGGGTGCGGTGGAGTGACAGTTGGCCCAGCCCGTACTTCCTTGCCCTCCCGATGCTGGCCCGTGATGCCCCACGCCACCAGCCCCGCCAGAGAACCATAGAGGGAGTGGGAGGGGAGGCCAGCCCGCAGGCCCCGGGAAGCCCCGTGCTGGGGCAAGCAAGTGGGAAGGCTCAGTGAAGAGCCGAGCTGGGTGAGGAGGACAGGCTTGGCCGAGCCGGGCCGGAGCCACCACCATCTGAGAAAATGGAGGCAGCCCCGGGGCCGGTGAGTGGTCTGGTGGGGCAGGCAGAAGCCAGGCAGGCGTCGGCCCCCTGAGCAGGTCCAGGCCGGGGGTCACTCACAGGGCTGTGCCCGGTCGGTCGCCTCCCTCTCTGCCTCTGTGTCATCACCGTCCCCATTCTCGGCTGCCGCCACCTCAGGCTGCTCACTCGGTCCCGCGGCGCGGCTTGGGCGCTCCCAGGAATCTTCTTTTATGCCGGCCTGAAACCTCGAATCCTAAGTAGGGCAGCTGGCCGCCTTCAGGTTGGCCCCAGCCTCCGGGATCCTGGCAGCATCAACAGCAGCCCTGGCGCCGTGTTCCCTGTTTCGAGACTCACTTTTGCAGCTAAGAAACAGTTCTTTTCCTGCTCCATACTTCAAAGCTGTTGCCTGTAAATGAGGCAGCCTCTCCTACCAAGGGCAAAGTGGTGGTCAGCCCCCATGACCGGCCACCAGCAGTGGTCCTCCCTTAAGAGACAGCAAGAGGAAGGTCCACAAGTTTCCCGGCTGCCTAAGACCCAGTGGCCGCCTTTTCCACCTCAGCTACTCGGCGCCAACCGCCGCAGCCACCGCCATCTTAGGATCTGCCAGGTGGATCCTAGAAGAGGTTGTTTAAAACCAGTTTTTAATTCACTAATCCAAGTGCTACTCTTTCCACCTCTATAATCTTTTTTTTTTTTTGCGGATGGCTGGTATGGGGATCTGAACCCTTGACCTTGGTGTCATAATACCGTGCTCTAACCAAGTGAGCTAACCAGCCAGTCCTCCACCTCTATAATCCTGATTTTGATTGTTTCCTCCACTGTAGTACAGGGTATGGATTGCCCTTTGACCCTGTTCTCTGCTTTTCTTCCAAGATCTTCTCTGCATCGACTTCTATTTTAAATTAATTGTAAGAAATATTTTCACTCTTTGTATCCTTGCTGACTAATCTGATCTCCACAGAATCTTTGAACACTTCTTGGAATTCATCCTGAATGAGTGCAAGGAAGAATTTTAAACAAAAGTGTTATGAAATCTCAATCTTATTGTCATCTCCTTTTTGTTTCTCTAGTTAAATTTTATTGCCAAAGTCTTTTGAACCAGTGAATTCCAAGGCTTTTCCTAGGCCTTTGGCAGATTCAAAATTAACACAGCTAAACTTCTTAGGTCTACCAATTCTGACGTCCACAACAGCGAGATCATTTTTAGCAAAAAGGTCACTGATACCCTATTTTAATTCAGGAGCAGATTTGTTGAACTTTAGGTTTCCAGGAAAAAGATCAAAAACTGTAGTTTTTTCTACCTTCACTTTCTATTTCTTAGCTTCAGGAACTGGTTGCTGTTTGCACATTTTCTTCTCCCACTTTCCAGGTGCTTCTTTGGCAGGCTCTTTCTCCTTTTCCTCATTGCTCTCATCATCTTTGTCATGGTTATCTTCATCTTCCTTGTCCTCAACCATGCTTGTCGTATTAACTTCAAGGAATTGTATTTGTTGTGGCTTCTTCCCTCCCCCCCAGTTTATTTGTGTATTTATTTATTTATTTTTAGCTCCCACAAATAAGTGAGAACATGTGGTGTTTCTCTTTCTGTGCCTGATTTGTTTCACTTAATATAATTTTCTCTAAGTCCATCCATGTTGTTGCAAAAGGCAGTATTTAATTCTTTTTTTTTTATAGCTGAGTAGTATTCCATTGTGTAGATGTACCACATTTTCCGTATCCACTCATCTGATGATGGACATTTGGGCTGGTTCCAACTCTTGGCTACTGTAAAGAGTGCTGCGATGAACATTGGGGAACAGGTAAACCTTCGACTTGATGATTTCCATTCCGCTGGGTATATTCCCAGCAGTGTAATAGCTTGGTCACATGGCAGGTCTATCTGTAATTGTTTGAGGAACTGCTGTACCATTTTCTATAAAGTCTGCACCATTTTGCAGTCCCATCAACAGTGTAGGAGAGTTCCTTTTTCTCCACAACCTCACCAGCATTTATCATTCTCAGTCTTTTGGATATTAGCCACCCTGACTGGAGTGAGATGGTGTCTCAAAGTGGTTTTGATTTCCATTTCCTGAATGCTGATGATGTTGAGCATTTTTTCAGGTGTCTGTTGGCCATTCATATATCTTCTTTTGAGAAATACCTATTCAGCTCCTTTGCCCATTTTTAAATTGGGTTATTTGTTTTTTTGCTGTAAAGTTGTTTGAGTTCCCTGTATATTCCAGATATTAATCCTTTGTCAGATGTATATTTTGCAAATATTTTCTCCCACTCTGTTGGTTGTCTTTTCACTCTGTTGATTGTTTCTTTTGCTGTGCAGAAGCTTTTTAGTTTGATATAATCCCATTTGTTTATTTTTCCTTTGGTTGCCCGTGCTTTTGGGGTCGTATTCATGAAGTCTGTGTCCAGTTCAATTTCCTGAAGTGTTTCTCCTATGTTTTCTTTAAGAAATTTTATTGTTTCAGGGTGTTTATTTAATTCTTTAATCCATTTTGAGTTGACTTTGGTATATGGTGAGAGGTATGGGTCTAGTTTCATTCTCCTGCATATGCATATCCAGTTTTCCCAGCACCATTTGCTGAAGAGAGAGTTTCTTTCCCAGTGTGCAGACTTGGTGCCTTTGTCAAAGATCAGATGGTTGTAGGTGTATGGGCTGATTTCTGGGTTCTCTCTTCTATTCCCAAATAACAAAAATTAGAAATGTAAAAGGTGATATTACAACTGATACCTCAGAAATACAAGGAATCTTTAGAGACTACTATAAACAACTATATGCCAACAAATTTGAAAATCTGGAGGAAATGGATAAATTTCTGAACACATACAAACTACCAAAACTAAGGCAAGAAGATATAGAAAATATGAACAGACCAATAACAATAAAAGAAATTGAACGTGTTATTAGAAGACTCCCAACAAAGAAAAGCCCAGGACCGGATGGGTTTACTGCAGAATTCTACCACACCTTCAAAGAAGAATTGATATCAATTCTCTACAAACTAATCCAAAAGATTGAAACAGAGGCTATTCTCCCAAACTCATTCTATGAGGCAAACATCACCCTGATACCAAAACCAGACAAAGACGCATCAAAAATAGAAAACTAAGGCCAATATCCTTGATGAATATAGATGCAAAAATCCTCAATAAAATACTAGCTAACAGAATACAGCAAAACATACACAAAATTATACACCATGATCAAGTGGGATTCATCCCAGAGATGCAAGATTGGTTCAATGTATGCAAATCAATGAATGTGATACACCACATCGATAAAAGCAAAGACAAAAACCATATCATCATCTCTGTACATGTTGAAAAAGCATCTGACAAAATTCAACATTTGTTCATGACAAAGACCCTCTATAAGTTAGGTATAGATGGAAAGTATCTCAACACAGTTAAAGCCATATATGATAAGCCCACTGCCAATATCAAAAGAACAGGAACTAGACAAGGATGCCCATTCTCACTACTCCTATTCAACAGAGTGTTGGAAGTACTAGAGCAATCAGAGAAGAGAAGGAAATAAAGGGCATCCAGATTGGAAAAGATGAAGTCAAACTGTCCCTGTTTGCAGATGATATGATCCTATATATTGAACAGCCTAGAGCTTCTATCAAAAAACTCTTAGAGTTGATAAATAATTTCAGCAAAGTTGCAGGATACAAAATCAACACACAAAAATCAGTAGCATTTCTATACTTCAACAGTGAACATACAGAAAAAGAAATCAAGAAAGCTAGCCCATTTACAACAGCCACCAAAAAACAAAAACAAAAACAAAAACAAAAACAAAAACAAAAACAACTTAGGAATAAAGTTAACCAAGGATGTGAAAAATCTCTACAAAGAGAACTACAAACCACTGTTGAGAGAAATTAAAGAGGACACAAGAAGATGGAAAGACATCCCATGCTCTTGGATTGTCTCCCTCTTAAATACTATACTATGTTGTCATTTGGGTGATCTTGACACCTTTGAAGACATACTCTCCCAAGATTCCAGAATGTCTTGAGAAACCAAGCCCTGAACACACCAGTTATGAGTGGATTAGCAGGTATTTTTTTGCAGGCTCAGAGGACTTCACAGACATAGACATAGTCTGCTGTGCAAATCTTTGATCAATGTCCAAGTGAATACTTGTGGAATATGCAGAAATTGAATTGAAAGTAGGAGGATGGAGCTACAGTTTCACAGTGTGGTGCTAATAGTGGTCTCTGGGGATCTCCTATTGTTTTTTATCCAAAAGCTTATGAGGAGCTGGTAGGGTAGTGAGCTAGGTGAAGACAAAACAAGTGATTTCAGTAGAAGGCCTCAAACTGTACTATGGTCTTATAAAAAGACATGATTGCTCAAATCAAATTTTTTTCTTACGTGGTCATAGTGGAGGTCTTGCCAGTTCTTCATCAGCTCTGACTCATTTAATACTCTCAGCATCCTGACCTGATTAGAAATGACCAGTTGTGGCCAGAGAAATTAATTAGGGAGTTGCCCAAAATTTTAAGAAACACGGCCAGGGACAACCTGTACCCCATCTATATCTTATTGAGTTAAAATATAATTTGATAACCAGGTGTAAGTTTGGGGATCATTATGGTTTAAATGATTCAGATGAATTAAGCCCACAAGAAAGGGTCCATTTTCTTAAGAACAGAGACAGTGCTTTTCCTGTCTTTGTTTATAGGGCTCTTGGCATGGTTCCTTTCACATGATGGGTCCCAACAGTTATTTACTGAGAGGTGTTGCATACTCAATATACTGGTCTTCATAGCAACAAATATCCAACTAGAAAAATACAATGAAAAATTGAACAGATGTTAGCATTTATTACATGCCTGGTATGTGTGTCGTGCACTAGAGAGAGCTTAATGGCACCAGGTTCAAATCCCAAGCCTGTTATCTAATATTTGCAAGACTCGGGTAAGTCATTTAGTCCCTCTGGACACAATTTTCTCATTTGTATGTGAGGAAACTCATACCTGCTTTGCAGAGTTGCTAAAGGAATTCATATATTCACTTGATTCATTGATTATTAAGCTTTACTGTATGAAGGGCAGTGTGCTGGCCTTTACAGCCCAAGGTCCTAGTTCCCAAGTCATCTTTCAGTGATATCAGAATGGCCAGTTGGTGACACTCCCTGGATGGATTGGAAAGAGGTGATCAGAGCAGGGAATAAAACTCTTTGAAGATCACTGTTCCAAGTACCTTATTTCACAAATAAGTAAAATGGGACTTGCCAAGAATGCTTGTCCATAGGTAATAGTTGGCACAGAACTAGTTCCCTAGTACAGCATCCCTTCTACTATACCAGAACAGACCAGAACAATAATCATAGGCCACTTAAGGTCTTAAACTCCAGAACTATATTGAGTGAAGGGACAAAGAAGATACTACTCTAGTTAGGAAACTGAGGAAGATGTTTTAAATGAGGCTGTCTGAGAGGAGTGCACAGAGGGAGTAGATGGAGTGTGAAAAGGTAGTCGTCAGATGTGCTTCCTCTAAGGACAAACTTAGGCCCTTAAACAGCCATGACATTGAACATTCAGGACTAGAGCAGGTGAAGATTTTTGTGCATCAAGTACTCTCTACGTCTCTACTATTTGCGTCTCAAGCGACTTTCCATCCCCATGAACTGTTCTGAGAATGGCAAAAACAAATGTTAGAGCCTTAACATTGTTTATGATACTTACCATTCTGAGATAGACAAGGACTGGAGAAATAACATTGCCTCTATTTTTGAGGAAGAATGATTCTTATGAGGTAATCATTCACATCAATATTTTGTTGATGGCAAAACCAAAGGACATCCCTTGTAATGACAAGGAATCACGAACTGGAACTAGCCACAGAATCTTACTCTTGATCTCTAATACACACCATTAGAAAACATCATTAGCAATGTTCTAGTAAAAGCACTCCCTGTGATCATGAAGTTAGCAGTCATGTCTTGGTAGAATTTGATGCCTGCTAGAATGCATTCACTTATGAGAGGGGGAGGGAAAGAAGAGGAGGAGGGAAGGAGGGAGAGAATGATGTAGGGGAGGGGGAGAGGGGGGGGGGAGAGAGAGAGAGAGAGAGAGAGAGAGAGAGAGAGAGAGAGAGAGAGAGAGAGAAAGGTATTGAGGATACAAATGAGTTTTAACATCCATGCCCAAAAGAATAATACAGTCTGTAGAAGTAAAAATATAAAAATAATTATGTTTAAAATACATTAAATTTATGTAATTAAATTGTGTGGCACATTTAACTAATTAAGGGCAAATTCACGTGGTTCAACGCGGTGCAATAATGAAAAAAACAGATGTACAAAGTGCATAACTGAAACAGGGTCTAGGTTTCAGTGGAGAGTGGGGGGGCATCAAACTTTACCAACTGGGTAGACATGAAGAAGAGTAGAAATTGGATCTTTGGTTGGCATTGGCACTGATGTTTTAAATGTTTATTAATGCAGTTAATAACTTAGAATTCACACTAGTCAAGACTTTATTCATAGAATTTCTGTGGTAAATCCCTTTGAAAAAGTAAAGAATATTGTGTTATGTAAATATTTTCCTCCAGTTATCTCTGTTATAAATTCATACCAGTTCACCCAAAGGGTTGCACTAGATTAACAGTGTGTGGCTAGGAACATGTATTGCCATCAGAGTGAATACTTCTGAATGTTAATAATTGCATGCAGACTCTCAGGCACACTGTTTATTCTATCAATCTCCACTCCTTTTTTTCAAAGACTTCCATCTGGAGCCTTCTATCCTCATACTTTTAAAAGCTTGGTTGCTATCCTGACTTACTGCAACCTGTCATCTGGATACTTTCCCACTTGCTTCTCACTCTCTACTCTCTCAGGATGGTTTTCCCCCCCATTTGGCCAGTATTACATCTTTAAATAGTTACCTCAAATGAGTCTTGGTATGTGAAGTCTCTGAGAATGTGAGTCTCTGAAAATGTTTTAAATCTGACCTCACCCTTGATTAATATAATTAAGCAACTATATTTTACAAGGGAGTCTTCAAAAAGTTTATGAATAATGCACATTGTGAAAAAACTGCATGGATTGCAAAATTTTTTGCACCAAAACAAGCTTGTACTAACTTGTTATAATGTGTCTGAGCAGGATCTAGTTTGAGCCACTAAGAAAGATAAGACAATTTGAAAAGAGCCCCTATTAGAGTAACATGAATTATGCTAAAATTGGAGCAAGAGCAAAAATCAAATTTATGGTGAAACTTGGGTGGAAGAACGGTGAAATCATTGATGCTCTATGAAAAGTTTATGGGGACAATGCCCCAAAGAAATCAGCAGTTTACAAATGGATAATTCATTTTAAGAAGGGATGAGATGATGTGGAAGATTAAGCCCGCAGCAGCAGACCATCTACATCAGTTTGCAAAGACAAAATCAATCTTGTTCATGCCCTAACTGAGAAGGATAGATGATGAACCGCAGAAACAATAGTCAACACCATAGACATTTCAGTTGGTTCAGCTTATACTACTCTGTCTGAAAACATTTGCTCGAACTTTTAACTTGATGGGTGCCAAAACTATTAGGCCCAGATCAGCTGCAGACAAGAGCAGAGCTCTCAACAGAAATTTTAAACAAGTGGGATCAAGATCCTGAAACATTTCTTCGAAGAATTGTACCAGGAAATGACACATGGCTTTACCAGTATGATCCTGAGGACAAAGCGCAATCAAAGCCATGGCTACCAAGAGGTGGAAGTGGTCCAGTCAAAGCAAAAGCAGACCTGTCAAGAGCAAAGGTCATCACAACAGTTACTTCAATGCGATACTTGGGTACATTTATACAGTGTTTAATGATCATATCAGGGTAATTAGCATATCCATCACCTCAAACATCTGTCACTTCTTTGTGTTGGGAACACTCAAAATCCTTTTAAATTGCTACTTGAAGTTATATAGTAATTTGTTGTTGACTGTAGTCTCCCTATATTGCTGGCTTGACTTCTCAGCCATCATAAGTGTGTGAGTCAATTCCCATAAACTTTTCTTGGTTCTATTTATCTGAAAAACTCTTACACCTTTCATACTTCACTAAACTGTTAATCTACAGTTTCTAAGGCTATAAAAAAAGAAGTTTTTTGTAGTTGCCTAGAATTTGTGTTTTAAATAGTTAGAAGCTATCCAATTTATTTGTTAAAGGACAGATATAAAAACCAGAAGAGAGAAAGATCTCTCTTACAGCAAAATGTAATTTCAGTCCAAGATACCAATACCTCACTTTAGTAAGTCTTCATTTGAAGACATTTATAATACTCAAATTGTTATTCTTGTTGTACCTTGTTATAAGCCATAAGAATCCTAAGGTTTTTATTCTTAATAATAAATCCTGACTTGATAAATTGTAAAATTTAAATTCATTAAAAAAAAATCAAAATGCTAAGAAATTGAGAAAATATATGCCAAATTATTACACTTACATAATAATATCCTCCATGAGGGACTTATAAAAATAGATTAGGAAAAGTTTTAGATGCAAGAGAAAAATGTCTAATGTTACATAAAAAGGCAAATGAGGGAAAATTAAAAAAAAGAATGATAAAGACGTATAAGTAGCAATATAAGAAATGCAAATAAAAGTGATTATAAGATACCATTTTCCACCAAATAAAATTGTTATTTGAAGATAGTCATTGCCTGTGGTGGTGCAGAGAGATGGGTAGACTCACACAGTGTCTGAGGGACTGTCAATCTGTAGAGCTTTTCTGTAAAGCAATTTGCCTAAATCTGTCAAGAGTCTTAAACATTGTTTATATCCATAGAAAAAAATAAATTTTCACAAGCCCATAATGTATGAATAAATAACTGAATAAATAAGTAAAGTAGAAGAAGGGACATCTCCTTCTTATAGTAGAATTCAAGTTAATAAATGTATAACGAAGGGTGGTCATAGAAAATTACCATTTGGCAAATAATTATTACAGGCATGAACAATTAATGAATAGTAAACTTACTGGGCAAAAGTATGATAAGAAATAATATATTCTTATAACCCCAAAGTATCTTCCCACAAGATATGAATTAATTGCATAAAGAAAAATAAGAACTTTGGAATGGAGAAACCAAGTGGTCACCATCCCAACAAAGTGATCCGAAGGTAACATCAACAGTAACTAGACATATTAACATCATGTCCCCTAATATGATGCCCTGAAAAGAGCACAATATCACTTTTGTGGTACACTTGCTAAAAATGCATAATCAGAATTTAAATATGAGAAAACATCAGGAAAAAACAAATTGAGGGACATTCTACAAATAACTGGCTGATAGTCTTCAAAATGGTCAAGGTCATGAAAGACAAAGATTGAGGAAATCCCCCAGATTAGAGCAGACTAAGCATATGGGGTAACAAAATGCAATGTGTGATCTAGGTTTGGGTCATTGTATTAGTCCGTTTTTGTTGCTTATAACAAAATACGTGGAACCGGGTAATTTATAAGAAAATGAAATTTATTGCTTACAGTTTCTGAGGCTGGTAAATCCAAAGTCCATCTGGTGGTGGTGAGAGTGACCCAGGGGTCTCATATTGCAAGGTAGTGGAAGCAGATAGAGCAGAGCCAGAGACTCTCATGTGCTCTTCTTTTAAAGCCCTCAGAACCATGCCCCTGACCACCATTATTAATCCATTCACTATTGCAGGGTCGTACAATCTAATCACCCCAGGGCTTCACCTTTCAATGACCATAATAGGATTTCCCATCCTCTTAACAAGTCACAGTGGGGGCTAAGTTTCTAATACAAAACCTTGGGGGACACAATTCAAGCTTCAATGAGTTTTGGGGGGACGTAATTCAATTCACTATAGTCATGGATCCATAAAAGGACATTACTTGAACAATTAGCAAAATTTCAATAAAGTCTGTACGTTAATTAATAGTACTGTATTGTTAATTTCCGGGTTTTGATCATTGTATTATGATTATGTAAAATGTTAACATTTGAGGGAAATGGGTAAAGGGTATATGAAAATTATCTTTATTGCTTTTGCAAACATTATGTAAGTCTGAGATTATTTCAAAATGAATGAGTGTGGGTGTGCATTCACCAGGGCAGTCTCAGCTGGGCATGGCACTTGCCGTCCACCATGGCTGGCATGCAGCTGGTGAGCTTAGTCCAGTTGGCATGCAGCCCACAGCTCCAGGCCATAGAGAACCTAAAGAAGAGCCAGGTCTCCTGCTTAACCAGATGATGGCAAGTACACTTCTTCTGGCCCATGCAGCACTTGCACTGCTGCACCAGCTGAATGTTGTGCACCAGGTGACAGCTGAAAGTGGTGCCCTTCGTCTTCTGGATGTGCAGAAACAGGATTAGGTCATCACCCGTGATGTTGAAATTCACCTTGCACAGGAGGTTGCCACAGCTGAAATTGTAGTGGGGCATGAACCTTGCAGAGCTCTCATCCCCTGAGTGGTGTGGGTCCAATACCTGGGAGCTGAACACCTGCAGACAGAGGAACTAGCATTTTGTGCTGGGGCACACACGTGTATTGGACGACGATCACGGCAAATAGGAAGAGCATTACCAAAGCCAATGACCGATTACAAATATGCTTGAAACAGTAAGTAAAACTGAAAGTTTCAGCAAAGAAATACAAATTATAAAGAAGAACCCAATGAAGATTTTAGAACTAAAAAATACAGTACCCCTCCCCCCTCCCCAAATCAGTGATGGCACAACAGCAGAATGGAGAGGACAGGCAAAATAATAAGTGATCTTGAAGATGAAAACAATAGAAATTAGTAAATCTGAACAAGAGAGAAAATACAATTAAAAAATGAAAAGAGCCTCAGGGACTTGTGGGACTATAAGAAAAGACATACCATTCATGCCCTTGGAGTTAGAGAAGAAGAGAAAATGTGGGCTAAAAAAAGTATTTGAAGAAATAATGGCTGAAAATTTATCAAATTTGGCAAAAATACATAAAGCTAAAGATTCACAAAGGTAAGCAAACCCCAACTGGGATAAATTCAAAGAAACTAACATCAAGACATGTCATGGTCAAACTTATGAAAACTAAAGACAAAATAAAAATGTTGAAAGCAGAGAAGGAGAAACAATGCTTTACATATTTGGGAAAAAACAATTAGAATGATAGTGGATTTCTTGTCAGAAACTATGGTATCCAAAAGGAAGTGACACAAAATTTTTAAAGTCCTGAAAACAAATAACTGTCAACTCAGAATTCTATATGCATCAAAAGTACCCTTCAGGAATGAAAGGGAAATCAAGACATTCTCTGATGAAGGAAAACTAAAAGAATGTGTTGCCAGTAGTTCTACTCTAAAAGAACCACTAAATGAAGTTGTCTAAACAGAAAAAAAAATGATAAAAGAATCTTGAAACATTGGGAAGAAAGGACAATGGAAAGAGGAAAAATCATGGATGAATACAATAGGCTTTTCTTCTCTGGAGTTTTCTAAATTATGTTTGACTGTTGAAGCAAAAAACGTAACACAGCATGATGTAGTTCTCAATGTAGGTAGAGAAAATGTTTAAGGCAACTATATTATAAATGATGGGGTGCAAAAGGATACAAAAGGAGATAAATTTTCTGTAAGACACATTCAAACTGGTAAAATGTTGACACTAGTAGAGTGTGATTATACACACACACACACATACTGCATTTGGTGGAGCAGTTACCTCTTCCAGACTTTACACGCTAGTTTCTCTCTCTCTCTCTCTCTCTCTCTGTGTGTGTGTGTGTGTAAACTTGCTCTGTTTGGTGCAGTGGTTCTGGCACCAGTGAGGGTGCTGGTTTGTAGTCTTTATGCAGGTCTGTCAGCTGAGGTCAGTGTTGATGAAGATTGCAGGGATCCTCAGTGGCCAATGCTATGGATGTCCAGTCTTCGGTGGTGATGGCTGCTAAGGTCTTCCCAATCTCTTTTGCTCCCACTGGAGAAGTTGTAGCTGAGGGCACCCCTCTTGGCACTGGGTCTGGCTTGTGGACCCATGCATGGTGGCAGTGGCACTGGTGTCTGATGAGTGGCTCCTGTGGAGAGGCCACAGAGCTAAGGTCTGAAGCAAAGGCACATGTGGAGACTGTGGCTCTGGGATCTGGATTGGTAACAGCACTGGTTCCCAGGGTACAGGTATCTTTACTGCCATGCTGGTAACAGTATGTAAGACACAGAAGCTTGTGAAGCAGCCAGGGAGCTAAGAATGGTAGTACAGTCATGTGCCCAGTTACAGTGGCTTTGGAGTTGGGGTGGGGCTTAGCTCTCTGTGGTGGCTGAGCTGGTGCCTGGAGTGCAGGCATGCTCAGGGAGACCTTTGTTCCAGGGCCCAAAATGTGAACTAGCTTGCTATGGTGATGGATCCAGTGTCTAAGACATGGGTGGGTGCAGTGTAGCCACAGAGCCTGGGTCTAAAGTATGGGCACTCACAGGGCGGCCGTGGAACAGGGGTCAGGGCACAGGAGAGGTTGGGAGAGGTGGTGGCTCCTTTCTCAGAGTGGCTCAACAATGGCTGCTTTTTTGGGGGGTGGGGTGGGGGAATGTGCAGCCACTTCTCCTTCTCTGGGGCTTTCTGGCAGGAATGGCTGTTGGTTACCTTAGTGGCAAAATATGCCAGGGTCCTCTGTGTTGCAGGCCATTAAGGATCATAATGGTTCCTCTTGTGTGGCTGATAATGATAGCCTGTGCCTTTCTTCTTTGTTCCTAGCCATCTCCTGACATCTCAGGTATGCTGATCTCACCATCAATCCTTTCTGTGTGGATAATCTCCATGTTTTTGCTCCACTGTGTTGCTTTAGATTTCTTCATATGCCCTTAACCTACTTAAGGGTATTTTGGTTTGTGGATGGCTATCCGTATTTGTTTTTTTTGTGGGGAGATAAAAGTTGGTATCTCCTACTTCACCATTTTGGTGATGTCTCTCCTTCCATTCTGTTTTAATTATTGTAGCTTTGTAGTATATTCTGAAATCAGAAATTGTGATGTCTGTGGCTTTGTTCTTTCTCAAGGTAGTTTTGGCAATTTGGGGTCCTTTGTGGTTCCATATGAAATTCAGGGTTTTTTTTTTACTATTTCTGTGAAAAATGCCATACAAATTTTGAAGGGATTTCATTGAATTTATAGATTGCTCTGAGTAGTACGGACATTTTAACACTATCAAATCTTCCAATCCATGAGCATGGAATGTCTTTCCATTTGTTTGTGTTTTTAATTTCTTTCATCAATGTTTTGTGGCTTTCAGTGTACAAGTCTTTCACTTCCTTAGTTAAATTTATTCCAAGTATTTTATTCTTTCTGATGTTATTGCAAATGGAATTGTTTTTCTCATTTCCTTTTTAGATAGTTGATTGTTAGTGTATAGAAATGCAACTGATTTTTGCATGTTGATTTTGTATCCTGCAACTTTAATGAATTTGTTTATTAGCTCTAAGTTTTTTTTTGTGGATTGTTTAGGGTTTTCTATACATAAGATCATGTCCTCTTTGAATAGGGACAATTTTATGTCTTCCTCCCTGATTTGGATGCCTTTTATTTGTTTTTCCTGTCTTAATTGCTCTGGCCAGGATTTTCAGTACTATTTTTTTTTATTGAAACATAATTGATTATACATATTTGTGGGGTACAGAATTGAATATGAATACCTGTGTACAATGTGTGATGATGAAATCAGGATAATTAGCATATTCATCATTATACATAACCATTCTTTGTGTCCATTAACAAATTCCTTGCTAATCATCCTTCTCTTCCCCCCTTTTCACCTCTAGTATCCACAGTTCTGTTCTCTCCTTCTGAAAGTTCAATGTACTATTGTGACTGTTCTTTCTTTCTTATTTATCTATCTATCTATTTATTTATTTATTAGCTCCCACTTATGAGTGAGGATGTGCAGTATTTCTCTTTCTGTGCCTGGCTTATTTCACTTATCATAACTTTCTCCAAGCTCATTCATACTGCTCTGAATGGCAGAATTTCACTATTTTTTATGGCTGAGTAGTATTCCACTGTGTATACATACTGCATTTTCCTTATCCAGCTGTCCGTTTTTGGACATTTAGGTTGGATCCATATCTTGGCTATTGTAGATATATCAGAGATAAACATGGGAGTGCAGGTATCTCTTTGACATGATGATTTTCATTTTGGGTATATACCCAGTGGTGGGATTGCTGGATCATATGGCATTTCTAGCTGTAGTTTTTTGAAAAACCAGCATCCTGGTTTCCATAATGGCTGTACTAATTTGCAGACCCACCAACAGTATAAAAGAGTCCCCTTTTTATGTATCCTTGCCAGCATTTGTTATTCTCTGTGTTTTCATAATACCCAGTCTAACTGGGATGAGATGATATCTCAGTGTAGTTTTGATTTTCATTTCCCTGATGATTAGTGATTTTGAACATTTTTTCATGTATCTGTTGGCTATTTGTATGTCTTCTTTTGAGAAATGTCTGTTCAGCTCCTTTGCCCATTTTTTAATAGTATTATTTGTTTTTTTACTGTGAAGTTGTTTGAACTCCTTCTATATTCTGGATATTAATCCATTGTCAGATATATAATTTGCAAATATTTTCTCCCATTCTGTAGGTTGTCTTTTCACTATGTTGTTTCCATTGCTGTGCAGAAGCTTTTTAGTTTGATATAATCCCATTTGTTTATTTTTTCTTTCGTTGTTTGTGCTTTTGGGGTCTTATTCATAAAGTCTTTGCCAAGTCTTGCATCCTGAAGTGTTTCTCTTGTGTTTTATTCTAGGAGTTTTATAGTTTCAGGTCTTATATTTAAGTCTTTAATCCATTTTGAATTGATTTTGGTATATGGCAAGAGGTATGGATCTAGTTTCATTCTTCTACATATGGATATCCAGTTTTCCCAGCACCATTTATGAAGAGGCTGTCCTCTTCCAAGTGTATGTTCTTGGTGACTTTGTTGAAAATCAGTTGGTTTTACTCTATAGATTGATTTCTGGGCTCTCTATTCTGACATTGGTCTGTGTGTCTGTTTTTATGACAGTACCATGTTGTTTTGGTCACTGTAGCTTTGTAGTATAATTTGAAGTCAAGTAGTGTAATGTCTCTAGTTTTATTTTTTTGCTCAGGATTGCTTTGGCTATTTGGGGTCTTTTGTTGTTCCATATGAATGTTAGCATTATTTTTTCTGTTTTTGTGAAGAATGTTGATATGTTTTGGATATTTTGTTCCCCAAAGCTCATGTTGAAGTCTAATCCTTACTGTGGTGATGTTGGGTGGTGTTTGTGTCATGGGGGCAGATCCCTCATGAATAGATTATTGCTCTTCTTAGGGTGGGAGGGTTTGGATCCCTGTACTGGCCAGCCATCAAAAAACCCTGTAGTTTGCCTTTTCTAGTAGTGTTTTTGCCAGACTTTGGTATTAGGGTAATGCTGGCCTTCTGAAATGAGCTTGGAAGTGCTCCCTCTTTTTCAGTTTTTTGGAAGTGTTTGAGAAGGGTTGGCATTAATTCTTCTTAATATGTTTTGTAGAATTCTCCAGTGAAGCCATCTGGTCCTGAGCTTTTCTTTCTTGAGATGTTTTTGATTAATGATACACTTTCCTTACTAGTTACAGATCTGTTCAGACTTTCTATTTTTTTCTTTATTCAGTCTTGGTAGGTTGTATGTTTCTAGGAATTTATGCATTTTTCCTAGGTTATTCATTTTGTTGGTATATAATTGTTTACAGTAGTTTCTTGGGATCCTTTTCATTTCCATGGCATCAGTTGTAATGTCTCCTCTTTAATTTCTAATTTTATTTGAGTTGTCTGTCTTTTTTATTAGTTAGTCTAGATATGGGTTTGTCAATTTTGCTTATTTAAAAAAAACCCTCTATTTTTTCTATTATTTTCTACTCCATTTTGTTTATTTCTGTTCTGATTTTTATTATTTCCTTCTTTCTGCTAACTTCAGGCTTAGTTTGTTCTTTTTCTAGTTCATTTAGGTGAAAAGTTAGATTGTTTATTTAGAGATTTTTTTTTATTGTAGGTGTTTATTGCTATAAACTTACCTGTTATTACTGCTTTTGCTGCATCCCATAAGTTTTGGTATGTTGTGTTTTCATTTTCATTTTTCTCAAGATATTTTCTAATTTCCCATTGGTTGTTCAAAAGTGTATTGCTTAATTTCACATATTTGTGAATTTTCAAGGTTTCCTTCTGCTATTGATTTTTAGTTTCATTTCATTGTGGTCAGAGAAGATACTTGGTATGAAAGAAACAAAGATTTGAACAAATCTCTAGACCAAATGGACCTAACAGGAATATATAGAGCATTCCAACCAACAGCTGCAGAATATACATTCTTCTCAAGTGCACACATAGCATTCTGCAGAATAGATGACATGTCAGGCCACAAACAACATCACTCAGTCTTGGGTTCTAGTTCAATACTCCAAAATAAATAGGACACAGACGTGCATCAAACTGAGTAGCTATGGCCAGGAGACTCACTCACATAACCAAGAGAAGGGTGTGTGTGCAGTGGACAGTTCTCAGAGAAAAGGTACCTGCTGGACAGACCAATCAGTCAGTGACTGCTGCCTTCCACTTGGTAGGATAAAAATATACTATGTACACGTTTTAACATACTTCCATATATAAAATTCCAACTTTTGTGAAAGAACAAATGCAGATATGATAAACAATGAAAACACCTGAAACACAAAGACAAACCCAAAGTTACAGCACCCCAAAGGCAAATCTTATCAAATACATCAAGAGCTGATGTTTAAGTAAGCTTTATTATATAAATCTTTATTCATTTATTATATTCCCTTAGGACCATTTCCAGAGACTGCAAATGGTTAGTTTTATATTATTTTAATCAGTTTTACTCAGGTGTGGGTTTGCAGAGCTCCTCATATTGCCATGCCTGAAGTAGACCTTTGACTTACCTATTTTGATTCTGCTCTTACAAAGCCTTTCTAACACGAGGCACTGTGGTGTAACAAGAAACTCCTCAGAGTAGAGTGACCAATCTTCTAATACCAGTTTAAACAGAATTTAATGGTGAACCCATGGTTTCTAGTTCTGGTCCTCCTGACTTCTTGTATGATCTTCTGTAGAACCATGCCAGTCACTATACTTCTGCCTTACCCTTAGCAGGGTCCGGAGATATCCCTCAACATTCCTACATTGCTTAAATATGTATATCTGGCCTTCATATAGTGGCTAAAAGCATCACTTCTCATAGTGAGTCAATAATTTATGTACTATTTTTCTAACCTCAATGAAATATTAAATCATAGGAATCATCAGTTATGCGGGACAATTTGGGGGACCTTGTATCTCATGGTAAAGTGTCCAGTCTCCTAGTATCAGGGTCTAGTATGAATCCAAGAGAAGTAATGAAAAGGGGAAGAAAGAAAGAACTTCTTCAAGAACAGCATCATATGTCAGATAGAATCTCATCTTGTGGCTTGCCATGGGCTTTATAAAGCAACCTGATAGGCAGTGCAACACCCTCATGCTCTGCATCATACTGCCTGGTACAGTTGCTTGCATCATAGCCTAAATTACCTCCAAAGAGTTCTTCTCCTATAGGGCTGGATACCTTTCACACACCTAGAAATTCAAAACATTATTCGCACATGAGTCCATTTGTGGATTTGGGGATATCTGAAGTACTTCACAAGCTAATGAAATGGATGAATACAACAGATTCATAAATTGCATACTTTAAAGCAATATCCCTATATTCTTATATAAGCTCTATGGGTTAGATTTTAAAGTAATCATGTGGTAGTATGAAGGGGTGGGGACAGAGTTCAAACCCAATTGACCATGGATTGACACTTATTGTAAATAGATAATGGAGATATGCAGTTTTTTTGGTAGTATTTTTCAAATTTTATATGTTTGAACATGGCCATGATAAGTCTGAAAAAAGCAATCTGCCTTGAAGAGCAACTTCAAATTTTGGTCCTCATAAATAATAACTGGTTTGTTAATCTTGCTATTCTCTGGTGAGCAGGAAAACAAATCTCACAGTGCACACAATGTGCATTGGAAATTGATCTCAGAGAGAAGGGGTCACAGGCTCTGGAGATGTGGCCCAATGCTAACTTTGAGATTTGTCAAAAGATGTTTTAGAGGAGATTGGTGTAGAGAATTTATATATTCTGTGGATCACATTTCCATGTGTCATATGAGGAGGATAAATTTGGCATTGATAGCGGGTGGGGCTGAGAACTTAGTGCATTCATCATGGTTCTCTAGAGAAATGGAACCACTAGAACACAGATAGATAGACAGACAGACAGACAGACAGACAGAGAAAGATGAGAGGGGATTTATTAGGGGAAGTGGTTCACACAATTATGGAGGCTGAGAAGTCCCATGTAGGCCATCTCCAAGCTGGAGAACCAAGGAAACTGGTGGCGTAGCTCAGTCCAACTCTGAAGGCCTGATAATTAGAGAGGTCAACAGTGTAACTTTCAGTCTGAAGTATGACAACCTGGTGGTCACTGGTGCAAGTCCTGGAGTCAGAAGGCCCAGAGAACATGGAGTTCTGATGTCCAAGGCCAGAAGAAGATGAGCGTCCCAGCTCCAGAAGAGAGAGCCAATTCACCTTTTCTCTGCCTTTTTGTTTTATCTGGGCCCTCAGTTGATTGGATGGTACCTAATCACACTAGGTAAAGGTGAATTTTCTTTATTCAGTTCACTTATTCAAATGCCAGTCTCTTGTAGAATCACCCTCACTGACACAATACCCAGAAATAATGTTTTACCAGCTATCTGGGTATCCCGTGGCCTAGTCAAGTTGACACCTACAATTAACCATTACACCTGGGAACAGGGAAACAGTGACAGAAATTTGTAGAGTCAAGGGGCAAATAACGTATCTAAACCAAAGCAAAGATGATGGAGATCAGGGGTGGGGTGAATTTCAGAAATCACAGGAAGTGGAATCTTTCTAACTGGGTTCATTGGGGAGATGGATACAGCAGACTCAGAAAAGACTCTTGACTTTTTAGGTGAATGGTGGTGATACCACCCAAGACAGCGAACCAAGGAAGAAAAAAATGGCATTTTTGGTTTTTAGGGAAAAAATTCAACTTGGAATATTTTGAATCTGAAAATTTGAGTGTGCCATAGGAAGTTAGATATATGCTCAGAACCTGCTTGGTTACCGTGTCTAATGGCTGGTCCTCGGCACTGCAGGGTAATGAACTCATTTTTGCAAGAGTCAAGAATTGAGCCAAACTCACCAGAGATTGACCTATAAACTGGAATGTGAATCAACTTTCAGTGAGAACTATAAGGGTCAGCTTCAGCTACCATCATGGATCAGAAAGCAAAGAGCATTCTTTAAGAACAGGTCTACTTTAACTGAATAGTGGGGACATAAGGGCCCCAGGAGCCCAGAGTGAGGTACAGTCATCTAAAACTATGTGAGACTTCCAGAGAAAGAAAATGTGGCTGACTTTACAGCTTTAAGCCCTCTGTGGCCTAAGAAGCTGAGCAAAACCCTATGCTTCTTGGAAGATACAGGTGGTGGAGAAGCAATAGAGAGGAATGGGTGAGGATAGAGGGCAGAACAAAGTGGGTACAAGAATGTGTCTGAGCTCCTCTCCTCAAGTCTTCCTCCCAGAGGAGCTTGTGAGGGGAGACAGCACTAAGAGGCTTGCTCCAGTGGCTGCAGGAAGCCAAAGGTTCAGGCACACGAGGACTCCAGAGGTTTTCAGCAGAGTTGGGGACCAGCAGAGGAAGGTGGTGAGCTTCAGGGAGGCTCACCGCAGATTCCAGCTGCAGTACAGCCAGCAGACTCAGAGAATGACTGTCTTTTACAAAGCCAGAAAAACGCTGATGATAGAATTCCTTCTATTTTGTGTTTTCCTTTTCTTTTTTTCCTTAAACCTTCAGTGTCCGCTACGCGTCATCTGCAACTGAGTGCTAGCAGGTGAGAGAGAGACGGACAAGGATAGACAAGGCAGAGTGAATGTTAGCAGTTTTTTATGGGGACAAGAGCGCTGGCGCAGCTGCTTCTGTTTGGCACTTACCCCTGCGGCTCCCATGTGTCCAGCCCCTCCCCTGTGCCAGGCACTGCACACGCACGCACGGCCACCTGATCTCCACAGCAGCCTGCGGGGTGGGTGTTAAATATTCTGGTTTCACCAGTTACCAATTCGAGGCTCAGAGAGGTTGAGTGATACTCCCACAACCCCTTATTAAGTGGCAGAGGTGTGGTATTTAGTGAAAAGCTTGTGCTCCTGACCACTGACACAGTGCTGCCTTTTTGATGTTCCTGAGGCTCAGTGTAAATATCTACAAATAAAGCTAATCACTAATAAAGACTAATGCTCATTTACTGACTGCTCCCATGTGTCCGCCACTGTGCTAAATGCTTATTTATTCATGTAGGTTATTTCATCGATTTCTTGCACAGCCACATTGATGGTTTAATAAATTACCAATCATCTTGCAAATAAAGCAAGTGAAGCACAGAGAGTGTGAGGGACCTGGCCCAAGTCACTAAGCTCTAACCTGAAGAGCCAGGATTCAAATTCAGCTGGTGTATTAGTCTGTTTCTGCTGCTTATAACAAAATACATGGAACTGGGTAATTTGTAAGAAAGTGAAATTTATTGCTTACAGATTCTGAGGCTGGGAAGTCCAAAGTCCAGGGAACACATCTGATGAGGGTCTTTGGTGGTGGCTTTACAGCAATGCAAGGGTCTCACATGGTAGAAAATGGCAAAGCAGAGAGAGAGTTCCTCACACACTCTCCTTTTAAAGCCGTCAGAACCACGTCCCTGACCACCATTATTAATCCACTCACCTCTTCAAGGCCCCACCTTTAATTACCATAACAGGATTTCCCACCCTCAACAGTTACAGTGGGGATTCAAGCTTCAATGAGATTGGAGGGCATCCAGTCTACAGCAGCTGGTTTGCCCCCACAAAGCCTGCTCGAACAGCATTGTGCCTAGTTTAAAACATGGGTTGATCATCTCTCAGTATTTGCTGCTTTTCTGAAAAGACCTTTGTGTCTTATCTGGACATCTGGCTGCCCAGTCCTGTTTGCCAATCACTGTTGCAGCGTGTGTAGGAATCAAAAGCACACAACCAGCTCATAGCTTCTTATTTGCTTAGGTTCTTGCACCTCGTCTAACTTTTCAAAACCTATATATCCCATCCTTATGGCTTATTCATTTACAAAAAGCTCATTTTGTCAAAGCTACCTGGTGAAATGCTCCTTTTTCCAGCTCGTCTGGCTTGCGCTAGTGAGAATAGTGCCATCTCTGGGCGACTCCCTTGAACTGTATCCGAAAGCCCTTGGGAGCGTGTTGCTGAGGCTTTCAGCAAGAGTCACCGCCGCACCGCAGGTTTTGACAAGGGCAAGAGAAGAAAGGTCAGGAGGTCGTGGGACACAGGAAGGGAGTGAGGGAAGCGGGTGTCTGTGTGAGGCTATAGAGCCTCGGCTTTAACCATTTTGCTGTGATTTCCAGGGTGATACGGTCTGACATTTCATTAAATTTGATATCGGGGGAGAGCGAACCCAGCGGTGCAACGTGGACCTGCAGTCATTCCCAGGCGTTGCTGTTACCTTGAAAAATCATAGGAAGTGAGAAACTAGGAAACGGGAAGAGAGATGAGTCTGCTGTTTTCAAACATTGGCAGGAGCTGTGAACGTTTTTTCCCCGCATCACTGCTGCACCCATGAGGCAGACAGGGAGACAGGTGCAGAGGGGCTTGGTGACAGTCCCACGTCCCCAGAGCTGGGGAGCCGAGCGCCCCCCACCCCAGCCAGCCTTTGAGCTCCCGGGCCGCGCTCTGCCCTCTGCCCTCTGCACTCCGATGAGCGAAAGCCTGTGGTCGAGGGAAGTAGGAAAAGGAGTATGAAAAGCACCGCATAGGGTCTGGGGCGGGGCTCGGCATCGCATCTGAACACAACTTGCTTTTAAAAGCGCTCGGATTTGCCATGATGCTCACCTGGAGAGGCCTTCAGAAAAGATGTGCCAGAAGAATTGCACTGAGTGCCATTACCTTCCATTGGCATCTGCTGCCTCCACTGGGGTCCCCGTTAACTGTGCCCTGACATTTCTTTTCAACATGCATGACTCGAGAAAAGAAATCTTTGGGTACTGGTCTCTGGGGACTGGAAGGCCATCTTGCAGCTCTGCTGGTCGGGGTGGTCAGGTTTTTCTGATTTGACTTTGCCCTGGAGGCAGTGATAGCACTCACTCCCCAGACTCCTTCTTTGGTGGCGGGGGTGGGGGTGTCACATTCCTGCTGGCTGAGCCCTCATGCAAATCCTGCCACCTACTCTGCACTCCTTTGTGCCCTGTGAGCACCTCCTTTAACTGGCATACTGGGGAACCTGCGTCCTGGGTCTAATGCAGGGTCAGGCTGGCGAGGGGCCAGAAGTAGGCCATGAACCCATTTTCAGGGGGTCCTGAAGGCCCATCCTGGAACATGGAGCCCTTCTGATGTTGATGAATGCTGCAGGCATGTGGCATGAATTGGTGTGTGTGTGGGAAGGAGGAAGATTCAGTTAATGGGGAGAGCCCTGATTTCTGTGGGAGGGGGCGTTGTGAGTGGAAGAGTGGCCACAGTTGTTATAGAAGGACTCTGGTGGCCAGGGAGAGGGAATGCTGTCACAGCAGCCACAGAGGGAGCCCTCTGAGAAGGGGCTGGTGGCACAGCATGGGTCAATCTGGCCTTGGGGCCCTGGGGATTGCTCTGCAGAACTGGGAGCAGACTGAGGTCCAGCCTGGTTTCAGGTGGCTGAGTTGGAACAGTTGGCAACAGTGACTGGTGTGTTGTCAAGGGTGTTTGCTTATCCGGTACAGCCTGCAGCAAGGCTCTCTCTCAGACTCAGGGCCCGGGAGCAATTAGTACCCCTTGGAAGTTACAGCCGGTTGCTTCCTCCGAATCTCTGAGGAACTGGTCACACCACTTGAGGGATTTGATATCTGCGTCCATCAGGGGCTATTTGGAGCATCGTGGCCGGTGCTACCCTCAGCTGCTCTCTGCTGCCTGGAGTCCTGCTTGCCCCTCTGATTCTATTCCTGGGAGGAACTGGGAGCAGCCTGCTGGAGGGTTGGGAATGTGAGATAATGTAGGATTGGGTCCAGAGGGAGCAGGCATTCATGCGCAGGCAACACGCAATGCACCCACAAGGCCAGGAGAGTCGTGTCCAAGGAGAAGGCTCCAGGCTCAGAGCTGGGAGTCCAGTCCAAGGACAGTGCGGACCAGCCTGCTGGATGGGAGAGGAAGGCTCTGCTTGACCTCAAAAGCTCAAGGCCAGGAGGGAGAGTCAAGCAGTCTGCTGCTCTCCACGGGGCAGGCAGTTGGGGAACGTGGCTGGATCAGTCCTGGATGCCCCCAGCATTCACTAGAGATCCCTGCTCCCTGTCTGAGCCGCCCTAGTGGGGAAAGAACTGAGGGCCAGGATTGCTGGGAAATTAATGGGTTGGGGCTACTTTTGTGAGCTGTTAATACCACAGGGGTGGGGCAAGGGTTGTAGGGGATTGAATGAAAGGCCAGGAGGGAAGTTCATCTACTGAAAAGGCCCAATGGTGAAACAACAATATATGTCAACCAATATTTTTTTCATTATTGAGTTGGAATCCACATAACATGAAAGTAACCATTTAAAAATGTTCAATTCAGTGACATTCACAGCATTATGTGAATATCACCACTGTTTAATTCCAAAATATTTTCATCACCCTAGAAGGAAACCCTGTACCCATTAAGCAGTCACTCCCCATTCTCCTCTCCCCCAGTAACTGGCAACCGCTAATCTGCTTTCTGTCTCTATGGATTTGACTATCTGGATATTTCATATAATAATGATTCATATGAATCATACAAATTGTGAACTTTTATGTCTGGTTTCTTTCACTTAGCATGTTTTTAAGGTTCATCTACCTCATAGTATGCATCAGTATTTCATTGTGGTATTTTTTTAGTTGAATAAAATTCCACTGTATGGATATACCGAGTTTTGTTTATCCAATCATCAGTTAATGGACATTTGGGTGTTCCCACCTTCTGGCTGTTGAGAATAGTGCTGCTATGAACATTCATATTGGTTTGAGTATGTGCTTTCTGTCTTTTGAATATATATCTAGGAGTGGAATTGCTGCACCATATGATAATTCTCGGTTTAGCTTTGTGAGGAACCACCAAACTGTTTTCCACAGTGGCTGTGTCATTTTATGTTTCCGCCAGGAATGAACAAGGGTTCCAACAATTTTTTTTTCTTCAAATAACCATTCTAGGGTGTGAAGTGGTATCTCATTGCGGTTTTGATTGGCATTTCCCTGATTACTAATGATAGTGAGCATATTTTCATGTGCTTGATTGCCATTTCTATATCTTCTTTGGAGAAATGTCTTCGCCCATATTTTAATTGGATTGTTCATCTTTTTGTTGTTGTTGAGTAGCTACAGTTATTTTTATAAATCTGGATCCAAATCTCTTATCAGATATAGTTTTAAAATATTTGCTCCCACTCTGTGGGGTGTCTTTTCACTTTCTAAATAGTGTCCTATGATGCACAAAAGTTTTTAGTTTTGGTGATGTCCAATTTATCTGTCCCTGCATCATTTATAACAACAAATAAAACACGAGCAAAAAGAAAACCAAATACCATAAACAGCCAAAAAAACCGAACTCCCCAAACAAACAGCAACAAAGGGAAATAACCAAGAGGCATTGGGAAATATGTAATGATACCTTCATATAAGACACAGTATGTAGCTTTTGATGTAGAAAAATACTTTATAACATGGAAAAATAAAGTGGGAAGAAGAGGTTTCAAAGCAGTATGTTCTCCCTCCCACACACCCCCATACACAAAGTAGAAATTTGTTGAAAACCCAGCAGTTCCCATTGGGGGTGGGGTGGGGTAGGGGTTGGAGGGGACTGGGCATGCTCTTCATATTTCTGACCTTCTGAGTGTATTTGCTCTAGCACCCCCTGCAACTGCCCACTTAGCTGCTCTCCTGCCCTCTCCTGACTCAGTTGTTTAGATCCCAATCTGTCTCCACACATGGAATGGATCGGAGAAGACAGGTGGGTCCACCTCAGCATGGCCCAGCTGTTCCCATTGGGAAGCTCCATTTGGAGAAGGGCCCCAGCCCTGGAGTTCTTATCTGTCTCCTGGACCCCACCCAGAAAGGACGGGGTCCTTTTCTGTCTTTTCCATCCCACCATCCTTCCAGCCCAATTCCCTGCCCCTCCAGGGGGCACCAGGGGATCAGGACAAGAGCTTCTGCTTGGGAATTTATTTCAGACTGGGCTCCCATCCTCGGTTTCTTTGGGAAATGGGGATAATGGTTGAGTAGTTGTGGGGTTAGGATGAGATTAGGAAAGCAAGGCCCCAGCACGGTGCCTGGCACGTGGCAGGCTCGCCTCAGATGTCACTCCCTGCACACGGTGCCCATTCCTCACTGTAACAAGGCTGCTCCAGGTGAGAACTGTTGGCAAATGTTCAACACACCCAGTCATGTCTTATGCCCACAAGCAACTGAAGGATCCTTCCTAAAAACACGTGGGTGTGTGTGGCTTGCTGGTGTCCACACAGAGGGAAGTGGAAGAGCAGGGCTCAGGGTCTCCTGGGTGCTGCTTGTCACCAGAGCAGGATGAGCCTGCCTGCCTGCCTCAGTAGCAGGAGGTGGTCCTCCCTCATCACGATGCCTTGGGCCCAGGCTCTGGGCTGATTTTCTCTCACCTTGGTTTGCTGGGCAAGCTGATCTCTAGAGTGAGGGTCCATCAGGGACTACAGTCCATCCCTCGTGTGGTGGCAGATAGCGCAGGGCGCCATCACCACTACTGTTGGAAGGGTCCTTCTTCTCAGGATGCTCTGACCCTGGTAAACACTTGCCACAGGTCAGGAGTGTGCCCAGGCCCCTAACCCTAGGCTGTGCTCCACACTCTGAGCATAACCCTGTGTCCTCAAGAGACCTCACTCCTGGTAGGGGTCCTGTGGATCCTTCTTGAAAATGCCCCACTGCCCCCTCCCCAAACTCTGCCCTCCTCCCCACGCCTCCCTCCCCCAGACTCCAACCTCTTCTCCAGGCCTCCCTCCTCCAGCCTCCACCCTCCTCTCCAGGCCTCCCTCCCCCAGCCTCCACCCTCCTCTCCAGGCCTCCCTCCCCCAGCCTCCGCCCTCCTCTCCAGGCCTCCCTCCCCCAGCTTCCACCCTCATCCCCAGGCCTCCCTCCCCCAGCCTCCACCCTCTTCTCCAGGCCTCCCTCCCCCAGCCTCTGCCCTCTTCTCCAGGCCTCCCTCCCCCAGCCTCCACCCTCTTCTCCAGGCCTCCCTCCCCCAGCCTCCGCCCTCCTCTCCAGGCCTCCCTCCCCCAGCCTCCACCCTCCTCTCCAGGCCACCCTCCTCCGGCATCTGCCCTCCTGCTGAGTCTTTTGCCCTCCACCTAAGACCTTGTTCCCAAGCCTCTGCCCTCCTCCCCAGGCCTCCCTCCCACAGCCTCCACCCTCCTCTCCAGGCCTCCCTCCTCCGGCATCTGCCCTCCTGCTCAGTCTTTTGCCCTCCACCTAAGAACCTTGTTCCCAAGCCTCTGCCCTCCTCCCCAGGCCTCCTTTCCACAGCCTCTGCCCTCCTCCCAAGGCTCCCACCCCAGGCTTTCCTCCCCAACCTATGCCAGCCTCCCCAGTTCACCCTCCACCAGACTTCTATTCTCCTCCTCAGGCCTCTCTTTCCCAGCCTCTGCCCTTCTGTCCAGGTCTCCCTCCCCAACCTCTTGCCCTTCTCCCCAGTACTTCGCCTCTGCCCTCCCCCCCAGTCCTCCTTCCATGTCTCTGCCTCCTCTCCAGGCTTTGTTTCCCACCCTTTGCCCTCTTTTCCCTGGCATCTGCCCTCCTTTTCCAGCCTCCTTCCCCAAGCCTCCCTCTGACAGCCTCTGCTCTCCCCGGGGCTTGCTCTCCAGCCTCTACCTGCTTCCCCAGGACTTGTTCCCCAAGCCTCCCTCCCCAGCTTCTACACCTCTTTCCTGGCCTTGCTCCCCAGCCTCTGCCCTCCTCACCAGGCTTCCTTTCCCAGACTCTGCCTTTTTCCCCTCTGCCCTCCTCTCTAGGCTTCCCTCCCCCAGCTTTCTACCCTTCTCTCCTGGCCTCCCTCCCCAGACTTTTCCCTCCTCCCCACACTCTCTTCCCAACCTCTACTCTACTTCACAGGCCTCAGTCCCCTAGCATCTGCCATTTTCCCCAGGCCTCCCTCTGCAGCCTCTGGCCCCCTCCCCAGGCCACCCTCCCCGAATCCTTTCTCCTGCAAAGACCCCCCTTTCTAGCCTTCTATCCTCTTGCCAACGCTTACAGCTGCCAGCAGCCCCAGAGTCCCTGGCCAGGGCTTCGGGTAACCACTGGGACTGGGCCTTGAGGGGACAGAGTTTGGGTCCAGTTTGGAAGGGTAGCCATCTTCCAGGGCCTGAGGTTTGTCTTCTGTAAGCTCTGCAGGGACCCTACAGGCAGGGAGGCAGGGAGGCAGTGGGGACTTTACCACCTGTTGCAGCAGATGGGTTTCAGGGCCACACAAAGCAACCTGCAGATAGTCTCTTTCACTTCACCCTCGCCCACCCTCGGGATCAACTGAATTAAACACTTTTGAATGCCAGGCTCTAAAATGGAAGGAGAGACTTGTGTTTTAAGTCATTTGAACAAAGGTTGTGAATGGGACACACTGCCACCTCTTGGGCCAGGCTATGCCACTGCCTGTTTCTCCTGGGCCAGTGGTCAAGGTCAAGTTGGGTCTGGGAGCAGCTTCTGAACAGGGCCAGGTTTCTTGCCACAGCCCCACTCTCAGCACTCTGAGGCCCCCCCTACCCCCAGCTCCTGGCCAAGGCCACTGGAGATCTCCCCACCGTGCCTCTCCCCTCCCCAGCTCTGCGTCACACCCAGCAGAAACAGGGGGCCTCCAGTCGGTACTGTAGTGCATGGAACCCAAGCACTTTATTTGTAACTTAGAGATACAACAAGATGTGACAACACCAGAAACAACATTTCTGTGACCAGATAGTGCTGACCAGTACAGAGTTAATCACACACAGAACAGTAAACGTCATTCAGGTCAGTGTCTGAATTTGCAGAAGCTCCACCGCCTGGAAAACAGACTGCAAATAAATAAAGTGCATGGAGACCCCAGCAGGCAGCAAGGGCCCTGTGGGGGAGAGAAAGTGGCAGGAAGGGGAGGTGGAAAGCAGAAGCGGCTAATACTCAAGGCAGAACCCCTAAGAAAAGCAGCGGCAGGGACACGATGCTCAGGACTCATCACTGCCTTTCCTCTGGCCGGTCCCTTTGGGCCAAGATAGCCACAGCCACAGGCTTGCCAGGTGCCCCTCCGGACAGGGGTGGGGCTTCCCTGCAGTGGGGGACCTCTGAGGGCAGGGGCCACTGAGGCTGGACACACATTTCTCCCTGTAGGGAAGCAGCTTCTTAGGCCCCAGGCCCAGGTACAGGGAGGGCTTGGCACCCAGAGCAGCTCCGCCTGCTCCACACGTGTGCTTGTGCTCGCACATGCACTCGCAGTGAAGAGACTTCCTCCTTCCTTCCTGGCTGGACCAGGAAGAGGCTGGAGCTGGGGAGCCAGTCACCAACAGGGTGAGACTAGGTTTCGAAAGGGGCTCAGTTGTGTATCAGACTCAAGGAGGCCCCTGACTCCTCCTCTTCTTTCCTCCAGCCCTGTGTCACTCTTGTCCCTCAGAGGCTGCCCCTGGAGATCTGTGGATGGGGTCAGCAGGCCGACAGGCTCCCAGAGGTGGTCCTGGATGGACAGGGCTGGGGTGGATGAGGGGGGCCAGCAGGATTGGGATTCCCATCAGACTTGGCATGAGGAAGCAAGCCATCAGGCCCTGGCTGTTGGCAATCGCAGGGGACACGTGGCAGCCACCGTCCAGCCTCTGTCTTGGGTGGGACAGGTAGAGATCTTCATTTGGGACCCAGTTGCAGTGGGCAGGTGAGGGCAGATGGCCAGACTGCTGCAGTTTTCAGTTGTGGGCCTCAAGCTCCCAGTGCCAGAGGAGATGTGGGACAGGGACGGGTGCTTAGGGCCAGGCCCTCTCCTGGCCACTGGTACACCAGTTAGCAGCACCCATATGGCCTCCAGGACCAATCCAAGCCTATCCAGATATGATTGTCTCCTGTGATCCTGGGGATGAGCAACCGAGCCTGGGGACAGAGAGATGGGGTCATGCCATGGGTCCCAGCTCCATCCCACCCCAGGTTTATTTCTTCACACTCCTGGTTACGTCATGTCTCCAGGAGCCACGCCACTGCCATCATCCTCCACTCTGCCACAAAACTCAGAGGCTGTGCCACTCAACTGCTGAGAAGCCCTTGGTGAAGCTCAGGGTGGGTGTGGAAGCGCTGCAGGTGAGGACGTAACTCCCCAGGGGTTCTGGGACCCATGTTCTTCTGTGTCCCATGTCTCCTCCTGATCTTCCCTAAGACCTTCCATACCACTCCAAGGAAAGCCAGATCCCCAGATTCCCTACCCCTGGACCCCTCTCTCCCTAGGTCCCCTGGGAGCTCTCCCCCTCCACATCCCTCCATGCCAGGTCCTGGAGAAGACTGGGGAGGGGGTGGGGGACTTCATGCTCAGGGCAGACTCAGCTCCACCACTTCCTATCTGTGTGACAAAGACAAATCTCACGCCCTTCCCCAGAGCCCGTTTCCTCAATCATTGGGAGGGGGAATACATCTCCCTCTTGGTGTTGCTAGGAGATCTCAGTGCCCAGGGAGCAGGACATGGCCGGTCCTTCCCATGCCAGGACCAGTTTACTGGGCAACCCTGCCCCTCTGGGCCTCTGCCCGTGCTGTGCCTCCACCAGGAAGGTGCTTCTTCTCCTAGTCAGGCCCAGTTTACTGGGCAACCCTGCCCCTCTGGGCCTCTGCCCATGCTGTGCCTCCACCAGGAAGGTGCTTCCTCTCCTAGTCAGGCCCTTCTCAGCTGCTCCCCAGGCAGCTCCAGGGACAGAGGAGGGGGAGGTCACCAACTACAAATGCCAGTGTCCTTAAGAGAAAGAAAGAGATGGAGACTTCAGAGTCGCCTCAGCACCCAGAGGTCCTTGTTTCCCCCAAATGTGGCCCCCCTAAAACCCCTTCTCTGTCTGCTCTCCCACCCCAGCCTGCGGGCAGCTGTCTGCGCAGAAATCTCATTTGCCCAGATCCCTTCGGTACACAGCAAGCCTCTCCAGGCCATCCAAGGCTGGAGGACAGGACTCTGTGGCACTGAGAGGGCTCTGGTAGGAGCTGTAGGGAGCAGGGGCTGACCTGATGGAGGAGCAAGGCTGTGGGGGAGGGGACAGGCAGGAACTTGTCTTTCCCACTTTTCCTTGTCTCCAAATGCAGAGATGTTGGGGACGCCCTCATTAGAGGCTGGGGGAGCATAAGGGGCAGTGGGAACAGGCAGAGACCCTTAGCTCCAAAGATAGTGCAGAAGGGAGTTTTGCAAAGGGCTGTGCCAGAGCCGCAGAGCACCCCAGGGGCCTGAGGGCTGAGGAGGGAACAGACCTGGGGTTTGGGCCAGAAGAGAACCATCCTTCCTATGCCCACCCCAGAGGGGTGGAGGGAGGAGAGGGGTGGGCGCATCTCTCCTTCTCTAGGGCCTTCCAGGGGCCTCCCTGACCATTCTCCTCCATCCTCTCGAGGGCAGGTGACACCACTGGGTCCTTTGCGGGGAAGGGGGGCGGGGACTGGGCCCTGGGTGGGAGGGGACCCCTGTCTGTCTGTTGGTGATGGGCTGACCCTCGCCCCTCACGCCCTCCTGGAATCTTGACAGGGAAGCAGGGGAGAGGCTGTGGCTGCTTTTCCTCCCCACAGCTCGGCTCGGCAGCTCTTCGGGCTGATTTGTTCGGGCGCCTTCCGTATTTCCCCCAGACCACTAAGGCGCCCGGACATCTAGATGTCCTAGCAGCCGCCACCCGCCCCCTCCCGATTCCAACCTATCGCCTCCTACCTTTCTGCTCAGAGGATGGAAAATCAAGTCGCTGCAGCGGAATTCCTTCATTCTGGTCCCCCGCCCTCTCTGGCCAGTGTGAGGCAACAGGCCGGCCGGACCAAAGTAATTTTGTGGAGCCCGATGGAAAGGCCCCGTTTAGTGAGTGTCTGTGCGGTCGGGGGCCGGGGCTCGGTGGCCGTCCCCCTGCCGCGGAGGTCTAGAGTCCAGGGGCCCGGGCCGCCCCGCCTCCGCCCCCCGCCGCGCCCCGGCGGCCCCGCCGTCCATCATTCCCGCGTCGGGCCGGGCTGGCGGGTGGGCGGGTGACCCTCCGGCCGGGCGGCCGCCGCGGGCGCTCACTCGATCCGCACCTGCAGGCGGACGTTGAACATCACCGAGGCCACGACGTAGAAGTAGGGGAAGTTCATGCGCAGCCGCCAGGCCAGGTCGAAGAAGGTGAGCAGCGTGCGCGTGAGCCCCTTGCAGAAGGCGCCGTACGAGCCGCGGGCCGCGGCCCAGCGCGACAGGAGCACCGCCAGGCCCGACAGGGCCGCCGCCGCCGCCATGGGCTCGGCGCAGGCCCCGCCGACTGACTGACCCACCGACTGGCAGGAGCGCGAGCCTAAAGAACAGCCTGACCCCAGGCTCGGAGCGCCCCACTGGCCGCCCTCGCCTGGCCCGCCCTCCCCGCGGGACTCGAGAGCCGCCTCCGCCCCTCCGTCCCCGCCCGCGGTCTCAGCGCTCGCATAGCCCCGCCCCTTCACCGCCTCCCCGGCCGCCGCAGCCAGCGGAGCCCCGCCTCTGGCGTAGCCCCGCCTCTGGCACAGCCCCGCCCCTGACCAGCAGCCAAAGAGCGGGCCCCGACGTGGCCCCGCCCACGGGACCTGCCCCTTTGGCACGGCCCCGCCTCCTCCGGGGAGACCCCGAGCAGAGTCTGAAGCCTGAGGGCTAGGAAGGCGGTGCCTCCAGGATCGCTTTTGCGGAATCCCCTGGGGTCGGGTAGGAGCGGAGGGCAGGGCGGTCCGGACCGCGATGCTGATTCTACACGGAAAGCACATCCGAAAGTCCCCGCCGGTATGCCACCCCCTTTTCCTGATGGAAACCGGACCAACCAACCCACTATTCCTTTCTTTAATTGGCATTTCTTTCTTCAGTTCGCAAAGTGCAGTAACTCTGCACTGCGGTGTGCCACCAAACCCACACGCATATATTTTTCTCTTTCTCGCATGTTCGCTGGTCGAGTATATTTCTTTACTGGTAAATTTCCCCATTGTCCTTCCCCTTATAAACACTCCTTTTAATCCCTTGTTTGCCCTGGTCTCAGGCTTTTGTTTGCCCTTGTTTACCGCTTTCTTTGGCGGAGTGCTTAGAAGCCCTTTCATGGTTTCACCTAATCTTTATTTCTGCTTAAACTAAACCAATCCAAACAAAACTCGATCGTGCTTCTCCAGACTATTTAATGAAGCGGGGAAATGCTTATGCTTCCTTATGGTCATGACTTTTTAAAATCAGTCACCACAACCCCATCCCAGTTTTCACAAAGAGGACTGACCTGAGTGTTCAGGCCCTCTCGAAATGCCTGTTCATTGTCACACTTGAACTTCACCACGGCATCCCGTGTAACTGTTTAAGGAACTCAGCAGGTTCATATACACTGATTAGGCAGTTGTCCCACCTGCATGGTTGACTTCTTTTAGAAGAAGGTAAAACTGAAGAAAGCTTCCAGGAGATGGTGCAGAGCAGGACTGATCATTATTAGTTCACTTTCCCACTTACTGCCAAACACAAATTCTATATCCATGAATCCCTCCTTTAGAAATGAAGGGAATAGGACTTCCGGTCAAGATGGCAGAATAGACGGTCCCTAGTGTCACTCTCTCCCACAAATCAATGAATTTACAGCTATAAAAATGTAACATCAGCCAAGCTGGGGTCACTGGAGCTCAGGTGAAGAGGATGAGAGACCTATGGGACTTCGAAGGCAGGAGAAATCACGAAGAGAGAAAGAAAAAACTGCTCTCAGCATTTCGGGCTGTGGCTGCTTTAATGCTGGAGCACGTGGAGCAGGAACTAGCAGAAGCCGCAGCTGTGCCCTTCAGATGGAGTTGCTTGGAGGCGGCAGGGGAGAAGAGGACTCTGATGGCCCCCAGGACAGCAAGACCACTAACAGGGTTCTCGTGGACCCACGCAGGAGCAAGGAGCCAGAACAGCTGAAAAACGGGAGCCACTCCGAGGCCAGTGAGTCATCACAAGTGACCGGCGCAGGGCCCATCCCATGGGAAGTTCTTGGAGCACGGGCAGTGGGGGAGACGGGCCCACCGGGAGAACACTGGGACACAGCAAGGACAGCCAATCTGTCCCCCAATCAGCACAGGACCACTCAGAGGAGACTGGTTGGGAATGCAGAATTGCATGGGGTGCAGTTCGATGAAAAATCTCAGGCCCAGATCAGAGTTTCTACACAACCCAGGTGCACCGAGTATCTGGAGAGCTGGAAGTAACCATTAAACCCTGAGCTGCACAAAAAGCCTTCCCTAAGGAAACAGCAGCAAAGCAGCAATTTAGCTCAACCACACAGCTCAAGTACTGGCCCCCACAGGAAGTTCCCCCATTTTAGAAGTAAGCAAAGGACAAAAAATTAGTTCCAGTGTGGAGTTTAAATGGTAGGAACAGCAAATAATCCAACACAGAAATGAAAGAAAAAACAAAGTATCCGCCACCAGGAACAAAGTTTCATATTAATCAGTGAAGATCTTATTTCATCAAAGAACACCCATAACATCTAGAAGGACTGGAAGTCCCCAGATAAGCAAGAGGGGAAGTCAAAAATGAACTCTGTGATCCTGGACCATGCAGTAGAAGGCTGGATAGTATGCCATATTATGAAACATAATTTATGTATCTGTGCAGCTCCTCTTCGGGTAGTTATTGGGTGCCTACTCTATGCCAGGCACTGTTCTAAGAGTTGGGCTGTTGGTTAACATTTGGGTTATTTATTTCTAGTGCTTTGCTAGTTCAAGTAGTGCCAATAAGAACATGCTTGTACATGTCTGCTGACTCACGTGTACAAGAGTTTCTCTATGGTATACACTCAAGAGGGGAATCCTGAGTCAAAATGTGCGTGTAAATTCAACACTCACAGCTAATTTCAACTTGTTTTCCTAAGTGTTTGCAGCAGTTATATTCCTTCCATCTGTGGGTAAGAGTTGCATTACTAGGTCCTTTCCTATTCTTGATATAATCAGATTTAGTTTTTTTTTGCCAGTCTTATGGATGTGAATTGGCATGTCATTGTGCTTTTAATCTACATTTCTCTAATTGCTAATGAAGTTGAGTATTTTTAAAATGTCAATTGGCAATTTGGTTTCCTCTAAGAACTGCTTCTTTCAGATCTTTTGCCCACTTTTCTATTGGACTGTTTTCCCTTTATTTTATTTATTTATTTTTTTTAAAAATTTTATTTTGTCGATATACATTGTAGCTGATTATTGCTCCCCATCACCAAAACCTCCCTCCCTTCTCCCTCCCCCACTCCCCCCCAACAATGTCCTTTCTGTTTGCTTGTTGTATCAACTTCAAATAATTGTGGTTGTTATATCTTCTTCCCCCCCCCCCCGGTTTGTGTGTGTGTGTGTGTATGTGTGTGTGTGAATTTATATATTAATTTTTAGCTCCCTCCAATAAGTGAGAACATGTGGTATTTCTCTTTCTGTGCCTGACTTGTTTCACTTAATATAATTCTCTCAAGGTCCATCCATGTTGTTGCAAATGGCAGTATTTCATTCGTTTTTATAGCTGAGTAGTATTCCATTGTGTAGATGTACCACATTTTCCGTATCCACTCATCTGATGATGGGCATTTGGGCTGGTTCCAACTCTTGGCTATTGTAAAGAGGGCTGCGATGAACATTGGGGAACAGGTATACCTTCGACTTGATGATTTCCATTCCTCTGGGTATATTCCCAACAGTGGGATGGCTGGGTCGTATGGTAGATCTATTTGCAATTGTTTAAGTAACCTCCATACCATTTTCCATAGAGGCTGCACCATTTTGCAGTCCCACCAACAATGTATGAGAGTTCCTTTTTCTCCGCAGCCTCGCCAGCATTTATCGTTCATAGTCTTTTGGATTTTAGCCATCCTAACTGGGGTTAGATGGTATCTCAATGTGGTTTTGATTTGCATTTCCCGGATGCTGAGTGATGTTGAGCATTTTTTCATATGTCTGTTGGGCATTTGTATATCTTCCTTAGAGAAATGCCTACTTAGCTCTTTTGCCCATTTTTTAATTGGGTTGCTTGTTTTCTTCTTGTAAAGTTGTTTGAGTTCCTTATATATTCTGGATATTAATCCTTTGTCAGATGTATATTTTGCAAATATTTTCTCCCACTCTGTTGGTTGTCTTTTAACTCTTTTAATTGTTTCTTTTGCTGTGCAGAAGCTTTTTAGTTTGATATAATCCCATTTGTTTATTTTTCCTTTGGTTGCCCATGCTTTTGGGGTCGTATTCATGAAGTCTGTGCCCAGTCCTATTTCCTGAAGTGTTTCTCCTATGTTTTCTTTAAGAAGTTTTATTGTCTCAGGGTGTATATTTAAATCCTTAATCCATTTTGAGTTGATTTTAGTATACGGTGAGAGGTATGGATCTAGTTTCATTCTCCTGCATATCGATATCCAGTTATCCCAGCACCACTTGCTGAAGAGGCAGTCCCTTCCCCAGTGAATAGGCTTGGTGCCTTTGTCAAAGATCAGATGGCAGTAAGTGTGTGGGTTGATTTCTGGATTCTCTATTCTATTCCATTGGTCAGTGTGTCTGTTTTTATGCCAGTACCATACTGTTTTGGTTATTATAGCTTTGTAGTATAGCTTAAAGTCAGGTAGTGTTATGCCTCCAGCTTTATTTTTTTTGCTCAGCATTGCTTTGGATATTCGTGGTCTTTTATTGTTCCATATAAATGTCTGAATAGTTTTTTCCATTTCTGAGAAAAATGTCTTTGGAATTTTGATGGGGATTGCATTGAATTTGTATATCACTTTGGGTAGTATGGACATTTTCACTATGTTGATTCTTCCAATCCAAGAGCATGGGATATCTTTCCATCTTCTTGTATCCTCTTTAATTTCTCTCAGCAGTGGTTTGTAGTTCTCATTATAGAGATTTTTCACATCCTTGGTTAACTCAATTCCTAAGTATTTTATTTTTTTGGTGGCTATTGTAAATGGGCAGGCTTTCTTGATTTCTCGTTCTGCATGTTCACTATTGGAGAAAAGAAATGCTACTGATTTTTGTGTGTTGATTTTGTATCCTGCTACTGTGCTGAAATCATTTATCAATTCCAACAGTTTTTTTGTAGAGGTTTTAGGCTGTTCGATATATAGGATCATGTCATCTGCAAACAGGGACAGTTTGACTTCATCTTTTCCAATCTGGATGCCCTTTATTTCCTTCTCTTCTCTGATTGCTCTGGCTAGTACTTCCAACACTATGTTGAATAGGAGTGGTGAGAGTGGGCATCCTTGTCTAGTGCCTGTTCTTAAAGGAAAAGCTTTCAGCTTTTCCCCATTCAGGATGATATTGGCTGTGGGTTTGGCATATATGGCTTTAATTATGTTGAGATACTTTCCCTCTATACCTAACTTATAGAGGGTCTTTGTCATGAATGAGTGCTGAACTTTATCAAATGCTTTTTCAGCATCTATAGAGATGATCATATGGTCCTTGTGTTTGAGTTTATTAATATGGTGTATCACATTTATTGATTTGCGTATGTTGAACCAACCTTGCATCCCTGGGATGAATCCCACTTGATCGTGATGAATAATTTTTCGTATGTGTTGCTGTATTCTGTTTGCTAGTATTTTAGTGAGGATTTTTGCATCTATATTCATCAAGGATATCGGCCTGTAGTTTTCTTTTTTGGTTATATCTTTACCTGGTTTTGGTATCAGGATGATGTTTGCTTCATAGAATGAGTTTGGGAGATTTGCGTCCATTTCAATCTTTTGGAATAGTTTGTAAAGAATCGGTGTCAATTCCTCTTTGAATGTTTGGTAAAATTCTGCTGTGAATCCATCTGGTCCTGGGCTTTTCTTTGTTGGGAGCCTTCTGATAACAGCTTCAATCTCCTTTATTGTTATTGGTCTGTTCAAATTTTCTGCGTCTTCACGGTTCAGTTTTGGGAGCTTGTGTGTGTCCAGAAATTTATCCATTTCCTCCAGATTTTCAAATTTGTTGGCGAATAGTTGTTTATAGTAGTCTCGAATGATTCCTTGTATTTCAGATGAATCAGTTGTAATATCGCCTTTTTCATTTCTAATTTTTGTTATTTGAGTCTTCTCTCTTCTTTTTTTTTGTTAGCCATGCTAATGGTTTGTCAATTTTATTTATCTTTTCGAAAAACCAACTTTTTGATTCGTTGATCTTTTGAATTGTTTTTTGGTTTTCAATTTCATTCAGTTCTGCTCTGATCTTAATGATTTCTTTCCGTCTGCTAACTTTAGGATTGGATTGTTCTTGTTTTTCTAGTTCTTTAAGGTGAAGTGTTAGGTTGTTCACTTGCCATCTTTCTATTCTTCTGAAGTGAGCATTTAATGCAATAAATTTTCCCCTCAATACTGCTTTTGCAGTATCCCACAGGTTTTGGTATGATGTATCATTGTTTTCATTAGTTTCAATAAACTTTTTGATTTCCTGCTTGATTTCTTCTTGGACCCATATGTCATTAAGTAGAATGCTGTTTAATTTCCATGTGTTTGTATAGTTTCCAGAGTTTTGTTTGTTATTAATTTCTAGTTTTAATCCATTGTGGTCTGAGAAGATACATGGGATAATTCCAATTTTTTTGAATTTATTGAGACTTGATTTGTGACCTAATATGTGATCTATCCTGGAGAATGATCCATGTGCTGATGAGAAGAATGAATATTCTGAGGTTGTTGGGTGGAATGTTCTGTAGATATCTGCCAATTCCAATTGGTCTAGAGTCTTGTTTAGATCTTGTGTTTCTCTACTGATTCCTTGCCTAGATGATCTGTCTAATATTGACAGTGGAGTGTTCAGGTCCCCTGCTATTATGGTATTAGTGTCTATTTCCTTCTTTAGGTCTAATAGAGTTGGTTTATAAATCTGGCTGCTCCAACATTGGGTGCGTACATATTTATGATTGTTATGTCTTCTTGATGGATCAGTCCTTTTATCATTAAGTAGTGTCCCTCATTGTCTCTTTTTATGGTTTTTAGTTTAAAGTCTATTTTGTCAGATATAAGAATAGCCACTCCAGCTCGTTTTTCTTTTCTGTTTGCATGGTAAATCTTTTTCCATCCTTTCACTCTTAGTCTGTGTGAATCTTTATGGGTGAGGTGGGTCTCTTGTAGGCAGCATATAGTTGGGTCCTGCTTTTTGATCCAGTCAGCCAGTCTGTGTCTTTTAATTGGGGAATTTAAGCCTTTAACATTAAGAGTTGTTATTGAAAGGTGTTGATTTATTCCTAGCATTTTATTGGTTGTTTGGTTGTCTTAGGTGTCTTTTGTTCCTTGCTTTCTGATTTACTGTTTGGTTTCTTTGTTTGTTGGTTCCTTAGGTTGTAGATAGTGTTTTTGTTAGCTTGTTTTCTCTTCATGCATGCCATTTTTATTGTACTAGCAGGTTTAGATTTTTCTTAGGTTTTTATGGCAGTGGTAGTTATTTTTCAGGAACCAAACCCAGTACTCCCTTGAGGATTTCTTGTAAGGGTGGTCGTGTGGTAGTGAACTCCCGCAGTTTTTGTTTGTCTGAGAAATATACTATTTGCCCCTCATTTCGGAAGGATAGCCTTGCAGGGTAGAGTATTCTTGGCTGGCAATCTTTGTCTTTTAGTATTTTGAAAATATCATCCCATTCCTTTCTAGCTTTTAGGGTTTGTGATGAAAAGTCTGATGTTAACCTGATTGGGGCTCCCTTATAGGTGATTTGACACTTCTCTCTTGCAGCTTTTAAGATTCTCTCTTTGTCTCTGAGTTTTGCCAATTTGACTATGACATGTCTTGGAGAAGGCCTTTTTGGGTTGAATACGTTTGGAGATCGTTGAGCTTCCTGGATCTGAAGATCTGTGATTTTTCCTATACCTGGGAAGTTTTCTGCCACTATTTTGTTGAATATGTTTTCAATGGAATCTCCATTTTCCTCCCCTTCTGGAATACCCATGACTCGGATATTTGAGCGCTTGAGGTTGTCTGATATCTCTCTCAGATTTTCTTCCATGTCCTTGATTCTTTTTTCTTTCTTTTTGTCTGCTTGTGTTATTTCAAACAGCCCATCTTCAAGTTCAGAGGTTCTCTCTTCAACTTCGACAAGCCTGCTGGTTAAACTCTCCGTTGTGTTTTTTATTTCGCTGAATAACTTCTTCAGTTCAGCAAGTTCTGCTACATTTTTTTTCAGGACATTGATTTCCTTGTATATTTCCTCTTTCAGATCCTGTATACTTTTCCTCATTTCATCATGATGTCTAGCTGAGTTTTCTTGTATCTCATTCAGTTTCCTTAGAATTATCACTCGAAATTCCTTGTCAGTTATTTCAAGGGCTTCTTGTTCTATAGGATCTAGAGTATGAGATTTATTAACTTTTGGTGGTGTACTTTCTTGATTTTTTGTATTTCTGGTGTCTTTTTTTTGGTGTTTATTCATTGTGGCAGGGGGTTTCACAGTCCACCGGTTTGAGACTAATGACTAACTAGGATGTTGCTGTGGTTGCCAATTTGGTATGGCTCCCGCCGTGACTGCTCAGTTGGCCTCTAGTGTCTTGTGTGTGTGGTTGCCTCGGGTCTCGGGCTTCTCCGGGGATCCACCTTTCTGGTCAGCTTGTACTCTGCTGGGCTGGTGGATCACGTACCACAGGGTGTGTGATCTCTGTTGAGCTTTCACTTTCTGTACAGGACTTCTCCCTGTTCCGTGTGCTCTGGCCCAGGCTGTTAGATCGTGCAGTGGCGACCCCACCGGGTGTGTGGTTTCTGTCGAGTCTCCGCCTCCCTGGCCACACGTCTCCCCCCTCTGTGCACACTGTGCTGGGCTGGGGTGTGTCTTCTGCACCCTTCGTCTATCAGCTGGGCCTTCAAGACCCTGCTCAGCACCGCCTCGCCCAGGAAGTCTACCAGGTTTCTGCTAGGCACAGACGACCGGTCTCTCTGGGTGCCTTTGTAGCACTGTGTAGATCTTTTTCAGGTCTTGTTCACCTTTGTATCCCCCCGGTATAAACCAAGTCTAGTGCCCGCCTGCAGCCTGCTCTCCGGCAGGTTCAAGCGGACCTGGGAACTCTCCTACCACACTATTCCCAACCAGAAAATCGTTAGGCTTTTTTCCAAACTGGTGGTCGCAGAGATGGTATCTGCCTCCCAGTAACAGGAAGTTTACCGGGGCCGGAGTCCAGGGTGTGGTGGAGTGACAGTCGGCCCGCCCGTACTTCCTAGCCCTCCCAACACTGGTCGGGACGCCCCACACCCCCAGCCCCGCCAGAGAACCGCGGAGGGAGTGGGAGAGGAGGCCGGCCCGCAGGGTCCGGAAAGCCCCGCGCCAGGCCAAGCAAATGGGCTCAGTGATGGCCGAGCAGGGCGGAGCTGCCCGCACCTGGGAAAATGGAGGCAGCACCGGGGCAGTGAGTGGCCTGGTGGTGCAGGCGGGAGCCGCGTGGGCATCCACCCCCCGAACAGAGCTGTGCCAGGGATCACTCACAGTGCTGTGCCAGGTCGGGCGCTCGCTCTGTCTCTGGTTTGTTGCCTTCCGTGTTCTCGGCGCTGCCGCCTCGGGGCTGTTCAGTCGCGGCGCCGCTCGGGCGCTCCCAGGAATCTTCTTTAATGCTGGCCTGAAACCTCGAATCCTGAATAGGGCAGCTGGCTGCCTTCAGCGCGGCCCCGGCCTCCGGGATCCTGGCTGCATCCACCGCAGCCCTGGCGCCGTGTTCCCTGTTTCAAGACTCGCTTTTGCAGCTAAGAATCAGTTCTTTTCCTGCTCCACACTTCAAAGCTGTTGCCTGTAAATGAGGCAGCCTCTCCTGCCGGGGGCAAAGTGGCGTTGAGCCCCCAAGACCGTCAGCAGCAGCGGTCCTCCCTTAAGAGATGGCCAGAGGAAGGTCCACAAGTTTCCCGGCTGCCTGAGGCCCAGTGGCCACCTTTTCCACCTCAGCTACTCTGCGCCAGCCGCCGCAGCCGCCGCCATCTTGAAACTCCTGGACTGTTTTCCCTTTAATGACATTTCCAATGCTCTATTTTTTAAAATGACGTTTCTAACTGATGGTAGAAGTAAAATTGGTTTTTACATTGATTTTGTATCTAGCATCCTTGCTAAACTCTCATTAAATACAATGATTAACATATGGTTCTTTTGTGCCAAGTAGAAAATCCTATCATCTGCAAAGAATGAGTTTTGTATCTTCCTTCCTGATCATAATATTGATTTCTGTTGCATTATAAGCCTTGCTAAGACCTTCAGTCTTAGGGGCTTCTTTTGTCTTTTTCTTGATCTTAAGGGGTATGCTTTCAATGTTCCACCCTGTATAGCTCTTACCCCAAATATCTACCTCTCCAACTCTCTGACCTTCAAGTCCTTGCTCAACTATTGCTTTCCTAATGAAGCTCACCCTGACTACCCTATTCTAAAATACAACTTGCCACACCTCCTCAGCACTCTGGAATTTCCTTGCCCTGCTGTTCTTTTCTCGTAACATTTATTATCATCCAACATACCATATGTTTTACTGATTTATTATTTTTTTATCATCTACCCTTCCCTCAACCCATGAGAATGTTAGTTCCAGAAAAACCAAGCTTTTTGTCTCTCTGTTCACTGATTTATTCCAAGTGCCCAGAACAGTATCTGACTCATAGTCAGCATTCAACATATGCTACTTAAATGAACGAATAGACGGAAAGTGTTTGGCAGAATAACTGCCTGGCTTAATGAGGCAAGCACTTAGTAAATGGTAGCAATGATTAAGGAAGAGTTCCGTGATAAATTATCACTGGGCCCCGTAAAAAGAGTCATAATATAAAAGACAGGTATTGACCATTCCTAAAATGTTACATACCTAAAGCACTTTGTACACACACACGCGCACACACACACACTCACTTTACCCAAGAAACAAGTAATTACCTACTGCTGTGTTGTCTGTTTGCATTTAGTCCCATTCTCATGCCCAGAACTTCTTGCAGGCAAAACTCCAGTTAGAGTCTACTCTAAGAAGCACTGTGGTAAGATGTGGGATGTATTCTGTCTCTGGTACTGGTGATGGTAGGTTAGTGCAGGGTTTAGGGGTGGGGGGGTTCCTGCAACCTCCTTAGACTCCACAATGCCCTGTACATCTACAGCTCTGCAACATCAGGGAAGCTCTGGCCTTGGCACAGCTTCCTGCAATGTCATGATTCCTCAGTGATACTCATAGTCGTTGACCTTTGCTCCTCCAGAACTTAAACAGATTGGTCAGCACCTTATTCCAGCATTAGATACCTTCCTTCTTGAAATGCCCATGGTGGTTTCTCTTTAATCAACTGTTCTTGACAGATGCAGGAAACATGGTAGATAAGGTCCTGGTTTCACTTCATTTCTAATAAGAGGGATATGACCAAGGGAATAGGCAATACCACAGTGCATAAAAGGTTCATATGTCAGTCAGTCAATAAAAATTGATGAGGACCTACACCAGAGTCCTAGGCACAGTGCTGAGAAATACAGAGTAATGAGGCTTAGTGTCTGGAGGGAAGAGAGACGTCAAACAAATAATGAGGGATGAATAAACAATTTAAGGCAGTGTGTACTCAGAGGAGACTTTCTAGATGCTGATCTTTCTGAGCACCTAAAGTGTATTCAGGCAGCATGGAAGCTGACCCAGTGTAAAAGGCCTGAGATTAAATGAAGGCTGCAAACCCTGGAGCCCACTGGGGTCTTGGGCCTATTGTAAAAACAACTAAAGAGTATTAGATGAGAATCAATTCAGAAATTGTGGAGTAAAGACAAAGAAAGATCTCAAATCAGTAATCTGACCTTCCACCTTATGAAATTAGAAAAAGAGTGACTTCAACCCAAAGCAAGCAGAAGGGAAGAAATAGTAAAGATAATAGTGGAAATAAATGAAATGGAGAATTAAAAAAAGGAGAAAATCAAATGTTGATTTTTTGAAATAATCAAGAAAATTGACAAACCTTTAGGTAGACTGACCAAGAACAAAAGATACTCAAATTACTAAAATCAGGAGGAAAAGAGAGGACATCCCTATCTATAAACAGGAGTATAAGAGAATGCTAAGAACAACTATATGCCAAAAATTTAGATGACCTACATGAAATGGATAAATTCCTTCAAGATAGCCAGAAAAGAGGATCTTGAATGTTATAACTACAAATAAATAACTGTTTAGGTGATAGATATGCTACTATTCTGATTGGATCACTATACAATATATACATGTATTGAAACAATAAACTGTGTATCCCATAAAAATGTACAATGAAAACAAATAAATGGATAAATTCCTAGAAAGACACAAACTATCAAAACTTACCGAAGAAATAGACATTGAACTGTCTATTTTAAATTGGTGAATAGTATGATATGTGTAGTGGATTGAATTATGTCCCCATAAAACTCACTGAAGCTTGAATTGTGTCCCCCAAGTCTTATATATTAGAAACTTGGACCCCACTATGAGTATTGAGAGGGTGGGAAATTCTATTATGGTAATTGAAAGGTGGAGCCTTGAAGAGGTGATTGGATTGTAGGACCCTGCAGTAGTGAATGGATTAAAAATGGTGGTCAGGGGCGTGGTTCTGAGGGCTTTAAAAGAAGAGAGAGGAGAGTCTCTCTCTCTGCTTCTACCATCTTGCAATGTGAGACCCCTGGGTCATTGTCACCACCACCAGATGGACTTTGGGCTTCCCAGCCTTAGAAACTGTAAGCAATAAATTTTATTTGTCTTTATAAATCACCCAGTTCCAGGTATTTCAATTATAGCAACACAAAACAGAATAATACAATATGTGAATTATATCTCAATAAAGTTGTTATAAAAAATTAAAAATAAAACCAAAAACCCTTATAAGAAAAGAAACAGAAAATTTGAATAAACCCATAACAATTATAGAGATTGAATTAGTAAGTAAAACACTTCCCACAACCACAAAATAAAAGCTCAAGCTCAGATTGATTCATTAGTGAATTCTACCAATCACTTAAAGAAGAATGAATGCCAAGGCTTCTCAGATGCTTCCAAAAAAATTGGAGAGAAGGGAACACTTCTTAAGTCATTTTATGAGGGTAGTATTATCCTGATCCAAAAACCAGGCAGAAACACTGGAAAAACAATACCTATAAGCCAGTGTCCCTTATAAATATAGAAGCAAAAATCCTCAAACCAAATACAGCAACTTATGAAAGGATTATACATAATGACTGTATTAGTATGTTCAGGCTTCTGTAACAAAGTACCACAGACTAGGTGTCTTTAATGAGAGAAATTTATTTTCTTATAATCCTGGAGGCTAAAAGTCTGAGATCAAGGTGTCAGCAAGGTTGCTTGGTTTGTAGATGATGTCAGAAGAAATGTGTCTTGACATGATCTTCCCTCTGCTTATCTGTGTCCAAATTTCCTCTTACAAGGACACCAGTCATGTTAAATTAGGGCCCATCCTAATGACCTCATTTTAACTTACTTACCTCTTTAATGACACAAATACAAATCTCCAAATACAGTCACATTCTGAAATACTGGGCATTAGGACTTAAACATGAATTTCTGAAGGACACAATTTAGCCCATAACAATTAAGGTTTATCCCCAAAATTCAAGGTTAGTTAAACATAAGAAAATCAGTCAATGTTGCACACTATATTATTAGGATAAAGGCCAAAACTACACGATAATCTAAATAGAAAAAAGCATTTGATATAATCCAGCACCCTTTCATGATACAGTCGCTAAACAAACTGAGATTAGAAGGTATATTGGCCCTTTTCTGTTGCTTCTAACAATACCTGAAACAGGGTAATTTATAAGAAAACAAAATTATTTCTTACAGTTCAGAGACTGGGAAGTGCACAGTCAGGGGGTACATGTGATGAGGGCCTTCTTCTGGGTGTGAGTTCTCTACAGGGTCCAGTGGCAATCAAGGTGTCACAGAGCGAGAATGAGCTGAGCAAGAGAAAACTAACCTCACAAACTCTCCTTATAAAGCCATCAGAACCACGCCCATTACTCTACGAGTGGATCAATACATTCAGGAGGGTACAGTCCTCACAATCTAATTACCTCTTAAAGGCCTCACCTTTCAATTACCATAATAGGATTTCCCACTCTCTTAACACTGTTATAATAAAGATTAAATTTCCAATACATGAATTTTGGGGGACGTATATAACCCGTAGCAGAAGGGAACATCCTCAACTTGAAAAAAGGTATCTACAAAAACCCACAGCTAACATACTTAATGGTGAAAGACAATGCATTCCCTAACTTAAAATCAGGCACAAGATAAGAATATCTTGTCTTGCCACACCCATTCATCATTGTACTGGAGGTTCTAGCCAGGGCAGTTAGGTAAGTAAAGGAAATAAAAAGCATCGAGATTGGGAAGGAAGAAATAAAACTATATTTTTCGATGTGATCTAATATATAGAAAATCTTAAGGAATCTACTAAAAACTATTTGAATTAATACATGAATGAAAAAATGTTTCAAAATTCTAGATCAATATTCAAAAGTCAATTGTATTTCTATATACTAGAAATGAGCAATCTGAAGAGAAAATTAAGAAAATAACTCAAATTACAATAGCATCAAATAGAATAAAATACTTAGAAATAATCTTAAGAAACCAGTGCAAAACTTACACTCTATACCAAACTGTTGAAAGAATTAAAGAAGACCTAAATAAATAAAAAGGCATCTCATGTTTATGGATTGGAAGACTAAATAAAGAGATGGCAATATTTCCCAAATCGACTGGCAGATTCAACACAATCTCCATTAAAATCCCAGGGTTTTTTTTTTTTTGCAGAAATTGAGAAACTGATCCTAAAATTCATACAGAAATACAAAGAAGCCAGAATAGACAATACAGTCTTCAAAAAGCAGAACAAAGTTTGAGGACTAACAATTCCCAACAACATTTAATACAAAGCTGTGGTAATCAGAACAGTGGGGCACTGGCAAAAGGATAAACCTGTAGATTAAAGGAATAAAATTGAGAGTCCAGAAATAAAACCATATGTCTATGGTCAACTGATTTCCTACAGAGTGCCAAGACAACTCAATGGGGAAAGCACAGTCTACTAAACAAATCTTGCTGGACAACTGGATATCCCCATGCATCAGAATAAAGTTGACCCTTACCTCATGCCACATACAAAATTAAGTGAAAATAGATGAAAGAACTAAAATTATAAAACTCTTGAAAGAAAATATAGCAATAACTCTTTGTGACCTTGGATTAGGCAGTAGTTTCTTAGATATGACACCCCAAACACATGCAAGAAAACAAATAGGCAAAAATAGCTGATGTGATTGTATCTGAGCTGGAGAGGAAGGTTTTTTAAAGGATTTGGTGGCTGATGAGACGTAGAGGGTCCCCAGAGAGAAGGCTGATAAGGTTTATGACTGATGTATCTGAGGGGGCCACAGGGAAGTGGGTAGTGAGAGTGTTCTGTAGAAGTGGTACTAGAGATGAGACTCTGGCAACCAACAGCCCAGGAGAAATGGGAAGCTAGAATCTCGAGACTGGAAAGAAATCCATGACAAGGGAGGGTTGAGGATGTGGGGGAGGGAGGCTGCAGTGCCTGTGCTTCAGAAAGGGGGCTCACAGACGGGTAAATGCTTCTGCCCTCCTTCATCTCAGAACAACTCCTAGGGTCTAGAGCGCTTGGCTGGCTAGGGCTTTCCAAAGAAAGGGCCTAGTCTGTGTCAGAGGATTGGTATGTGGGAACAAGCAGGCCACTGAGGGTAGGGTCTCCAGGTACAGAAAGAGAACCCTGGACCTAAGCAGCTGCCTGGAAGGCAGGGTAGATGCTGGTGAGTAAAAGGGTAAGGGAGGCTGATTCATGGCTCCGTCTTAGATCCCATGACCATGGGGAGCCCCTGACCAGACAAGGTCACGTTGAAAGAATAAATACTCTCTAAATTATCTACCTGTGGGCTTTGGGATGTGGATACCTGCCTTAAAAGTGTTTCACAGGTGTGTTAGTCCATTTCTATTTGCTTATAACAGAGTATCTGAAACTGGGTAATTTATAAAGAAATAGAATTTATTTCTTACAGCTTTGTAGGCTGTGAAGTCCACAGTCCAGGGGGCACGTCTGGTGATGGCCTTGTTGATGACTCCCTACAGCAACTCAGGGTATCACTTGGCAAGAATGGACTGAGTAAGAGACAGACTACCCTTCTCCCTTGCTCTCCTTTTAAAGCCATCAGAACCACACCCAGACAGAAAGAAGGCAAGATGTCAGACTAAAGGTGCCCAGGGCACATTCCTCCCACAGAAAAAGACCAGAATGAGGAATAGACAGCTAAATACTAAAGAGAGCATCAATGGGAGATTATGGGAGGGCAGCAGGCGTCTCTCAAGGTGAGGTCCCTGGGGAGCATGAAAACCTAGAAAGGTGGCATATAGAGAAGAAAAGAGGCACAGTGCTTCAGCTGCCATTTCGCTGATATTAGGATTGGCACAGGAGGAATTTTCCCTTGATGCAAAAAGAATCTGCTCGGCCATAAGTACTTCTTAGTGGTAATCCTCCTCTTGCTTGTGCCCCACCCTACTGCCACCACTGCTACAGTCACTGCAGCCACAACCTGGCCCCAGAGCCACCACCTGTCTCTCTGCTCAGCAGTCTATCCCAACGCCCCACAGTAGCTGCTGCTACCACCACCAACAACCATAGTTGGCATCATCTGACCCCAGAGCACTGTGATCACAGCACCCATCTCCCTGCACAGCAGTTCATCCTGCTGTCCACTGCAGCCACAGCCACTGCCACCAGCTGCAGTTGACATTGTCCAGCCACAGAATGGTGGGGCCGCAGCTACCTATCTCCCAAAACAACAATCCATCCTGCTCCTCACCGATGCCCAGCCTGGGTGCCACCAGCTCCACCTCTCCCAGATCCAGGTGCTCCTGTGTTTTACCAGGCAGGAGGAAAGAAGAGAATGAGCTTGAAAACCCTGCACATCCAGTCGTGGGAACTACTTGTAGAGATCACATGACTGTACCAATCCTGGGAGTGACATGCAATGAATTCTAAAAAGAGGGAGGGTCATGAGCAGAGCTGTTGGAAAGACATGAGTGAGTGCAGCCCATATCCCAGTGGCCAAACACACAGGGGAAATTATGCTGCCCCTGTGATCAGTCATTCATGGGTGAGGACTATTCGCAAAGCCCACACAACTGCATTGACCTGGTTAGGGACATGTACAGAGTCACCAGTGAGTGCAGAAACTCAGGATACCCAAAGAGTATCGAGGAAACTACCCAGCCACCACAATCCCATCCCACAACCAGGAGAAGCAAGGACTTAGGAGGAGCCTCTGCCTGCAGGAAGGAGGAAAAAGAAACCCTGCCCTGGGTCCTCTATTCAAGCTGAAGAGCTTCAGTACACCCTGGTACACCTATCAGGGTCATGGGACACTAGCTGGAGTGCCAGCAAGTCTGCCCAGGGTCACCCACCTCAGCTAAGCAGTGACAGACCATCCAGGTACTTCTCCCCAGAACTCAAGATCTTGCATATATCCTTGATGACCCAACACACTGTCACTTACTTCAGCAAGGAACCACTGCATGCCCTAGTGCCTAAGCCACAGAGGCACTTACAGACAACCCCAATGTTGAATATGGTTGAAGTAACCACATGGAACTACACTACTGCATCTACCTGGAACCAAAACTAAAACACCCTACTCAATGGTCAATATAAAACACATCTACAGGAGGGAGTGTCTCTCCTCAAAAGCCACTGAAGAGTAATAGAAGAAGCAACTGCTCCACCAGATGACCAGACATCAATGTACGGACACTGGAAATATGGAAAAACCAAAACCAAAACAAAATAAGAAAATATGGCATCAAAAAAGGAATATAATAACTCTCAAGAACAAGACCCCACAGAGCAAGAAACACTTGAAATGATTGAAAAGGAATTCCAAGTAAAAACCTTAAGAAAACTCAATGAGATACAGACAGACAACACAATGAAATGAGAAAAACTATTCAGGTTATAAAGAAGGAAATTTACAAAGAGATAGATAGCTTTAAAAAGAATGTAGCAAAACTCCTCAAACTGAAGGATTCACTGAATGAAGTAAAAAATACAACCAAGAACTTAAAAAGTAGGCTAGGAAGGCAGAAGAAAGAATTTCTAATATTGAACAGTCTTTTTGAAATAACCCAGGTGGAAAAAAAAAAAAAAAAGAAAGAAAAGAAAAAGAAAAAAGAATTTTAAAAAATGAAAATCTGCAAGAACTATCAGACAACCTTAAGGGTGAGACCATCTGAATCATGGGTGTTCTGGAAGGGGAGGAGAAAGGAAAAGACATTGAAAACCTATTCAAAGACATAATAGTGAAAAACTTCCCATATATTGGGAGAGATATGGACACTCAGATGCAAGAGGCTCAAAAATCCTTCAAAACATTCAAACCAAAAATGTCCTCCCAAAGGCACATTGTAGTCCATCTGTTAAAACTTAAAGACAGAGAGAATCCTAAAACAAAGCAAGAGAAAAGTAGCAAGTCACCTATGAGGGAGTTCCCATCAATATAACAGCAGATTTCTCATCAGAAATCTTACAGGCCAGAAGAGAATGGGATGATATATTAAAAGTACTAAAAGATGAAGAAGAAAAAAACCCTGCGAACTAAGAATATTATACCCAGAAAGGATATCCTTCAGAAATGAGGGAAAAATAGTATAATTCCCATACAAACAAAAATGGCAAGAGTTCACCACCACACAACCAGGCCTACAAGAAATCCTCAAGGGAGTCCTACATCTGGAATCCAAAAAACACCTTGAATATGTGAGACAGAACAAAACCCACTGGTAGAGCAGATATGCAAATGAGAAAGAAAAAGAAACTATATCTTACACCTCAAAAACCAAGAAACACTGAAGAAAAACAATAAAAGTGAAAGAAAACAACAAAACACATTTAAAACAACCATACAAAAATCAATAAACTGCCAAGAGACAATACCTTTCAAGAACAACCTTAAATGTAAACAGATTTAATTTCCCACTCAAAAGACATAGACTGGCCGAATGCATTAAAAACCTAGACCCAAATATATGCTGCCTACAAGAAACTTACCTCACCTGTAAAGATTGAGACTAATAGTGAAGGGATGGAAAATGATATACCATGCAAATGAAATTCAAAAACGAGCAGGACTAGCTACTCTTCTATCAGATAAAATAGACATTAAACAGAAAACTATAAAAAGAGACAAAGAAGGGCATTATATAATGATAAAGGGATCTATCTAGCAAGAGGATATAACAATCATAAATACATATGCACCCAACATCAGAGCACTCAGATATATAAAACAAACACTATTTAGACCAAGACAGAGATATACCCCAATACAATAATAATTGGGGACCTCAACATCTCTCTCTCAACATTAGACAGATCATCTAGGCAACAAATCAACATAGAAACATAGGATTTAAACTAAACTTTAGATTAATTGGATGAGGCAGACATCTACAAAATATTTCATCCAACAAGTACAGAATACACATTCTTCTCATCAGCACATGGAAAATTCTCCAGGATAGATCACATGTTAGGTCACAAATCAAGTCTCAAAAAATTTTTAAAAATTGAAATTATATCAAGTGTCTCTTCAGACCACAATGGACTTAAAACTGGAAATCAATAACAAGAGAAACTCTGGAAACTATACAAATACATGGAAATTAAAAAACATGCTCTTGAACAACCTATGGGCCCAAGAAGAAATTAAAAAGGAAATAAAAAAAAATTCTCAAAACGAATGAAAATAAAGACACATCATACCAAAAACCTATGGGATACTGCAAAAGCAATACTAAGAGGACAGTTTATTGCAATGAATGCTTACATCAAAAGAATAGAAAGATTTCAAATAAATAACCTAATGTTACACCTCAAAGAACTACAGAAACAAGAACAATCCAATCCCAGAATTAGTAGACATAAAGAAATAATTAAGATCAGAGCAGAACTTAATGAAATAGAGACGCCCCCCCCCAATCAACAAAACAAAAACTTGGTTTTTTGAGAAGATAAACAGAATAAACTAGACTAACTAAAAAAAGAAGAGAGAAGACCCAAATAACAAAAACCAGAAATGAAAAAGTAGATATTACAATCAATACCACAGAAATACAGAGAATCATTAGAGACTATTTTAAACAACTATACACCAACAAATTTGAAAACCTGGAGGAAATGGATAAATTTCTGGACACAGAAAAACTACCCAGACTGAACCAAGAAGAAATCGAAAACCTAAACAGATCAAAAATGAACAAGATTGAAGCAGTATCAGCAGTCTCCCAACAAAGAAAAGCCCAGGATGGGATGGGTTCACTGCTGAATTCTAGAAAACCTTTAAAGAGGAATAAATACCAATCCCGTCAAAAGTATTCCAAAATATTTGAAGCAGAGCCTATTCTCCTAAACTCATTCTGTGAGGCCAGCATCACCCTAATACCAAAATCAGACAGTGATACAACAAAAAAAGAAAACTACAGGCCAATATCCTTGAAGAACATAGAGGCAAAAATCCTCAACAAAATATTAGCAAACAGTATATAACAGCACATCAAAAAGATTATACATAATGATCAAGTGGGATTCATCCCAGGGATGCGAGGGTAGTTCAGCATATGCTAATCAATAAATGTGATACATAACGTCAACACAACCAAGAACAAACTCCAGATGATTATCTCAATAAAGGCAGAATAAGTATTAGACAAAATTCAACATTGCTTCATATACTCTAAGGAAAGTATCTTAACGCAATAAAAGCTACATATGACAAACCCACAGCCAATATCATCCTGAATGGGGAAACAGCCTTTTCCTTAAGAACAGGAACAAGACAAGGATGCCTACTCTCACCACTCGTAATTAATACAGTATTGGAACTACTAGCCAGAGCAATCAGGAGAGAGAAATAAACAAAAGGCATCCAGATTGGAAAAGACAAAGTCAAACTGTCCCTGTTTGTAGATGACATGATCCCATATTTAGATCAATCTAAAGATTCTACCAAAAAACTCTTAGAGCTGATAAATTCAGTAAAACTGCAGGATACAAAATCAATATACAACAATCAGTAGTGTTTTTATACCCCAACAATGAATTAGCAGAAAAAGAAATCAAGAAATTAAGTCCATTTACGATAGCTACCAAAAACCAAAACAAGGTAGTGAAAGATCTCTACAATGAATACTACAAGTCACTCTTGAAAGAAATTAAGGAGAAACAAAAAGATGGAAGGAAATTCCATATTCATGGATTGGAAGATTTAACATTGTGAAAATGTCCATACTACCCAAAGCAATCTACAGATTTGATGCAATCCTCAACAAAATATCAATGACATTATTTACAGAAATAGAAAAGAACATTTCTAACATTCACATGGAACAGCAAAAGACCCCAAATAGCCAAAGCAATTGTGAAGAAAAAAAAAAAAGTCAGAGACATAACACTACCTGACTTCAAATTATACTACAAAACCATAGTAACCAAAACAGGAAGGTACTGGCATAAAAACAGGAAGGTACTGGCATAAAAACAGATGCACAGACCAGTGGAACAGAATAGAGCACCCAGAGATCAATCCATGTAAAAAAAGATCCAACTGATCTTTGACAAAGGCACCAAGAACATACACTGAGGAAAGGACAGCCTCTTTAATAAGTGGTGCTGGGAAAACTGGACATCCATGTATAGAAGAATGAAAACCTGCACTCCTCATCATGTACCAAAATTAACTCAAAATGGATTAAAGACTTAAATATAAGATGTAAATCTTAAAACTCCTAGAAGAAACATGGGGGAAACACTTCAGGATGTAGGACTGGGCAAAGATTTTATGAATAAGACCTCAAAAGCACAGACAACAAAAGAAAAAATAAATGAGAGTATATCAAACTAAAAAGCTTTTGCACAGCAAAGGAAAAAACCAACAAAGTAAAAAGACAACCTATGCAATTGAAGAAAATATTTTCAAACTATAAACCCAACAAGGGATTAATATCCAGAATATACAAGGAACTCAAACAACATTTTTATTGGTTATGAATATTCATGAGGTACAAAGTTGACTGTCACCACTCTTGCCCAAGATGTGTTGGCCAGATCCATACTGGCAGCATGCCCATTACCACAAATTGTGGTTATATCCCATGTCCCCCACCCAATTATCTCCTTCTCCATCCCCCTTTCCCCAACTCCACTTTGTATCCCTACTCTCTCCATCTATACGTCCAACACACCACTGTGGTCTTTCTTTCCTTCCTTCTTTCTCTCTTAGCTCTCACTTATGAGTGAGTACATGAGGTATTTATCCCTCTGTGCTTTGCTTATTTCACTCAACATAAGTTTCTCCAAGTTCTTCCATGTTGTTGTGAATTGGAGAATTTTCTTTTTTATGGCAGAGTAGTACTCCATGGTGTATATATACGACATTTTTCAAATCCAGTCATCCATTGATGAACATTTAGGTTGGTTCCATATCTTGGCTATTGTAAACAGAGCTGTGATGAACATGGGAGTGCAGGTATCCCTTAGACATGATGATTTCCATTCCTCTGGGTATATACACAGAAGAGGGATTGCTGAATCATATGGAAGATCTATCTGTAGTTGTTTGAGAAACCTCCATACTGTTTTCCATAGTCGTTGTACTAATTTACAGTCCCACCAACAGTGTAGGAGTGCTCCCTTCTCTCCACACCCTTGCCAGCATTTGTTATTTACCATCTTTTTGATTTTAGCCAGTCTAAATGGGGTGAGGTGGTATCTCCATGTAGTTTTAATTTGCATTTCCCTGATGACTAGTTATGTTGAGCATTTTTTCATGTATCTGTTGGTCATTTGTATGTCTTCCTTTGAAAAATGTCTATTCAGCTCCTTTGCCCATTTTTTAATTGGGTCATTACATTTTTTTACTGTATAATTGCTTAAGTTCTATGTATATTCTGGATATTAATCCCTTGTCGGATGCATAGTTAGCAAAAATTTTCTCCCATTCTGTAGGTTGTCGTTCACTCTGTTAATTGTTTCCTTTGCTGTGCAGAAACTTTTAAATTTGATATAGTCCCATTTGTTTATTTTTTCTTTTGCTGCTGTGCTTTTGGGCTCATGTTCATAAAGCCTGTGCCCAGAACTAATTGCTGAAGTGTTTCACCTATATTTTCCCTTAGTAATTTTACAGTTTCAGGTCTTATACTTAAATCTTTAATCCATTTTGAGTTGATTTTTGTGTATGGTGATAGATCCATATCTAGTTTCATTCTTCTGCATTTGGATATCTAGTTTTCCCAGAACCACCAATTGTAGTCTCCACCTGGTCACATCTACTTTCAATCTGTTCTCCAAAATACAGCCAAAATTATCTTTAAAAATAACAGATAGTTGCTTATCCCCTTAAAACCTTTAAATAGATTCTTATTTTTTAAGGATAAAAGTAATAATCTTTACCCTTTAACTCTTCAATTTCATAATATTAAAGGAAATATTACTTACCACAAGCATCATTTAAGCCTCTCTTAAATCTTGATAGCATTTTGAGGAATTGAATAGGTTGAGCAAATATTATTGGGTTTCCATATTTAGATTTTTCTTTTGTTCATACAAAAATACAGCCTTCTGAATGTTAATACAGTATTATTAATTTGTAATGATAGATATAATTTTCAACAATTAAGTAAAAGTTAATCCTCTCACTACATCTTGTTCCCATTACTCTTGTTTCATGGTTTAATGTGCTAATTGCAATCCAGTTACTCCCAGAGCCAGATATTCTTCATTTGCTTGGCTATCAAAGAAATAGATGTAACACTTCTCAGAGAAAGGACAAAAGCGCAGCTCTGACTTTGAGAAAGTACCAGGAGATACTTGCTTTTTATTGACCTAGCCCCCAAAGTTCTTTTGCTAAACTGTGAAATCTAGACTTTCTTTTTAAACATAATCCTGAAATTGGTTATTTTTTTCCAGATATTTTTATACTGCATCATTTGAATGGCAGAGTAATTTCCCATGGATTTACTATCTTCCTAATATAAATTTATTTAATGAAATCTGCTGTTGGATCCTTGCGAGTTGAAGCATCTGCCAGTATTTCAGGACTAGGAAATGTCTCAAACCTCTTTGTAGCTTCACAATTCCCAGAAACCTCTTCAATTTTATCATTGTGAATCAAAAATTATCACCAAAGACATGAGGACATGGGTGTGTAATTTCTCCTCAGTACCACAATGCCAGATTTCTCTGGTACACAAATAAAATGCAAAAGGATCGTCATCTTCTCACTAATAGCAACATAGATATGTTTTGAACCATTCATGCTTCCACACCTGGCAGCAAATGAAAGCTATTAATGTAACCCAAGATTACACTAGCTTTCTTAATAACCTTGTCATAGGGCTGCCTTATATGAAACTTAATTCAACTAAATCACCAAATAAGAATTTTTTTTCTTTTACTGTAACGTAATTGATTGTACATATCTGTGGGGTACACTGTTAAATATCAATTCATGTGTACAATATATGATGCTCAAATCAGGATAACTAGTATATTCCACATTGCACAATGTAATAATTATATGTGGCTCTTTACCAATTTCTCACTAACTCCCCTTCCCTTCTCCACCTCTGGTAACCTCAGTTCTGTTCTCTCCTCTTGAATGTTCAACAAATTATTGTAACTGTTGTATCTTTCTTTCTTTTTTTTTTCTTTTGGTATATATGTGTTTATTGTTTTAGCTCCCACTTATGAGTGAGGACATGTGGGATTCCTATTTCTGTACCTGGCTTATTTTACTTCATATGATTTTCTCTAAGTTCATCCATGTTGCTGCAAATGGCAGAATTTCATTCTTTCTCATGGCAGAGTAGTATTCCATTGTGTATATAGACCACATTTTCCTTATCCAGGCATCCTTTGATTGACACTTGGATTGGTTCCAACTCTTGGCTATTGTAAATAGAGCTGAGTAATCTGCTGTGAATGGGAACTCCCTTATAGGTGACTTGACACTTTTCTCTGGCTGTTTTTAGGATTCTCTCTTTTGTCTTTGAGTTTTGCCAGTTTGCCTATAACGTGTCTCAGAAAGGAGCTTTTCGGATTGCATCTGTTCAGGGATCTTTGAGCCTTCTGGATCTGAAGGTCTGTGTCTCTCCCTATACCTGGGAACCTGGGAAGTTTTCCTCTATTATTGTGTTGAATAGGTTTTCATTGCCTATTCCTTTTTCCTCCCTTTCTGGAACACCCATGACTCGGATGCTTGTGCATTTAAGGTTGTCTGCGAGCGCTCTTAGGTTTTCTTCATTTTTAAAAATTCTTGTTTCTTTCTTTCATGTTTGTTTGTCCACCTGGGTTATTTTGGAAAGAGTGTCTTGAAGATCAGAGATTCTTTCTTCTGCTTGTTCTAGGCTACAGCTTAAGCTCTTGGTTTTGTTTTTTTAGTTGAATGACTCCTTCAGTTCCACAAGTCCTGTTACATTCTTTTTTCAGGTATTAATCTCTTTGTATATTTTCTCCTCCATATCCTGGATAGTTTTTCTCATTTTGTTGTGGAATCTAACTGAGTCTTCTGGGATCTCATTGAGTTTCCTTAAGATTGTTGCTCAGAATTCCTTTTCAGTCATTTCAAGGGTTTCCTGCTCTTATAGGGTCTGGTGCTTGAGAATTATTGTATTCCTTTGGTGGTGTCATATTTTCTTGTTTGTTTGTTTTTGTATTTCTAGTATCTCTATGTCAGTGTCTGGTCATCTGGTAGAGGAGTTGCTTCTTTTATTACTCTGCAGTGGGCTTTGAGGAAAGAGACGTCCTCCAGTAGACATGTTTTATACTGACCATTGAGTAAGGTATTTTAGTATTGGTTCTGGGTAGATGTAGTAGCATGTTCTTTGTGTGGATATTTTGGCTGTATTTGGTGTTGGAGTTGTGTGTAACTGCTTCCATGGCCTAGCCATTGAGACACTTAGTGATTTGTTGCTGAGGTTAGTGAAACCATGTTGGGTTGTCAAGGATATGGGCAAGCTTTTGAGTTCTTGAGAGAAGTGCCTGGGTGCCCTCTCACTCTTTAGCTGGGGTGGGTGACCCAGGGTGGGCTTGTTGGCACACTGGCTAGTGCCCCATGACCCTGATGGGTGCACTGGGGTACTGGAGCCCCTCAGTTTGAATGGGTGACCCTGGGTGGGGTTTCTCTTTCCTTGTTCCTACAGGAAGAACCTCCTCCTGGGTCCTTGCTTCCCCCAGTTGGGGGATGGATTGGTGGCATCTGGGTGCTATCCTGGGTTTCTGCACTCTCCTGGGGTTCCACATATATGTATCCCTGGATCAAGATAGTCGCATGGGCTATGCATGTACCTCCCACCTCTAGGTGCAATACTGTGGAGCACAGTGTAATTCCACCTGTGGGTTGGGCCACTGGGTCATGGATCTGAGCTCACTCACCTCTTTCTCTGGGCTCCTCTGGTGACTCTCCCTGTATCAATTCAGTTGAGCAGTCGGTAGGCAGCCTGCATAGTAGTGGTGGCCACTGCTGTGGCAGCAGGCCATCCTTGCAGCAGCAGCAGTAGCAGGCTGCCCTTGTGGTCGTTGTGTCTGTGGCAGTAGCTGTGGTGGACCACCTGTGTGGCAGTAGTGTCTGCAGCAGCAACAGACCACCCACACAACAGTGCCCCACATTCCTGCTATCAATCATCGGGGGCTGACCTTGGCTCCTAAGGTCCCTGTGCTCCTTCTATATACTTTTTTTAATCTCCTGCCAAGCCAGACTTCCATACAATTTATGCCTCTGTGGTTGATACCTTTAACTCTACAGGCAAGGCTGCCCATGTATCCCAAATTGTTAACATTTTATTTTTATCCTATACTTTTCAGCATTTTAGGCTTTTCTTGAAATCAAATTTTATATCAAATCTAATTTCACATCTCTAATACAAGGATAATGTCCAATACATTGGGTCTTTGTGAGGATTTAATGAGATATTGTACGTAAATAATCTGGGCACACTGAAAGTGTTCAATAACTATATAAATTATTATTACACAGTAATAACAAAATAAAAGTGAAAGCTAGGTTTAAAAATTTTACAATGAAGAAATGCAGAGATTAAAGACATCCCTAAATGCCTAAATGTATGGCATGTTGCCAGTATATGTGCTCTACATTTGCTGAATATGCCCCCAAATGTACCAGAGCCTGTACAAGAATGTCAAGTCCACAGCAGTATTGGGCTATAGCCCCAGCTTCCTGAAGGGTAAACAGAGCATGGGAGAGTGGAATAGGTCAAACAGCCAACTTGCCTGTGATTACATAGACATATCCTTCTCCAACTTAATTCAAAATCTCCCTCTTTAATTTATTTTTCATCTTCACTTCTGTATTTATGTTTTCCAATTTTGGGAAGAAATTTTCCATGATAGTGTGGGTGCAGTTAATCCCCAGCCTCAGGAGCTAAATATAATTGCAGTTAACATTTCAATTCTAGAATACAGTGCCTTTCACAGAAGCTCTCCTAACTCTGATGAAAATTACCAGAATTGGTTCAGAAGAACATGAAAGCTTGAAATGAACTGAAGCAGATGAAATTCATGAAGTGGAAGATGATTAATGTGGGGGTTATGCAGTAAATAATCATATTTGGTGTTAATGTCATTGCATGATAATGTAGTCACATGTAACTCTAGACTTGCAAAATAGCAATTATGGCTTACAAGATGCAGAATGGCTCAAATAAATGTATTTACCTCATACTGAAACAACTCAGACATTTGACCAACAATTGAAATTCTTTTCTCTCTTTTTCAAAAAAGAACAAGTATCATCAAAGCCAAAGACTGATTGGATACTTTTATTCCTACAGAAATTAACTCTCATATCTTTGAAAAATATTTATAAACTGGAGAAGGTCACTATGTTCTTTATGTAATTATCCAAAATGCAGTGTTTAGTAAATCCCTAGACCTTATAAAGTTTATTTTTAAAGCAACATGTACTGAGTTTAATAGAATTTGTCATGTGTAAGATAAAATTGATGGGATAGAGGCATGGTATTTGATCCACACGTGACAATAATATACCCATTTTATTATGCTTTCCAGGTAAGCCGATGTTAGGTACGGCCAGTTCCAGAGCCACCAGGTTACATCATGATTTTATCAACAGCACATGCATGCATGGGTATTAATGCATTAAAAAATGTCAGAGCAGATATACTGAATTACTCAACATTGCCTCTAGCTAAGGCTAGATGCATTCTCACTGTCCACATCAACAATTAAAAAGGTAAATGGGAAAACTATGAAGGTGACTACACGAAATATTTAGGTCAACTCCTGTACATGAGAATGAGGCACTAAATACAGTGTTGTAGTCCCCTGATTAACAGTTCCTATTGTAAAGGTTGTATTCTTGAGAACAATTAGTTTGAGCTACAAATACCTCTTGAAACATACCTTCAAATCTTTGTAAAATCTTCCGTATATCATCCCTGAGAAAAAATGACATATGCACTTTTAAACAATGATCCATAAACCACCATGTTGGTTTGGGAACAAATGTGTCATGTCAGGTATTTTGCTGAGAACAGTTGCTGCACTGGCATCAGGTGACTTTTCTTAAAGTACCTTAATAGGCAGGCAAACATTACTGTAAACACATTACCCCACATCTCGCTCCTCTGCTTCTGCAAAAGGCCTTTTGTGCCGACGCTCATCAGTTCCTGTATCGTGTCCTGCATTAAAATAAAGATGAAAAACAGTTTTACCAGATGTATGCGATTTTGGTCATTTCTCATGGAGAAATACCCTCACCGTGGACTTTCTAAGGCTTTCGGACTACAAAGGCTTTTGGAATAGACCTATACAGTACATGGAATCATCAAGTACAGGTCAGAGGAAGATAGGCCAACGACCAGGAAGGTTTTCTGGAGACGTTTCTGCAAGCCTTTCTGGCTTCGAGTCACAGTAAACCAGGTCCTACTCATGACACATTTCAGAAGAAGGAATGCCCACGTCCAGAAGGGCTGCTGCAGGAGCGTCTGGAACTCTCCGACTGCTACAGGGTGGGAGCATGACAGGGGAACCCTGAAGGCCAGGAACAGGCTTTAGAACCATGGGCTGTTTAACACCTGTTTGGAACAGGTGGAATCCGAAGCAGTGAGCCTGGGGAGCGGCGGCGCCCACGTGCTCCACCTGCAAAGAGATCAGAGAGATGGAGCCCTGGGGCGGGCCCCTTCATCGGGGGCCCCGCGGGCGTCTTTCCCTTGGTGCTCATCGTCAAGGGCTGCCATCGCCTGAGCCTCCACCGGGGACGTGGCCTTCCTTCCCCTGCGCTTCCCTCCTGCAGGCGCCAGGGTGCGCTGTCTTCCCGCGCTGCAGACCGCTCCTGGCCCTCGGGAGTGCAGAGCCACGCAGCAGAGACAGGCAAGCCACACGACAGCCAGCGGGCACGTCCCGGGCTGCACAGGCGTGGGGCTGTCGTGCCCTAGAGTCTGTGCTGGCAGCAGGAGGTGACGAGGAGAGGACGCCAGCCCCCGTCCCGCCTGCCGCACCACCCCTAAGCTCCAGTCCCTCTGCGGGGCTCCTGTCATTGGGACGCGAAGAAACTCAGCGCTGCTTCTGCTGCCAAAGGTCCCCCGTGCGGGCCGGGGGCGGGGCCGGCTGTGGGGTCACGACCACCTCCTGGCCGTCTCCACGGGAAGCGAACCCGCCGCCCAGGTCCTGGAAAGCCAGGGGAAGCTGCTGCCCGGTCGCCGGCCCTGACGCCCCTGGAGACCCTCAGGGGACCCAGTGTCCGTCCTGACGGGCGGCTGGCAGGGCAGGAGGGGCAGACGTGGACGGTCCCTTCCCCACCAGTCCGCATGCACGTGGCCCGCCGCCACGCTCCCAGCGCCCTCGCCTGCCCGGCCCGGGTCCCAGACCCCAGGCGACCGACGCCCAAGCAAGGACGTCTCCTCAGATGTCCTCCGGGACCTCCCCGCGCCCACACCCTCATGCCCCTGGGCCGCAGGGCCACGCCGACCCGCCAGCGGGCGCCTCACCTGAGGAACCCTCAGGCGACCGGACACCTCAGGGGATTCCGCGACGCCCCCTGGCGACGCGGCTCTGAGGGCCTAGGGCCGAGCGCCCGAGCGGCAGCAGCCGGCCTCGCTGATTGGCGGTGCGTGCGGGAGGCGGGGCTTTGCGGAACCACGCCCCCTACAGGCACGCCGCCCTGCCCTGGCGGCGGGCGGCTTTCCAGGGCCTGTGTCTCCATCCAGGGTTTGCAGCTCCTTGTCTTGGTTGATGACTCAAGCAAACGGGAGCTTCGGGCCTGCCGTGGACCCTGCACCTAATGCCTAAGGACGGGTGGCCGGCGCCCGCTCACTACCTCTCCTCCTGGTTCCTTCCAGCCACCCTTCCCCTGGCAGAGGAGCTGCCCTCACCCTGAAGCTGGTGGACGTCGTCCCCTCCCATTTTCTCGGTGGTTTCAGCACACCTGCCTGTCCTTACCCTGCATTCCTTAGTGTCCTGGGTGTCTGGTCATCCCAGTACATTGTAGTGTAGGAAAACCTGGCCTGTAACTGACTAATTAATTAATTGATGGAGGCAGAGTGTGGACAATTTGACGAGGTAAAAACTCCAGGTAACATACCCCAATGTTGGCATTCACAATGTCATGAGATTTACTTCCATGAGGTCAAACAGGTACCCACAGCAAATATCATAAAAACATCCCCTCATGCTTCCATCTGGGGGAGGGATAAAGGAATAGTTTGAAAAACCCCAGAGAGCTCTGTTCTTCTTAACAGGGCCTGCCCTCAGAAAAAATGGTTAACAAGAGCCTAACCTGCTGGGGTATTATGAAAGCGTAACCGGCCTGAGCAAAAGTAAAAATCAAACTCAAGGAAGCTCTATTCTTTCAGGTGGGAGAAGGAAAATGCACAACTCCAGCACCCCTAGACATCTGATTTCACCTACAAGGAAAGAATAAAACTGAGAAATCTTTGTGAAGTTCATTGTCTGGAAGCAAAGGCTCAGTCAAAGACTGAAACCTAATCATGGCTCTATAGGATGCTTCTCCTTCCCACAAATTTACCACCTTATTATTAAAGTCCTATTTACATGAGTCACTTTTACCTGGTACAACATGTCTGGCTATCAGGAAAAAGTAAAAGCCATACTAAAAGGCAAAAGACAATTTGAACAGACAGAGCACCCATCAGAACCAGACATGGCAGGGATGATGGAATTATGAGACTGGGAATTTAAAACAACTATGATTAACATGCTAAGGGCTCTAGTGGAGAAAGTAGAAATCACCCAAGAGCAGATGGGCAATGTAAGCTGAGAGCCGGAAATACTGAGTAACAACCAAAAGGAAATGCTAGAGATCAAAAACGCTGTAGCAGAAATGAAGAATGCCTTCAATTGGCTTATGAGGAGACTGCACACAACTGAGAATCTCTGACCTTGAGGATATGTCAACATAAACTTCAAAAACTTGAAAGCCAATAGAAAAAAACTGAAAGAAAAGAACAAAATAGAATATGTAAGGGCTATGAGACAACTAGAAAAAGTGTAAGTATGTGTAATGGAAATACAAGAAGGACAAGAAAAGGAGAAAACATTAAAAGAAATAATTGACAATGCATAGCTCAGATGGTTAGAGCACAGCGTTCTAACAGCAAGGTCATTGGTTCGAATCCCCAAACTGACCAGCTGCCAAAAACAAAAACAAAACCAAAAACCAGAAAACACAAAATGAAAATGTAAGGACTGAGAATGATCACAAATTAAAGTCAGGCACCAAACTACATATGCAGGAAGGTCAGAGAATACCAAGCATGATAAATGCAGAGAAATCTACACCTATGCAAACTATAGTCAAACTACAGAAAACTAAAGAGAAAAAAATCCAGAAACAAGACAGAAGGGGGAGAAAACCTTACCTGTACAAGAACAAAGAATTACATCCAACTTATCCTCAGAAAGCATACAAGCAAGAAGTGAGTAGGGTGAAATGTTCAAACTGTTGAGAGAAAAAACATGCCAAACCTAGAATTCTTTACCCTGCAAGATTATCCTTCAGGTATTTCGCATATTTGACAGGAGATGCTTTATGTAGATAGCTGCACAGAAATATTGACAACAAAAGCGCTGATGGCCTTGGACATAGTAAAATTTGCACAGACAACATCTCATTGATAGCTGTTAGCCAGTCCCTAGTGGAAAACACTAGCGTGTACGTATCATTGGAGTCAAACATCTGTGACACTGTACGACCTCCGTGAAACCTTAGGTCCCGTGACAGTCTGAAGAGCACAGCTCTGGTCTGGATACACTCAGGCCGAGCGCCGTAGCCTATTCTTCTTCAGGTCCCCACTGTACAGTGTGATGGATGCAATGTCCCAACAGGGGGCTTTCTGCATTTTCAGCATCGCAGCACCTGAACTCCACACAGGACTAATGATCCTTGTGGCAATAACGAGCTACAAGACGTCAGCAATGAAGGTGTTTGCAACGCCTTCTCACCTTTACACCCCAGTGTCTGAGTGTGTCTCTGCTAACGTCTCACTCGTTTGCTGGTAAGAGATTATTTTAATTGATGATTCCTGGTATAAATAAAGTACCTGGTCCTCGGACACAGGCAGGAACCTCCTCATTCAGTGGGTGGGTTTTCCTCTGCAGAATCATCACAGGAGGAATAGTTCACTATTTTTGCCCCGTGGAAACTGCCCTGCTCTGATATGAGTTAAGGTTGTACTCAGGGAGAACGACCCCCACCTACAGAATGAGCTCACAGGCTACATAATGAAATAATCAGAAAAAGCACAGACTAATGAGCAGGTACTATATCTATTTTCAGCAAGTAATTGAGTACTGAACAAAAAAGTGAGAGTTTATATTCCTAAAAAGAAAAGAATAAACTCATGAGAATTAAATTCACAAACGTCACTGAAGTACTTATTTTCCTCTGTACCAACTGGCAAAACTTCTCAAATAAGGACCTTCTTAAAAGTCGGAAATGGTGCTAAGGACATATATACCAAGACGAACTTTGGATGAGGGGGAGAATCCTTTACCAAAATGCAAATTTAGGAAAGAAACTGACCCTTGACTCTGGATACCAAATATTCACTTTTGGGGGAGGAGTCACTTCTTCCTGTATTAGATATCGCAGTTAGAAAAACAGAATGTCAATGCACTTGTTTCTAAAGATCTGGAAAACCTCAAAATGAAGTGAAGCATGAGTTAAGTGGCTAGAATTAAAATTTTCAACATTCAGAAACATAGGAGAAAGACACGCCTCTCCTCCGAGTCAGAGTGTTTTTTGTTTGGAATGATTCCCGAAAGCAATTTTAGCAGCTTGGCAGAATGCATTTCACTGACGTATTTCAACCAGATTCTGAAGGAATTTCATCTTTATTAAACGAAATGTTTCCCATTGAAGACTTTCTATGTCATTATGTGTGAAGCAATCATATTAGATTAGACAAGGTATATGAAATTAATTATTCTCATCTTTAGATGAATATGCAATCAACCTGCCATGCACTGGATATTGCACCTGAAGAGAAAAAACTTTGTCGGTCACTTGTCTCTATAGAAAGGTGAGAAATATTTAAACGATAAGTAACTGACTGCATGTATATGTTAATGAAATAGTTTTAATCAATGTTAAAGGTGGATGTCATTTAATCGTGGACCAAAATCAATTAAATGGCACAACTGTTACTTATATTTCTTATTCAGCTGTCTTAATGATGTTGAACTGTTTAACTTATTCCATGGCACAAACACTTTGCTTTTAATAAGTTTTGTATGTCTTTAGAATACATTTTCTTTGAAATCTTATTTCCATTAGAATCGGGTTATGGATCTTAATAAGTTTCTTTCTTTTTTATTTATTTATTTATTTATTTTTATTTATTTTTTTTAAATTTTATTTTGTCGATATACATTGTAGCTGATTATTGCTCCCCATCACCAAAACCTCCCTCCCTTCTCCCTCCCCCCTCCCCCCCAACAATGTCCTTTCTGTTTGCTTGTTGTATCAACTTCAAATAATTGTGGTTGTTATATCTTCTTCCCCCCCCCCCGGTTTGTGTGTGTGTGTGTGTATGTGTGTGTGTGAATTTATATATTAATTTTTAGCTCCCTCCAATAAGTGAGAACATGTGGTATTTCTCTTTCTGTGCCTGACTGGTTTCACTTAATATAATTCTCTCAAGGTCCATCCATGTTGTTGCAAATGGCAGTATTTCATTCGTTTTTATAGCTGAGTAGTATTCCATTGTGTAGAGTTAAAAGACAACCAACAGAGTGGGAGAAAATATTTGCAAAATATACATCTGACAAAGGATTAATATCCAGAATATATAAGGAACTCAAACAACTTTACAAGAAGAAAACAAGCAACCCAATTAAAAAATGGGCAAAAGAGCTAAGTAGGCATTTCTCTAAGGAAGATATCCAAATGCCCAACAGACATATGAAAAAATGCTCAACATCACTCAGCATCCGGGAAATGCAAATCAAAACCACATTGAGATACCATCTAACCCCAGTTAGGATGGCTAAAATCCAAAAGACTATGAACGATAAATGCTGGCGAGGCTGCGGAGAAAAAGGAACTCTCATACATTGTTGGTGGGACTGCAAAATGGTGCAGCCTCTATGGAAAATGGTATGGAGGTTACTTAAACAATTGCAAATAGATCTACCATACGACCCAGCCATCCCACTGCTGGGAATATACCCAGAGGAATGGAAATCATCAAGTCGAAGGTATACCTGTTCCCCAATGTTCATCGCAGCACTCTTTACAATAGCCAAGAGTTGGAACCAGCCCAAATGCCCATCATCAGATGAGTGGATACGGAAAATGTGGTACATCTACACAATGGATCTTAATAAGTTTCAACAAAACTAGGTACAGAAAATAGACTTAGCCTTCTTTAATTTTTTTTTCTTAGGGAAGAAAAACGTAACTTCCATCCTGTGCTTTCTGCCATTTGGGACTAATGCACATCCACCGAGGACAAACCTAAAGTTAAATGAGCTTTCGTGCTAACAGTTAATCGACAGTGGTAGGTAGAAAAAGTTACCATGACTACCCAAGGACTGGAAGCCTGATACATGCAACTCTGGAGTGGCTGCTACTCACACAACCGTTTCGGTTATCTGAGTTTTAACAGAAAGGAGACGTGACACTTAACAGACAACACAAACAAAGAAGATGTCATAATTTAAACTTGAACTTTGAAGCCACAGTGCTTTCACGTAGCTAATCTTATGACAGTATTGTATGACTTAGGTTCCGCTTCCTTCTTTAAAGTTTCATGAGAACAACAGGGACTGAAGAGACTTTCAGACACTAGCCGTGTCTTCCTGCTGCTGTTACATGAAAAGAGACGTGAAGTGTTTGTTTAATATTTAGGTAAGTACTGTACTCACCTCAGCAAATACGGTACTTCAGTGCCTAAGTCAGTCCTTAGTTTTCAACTTCAAACCCACACTACTTACAGTTTTCATCATCGGTTGAACTTGAACATGGCCATTTCTTTTCTAAGCTCACTTTGTTTACCAGCAAGATTTCCATGATTCTCCTCCAGGTCCTCGACATTCTTTATTTTTTTATTTTTTAATTTTTTTTTGTCTTGTTTTGTTTTTCATTTTTAGTATTTTCCCAATGTCAGACATGAACATGGCTTTAGATTTTGGTGCAGTTTTCTTCTTCTTCTTTTTTCTTTTTTTTTTCTTTTGGATTTGAGATATGTTTATTTTATTTATTTATTTATTTAATTTTTGGTCTTTTTTTTTTTTTAAATTTTATTTTGTCGATATACATTGTGGCTGATTATTGCTCCCCATCACCAAAACCTCCCTCCCTTCTCCCTTCCCCCCTCCCCCCAACAATGTCCTTTCTGTTTGCTTGTCGTATCAAACCCCCGGTTTTGTGTGTGTGTGTGTGTGTGTGTGTGTGTGTGTGTGTGTGAATTTATATATTAATTTTTAGCTCCCACCAATAAGTGAGAACATGTGGTATTTCTCTTTCTGTGCCTGACTTGTTTCACTTAATATAATTCTCTTAAGGTCCATCCATGTTGTTGCAAATGGCAGTATTTCATTCGTTTTTATAGCTGAGTAGTATTCCATTGTGTAGATGTACCAAATTTTCCATATCCACTCATCTGATGATGGACATTTGGGCTGGTTCCAACTCTTGGCTATTGGAAAGAGTGCTGCAATGAACATTGGGGAACAGGTATACCTTCGACTTGATGATTTCCATTCTTCTGGGTATATTCCCAGCAGTGGGATAGTTGGATCATATGGTAGATCTATCTGCAATTGTTTGAGGAACCTCCATACCATTTTCCATAGAGGCTGCACCATTTTGCAGTCCCACCAACAATGTATGAGATTTCCTTTTTCTCCGCAACCTCACCAGCATTTATCGTTCAGAGTCTTTTGGATTTTAGCCATCCTAACTGGGGTTAGATGGCATCTCCGTGTGGTTTTGATTTGCATTTCCCGGATGCTGAGTGATGTTGAGCATTTTTTCATATGTCTGTTGGGCATTTGTATATCTTCCTTAGAGAAATGCCTACTTAGCTCTTTTGCCCATTTTTTAATTGGGTTGCTTGTTTTTTTCTTGTAAAGTTGTTTGAATTCCTTATATATTCTGGAAATTAATCCTTTGTCAGATGTATATTTTGCAAATATTTTCTCCCACTCTGTTGTTTGTCTTTTAACTCTGTTAATTGTTTCTTTGCTGTGCAGAAGCTTTTTAGTTTGATATAATCCCATTTGTTTATTTTTCCTTTGGTTGCCCGTGCTTTTGGGGTCGTATTCATGAAGTCTGTGCCCAGTCCTATTTCCTGAAGTGTTTCTACTATGTTTTCTTTAAGAAGTTTTATTGTTTCAGGGTGTACATTTAAATCCTTAATCCATTTTGAGTTGATTTTTGTATATGGTGAGAGGTATGGATCTAGTTGCATTCTCCTGCATATGGATATCCAGTTATCCCAGCACTATTTGCTGAAGAGGCAGTCGTATCCCCAGTGAATAGGCTTGGTGCCTTTGTCAAAGATCAGATGGAAGTAAGTGTGTGGGTTGATTTCTGGATTCTCTATTCTATTCCATTGATCAGTGTGTCTGTTTTTATGTCAGTACCATACTGTTTTGGTTATTATAGCTTTGTAGTATAGCTTAAAGTCAGGTAGTGTTATGCCTCCAGCTTTATTTTTTTTGCTCAGCATTGCTTTGGCTATGCGTGGTGTTTTGTTATTCCATATAAATGTCTGGATAGTTCTTTCCATTACTGAGAAAAATGTCTTTGGAATTTTGATGGGGATTGCATTGAATTTGTATATCACTTTGGGTAGTATGGACATTTTCACTATGTTGATTCTTCCAATCCAAGAGCATGGGATATCTTTCCATCTTCTTGTATCCTCTCTAATTTCTCTCAGCGGTGGTTTGTAGTTCTCATTATAGGGATTTTTCACCTCCTTGGTTAACTCAATTCCTAAGTATTTTATTTTTTTGGTGGCTATTGTAAATGGGCAGGCTTTCTTGATTTCTCGTTCTGCATGTTCACTGTTGGAGAAAATAAATGCTACTCATTTTTGTGTGTTGATTTTGTATCCTGCTATTGTGCTGAAATCATTTATCAGTTCCAAGAGTTTTTTTGTAGAGGTTTTAGGCTGTTCGATATATAGGATCATGTCATCTGCAAAGAGGGACAGTTTGACTTCATCTTTTCCAATCTGGATGCCCTTTATTTCCTTCTCTTCTCTGATTGCTCTGGCTAGTACTTCCAACACTATGTTGAATAGGAGTGTTGAGAGTGGGCATCCTTGTCTAGTTCCTGTTCTTAAAGGAAAAGCTTTCAGCTTTTCCCCATTCAGGATGATACTGGCAGTGGGTTTGTCATATATGGCTTTAATTATGTTGAGGTACTTTCCCTCTATACCTAACTTACAGACGGTCTTTGTCATGAATGAGTGCTGAACTTTATCAAATGCTTTTTCAGCATCTATGGAGATGATCATATGGTCCTTGTGTTTGAGTTTATTAATATGGTGTATCACATTTATTGATTTGCGTATGTTGAACCAACCTTGCATCCCTGCGATGAATCCCACTTGATTGTGGTGAATAATTTTACGTATGTGTTGCTGTATTCTGTTTGCTAGTATTTTAGTGAGGATTTTTGCATCTATATTCATCAAGGATATCAGCCTGTAGTTTTCTTTTTTGGTTCTATCTTTACCTGGTTTTGGTATCAGGATGATGTTTGCTTCATAGAATGAGTTTGGGAGATTTGCGTCTGTTTCAATCTTTTGGAATAGTTTGTGAAGAATCAGTGTCAATTCCTGTTTGAACGTTTGGTAAAATTCTGCTGTGAATCCATCTGATCCTGGGCTTTTCTTTGTTGGGAGCCTTCTGATAACAGCTTCAATCTCCTTTATTGTTATTGGTCTGTTCAAATTTTCTACGTCTTCATGGTTCAGTTTTGGGAGCTTGTGTGTGTCCAGAAATTTATCCATTTCCTCCAGATTTTCAAATTTGTTGGTGTATACTTGTTTATAGTAGTCTCGAATGATACCTTGTATTTCAGATTAATCGGTTGTAATATCGCCTTTTCCATTTCTAATTTTTGTTATTTGAATCTTCTCTCTTCTTTTTTTTGTTAGCCATGCTAATGGTTTGTCAATTTTATTTATCTTTTTAAAAAACCAACTTTTTGATTCATTGATCTTTTGTATTGCTTTTTGGGTTTCAATTTCATTCAGTTCTGCCCTGATCTTAATGATTTCTTTCCATCTGCTAACTTTAGGTTTGGATTGTTCCTGTTTTTCTAGTTCTTTATGGTGAAGTGTTAGGTTGTTCACTTGCCATTTTTCCATTCTTCTGAGGTGAGCATTTAATGCAATAAATTTCCTCCTTAATACTGCTTTTGCAGTATCCCACAGGTTTTGGTATGATGTATCATTATTTTCATTAATTTCAATAAATTTTTTGATTTCCTGCTTGATTTCTTCTTGGACCCATATGTCATTAAGTAGAATGCTGTTTAATTTCCGTGTGTTTGTATAGTTTCCAGAGTTTCGTTTGTTATTAATTTCTAGTTTTAACCCATTGTGCTCTGAGAAAATACATGGGATAATTCCAATTTTTTGGATTTATTGGACTTGATTTGTGACCTAATATGTGATCTATCCTGGAGAATGATCCATGTGCTGATGAGAAGAATGAATATTCTGAAGTTGTTGGATGTAATGTTCTTTAGATATCTGCCAATTCCTATTGGTCTAGAGTCTTGTTTAGATCTTGTGTTTCTCTACTGACTCTTTGCCTAGATGATCTGTCTAATATTGACAGTGGGGTGTTCAGGTCCCCTGCTATTATGGTATTAGTGTCTATTTCCTTCTATAGGTCTAATAGAGTTTGTTTTATCAATCTGGCTGCTCCAACATTGGGTGCGTACATATTTATGATTCTTATGTCTTCTTGACTTATCATTAAGTAGTGTCCCTCATTGTCTCTTTTTATGGTTTTTAGTTTAAAGTCTATTTTGTCAGATATAAGAATAGCTACTCCTGCTCGTTGTTCATTTCTGTTTGCATGGTAAATCTTTTTCCATCCTTTCACTCTTAGTCTATGTGAATCTTTATGGGTGAGGTGAGTCTCTTGTAGGCAGCATAAAGTGGGGTCCCCCTTTTTGATCCAGTCAGCCAGTCTGTGTCTTTTGATTGGGGAATTTAAGCCTTTTACATTAAGAGTTGTTATTGAAAGGTGTTGATTTATTCCTAGCATTTTATTGGTTGTTTGTTTGTCTTAGGTGTCTCTTGTTCCTTGCTTTCTGATTTACTGTTTGGTTTCTGTGTTTGTTGGTTCCTTAGGTTGTAGATAGCGTTTTTGTTTGCTTGTTTTCTCTTCATGAATGCCATTTTTATTATACTAGAAGGTTTTGATTTTTCTTGGGTTTTTATGGCAGTGGTAGTTATTTTTCAGGAACCAAACCCAGTACTCCCTTGAGGATTTCTTGTAAGGGTGGTCGTGTGGTAGTGAACTCCCGCAGTTTTTGTTTGTCTGAGAAATATACTATTTGCCCTTCATTTCGGATGGATAGCCTTGCAGGGTAACGTATTCTTGGCTGGCAATCTTTGTCTTTTAGTATTTTGAATATATCATCCCATTCCTTTCTAGCTTTAGGGTTTGTGATGAAAAGTCTGATGTTAGCCTGATTGGGGCTCCCTTATAGGTGATTTGATGCTTCTCTCTTGCCGCTTTTAAGATTCTCACTTTGTCTCTGAGTTTTGCCAATTCGACTATAACATGTCTTGGAGAAGGCCTTTTTGCATGCAATACATTTGGAGATCGTTGAGCTTCCTGGATCTGATGATCTGTGATTTTTCCTATACCTGGGAAGTTTTCTGCCACTGTTTTGTTGAATATGTTTTCCATGGAATCTCCATTTCCTCCCCTTCTGGAATACCCAAGACTCAGATACTTGAGCGCTTAAGGTTGTCTGATATCTCTCTCAGATTTTCTTCAATGTCTTTGATTCTTTTTTCTTTTTTTTTTTGTCTGCTTGTGTTATTTCAAACAGCCCATCTTCAAGTTCAGAGGTTCTCTCTTCAACTTCGACAAGCCTGCTGGTTAAACTCTCCGTTGTGTTTTTTATTTCGCTGAATAACTTCTTCCGTTCAGCAAGTTCTGCTACATTTTGTTTAAGGACATTGATTTCCTTGTACATTTCCTCTTTCAGGTCCTGTATACTTTTCCTCATTTCATCATGATGTCTTGCTGAGTTTTCTTGTATCTCATTCAGTTTCCTTAGAATTATCACCCGAAATTCCTTGTCAGTCATTTCAAGGGCTTCTTATTCTATAGGATCTAGAGTTTGAGATTTATTAACTTTTGTGGTGTAGTTTCTTGATTTTTTGTATTTCTGGTATCTTTTTTTTTTTGATGTTTATTCATTGTGGCAGGGGGTTTCACAGTCCACTGGTTTGAGACTATTGACTAACTAAGATGTTTCTGTGGTTGCCAATTTGGTATGGCTACTTTCGTGACTACTCAGTTGGCCTCTAGTGCCTTGTGTGTATGGTTGCCTCAGGTCTTGGTCCTCTCCAGGGAGCCACCTCTCTGGTTAGCTTGGACTCTGCTGGGCTGCTGGATCACGTACCACAGGGTGTGTGATCTCTGCTGAGCTTTCACTTCCCATGCAGGACTTCTCCCTGTTCCGTGTGCTCTGGCCCAGGCTGTTGGATTGTGCAGTGGTGACCCTACACGGTGTGTGGTTTCTGTCAAGTCTCCACCTCCCTGGCCGGACATCTCCCCGCTCTGTGTGCACTAGGCTGGCTTGGGACGTGTCTTCTGTAACCCTCTTCTATCAGCTGGGCACTCAAGACCCTGCTTGGCACCGCCTCGCCAAGGAAGTCTACCAGGTTTCTGTTAGGCACAGACGACCGGTCACTCTGGGTGCCTTTGTAGCACTGTGTAGATCTTTCTCAGGACTTATCACCTTCCTCCTGGTATCATGGTTATTTGTGTACTTGTCTTATCTCCCACACTAGAGCGTGAGCTCCTCAGGGGAGTAGCCTGCAGCACACGGTTCACCCTTGTATCCCCCTGGCACGGACCGAGTCCGGTGCCCGCCTGCAGTCAGCTCTCTGGCAGGTTCAAGCGGACTTGGGAACTCTCCTACCACACTATTCCTATCCAGAAATTGGTTAGGCGTTTTTCCGAACTGGTGGCCGCAGAGATGGTATCTGCCTCCCAGTAACAGGAAGTTTACCAGGGGCCGGAGTCCAGGGTGTGGTGGAGTGACAGTCGGCCCCGCCCTTACTTCCTTGCCCTCCCGATGCTGGCTGGGGACGCCCCACACCACCAGCCCCGCCAGAGAACCGTGGAGAGAGTGGAAGGGGAGGCCAGCCCGCAGGCCCCGGGAAGCCCCACGCCAGGGCAAGCAAGTGGGAAGGCTCAGTGAGGAGCCAAGCCGGGCGAGGAGGACAGGCTCGGCTGAGCCGGGCCGGAGCTGCCACGACCTGAGAAAATGGAGGCAGCCCTGGGGCGGTGAGTGGCCGGGTGATGCAGGCGGAAGCCGGGTGGGCGTCAGCCTCCCGAGCAGGGCCGGGTCGGGGGTCACTCACAGGGCTGTGCCAGGTTGGGAGCTCACTCTCTGCCTCTGGTTTGTCACCTTCCCCGTTCTTGGTTCCCGCCTCCTCGGGCTGCTCGCTTGGTCCCACGGCGCGGCTCAGGCACTCCCAGGAATCTTCTTTTATGCCGGCCTGAAACCTCAAATCATGAATAGGGCAGCTGGCTGCCGTCAGCGTGGCCCCGGCCTCCGGGATCCTGTCTGCATCCACAGCAGCTCTGGCGCCATGTTCCCTGTTTAGAGACTCGCTTTTTCAGCTAAGAAACAGTTCTTTTCCTGCTCCATACTTCAAAGCTGTTGCCTGTAAATGAGGCGGCCTCTCCTGCCGAGGGCAAAGTGGCGGTCAGCCCCCACGACCGGCCACCAGCAGCGGTCCTCCCTTAAGAGATGGCAAGAGGAAGGTCCACAAGTTTCCCAGCTGCCTAAGGCCCAGTGGCCACCTTTTCCACCTCAGCTACTCGGCGCCAGCTGCCGCAGCCTGAGATTTACTTTTTAAAGGATCTCTTTGGCTGCTTTTGAGAGAAAGGACAGAGGCAATAAGAGGCCATAGGAGGATCAGGTGGGTGGCCAATGCAGCCTGTTGTTTAGGCTAGAGATGGTGGCAGCTTGGACTTGGGGTGTGACCACAGAGATGAAGAGAAGTGGGAGGATTGGGAGGATCAGTTGAAGGTGAATGGACAGACCTTGGTGACAGAGTAGATGTAGGAACTGAGGAAGAGAAGGAGGTGTGAGGAATTAGTCCCAGGCTCCGAGCTTAGACCACCATGGGAATGGGGTGCAATTTAGGAGGAGGGAGAGATCATAGGGCCTGGAGGGAGGGGCACATCTAAACTGAGGAGTCTTGCTGGGACCTAGTTAGGTGCCTCAAGACAAAAGTGCCCCAATGACCCCTTCCAGGAGCAGTGAAGACGTGGTGGGCCTGGTGGAGCGAACCCTCTGCCTGAGAGGGGCGGCCCAGGCTGTTCATGAGAAAAGTTCTGTGTGTGGAGTTGGTGCTGTGGAGAGGCCAAGGAACCGCGGTGTCACTAAGGCTTCTGTGCCTGCGCGTTGGGCTCCGTTGCTGGGAGCCAGGAGAAATGCTCTCTGGGCAGGATACATGTTTTTATCCCACAAGTAATAACATGAGAAATTACACGTAAAAGAGTCCAAGCTGTCGAGATGTATATGGAGTAAAATGTGGACTCTGCCACCTCTGATTCAATAGCTTGGTCCTCGGTGACACCCCCCAAAGCCTGTTGTGACCTTTGTCCAAGATAAAACTCACATCACATAAAACCCTGGCTCTTAAAGTATGTAATCCGGTGGTTTTTCATACATTCCCTAAGTGGATCTTATGCTCCCTGAGGTTTGCTGCTGACTAGCCCAAGGCAAGTTCACCCTCAGGGCAAATGAGAGTCTCTGAAAGTGCAGCAAACTCTTGAGAGGTGGTTCGGTGCAGTGTGACTTGACACTGACATCACTGACAGTGGGTCGCACTGGGAAGAGAAATGTCCTTTGTGGGCCTGCAAGAGGGCACACTTTTATATTTTACTCCATATAAATCTTGACAGCTTGAACTTTTTGCATATAAGAATTCATGTTATTACTTTTGCGACAAAAACATAGAGAATACAAAAGAAATCACTGTGATAATTGAAGGCATCGTTGAGAAATAGGGAAGTGAACATGTTTCAGTCCTGGCTATGCAGCCCCATCACTGTGGGATATAGGGCAAGTCCATTTCCTTTTTGGGCGTCAGTTTCCCTATCTTTACTATGAAGAAAAATTTCCACTGCCTTTCTGCTCTGAAGGGCAGGACTCTGTGAGCCTAAGGATGTCATCATGTGTCCCAAGTGTCCCATGTGCCTTTTCTGTCCCTAATGCATCTTCATCCCCTCCACACTCCCAGGAGTTCAAATGGTCCCTGTGAAGCGGATGGAGTAGGGAGAGCAGGGAAAGACTGTGTAGATGACTTTAGCAGTGAGTTTATGAGTTTATTTATTTATTGTATAAAGTTAAGGTGCACAAAATGATGTTTTGATATACATACCCATAGTAAAGGGGCGCAAGCACCAAGCTTGTCACTAGAAGGGGATGTGAGGACAAAAGGGCCTTCTAAGAAAGTGAGATAAAGGATGGAAGGTGGGATAAGTGCATGAATTGGCCTTGTAGGGGCAGAGGCAGTTCATCCATTGCCAGCGGGCCAGAGCAGAGAATAGGGACACAGGCACAGACAGTGAGTAGGTTTGATGGTGGGAGGATGACGTGATTCTCAGCCAGTTGCACGTGTTTTCTCAGTGAACTATGGGGCAAGGTCATCACCAGGGATGTTGGAAGTTTGAGGAGAGAAGAAGGGGTGAAAGAGTACTTCTGGAGAGAGGGACGAGGAGTATAATACCAGGGAATTGGCCACCAAATTTCAGCAGGCCCGCGCTAGGGAGAGATGGCCCCCGACAACATTCAGCTCTTCAAGCACAGCTGGGAAGCAGGCTAGTCCTGTGGAGTTCAGAGAGGCAGGGGGCTGTAGACACACAAGGGCACTGGAGGGAGAGAGAGGCAAAGGAACTAAAGGGGTTGTTAAGGGAGTGTTTATAGGGCTGGATGGTGCATCTAACTGGATAAACAAGAAGGGCATGGCGTGTGTATGGGTGAGCAGGTGCACGCCTGTGGATGGTCAATGGATTCATGGACACTTTGGGGAACTTCAGAGTCTTTGAAGCTTTTTCTCCTGTGTCATTAAATAAGCAGCAATTCCAGGAGCTCAGGAGTGCTCCACCAGCTATGTGCCCTTGGATGCTGAGGTTGGCTTTGGCTTTTCCTGGTTAAAACACCAGACTACCTGTATGCTGCATTTCCAACTGGGTTCTCTCCACACACTTTGTTGTATTATAGTAATTTTTGTAAGTAGGCATCCCTCAGTATCTGGGGGGATTGGTTCCAGGACACCTCCCACCCCCACCCCACCCCACCCCCATACCCAAATCCACTGATGCTCAAGTCCCTTATATAAATGGCATAGTATTTGCATGTAACCTATGCACATTGTAAATGCTTTGGGGAATGAGTTAAGGAATAAAACCTACAAACAAAACACAAACATATCTATGGGTAGCATTTGATCCCCAACCCAAGACCAAAACAGAAATGCAAAGCCAGATAGTGATCCTTGAGATCCAAGACCAGAGGCCCCATGCCATGGGAGCCCAACCCCTCCCCCAGCACGAAGAGCCAATACATTACAAATAAATGGTCTTTTTATTGTGTGTCCATGAAAACAAAGTCAGGGTGGCCTTTGGCCAACAAGGTGTCAATGAACAAGAGGCATGCATGACAACAACCGTATTCTCCTCGGGAATGAGTTCTTTCCCTCCCAGGCCTTAAGGGTCACACGCAACCAGGGACAGGAGGCTCCAGAGGAAGGCAAGCCCAGGACCACCATACACTGGAGGGCCTGAGTCTGCTGCCTCCCTGGCAGGACAAGGCAGGGAGAACAGACACTGCCTCGGGTTAGGCCCAGCCTCCCAAAGCTAGAACACACGAAAAACCCCCACCCCACCCCCATCAAACACTGCTGAAGAAGTCAGCCAGGACTTCTGAGAAGAGCTGGCTCTGAAGCCAAAAACCCTCAGGGCTCCATCCAGAAGGGGTTGCCCTCTTGAAGCTCCCAGTAGTAGTAAACAAAGAGTAGGATGGCATTTAAGAGCAGGAAAAGCAGCAGCTGGCCCCAGAGCGGGACCCTAAGGGCCTGCTTTCCTGGCTGGATGGTGTATCGGGTGAGACATGAAGGGCAGGAACATGAAGATGAGGATAAAGAGGAGGAGGATGAGGATGTAGGATAATAGGACAGGTCCTGGGAGCTTTTGGAGATGCTGGAAATGCAGCTGTAGTGTGCGACGCTCTGGTAGGCACTGTCCAAGCCGTACACGGGGTGTTCCCTGAGGCAAAAGAGGGGAGCAAGTGGCCCAGGAGAGCCTCGGCCCAGAACCAGCCCCGTCCCTGGGCCTCTCCACTACCCACCTATCCTTGCTGTCCTCTTCGGAAGAAGATAAAAGACTGTCATCTTGAATCTGCAGAAGGAAGTCAGGGTGAGAGAACTGGTTGGTGGGATCACCATGGCCCTATCATATCCCTCAGTCCGAACTTCCTTGGTCAGCCCACTCAGACTATTACTTAAAGGCCAGGGACCTGCCCCTTCCAGAACCTCCTGGGTTGCCGGCCTTTTGACTGTGGGGCCTTGCCACTCGCTCAGTGACTGTCCTGGCTGCCTGTGCCCCAGCACCCTCCTTTCTACCCTAAGGATTCTCAGAAAGAGCATGAGCCTAGATCTCAGACCAGGGTCCAGGCCATGTGCCGTCCCATGCACTCTAGTCAAATAGTTCTCACGGCTCCCTAAAGTAGGGCCCTGACCAAACAGGTGTCTGCTGACCCTAGCTCTCCCTGGAGAATGAAGGGTGCACCCAGTGTCCCCCCTCCTGCACTGTATTTGCCCAAACCCAGCTATGGTCCCCTCAGGTCGGATCAAAGTACAGGATGCCTGACAGCCAGCTCGCCTGGTGGTTGAAGGTGTCAGCATTTGAGAGCAAAGTCACCGGCTGGTGGAAGTCCTTGGATGTACCCACAGAATCGGCCTCCCTGGAAGTCCTGGCGGTCAGGTAACTCTCCTCATAGTTCTCGTCATTACAGCCTTAGGAAGGTGGCCATGGTTAGCAGAGGAAGCATCGGTGTCCCCTGCCTGGCCCATTGGACCTAATCTGAATCCCATTTCGGGCTGCTGAGGGGTGGTGGGTGTTGGGGCCTCAGGTTCTCTCTGAGACCGGAGTCCCTGACGGAGTGGGCTGCAGGTATCAGGGTGCCCACCCCATCCCTTCCTTACCCTTGCTCTGGTCAAGTGAGGTATCCTCTTTCTTGGGCAGATTGTACATATCCGAAGAGCCCTCGAGTTCTGAATCCAAGTCTGAATGGGGGAGGGGGAACAGTCCATGTGCCCCCCCCCCCCAGGCTTTCTTCCCTTCTCTCCAGTGCCCCAGTCGGCCAACGCCCTTGCCACACACTCCCGACCCATCCTCCCCGTCGCCCATGCCCCGTTCCCATCCCATGGGCGGCCAGGCGGGCCTCTGGGGCTGGGTCTCACCGGAGAACCGATAGGAGGAGGCAGACGAGTTAGAGGGCGAAAGCCTCCTCCGCCTCTGGGTCATGTACTTGAAGATTTCCTCTTTCAAGAGATTGTCAGTGGAGCCTGGCCAGACACGGGGCACAAGGCGGTCAGGGGTATGGGCCGGAAACCTGGGGGAGAGCGCAGTGGGGACACGGGGAACGAGTGCGGGGGAAGGAGCGGGACGAAACGCGGGGAGCAGGGCCCGGGAGGTGACCCGCCTGCCGCCGGCCGCCGCGTACCCAAGACGTTCCTGGGCGGGATGTATTGGCACGGCAGGGCGGCCTGCTCCGGGTCCGACACAACCGCAGAGTCGTCCATGGCGGGCGCAGCAGGCACCGGGAGGCGGGAGGCGAAGGCCTGCGGGCGGCCCGGACCTGTCAACACAAGCCTAGCAACGGCCGCCTAGCAGCAGGGCGGGGGCAGCGCGAGCGCCTGGGGAGCAGCCGCGCTGGCGTCATGGTGGCGTCACGCGTGCGTCACAGTGGTGGGAGTGGGCGGGGCTGTGCTGCGCGCCGGGGGGCGGGGCTAGAGAGCCCAACGTCCCCAAGGGGGGCAGAGGCTGCAAGGCGGTGAGGGGCGGAGCCTGCACGAGCCAAAGGGGCGCAGACCGGTGTGGCCGTGGGAGTGGGGCGGGCACGGCGTGCGGCGACGTCACCTGCTGGGGCGTTTAAGCTGGACCGAAGAGAGGGACAGGACCTGCTGGAGCCGAGCCGGCAGACACTGGCCAGGACAGGGGAACGGGTGGGAAGGGCGCGCTTGGGGCAGTTCGGGTCCCTGAGTCTCTTGGGCTTCCCCTGTCCTTGCATCTCTCCGCCCCCTGCCGTCGCTCCCTGTCCCCGGTCTCCAGGTCACTGGTTCGAATCCCCAAACCAGACAACTGCCCCCCACCCAAAAAAAAAGAAAAAAAGAAAAAAAAAAAAAGGAACAGAAACTGAAAATGTAAGGACTGAGAATTTTCACAAATTAAAGTCAGGCACCAAACTACATATCCAGGAAGGTCAGAGAATACCAAGCATGTTAAGTGCACAGAAAGCTACACCTAGGTACATCATGGTCAAAGTACAGAAAATTAAAGTTTAAAAAAAAATCCAGAAACAAGACGGAAGCGGGGGAAAGCCTTACCTGTACAAGAACAAGGATAAGAACTACATCCAACTTATCCTCAGAAAGCAGACAAGCAAGAAGAGAGTAGGGTGAAATGTTTAAATTGTTCAGAGAAGAAAGCCAAACCTAGAATTCTTTACCCTGCAAAATTATCCTCCAGATATGGAGGCTAAATAAAGGCCTTCTCAGAGAATAGAAATTAAGGGAATTTGTTGCCAGTATCCTGCCTTGAAAGACGTGTTAAAAGTCCTTTAGACAGAAGGAATATGATACAGGTCAAAAACACAGATGTACATAAAGATAGGAAGACTATCAAAGAAGGAATAAGTGAAGGTGAAATAAAACCTTTTATTTTCCTAATTCTTACAATAACTGACAGATAATACTTTGTCCAGAATAATAGCTAAATGTAGGCAATTATGCATGATTTGTTCATATCATATGCATGGAAAATCTGTTATACGTATGTATTTTGCCTATATCTGCTTATACATAAGTGAAGTGCATGGCTGTGGAACAGGTTGGAAGATTTAGTATTCTATAATTATACACAGTGCTCACACACGCCATGAAGTGGTACAGAGTCATTGAAAGTGGACTTGCGTTAGTTGTAAGTGTGTATTACCAACTCTAGGGCATACACTAAAAAAGGTAGCAAAGGAAGTACAAGAAATATACTAAGAGAGGACAGATAATGGAATCATATAAACCACAAAAGGCAGTTAATAGTGGAAGACGAAACTAAGAACAAAGAACAGGGCCAACAAATAGAAAACTAACAGATACGGTAGATATTTATCCACCTCTATCAGTAATATGAACGGACTAAGTACACCAAATACGCCTTATATATGAATGGACTAAATACACCAATTAAATTCAGACATCGTCAGAGATGATCACAAAACAAGATGCAATTATATATTGTCTCCAAGAAATCCAGTTTAAATATAAAGAAATGTATTGATTAAAAGTGAATGAATGGAGAAAAATATACAATGCTAACACTCATCAAAAGAAAGCAGGAGCAGCAATTTTAATTTCAGACAGAGCAGACTGCCAATCAAGGAAAGTTATCAGGGATAAAGAAGGGCATTACGTAGGGATAAAGAAGGGCATTACGTAAGGATAAAGGGGTTCAGTGCTCCAAGGAGACATAACAATCCTTAATGTGTAAGCACTTGACCACGTATCACATTACATGGCAAAGACTGATAGAACTGTAGGGAGACAGAGATGAATCCACTATCTTAGATGGAGACTTTAAACGCCTGTATTAGAGGTGTCCAGACCCAGCAGGCAGAAAACTGGGAAGGACATAGCTGAACTCAACAACACCAGCAATCAACTGGATATAATTGACATTTATAGAGTGCTGCATCCAACTACAACAGCATACACAGAACAGTAAAGATCTATGCTCTCAGCAAGTTTAAAGTATACAGGACAGTATTGTTAACTATACTCAAAGGGTACAAAGTCTCAGTTATTCAATATGAATAAGTTCTGGAGATCTAATGCACAGCATGGTGATTATAGTTAACAACAGCCATTGTTAACTACTGTACAGTTAACAACAGCCATTGTTAACTATTGTATAGTTAACAACAACCACTCTTTTACCCTCAAAATTCTTACCTCGTAAATTTGAAATTTGAATTTACAACTCAAATTTCTTCTTTCTTTCTTTCTTTTTTTTTTTTAAGATGACTGGTAAGGGGATCCTAACCCCTGACTTGGTGTTGTCAGTTCCACACTCTCCCAAGTGAGCCAACTGGCCATCCCTATATAGGGATCCGAACCCATGGCCCTGGTGCTTTCAGCACCACACTCTCCCAAGTGAGCCATGGGCAGGCCCCTCAAATTTCTCATTTCTTGATGGAACAATGAGGAAGTCCTGTAGATGTGTAATGGTACCTAGGTAATATATGGATAGAAATAAAAAGAAATATCCATAAGTATTTGGTGCTAGGATGATGAAAATCATCCTTCTCGATTCTAAATCCTTATTTCCTTTAGGAATAATTAGTTGGCTATAAAAGTAAGTATGATGCTGTGGGCTGAATATGTACCCTAAAAGTTCATGTGTTGGAGACTTGATCTCCATTAGGAGGGTGGGAAATCCTATAATGGTAATTGAGACGTGAGGCCTTTAAGAAGTGATTAGATTGTGAGGACTGCACCATCACTAGCGAGGTCACAATTTTACTAGAGATAACTAGAAACACCTAGAGAAATAGTTGGTTCTATTCTTATATCTTGCTGATGTAAGGCATTGGTTATATAGAGACTAGTTGTATGTAGATAGCTAGTCATACTGAAAAAAAAAGTGAGGTAACCAGCATTAATATTTTAAGTGAGTAAATTTAAAATGAGTTTCTTCTAAAATCTAACATTTTACATTTTTTTCTCAGAAAAACAAGTACTGCAGATATGAAGTAGTACCTATGTAACCAGTTTGCTAGCAGTAAGTAGAGATAAGAAGGACAACAGGAGGAAAAGGGCTCAAAACCTTTAACTCTAACTGTTTATCTCATGTTGAAATATAGTTTTGTTCCTCTATATAATTAATGGTTTCTCGCTAATAATTTATCTGTAGTTAACTATTTCAAGGGAGGGAGTAGAAAACAGTACCGTGCTCTCAACTCTAGCTTCTTCTATCTGCCTGAAATAATGTGTTAGTGATTAACACAATCAAGCAGTACTTAAACTAATTTATTAGACATAATTTCTAAAACAGGTTTATACCTAGGCTTTTGAAAATAATAAACAGTCTTGTCTGATCTAAATTCTTATGTTTTCATAATATTGACTTAGTACAACTGATAACTACTAAACAAACTAGTTGAAGACAGAAAGCTGAATATCACATTCTATTCAACTCCAAATTCTCGCATTTTGTTGAACTGAGGGAGTATTACAGATGGGTACTGCTCCTTGCAAAACTAGTTAACTAGAGATGAACAGAAGCAAATAGAATAAATAGGAGAATGGAAGCAGAAAACACACATTTCTCAAGTCTCAGTTGTTATTTCTTATTAAAACAACGAGTTAATACTCTACAGAGATGTTGTAAATATGTAAGTAGTTAACAAGGCATAACTGGAGACAATTAGAATAACTAGGTAAAGGACAAAAGAAGAAATATTAGATTTTTCTCAAGTATAAATTATTAATTCTTGTTTGATAGTGTGTTAGCTCTGTCTATAGATCTCTCTATCTACCTGTCTATCTACCTACCTGTCAACTTCCCTAACTGGCTGTATCCAGGTAATTAGTTTACTAGGAATAAATAACAGTAACTAGAAAAACTAGTTGAAGACAGGAATTGAAAAATCGTTCTTCTTAACACTTCTTATTTATTGTTGGGAAAATGAATTAGTACTAAAAGCAAGTCATGCTTCCCAAGTCAGTAGTAAATGCAGACAATATGAATAAGAAGTGAAATGCAAGGAGTAGAAAAATATTCTTTGCAGATTAATTTTGTTGTTGCTGTTGAACTAATAAATTAGCTCTAGTTTACTGGGTTTTTCTATGAAACGTGTTAAAAAAAAAAAAAAAAAAAAAAAACAGCCAGCAAACATTACAATAACAAGGGAAGCCTGAACCTAAAAGTCATGTTCTTTTCCACTCTTAATCATTAGTTCTCATTGGAATAAAAAAGAAAAAAATTAGAAGAAGAGATGATGCTGAGTGTTACCTAGGAAAAAAGTTGTGAGGGCTAACTGGGGATAAATTGAATAAATATGGGATGCCAAGCAGTGTTGCTTTGCCTCCCACAGATTTGTCACCCCTTTTCCCCTGGGTGAGGGAGCTGCCAACGATTACTCAAAGCCCATCTTTTCTGAGCAGTGAGAAGCCCCGAAAAGTGGTTAATCTCCCAGAACCCTCAAGAACCAAGTATTCCTTCCATTTGGGAAATCAACCACGAGTTGGGGTTCTCTTCACGCATTTATTCTCCAGACCAGGAAGTTACAGGAAGAGTACATAGGTGGGGTTTTTGCTAAGTATAGTTAAACAAGTTTAACAATAGAAGCTCGTAACTTTCAGTAAGACAAGCAAGGTGTCATTCCATAATGCAATTTGCAACAAAAGCTTGATTTTAGCAAACACGGTCTTCTTATAGCAATTTCACAGTATCTCTACATATCAATCGGTAACCTGTCTGTCTTTGAGCCAGCAACCTTGCTGTGTTACAATTCTTGATCTCACAACAGAGACTATATAGCCTGGGGAAAATTTCCAGTTCTTGGTAAGGTTAATATTTGAAACTGCAAGGCTTTGGAAAACCAGGCCCTGTGAAGTACATTTGCCTTATGCATACTCCACAAAGCAGGGGAAACCCATCCTTATCTTTTTATTACTTATTTTTGTTGGGATGATAAAGTCTTAACTACCAACATCTGTTGGTAAATACGTAATTCATATAGTTGATGCTAGAGATAGCTAGAAACATCCAGACGAAGGAATCGATGCTGATATAAACCTAAAACCGGTTTATTCCAGGAAGTTGCATAACCATTTTTTTAACTCAAAATTCTTAATTTGTGTTAGAAATATTAGCTCATGCAATAGACATCTACTTTGCCCAGGTGAATAATTAACTGGAGATAAATAGATGAAGCCACTATGTGGAAAAACACATTCTTTTCAACACTACTTCTCATTTCTTATTGAAATAAGGTGCCACTATTCTAGATATTTAGTGGTACCTAGGCAAATATGAAGAGTCAACTAGAAATTACTGGTAAAACCTTGCTGAATATGGGAAGTTGAAAAACACATTCTAGTCAACTCTAGGTTCCTGTTTCTTTAGGGAATGTTGACTTAGTACTATGGATATAGTAAGTGGAGTTACCAAGGTAAGGTTTAATTACACCTACCTCCATAAACTAGAATAACTGGCTGAAGACAGGAAGAGTAAAGTCACATCCTTCTCCACATTTCTCATTTCTTGGTGCAGTAGTGAGCTAGTCTTGTGGATGGGTGGTAGTACTTAGGGAATCACACGATGAGGAGCAAGAAAAGATGGCTAGAATAAATATTTGATGCCAGGAATATGAAAAAAAATATTCTCCTCAATTAGAAACGCAGGTTTCCTGTAGGAACAATGAGTTAACACTAATTGGGACTAGAGATATCTCTGTGAGGCACTGATTGAATTTCCTTTGGGTATGTGCTCAACAGAGGGATTGCTGGATCATATGGTAGTTCTGGTTTTGATTTGATTTTCTGAGGAACCTTCACACTGTTATCCATCATAATTGTACCAACTTACATTCCCACCAACAGTGTACAAGGTTTCCCCTTTCTTCACATCCTTGCCATCACCCGTTACCTCTTGACGTTTGGGGAATAGCCATCCCAACAGACATGAAGTGAGATCCGATTGTGATTTTGATTTTCATTTCCCCGATTATTACTGATGTTGAGCACCTTTAATATACCTTTTGGCCATTTGTATATCTTTTGTGGAGAAAGATCTGTTCAGATCCAACACACATTTGTTAATTGGGCTACTTGGTTTTTTGCTATTGAGTTGTGAGTTCCGTGTATATTTTGGATACTGAGCCTTCTCAGATATATGCTTCACAAATATTTTCTTTCAATCTGTAGATTGTCTCTTCATTTTGTTAATTGTTTCTTTGGCTATGCCGAAGCCATTATGGTTGATGGAGTCCCACTTGTTTATTTTTGTTTTTGTTTCCTAAACTTCTGATGTGACATTCAAAAAATTATTGCCAAGGCTAACATGGACAACATTTCCCCCTCTATTTTCCATTAAGAGTTTTATGATTTCAGGTCTTATGTTGAGGTTTTTAATCCATTTTGAGTTGATGTTTCTATATGGTGTCAGATAAGGATCCACGTTCATTCTTTTACATGTGGATATTCAGTTTACCCTGCACCATTTCTTGACGACACCATTTCTAACTCAAGAATGCAACTTCAACACCCAATTCAGTTACTAGCCTGCCGGCTTGTTATATAAACACTATTGGAAAATCAACACTGCGATATCAACCCTTTCCTGAATGGCCAGCCTTCCCTATATATTTCAGCTTGCTAGCCCCCACAATGTGTGAGTTGATTCCTTAAAAGAAATCACCTAAAACATATATGCGTTATTTATACATAAATATTAAATAACACCACTTAAACATATACGACATGAAATATTACATATCACACATGCACACACGTGCACACACACAGACACATATACCCCGTTGCTTCTGTTTCCCTTTCTATGGGGAAGCCAGCCTAATACAGCTGAGCACGTTTATTCACTGATCTCCAGAGCCTTCAGCCGGTCATTCGAAGCATGAAAACAGAAAATCGAGGGGAGCTATGGGAACAGCTGGAAAATAAGTTGAAATGGACAACTTTCTGGGTAGTAGCCAAGAAATGAACGGACTTCAGGGTACGGCAGAGTCTAAGCTGCTCTGGGCGGGTTGGGAGGTGAAAGACGGCACACACCTCCCTGGGCGAGCTCTTCCGGGAACGCTGGGTGGCTGCGAAGGGAAGGCTCAAGGCCAGAACAGGAGTTGGAAGAGTCCGATCTCACGTTGGGACCCAGCCGAGGTTTCTCAGCCAGGCAATGCGTGCAGCCACCTCCTAGCAGAGATCTGATGCCACCCGGCAGAAGATTGGCGTCTCGGACGCCCGCCTCCCACCAGGTGCCCAGGATGCCCGGGAGAAGCTTTTGCAGGAAGCCGCCTGGTTGCGGATCAAAGGGCAAGTGCGGGATGGCAGAGAGATGTTGAAATCCTACAGGCAGCAGAGCACAGTGCCCCAGAAGCCCCGCCACCTGGCCGAAGCCCTGGGGAAGATCAGCTGGAAGAGGAGTTCCCCTGCTCCCTTCATGAGCCACCCACTGGGACAATGAGCCCTGGGTGACGACAGAGGCCCTGGAAAGCCGCCTGCCGCCAGGGCAGGGCGACACTGGGCTGCCCGCCCCTGGGGGGCGTGCCTGCAGGGGGCGTGGTTCCGCACAGCCCCGCCTTCTGCACGCACCGCCAATCAGCGAGGCCGTCTGTTGCCGCGAGGGCGCTCACCCACAGGCCCTCAGAGCCGCGTCGCCAACAGGCGTCACGGAATCCCCTGAGGCGTGCGGTTGCCTGAGGGTTCCTCAGGTTAGGCGCCCTCTGGCGGGTCGGCTTGGCCCTGCGGCCCAGGAGCATGAGGGCGTGGGTGCGGGGAGGGCCCAGCGGACATCTGAGGAGACATCCTGGCTTGGGCGTCGGTCCCCTGGGGTGTGCGACCCGGGCCCGGCAGGCGAGCGCGTTGGGAGGGTGGCAGTGGGCCACGTGTGTGCGGTCTGGCGGGGAAGGGACCGTCCACGTATGCCCCTCCTGCCCTGCCGGCCACCCGTCAGGACGGACACTCGGGCCCCTGACGGTCACCAGGGGCGTCCGGGCCGGCGACCGGGCAGTGGCCTCGCCTGGAGGTCCAGGACCTGGGCGGCGGGTTTGCTTCCCGTGGAGACGGCCGGGAGGTGGTCATTTGAATGTGGCTACGTGTATTGAGGATCATGGCTCATCATATGGAAGGCGACGCGTCTAATTTCTTTTATTCCTGTGGGGCGGGGGGAGGGAAAATAAACTGAGGGCCAATCAAGATTCTTCAGTTTGTAATGGGTACAGTTACCCCTTAAGTACATAACAACCCCACTCTCCACGTAGGCATGACCGCTATGCATAAAATTAACGAACAAAAGAAGAGAAAAATGGAAAGGGATTCATTCGCACCCAGTTATTCCACCCATGCACTGCGATCCTATGAAACCTAAGACTTTCTAAGAAAAATGCGTGAAACTTGCTGCGGAGTGAATCTGGCAAAGGAAAGGTGCAAGAAGAGGCATGAAGGTTTTTTCTTTATTTAAAATACTTTTATTTTTTTAAAATTGTGCCCTTATTACAATAAAGGGATCTGCCAGGTCATCCGTTTATGGAAATACGTGTCTTGAGGAAGGTTTGCTATCACAAACCCAGTAGGTGCACAGAAGCTCCAATACACAGGTAGTCATGGTAGAGGGGCCATCGGGTGAAGATGAGAGAATTCCTGCCTCTGGGGAACGGTGTGGGGGTCATGTCGACCTAGGGGCACCACTTTGAGACAACTTGCTGAGGATGTGTTCTTTAGTTTTCGACTAAGATGTAAATAATTCCCTCACTAGGGAAAGCGGGCAACAGAAGTTCCCAAGTGACAGGGCTTCCAAGGTAATCCTTCCCAAAATCACGGTTGTCGACTGGAGAAGTCAATGCTCATTGTTATCTTGTTCTTTCTCTCCTCTGCTAAGGAACAGATGCAACAGAAGAAAGGGGATGGTCCAAAGGAGTACGCTACTCTCTTTGCAAATGCTACTTCCTGGTGATCTGAAATTGACTCTGACATTACAGATTGTTGAGTCTCCATGTAGAAAGTATTTCTCTTTTATTGTCAACTGGGTATTCTCCCTCTGCAGGCAGTGTTTGCTTTGATGTCAGACTAAAATACTGGACGCATTTTCACATCACGCCCTCCTAGACCTTGGCATCAATTTACAAACTTATTCTGCTGTTATCGATGTTCAATTTTTCTCACATGCTCCTGGTGGGTAAGAGAAGATTAATAGTTGGTTATCGCCGTCTACGTATATTCATGTATCTCTATGCATCTATCTATCTGTTTATCTATATCCCTCTATCACCTGTTTATCATCTCCCTATCTCTATCTATCTCTACCTCCGTTGTTAGTTATATCTGTCTAGCTGATCACCTGTCAGTCTATTTTGCCATTCTTTATATCTCTCAACCGTCAATTTTCGACACGAGTATATTTATATATGTCTACCTCTGTATCCATGTATCTTCGTCCCTACCTCTCATCTATCTGTCTCCTTCTAATCATTCCTCATCATTCCGTACATCTAACTACCCCTTCTATCTATTGCATATTATCCATCTTTTTCGATCTCTATATCCATCTCTCTTTAGGTATCTCCATCGACCTATGTGTCGATTTCTGTCTCCCTGCCTCTATGTATCTATGTAATTAACTGTACACCATCGGCCTATCTACCATCCACCCATTTACCTGTCTGCCTGCCTACCTTACCTACCTGTCTCTCCAGAGATAAGGAAGAGAGTTGTATTGCCATTAGAACAAAATAGGAATGTAAATTATCTGGAAGATTCTATGCAGACCTTTGATAGAAGCTCTTCGGGCCATGGCCCATAGCGTTTGGTGAGAGGAACATGTGCTGTTTTGATTTAACACACTTCCCTTCTGATTGTGTCTGTTAAGGAAGCATCAGCTTTTGTAATCAGAAAAATCACTGGGATTGCCGTTCTGTATCTGTTGAAAATGTTCTCTGAAAAGATTTCACACTGGAAAAGAGCAGCCAAATGTGAGTAATGAATAATATCCTAGTGGGCTCTACAATTCTTAAGGGGTTGTAACTGTCTTATAGAAATATGTTTGTTGCATACGTAGTAAAGGGATTCAGAGAACTATATCTATAAATATATATCTGTATGTATAAAAATCCTGGAGCCCATGGACTCACGTGATTGCAACAAGAATTCCTGGGTGATTGGATTACTGATGCTTACTATGCTCAGTATTTGGTAATTTTGAAGATTATTTTAGATTTTTCCATGTATACTTTCAAAACGAGGAACTAAACGGAGCTCAAACTAGCATTCATACTGGAAGCAAGTACAGGGGGGATGTGTACAGACAGTGAGCTGGATCATAGGCTTCCACGCCAGGCATCCTGGGTTTCTAACATCTGCTTGTATGTGGCCGTGAGTGTGTGTGAGCGTGTGGGAGAAAGAGTGCGTGCCTGTGTTTTGGGGTGTGGGTGGTCACGCTTGACGGTGCTCGATCACACCTGTTTTCTAAGAGGGGCTGGCAGGTCCAGCTGAGGGGAGAACGAAGTGGCCGAGTCTCCTGTTATTCCTTCCTCCTGTAGTTGTGTCCTCAGGTGACCCCTGGGCTTGAGAACCCAGCACCCTTGAGTACTCTAAAGAAGAGGGCGCCAACCTGTGCGAGCGCGCACTCTCGTTCGGGGAAGACTGTGTGCAGATTGTCTCCAAGGTACGTGTATTTCATCATCATGACCCATTTCCTGTTACGTCGACCAGTGTGCGTGAACAAAGACATACATATGTGCATTCATTAAAGAGAGAAGTTTTGCATCACAAAACATAGAATGTGAAGTCAATACCGCACCAGGTAACGTGCAGAAATCAGTCATGACACTTATTTGGACGACGTATAGAGAAAACTAGGACATGTGAACGGAGTATTTGGGATGGAAAGATAGGAAGAGTAGGACGGATAGAACAATCGCAGCTTCTGCAGAACACATTCCTATAAAGTCGGAAATTCCATGAGAGTTTGGAAATATCAGCAAAAGTATGGCGTAGCGAGATTCACTGAAATGACGTCAGAGAATGGACACTCACTAGGAAATATATCCAATTATGCTCTCATGTTACCAGCTATCGTGTAATACAGTACGTGCTCGCACGTGCACAGGGATGCATAGGTAGTGTACTGGAAGCACGTACACCATCGTCTTCACAGTAAGGTGCCATCCCCCCTAAACATCTTTCTATGCATGTCTTGTTCTCGCAAGCTCATTCAATGCGATTTGAGAATCAGAAAAACACAATAACGTCAAAAACCCTATTTTCGTTACACACACACAGATGGTCACAAACACATGACTGATGTTAAATCCATGTGTCTAAGGCATACGCGATCCCCAAAGCAGTGGTTCCCCCGGTTCTGCCGCGTGAAGAGACTAGCATATGCCATGCAGCATACCGTGGAAATATTTTGGAATGCAAGAGGAGGAAAATAAAGAAGGCATGTACATTATGGATGAGATTCAGATATCAGCTCTGTTTCAAAAAGGCATGCATCCTAGAGTTGGGGAAGGGAACGGGATCATTTTATCCCGACTTAATTGGCTCACGTTGCTTCCTCTTTTGAATTTTCCAGATTAGCATGAGAACATAGTACATAGGTCCTGGGTATCTATACTAGGTGCCACCTGATCTCTGAAGAACAGTGCCCTTCAGAAGCACGCAGCGGGGTAAAGGGTGTGCGGAGAAGCGGTTGGAGTGTGAGAAACAAGAGATCCAGCTCACGGAACCGGACCTGCCTCCATCCACGTGACGTTCGGTAAGACTTCCCCATTCACTCGCAACCATCTCGTGTTGACATTTGGGGGTGCGATCGTCTTTGCACCTCACTCTATGCATACGTGTCTTCATAACGAGCATCACAGCTTTGGTGCTGGAAGACAAGAGTTTTGCACCACACTATAGAGGTGCAGGTCGCAGCCAATGACTCGTGCCTGCAGCAATCCCTACTAACCATGACAGCCAGGAATCATCAGGATGACCTCACAGACCTCTGGATTCTGAGTTCATGCTCTTGAACATGACATAGGGCTGGCTCCCAGCATCGGTATGTAGGAGATGGCCTCGGGCTTCTTGGGGTGGACAGGGCAGCATGGGCACCCTAGGCAGGCAAAGAACGAATGAAGCATTCTCCTAGGTTGAAGCCCGAGGATCCCAGAAGGCGCAGAAATGGGATCCGTGACATGACACCCACGTCCCCATGTGGATGCTCTTCCACATGCAGTCATTACAATGAAGTAACACGGTGGCTTTGGACTGTTACAGAACTCCTCTAGCACCTTCCGTATTTTTCCCCAAATGCTTACCATTCATCTTCCCCTCTGTCTAAGGCCCGCTATTTTAATACCTTGTTTTATCTCATCAATCACCTTGAGCAGGGCGTTTCTAGTTTCACAAAAGGAATTCTTTCCTGATACGGTTCTTCTTTTCCTTTTCCCAATTCCAGTCTCCTCCAGTTCTTTCCACTGAAAACACGAGTACAAGCATCTCGGGGAGAACCAGGTGGAGGAGGACAACCCATGCAAGCTGGGAACGCTTTGCAGTCCGGAGTCAAAGGAGGCGTTTTAGAGCAGGGGTTTTGAGGGAAGACCTGAGTCAGCAGTGGGAAGGACATCCAGAAACCTCTGCCCCTCTTCATCACCTCTCAGGAGATGAAAAGATTCAAGTGAAAAACACAGACATAATGGCCCTGACGAAGTCTGAAATGGAAGGCATGGTCTCCTCGGCAGGGGCGCAGTGGAAGTTCAATGCCACAGCGGGAGAGGAAAGGGGGTGCAGAAGAGTCCTGAATGTGGTACTGGAGAAGCTGGATGAGAGAAGAAAACTGGGCCGAGGAAGAAAACCAGATGACCAGCAGACCAGTACAAGCTCCCAGGTGAAAAGCACAGACATAACGGCCCTGACGAAGTCTGAAATGGAAAGCATGGGCTCTTCGGCAGGGGCGCAGTGGAAGTTCAATGCCACAGCGGGAGAGGAAAGGGGGTGCAGAAGAGTCCTGAAAGTGGAACTGGAGAAGCTGGATGAGAGAAGAAAACTGGGCCGAGGAAGAATACCAGATGACCAGGAGACCAGTACGCCCTCCCAGAAGGTAGCTCAACAGCCGGCAAGTAGACCCCCTCGTAAAAAGTATGGCAAACGCAAAGGGGTCGTTCGGAGGAGTGCCGGGAAGAGAGAAGCCTCAGGATCACTGCCAGTTGGTGCAGAGAGTGAGGATGCCCTGTGCGGTGACAAATCACCGGTGCACACGACCTCTGCCCCTGCTCCAGCAGAAAGGCCAAGAAAGGCATCACGGAGGTCCAGCGCGTGCCACGATTTCCCGACACTGTCGGGACACGAGGGAGAGAAAGAGGGCAAGGCAAAGGCACAAGCCTCCACGGCTGCGTCCCGGCGTCCCACAGTCCTGGAGGAGGGTGCATGTGCTAATGATGGACAGGTGGCCCCATCCCAGCCACTGGGTCTCATCCCCAGTGTGCCCATAGCTCTGAACGCAGAGGCACAGGACACCTGGCCGAAGACCGTGGCTACTCACTCCGCGTGCTCTGCCCTCTCAGGGAATGCTGAGGACCGTGGAGAGGGGGCCTCGAAGCCAGGCGTGGAAGGGGCGGCCGCTTCTTCCGGGTCCCCTGCCCCTTCCAGGACCCCTGCCATGAGGCCGCGTGACTCCCTCTGTCTGGCAGACCGAATTAGGAAGCTACAAGCGGCAGTTTCTTCAAAAGGACTGCAAGAACACCGACCTCCTGCTGACTCGATGTCTAGGAATCCCATCCGCAAGGCTAAAATGGATGGCGGTAAACGAGGTGGACAACCTGCCAGCATGGCTCTGACACAGGAGCCTCCTCCAGTTGAAAGAGGAACGATGGTGTGATTTAAATTTCAAGACCACCCATTCTGGCCAGCCGTGGTGAAGAGTGTCAGCGCGTCGGAGAAGACCGCACGGGTGCTCTTGATTGAGGCAGACCTGCGCCAGGAGAGGAGCGGCATCCGAGTTCCTCTTCGAAGACTGAAGCCCCTGGATTGCAGAGAGAAAGACAGACTCCTGCAGAGAGCCAGGAAAGTGCACGAGCAAGGTGTTAACTGGTGTTTCTCCCTCATCTCCCACTACACACAAGCCATCGGCCGGGGTTCCTTCGTGGGCTCTTTCCTGGACTATTATGCCGCCGACGTCAGCTACCCACTCAGGAAAGCCATCCAAGAGGGCCCGCTGGAGATTGACTTTCCAAAGGTGAACTATGCCGACCTGGAAGACTCTGAGGAGGAGACCTCCCTGGGCGGGAAGAGGCCCTGCAAGAGGATTCTCCCCGACAGGATGAGGGCCGCTCGGGACCGGGACAACCACAAGCTGGTGGACTTCATCGTGAAGAGAAGGGGGGCCGACCACCACCTCCTGGACATCTTGAAGGGCAGGAAACAGTCCAGGTGGCTGACATCATTTCTGAATCCACCTAGGCACGCGCTCTGCGTTGAAACGTACCTGGAAGATGAGGACCAGTTGGATGTCGTGAGGAAACATGTACAAGAAATCTACACACAGATGGACAACACCATGCTGACTCTCATAAGAGACGACAAAGTAAAATTTGTTCTGGAAGTTCTCCTGCCAGAAGCAATCATTTGTTCCATCGCAGCACTTGATGGGCTGGATTACCAGGGGGCAGAAGAGAAGTATCTGCGAGGGCCCCCCCGTGCACTACTGTGAGAAAGAACTACTTGACAGAAACGTCATAAAGGAAAGGAGAAAGAGATCAGCAACCATGAGGACGGCTAACTAGGTCTCCTCCTGTGCCCCTACAGCGACAGACCCTTTTTCTTCTATCTTATTGCCACATTCCCATACTCCTTCCAAAAACGATTCTAAAAGGGAAGCAGAAAGTTAACGGGTCACCTGCGCCTAGTCCACATGTGAGTGAATGAAGTCCCTGCGTGCACTAGACCTTTGTCAGCCTTGTGCAAGACCTTCTTTGACTCTCTGTCTCCCTGAAATTCCATCTACCACAGTAGCTCTCCCTCAATGGCCGAATGATTTCCTGAAACGGATGGTCTCCTGGCTGTCTTCAAAACTGACGGTGACTGGATCCTCTTCCGAGAGCCATCTGTCCCCACGTGGACGGCAGCTAGCCTCATCGTATTCACAATCTAGCTACTCTACACCTATGAGCCAGGCTGACTGCGTGGGAGCCCGTCTACTCTCATATAAGTTCGAGGAAAGCAAGCACTTTGTTCTGCATCCTGTACCCCCAAGACCTAGTCATTTTTCTCAAGCCAACTGAGCTTCATCTTCCTGCTTATTCATCGGCTAGCTCCAACAGGTTCCACCAGCACACATGCAGACTGGCAAGTCATTCCAGGAGGCTGGAGCAGTAGATGGGCCAGGGCCGGGAATTTGAAAATGAGTTCTAGAAACAGCCTCCATTCGGCTAAACGTGACCCTCTTTGGAAGAGAATTAATTAAACGCACTCAATGGAAAGAGAACTTCTGAAGCCCATGAATAGTTATACTACCTTAACACAAGGCGTGTTTTGAGAATAAATGTTGGGAAAGCTAGTTTAGTTTTAAAACTTGATGTGAAAATAAACATTAAGGGCTTAACAGGAACCTGAGTGCATTTCTAGTTTAGAGGAAGTCAATTGCTCCCGTGAGACCACGCTGTGTGTTCACATGGCCACGTGTTGCTGTAAAATATGCAAAGTACCTGTGGATTCACAATAAATCCATGGTGTCTGTTACCTTGAACTTCTGCTTCATCATACTTGAGACCGTACCAGTTCGTACGGGGCGTGTCTGAGAACATATATTAACGCACTTCCAAAGAAACCATATTTGGGAAATTATGATGGTTGCTGCTGTCATGGGCTAGAGCTGATTAGAAATGTTCTTCTCATTCTAAACAAATATTCACGTTCATGCTCGATTTGGTATAATTTTAGAAGAACGTCTTCCAGGTCGTGTAATCGTCAGGCCCGACAGAAGCCTCTTTGGACTCTGCCCGCGAGAGAGCAAGGCTCCTGGGGCACACGGCCTAGGCACAGTCCACATGACATCTTCCTGGTCCTGGGGATTAGTAGAAAACACAGCACCTCCATGCTCTGTGTGGACTTCATACACCGAGACGGCACGCTTTAGTTACGCTCTAACACTGAGACTCTCTGAGTCCAATCTATGAGCCAACTGTTCATCTCCATGATCTAACACTTTCTTTACCACCTCGTGCATCCGTTCACTCATCCATTCATTCACTCACAGTATCATAAGTCAGGAGAGCAAGTACGGTGGTGTTTCTGCTCTGAGGACAAACTTCAGATGTCCTAGAAGAGATGGAAATCTGGAGACCCAGGTGGTAATGATATTCTTAAGATAATGAGATATTCTAGCTCATCCTGTGAGTGCAAAACATTTATCGGCATCATAGGCTGACTGCCTGAATTCATAACCAGACTACTGGGTTTCCCAGTGCTTGTGAGATCATGGTTTTCTTTGATTCGGGTGAAGAGAGGTGGCCTTGTGTCCCTTGGATGTCATTTCATCCTGGGGCATCTATTCTGCACCGCTTGAATCAAGGTCACTGAAAGTGATTTGGGGTGTGGGGGGTGGATCTGTGGCTACTTGGACTCCGAGATCCCTTCTAGCCCTGCTGGATCTCTTGCAGAGGTGTGCGTTTAATGGAAAACCTCGACTTCCGCCTACCCTCACTGACTAGGTGAAGGAGACCTCCTCTCCTCCCGTCATAAGGGCTGGACATCAGGCCCTGATGCTAGGTGTTGGTTGGGCAAGCAGCACAGAGACGCTGTGCACAGCTTTCTCAGGTCTCTATGTCCATGTAAGCAACTGACAAGGAAAAAGTTGGACCTTAGAGGTGGGTTCATCATAGTCACCCTCAGGGAGTCAGGGTCCCCATGCTCCTAATAAAATTTTAGTGTCTGGGGTACCGAAAGCTTCTTGGGTGCCTGTGAGAGGGGATCCAGTCCTGCCCAGCCTCTCAACAAGCTCCCCCCAAGGCCCCACTTCCTACCCAGACATCTCACTTTGGAACACGTCCCTAGGATGAGCGGGGGCCTGGCCTGTTCTGGACCTCCATGCGGCTGCTCCGACACTTAGGAAGGAAGAAGAGGAAGGCCGTCTGTCTATTCACATACAGAGGCAGTGGCAAGGTGAGGTGACCCACTCACGCTGCTCCCCTTCTTCTGTATCGACCTCATCCCCCTCGCCCCGCAGACTCATACCCTGTCTTTACCTGGCACAAGCTCTTCCTCAGCCCTTCTCATGAGCCCCGGTTCTTCTCCATCCTCCATCCTTTTCCCTAAAGCAATGCCTTTCTGCAGTCTCTCTGGTGTCCTGCCGGGTGCCCAAGGCAACCGTTTAAAACCTGGTAAACTACACCACCAAATCAGTGCATTGTTACAATTCATGAGCACCATCCTCGTGTACTTTCTCAGATTGCCACGCTTGAGAGACCAGTGATCTAATGAGTATGCTTGGTAGAATACAAAGCCTCTTTGTTTCCCAAAGATGCATTCACCCTGAAAGATAAATATCTGTAGAAGGCATCTATCTTTAGTGGGATAGGTTGGAAAAACGTGGCTGGAGATACGTAAGGGCACGTCCTTTCATTTGTCCTAGGGGAAGCTGAGGTGAAGGAAGAGGCATGTCAGCCATTCCTTGAAGAAGGGGTGCCTTCGATCTATAGTTATGTCTTCTGGTCCTCGTTGTGTGTTTTCTATTGTCCTGCCTTGTTTTTGACAGAGCCCTTTTTATGATCACCTTTTATCACCACGATTTGTTGTGCTGGCGATTAACTAGTTTAAGGGACGTTGGGAGGGGAGACAAAGGGCAAGGGAAGTGGGGATGAGTTTAGACATTAAAAGCACACATGGAGCTGGGGATCCTCTGGGGAGAGTAGTAAGAGGAGGTGATAGATTCGTACACTGACTGATAATCTTGAATTTTCTCTAGACCGAGAACTTGGATGTAATCCCTAGCCAGATTAACATCAGTCAAAGAGAAGAAAGAGTGAATTCAGTACAAAATCTGACAGTATTTCATTCATAATGAATGAACTCACACGAAAAATATTGGGCACCTGCCACGGTCCAGGCACTAGTTGAGGCTGTAATCCAAGGATAATATCTGTCACTAATGAGCAACGTACACAAGAGTGTTTCAAAAATTTCACGGAAGCATGCATGAGCTTCGAGAAAATTATGTTCAATGAAACAAGCCATGAAACAAGCCAGGCACAGACAGAGAAACAGTGCATGTTTTCACTCTTAAGTAGGAGCTAAAAATATAAATTAATGGAAAGAAAGAAAGAAGAAAGGAAAGAAAAGATCATAACAACACACTGCGCTTTCATAAGGAGAGCGCGGCACTGTGGGTAGGAGAGTGGCAAAGGGGGAGGGGGAGAGGGTAAGTGAGAAATTGATGAATGGACACTAAGAATGATGACTTTTTTAATGATTTATTTTGATTTGATCATCACACATTGTACACAGGTATTGATATTCACCTTTGTACCTCAAATATGTGTATAAACAATTATAGATTAATAAGGAAAGAGTTCATGGAAAATAGAACTAAAACATAACAAGAATCCTTCCATGAACTTTTTGAAGATCACTCATATATCTAATCCTCCGAATAATTTTGATAGCTTGATGGGGTTATTCTCATGTGCAGAAAAGGACTCTGAGAACCTGTGAGGTGAAGAAATCTGCTCCAGACCACCTACTGTCAGGGCCCGAGTTTCTGTAACTCCGAAGCCGGTCTCATTCCCCAGTACATCTTATGGCCAAATAACCAGGGAAGGGCTAAGAGGTTTTTTGAGGGTTTCGGTAGGTGGGATAAGGAAATTAGAAGTGTTTGTTTGAAACTTGTCAAGGCTTCACAGGAGTTAGAGGTTTGTATAAAGATCCTCATGGATTCATACCCTCCCCCACAATGCGTGTGTTACTTCCTTAAAGTAAATCACCTAAAACATATATACGTTATTTATTTTATATGTATTAAATAACACCACTTAAACATATATGACATGTAATATTACATATCACACATGCACACACGTGCACACACGCAGACACATATACCCCGTTGCTTCTGTTTCCCTTTCTATGGGGAAGCCAGCCTAATACAGCTGAGCACGTTTATTCACTGATCTCCAGAGCCTTCAGCCGGTCATTCGAAGCATGAAAACAGAAAATCGAGGGGAGCTATGTGAACAGTTGGAAAATAAGTTGAAATGGACAACTTTCTGGGTAGTAGCCAAGGAATGAACGGACTTCAGGGTACGGCAGAGTCTAAGCTGCTCTGGGCGGGTTGGGAGGTGAAAGACGGCACACACCTCCCTGGGCGAGCTCTTCCGGGAACGCTGGGTGGCTGCGAAGGGAAGGCTCAAGGCCAGAACAGGAGTTGGAAGAGTCCGATCTCACGTTGGGACCCAGCCGAGGTTTCTCAGCCAGGCAACGCGTGCAGCCACCTCCTAGCAGAGATCTGATGCCACCCGGCAGAAGATTGGCATCTCAGACGCCCGGCTCCCACCGGGTGCCCAGGATGCCCGGGAGAAGCTTTTGCAGGAAGCCGCCTGGTTGCGGATCAAAGGGCAAGTGCGGGATGGCAGAGAGATGTTGAAATCCTACAGGCAGCAGAGCACAGTGCCCCAGAAGCCCCGCCACCTGGCCGAAGCCCTGGGGAAGATCAGCTGGAAGAGGAGTTCCCCTGCTCCCTTCATGAGCCAACCATTGGGACAGTGAGCCCTGGATGACGACAGAGGCCCTGGAAAGCCGCCTGCCGCCAGGGCAGGGCGGCACTGGGCTGCCCGCCCCTGGGGGACGTGCCTGCAGGGGTCGTGGTTCCATACGGCCCAGCCTTCTGTATGCCCCGCCAATCAGAGAGGCTGGTTGCTGCCGCGCGGGTGCGCACCCCCAGGCCCTCAGAGCCGCGTCGACAGCGGGCGTCGTCGAATCCCCTGAGGCCTGCGGTTGCCTGAGGGTTCCTCAGGTGAGGCGCCCGCTGGCGGGTCGGCGTGGCCCCGCGGCCCAGGGGCATGAGTGCGTGGGTGCGGGGAGGGCCTAGGGGACATCTGAGGAGACGTCCTGGCTTGGGCGTCGGTCGCCTGCGGTGTGCGACCCAGGCCCGGCAGGCGAGGGCGCTGGTAGCGTGGCAGTGGGCCACGTGTGTGCGGTCTGGCGGGAGAGGGACCGTCCACGTCTGCGCCTCCTTCCCTGCCGGCCGCCCGTCAGGACGGACACTCGGTCCTCTGATGGTCACCAGGGGCGTCCGGGCCGGCGACCGGGCAGCGGCCTCGCCTGGCTGTCCAGGACCTGGGCGGCGGGTTCGCTTCCCGTGGAGACGGCCGGGAGGTGGTCATTTGAATGTGGCTACTTGTATTGAGGATCATGGCTCATCATATGGAAGGCGACGAGTCTAATTTCTTTTATTCCTGTGGGGCAGGGGGAGGGAAAATAAACTGAGGGCCAATCAAGATCCGTCAGTACGTAATGGGTACAGTTACCCCTTAAGTACATAACAACCCTACTCTCCACGTAGGCATGACCGCTATGCATAAAATTAACGAACAAAATAAGAGAAAAATGGAAAGGGATTCATTCGCACCCAGTTATTCCACCCATGCACTGTGCTCCTATGAAACCTAAGACTTTCTAAGAAAAATGGGTTCGCTCCACCAGACCCGCCACGCCTTCACTGCTCCTGGAAGGGGTAATTGGGGCACTTTTGTCTTGAGGCACCTAACTAGGTCCCAGCAAGACTCCTCAGTTTAGAAGTGCCCCTCCCTCCAGGCCCTATGATCTCTCCCTCCTCCTAAATTGCACCCCATTCCCATTGTGGTCTAAGCTCGGAGCCTGGGACTAATTTCTCATAAGAGAGTTACAAAGGGGTTTGAGAGTTCAGAAGAGGCAAAGATCACTTTCAAATGGAGGGAGTTGGAGGTGGGGTCAGGGATGGTTTATGGAGCTGGTGACAGGAGGGTATTAGGATGGGTTGTCTGTATAGTCACAAACGATGTCTTCTTTTCCTGCTATTACTAATTCAAAGTTGATTACTTTCACATTCCCAGGGTTTCCCTTCTGTTGTCACAATCTATTTCTGAATCCTTCCAAGCAAATCTCAGCTGGTGTTAAACCTTGTTCATGTAAACAATTTTGTTTAGTTGTGTTTGTCCCCCTTACTTTATCTAAAGGTATACAAGTATAGGCAGCAGAGGACTTACTTATGAGTCTTAAACTTCTTCTCCCATCTTGTCACTTGGAAATAACTGACAGTATTTCTCTGTGTCACATATCTTGTCCACCATAGCAATTGGTTTACCAGTGTTTTATTCTTCTTGAGTCCCTTCATCAGTTTGATAAATCTGGAAAACACGTTAAAATTTAATTCTGAGACATGCCCTTTGCCCTTTGCCAAGAGATCACCATTCTAGCATCAGAAACCATGATACAAAATCTTTATCAGCAAAGTCACAGCATCTTTCTGCTTCCTACATAAGGTTTTTTAGGACAAATTTAACAACTGGAATAAGAGATGAAGATTTGAGCACTACTCCTGAGTTTTGAGTATTCTACCCTGACAATATGCAAGATTGATTGGGGTAGGGAGAGACTGGGGAAAAGGAACCCAGCCCAGATGCCATTGGATCGTCCAAGCAACTAGAGAGGACAAAGTAGAGGGGCTCTGCCCTGCACAGTCATGTCTCCTATCTCAAGTCAAGTCCTGGGATGATCGTCTGTTGCTCCGTTATGTTCTGCCCTTCTCTGCAGCCTCCCCCGCAGCTTTCTTTCCCAGCTGGCCTCTGCCCAAGCCAGGCTCTCCTTGTGTCCATTTCTCATGCACCACTCATGTCACTGTCTCAGCTGCCTGCCTGTCCACCACTTCCCATTTTAATTGTCTCTGGAAAGTGTGGAGCTGACTCTTAGAATTGTTAACAACATGAGTGCCTTAAAGTCACTTGGTATAGTATGGATATGTTGTCCTCTCAAAGATATCATGTTGAAGTCTCATCCTCCATGTGGCAGTATTGGGAGGTGTTTGGGTCATGGGGTCTGATCCCTCATGAATAGATTATTGCCCTCCCCATAGGCGGGGTGGGGGGTGGGTAGTGAGTGAGATCTCGCTCCGCTCCGTTAGTTCCTTTGAGAGCTGGTTGTTTAAAGGACCCTGACACCTCTCCTCCCCCTCTCTCTTGCTTCATCTCACTCTGTGATCTCCTTGCACCTGCTGGCTGCTCTGCTGTTTTCCACCAGGAGTTGAAGCAGTCCTAGGGCTGCACCAGATGCAGCTTTCCCAGAATCATAAGCCAAATGAAGCTCTGTTCTTTATAAATTACCCACTCTCAGGTAATCTCTTAAAGCAACACAAAAACAGACTAATTCAGCACCATTTTTCCACCATATGGCCCTGGCCCAGCTTCCACCTTTGCATCTTCTTTCAGATTGGGGAACCAGACCTGGCACTTAGGAATCAACTTCCTAGCAGGACATTTCTGTAGAAGGCTCATTCTGGGACTCTATGTTGCTTGAGACGTGGGGATGTGATGGCCACTTAGATAGACATCTGGGACAAGTAGCAAGATAGCACCAGAGAAACTCTGGGGAGGGTGTGCCCTATGAGCACAGTCCTTTTGAGGGATGTTTCGGTCTGAAGTCAATCCTTGTTTCACAGAGCAGTGTATCTACGGGAGAGAGTCTCCTACATGGGACACACACGTAGGGACCCTGATGCTGAATTTAGATCTGATTACTCAGGAGGGGATCTGTGTGGGAAAGAGACTTTGGCAGTGTAGTGACCATTCCGCTTTCGTTGGACATCAGGGAATTCACACCGGAGGAAAGCCCTTTCTATGTAAGGAGTGTGGGAAGGCCTATAGCCAAGCTTGTTACTCATCGACCACCAGCAGATCCACACAGGGGAGAAGCCACAGGAGACTGGTGAGTGCGGGGGGACCTTCGCCCAGAGCTCTCCCTTCACCAAGCAGCAGAGAGAAGCCCTACAGCTACCTGGAGTGCAGGAAGGCCTTCTGCAAAAGCTCGCCCCTTAAGCAGCACCTGGGGACTCATGGGCGACAAGCCCTATGAGTACGCTGAGTGTGGCAAGGGAGAGAGACCCTATAAATGTGAATTGGGAAGGCCTTCACTGATACCTCATCCCTTTCTAGACATCTCTTTGTTCCCACCGGAGAAACCGTATAGATGTGACAAGTGTGGAAGAGACTTTATTGGCCCCTCGGGGCATATTCAGCATCAAAGAACACACACAGGGGAGAAACCCTAGGAATGCACAGAATGTGGAAAAGCCTTTAGCAGAAGTTCACTCCTTATTGAGCATCAGGGAATTCACACTGGAAAGCAACCACACCAATGTAAGGAATGTGGGAAAGCCTTCAGCCAGGGCTCCCACCTTACCCAACATGTGAGAACACACACTGCCTACAATCCCTACAGATGAAAGGCATGTGCAAAAGCCGTCAGCCAGAAGGCATTCCTTGTACATCATCAGAAAAGTCATGCTAGAGCAAAGTCCTGTGAGTGTCACAATTCCTTCACTGAATCCTCATTCTTGATTCAACATCAGAGTGCTCACCCCAGAGAGAAAGCCTATGAATGAATGAAGGTGCTCCCTGGGGACACAGGTTGTGGGGATTGTGACAGATGAAACTTAAACATCCTTCTCACCCTGAGATGTGGTTGTACAAAATGTTGGGGTCCTCCTCTTTGCTTAGGATTGCATCATCGCATACTACGTGTGTAAGACACCATTGCAAATGTCTCTCTCTCCCTGTAAATTAGATGAGATCAAGGGTTAATTCTTCTTGGGGCTTTGAAGTCAAAGATGGATTTAAATGTAAATTTTGAGTACTAAAAGTATTGTTAGAACCTTTATATAAAACACTTGAGATTTTTCAGAGCATGATGGTCTTTCATCTTATATTATGTGTTTGTACTTCTGGGTCTCTAGAAAAGGCCCACAGCAATTGCCACTTGATTGTTGGGGCAGCTTCAGTGATGGTGACAGTGGGAAGAATTGTGCAACATGATAATGGACAGCAAGGAACACTGAGAAATCTGGAGAAAAAGAAAGAGGGAGTTAGAAGATTATTTGGGATGATCAATTCTAGGGCTTTAAATATTTTGAAGGTATGTACTGTGTGTGTGTGTGTGTGTGTGTGTGTGTGTGTGTGTGTGTGTGTGTGTGTGTGTGTGTATTAGGACCTGGGACCTTGGTTACATGGTAAAGTTTCGATTCAGTTCATATTAGGGTAGAAAACTAGAGGTTGGACGTTTGTTGCTTTTGTCACTGTTCCTTTTCTAAGTAATACTCAAATAGGTGTTCCAACTTTCTCTTGTATTCCAGATTTATTTTCTCAGGTTGAATGCAGAGAAGCCAAATGCCATTTGTATTTTTTACTTTGAAAAACTGACCTTTTGAATACATTCTTCTGTGAATGATGTAAGTCAGGTTTCTCTTTTAAGTAGCGTCTGAAGCAGTGAGTTTTGTCCGTATCCCAGTGTCAATCGAACACCTTGTCAACTGCAGCTGTCCTGGTGGCTCCTGCTTTTTATGCTGAGTTTGTACTTCCTTTTGGCCCCCTGCTGGGTTTCAGTTTCCAGAATCCAAGAACGATACCTGAAGAAGTTTGCCAAGGAAGTCCACGTGTTGGGCTGCAGGTGGAAGCTGGGAGAAGACGGGACCGGTGCTAGTGTTCAAGAGCTTGCAAGTTACTTTAAAGTTGAGGGTGGCTGCACAGTAACGGACAGCAGAAATAACAGGAGTGTCCTCTACTTTCAGACCTGTCGGGTGTGGTAAGGGGTGACATAGTGCTGCTCAAATCCTCTGTGTTTCAGGGTCGCCTGGAGAGGCAGATTCCCCAGCCCACTCCTGAGCTATCAAATCAGAATCTCCAGGGCTGGGCTTCCCTACAGATGCATACTTTGAAAAAGGTCCCACGGAGATGCTGCTGCACAACCAACATGGAGAAAGCCATGTCCTAGGATAGACACTGTGGCAATTTCCCGTGCAGCCTTAGAAATCCTTGATGTAAGACATAATGTGTACTATGCTCTCTCTTCTGCTTCTGAAGGAATTTCCCCAGTACATTTTCCTTCTGTTTTGTTGTTGTCAGCTCTTACCCTATTTCCAAGAAGAAAGATAAGAACCGGGGAAACACAGATGAACATCTTTATGTTTCTTAGACTAGCAGCCTCATATTTCCCTTCTTTCATTCAGAGAAAAGTATTTTCTGCAATTTCCACTTTTTGCTAAGTTCAGTAGACACGGTAAACTGCCCGAACACCATTCTCTTCCTTTCCTCAAAGAACCTCATTTTCCCCCAATTATCTACCCTTTTTCATAAAGCCAGTGGGTTTCAGGGGAGTCTGGGATCATCTCCAGCCCCAGATGAGAGGTCCCTATCTCTCTTGCCAAGGATTGGCTTAGGCCTGGGGATGTGAGATGTGGAGGGACACGTTGGAGGAAAAGTTCTTGTTCCTCCTTCATCGGCTGGACATTGTCACAACTTTTTGTTACAAAGGACTACAGCAGTCATCTTGTCACGATGGGGGAAACTAGTCAAGGACAAAGATGGCTCAGTGAGGATTGCGCAACAGAAGGGTGGAAGAACCTGGCCTGCCACTAATGGCCTCAAGGGGCCAGTGCATTAGCAATCCCAGAGCTCCTACCTCAGGACATCTGGTGGAGTGAGATAACAGTCCTTCCATATTGCAGGGACCACCTGGAAGTGGGCTTTCTGTTAGTTGCAGCTGAAAACGAAATCAGCTCAATCTCTTTTCTGACGCCCTCCTCCTCTGATCTTCAGCTGCCACTGCAATTTTTGCAGGTCAACCTGAGATTACATGATCATACCAATAGAAGTTATGGCAGTGCCCCTGCAACCAAGGCTTTGCTTCAACTTCCTGTGGGGGGAGCTGGCCATTTGGGAAAGTCCTCCTTGGACTCTGGAGTCAGCTCAGGATGGGAACACCTGCCTCCTGGACTTACTGTGGCTGCCCCAGAAGCAACCACTAGCCTCTGAATCCTTATGCCCTAAATTGGAAGAGGAGCCTCAGGAGCAAATAAATGTTTGGAGGAGTTGAATGGGTACCCTGTGTTCCTAATATGAACCCTGAGTCTGCTGCTACTCTTCCTCTGCAGGACTCTGGAGGAAAGGCCTGATGGGTGACATGCCAGGTCCGCTGTCCCCACAGCTGCAACCTGTTATGCCAAGCTTATTGAGCCTCCCACATGCCCCTGCCGGCACAGGTACTCTGGGACTAATCCTGAATCTGGTCTGGGCGGTGAGTGGGAGCCTTCTCATGCTGGTACTGCTCATCCCAGTTCTAAGTACAACAATAAATGTAGCTACCCGTTTATTAGGCATGTCCATATGCTAGGCACTTTACTGAGCAAATGGGATTTTTCTCATTTATTCCTCCCAATGATTCTGCCTCAGAAGGTAACATCATTCCCATTTCATAAACGAGGAAACCAGGGTTCAGAGGGGTGTCATAGTCGCCAAGGTCACACGGTAATAACTGGTGGAACTTGGATTCAATATCCAAGTTTGGAAGGAAGCCAGTCTCTGGACTCCTCCCTTGTTCCTGGAGACCTGGTTCCCACCCTGTCTCGGCCAGCTCCAGTGACAGACCCTGTCTCCGTGCACAGTGAGCCCTCCCAGCCCTAGCTGGCATTGGAAGCCCACAATCAACATTCAGTCCTCCAGACCACAGCCTGTTCCTATCAGCCAGACTGTCCAATTACCAGTGATATTAGCTTCTCAGGACTTCCATAACAAACAACGACAACCTTAGTGGCTTACATAACACCAATCCTGCAGTTACGGAGATTAGAGGTGGATGTGGGTTTCACAGGGCTAACATAACAATGTCAACAGAGCTGTGTTCTTTCCGGAGGCTCTAGGGAAGCATCCATTCCCTTGCCTTATCTAGCTTCTTGAGTCTACCTAGACTACTAGTCCACTTGGCTCATGGCCCTTTCTTTCATGTTCTAAATCAACAGTGTAACAACTCCAAATCTCTCTCTGACCCTGCTTCCTTCATCACACCTATTGTTATTCTGACCTCTGTCTCTCTCTTATAAGGACCCTTGCCATTACATTGGGCCAACTAGAATAATCCAAGACAATGTCTCTATCTCAAGGTCCTTAATTACACCTGAAAAACTCCCTTCTGCCATGTGAGGTAATATATTCATAGGTTACATGGATTAGGATGTGAACATCTTGGCAGAGGATGTGTCTACCACACCAGTGGGCCTTGCCAGTACCCGCATACCTAGCCTACTTAGGCTACCACACTCTCCTCTTGTACTGACCCCTCTCCCTCTCTCCCTCCCCGATGTGGTCTCTGACCGGGCAAATCGGTCTTGTTCCTGTCAGTGCTCTGATACTACATGTTAGAATGGGCAGCCCATCCTTCCACTTCCCATACACACACAAAGGGAAGGAAAACTTAGGTTCTCAATAAATGGTTAGCAGCAGTGTCCTAGTCCATTCAGGCTGCTTTAACAAATATATTATAGGCTGGATGGCTTAAACAACAAACATTTATTTCTCATAGTTCTGGAGGCTGGTAAGTCCAAGATCAAGGTGCCAGCAGATCCAGTGTCTGGTGAGGACTTGCTTCCTAGTTAGCAGATGGCCATCTTCTCTTTATGTCCTCATATGGTGGATTTCAGAGAGAGAAGAAGCAAGCTCTCTCATGTCATCATGAGGGCTCCACCATCATGACCTAATCACCTCCTAAATCCTACATCTCCAAACACCATCACAATGGAATTAGGGTTTCAACTTATGAATTTTGTAGAGACACAAACATTCAGAATATAGCAAGTAGTCATAGGACTTGTACCAAATGGGATCTTGACCCTCTCACAGTCATAATACAGGTCTTAGCCAGTTCCTGAAGCAAAGCAGGGTGGGGATGAGTGTCAACATCCTTGGCTCTCATTAAAAACAAAAACAAAAACAAAAAAAACATCCTTGGCTCTCATGATCTCAGGACTACCTTGGTGGTGGGTGGGTTCTTTCTTTCCATCTGAAGATGAGGCATGGGGAGTCAGTTCCTAAAGTAGTGTGGTGCATTGAATTTTGTGCCCTCCAAACTCACTGAAGCTTGAATAGTGTCCCCAAAGTGTTATGTGTTAGAAACTTGGCCCCCACTGTGACTGTTAAGAGGCTTCTGCATTTAATCTGTTGAGATACATTGTTTTGGTGGAAGAACATAGGGAAAATTGGGCCTCACACAGATATGTCATTGAAAAGTGATAAGTACTTTAACAGTCTTTTAAATTTAAAAAAATCAAATTTAAAGACAATTTAAAAGACAGGAAAAAATTCAGGCCAAAATTTTGGAATAAGACCTATATTTAAACAATTAAGCCTGGTGTTTGTGCCACTTTTCCCCTAGAGATGTCCATTAATTCTATAATAGGTGGTTGAGAGGCTGTTTTACACGCCTTGGAGAGACTCAGTGGTTTAGGGCTGAAAAAATTGTAATTCCGGACACAACAGCACAAAAAGGGGGATTGCTGTAAATCTATCCTGGTTCATGTTGAGACCCCCAAAAGGTTGTAACCTGGGAAGCAGGCAAAAAAAAAAAAAAAAAAAAAAAAACTAAAAGATATTTAGAAACAGGCAGTGGCTTACCTGTACTGATGTTGTAAGCCTGAGGCCTCTTCCATCCTTGTGAAGGGAAGCACTAAACCCTTCTTCTTTCATACAACTCTTAATAGCATTTTTAGATAATTGTGGACATTCTCCTTTGGTACTACACACAGTTCAACAATTGGTAATTTCTTCGAGTTTAGTTGCAATGTGGAATCTAAAACCTTATTATTGATCTTTCCATACTTTGTTCCATGGAAATCCGTTGGTCTGAATGGCTCTTTTATTCACACGTGATTTTGGAACATCACACATTGGTCAACTGGAAAACAACAACAACAACAACTCAGTCCCAGACATTTCCTAGAGTGACTCCCAATGAGTTACACCCTTGTAGAATTCTCCTCTCCTTAAGTGCAGACAAATCCTGTGACTTGCTTCTAAACAATAGACTATGACAAAAGCGAAGGAATTTTGCATATGTTATGGAAGTCTCTAATCAATCGATTTTCAGGTGGGAGATTATCCTGGGTGGGCCTTTCCTAAACAGACCTCTTCTCTTCTGACCTCTCTCCTCCTCTCCACCACACCCTTCTCTGGCTTTGAAGAAACAAGCGGCCATAAGCAGTATAGCAGCAAGAACTTGGATTCTGCCAGCAACATGGGGGAGCTTAGAAAAAAGATCCTCCCCACAACTCCACATGAGAAATAAGCGTGGGTGATACCTTGGTTACAGCCTTATGACGCCCTGAGCTGAGGACCCATCTAAACCCTCCCAAGTCCTGACCCACAGAAACTGTGAGATAATACTGTGTGTTGTTTTACAGCCACAACATTTGTGGTAATTTGTTAGTAGCGATAGGAAACTTAAATACTGGATTACACAGATCTTCCAAATGTTTTCACATTTATTATACAAATAACATCATATTTGTTAATGTCACTATTGATCTCAGAAAAACAACAACAACAACAAAAAAAAAAACTACCTATTGGGGACATTTCAAGCTCACAGTAGTGGATAAAAGTTTTTTTCAAAATCCCAATTTTCACTTGAAAGCTGAAATTTTATTACTGACAGCAAATACTGTCAGTTGCTTTCTTTGAAGTTGAAACCAACAGTCAAACAGAAATAGATTCGATTTTATAATTTAGGTTAAATTTAGATGTTACGCTAGGTATAGGTCCAAAGTTTGTAGCTGCTGATTTTGCTTGTCCTGTAGCCCATGGTTAATTATTAAGGAAGAGCCATTGAGTCAGGAATCACAGGATGCGATTTGTGCCCTAAACATAACACCACTGACATACAGGTCACAAGCTGTTTGTCTTAAGATGTTTCATAGACACTCAAAGCAGATCCCACCAGCCCTGCCTTGCTCAAACCAATGAAGCCACAGATCCCCCCACAGGGCCTGCACAAGTGCCTGAGGGGTGACCTAGTGATGTCAGAGGGCCTAGCCTTCCACCTCCTGATCATGCTAAGTTCACCACTGAAGAACCATGGTGAGACTACTGTGCGAGTCCAAGGGACTTTCCACATTCCTGTTTCTTTGTTGTCCACTTCCACCAATCACCTTTCCATTTCCTTGTCATCCATTTCTGCCAGTTACCTTTCCCCACAATCTAACTCCCTACCCACGCACTTTACCTTAAATACACCTCACTCCCAGCCATCGGGAACACAGATTTGAGATTTATTTCTCCCGTTTTTCACTTGTAAACCTTTGTGAGTAAACTTTTTCCTTATTGCAAAACCAGTGCTTCTGTATTTGGCTTTTTGTTGTGTGCAGGCATAGAAACTCCATTCAGTTTGATAATAAAGTGACGGGATCACTTTATCCATTTTTCGAGAAAATGCCTGGAAAATACAGAAGTCTTAATAACCTTAGTTTGCCAATTATTCTTCCAAGAAAAAAAAAATGGTGTTCCATGAAAAAAAGTTAGTTCAGCTGGCACCTTAATCACATAAGTGCCTTTTTTTTTTTTTTTGAGAAAACTGTCATACTTTGGTTTGCAATTCACATGCTTTATAAATACTTTCTACTTTCTCATGCACAATATTAAAAAGTGTACTCAAGGGTTGAAATTTAATAAAACTAATAATATTTGTTGCTTCTTAACTAAAACTAGTTCCTTTTCTTTTTTTTTTGTAAACCGTGGAGGTGTGGGGGTGAAGACTCCAATGACGACTAGTACAGTTGGGACCAATCTCTTGATTTGTGCTAAAGTGCCAGAGTTTTACCCATCACAGCTTTTTCACCATCAGTGTAAAACAGTGGGAAAGGCAAGTAATATCTTAGGATCACTATGAAAATAGTTATGACCTTCTGGAATCTCTGGCAGGGTTTTGGGAACCCCCCTTTGAGAATCTCTGTAACAGTGTAATGTTAGAAGGAAATTTACCAAAAATGTCCTCTCCTTTCATGAGGACGTATTGGTAGCACAGGGCAGGAAGACGGCCAGCTCCTCTCTCTGACCCTGGAATCACTTCACCAATGAAGAGGATGGGGGTCGGTTTCCACAAGACAGGACGAGTCAGCCTCATGGATCCTTCCTCCTCGCTAGGCATGGAGGAGCAGGAAATGACATGGGCTCCTGACAGCCCTCTCCCCTGGAAGCTGCCTTCTGACCTTCGAGCTTTACGTGCCAGAATTATTCTTCGATTAGGAAATTCTTCTGTCATTGATCCCATTCTGGCCCTCATTTGGGACCATGACCTTACCTATCCTGTCCCAGTTTGGGAGGAGTAAGGTCCAACCTGCTGTACCTGGTGTTCCCTGTTCAGGGTCCTTCTTCTTTTCTCAGATCCACTCACGACACCATCTGGGCCCTTTTCACTTCCTGCCTGAATTAAAACAGTGCACAGAGGAAAGTTGGGCAATGCCCGCAGGGGTTCTGACATCTTCTAGGGCTGGGCAATTTTAGAGAGGGAAGGAAGCAATGGGTACAGGGGCAGCCTACTTTCCAGAAAGCTCAATAATGGGATTTTCTGGCAATTCAGAGTACTGGAAGTAATCAGAGGTAGAGAGTTCAATATAAAGAAATGCGCAACCAAAAGTGACCTTCCTCAGGTAGGACCCGGACCCAGGATGCAGCCATCTGCCCTTAGGGACTGGCAAGTAAAGACAAGCATCTGCCCATCTTTGAGCCATCAGTGTCAACCAGCGAAGGACCAGCACCGGGCAGTTGCTCCAGATGTATGTGGAGTTTCCCTGACTTGTGTCCCTTTCCCTCTGGTCCTGTCTCAGTGAACTTTCTAAATTTCAAATCTGATTACATCATCACTTCTCGACTCAAAACTTTTCCAGGGATCCTGCTCATCTTCCTGTCAAGTAACAAATCCTTATCATTGTCCCCAGGGACCTTCCTCACTACTTGGTTTTACCTTCTCATAGCTTCTCATACTTCCTTTAATGAGACTTGGCCCAGGTTGTAACTAGATACCCATGCGATTATTGAATCATTTCATGTATTTTTCCACCCCAAAATGCTCAGCTTTGCAGAAGAATTTCAATTCATCATCATCAGTCAGTGCCCAGGAGGCATTCAATAAATACTTATTTAATCGGTGATTCTGAAATCTTAACCTCCCACCCTGACACCTGAACTACACACCTATCTTTTATTTCCATCTCAAGAGAAAGAGCCAAACCTCACCACATCCCCCCTCACTTCACATACTGGGGTGGGGAGGAATATAGAAACTCTCAAGGAGCTTTACCTTCCTTCTTAAACCATTGCCCTCAGGTGACAGGTGGTGCCTGGTGACCTCCAGCCAAACAGATGTCTTTCATTCATAATCTACATCTATAGACACATTAACAATATTAAGTCACCTTCATTACCGAAGTGATAAGGAACGACTAGCTGCTGGTCCTTTTGGGTGCTACCCTCACCTCACTCTCCATTTCCAGAAGAGGCTGGTTCCTTTCTCTTCAGCCCTGCTCAGACTCCAAGAAACCTCTGGATACCACTTCCACTGCTGTGCCCCAACATTCCCTCCGTGGGTCCATCTACACCAACACCCGAACTCCAAACACAGGCCATGCACCGGTCCCTTGTGATGATTTGCCAGCCTCTGAGTGGCTCTTTCTTCTGTTGTCTGTGATTCCTCGCTCTTATGTGGGTCCATGGGAGCCCTGTTAGTGGTGTGGCTGGCCTGGGGGCCACCAAGGCCCTCTTCTCCCTGCCGGCTCCAAGCAACACCATGTGAAGGGCATGGCTGCGGCTTTTGCCAGCACTTTCTCCGTGAGCTCACCAGCTCCAGGCAGGATGTTAGCTGGGGATCGAAGAGGTGGGAGCGATCCTTTTTATCTCTCATTGTGGCTCCTCCTGTGTTCATGAACTCCATACTTCTCTCTACCTCTTCCCAGTTATTTTAAGAAACATAGAGACATATAAAAGGGTTATGAATAAAAAGATATCTAGGATTTGTTTAAATTGATCAAGTGCGGACAGGAACTAGGGCATAGTTGGAGAGGGTCATGTAAGGAATAGAGTTAGCTGTCTCTTGACAAGAGCTGGAGATGGGAGAAGAATCCATGATGATCTTTATACAAATCTCTCACTACTGTGAAGGCTTGACAAGTTTCAGACAAACACTCCTAATTTCCTTATCCCACATACTGAAAACCTCAAAAAACCTCTTAGCCCTTCCCTGGTTGTTTGGCCATAAGACGGACTGGGGAATGAGACAGGCTTCATAGTTAGACAAACTCGGGCCCTGACAGTAGGTGGTCTGGAGCAGATTACTTCACCTCCCAGGTTCTCAGAGTCCTTTTCCTCACTTGAGGATATCCCCATCAATCTAGCAAAATTGTTGGAAGGATTAGATATATGAGTGCTTTTCAAAAGGTTCACGGAACGATTCTTGATATGTTTTAGTTCTATTTTCCATTAACACTTTCCGTATTGGAACATAATTGATTATACATATTTGTGAGGGACAGAGGTGAATATCAATACCTGTGTACAATGTGTGATGATCAAATCAAAATAAATCATTAAAAAAGTCATAATTCTTAGTGTCCATTCATCAATTTCTCACTTACCCTCTTCCCCTCCCCCTTTGCCCTCTCCTACCCACAGTGCCGCGCTCTCCTTATGAAAGTGCAGTGTGTTGTTATGATCTTTCCTTCTTTCCTTCCCTCCTTCTTTCTTTCTTTCCATTAATTTAAATTTTTAGCTCCTACTTAAGAGTGACAACATGCACTGTTTCTCTGTCTGTGCCTGGCTTGTTTCATTGAACATAATTTTCTCGAAGCTCATGCATGCTTCCGTGAAATTTTTGAAACACTCTTGTGTACGTTGCTCGTTAGTGACAGATATCATTATCCTTGGATTACAACCTCAACTAGTGCCTGGACCATGGTAGGTGCCCAATATTTTTCGTGTGAGTTCATTCATTATGAATGAAATACTGTCAGATTTTGTACTGAATTCACTCTTTCTTCTCTTTGACTGATGTTAATCTGGCTAGGGATTACATCCAAGTTCTCGGTCTAGAGAAAATTCAAGATTATCAGTCAGTGTACGAATCTATCACCTCCTCTTACTACTCTCCCCAGAGGATCCCCAGCTCCATGTGTGCTTTTAATGTCTAAACTCATCCCCACTTCCCTTGCCCTTTGTCTCCCCTCCCAACGTCCCTTAAACTAGTTAATCGCCAGCACAACAAATCGTGGTGATAAAAGGTGATCATAAAAAGGGCTCTGTCAAAAACAAGGCAGGACAATAGAAAACACACAACGAGGACCAGAAGACATAACTATAGATCGAAGGCACCCCTTCTTCAAGGAATGGCTGACATGCCTCTTCCTTCACCTCAGCTTCCCCTAGGACAAATGAAAGGACGTGCCCTTACGTATCTCCAGCCACGTTTTTCCAACCTATCCCACTAAAGATAGATGCCTTCTACAGATATTTATCTTTCAGGGTGAATGCATCTTTGGGAAACAAAGAGGCTTTGTATTCTACCAAGCATACTCATTAGATCACTGGTCTCTCAAGCGTGGCAATCTGAGAAAGTACACGAGGATGGTGCTCATGAATTGTAACAATGCACTGATTTGGTGGTGTAGTTTACCAGGTTTTAAACGGTTGCCTTGGGCACCCGGCAGGACACCAGAGAGACTGCAGAAAGGCATTGCTTTAGGGAAAAGGATGGAGGATGGAGAAGAACCGGGGCTCATGAGAAGGGCTGAGGAAGAGCTTGTGCCAGGTAAAGACAGGGTATGAGTCTGCGGGGCGAGGGGGATGAGGTCGATACAGAAGAAGGGGAGCAGCGTGAGTGGGTCACCTCACCTTGCCACTGCCTCTGTATGTGAATAGACAGACGGCCTTCCTCTTCTTCCTTCCTAAGTGTCGGAGCAGCCGCATGGAGGTCCAGAACAGGCCAGGCCCCCGCTCATCCTAGGGACGTGTTCCAAAGTGAGATGTCTGGGTAGGAAGTGGGGCCTTGGGGGGAGCTTGTTGAGAGGCTGGGCAGGACTGGATCCCCTCTCACAGGCACCCAAGAAGCTTTCGGTACCCCAGACACTAAAATTTTATTAGGAGCATGGGGACCCTGACTCCCTGAGGGTGACTATGATGAACCCACCTCTAAGGTCCAACTTTTTCCTTGTCAGTTGCTTACATGGACATAGAGACCTGAGAAAGCTGTGCACAGCGTCTCTGTGCTGCTTGCCCAACCAACACCTAGCATCAGGGCCTGATGTCCAGCCCTTATGACGGGAGGAGAGGAGGTCTCCTTCACCTAGTCAGTGAGGGTAGGCGGAAGTCGAGGTTTTCCATTAAACGCACACCTCTGCAAGAGATCCAGCAGGGCTAGAAGGGATCTCGGAGTCCAAGTAGCCACAGATCCACCCCCCACACCCCAAATCACTTTCAGTGACCTTGATTCAAGCGGTGCAGAATAGATGCCCCAGGATGAAATGACATCCAAGGGACACAAGGCCACCTCTCTTCACCCGAATCAAAGAAAACCATGATCTCACAAGCACTGGGAAACCCAGTAGTCTGGTTATGAATTCAGGCAGTCAGCCTATGATGCCGATAAATGTTTTGCACTCACAGGATGAGCTAGAATATCTCATTATCTTAAGAATATCATTACCACCTGGGTCTCCAGATTTCCATCTCTTCTAGGACATCTGAAGTTTGTCCTCAGAGCAGAAACACCACCGTACTTGCTCTCCTGACTTATGATACTGTGAGTGAATGAATGGATGAGTGAACGGATGCACGAGGTGGTAAAGAAAGTGTTAGATCATGGAGATGAACAGTTGGCTCATAGATTGGACTCAGAGAGTCTCAGTGTTAGAGCGTAACTAAAGCGTGCCGTCTCGGTGTATGAAGTCCACACAGAGCATGGAGGTGCTGTGTTTTCTACTAATCCCCAGGACCAGGAAGATGTCATGTGGACTGTGCCTAGGCCGTGTGCCCCAGGAGCCTTGCTCTCTCGCGGGCAGAGTCCAAAGAGGCTTCTGTCGGGCCTGACGATTACACGACCTGGAAGACGTTCTTCTAAAATTATACCAAATCGAGCATGAACGTGAATATTTGTTTAGAATGAGAAGAACATTTCTAATCAGCTCTAGCCCATGACAGCAGCAACCATCATAATTTCCCAAATATGGTTTCTTTGGAAGTGCGTTAATATATGTTCTCAGACACGCCCCGTACGAACTGGTACGGTCTCAAGTATGATGAAGCAGAAGTTCAAGGTAACAGACACCATGGATTTATTGTGAATCCACAGGTACTTTGCATATTTTACAGCAACACGTGGCCATGTGAACACACAGCGTGGTCTCACGGGAGCAATTGACTTCCTCTAAACTAGAAATGCACTCAGGTTCCTGTTAAGCCCTTAATGTTTATTTTCACATCAAGTTTTAAAACTAAACTAGCTTTCCCAACATTTATTCTCAAAACACGCCTTGTGTTAAGGTAGTATAACTATTCATGGGCTTCAGAAGTTCTCTTTCCATTGAGTGCGTTTAATTAATTCTCTTCCAAAGAGGGTCACGTTTAGCCGAATGGAGGCTGTTTCTAGAACTCATTTTCAAATTCCCGGCCCTGGCCCATCTACTGCTCCAGCCTCCTGGAATGACTTGCCAGTCTGCATGTGTGCTGGTGGAACCTGTTGGAGCTAGCCGATGAATAAGCAGGAAGATGAAGCTCAGTTGGCTTGAGAAAAATGACTAGGTCTTGGGGGTACAGGATGCAGAACAAAGTGCTTGCTTTCCTCGAACTTATATGAGAGTAGACGGGCTCCCACGCAGTCAGCCTGGCTCATAGGTGTAGAGTAGCTAGATTGTGAATACGATGAGGCTAGCTGCCGTCCACGTGGGGACAGATGGCTCTCGGAAGAGGATCCAGTCACCGTCAGTTTTGAAGACAGCCAGGAGACCATCCGTTTCAGGAAATCATTCGGCCATTGAGGGAGAGCTACTGTGGTAGATGGAATTTCAGGGAGACAGAGAGTCAAAGAAGGTCTTGCACAAGGCTGACAAAGGTCTAGTGCACGCAGGGACTTCATTCACTCACATGTGGACTAGGCGCAGGTGACCCGTTAACTTTCTGCTTCCCTTTTAGAATCGTTTTTGGAAGGAGTATGGGAATGTGGCAATAAGATAGAAGAAAAAGGGTCTGTCGCTGTAGGGGCACAGGAGGAGACCTAGTTAGCCGTCCTCATGGTTGCTGATCTCTTTCTCCTTTCCTTTATGACGTTTCTGTCAAGTAGTTCTTTCTCACAGTAGTGCACGGGGGGGCCCTCGCAGATACTTCTCTTCTGCCCCCTGGTAATCCAGCCCATCAAGTGCTGCGATGGAACAAATGATTGCTTCTGGCAGGAGAACTTCCAGAACAAATTTTACTTTGTCGTCTCTTATGAGAGTCAGCATGGTGTTGTCCATCTGTGTGTAGATTTCTTGTACATGTTTCCTCACGACATCCAACTGGTCCTCATCTTCCAGGTACGTTTCAACGCAGAGCGCGTGCCTAGGTGGATTCAGAAATGATGTCAGCCACCTGGACTGTTTCCTGCCCTTCAAGATGTCCAGGAGGTGGTGGTCGGCCCCCCTTCTCTTCACGATGAAGTCCACCAGCTTGTGGTTGTCCCGGTCCCGAGCGGCCCTCATCCTGTCGGGGAGAATCCTCTTGCAGGGCCTCTTCCCGCCCAGGGAGGTCTCCTCCTCAGAGTCTTCCAGGTCGGCATAGTTCACCTTTGGAAAGTCAATCTCCAGCGGGCCCTCTTGGATGGCTTTCCTGAGTGGGTAGCTGACGTCGGCGGCATAATAGTCCAGGAAAGAGCCCACGAAGGAACCCCGGCCGATGGCTTGTGTGTAGTGGGAGATGAGGGAGAAACACCAGTTAACACCTTGCTCGTGCACTTTCCTGGCTCTCTGCAGGAGTCTGTCTTTCTCTCTGCAATCCAGGGGCTTCAGTCTTCGAAGAGGAACTCGGATGCCGCTCCTCTCCTGGCGCAGGTCTGCCTCAATCAAGAGCACCCGTGCGGTCTTCTCCGACGCGCTGACACTCTTCACCACGGCTGGCCAGAATGGGTGGTCTTGAAATTTAAATCACACCATCGTTCCTCTTTCAACTGGAGGAGGCTCCTGTGTCAGAGCCATGCTGGCAGGTTGTCCACCTCGTTTACCGCCATCCATTTTAGCCTTGCGGATGGGATTCCTAGACATCGAGTCAGCAGGAGGTCGGTGTTCTTGCAGTCCTTTTGAAGAAACTGCCGCTTGTAGCTTCCTAATTCGGTCTGCCAGACAGAGGGAGTCACGCGGCCTCATGGCAGGGGTCCTGGAAGGGGCAGGGGACCCGGAAGAAGCGGCCGCCCCTTCCACGCCTGGCTTCGAGGCCCCCTCTCCACGGTCCTCAGCATTCCCTGAGAGGGCAGAGCACGCGGAGTGAGTAGCCACGGTCTTCGGCCAGGTGTCCTGTGCCTCTGCGTTCAGAGCTATGGGCACACTGGGGATGAGACCCAGTGGCTGGGATGGGGCCACCTGTCCATCATTAGCACATGCACCCTCCTCCAGGACTGTGGGACGCCGGGACGCAGCCGTGGAGGCTTGTGCCTTTGCCTTGCCCTCTTTCTCTCCCTCGTGTCCCGACAGTGTCGGGAAATCGTGGCACGCGCTGGACCTCCGTGATGCCTTTCTTGGCCTTTCTGCTGGAGCAGGGGCAGAGGTCGTGTGCACCGGTGATTTGTCACCGCACAGGGCATCCTCACTCTCTGCACCAACTGGCAGTGATCCTGAGGCTTCTCTCTTCCCGGCACTCCTCCGAACGACCCCTTTGCGTTTGCCATACTTTTTACGAGGGGGTCTACTTGCCGGCTGTTGAGCTACCTTCTGGGAGGGCGTACTGGTCTCCTGGTCATCTGGTATTCTTCCTCGGCCCAGTTTTCTTCTCTCATCCAGCTTCTCCAGTTCCACTTTCAGGACTCTTCTGCACCCCCTTTCCTCTCCCGCTGTGGCATTGAACTTCCACTGCGCCCCTGCCGAAGAGCCCATGCTTTCCATTTCAGACTTCGTCAGGGCCGTTATGTCTGTGCTTTTCACCTGGGAGCTTGTACTGGTCTGCTGGTCATCTGGTTTTCTTCCTCGGCCCAGTTTTCTTCTCTCATCCAGCTTCTCCAGTACCACATTCAGGACTCTTCTGCACCCCCTTTCCTCTCCCGCTGTGGCATTGAACTTCCACTGCGCCCCTGCCGAGGAGACCATGCCTTCCATTTCAGACTTCGTCAGGGCCATTATGTCTGTGTTTTTCACTTGAATCTTTTCATCTCCTGAGAGGTGATGAAGAGGGGCAGAGGTTTCTGGATGTCCTTCCCACTGCTGACTCAGGTCTTCCCTCAAAACCCCTGCTCTAAAACGCCTCCTTTGACTCCGGACTGCAAAGCGTTCCCAGCTTGCATGGGTTGTCCTCCTCCACCTGGTTCTCCCCGAGATGCTTGTACTCGTGTTTTCAGTGGAAAGAACTGGAGGAGACTGGAATTGGGAAAAGGAAAAGAAGAACCGTATCAGGAAAGAATTCCTTTTGTGAAACTAGAAACGCCCTGCTCAAGGTGATTGATGAGATAAAACAAGGTATTAAAATAGCGGGCCTTAGACAGAGGGGAAGATGAATGGTAAGCATTTGGGGAAAAATACGGAAGGTGCTAGAGGAGTTCTGTAACAGTCCAAAGCCACCGTGTTACTTCATTGTAATGACTGCATGTGGAAGAGCATCCACATGGGGACGTGGGTGTCATGTCACGGATCCCATTTCTGCGCCTTCTGGGATCCTCGGGCTTCAACCTAGGAGAATGCTTCATTCGTTCTTTGCCTGCCTAGGGTGCCCATGCTGCCCTGTCCACCCCAAGAAGCCCGAGGCCATCTCCTACATACCGATGCTGGGAGCCAGCCCTATGTCATGTTCAAGAGCATGAACTCAGAATCCAGAGGTCTGTGAGGTCATCCTGATGATTCCTGGCTGTCATGGTTAGTAGGGATTGCTGCAGGCACGAGTCATTGGCTGCAACCTGCACCTCTATAGTGTGGTGCAAAACTCTTGTCTTCCAGCACCAAAGCTGTGATGCTCGTTATGAAGACACGTATGCATAGAGTGAGGTGCAAAGACGATCGCACCCCCAAATGTCAACACGAGATGGTTGCGAGTGAATGGGGAAGTCTTACCGAACGTCACGTGGATGGAGGCAGGTCCGGTTCCGTGAGCTGGATCTCTTGTTTCTCACACTCCAACCGCTTCTCCGCACACCCTTTACCCCGCTGCGTGCTTCTGAAGGGCACTGTTCTTCAGAGATCAGGTGGCACCTAGTATAGATACCCAGGACCTATGTACTATGTTCTCATGCTAATCTGGAAAATTCAAAAGAGGAAGCAACGTGAGCCAATTAAGTCGGGATAAAATGATCCCGTTCCCTTCCCCAACTCTAGGATGCATGCCTTTTTGAAACAGAGCTGATATCTGAATCTCATCCATAATGTACATGCCTTCTTTATTTTCCTCCTCTTGCATTCCAAAATATTTCCACGGTATGCTGCATGGCATATGCTAGTCTCTTCACGCGGCAGAACCGGGGGAACCACTGCTTTGGGGATCGCGTATGCCTTAGACACATGGATTTAACATCAGTCATGTGTTTGTGACCATCTGTGTGTGTGTAACGAAAATAGGGTTTTTGACGTTATTGTGTTTTTCTGATTCTCAAATCGCATTGAATGAGCTTGCGAGAACAAGACATGCATAGAAAGATGTTTAGGGGGGATGGCACCTTACTGTGAAGACGATGGTGTACGTGCTTCCAGTACACTACCTATGCATCCCTGTGCACGTGCGAGCACGTACTGTATTACACGATAGCTGGTAACATGAGAGCATAATTGGATATATTTCCTAGTGAGTGTCCATTCTCTGACGTCATTTCAGTGAATCTCGCTACGCCATACTTTTGCTGATATTTCCAAACTCTCATGGAATTTCCGACTTTATAGGAATGTGTTCTGCAGAAGCTGCGATTGTTCTATCCGTCCTACTCTTCCTATCTTTCCATCCCAAATACTCCGTTCACATGTCCTAGTTTTCTCTATACGTCGTCCAAATAAGTGTCATGACTGATTTCTGCACGTTACCTGGTGCGGTATTGACTTCACATTCTATGTTTTGTGATGCAAAACTTCTCTCTTTAATGAATGCACATATGTATGTCTTTGTTCACGCACACTGGTCGACGTAACAGGAAATGGGTCATGATGATGAAATACACGTACCTTGGAGACAATCTGCACACAGTCTTCCCCGAACGAGAGTGCGCGCTCGCACAGGTTGGCGCCCTCTTCTTTAGAGTACTCAAGGGTGCTGGGTTCTCAAGCCCAGGGGTCACCTGAGGACACAACTACAGGAGGAAGGAATAACAGGAGACTCGGCCACTTCGTTCTCCCCTCAGCTGGACCTGCCAGCCCCTCTTAGAAAACAGGTGTGATCGAGCACCGTCAAGCGTGACCACCCACACCCCAAAACACAGGCACGCACTCTTTCTCCCACACGCTCACACACACTCACGGCCACATACAAGCAGATGTTAGAAACCCAGGATGCCTGGCGTGGAAGCCTATGATCCAGCTCACTGTCTGTACACATCCCCCCTGTACTTGCTTCCAGTATGAATGCTAGTTTGAGCTCCGTTTAGTTCCTCGTTTTGAAAGTATACATGGAAAAATCTAAAATAATCTTCAAAATTACCAAATACTGAGCATAGTAAGCATCAGTAATCCAATCACCCAGGAATTCTTGTTGCAATCACGTGAGTCCATGGGCTCCAGGATTTTTATACATACAGATATATATTTATAGATATAGTTCTCTGAATCCCTTTACTACGTATGCAACAAACATATTTCTATAAGACAGTTACAACCCCTTAAGAATTGTAGAGCCCACTAGGATATTATTCATTACTCACATTTGGCTGCTCTTTTCCAGTGTGAAATCTTTTCAGAGAACATTTTCAACAGATACAGAACGGCAATCCCAGTGATTTTTCTGATTACAAAAGCTGATGCTTCCTTAACAGACACAATCAGAAGGGAAGTGTGTTAAATCAAAACAGCACATGTTCCTCTCACCAAACGCTATGGGCCATGGCCCGAAGAGCTTCTATCAAAGGTCTGCATAGAATCTTCCAGATAATTTACATTCCTATTTTGTTCTAATGGCAATACAACTCTCTTCCTTATCTCTGGAGAGACAGGTAGGTAAGGTAGGCAGGCAGACAGGTAAATGGGTGGATGGTAGATAGGCCGATGGTGTACAGTTAATTACATAGATACATAGAGGCAGGGAGACAGAAATCGACACATAGGTCGATGGAGATACCTAAAGAGAGATGGATATAGAGATCGAAAAAGATGGATAATATGCAATAGATAGAAGGGGTAGTTAGATGTACGGAATGATGAGGAATGATTAGAAGGAGACAGATAGATGAGAGGTAGGGACGAAGATACATGGATACAGAGGTAGACATATATAAATATACTCGTGTCGAAAATTGACGGTTGAGAGATATAAAGAATGGCAAAATAGACTGACAGGTGATCAGCTAGACAGATATAACTAACAACGGAGGTAGAGATAGATAGAGATAGGGAGATGATAAACAGGTGATAGAGGGATATAGATAAACAGATAGATAGATGCATAGAGATACATGAATATACGTAGACGGCGATAACCAACTATTAATCTTCTCTTACCCACCAGGAGCATGTGAGAAAAATTGAACATCGATAACAGCAGAATAAGTTTGTAAATTGATGCCAAGGTCTAGGAGGGCGTGATGTGAAAATGCGTCCAGTATTTTAGTCTGACATCAAAGCAAACACTGCCTGCAGAGGGAGAATACCCAGTTGACAATAAAAGAGAAATACTTTCTACATGGAGACTCAACAATCTGTAATGTCAGAGTCAATTTCAGATCACCAGGAAGTAGCATTTGCAAAGAGAGTAGCGTACTCCTTTGGACCATCCCCTTTCTTCTGTTGCATCTGTTCCTTAGCAGAGGAGAGAAAGAACAAGATAACAATGAGCATTGACTTCTCCAGTCGACAACCGTGATTTTGGGAAGGATTACCTTGGAAGCCCTGTCACTTGGGAACTTCTGTTGCCCGCTTTCCCTAGTGAGGGAATTATTTACATCTTAGTCGAAAACTAAAGAACACATCCTCAGCAAGTTGTCTCAAAGTGGTGCCCCTAGGTCGACATGACCCCCACACCGTTCCCCAGAGGCAGGAATTCTCTCATCTTCACCCGATGGCCCCTCTACCATGACTACCTGTGTATTGGAGCTTCTGTGCACCTACTGGGTTTGTGATAGCAAACCTTCCTCAAGACACGTATTTCCATAAACGGATGACCTGGCAGATCCCTTTATTGTAATAAGGGCACAATTTTAAAAAAATAAAAGTATTTTAAATAAAGAAAAAACCTTCATGCCTCTTCTTGCACCTTTCCTTTGCCAGATTCACTCCGCAGCAAGTTTCACGCATTTTTCTTAGAAAGTCTTAGGTTTCATAGGATCGCAGTGCATGGGTGGAATAACTGGGTGCGAATGAATCCCTTTCCATTTTTCTCTTCTTTTGTTCGTTAATTTTATGCATAGCGGTCATGCCTACGTGGAGAGTGGGGTTGTTATGTACTTAAGGGGTAACTGTACCCATTACAAACTGAAGAATCTTGATTGGCCCTCAGTTTATTTTCCCTCCCCCCGCCCCACAGGAATAAAAGAAATTAGACGCGTCGCCTTCCATATGATGAGCCATGATCCTCAATACAAGTAGCCACATTCAAATGACCACCTCCCGGCCGTCTCCACGGGAAGCAAACCCGCCGCCCAGGTCCTGGACCTCCAGGCGAGGCCACTGCCCGGTCGCCGGCCCGGACGCCCCTGGTGACCGTCAGGGGCCCGAGTGTCCGTCCTGACGGGTGGCCGGCAGGGCAGGAGGGGCATACGTGGACGGTCCCTTCCCCGCCAGACCGCACACACGTGGCCCACTGCCACCCTCCCAACGCGCTCGCCTGCCGGGCCCGGGTCGCACACCCCAGGGGACCGACGCCCAAGCCAGGATGTCTCCTCAGATGTCCGCTGGGCCCTCCCCGCACCCACGCCCTCATGCTCCTGGGCCGCAGGGCCAAGCCGACCCGCCAGAGGGCGCCTAACCTGAGGAACCCTCAGGCAACCGCACGCCTCAGGGGATTCCGTGACGCCTGTTGGCGACGCGGCTCTGAGGGCCTGTGGGTGAGCGCCCTCGCGGCAACAGACGGCCTCGCTGATTGGCGGTGCGTGCAGAAGGCGGGGCTGTGCGGAACCACGCCCCCTGCAGGCACGCCCCCCAGGGGCGGGCAGCCCAGTGTCGCCCTGCCCTGGCGGCAGGCGGCTTTCCAGGGCCTCTGTCGTCACCCAGGGCTCATTGTCCCAGTGGGTGGCTCATGAAGGGAGCAGGGGAACTCCTCTTCCAGCTGATCTTCCCCAGGGCTTCGGCCAGGTGGCGGGGCTTCTGGGGCACTGTGCTCTGCTGCCTGTAGGATTTCAACATCTCTCTGCCATCCCGCACTTGCCCTTTGATCCGCAACCAGGCGGCTTCCTGCAAAAGCTTCTCCCGGGCATCCTGGGCACCTGGTGGGAGGCGGGCGTCCGAGACGCCAATCTTCTGCCGGGTGGCATCAGATCTCTGCTAGGAGGTGGCTGCACGCATTGCCTGGCTGAGAAACCTCGGCTGGGTCCCAACGTGAGATCGGACTCTTCCAACTCCTGTTCTGGCCTTGAGCCTTCCCTTCGCAGCCACCCAGCGTTCCCGGAAGAGCTCGCCCAGGGAGGTGTGTGCCGTCTTTCACCTCCCAACCCGCCCAGAGCAGCTTAGACTCTGCCGTACCCTGAAGTCCGTTCATTTCTTGGCTACTACCCAGAAAGTTGTCCATTTCAACTTATTTTCCAGCTGTTCCCATAGCTCCCCTCGATTTTCTGTTTTCATGCTTCGAATGACCGGCTGAAGGCTCTGGAGATCAGTGAATAAACGTGCTCAGCTGTATTAGGCTGGCTTCCCCATAGAAAGGGAAACAGAAGCAACGGGGTATATGTGTCTGTGTGTGTGCACGTGTGTGCATGTGTGATATGTAATATTTCATGTCGTATATGTTTAAGTGGTGTTATTTAATATTTATGTATAAATAACGCATATATGTTTTAGGTGATTTCTTTTAAGGAATCAACTCACACATTGTGGGGGCTAGCAAGCTGAAATATATAGGGAAGGCTGGCCATTCAGGAAAGGGTTGATATCGCAGTGTTGATTTTCCAATAGTGTTTATATAACAAGCCGGCAGGCTAGTAACTGAATTGGGTGTTGAAGTTGCATTCTTGAGTTAGAAATGGTGTCGTCAAGAAATGGTGCAGGGTAAACTGAATATCCACATGTAAAAGAATGAACGTGGATCCTTATCTGACACCATATAGAAACATCAACTCAAAATGGATTAAAAACCTCAACATAAGACCTGAAATCATAAAACTCTTAATGGAAAATAGAGGGGGAAATGTTGTCCATGTTAGCCTTGGCAATAATTTTTTGAATGTCACATCAGAAGTTTAGGAAACAAAAACAAAAATAAACAAGTGGGACTCCATCAACCATAATGGCTTCGGCATAGCCAAAGAAACAATTAACAAAATGAAGAGACAATCTACAGATTGAAAGAAAATATTTGTGAAGCATATATCTGAGAAGGCTCAGTATCCAAAATATACACGGAACTCACAACTCAATAGCAAAAAACCAAGTAGCCCAATTAACAAATGTGTGTTGGATCTGAACAGATCTTTCTCCACAAAAGATATACAAATGGCCAAAAGGTATATTAAAGGTGCTCAACATCAGTAATAATCGGGGAAATGAAAATCAAAATCACAATCGGATCTCACTTCATGTCTGTTGGGATGGCTATTCCCCAAACGTCAAGAGGTAACGGGTGATGGCAAGGATGTGAAGAAAGGGGAAACCTTGTACACTGTTGGTGGGAATGTAAGTTGGTACAATTATGATGGATAACAGTGTGAAGGTTCCTCAGAAAATCAAATCAAAACCAGAACTACCATATGATCCAGCAATCCCTCTGTTGAGCACATACCCAAAGGAAATTCAATCAGTGCCTCACAGAGATATCTCTAGTCCCAATTAGTGTTAACTCATTGTTCCTACAGGAAACCTGCGTTTCTAATTGAGGAGAATATTTTTTTTCATATTCCTGGCATCAAATATTTATTCTAGCCATCTTTTCTTGCTCCTCATCGTGTGATTCCCTAAGTACTACCACCCATCCACAAGACTAGCTCACTACTGCACCAAGAAATGAGAAATGTGGAGAAGGATGTGACTTTACTCTTCCTGTCTTCAGCCAGTTATTCTAGTTTATGGAGGTAGGTGTAATTAAACCTTACCTTGGTAACTCCACTTACTATATCCATAGTACTAAGTCAACATTCCCTAAAGAAACAGGAACCTAGAGTTGACTAGAATGTGTTTTTCAACTTCCCATATTCAGCAAGGTTTTACCAGTAATTTCTAGTTGACTCTTCATATTTGCCTAGGTACCACTAAATATCTAGAATAGTGGCACCTTATTTCAATAAGAAATGAGAAGTAGTGTTGAAAAGAATGTGTTTTTCCACATAGTGGCTTCATCTATTTATCTCCAGTTAATTATTCACCTGGGCAAAGTAGATGTCTATTGCATGAGCTAATATTTCTAACACAAATTAAGAATTTTGAGTTAAAAAAATGGTTATGCAACTTCCTGGAATAAACCGGTTTTAGGTTTATATCAGCATCGATTCCTTCGTCTGGATGTTTCTAGCTATCTCTAGCATCAACTATATGAATTACGTATTTACCAACAGATGTTGGTAGTTAAGACTTTATCATCCCAACAAAAATAAGTAATAAAAAGATAAGGATGGGTTTCCCCTGCTTTGTGGAGTATGCATAAGGCAAATGTACTTCACAGGGCCTGGTTTTCCAAAGCCTTGCAGTTTCAAATATTAACCTTACCAAGAACTGGAAATTTTCCCCAGGCTATATAGTCTCTGTTGTGAGATCAAGAATTGTAACACAGCAAGGTTGCTGGCTCAAAGACAGACAGGTTACCGATTGATATGTAGAGATACTGTGAAATTGCTATAAGAAGACCGTGTTTGCTAAAATCAAGCTTTTGTTGCAAATTGCATTATGGAATGACACCTTGCTTGTCTTACTGAAAGTTACGAGCTTCTATTGTTAAACTTGTTTAACTATACTTAGCAAAAACCCCACCTATGTACTCTTCCTGTAACTTCCTGGTCTGGAGAATAAATGCGTGAAGAGAACCCCAACTCGTGGTTGATTTCCCAAATGGAAGGAATACTTGGTTCTTGAGGGTTCTGGGAGATTAACCACTTTTCGGGGCTTCTCACTGCTCAGAAAAGATGGGCTTTGAGTAATCGTTGGCAGCTCCCTCACCCAGGGGAAAAGGGGTGACAAATCTGTGGGAGGCAAAGCAACACTGCTTGGCATCCCATATTTATTCAATTTATCCCCAGTTAGCCCTCACAACTTTTTTCCTAGGTAACACTCAGCATCATCTCTTCTTCTAATTTTTTTCTTTTTTATTCCAATGAGAACTAATGATTAAGAGTGGAAAAGAACATGACTTTTAGGTTCAGGCTTCCCTTGTTATTGTAATGTTTGCTGGCTGTTTTTTTTTTTTTTTTTTTTTTTTTTTTAACACGTTTCATAGAAAAACCCAGTAAACTAGAGCTAATTTATTAGTTCAACAGCAACAACAAAATTAATCTGCAAAGAATATTTTTCTACTCCTTGCATTTCACTTCTTATTCATATTGTCTGCATTTACTACTGACTTGGGAAGCATGACTTGCTTTTAGTACTAATTCATTTTCCCAACAATAAATAAGAAGTGTTAAGAAGAACGATTTTTCAATTCCTGTCTTCAACTAGTTTTTCTAGTTACTGTTATTTATTCCTAGTAAACTAATTACCTGGATACAGCCAGTTAGGGAAGTTGACAGGTAGGTAGATAGACAGGTAGATAGAGAGATCTATAGACAGAGCTAACACACTATCAAACAAGAATTAATAATTTATACTTGAGAAAAATCTAATATTTCTTCTTTTGTCCTTTACCTAGTTATTCTAATTGTCTCCAGTTATGCCTTGTTAACTACTTACATATTTACAACATCTCTGTAGAGTATTAACTCGTTGTTTTAATAAGAAATAACAACTGAGACTTGAGAAATGTGTGTTTTCTGCTTCCATTCTCCTATTTATTCTATTTGCTTCTGTTCATCTCTAGTTAACTAGTTTTGCAAGGAGCAGTACCCATCTGTAATACTCCCTCAGTTCAACAAAATGCGAGAATTTGGAGTTGAATAGAATGTGATATTCAGCTTTCTGTCTTCAACTAGTTTGTTTAGTAGTTATCAGTTGTACTAAGTCAATATTATGAAAACATAAGAATTTAGATCAGACAAGACTGTTTATTATTTTCAAAAGCCTAGGTATAAACCTGTTTTAGAAATTATGTCTAATAAATTAGTTTAAGTACTGCTTGATTGTGTTAATCACTAACACATTATTTCAGGCAGATAGAAGAAGCTAGAGTTGAGAGCACGGTACTGTTTTCTACTCCCTCCCTTGAAATAGTTAACTACAGATAAATTATTAGCGAGAAACCATTAATTATATAGAGGAACAAAACTATATTTCAACATGAGATAAACAGTTAGAGTTAAAGGTTTTGAGCCCTTTTCCTCCTGTTGTCCTTCTTATCTCTACTTACTGCTAGCAAACTGGTTACATAGGTACTACTTCATATCTGCAGTACTTGTTTTTCTGAGAAAAAAATGTAAAATGTTAGATTTTAGAAGAAACTCATTTTAAATTTACTCACTTAAAATATTAATGCTGGTTACCTCACTTTTTTTTTCAGTATGACTAGCTATCTACATACAACTAGTCTCTATATAACCAATGCCTTACATCAGCAAGATATAAGAATAGAACCAACTATTTCTCTAGGTGTTTCTAGTTATCTCTAGTAAAATTGTGACCTCGCTAGTGATGGTGCAGTCCTCACAATCTAATCACTTCTTAAAGGCCTCACGTCTCAATTACCATTATAGGATTTCCCACCCTCCTAATGGAGATCAAGTCTCCAACACATGAACTTTTAGGGTACATATTCAGCCCACAGCATCATACTTACTTTTATAGCCAACTAATTATTCCTAAAGGAAATAAGGATTTAGAATCGAGAAGGATGATTTTCATCATCCTAGCACCAAATACTTATGGATATTTCTTTTTATTTCTATCCATATATTACCTAGGTACCATTACACATCTACAGGACTTCCTCATTGTTCCATCAAGAAATGAGAAATTTGAGGGGCCTGCCCATGGCTCACTTGGGAGAGTGTGGTGCTGAAAGCACCAGGGCCATGGGTTCGGATCCCTATATAGGGATGGCCAGTTGGCTCACTTGGGAGAGTGTGGAACTGACAACACCAAGTCAGGGGTTAGGATCCCCTTACCAGTCATCTTAAAAAAAAAAAAGAAAGAAAGAAAGAAGAAATTTGAGTTGTAAATTCAAATTTCAAATTTACGAGGTAAGAATTTTGAGGGTAAAAGAGTGGTTGTTGTTAACTATACAATAGTTAACAATGGCTGTTGTTAACTGTACAGTAGTTAACAATGGCTGTTGTTAACTATAATCACCATGCTGTGCATTAGATCTCCAGAACTTATTCATATTGAATAACTGAGACTTTGTACCCTTTGAGTATAGTTAACAATACTGTCCTGTATACTTTAAACTTGCTGAGAGCATAGATCTTTACTGTTCTGTGTATGCTGTTGTAGTTGGATGCAGCACTCTATAAATGTCAATTATATCCAGTTGATTGCTGGTGTTGTTGAGTTCAGCTATGTCCTTCCCAGTTTTCTGCCTGCTGGGTCTGGACACCTCTAATACAGGCGTTTAAAGTCTCCATCTAAGATAGTGGATTCATCTCTGTCTCCCTACAGTTCTATCAGTCTTTGCCATGTAATGTGATACGTGGTCAAGTGCTTACACATTAAGGATTGTTATGTCTCCTTGGAGCACTGAACCCCTTTATCCTTACGTAATGCCCTTCTTTATCCCTACGTAATGCCCTTCTTTATCCCTGATAACTTTCCTTGATTGGCAGTCTGCTCTGTCTGAAATTAAAATTGCTGCTCCTGCTTTCTTTTGATGAGTGTTAGCATTGTATATTTTTCTCCATTCATTCACTTTTAATCAATACATTTCTTTATATTTAAACTGGATTTCTTGGAGACAATATATAATTGCATCTTGTTTTGTGATCATCTCTGACGATGTCTGAATTTAATTGGTGTATTTAGTCCATTCATATATAAGGCGTATTTGGTGTACTTAGTCCGTTCATATTACTGATAGAGGTGGATAAATATCTACCGTATCTGTTAGTTTTCTATTTGTTGGCCCTGTTCTTTGTTCTTAGTTTCGTCTTCCACTATTAACTGCCTTTTGTGGTTTATATGATTCCATTATCTGTCCTCTCTTAGTATATTTCTTGTACTTCCTTTGCTACCTTTTTTAGTGTATGCCCTAGAGTTGGTAATACACACTTACAACTAACGCAAGTCCACTTTCAATGACTCTGTACCACTTCATGGCGTGTGTGAGCACTGTGTATAATTATAGAATACTAAATCTTCCAACCTGTTCCACAGCCATGCACTTCACTTATGTATAAGCAGATATAGGCAAAATACATACGTATAACAGATTTTCCATGCATATGATATGAACAAATCATGCATAATTGCCTACATTTAGCTATTATTCTGGACAAAGTATTATCTGTCAGTTATTGTAAGAATTAGGAAAATAAAAGGTTTTATTTCACCTTCACTTATTCCTTCTTTGATAGTCTTCCTATCTTTATGTACATCTGTGTTTTTGACCTGTATCATATTCCTTCTGTCTAAAGGACTTTTAACACGTCTTTCAAGGCAGGATACTGGCAACAAATTCCCTTAATTTCTATTCTCTGAGAAGGCCTTTATTTAGCCTCCATATCTGGAGGATAATTTTGCAGGGTAAAGAATTCTAGGTTTGGCTTTCTTCTCTGAACAATTTAAACATTTCACCCTACTCTCTTCTTGCTTGTCTGCTTTCTGAGGATAAGTTGGATGTAGTTCTTATCCTTGTTCTTGTACAGGTAAGGCTTTCCCCCGCTTCCGTCTTGTTTCTGGATTTTTTTTTAAACTTTAATTTTCTGTACTTTGACCATGATGTACCTAGGTGTAGCTTTCTGTGCACTTAACATGCTTGGTATTCTCTGACCTTCCTGGATATGTAGTTTGGTGCCTGACTTTAATTTGTGAAAATTCTCAGTCCTTACATTTTCAGTTTCTGTTCCTTTTTTTTTTTTTCTTTTTTTCTTTTTTTTTGGGTGGGGGGCAGTTGTCTGGTTTGGGGATTCGAACCAGTGACCTGGAGACCGGGGACAGGGAGCGACGGCAGGGGGCGGAGAGATGCAAGGACAGGGGAAGCCCAAGAGACTCAGGGACCCGAACTGCCCCAAGCGCGCCCTTCCCACCCGTTCCCCTGTCCTGGCCAGTGTCTGCCGGCTCGGCTCCAGCAGGTCCTGTCCCTCTCTTCGGTCCAGCTTAAACGCCCCAGCAGGTGACGTCGCCGCACGCCGTGCCCGCCCCACTCCCACGGCCACACCGGTCTGCGCCCCTTTGGCTCGTGCAGGCTCCGCCCCTCACCGCCTTGCAGCCTCTGCCCCCCTTGGGGACGTTGGGCTCTCTAGCCCCGCCCCCCGGCGCGCAGCACAGCCCCGCCCACTCCCACCACTGTGACGCACGCGTGACGCCACCATGACGCCAGCGCGGCTGCTCCCCAGGCGCTCGCGCTGCCCCCGCCCTGCTGCTAGGCGGCCGTTGCTAGGCTTGTGTTGACAGGTCCGGGCCGCCCGCAGGCCTTCGCCTCCCGCCTCCCGGTGCCTGCTGCGCCCGCCATGGACGACTCTGCGGTTGTGTCGGACCCGGAGCAGGCCGCCCTGCCGTGCCAATACATCCCGCCCAGGAACGTCTTGGGTACGCGGCGGCCGGCGGCAGGCGGGTCACCTCCCGGGCCCTGCTCCCCGCGTTTCGTCCCGCTCCTTCCCCCGCACTCGTTCCCCGTGTCCCCACTGCGCTCTCCCCCAGGTTTCCGGCCCATACCCCTGACCGCCTTGTGCCCCGTGTCTGGCCAGGCTCCACTGACAATCTCTTGAAAGAGGAAATCTTCAAGTACATGACCCAGAGGCGGAGGAGGCTTTCGCCCTCTAACTCGTCTGCCTCCTCCTATCGGTTCTCCGGTGAGACCCAGCCCCAGAGGCCCGCCTGGCCGCCCATGGGATGGGAACGGGGCATGGGCGACGGGGAGGATGGGTCGGGAGTGTGTGGCAAGGGCGTTGGCCGACTGGGGCACTGGAGAGAAGGGAAGAAAGCCTGGGGGGGGGGGGCACATGGACTGTTCCCCCTCCCCCATTCAGACTTGGATTCAGAACTCGAGGGCTCTTCGGATATGTACAATCTGCCCAAGAAAGAGGATACCTCACTTGACCAGAGCAAGGGTAAGGAAGGGATGGGGTGGGCACCCTGATACCTGCAGCCCACTCCGTCAGGGACTCCGGTCTCAGAGAGAACCTGAGGCCCCAACACCCACCACCCCTCAGCAGCCCGAAATGGGATTCAGATTAGGTCCAATGGGCCAGGCAGGGGACACCGATGCTTCCTCTGCTAACCATGGCCACCTTCCTAAGGCTGTAATGACGAGAACTATGAGGAGAGTTACCTGACCGCCAGGACTTCCAGGGAGGCCGATTCTGTGGGTACATCCAAGGACTTCCACCAGCCGGTGACTTTGCTCTCAAATGCTGACACCTTCAACCACCAGGCGAGCTGGCTGTCAGGCATCCTGTACTTTGATCCGACCTGAGGGGACCATAGCTGGGTTTGGGCAAATACAGTGCAGGAGGGGGGACACTGGGTGCACCCTTCATTCTCCAGGGAGAGCTAGGGTCAGCAGACACCTGTTTGGTCAGGGCCCTACTTTAGGGAGCCGTGAGAACTATTTGACTAGAGTGCATGGGACGGCACATGGCCTGGACCCTGGTCTGAGATCTAGGCTCATGCTCTTTCTGAGAATCCTTAGGGTAGAAAGGAGGGTGCTGGGGCACAGGCAGCCAGGACAGTCACTGAGCGAGTGGCAAGGCCCCACAGTCAAAAGGCCGGCAACCCAGGAGGTTCTGGAAGGGGCAGGTCCCTGGCCTTTAAGTAATAGTCTGAGTGGGCTGACCAAGGAAGTTCGGACTGAGGGATATGATAGGGCCATGGTGATCCCACCAACCAGTTCTCTCACCCTGACTTCCTTCTGCAGATTCAAGATGACAGTCTTTTATCTTCTTCCGAAGAGGACAGCAAGGATAGGTGGGTAGTGGAGAGGCCCAGGGACGGGGCTGGTTCTGGGCCGAGGCTCTCCTGGGCCACTTGCTCCCCTCTTTTGCCTCAGGGAACACCCCGTGTACGGCTTGGACAGTGCCTACCAGAGCGTCGCACACTACAGCTGCATTTCCAGCATCTCCAAAAGCTCCCAGGACCTGTCCTATTATCCTACATCCTCATCCTCCTCCTCTTTATCCTCATCTTCATGTTCCTGCCCTTCATGTCTCACCCGATACACCATCCAGCCAGGAAAGCAGGCCCTTAGGGTCCCGCTCTGGGGCCAGCTGCTGCTTTTCCTGCTCTTAAATGCCATCCTACTCTTTGTTTACTACTACTGGGAGCTTCAAGAGGGCAACCCCTTCTGGATGGAGCCCTGAGGGTTTTTGGCTTCAGAGCCAGCTCTTCTCAGAAGTCCTGGCTGACTTCTTCAGCAGTGTTTGATGGGGGTGGGGTGGGGGTTTTTCGTGTGTTCTAGCTTTGGGAGGCTGGGCCTAACCCGAGGCAGTGTCTGTTCTCCCTGCCTTGTCCTGCCAGGGAGGCAGCAGACTCAGGCCCTCCAGTGTATGGTGGTCCTGGGCTTGCCTTCCTCTGGAGCCTCCTGGCCCTGGTTGCGTGTGACCCTTAAGGCCTGGGAGGGAAAGAACTCATTCCCGAGGAGAATACGGTTGTTGTCATGCATGCCTCTTGTTCATTGACACCTTGTTGGCCAAAGGCCACCCTGACTTTGTTTTCATGGACACACAATAAAAAGACCATTTATTTGTAATGTATTGGCTCTTCGTGCTGGGGGAGGGGTTGGGCTCCCATGGCATGGGGCCTCTGGTCTTGGATCTCAAGGATCACTATCTGGCTTTGCATTTCTGTTTTGGTCTTGGGTTGGGGATCAAATGCTACCCATAGATATGTTTGTGTTTTGTTTGTAGGTTTTATTCCTTAACTCATTCCCCAAAGCATTTACAATGTGCATAGGTTACATGCAAATACTATGCCATTTATATAAGGGACTTGAGCATCAGTGGATTTGGGTATGGGGGTGGGGTGGGGTGGGGGTGGGAGGTGTCCTGGAACCAATCCCCCCAGATACTGAGGGATGCCTACTTACAAAAATTACTATAATACAACAAAGTGTGTGGAGAGAACCCAGTTGGAAATGCAGCATACAGGTAGTCTGGTGTTTTAACCAGGAAAAGCCAAAGCCAACCTCAGCATCCAAGGGCACATAGCTGGTGGAGCACTCCTGAGCTCCTGGAATTGCTGCTTATTTAATGACACAGGAGAAAAAGCTTCAAAGACTCTGAAGTTCCCCAAAGTGTCCATGAATCCATTGACCATCCACAGGCGTGCACCTGCTCACCCATACACACGCCATGCCCTTCTTGTTTATCCAGTTAGATGCACCATCCAGCCCTATAAACACTCCCTTAACAACCCCTTTAGTTCCTTTGCCTCTCTCTCCCTCCAGTGCCCTTGTGTGTCTACAGCCCCCTGCCTCTCTGAACTCCACAGGACTAGCCTGCTTCCCAGCTGTGCTTGAAGAGCTGAATGTTGTCGGGGGCCATCTCTCCCTAACGCGGGCCTGCTGAAATTTGGTGGCCAATTCCCTGGTATTATACTCCTCGTCCCTCTCTCCAGAAGTACTCTTTCACCCCTTCTTCTCTCCTCAAACTTCCAACATCCCTGGTGATGACCTTGCCCCATAGTTCACTGAGAAAACACGTGCAACTGGCTGAGAATCACGTCATCCTCCCACCATCAAACCTACTCACTGTCTGTGCCTGTGTCCCTATTCTCTGCTCTGGCCCGCTGGCAATGGATGAACTGCCTCTGCCCCTACAAGGCCAATTCATGCACTTATCCCACCTTCCATCCTTTATCTCACTTTCTTAGAAGGCCCTTTTGTCCTCACATCCCCTTCTAGTGACAAGCTTGGTGCTTGCGCCCCTTTACTATGGGTATGTATATCAAAACATCATTTTGTGCACCTTAACTTTATACAATAAATAAATAAACTCATAAACTCACTGCTAAAGTCATCTACACAGTCTTTCCCTGCTCTCCCTACTCCATCCGCTTCACAGGGACCATTTGAACTCCTGGGAGTGTGGAGGGGATGAAGATGCATTAGGGACAGAAAAGGCACATGGGACACTTGGGACACATGATGACATCCTTAGGCTCACAGAGTCCTGCCCTTCAGAGCAGAAAGGCAGTGGAAATTTTTCTTCATAGTAAAGATAGGGAAACTGACGCCCAAAAAGGAAATGGACTTGCCCTATATCCCACAGTGATGGGGCTGCATAGCCAGGACTGAAACATGTTCACTTCCCTATTTCTCAACGATGCCTTCAATTATCACAGTGATTTCTTTTGTATTCTCTATGTTTTTGTCGCAAAAGTAATAACATGAATTCTTATATGCAAAAAGTTCAAGCTGTCAAGATTTATATGGAGTAAAATATAAAAGTGTGCCCTCTTGCAGGCCCACAAAGGACATTTCTCTTCCCAGTGCGACCCACTGTCAGTGATGTCAGTGTCAAGTCACACTGCACCGAACCACCTCTCAAGAGTTTGCTGCACTTTCAGAGACTCTCATTTGCCCTGAGGGTGAACTTGCCTTGGGCTAGTCAGCAGCAAACCTCAGGGAGCATAAGATCCACTTAGGGAATGTATGAAAAACCACCGGATTACATACTTTAAGAGCCAGGGTTTTATGTGATGTGAGTTTTATCTTGGACAAAGGTCACAACAGGCTTTGGGGGGTGTCACCGAGGACCAAGCTATTGAATCAGAGGTGGCAGAGTCCACATTTTACTCCATATACATCTCGACAGCTTGGACTCTTTTACGTGTAATTTCTCATGTTATTACTTGTGGGATAAAAACATGTATCCTGCCCAGAGAGCATTTCTCCTGGCTCCCAGCAACGGAGCCCAACGCGCAGGCACAGAAGCCTTAGTGACACCGCGGTTCCTTGGCCTCTCCACAGCACCAACTCCACACACAGAACTTTTCTCATGAACAGCCTGGGCCGCCCCTCTCAGGCAGAGGGTTCGCTCCACCAGGCCCACCACGTCTTCACTGCTCCTGGAAGGGGTCATTGGGGCACTTTTGTCTTGAGGCACCTAACTAGGTCCCAGCAAGACTCCTCAGTTTAGATGTGCCCCTCCCTCCAGGCCCTATGATCTCTCCCTCCTCCTAAATTGCACCCCATTCCCATGGTGGTCTAAGCTCGGAGCCTGGGACTAATTCCTCACACCTCCTTCTCTTCCTCAGTTCCTACATCTACTCTGTCACCAAGGTCTGTCCATTCACCTTCAACTGATCCTCCCAATCCTCCCACTTCTCTTCATCTCTGTGGTCACACCCCAAGTCCAAGCTGCCACCATCTCTAGCCTAAACAACAGGCTGCATTGGCCACCCACCTGATCCTCCTATGGCCTCTTATTGCCTCTGTCCTTTCTCTCAAAAGCAGCCAAAGAGATCCTTTAAAAAGTAAATCTCAGGCTGCGGCAGCTGGCGCCGAGTAGCTGAGGTGGAAAAGGTGGCCACTGGGCCTTAGGCAGCTGGGAAACTTGTGGACCTTCCTCTTGCCATCTCTTAAGGGAGGACCGCTGCTGGTGGCCGGTCGTGGGGGCTGACCGCCACTTTGCCCTCGGCAGGAGAGGCTGCCTCATTTACAGGCAACAGCTTTGAAGTATGGAGCAGGAAAAGAACTGTTTCTTAGCTGAAAAAGCGAGTCTCTAAACAGGGAACATGGCGCCAGAGCTGCTGTGGATGCAGACAGGATCCCGGAGGCCGGGGCCACGCTGACGGCAGCCAGCTGCCCTATTCATGATTTGAGGTTTCAGGCCGGCATAAAAGAAGATTCCTGGGAGTGCCTGAGCCGCGCCGTGGGACCGAGCGAGCAGCCCGAGGAGGCGGGAACCGAGAACGGGGAAGGTGACAAACCAGAGGCAGAGAGTGAGCGCCCAACCTGGCACAGCCCTGTGAGTGACCCCCGACCCGGCCCTGCTCAGGGGGCTGACGCCCACCCGGCCTCTGCCTGCATCACTGGGCCACTCACCGCCCCAGGGCTGCCTCCATTTTCTCAGGTCGTGGCAGCTCCGGCCCGGCTCAGCCGAGCCTGTCCTCCTCGCCCAGCTCGGCTCCTCACTGAGCCTTCCCACTTGCTTGCCCTGGCGTGGGGCTTCCCGGGGCCTGTGGGCTGGCCTCCCCTCCCCCTCCCTGTGAGGTTCTCTGGCAGGGCTGGTGGCGTGGGGCATCCCCGGCCAGTGTCGGGAGGGCAAGGAAGTACGGGAAGGGGGGACTGTCACTCCACCACACCCTGGACTCCGGCCCCCAGAAGGGAAGTGTGTTAAATCAAAACAGTACATGTTCCTCTCACTAAACACTTTGGGCCATGGCCCGAAGATCTTCCATCAAGGGTCTGCATAGAGTCTTATCATAGAGATGATAAACAGGTGATAGCGGGATATACATAAACAGATAGATAGATGCATAGAGATACACGAATACACTTAGATGGCGATAACCAACTATTTTTTTTTCAATTTCACATACAGTATTTTATTTTTACATATTTTCAGAATAATAAAACCCTTCAAATTTAGATATTTGGATATTGAATATAAGTCAGCAATTGCAAGTACAAGCCCACTTAGAACGTTCATGGCCAAATAGAATTAAAAGATAATATGAATCTTTCCATGAACTTTTTGAAACCCCTCGTATGTACTAGGTAGTTAACACTACTGATATCTACAATTTCTTTTATTATTTATTTATTTATTTATTTATTTTTTAAAATTTTATTATGTCGATATACATTGTGGCTGATTATTGTTGCCCATCACCAAAACCTCCCTCCCTTCTCCCTCCCCCCTCCCCCCCCCAACAATGTCCTTTCTGTTTGCTTGTCGTATCAACTTCAAGTAATTGTGGTTGTTATATCTTCTTCCGCCCACCCCCCGGTTTTTTTTTTTTTTTTTTGTGTGTGTGTGTGTGTGTGAATTATATATTAATTTTTAGCTCCCACCAATAAGTGAGAACATGTGGTATTTCTCTTTCTGTGCCTGACTTGTTTCACTTAATATAATTCTCTCAAGGTCCATCCATGTTGTTGCAAATAGCAGTATTTCATTCGTTTTTATAGCTGAGTAGTATTCCATTGTGTAGATGTACCACATTTTCCGTATCCACTCATCTGATGATGGACATTTGGGCTGGTTCCAACTCTTGGCTATTGTAAAGAGTGCTGCGATGAACATTGGGGAACAGGTATACCTTCGACTTGATGATTTCCATTCCTCTGGGTATATTCCCAACAGTGGGATAGCTGGGTCGTATGGTAGATCTATCTGCAATTGTTTGAGGAACCTCCATACCATTTTCCATAGAGGCTGCACCTTTTTGCAGTCCCACCAACAATGTTTGAGAGTTCCCTTTTCTCCGCAACCTTGCCAGCATTTATCGTTCAGAGTATTTTGGATTTTAGCCATCCTAACTGGGGTTAGATGGTATCTCAGTGTGGTTGTGATTTGCATTTCCTGGATGCTGAGTGATGTTGAGCATTTTTTCATATGTCTGTTGGGCATTTGTATATCTTCCTTAGAGAAATGCCTACTTAGCTCTTTTGCCCATTTTTTAATTGGGTTGCTTGTTTTTTTCTTGTAAAGTTGTTTGACTTCCTTATGTATTCTGGATATTAATCCTTTGTCAGATATATATTTTGCAAATATTTTCTCCCACTCTGTTGGTTGTCTTTTAACTCTGTTAGTTGTTTCTTTTGCTGTACAGAAGCTTTTTAGTTTGATATAATCCCATTTGTTTATTTTTCCTTTGGTTGCCCGTGCTTTTGGGGTCGTATTCATGAAGTCTGTGTCCAGTCCTATTTCCTGAAGTGTTTCTCCTATTTTTTCTTTAAGAAGTTTTATTGTTTCAGGGTGTATATTTAAATCCTTAATCCATTTTGAGTTGATTTTAGTATACGGTGAGAGGTATGGATCTAGTTTCATTCTCCTGCATATGGATATCCAGTTATCCCAGCACCATTTGCTGAAGAGGCAGTCCCTTCCCCAGTGAATAGGCTTGGTGCCTTTGTCAAAGATCAGATGGCAGTAAGTGTGTGGGTTGATTTCTGGATTCTCTATTGTATTCCATTGATCAGTGTGTCTGTATTTATTCCAGTACCATACTGTTTTGGTTATTATAGCTTTGTAGTATAGCTTAAAGTCTGGTAGTGTTATGTCGCCAGCTTTATTTTTTTTTTTGCTCAGCATTGCTTTGGCTATGCATGGTCTTTTGTTATTCCATATAAATGTCTGGATAGTTTTTTCCATTTCTGAGAAAAATGTCTTTGGAATTTTGATGGGGATTGCATTGAATTTGTATATCACTTTGGGTAGTATGGACATTTTGGTGGTGGGTTTGTCATATATGGCTTTAATTATGTTGAGATACTTTCCCTCTATACCTAACTTATAGAGGGTCTTGGTCATGAATGAGTGGTGAACTTTATCAAATGCTTTTTCAGCATCTATAGAGATGATCATATGGTCCTTGTGTTTGACTTTATTAATATGGTGTATCACATTTATTGATTTGCGTATGTTGAACCAACCTTGCATCCCTGGGATGAATCCCACTTGATCGTGGTGAATAATTTTACGTATGTGTTGCTGTATTCTGTTTGGTAGTATTTTAGTGAGGATTTTTGCATCTATATTCATCAAGGATAGTGGCCTGTAGTTTTCTTATTTGGTTCTATCTTTACCTTTTTTGGTATCAGGATGATGTTTGCTTCATAGAATGAGTTTGGGAGATTTGCGTCTGTTTCAATCTTTTGGAATAGTTTGTGAAGAATCGGTGTCAATTCCTGTTTGAATGTTTGGTAAAATTCTGCTGTGAATCCATCTGATCCTGGGCTTTTCTTTGTTGGGAGCCTTCTGATAACAGCTTCAATCTCCTTTATTGTTATTGGTCTGTTCAAATTTTCTACGTCTTCATGGTTCAGTTTTGGGAGCTTGTGTGTGTCCAGAAATTTATCCATTTCCTCCAGATTTTCAAATTTATTGGAATATAGTTGTTTGTAGTAGTCTTGAATGATTCCTTGTATTTCAGATGAGTCAGTTGTAATATCGCCTTTTTCATTTCTAATTTTTGTTATTTGAGTCTTCTCTCTTCTTTTTTTGTTAGCTATGCTAATGGTTTGTCAATTTTATTTATCTTTTCAAAAAACCAACTTTTTGATTCATTGATCTTTTGAATTGTTTTTTGGGTTTCAATTTCATTCGGTTCTGCTCTGTTCTTAATGATTTCTTTCCATCTGCTGACTTTACGTTTGGATTGTTCTTTTTTTTCTAGTTCTTTAAGGTGAAGTGTTAGGTTGTTCACTTGCCATCTTTCCATTCTTCTGAGGTGAGCATTTTATGCAATAAATTTCCCCCTTAATACTGCTTTTTCAGTATCCCACAGGTTTTGGTATGATGTATCATTATTTTCATTAGTTTCAATAAATTTTTTGATTTCCTGCTTGATTTCTTCTTGGACCTATATGTCATTAAGTAGAATGCTGTTTAATTTCCATGTGTTTGTATAGTTTCCACAGTTTCATGTGTTATTAATTTCTAGTTTTAATCCATTGTGGTCTGAGAAAATGCATGGGATAATTCCAATTTTTTTGAATTTATTGAGACTTGATTTGTGACCTAATATGTGATCTATCCTGGAGAATGATCCATGTGCTGATGAGAAGATTGAATATTCTGAGGTTGTTGGATGGAATGCTCTGTAGATATCTGCCAATTTCAATTGGTGTAGAGTATTGTTTAGATCTTGTGTTTCTCTACTGACTCTTTGCCTAGATGATCTGTCTAATATTGACAGTGGGGTGTTCAGGTCCCCTGCTATTATGGTATTAGTGTCTATTTCCTTCTTTAGGTCTAATAGAGTTTGTTTTACAAATCTGGCTGCTCCAACATTGGGTGCGTACATATTTATGATTGTTATGTCTTCTTGATGGATCAGCTCTTTTATCATTAAGTAGTGTCCCTCCTTGTCTCTTTTTATGGTTTTTAGTTTAAAGTCTATTTTGTCAGATATAAGAATAGCTACTTAATAGTTCTTTTCTGTTTGCATGGTAAATCTTTTTCCATCCTTTCACTCTTAGTCTATGTGAATCTTTATGGGTGAGGTGAGTCTCTTGTAGGCAGCATAAAGTGGGGTCCCCCTTTTTGATCCAGTCAGCCAGTCTGTGTCTTTTGATTGGGGAATTTAAGCCTTTTACATTAAGAGTTGTTATTGAAAGGTGTTGATTTATTCCTAGCATTTTATTGGTTGTTTGTTTGTCTTAGGTGTCTCTTGTTCCTTGCTTTCTGATTTACTGTTTGGTTTCTGTGTTTGTTGGTTCCTTAGGTTGTAGATAGCGTTTTTGTTTGCTTGTTTTCTCTTCATGAATGCCATTTTTATTATACTAGAAGGTTTTGATTTTTCTTGGGTTTTTATGGCAGTGGTAGTTATTTTTCAGGAACCAAACCCAGTACTCCCTTGAGGATTTCTTGTAAGGGTGGTCGTGTGGTAGTGAACTCCCGCAGTTTTTGTTTGTCTGAGAAATATACTATTTGCCCTTCATTTCGGATGGATAGCCTTGCAGGGTAACGTATTCTTGGCTGGCAATCTTTGTCTTTTAGTATTTTGAATATATCATCCCATTCCTTTCTAGCTTTAGGGTTTGTGATGAAAAGTCTGATGTTAGCCTGATTGGGGCTCCCTTATAGGTGATTTGACGCTTCTCTCTTGCCGCTTTTAAGATTCTCACTTTGTCTCTGAGTTTTGCCAATTTGACTATAACATGTGTTGGAGAAGGCCTTTTTGGGTTGAATACATTTGGAGATCGTTGAGCTTCCCGGATCTGAAGATCTGTGATTTTTCCTATACCTGGGAAGTTTTCTGCCACTATTTTGTTGAATATGTTTTCCATGGAATCTCCATTTTCCTCCCCTTCTGGAATACCCAAGACTCGGATATTTGAGCGCTTAAGGTTGTCTGATATCTCTCTCAGATTTTCTTCAATGTCTTTGATTCTTTTTTCTTTCTTTTTGTCTGCTTGTGTTATTTCAAACAGTCCATCTTCAAGTTCAGAGGTTCTCTCTTCAACTTCGACAAGCCTGCTGTTTAAACTCTCCATTGTGTTTTTTATTTCGCTGAATAACTTCTTCAGTTTAGCAAGTTCTGCTACATTTTTTTTAGGACATCGATTTCCTTGTACATTTCTTCTTTCAGGTCCTGTATACTTTTCCTCATTTCATCATGATGTCTTGCTGGGTTTTCTTGTATCTCATTCAGTTTCCTTAGAATTATCACTCGAAATTCCTTGTCAGTCATTTCAAGGGCTTCTTGTTCTATAGGATCTAGAGTTTGAGATTTATTAACTTTTGGTGGTGTACTTTCTTAATTTTTTGTATTTCTGGTATCTTTTTTTTGATGTTTATTCATTGTGGCAGGGGGTTTCACTGTCCACCAGTTTGAGACTATTGACTAACTAAGATGTTGCTGTGGTTGCCAATTTGGTATGGCTTCCTCCGTGACTGCTCAGCTGGCCTTTAGTGCCTTGTGTGTGTGGTTGCCTCGGGTCTAGGGACTCTCTGGGAGCCACCTTTCGGGTCAGCTTGGACTCTCCTGGGCTGCTGGATCACGTACCACAGGGTGTGTGATCTCTGTTGAGCTTTCACTTCCTGTGCAGGACCTCTCCCTGTTCTGTGTACTCTGGCCCAGGCTGTTGGATTGTGCAGTGGCGACCCCACAGGGTGTGTGGTTTCTGTCGAGTCTCCGCCTCCCTTGCCGCACGTCTCCCCGCTCTGTGCCCACTGGGCTGGGCTGCGACGTGTCTTCTGCAACCCTTGTCTATCAGCTGGGCCTTCAAGACCCTGCTCAGCACCGCCTCTCCCAGGAAGTCTACCAGGTTTCTGCTAGGCACAGACGACCGGTCACTCTGGGTGCCTTTGTAGCACTGTGTAGATCTTTCTTGGGACTTATCACCTTCCTCCTGGTATCGCGGTTATTTGTGTACTTGTCTTATCTCCCACACCAGAGCGTGAGCTCCTCGGGGGAGGAGCCCGCAGCACACGGTTCACCTTTGTATCCCCCCGGCCCGAAGAAGTCCAGTGCCTGCCTGCAGACAGCTCTCTGTCAGGTTTAAGTGGACTTGGGAACTCTCCTACCCCACTGTGCACAACCAGAAATTGGTTAGGCGTTTTTCCAAACTAGTGGCCTCAGAGATGGTATCTGCCTCCCAGTAACAGGAAGTTTACCAGTGGCCGGATTCCAGGGTGTGGTGGAGTGACAGTCAGCCCCGCCTGTACTTCCTTGCCCTCCCGTCACTGGCCGGGGATGCCCCACGCCACCAGCCCTGCCAGATAACCGCCAAGGGAGTGGGAGGGGAGGCTGGCCCGCAGGCACCGGGAAGCCCCGTGCCAGGAGAAGCAAGTGGGAAGGCTCAGTGAGGAGCCAAGCTGGTCTGGAGCTGCCACCACCTGAGAAAATGGAGGCAACCCCGGGGTGATGATTGGCCCGGTGATGCAGGCAGTAGCCGGGTGGGCATCAGCCCCCTGAGCAGGACCGGGTCGGGGGTCATTCACAGGGCTGTGTCAGGTCGGGCGCTCACTCTCTGCCTCTGGTTTGTCGCCTTCCCTGTTCTCGGTTCCCGCCGCCTCAGCCTGCTTGCTCGGTCCCGCGGCGTGGCTCAGGCGCTCCCAGGTATCTTCTTTTATGCCGGCCTGAAACCTTGAATCCTGAATAGGGCAGCTGGCCGCCGTCAGCGTGGCCCTGGCCTCCGGGATCCTGTCTGCATCCACAGCAGCCCTGGCGCTGTGTTCCCTGTTTAGAGACCTGCTTTTGCAGCTACGAAACAGTTCTTTTCCTGTTCCATACTTCAAAGCTGTTGCCTGTAAATGAGGCAGCCTCTCCTGCCGAGGGCAAAGTGGCAGTAGCCCCCACGACTAGCCACCAGCAGTGGTCCTCCCTTAAGAGATGGTGAGAGGAAGGTCCACAAGTTTCCCGGCTGCCTGAGGCCCAGTGGCCGCCTTTTCCACCTCAGCTACTCGGCGCCTACCGCCCCAGCCACCGACATCTTGAAACTGCCCCCGATAACCAACTATTAATCTTCTCTGACCCACCAGGAGCATGTGAGAAAAATTGAACATCGATAACAGCAGAATAAGTTTGTAAATTGATGCCAAGGTCTAGGAGGGCGTGGTGTGAAAATGCGTCCAGTATTTTAGTCTGACATCAAAGCAAACACTGCCTGCAGAGGGAGAATACCCAGTTGACAATAAAAGAGAAATGCTTTCTACATGGAGACTCCACAATCTGTAATGTCAGAGTCAATTTCAGATCACCAGGAAGTAGCATTTGCAAAGAGAGTAGCGTAATCCTTTGGACCATCCCCTTTCTTCTGTTGCATCTGTTCCTTAGCAGAGGAGTGAAAGAACAAGATAACAATGAGCATTGACTTCTCTAGTCGACAACCTTGACTTTGGGAAGGATTACCTTGGAAACCCTGTCACTTTGGAAGTTCTGTTGCCCGCTTTCCCTAGCGAGGGAATTATTTACATCTTAGGTGAAAACTAAAGAACACAATCCTCAGCAAGTTGTCTCAAATTGGTGCCCCTATGTCGACATGACCCCCACACCGTTCCCCAGAGGCAGAAATTCTCTCATCTTCACCCGATGGCCCCTCTACCATGACTACCTGTGTATTGGAGCTTCTGTGCACCTACTGGGTTTGTGATAGCAAACCTTCCTCAAGACACGTATTTCCATAAAAGGATGACCTGGCAGATCCCTTTATTGTAATAAAGGCACAATTTTGAAAAAATAAAAGTATTTTAAATCAAGAAAAAACCTTCGTGCCTCTTCTTGCACCTTTCCTTTGCCAGATTCACTCCGCAGCAAGTTTCACGCATTTTTCTTAGAAAGTCTTAGGTTTCATAGGATCGCAGTGCATGGGTGGAATAACTGGTTGCGAATGAATCCCTTTCCATTTTTATCTTATTTTATTCATTAATTTTATGCATAGCAGTCATGCCTACGTGGAGAGTGGGTTCCTTATGTACTTAAAGGGTAACTGTACCCATTACAAACTGAAGAATGTTGATTGGCCCTCAGTTTACCCCCCACACAGGAATAAAAGAAATTAGACTCGTCGCCTTCCATATGATGAGCCATAATCCTCAATACAAGTAGCCACATTCAAATGACCACCTCCCGGCCGTCTCCACCTGAAGCGAACCTGCCACCCAGGTCCTGGACAGCCAGGCGAGGCCGCTGCCCGGTCGCCAGCCCTGACACCCCTGGTGACTGTCAGGGGACCGAGTGTCCGTCCTTACGGGTGGCCGGCAGGGAAGGAGGGGCAGACATGGATGGTCCCTTTCCCCACGAGACCGCACGCATGTGGCCCGATGCCACCCTCCCAGCGCCCTCGCCTGCCGGGCCTGGGTCAGAGACCCCAGGTGACCCACGCCCAAGCCAGAACTTCTCCTCAGATGTCTGCTTGACCCTCCGCATGCCCAAACCCTCATGCCTCTGGGCCATGGGGCCACGCCGACCCTCCAGCGGTCGCGTCACCTGAGGAACCTTCGGGCCATCTGACACCTCTGGGGATTTTCCGACGCCCGCTGGAATCTCCGACGCCCGCTGGCCACGCGGCTCTGAGGGCCTGTGAGCCAGCGCCCGTGCAGCAGCAGACGGCCTCGCTGATTGGTGGTGCATCCGGGAGGCGGGGCCTGCGGAACCACGCCCCCTGCAGGCACACCCCCAAATGGCGGGCCTCGCAGTACCGCCCTGCCCTGGCAGCGGGCGGCTTTCCAGGGCCTCTGTCGTCATCCAGGGCTCACTGTCCCAATGGGTGGCTCATGAAGGCATCAGGGGAAATCCTCTTCCAGTTGATCTTCCCCAGGGCTTCGGCCAGCTGGCGGGGCTTCTGGGGCACTGTGCTCTGCTGCCTGTAGGATTTCAACATCTCTCTGCCATCCCGCACTTGCCCTTTGATCCGCAACCAGGCGACTTCCTGCAAAAGCTTCTCCCGGGCATCCTGGGCACCCGGTGGGAGCCGGGCGTCCTTCGAGATGCCAATCTTCTGCCGGGTGGCATCAGATCTCTCCTGGAAGGTGGCTGCACGCATTGCCTGGCTGAGAAACCTCGGCTGGGTCCCAACGTGAGATCGGACTCTTCCAACTCCTGTTCTGGCCTTGAGCCTTCCCTTCGCAGCCACCCAGCGATTCCGGAAGAGTCCACCCAGGGAGGTGTGTGCCATCTTGCTCCTCCCAACCAGCCCAGAGCAGCTTAGACTCTGCCGTACCCTGAAGTCCGTTCATTTCTTGGCTACTACCCAGAAAGTTGTCCATTTCAACTTATTTTCCAACTGTTCCCATAGCTCCCCTCGATTTTCTGTTTTCATGCTTCGAATGACCGGCTGAAGGCTCTGGAGATCAGTGAATAAACGTGCTCAGCTGTATTAGGCTGGCTTCCCCACAGAAAGGGAAACAGAAGCAACGGTGTATATGTGTCTGCGTGTGTGCACGTGTGTGCATGTATGATATGTAATATTACATGTCCTATATGTTTAAGTGGTGCTATTTAATACATATGAAATAAATAACGTATATATGTTTTAGGTGATTTATTTTAAGGAAGTAACACACGCATTGTGGGGGAGGGTATGAATGCATGAGGATCTTTATAGAAACCTCTAACTCCTGTGAAGCCTTGACAAATTTCAAACAAACACTCCTAATTTCCTTATCCCACATTCCCAAACCCTCAAAAAACCTCTTAGCCCTTCCCTGGTTATTTGGCCATAAGACGTACTGGGGGATGAGACCGGCTTCGGAGTTAGAAAAACTCGGGCCCTGACAGTAGGTGGTCTGGAGCAGATGACTTCACCTCACAGGTTCTCAGTCCTTTTCTGCACATGAGGATAACCCCATCAAACTAGCAGAATTGTTGGGAGGATTAGATATATGAAGGGTCTTGAAAAAGTTCATGGAAGGATTCTTGTTATGTTTCAGTTCTATTTTCCATGAACTCTTTCCTTTTTGACCTATAAGTGATTATACACATATTTGAGGTACAGAGTTGAATATCAATACCTGTGTACCATGTGTGATGATCAAATCAGGATAAATCAATAAAAAAGTCATCATTCTTCTTGTCCATTCATCAATATCTCGCTTTCCCTCTCCCCCTCCCGCTTTGCCACCCTCCTACCCACAGTGCCATGCTCTTCTTATGAAAGTGCAATGTGTTATTATGATCTTCCCTTCTTTCCTTCCTTCTTTCTTTCTTTCTTTCCATTTATTTCTTGCTTCCTTTCCCCTGGCAGAAGAGCTGTCCTCACCCTGAACCTGGTGGTTTTGTCGTTCCCTCCCATTTTCTCAGTGGTTTCAGCACACCTGCCTGTGTCCTTACCCCTCATTCCTTAGTGTCCTGGATGTGTGGGCATCCCAGTACATTGTAGTGGAGGTAAACCTGGCCTGTAGCTGACTAATTAAATGCTGGAGGCAGAGTGCAGACAATTTGACGAGATAAAAACTCCAGGCAATATACTCTAAGATTGACCTTCCCAATGTTGTGAGATTTACCTCCATGAGGTCATCCAGGTACCCACAGCAAATATCATAAAAAGATCCTCTCATGCTTCCCACTGGGGGAGGGATAAAGGAATAGCTTGAAAACCCCCAGAACACTCAGTTATTCTTTACAAGTCCTGGCCTCATAACAACTGGTTAACAAGAGCCTAACCTGCTGGGGTATTATGAAAGCGTAACCAGCCTGGGAAAAGGAAAAATCAGACTAGAGGCAGCTCTAGCCTTTCAGGTGGGAGAAGGAAAATGCACAACTCCAGCCTCCCCAGACATTTGGTTTCACCTACAAGGAAACCTAAGAAACATTTGTGAAGTTCGTTGTCTGGAAGCAAAGGCTCAGTCAAAGACGGAGACCTAATCATAGCTCTATAGGATGCTTCTCCTTCCCACAAATTTACCACCTTACTATTAAAGTCTTATTTACATGAGTCACTTTTACACAGTACAACATGCCTGGCTATCAGGAAAAAGTAAAAGGCATACTAAAGGTAAAAGATAATTTGAAGAGACATGGCAGGGTTGATGGAATTATCAGACTGGGAATTTAAAACAACTATGATTAACATGCTAAGGGCTCTAGTGGAGAAAGTAGATATCATCCAAGAGCAGATGGGCAACGTAAGCTGAGAGCCGGAAATACTGAGTAACAACCAAAAGGAAATGCTAGAGATCAAAAACGCTGTAGCAGAAATGAAGAATGCCTTCAATTGGCTTATGAGGAGACTGCACACAACTGAGAATCTCTGACCTTGAGGATATGTCAACATAAACTTCAAAAACTTGAAAGCCAATAGAAAAAAAAAAAAAAAAACTGAAAGAAAAAAACCCGAAAACAGAATATGTAAGGGCTATGGGACAACTAGAAAATGTGTAAGTGTGTGTAATGGAATACAAGAAGGACAAGAAAAGTAGAAAACATTAAAAGAAATAATTGAAAATGTGTAGCTCAGATGGTTCAAGCACAGCCTTCTAACAGCAAGGTCAGTGGTTCAAATCCCCAAACTGACCAGCTGCCAATAACAAAACCAAAAACCAAAAAACACAAACTGAAAACGTAAGGGCTGAGAATGATCACAAATTAAAGTCAGGCACCAAACTACATATATAGGAAGGTCAGAGAATACCAAGCATGATAAATGCAGAGAAACCTACACCTATGCAAACTATAGTCAAACTACAGAAAACTAAAGAGAAAAAAATCCAGAAACAAGACAGAAGGGGGAGAAAACCTTACCTGTACAAGAACAAAGAATTACATCCAACTTATCCTCAGAAAGCATACAAGCAAGAAGTGAGTAGGGTGAAATGTTCAAACTGTTGAGAGAAAAAACATGCCAAACCTAGAATTCTTACCCTGCAAGATTATCCTTCAGGTATTTCGCATATTTGACAGGAGATGCTTTATGTAGATAGCTGCACAGAAATATTGACAACAAAAGCGCTGATGGCCTTGGACATAGTAAAATTTGCACAGACAACATCTCATTGATAGCTGTTAGCCAGTCCCTAGTGGAAAACACTAGCGTGTACGTAACATTGGAGTCAAACATCTGTGACACTGTACGACCTCCGTGAAACCTTAGATCCCGTGACAGTTTGAAGAGCACAGCTCTGGTCTGGATACACTCAGGCCGAGCGCCGTAGCCTATTCTTCTTCAGGTCCCCACTGTACAGTGAGATGGATGCAATGTCCCAACAGGGGGCTTTCTGCTTTTTCAGCATCGCAGCACCTGAACTCCACACAGGACTAATGATCCTTGTGGCAATAACGAGCTACAAGACGTCAGCAATGAAGGTGTTTGCAACGCCTTCTCACCTTTACACCCCAGTGTCTGAGTGTGTCTCTGCTAACGTCTCACACATTTGCTGGTAAGACATTCTTTTAATTGATGATTCCTGGTATAAAGTACCTAATCCTCGGACACAGGCAGGAATCTCCTCATTCAGTGGGCGGGTTTTCCTCTGCAGAGTCATCACAGGAGGAATAGTTCGCTATTTGTGCCCCGTGGAAACTGCCCGGCTCTGATATGAGTTAGGGTTGTACTCAGGGAGAACGACCCCCACCTACAGAATGAGCTCACAGGCTACATAATGAAATAATCAGAAAAAGCACAGACTAATGAGCAGGTACTATATCTATTTTCAGCAAGTAATTCAGTACTGAACAAAAAAGTGAGAGTTTATATTCCTAAAAAGAAAAGAATAAACTCATGAGAATTAAATTCACAAACGTCACTGAAGTGCTTATTTTCCTCTGTACCAACTGGCAAAACTTCTCAAATAAGGACCTTCTTAAAAGTCGGAAATGGTGCTAAGGACATATATACCAAGACGAACTTTGGATGAGGGGGAGAATCCTTTACCAAAATGCAAATTTAGGAAAGAAACTGACCCTTGACTCTGGATACCAAATATTCACTTTTGGGGGAGGAGTCACTTCTTCCTGTATTAGATATCGCAGTTAGAAAAACAGAATGTCAATGCACTTGTTTCTAAAGATCTGGAAAACCTCAAAATGAAGTGAAGCATGAGTTAAGTGGCTAGAATTAAAATTTTCAACATTCAGAAACATAGGAGAAAGACACGCCTCTCCTCCGAGTCAGAGTGTTTTTTGTTTGGAATGATTCCCGAAAGCAATTTTAGCAGCTTGGCAGAATGCATTTCACTGACGTATTTCAACCAGATTCTGAAGGAATTTCATCTTTATTAAACGAAATGTTTCCCATTGAAGACTTTCTATGTCATTATGTGTGAAGCAATCATATTAGATTAGACAAGGTATATGAAATTAATTATTCTCATCTTTAGATGAATATGCAATCAACCTGCCATGCACTGGATATTGCACCTGAAGAGAAAAAACTTTGTCGGTCACTTGTCTCTATAGAAAGGTGAGAAATATTTAAACGATAAGTAACTGACTGCATGTATATGTTAATGAAATAGTTTTAATCAATGTTAAAGGTGGATGTCATTTAATCGTGGACCAAAATCAATTAAATGGCACAACTGTTACTTATATTTCTTATTCAGCTGTCTTAATGATGTTGAACTGTTTAACTTATTCCATGGCACAAACACTTTGCTTTTAATAAGTTTTATATGTCTTTAGAATACATTTTCTTTGAAATCTTATTTCCATTAGAATCGGGTTATGGATCTTAATAAGTTTCAACAAAACTAGGTACAGAAAATAGACTTAGCCTTCTTTAATTTTTTTTTCTTAGGGAAGAAAAACGTAACTTCCATCCTGTGCTTTCTGCCATTTGGGACTAATGCACATCCACCGAGGACAAACCTAAAGTTAAATGAGCTTTCGTGCTAACAGTTAATCGACAGTGGTAGGTAGAAAAAGTTACCATGACTACCCAAGGACTGGAAGCCTGATACATGCAACTCTGGAGTGGCTGCTACTCACACAACCGTTTCGGTTATCTGAGTTTTAACAGAAAGGAGACGTGACACTTAACAGACAACACAAACAAAGAAGATGTCATAATTTAAACTTGAACTTTGAAGCCACAGTGCTTTCACGTAGCTAATCTTATGACAGTATTGTATGACTTAGGTTCCGCTTCCTTCTTTAAAGTTTCATGAGAACAACAGGGACTGAAGAGACTTTCAGACACTAGCCGTGTCTTCCTGCTGCTGTTACATGAAAAGAGACGTGAAGTGTTTGTTTAATATTTAGGTAAGTATTGTACTCACCTCAGCAAATACGGTACTTCAGTGCCTAAGTCAGTCCTTAGTTTTCAACTTCAAACCCACACTACTTACAGTTTTCATCATCGGTTGAACTTGAACATGGCCATTTCTTTTCTAAGCTCACTTTGTTCACCAGCAAGATTTCCATGATTCTCCTCCAGGTCCTCGACATTCTAAACACTAGCACTAACACTGAGAAGGAAACTGTTGAATTATGTATGAATTATTCCAAATATTTGAATGATTCTAAATATATGAATGATTCTAAAAGGATTTAAAGAATTATTACATTTAAACTAGCATTTTTGAACATCCTAATTACATTAGAAGTCTGAAATTTTAAAAAGAATTTGAACAAGATGCTTTTATAAACACCACATCAAAAAGGGGGCGGGGGAGGAGAATGTACAGGATTCCATCAAATCCTAATAAGTATATACCTGCATGAAGAGGAGGTCAATGTCACTGAGGACAGTTTGCTAAGGTGCAAATCTGACAGTAGATACTTCTCAATTCACAAACTGTTAATTCTCCACTGGCTTTTTCATTCTGTTATAAAGCTTGGCCCTGTCTTATGATGATAAGTTGGCATATAAAGCAATTTGTAGCCACTTCAGTAATGCTACAAGCAAATACGCCATTAAATACTCAGAAGATTACTGTGAAGTAACTGAAATACGCATTAATTACAACCAAAATCTTTTTATTTAAGAATCAGTGGCACTAGAAATACAAATGACGTCTGCAAATGATGTAGAGACTTCCAACTTTCATCTATCACTACTCCTTTAAAAATATGATTGTGGAACAAACAACCATAATTAAATTGGTAAGAAAGTATCAATTTCTTGCTGGACAGGTATGTTTCTAAGTAAAATTGCCCATTTCCCATTTCCTGTTTGGAATAACACCCACAGGCACTAATGAATCCTGAAAAAAATATATAATTAGCACTTATGTTTCAATGGGACCAATGATAACAAAACGAAAATGCTTAAAAATTAAAAAAAACATAACCAACATGTTTTTAACAAACGTTGGGAAAGAAGGTGGAGGCAGGTTAGCTAAGTTGGTTAGAGCACGGTCTTGTACCACCAAGATCACGGGTTCGACTTCCTGTAATGGCCAGCCACCGAAATACAGTACTTTCAACTTCCTCATATATGTGCTGTTTTGAAAGAATATTGGGTTCTGAAAAGACAGACCTTTAAGAACTGCTCATATAACTCTTTAAATGCTTTCATTCTCTGGCTCTGAACAATGCTAGATTGATCTAAAGCCTTCTGTTGCTGTCAAAATATACTCTGCAAATGTAAAAGAAAAAAGTTGGAATAACAATTGGAATAAAATTTACAATTTAGTGAAAAATAATTCTATATTAAATTCAAAAACAATAGTTTTGAAATAAACGTTTTAATATGTTGTCTTTTAACAAATCCTATGACCTAGTTTCCATAATTTGTGTTCACCAATAATATTCCAAACTATATAATAAATATATCTGCCATTCATCGTATTAGAAATTTTCTCTCTGAACATCATTCAAAGTGTATGTCTTAGCTCTTGAAGGTTTCAAAAGCCACACACATAATCCTTCCAATAATGCTGATCTTCCTGTTCCACCACCAATGACTTTGACATATCTCCAACATTAGTCACTCACTTACATAGTCACAACCTAGATTTTGTCATTCCCAATAACTGCAGCATCTACATAACATTAATAACAATAAAGTCTTCCATAGGAGCCATGTGTCAGATACCGTTCCAAACCATCTGTAATAACCTTATTATACGGGACCTCATTTAATGGTCAAAACAACTCTGTCACGTAGGTCCTCTTAGTATGTCCCCTTTCATACATAAGGAAGCTGTGGCACAGAGATAAATAATTTGCCCATGGTTTCACACCTAGCACCTGTTTGGACCACAGTTGGATCCCAAACACTGTGGGTCCAGAGTGCAGGCTCTAGACCAGTGTACTATACTGTTTTTCCAGTTGTCCCAACATCCAGGCACTACCTCCCTGTCTCTGTAGGTCACTCACTTCAGTACTACAGCTCAGTAGTACACCAGGACATAACATCCTTTGAATGGAGCACTTTTCACTGTCCAATATGCCCACCTCCATGTCCTCACTTTTCTCACTCCCAGCGTAAATTCCATGCACAATCCTTATTCCTCCGTCCTTCCATATGTACCTTGCTCCATTCCCCCCCATCGCCCCCCCGCCGAAGAGCTTGGCTACACTCCAATCCTGGAAAACCCAACTCTCCAGCGGCTCTGCCATAACCATGCCAACTGGTCTCCCTTAAATGCCTGATCCTTATGACACGAACCTAAGTTGGGCCCCTAATGCTGCGTGCCAATTGTATTTCCCCGGTCCATTCACTGGCCTGCTCTCAGCAGACAATCCCATGCATTCTCCTCTGTCCTGAAAGGCAACACCTCCTCCCTATCTTTACTCCTAACCGATGACCTTACCATCTCCCTAAGGAAACAGAAGCAATCCAGAGAGGACATCCCGTCTCCCATCGCCACATCTTCTACCCAGCTTTGTCCATCTGGGCTCATGCTCTCCATCTTCTCTCCTGAAAGTTGGTATGAAGTGCTGCTACCTGAGACTTTGATATACTAGAGTAAATAATTATAAAGCTAACACTGATACTCACAGCTAGTTTTTCCTCTTGTTGCTCGACTTTCTGCACTTCTAGATCCCACTCCTGAGAAAAAGTGAGAAACCGCTCAGAATATTTGTGATAAAGCTTCTGCCTTTAAAACATAATAATAAACACTGTGATACTTTGTAATGAGAAAAATGTAAACCACATTCAAAACAAACTGATCTGTTGAGATTCAAACTATCAAAAGACAAGCTGCAAGCCTCTGAAGGAAAATAGGAAAGTACAATAGACGATGTGTTCTCATTCAAAGAATGTTTGTACCTAACCTCCTAACAGAGAAGCTCTCTCACATGCCGCAGCTCTTGAAAATAAGAAACATTTATTGTATTATAAAATCCTAGGAAAATGTGTTTTGTTGTTGTGGGTTGAATTTTGTCCCCCAGCACTCACTGGAGCTTGAATTGTGTCCCCCAAATTCTATATATTATAAACTTATCCCCCTCTGTGACTGTTAAGAGGGTAGGAAATCCTATTATAGTAATTGAAAGGAGGAGAATCGAAGAGGTGATGAGTTTGTAGGACTGTGCAGTAGAAAATGGATTAGAGAAGGTGGTCAGGTTGTGGTTCTGAGGGTTTTCAAAGAAGAGGGTATGTCTCTCTTGCTTGCTCTGCTCTCTCTGCTTCCACCACCTTGCAATGTGAGACCCCTGGGTCGCTATCACCACTGCCAGATGGACTTTGGACTTTCCAGCCTCAGAACCTGTAAGCAATAAATATCACTTTTCTTTTTAAATCAGCCTGTTTCAGGTACTTTGTTATAAGCAATGGAAATGGAGTAATACAGAAAATTGGCACCAAAGAAATGGGGTGTTGCTTATAACAAATACTTGGAAATGTGGAAGTGGCTTTTGAACTGCATGTTGAGGAGAGGCTAGAGGAATTTTGAGGAGATGGTTAGAAAGAGCCCCGCTGCCGGTGGAAGTTTAGAAGACAAGAAAACCAGGGACAGTTTGGAATGCTTTAGAGACCAGTTAAATGGTGGTGAGCAGAATGCTTACGGAAATATGGATGGTAAATACCATTCTAAGGAAATCTCAGATGTAAATGAGAAAAGAATTATTGGAAAGTGGGTCAAAGATCAACCTTGCTATGAACTGGTAAGGAACATGGCTGCATTGTGTCCATGCCCTAGGACTTTGTAGAAGTTGGAACTTAAGAGGTGTGAACAAGAGTATTTAGTGGGAGAGATTTCTAAACAGCAAAGCATTAAGGAAGCTGAGTGGCTACTTTCAAAAGCCTATGCTGAGTTACGGTGGCAAGGGCATGACATAAAGCCAGAATTTAAAAGGGAATTAGAGTGTAAAGATTTGGAAAATTTGCACCCTGCCCATGTGGTCAAGAAGCAGAGAACATTTTCAGAACAAAAATTCAGTGGTACTAAGAAGATTAATACAAAAGAATGGGACTATCAAGAGAAGGGGAAAAGGCCCCGAAGGCATTGCAGAAGCCTCTGGGGCCAAAACTTCCTTTTCAGGCCCAAAGGCCTACGGAGACAGAATGGTCTTAGGGAACAGACCTGAAGTGCCCTCCATGGGCTTGCTTCCCGGTGCCACCTCAGGAAGCTGCTTCCTGCACCCCCTCTGCTCCAGCCTTGGCTAAATTGTCCCCAGGCATGGATGGACTTGCAGCTCTGGAAAATACAAGCTGGAAGCTGTCCACATGGCATTAGGTCTGCAGGCTCGCAGAATGCCAGAGCTGCAGAGGCTTGGGAGCCTCCACTCTGACTTCAAAGGACGTATGGAAAAGTCTGGGGACCCAGTAAGAGATCTGTCACATGGGCAGAGTCACTGCAGACAGCCTTCTCTAGAGCAATGCTGGGTAGAAATGTGGGATCAGAGTTGCAGCAGAGAAACCCCAACAGTGCCATGCCCAGTGGAGCTGTGAGAGCAGGACTGCCATTGGGACCCCAGACCTGTGGAACATCCAGTGTGCCAAGCCAGCCTGGGAGAGCTAAAGCATCAACTGAGACCAGGAAATCCATAGGAGTGGAGCTCCCTGAGGACTTGGGGGCCCGATCCCTGCACCAGCGTGCAGAGGAGGTGGAACATGGAGTCGAGATACGTGACTTGCCAGCTTTGAGATTTAATGTCTGCCATGCTGGGTTTCGGCCTTGTTTGGGTCTTGTTACACCTTTCTTTTGGCTTATTTCTCCCTTTTGGAATGATAATACGTATCCTATGTTTGTCCCACCATTGTACCTTGGAAGTAGATAACTTATATTGATTTCACAGATGGGACTTAAACTTTGGACTTTTGAGTTGAAACAACACTTTGGGGATGAAATGAATGTATTTACATATGAAAAGGACATGAGTTTGGGAGGGCCAAGGGTGGAATGCAGTGGATTGAATTATGTCCTCCCAGAACTCACTGGAGCTTGAATTGTGTCCACCATGTTCTATGTATTAGAAACTTAGCCCCCACTGTGAGTGTTAAGAGGGTGGGAAATCCTATTATGGTAACTTATAGGTGGAGCCTTGAAGAGGTCATTAGATTGTAGGACTGTGCAGAAGTAAATGGATTAACAATGGTGGTCTGGGTGTGGTTCTGAGGGCTTTAAAAGAAGAGAGTCTGTCTCTCTTGCTCGCTCTGCTCTCTCTGCTTCCACCATCTTGTAATGTGAGACCCCTGGGTCACTGTCACAACCACTAGATGGACTTTGGACTCCCCAGCCTTAGAAAATGTAAGCAATAAATAACCATTTTCTTTATAAATCACCCAATTCCAAGTATATTGTTATAAGCAACGGAAATGGACTAACACATTTATCCAAAAGAAAACTTTTAAAAAAATTTTGCATTTTCTCTCTCTGAATTAAACGTTAGTTATGGTAGTATAAATAGATTCAATGAGGACATTATACCCATTTATCATCTAAGACTTCCAAACAGGAATACTTCATTTCCCCTAGTATGTCATGGGAAGGATTCTGTACAAAAGAATAGTGAATCCAATTCAGTTCAACTAACAAATTTTTTACAATGTAAGATAAGCCTTTTTCTATATAAGGGAATACAGTTGACTATTGCAGGACTAATGGTTTAAGACATTTAACTTTAATTCAGCAGGCACATTCACGGAATGAATACACATTTCTTTGTGTTAAGTAAACTCAGCTGTAAGTTGAAATGGCAAAAGGTCATGTTTATTGACCTCTAGAAATACATCTCTGTTCAATTATGGTGTGAGGTAATAAAACTGAAGGAATTATTTCCTCAGAGAAAAATCAAGTGAAATATATTTTTCAATTGTGTTACTGGCAAATAGATGATCACAGTATTTTTAAAAGAAGTTTGTTCCAATGAATAGTGGGAAATAATCCAAAGGGTCTGGCTCTCAAAATCCAACACCCTGCTAGTCATTTAGTTCAGTTGGTTAGACTATGCGGTGTTATAACACCAAGGTCACCGGTGCCCAAACAGAAAAGGAAAAAAAATAATGAAATAAAATTTTAAACATTAAAACCCGACAGCCTTACCTTTGCTCTTGCTGAGTTTTCCAACCATGCTCAGTTTTCTGCTGAATGGTTTTGATGGAAGCATTGGTATTCCTTATGATACTTTTTTTCTCTTTGCATGAAAAACCTTCTTAATATCCGCTACATGGAAAATATATAGTCATTAAAATTTATTTTGAAAGTTATTTGGAAATTTTTATATTTGAATATTTATTTGAAAATTAGTTTTTTCCCCACATTTTAAAGTTAATATGGCTAATATTCGTTCAGCAGTTTTGGAAAGATAGTGAGCATTAACAAATAGGCATCATTTCAATAGTCAAGCTTATTTTGCTTCCTTTTTCACAGTAAAAGTATATACTGACTAGTACCTGAATTCAAAATTTTAAACCTGCAGACCACTTTTTATTTAAATTTAGGATGTGAAAAAGAGCTAAGGAACAAATATTTCTATTTTCCAAAACTTATAAAAAGGTTACCCAAAACAGCCCTTAATTTCTCTGAGAAAACTTTTATAAAGCCCAGTTATTAACAAATTTATAAAATGTCCTCCAATCGAAGGACACATTAGGATGGATTACTGTTGGAAGGTATTATATAAAACTCACAAAATGATTCAATTCCCAAAGTGCCCCAAAGGCATAAAGATACTTCATGAGTAAATAATAAAAGTGTTATTGTAATTTAGCCGGTGAAGTTTCCAAATAAATTTGACTAAAAGACAAAGTGCATGCGTGCTTTAAGAAAATAAATTTATGCAAGACCACTTCCTAGGAACTTTCATGCAGGTTTTTATATGTCATTTTCAGCAAAAGGAGTTGTGTTTTGTAAAATTTTTAATATTTTAAAGAAGGCTTTGCTAAGCATGTGAGTCTATGTTATGAATCTACGATCAACAGTTATTTTCCAGGAATCATTAAGGAGCTGCTGTAACATACAAATATTTTATACATCCAGTTTGCCACCAATAATAACCAATTTATAAGACCAGCCATAAATGCAGGACATTGTCACCACCACAGAGCACAAAGCTTTCAAAACATACTTGCTTACATGAATTATTCATGTACAGCAGTCAAAAATTGAATCTGATGCTTTGTTATTAGTTGTCCTCTAACAAAGTTAATGTAACCAATATCTCACCAATCATTTCAAATTTAAAAGTTCTTGGATCTGATCACATTTCTCACATGCTAGCAATGTTTTCTTTCATTCTCTAAGGCAGCATATATAATATAATTATTACAAAAAGGAGTTATTTTAGAGATTCCAATCTGCACCGCACCCACTCCAGAAATAAATAAAAAGAATAGGAATGTCATAGAAAATAACCTAAATGAGAAAATAGAAAATTGATTTTAAAAACTGATCACATACTCTGTGACACCAAGTGGAACTGAGATAAATCCATCCAATATTTTCCCAATGCTCCACAGGCCATTGGATGCACACATGTGCAAAATAAAAGCATCACTCCTACCTCACCAGTGTGAGTACCATGCTGTTCACATCAACAGTTAAAAAGGGTGAAAAAGGAAATCTGTAAAGCCAAGTCATGCCAGATACTCATGTAAGATCTTCTACGTGACAATAAGGAATTACATGACAGTAATACAGTCCACTGAATAACATTTCCCCTTATAAGTTACAGGGTTTAAAATAATCTTCCTTAACTACAAATATCTTGTAAAAGAGACGTTCTAATCTTTCCCACCTATTCTGTCCTTCATTCCTGTCAAGAAATTACATCAGCTTTTAAATTAAGAGTGCCTAACATACCAAGCTTGTTTTGGAAGAAACATGCCGAATGTTTTACATACAATAACTGCTAAATGAGCCAAGGTTGACTCTAGTCCAGGACTTTATCAGCAAGCAAAATTACTTTAAACACATTACCCCTCATCTTGCTCATCTTCTGCAAAAGGCCTTTGGTGCCGACAGTCATCCGTTCCTGCATCGTGTCCTGCATTAAAATAAAGATGAAAAACAGTTTTACCAGATATATATGATTTTGGTCATTTCTCACGGAGAAATACCCTCACCATGGAATTTCTAAGGCCTTTGGACTACAAAGGCTTTCGGAACAGACCTATACAGTACAGGGAATCATCAAGTGCAGGTCAGAGGAAGTTAGGCCATCGCCCAGAAAGGTTTTCTGGAGACGTTTCTGCAAGTCTTTCTGGCTTCGAGTCACAGTGAACCAGGTCCTACTCATGACACATTTCAGAAGAAGGAATGCCCACGTCCAGAAGGGCTGCTGCAGGAGCGTCTGGAACTCTCCGACTGCTACAGGGTGGGAGCATGACAGGGGAACCCTGAAGGCCAGGAACAGGCTTTAGAACCATGGGCTGTTTAGCGTTTGGAACAAGTGGAATCCGAAGCAGTGAGCCTGGGGAGCGGTGGCGCCCACGTGCTCCACCTGCAAAGAGATCAGAGAGACAGAGCCCTGAGGCAGGCCCCTTCTTCGGGGGCCCCGCGGGCGTCTTTCCCTTGACGCTCATCGTCAAGGGCTGCCATCGCCTGAGCCTCCACCGGGGACGTGGCCTTCCTTCCCCTGAGCTTCCCTCCAGCAGGCGCCAGGGTGCGCTGTCTCCCCGCGCTGCAGACAATTCCTGGACCTCGGGAGTGCAGAGCCACGCTGCAGAGACAGCAAGCCACACGACAGCCAGAGGGCACGTCCCGGGCTGCACAGGCGTGGGGCTGTCCTGCCCTAGAGTCTGTGCTGGCAGCAGGAGGCGACGAGGAGAGGACGCCAGCCACAGTCCCGCCCGCCGCCCCACCCCTGAGCTCCAGTCCCTCTGCGGGGCTCCTGCCGCTGGGACGCGAAGAAACTCAGCGCTGCTCCCGCTGCCCAAGGGCCCCCGTGCGGCCGGGGATAGGGCCGGCTGTGGGGTCACGACCACCTCCTGGCCGTCTCCACGGGAAGCGAACCCTCAACGCTGGTCCTGCATGGCCAGGCGAGGTCGCTGGCCTCTCACTGGCCCGGACGCCCTCTGAGGTCCTCCAGGGACCAGGTGTCCCTTCCTGACAGGGGGCCAGCAGGGCAGGAGGGGCAGACTCGGAAGGTCCCCTCCCCGCCCGACCGCACGCACTCGGCCCCACTGCCACCCTCCCCCTGTCCTGACCCACCTGGCAGGGATCCCAGACCCCAGGTGACACCAACGCTGGGATGGCTCCTCAGAGGTCCGCTGGGCCCTCCCTGCGCCCACACCCTCGAGCCCCAGGCCGCTGGGCCACTGAAGAATTTCATGCCCGTGTGAAATGCAGGAAGCAGCTGTATTTTTGCTCTTTTCCCCTCAAACACAGCCCAATAAAAAATAAATAGAAACCCTGAGTGTCAGTCAGTAAGCACCCACTGGGCCTATACTTTGCACCTGGCCCTGTGCTGGCACCATAATATATATATAAATATGAAGAGGGACTGTTTACTGTCCCACCACATATCCCATCCAATGAGGGAGAGACACATGTTACTGGAGCAGCAATGGCTGCTGTCTCTGGTGTGACACGTGGCGGGCCTGGCGGTCTCCATCAGACAATAAGCGGCTGTACTCAGACTTACTCTTGCAATGTAAGCAGCTCCCAGCCCCGTTAGAATTCTCTGTCCCCCATACACACATGGGGCAGGATCAGGGGCAGGGGGCGGGGAGGCCCCCATTTGGGCAGCGTGTGGGGGGGTGCACTGCAGCCAGGGCACAGGCGCGAGCCGGCCATGTGCAGCTCCCTTAGCGGGCTTGTCACCTGACTTCCTCTTCCTACCACAGCCTCGTGGCCCGGTCTGCACCACGGCGGCACCAGCAACATAGGTGTGGTGGCTGCCCTGCACGGGCGATCCGGCCTGGAGCCATCTCCAGCAGGTATGGAGCTGGGCCCCGGGCACAAAGGCAACCCAGATAACAGGGGATCCCCCAATGACCCTTGCTACCTTCCTAGGGGCCAGTAGCTCTAAGTTTTCCCTGGAAGTTGAATCCCACCAGCACCATGCGGCCTCCCTGCCATTTCCAGGCATCACGACCAGCCTGGGAAATTCAGGGTCACCTACTCCACCCTTGACCCTGCCCAGGGACATCCTAGTTAAGACAAGTGGCTCTGACCCTTGGTCTTGAGGGAAAGTGGCTGTAGCCCTTCCCCTCCCCCCACCCCCTCCTACTTCCACTGACTGATGTATCCCTGTTCAGGCATGAGGGTGGGGTGGGTGAATAAGGTGGGGGCTGTATGTGAACGAGTGAGGGGCACAGGGGGCTGTAGGTAATAGGGTGGGAGTGGGGAGCACAGGGAAATGAGAGTGGGGTCTTGGGGGTAAAGGTTGGGCTTGGGTGGGGGCAGGACTTTGAGCAGGGATGGAGCTTGGGAAGGGGTGGATTTAGGGGGGGAGGGGTGGATTTTGCCGTGGGGTGGATTTTACGAATTGGTGGAGGTTGTGCTGGGGTTGGAACAGCAACATTACCCCCGGATATTTTCTGCCTAAGCAGCAGCCCCCGTTTGGGTAGTTTCTTGTATCCCTGCACCAGGGTCCTTGTGTACACCTCTGGAGACTCAGAATTGACACAACCTGAGTGGGAGACGTGGACCAGAACCAACATACGTCTGTCTTGCTTTGGATAGATCCAGTGGAGCGGGACCCATCACCTCTGGATCTGCCTGACTGGACAGAGCTAGAGAGCAGAGGGAGTGCTGAGTGCTAGTGGAATCGGAATCGCAGCAGCATCTGAACTGCTGGTGGGACCTACTCAGCAGGGTGAGCAGCTCGGAGGTGGGCTGTGTTGGGAGGGGACTGTGTAACCCTGGCAAAGAGCAGGAGTGGAGGGGCTGCCTGCCAGGGCTCACAGACTGCAGGGCAGGGCCACACCTACAGCAAGAGTTGTCTGTTTCCTGCAGTGTGGCAGAGGAGACCCTTTCTGGGTCCCTTTTCTGCTCCTGATTCCAGCTTCCACTAATTTGAAAGCACAAGCTCTTGTTTTTCAGCACTCACCCTTGCTACCCACCTCACCCCACATCGCCCCTCCCTCACTCACCACCTTGTGGCTAAGATGCTGCATTGGTTGGAGGCCGGTGACATCACCTGTTGCTCCTTGAGGGCCTTAACCTTACTGCAGACACCATCCTGCAATGCAAACCCATGGTCCACACTGTTCTCGGCATCTATGGCAGCACTGCAGCTCGTCACACGCGCTCCATACCCGCCCCTCTCATTGCACTGCACAGAGCTCCAGCCATCTCTCTCATCTGTCAGGCATTTTCTGAGAAAGAGGAGAGCTCTGCAGCTCCTTCTGCCAGCCTTTGCCCCGGCCCAAGGAGGGGGCCAGGTATTGTGGGCCGGCAGAGCACCAGGGGGTGGGGAGCATTTTCCTGCCCTCTCCTTCCTCGAGGGCTTTGTGAGTGTCCCCAGGCATCAGGCCCTGCCTCCTGACACTGGCCTTTTCACCACAGGCATGCACAGCACACGGATTTCAAGGAGGAACCCACAGAAAATGGAGTTCAGCTAGGAGGGCTGAGGTGGGGGAGATTTGCCTGGGGAGACCCTCCACACTCTGCTCTCCACAAAATAACTGCAGGAGCCCTGGGAAGCAGGGACTAAATCCCTGCATGGAGGGGGGCAGAGGAGGTGCTCTGGGTGGAGGTGGGGAGTGGGTGTTAACGATGCTCTCACCCCTTTGCATTACAGGCTGTGGAAACCTGGGGCACTTCTGCCTTCCTTCTTGGCATTGGCTCAGAATTATTTGAGTCCTGGTAAAACTCTGAGCTGATTACTGCCCTAGTATTAGATCAGTCCGTAGGCAGTGAGAGCCATGGCAGAGACACTGTTAGAGGATTGGTGCAAGGGCATGGGCCTGGACCCCAGGAAGGCCCTGCTGATCGTGGGCATCCCCGTGGAGTGTAGTGAGGCTGAAATTAAAGAGACCGTGAAGGCAGGCTTCAAGCCCCTGTGTGCGTACAGGGTGCTGGGCAGAACATTCCTAAGGGAAGACAATGCCAAGGCTGTCCTCATCGAGTTGGCTGACTGTCAATTTTGCAACAATCCCTAGTCAGATACCAGGAAATGAGGGCACCTGGGAAGTGGTGGTAAAACCCTGGAACCCAGATGAACAATTTATCAATTGACTAAAGTACTTCCTGAATGATGAGGGCCGGAGAGTGGTAGACGTGGCCAAAACCCTGGCCTATAGCACCTTGTCCACTGAGGACATGGAGCTAGAGGGCTTGAGCCAAGTCCGACCAGCAGTTTTGCAGCCTCTGGAAGATAGCACGTGGTACCAAAAACCGAAAGTGTTTTCGGGAAGTGCTTTCCCAGGCCCAGGCGAAGAGACTTTTGAAGTGTGGCTGGAGCAGGTCACTGACATGATGCAGATGTGGCAAGTGTCTGAGGTGGAGAAGAGGTGGCGTCTGCTGGAGAGTTTACGCGGCTCTGCCCTGTCCATCATGCAGGTGCTCTGGGCCCACAATGACTCTATCTCTGTGGAGCAGTGCCTGGACGCCCTGAAGCAGATCTTTGGGGATAAAGAGGACTTTAGAAGCTCTCAGTTTAGGTTTCTTCAGACCTTTCAGAAGACCGGAGAGAGTCTCTGCTTACTTGCTACGCTTAGAACCCCTGCTGCAGAAAGCCGTGGAGCACAGCCCCTTAGAGCAGAGCACAGACTTGATTCGCCTGAAACATTTTCTATCTAGGGCCTGCATGTCCACCACCCTCCAGCACAAGCTCAAGCTCCTTGATCAGTGAGACTGTCACCCCACATTTATGGAGTTAATGAAAGTCATTCGAGATGAAGAGGAGAGGGAGGCCACCATGGCTGTGATGAAGGAGAAGCAGAGTCCTGTAGGAAGAGACTGGAAGGCAGCAGGTAGGCAGGCAGTAGCGGGGGCCTTGGGCAGGCAGTCCCCGCAGCTCAGGTCCCCATGCAGTCAGTCTTTTGGCGAGAGCAGCAGCCAGACCCTACAGGAAGGGGCTCTCCCATCACTGAAGCGCAGCCGACTGCTGTGCTGCCACAGCACTGGGGAAGAAGGCCATGGCCAGGCAGCGTGTGCAGTGGCTGAAGACAAACCTCCATCACTGGGGAGGACACAGGTTGTAGCAGGAGACAGCAGCATCGGGAAATGAGACGGGGGCTGGGGCCATGAGCCACCCCGAGCCCTACAATGCATAGGATCAGAAGATCCAGGCACCGCTTCTCCTAGCAGGTAGCAGAGACATTTTATCAAGGGGAAGGGGCAGCCCACGAAAACAACATTTGACTTGAGTGGGGCAGAGGGGCAGGGCAGCCAGGCCCAGGCTGTGCCCCGTCCTCCTCCACAAGCTGGAAGGGGCTCCACCAACCAAGACCAAACCCCATGTGACTCACTGACGGCCCTGACGAGGTGCCAGAGATGCAAGTGGGGAGCTGCAGCACCCCGCACATGGGGCGGCCAAGACTCGGGTGGGGACCCCAGCAAAGTAGAGGCTCAAGAAGGTGCAGCTGAGGGCTCTGGCCCAGGCATGAGCCCAGTCATCTGGCCAACCCCTAACGCCCACCCTGTGTGCTCAGAGCTAAAGATGCTCACAAGCCCCCAGGCCGTGTGGGGCCTGGAAGAGCCTGCCCAGGGACTGCCCCAGCCAGAAGGAATCAGTGCTGGTGAGGAAGAGCTGCAAAGCAGAGAAGTAACATCCCAGAGGGGAGGCCACAGGATCCAGCCTGTCTTCAGGATCAACTATACTGCTCTAGGGGAGCCCCAGGAAGGGAGCACCGTTGAGCTGAGGGCAGGGGACACAAAGGACCTGGGAGCCCCATGCCAGCTGAGAGGCAGTTTTCTCCCCCTGTGGCCTGACAGGGCTCAATGGGCAAAAAGATCAAAGACTGGCAGGAGAAGACCCCCAGGCAGGGGTGCTGGGTATCCAGTGGGCCAGTGTCCCCACAGCTGGCTTAGGCCAGATTGGGTGTGCAGGAAAGTTTTTGTTCCAAAGCAGGAGGTGCAGGAGGAGGAGGGGGATCAGGAGGGAGGGAAGGAACAGGAGGAAGATGAGGAGCAGTAGGAGCAGGAGGAGGAGGGGGAGCAGGTGGAGGAGGAAGAGGAGGCGGGAGGAGTGGGGGGTGTTGTCTCGTGCTGTTGTGTTTGTGCAGAGCCACAGGAGAGAGAAGGCAAGGAGAACCTGGGACTGGCATGGTGGACCACAGCTGAGCACCTGCCGATGCCGAGCCCTGCCCCACACCCCGCCACCTTGGGCAGCTGGCCTGGAGGCAGCCCTGAGTGTCTGGCCCAGGCCTGGATGAGGGACCTGAAGACGGCTGCCACCTGCACTGGACTGGGAGACATTAGGGGGAAAGAGGCCATTTCAATGATGGAGCTGCCGGGGTCTCCCAAGAGGGGTCCCCCATTCCCAGTCCTGGGTCAGGCTGTTCCCTGTTCTGTGAAGCCCACCCTTATCTGTGTTGGCCCCGAGGTGACTCCCGTGTCAAGCAAGCGCTCCCATTTCCCAGCCCCCACCGCCATCGTGTCTGTGCAAACCCGTGAGGCTCGTGTCTACCCCGGGGTGCGACCTGGCCTGCCGGGTCAGCCACCTCTGGGCCTGGGCACGTGCTGTGAGCTTCCAGGCCAGGAGCCAAGGCTCTGCTCGCTCTTGTCCAGTGTCGCCAGCTCCACCTCCGCTTTCTCAGTGAAGATTTAGGCCACCGGCTGCTTGTTCTTGTGGGAATGTGTGTGACCTTAACTGAGCATTTCCTCCCGGAGTCTCCGAGCTCTGATGTCCACCCTGTTCTTATTCATGCCTCAGTTTCCTTGGCTTGTTGGCTTGTTTCCTGCCATGTTCTCCAGTGTCCTGTGACTGTCCTGTGCAGGCCATCGGGCAGGGCCCTGGCCCAGAGGGTCAGCCCAGGAGCGGGTTTCCTCAAGTGAGTGGACATTGCCAGAGTCCACCGTCCTCGCAAGAGGCAGATTGGGGAGCCCTAAGGAAGGAGCCACAGTGTGGGCGACAGATGTGGCACCTGGTCAGGAACCCCAAGAGGAGGGGGCTCCGGGACCCATGACCTCTCGTGGCTGTTGGGATGTCTTCTCTGTGATGTCGTCCCCTTCTCCTCAGTGGTTCAGCAGATTTTTCTTGTCAGTAAAGTTCTCTGGATGTTGCAGCTGAGTCTCGCCTCTGCTGTGGGCAATTGATGGCTGGGCCAGCCTGGGCTGGGATGGAGGTGGGGATGAGGGGACACAGGGGCCACGTTAACATTGGGGGAAGTGAGGGGCAGGGGCCGTGATGGGCCATGGGGCCCCCTGGGATTCACGGAGCCCGGTGACATGACATGGGGCAGTGGCTGGTTGGATCACCAGGTCACTCGGGCAGCCCCAGGAATAAGTGGGTAGAAGTTGAAGGGAGGGCGAAAAACAGCAGGCAGACCCCAGGCCCCAGGACCCCGGCTCTTCTACAAGTGGGACTATTTTATTTTGAATGGTTCGTGAAAGCAACTTCAGTAACTCAATAAAAGAAGACATTTTACTAAGTTGTTAGAAATATATTCTCAAACAATTTCATAGTTATTAAATAAAATGAAGACTGTGCATATTGTTAAATGTATAAAGTGCACATTACAAAAGGAAATGTATGAGAATTATCGATTCAGGGTTTTAGATGCATGTGCATTGACACTTCCACATACTACTGAATATTATACGTAGAAAGCAAAGCACTCTCGACAATTTACCTTTAAAAATAGATGTAAAATACATAAAGCACAAATAATTCATTATACATATACAATAGTGAAATTCCTAAATCAATGCTAAGAGCAGGTGTCATATACAGTGGACCAAAACGAAGTAAATGACATTTTGGTGTCTCTGTGAAAATGACATATTCACAAACCCATGGCTCAGCACTGGTATTTATTTATCTCGTTCAGTTGTCTCGATAATATTTAGCACTTTAATTTGCTTCCAAAATACAAACAGAAGTTTCTTTTAATCATTTTTACGGCCATAGAATAGGTTTTCTTTTGAAATCAAATTTTCATTGAAATTGGCTCTGTAACCTGGTTCGTAATACACAAGTGTGAGCAGATAAAATCGATTTTGTCTTCTCTTATATTTTCCTTAAGAAAGAACAATTTAACCTTCGATGCTTGTGCTTTCTACCTCTTGGGACTGATAGCGATCCACTGAGGCCAAACCTAAAATTAAGTCATCTATCTTTTTTTTTTTTTGTGACCGGTAAGAGGATCGCAACCCTTGGCTTGGCGTCAGTCCCCGCCTGCCCCCACGCAGGTATCTGGGGCCACCCCTGTGCCAGGCCGGGCTTGGGGGGCATTTCTGCCCAAACTGGAAAGGAAGAGAGTGACAGAGGCTAAGGCTGAACTTGATCAGGTCCGTTCAACTCACCTGATCCAGCCCCTGCTCCAGAAAACCACCAGACCAGGGCCCTGGAGATGCAGGCTCTGATCCCCACCCTGCCTGTCCCAGCCCACTGTGGGGACCAGCAGCAGAGACACGGGGACAGAGGGGTCTAGACCGATAGGGCCAGTGGGGGTGTGTGTCAGAGAAGAGTTGTGCCCCCACCCCCAGCCCCACCCCGGGAGTCCAGCTTCCCAGCAGAGGCCAAGGAGGGGTCTGAAGGGGGCCTGGCACAGTCTTGTGGTTGTGGAGAAGGACCCAGGGCGTGTGGGAAGGGGGACAAGATGAGCTTGTGCAGGAAGGCAGGGGGCCTCCCACAGGGCCAGGGGGGTTTGCACTTGGCTCGGTGGATGCCTTTGACCATCTCCCTAATAACCTGATGGTGGAGGCCTGGGGAGGGCCCCAGGCATGTGGCAGGGCCACTGCCCACAGGAGCACTGCAGACCCAGGTGGTCCCCGCCAGGCCGTGGGCCACACCATGGGCCTCCCGCACCCCACCCTCAGCCGGCAGCATCCACGTGGTTTGAAACAAGGAGCTCCTGTCCCCCTAAGCTGCACTCGGTGTTCCCAGGAAGATGATTCCTTGTCCCAGATCCAAGCACATCGCCTGTTGTTGGACACCCTCAACCTTGTCACGTGACAGTCCCCGGGACAGGCCTCCCTCTCCCCAGGCTACTGCTGCACAGTTCCCAGTTGGGGTCCTGCAGCCTGAGGCCATGTGCCTTGTCTCTCCTGGATTTCCTGAGAGACTCTAGGGTCTGAGTGGCAGTCCCCAGTCCAAACTTGATGCACACCGATCCCTTGACTTGCATGTAGGGAGAAGGGTGTCTTCCATTTCTACGTTGACAACACGGGACAGCTGGAATTCACACCACCCTGGCTGGGACGGCAGCGTCGCACCAATCCCATTTAGTCCCACCCTGACCTGGGCTGGAGCCCCCTTTCATGCCACATCACCCCACAGAGGGCCCGAGTGCCCCCTTCTTTGGTGGGGACCAGGGGCGCTGAGACTTTTGGGCACCTGACACTAGCCGGGGGCAGCCCCTGCCACTCACAGGAACAGTCCCCCCACCTCCTACCCCAGGCAGAACCACTTTCTCCTCCTTTGCTTCCTTCCTCACCAGCCCCTTGGGGTTCTGCTTCCTCCAAGTCCCTGGCTCTGCACAAAGAACCCAGGCCCTCCCCTTCTCTCCAGACCCTCTGCCTGTGCTGCACCCAGCAGGTGGGTGACTCACACATCCTATCCTAGCAGTGGGGCCAGGAGAGGAGACACGTTCCAAAGGGAAGGGAGAGGACATGGCGTGGGGCAGGGAAACACCCAGATTCCATTTCTACAGAAACCCACCCCATCCTTCCCACACCAGGGGCACGGCCTCGAGCACTTCCCACCCATCACTGAGGCCACCTTCCCCTCTGTCAGTGCTCTTTCCTCCAGAGCAGGCCTCGCATTAGATACTGGGGATTCAGCAGTAAATGCCACAGCGAGGCCTGCTCCAGTGGTCCTTTTGGTATATAGGAGAAACAGACAATAGCTCAAGGAATGAAAAAATCCTATACAATTACAGATTGTGGTAAATATTAAGACAATAAGACAACGAGAGTCAGGCCAGCCCAGAAAGCACCAAGGAAATGACAGTTATGACAGGCATGTTCAAGGACCTGGAGTAGGACCAGTGAGAAAAGGCAAGTGGAGCTCGGGAGGTCGGACAAGGCAGAAGGCTTGGAGGCCATGGATGGGGATCTGGAAGCCACAGGAGGGTTGTGAGCTGCTGGGCATTTTAGAAAGACCCCCCTGACTGCCAGTGGAGCCTGGCGAGCCATCTAGGCTGAATGCGCTGGTGGCATGGAGCGATGTGCGGCTGCTTGGGCCCCATCGCCCCTTCAAAAGAGACTCTTTTGATGGCCATTTACTTTTTCCACTTCAAATTGGATGTTTCTGTGTATTTTTCATTAAACAGGTATTGGAACTGCTTGGAAGCCCTGTGTGTGTGGACGGGAGTGGGAGCGCTACACCCTGGAGGGCTTTGTGGGGGAGAACTGAGATTTATGGTGGGACCTCTCATGGCTAATGTCTCTGGATCTTTTCTCTTTGACTTTTTTTCCCCCCACCAAAGAAATCCTTTCATCTTCTACCTGGGAGGTATTTACCTGGCGGCCAATGCTCTGGAGTGGAGTGTGTCACTGCTCGCCTCTCTCGACCTTCACTTAATTCTCTAGTTTTGCTTCTGGTGAGTGCTGCTCCCTTGAGGCATCTGAAAGCGTTTGCTGCAATAGTGCTGCCAAACCAACAGCCCCTGGGTCTCAGTGGTTCACATCAACATTTATTTCTCACTCGTGGCCTTCGGCTCACTTGTGGCTGTGTGTGCGGTGGTGGAGATGGCTTCAGGTCTGCTCCACGTGTCTCCTCATTCTGGGTGCCCCATGGAAGCATCAGTGGTTGCCTGAGTGAGGCCATGACTCCCAATGTGCCAGGGCAGGGGCAGAAGTGGAAGGTCAAACCACGGAAGCACATCAAAGCCTCTCACGGGACATGGTGCACCTCATGCCCACTCATATATATCGCGTTGGCAAGTCACAGGCCAAAGCCCAAAGGCAGTGGGGTGTGGAAGTATATTCTGCCTACAGTGAACCGTGACAAGGGCCAGCAGGGGAGGGACACCAAATACTCCTTCCTCCCACATCCGCTGAGGCAGCAGCATCAGAATGGAGACCTGCGAGATGGGAAGGCATCGGCTGCCTGAAGAGGAACATTCTCAACAGAGGGAAGACACACTAGAACTTGGTGTGTCCCAAGAATGGGGAAGAGCGTGGCTGGAGCCGAGTGAGTCGGAAGATTGGCACAGGGGAGGTCACATGGGCACTGGGCTCGGTGTGGCAGGGCTTGGAGGCCACGGGAAGGAGTCGGGGTTTATGTCCAAGGCTGATGGGAAGCCATGGCCTGGCATGTATTCAGAGATGGAAGTGATCGGATAAGACTTACTTTTTATTTTATTTTTATTTTTTGTCTTTTTCGTGACCGGCACTCAGCCAGTGAGTGCACCGGCCATTCAGACATAGGATCCGAACCCGCGGTGGGAGTGTCGCCGTGCTCCCAGTGCCGCACTGTCCTGAGTGCGCCACAGGCTCGGCCCAGACTTGTTTTTTAAAGGATCTCTTCGGCTGCTTTTGAGAGAAAAGACAGAGGCAATAAGAGGCCATAGGAGGGTCAGGTGGGTGGCCAATGCAGCCTGTTGTTTAGGCTAGAGATGGTGGTAGCTTGGACTTGGGGTGTGACTACAGAGATGACGAGAAGTGGGAGGACTGGGAGGATCAGTTGAAGATGAATGGACAGACCTTGGTGACAGAGTAGATGTAGGAACTGAGGAAGAGAAGGAGGTGTGATGAATTAGTCCCAGGCTCCGAGCTTAGACCACCATGGGAATGGGGTGCAATTTAGGAGGAGGGAGAGATCATAGGGCCTGGAGGGAGGGGCACATCTAAACTGAGGAGTCTTGCTGGGACCTAGTTAGGTGCCTCAAGACAAAAGTGCCCCAATGACCCCTTCCAGGAGCAGTGAAGGCGTGGCGGGTCTGATGGAGCGAACCCTCTGCCTGAGAGGGGCGGCCCAGGCTGTTCATGAGAAAAGTTCTGTGTGTGGAGTTGGTGCTGTGGGGAGGCCAAGGAGCCGCGGTGTCACTAAGGCTTCTGTGCCTGTGCCTTGTGCTCCATTGCTGGAAGCCGGGAGAAATGACTTTGGGGCAGGATACATGTTTGTATCCCGCAAGAAATAACATGAGAAATTACATGTAAAAGAGTCCAAGCTGTCGAGATGTATATGGAGTAAAATGTGGACTCTGCCACCTCTGATTCAATAGCTTTGTCCTCGATGGCATCCCCCAAAGCCTGTTGTGAACTTTGTCCAAGATAAAACTCACATCACATAAAACCCTGGCTCTTAAAGTATGTAATTTGGTGGTTTTTCAAACATTCCCCAAGTGGATCTTATGTTCCCTGATGTTTGCTGCTGACTAGACCAAGGCAAGTTCATGCCCAGGACAAATGAGATTCTCTGAAAGTGCAGCAAACTCTTGAGAGGTGGTTCGGTGCACTGTGACTTGACACTGACATCACTGACAGTGGGTCGCACTGGGAAGAGAAATGTCCTTTGTGGGCCTGCAAGAGGGCACACTTTTATATTTTACTCCATATAAATCCTGACGGCTTAAACATTTTGCATATAAGAATTCATGTTATTACTTTTGGGACAAAAACATAGAAACCACAAAAGAAATCACTGTGATAATTGAAGGCATCGTTGAGAAATAAGGAAGTGAACATATTTTCATCCTGGCTATGCAGACCCATCAGTGTGGGATGTAGGGCAAGTCCATTTCCTTTTTGGGCATCAGTTTCCCCATCTTTACTATGATGAAAAATTTCCACTTCCTCCCTACTCTGAAGGCCAGGACTCTGTGAGCCTAAGGATGTCATTATGTGTCCCAAGTGTCCCATGTGCCTTTTCTGTCCCTAATGCATCTTCATCCCCTCCACACTCCCAGGAGTTCAAATGGTCCCTGTGGAGCGGATGGAGTAGGGAGAGCAGGGAAAGGCTGTGTAGATGACTTTAGCAGTGAGTTTATGAGTTTATTTATTTATAGTATAAAGTTAAGGTGCACAACATGATGTTTTGATATACATACGCATAGTAAAGGGGCACAAGCACCAAGGTTGTCACTAGAAGGGGATGTGAGGACAAAAGGGCCTTCTAACTATGTGATATAAAGGATAGAAAATGGGACAAGCACACAAATTGTCCTTGTAGGGGCAGAGGCAGTTCATCCATTGCCACAAGGCCAGAGCAGAGAATAGGGACACAGACGCAGACAGTGAGTAGGTTTGATGGTGGGAGGATGACGTGATTCTCAGCCAGTTGCACGTGTTTTCTCAGTGAACTATGAGGCAAGGTCATCAGCAGGGATGTTGGAAGTTTGAGTAGAGAAGAAGGGGTGAAAGAGTACTTTTGGAGAGAGGGACGAGGAGTATAATACCAGGGAATTGGCCACCAAATTTCAGCAGGCCAGCGCTAGGGAGAGACGGCCCCCAACAACATTCCGCTCTTCAAGCATAGCTGGGAAGCAGGCTGGTCCTGCGGGGTTCAGAGAGGCATGGGGCTGTAGACACACAAGGGCACTGGAGGGAGAGAGAGGCAAATGAACTAAATGGGTTGGTAAGGGAGTGTTTATAGGGCTGGATGGTGCATCTAACTGGATAAACAAGAAGGTCATGGTGTGTGTATGGGGGAGAAGGTGCATGTGTGTGTGTGTATGGTCAATGGATTCACAGACCCTTTGGGGAACTTCAGAATCTTTGAAGCTTTTTCCCCTGTGTCATTAAATAAGCAGCAATTCCAGGAGCTCAGGAATGCTCCACCAGCTATGTGCCCTTGGCTGCTGAGGTTGGCTTTGGCTTTTCCTGGTTAAAACACCACAGACTACGTGTATGCTGCATTTCCAACTGGGTTTTCTCCATATACTTTGTTGTACTATAGTTATTTTTATAAGTAGGCATCCCTCAGTATCTTGGAGGATTGGTTCCAGGACACTTTCCAGGCCCACCCCACCCCACCCCCATACCAAAATCCACCGATGCTCTAGTCCCTTACATAAATGGCATAGTATTTGCATGTAACCTACGCACATTGTAAATGCTTTGGGGAATGAGTTAAGGAATAAAACCCACAAACATAACATAAACATATATGGGTAGCATTTGATCCCTAACCCAAGACCAACACAGAAATGAAAAGAAAGATAGATAGTTATCCTTGAGATCCAAGACCAGAGGCCCCATGTCATGGGAGCCCAACCCCTCCCCCAGCACGAAGAGCCGATATATTACAAATAAACGGTCTTTTTATTGTGTGTCCATGAAAACAAAGTCAGGGAGGCCTTTGGCCAACAAGGTGTCAATGAGCAAGAGGCATGCATGATAACAACCGTATTCTCCTTGGGAGTGAGTTCTTTACCTCCCAGGCCTTAAGGGTCACACGCAACCAGGGACAGGAGGCTCCAGAGGAAGGCAAGCCCAGGACCACCATACACTGGAGGGCCTGAGTCTGCTGCCTCCCTGGCAGGACAAGGCAGGGAGAACAAACACTGCCTCGGGCTAGGCCCAGCCTCCTGAAGCTAGAACACACGAAAACCCCCCACCCTCACCCCCATCAAACACTGCTGAAGAAGTCAGCCAGGACTTCTGAGAAGAGCTGGCTCTGAAGCCGAAAACCCTCAGGGCTCCATCCACAAGGGGTTGCCCTCTTGAAGCTCCCAGTAGTAGTAAACAAAGGGCAGCAAGGGAACTAACAGCAGGAAAAGCAGCAGCTGGCTCCAGAGCGGGACCCTAAGGGCCTGCTTTCCTGGCTGGATGGTGTATCGGGTGAGACATGAAAGGCAGGAATATGAAGATGAGGATAAAGAAGAGAAGGATGAGGATGTAGGATAATAGGACAGGTCCTGGGAGCTCTTGGAGATTCTGGAAATGTGGCGGTAGTGTGCGATGCTCTGGTAGGCACTGTCCAAGCCTTACACGGGGTGTTCCCTGAGGCAAAAGAGGGCAGCAAGTGGGCCAGTAGAGCCTGGGCCCAGAACCAGCCCCGTCCCTGGGCCTCTCCACTACTCACCTATCCTTTCTGTCCCTTCGGAAGAAGATAAAAGACTCATCTCGAATCTGCAGAAGCAAGTAAGTATGAGGGAACTGGTTGGTGGGATCACCATGGCCCTATCATATCCCTCAGTCCAAACTTCCTTGGCCAGCCCACTCAGATCATTGCTTAAAGGCCAGGGACCTGCCCCTTCCAGAACCTTCTGGGTTCCCAGCCTTTTGCTTGTGGGGCCTTGCCACTCGCTCAGTGACTGTCCTGGCTGACTGTGCTCAACACCCTCCTTTCTATCCTAATGATTCTCAGAAAGAGCATGCGCCTAGATCTCAGACCAGGGTCCAGGCCACGTGCCGTCCCATGCACTCTAGTCAAATAGTTCGAATGGCTCCCTAAAGTCGGGCCCTGACCAAACAGGTGTCCACTGACCCTAACTCTCCCTGGAGAATGAAGGGTGCACCGTGTCCCCACTCCTGCACTGCATTTGCCCAAACCCAGCTATGGTACACTCAGGTCGGATCAAAGTATAGGATGCCTGTCAGCCTGCTCACCTGGTGGTGGAAGGTGTCAGCATCTGCGAGCAAAGTCACCGTCTGGTGGAATCCCTTGGATGTACCCACAGAATCAGCCTCCCTGGAAGTCCTGGTGGTCAGGTAACTCTCCTCATAGTACTTGTCATTACAACCTTAGGAAGGGGGGAATGGTTAGCAGAGGAAGCATCGGTGTCCCCTGCCTGGCCCAATGGACCTAATCTGAACCCCATTTCGGGCTGCTGAGAGGTGGTGGGGGTTGGGGCCTCAGGTTCTCCCTGAGACCGGGGTCCCGGATGGAGTGGGCTGCCGGTATCAGGGTGCCCACCCCATCCCTGCCTTACCCTTGCTCTGGTCAAGTAAGGTGTCTTCTTTCTTGGGCAGATTGTACATATCCAACGAACCCTTGGAGAGCTGAATCCAAGTCTGAATGGGGGAGCGGGAACATCCCATGTGCCCCTCAGGCTTTCCTCCCTTCTCCCCAGCGCCCCAATCGGCCAACGCCCTTGCCACACACTCCCGACCCATCGTCCCCGTCGCACATGCCCCGTTCCCATCCCATGGGCGGCCAGGCGGGCCTCTGGGGCAGGGTCTCACTGGAGAACCCATAGGAGGAGGCAGACGAGTTAGAGGACAAAAGCTTCCTCCGCCTTTGGGTCATGTACTTGAAGATTTCCTCTTCCAAGAGATTGTCAGTGGAGCCTGGCCAGACACGGGGCGCAGGGAGGTCAGGGGTATGGTCTGCAAGCCTGGGGGAGAGCGCAGTGGGGACAAGCGGAACGGGTGCGGGGGAAGGAGCGGGACGAAACGCGGGGAGCAGGTCCCGGGAGGGGACGAGACCGCCGCCGGCCGCCGCGTACCCAAGACGTTCCCGTGCGGGATGAAATAGCGCAGAAGGGCGGCCAGCTCGGGGTCCGACACAACCGCACAGTCGTCCATGACGGGCGCAGCCAGCACCGGGAGGCGAGAGGCGAAGGCCGGCGGCCCGGGCCTGTCTACACAAGCCTATCAACGGCCGCCTAGCAGCAGGGCGGGGGCAGCGCGAGCGCCTGGGGAGCAGCCGCGCTGGCGTCATGGTGGCGTCACGCGTGCGTCACAGTGGTGGGAGTGGGCGGGGCTGTGCTGCGCGCCGGGGGGCGGGGCTAGAGAGCCCAACGTCCCCAAGGGCGGCAGAGGCTGCAGGGCTGTGAGGGCCGGGGCCTGCACGAGCCAAAGTGAGGCAGACCGGTGTGGCCCTGAGAGTGGGGCGGGCACGGCGTGTGGCGACGTCACCTGCTGGGCCGTTTAGGCTGGACTGAAGAGAGGGACGGGACCTGCTCGAGCCGAACCAGCAGACACCGCCCAGGACAGGGGAACGGGCGGGATGGGCACGCTTGGGGCAGTTCGGGTCCCTGAGTCCCTTGGGCTTCGCCCCGTCCTTTCTACTCAGAAGGCAAATGAACATCTTTTACCACCTATTATTAAGAGCAGACCAGTAACCCATGACAATTTTGTCATTTTAACAGAGAGAAAACCAAATTTTAGGTGAAGATAGGGGTCCAAGGGACAGTCAGCACATCATCAGAGATGCAGAATCATTAACTGCCAGATAAAAATAAATCCCTTTGGATATATACCCAGAAGTGGGATTGCTGAATTATAAGGTAATTCCCTTTTTAGTTCTATGGGGAACCTCTGTACCGTTTTCCATAATGGCTGTACCAATTTACATTCCCACCAACAATGTAGGAGATTGCCAGCATGTGTTATTTTCTGTCTCTTGATGTATGTGTATGAGATGATGTGTGAATATGTGTGATCATGTGTGTTAGTGACTGTGTGTGGGAGTGTGAACGTGAGAGTAATATGAGTATGTGTTTGTGTTTGTGTGTCAGTATGTGTGTCAGTGAACGTTTCGATGAATGTGTGAATATGTGTGTGTGTGAGATAGCACGTGGACGCATCCTGTTAATGGACATGTGTGTTCTCAGTGTGAGTATGAGTATGCATTAGAGTGCGTGAATGTGTGTGTCAGTGTGCAAGCGTACGTTTGTATTTTGGTGTGTAGTATATGTGGATATGTATGCCTCCAGAACCCAGGCTCTTCACCAGTGTGCTATACAGTTTCTCCAATTTCCCCATCATCCAGCCACTACCTCCCTACCTCCCATACCTCACTTCACTTCGACAGCTCAGTCGTCCATCTGGACTTAACAACCATTGATGGGAACACATTTCGCTGTCCAATATCCCCACACCAGTGGCCTCTCTTTCCTCAGTTCCAGCTTAAATTCCATTCTCATATATACCCTGCCCCCTTCTCCCTCTGCCAATGTCCTTGTCTAGCCCCTGATCCTGGAAAATCCAACTCTCCAGCTGCTCTGGCACAACCATGCCCACTGGTCTCCCTTTAAATTCCTGATTGCTCGGGCCGAGCCCGTGGCGCACTCGGGAGAGTGCAGCGCTGGGAGCGCAGCAACGCTCCCGCCACGGGTTCGGATCCTATATAGGAATGGCCGGTGTGCTCACTGGCTGAGTGCCGGTCACAAAAAAGACAAAAAAAAAAAAAAAAAAAAAAAAAAAAAAATTCCTGATCGCTATGACACTACTTTAAGTTGGATCCCTAATGGCACGTGGCAATTGTATGTGGTCTTGTTCATAAAGTCTGTGCCCAAACCTAGTTCCTGAAGTGGTTCACCTATATTTTTCCTCAGTAATTTTACAGTTTCAGGTCTTTTACTTAAGTTTTTAATCCATGTTGAGTTGGTTTTAGTATATGGTAAGAGGTGCATGTCTCGTTTCATTCTTCTGCATATGGATATCCAATTTTCCCAGCGCCACTTACTGAAGAGGCAGTCTTTTCCATAATGTAGATTTTTGTTGCCTTTGTCCAGTATCAGATGGCTGTAAGCCTGAGGGGTGATTTTTGGGTTCTCAATTCTATTGCACTGCTCTGAATGTCTATTTTTATACCAGTACCATGAACGGACTACCAGATAAAGAAAATGAGGTACATATACACAATGGAATTCTACCCGGCCATTAAAAAAAAAAAAAAAATCTGTCATTTGCAGCAACATTGATGAGCTTGCAGTAAATTATGTTAAATGGAATAAGCCAGGGACAGAAACACAAATACCACATGTCCTCACTTATAAGTGGAAGGTGAAAAAATGCAAGAAAGAAAGAAAGAAAGAAAGAAAGAAAGAAAGAAAGAAAGAAAGAAAGAAAGAAAGAAAGAAAGAAAGAAAGAAAGAAGGAAAGAAAGAAGGAAGGAAGTTAGGAAGGAAGGAAGGAAGGAAAGAAGGAAGGAAGGAAGGAAGGAAAGAAGGAAGGAAGGAAGGAAGGAGAAAGAAAGAAAGAAAGAAGAAAGAAAAGAAAGAAAAAAAGAAAAGAAAAGAAAAAAGAAAAGAAAATCATAATAATACGTTCAACTACAAAAGGAGAGCACAGAACTGTGGTTACTAGAGGTGCAAAAGGGGGAGGAGGGACAGGGAGAAATTGGTTAGTAGACACAAAGAATGATTACATTTAATAATGATGAAAATACTAATTATCCTGAATTGACCACCACATACTGTACACAGAAATTGATATTGAACTCTGTACCCCACAAGAATGTATAATCAATTATGTTTCAACAGTAATAGCAGAAGAACCAACCCTATTACTCCATGAATTGATTTTTCCATTCACCAGGGCACAGTCCTCACAATCTTATCATCTCTCGAAGGCCCCACCTTTCCAATGTCATACTTGGATTTCACAGCCACCTAACCGTGTTGCAATGGAGACTGAATTTCGAATACATGAACCTTTGGGCTACCCGTTGATCCCATAGCAGCAGCCTTGGGGGTACATTGGAGTCACTTTATTCTGCATAGCCAAGGTGGAGGCCCCCAAGGAAATAGCAGTGATGCCATCCAAACTCCCTGCATGGTGCTGCGTCACCTGAGGGGCTCACCTGGCCATCCTCATCTCCAGATCAATTTTATTACTCAGTCCTTCAAAATGTCACTCAGGACGACGAGTGCATTGCTATAAAGCCACAGTCAGCCTCAGCTCCAAGCAGAGCTGGGCCCGGCCTGTGTGTTGAGGACACAGTGGATGTGAAAGTGTAGCTTTTCCACCATATCTGTGGTGTCATTTAACCTTGAACAGAACGTTCTTGCCTAACGTTGCCCACTGAACTCTCTATGGGGAAGTGGAGCCGTTGAGGGGCTGAGGATTAGGGGAGGGAGGCCAGAGGCAAAGGAAAAGGACCCTGAGGCAGTGAGGAGCAGGGTCTGGATATGTGAGAGCCAGAGCCTGGGGCCCCTCGAGGCAGACGGCTGCTCCCCCATTCAAGCCAGGCAGCAGGCCTTCCCTGCAGAACCCCAGAGAGGGATCCCTCTGCCCTACAAGATGCGCAAATTGGTCTGAATGAAAGCCACTTCTCATTGGCCAGCATGTTTCCGCCCTCCCCTGTGGTGGGAGGAGCCACAAAGTCTCGCCCACCAGCCAGCCTATCAATGGCTTCCTCCCAGCACGCTGTGCCCCCATTGGCTGGAGGATGGTCACAAGGTTCGTGAGAGCTCCTCCTGCAGCAGCCGCCTGTTCTGCTTGGGCGGGAACCTCTGACCAAAGGTTGGACTGTGCAGAGCGGGAGGCACGGTCCCTGAAGAGCTGCGTGATGCAAGTGCAGCTGGGAGGCAGAGACCCAGACAGAAGCAGAACTCGTGCCCACTGTGACTAGGTGCTGAAGCTGTCCTGACCACAGGGTTGTGCTCAGACTCACTTCCAAGGCTCTTGCCTTCTTCAGGAGGAGAGTGGACTCGGAGGGAGAGAGGACACAGCATCTGAGGCTCTCGGAAGGTACCCGACTCATCTCCTGTCCTCCAGGAACCGTCCCATAGGAGTGCGGCAGTCCTGGTACAGGACCTCAGGGGCTCAGAAGGGCTCTGCATGCCCAGGGTGGCGCCACCTTGTGGTGGGGGCGTCCCCGAGCCCCTGAGTCTCTCCAACGGCTGGATTTGCATCGGCTCACGCCCCAAACTCTCCTGTGGAAAGTGGCGATGCTGGAGGCAAAGAGGGCTCCTGGGTGCTGTGCCCCACCCTCACACTTCCCTAGCTGCTTCAGAACTCATCTTGTGGAGATGCCATGTGAATGTGCATCAGATTCCTTTTTATATTTCCAGTAGCAGCGGAATTTTCTGATTTGAGGGTGAATTGACTTTGTATTTCAAGCATGCATGTCTTCGAAGCCTAGTGGACATGTCAGATATCTGTCACTTGTAGGAGGGTGGGGCTGCATTTTACTTGTTCTCTTTTGTATCCTACAAACCTGTCCCGTAGTCTGACACTGAGTTGACACTCAGGGGAGACGTGGGAAGGCTGCATGTGGTGGGTGGGAGAAGTCTGTTTTATAGTTTTTAGTTGAAATTTCTCTCTTCAACATCCACTGATTAGCCCTCCTTTTACCAACGGGACCACATGGACGAGTCTTTGACATATTTTCAAGTGCCTGAGTGGCAATTGTCACCTTTGACTCTTCCACTTTCTTGTAATTTATGATTTCAGTTAACAAATTTCATATCTTTTCAATTTTTCAGGATTTTCTTGCCTTCTCATTCCATGATCTATTTTACTCAACTTTGCTCCCAGCCATCCTGCCAGTTTACCCCCGTCTTTTGGGAGGCACCTAAAACATGGCAGCTCCCAGCGTGGTCTCTGCAGGCTGACTGTCTCGATTCACACCCCAAGCTCTGGCTTACCTGCTGCGCTTGTCCAGAAAAAAGAAAGTAAACTCGAGAGATTTGAGTGCACATTTGATTTAGACTTAAATCCACGGATCTGTTTATGTGCTTTGTCTGGTGAGATGTTTACAAACCTCCAGAGGCTGCCCCCGCAGCTGTTGTTGGTAATAATGAAACTGTGTAACAGTAATGGATTCTTAAAGACTCTTCAGATACAAATGCAACAACAACTAACATTTACACTCTACCTGTGGGAGGTATTCACAGTTTTGGGCAATTTACATGTATGTGTCAGTTAGCAGACGTTCCCAATGTCCTGGTTTTCATAGATGAAAACAAGTTCAGAAAGGTTCAGAAACAAACGTGTTTGTGGTTATACAGATGGTAAGGGGAAGAGCTGAGATTCAAAGCCAGGATGTCTGGTTCCAGAATCCTGCACCTTAACCACTACACTGTACTGCAATTTTCATCTGTATCTCAAATCTAGCCCACGTTAGTTCTAGATTTAGGTAATTTGTCTACCACAGCTTCTGGCAGGGCTTATTTGTAGTGCGTGTTTGCTTTTGAGATTACTTAATGGAACCTTTTGTTTACTCATTTCTTAGGTGACACCAGGTTAAAAACTGTGCAGGGAGTCGTGACAAGGTTCTGTCATGATTATGGCTTGATTGATGAAATGATCTAATCAGCAGTGATTTTCTAACTGGCAAAGTGCCTCTTAAATTTGGACAAAAAGTTACTGCAGTTGTGGCAGAAGATAAAACATCCCATGGATTGAAAGCAGTCAAAGTAAGAGTTGTATCAGTTTGGGGACTTGTCTTATCCCATGGGGGGCGTTCAACCTTGTTTTTATTATTTATTCAACTTCTATGTGGTGACCAGATTTAGTGGATGGAGAGTGGAATTTGAAGTCTAACTTACAGATCATGTGGGATGTTCATTCTTATCTTTGTAGTGGCTTCTGTTTATAAAAGTATAAATTGTACATCTGTTCTTCAGCATTTAAAAATATGGTTAAAAATGGTAATTATTAGAGTCTATTCTATCCTGCAACTTCCTTTTATTCACCCCAGTAACGAATTTCTGCATTTGTTGAAGTGAAATTGCTAGGTGAACAGATACGCATGTTAATCATTTTCTAAAGATGGCTTTATTGAGTTATAATTTACCTACTAGATGATTCTTCACTTTTAAGAGCACAGCTCAATGACATTTTAGTAAATTTACAGAGTTGTGTAACCACCACCTCAGTCTAGATATTTCCCATTATAAAGAGTATAATCAAATTATGCTTCAGGTTTATTTTACTAATTGACACTGTCAGTAGCAGACTGTGAGACTGCCTGTTTGTCAATTTGGGAAGGATGGAAATATGGTTAGTTTTTGAAATCTTTGGCAGTATGAGAAGAGAAAAACAGTCTCATAATTTTATTTGAATTTCTTTAAGTGTTGGTGAGAGTAGAGCAACTTTTCTTAGAGCTATTTCTTTATTAGGAACTTTACTGCTCTTTTTGTGCTAGAGAAATTAGAGCTTTGTTAAGAAATGTATTGTATGAATATTTGCAAATATTTCTTATAAGACTGCTGTCTTTCAACTTTGTTTTATGGTATTTAATTTTTTTTGTTGTTGTTTTTTTGGCGGCTGGCCGGTACAGGGATCCAAACCCTTGACCTTGGTATTATCAGCACCATGCTCTACCGAGTGAGCTAACTGGGTAGCCCTAATCTTTATATATACCATAAATGGATCTATCTTATTCATAAGGCTTTTTGGTTGAATAAGAATCCATACAAAGGCTTATAACACTTAATTTACACAAATATCACTTAGGTTTTCCTCTGAAAGTTGCTTATTTGTTTATTTGTGTCTAAATATTTATTCTGCCTGGAATTGATTTAGATGTTGCAATTGAGAGAAAGATCCTGATGTCGTTCTGCCAATGGCTACTCTGTTGACACATACCTTTAATGCAATAATCCACTTTTCCTCTACTGACTAGAAATGCCACTTGATCATGCACTACATTTCCATAAGCAGTTGAAACTGTAGGAACTTCCTATCATGTTCATTTGATTGTGTTATCCTGCAGGTATGATCAAGTGGCTTGAAATACTGAAGCATTATTACATGTTGCTAGCCTGGTTTCTCTGTTCAAACATTTGTTCAAGTTTTTGGAATTTTCCTGGCTATTCCCACATGTTGGTTTTTCTGTATCAATTTACAAATAATTGTGCATAGTTCCCCCACTCTTAACAATAACAACAACAACAAAACCCATTGGGATTTTTAAATTGGGATGACTTTGAATTTATAGATTTAATTTAGGGAGAACTGAACGTCTCTCCTCTTACATGCTTCTGAATTGTCCTATCATTTTCTTCGAAAAGATTCTGTATATTTCCGGCCAAGTTTATTTCCCAGATTTTTAATATTTTTTTCCAATCATCAATATACATTATAATTTAAATTATTTATTTAACTTTTAAAACTAAACTTTTAATTTTAGGATAACTTAAAATCCTATATATTACAGTATTGATTTTTATTATCTAATTTGGTAGATGCAAACTTACTGAACTCTTTTTTGTCCTTATTTTAAGTGGTTGAAATGTACTTTACTATTATTTGGATAGCAACTGAATGAATGCTTAATATAAACGTTCTTTAAATTTGAATAGTTGCTTATAAACTTAGAATCATACATTAATAATTCCAACTCTAAAAGGATATAAAATGAGAAATTTAAATCACCCTCCATTCCTTCCTGAGCAGCTTTTATTCCTCACACATGGTACTTGTTTGGTTTTTACCTCTGGAAATAGAAACCTTCTTGTCATGGGCACCTGAATAAGGTGGGTAATATTTTTCTACCTTTTCTTGACTTAGCAATATTAACCAGTATTTGTTGACTTTGTGTCATGAAAGAGACAGCCATTTTTTTGACATGTATAATGGGAAGTAGTATGATTTCAGAATCTTAAAAAAGGATTATAACATTTAGAACATATGAGAGTTCTTCAAAAAGTTCCTGGAAAATAGAATTAGAAAATAAGAGGAAAATTTCCATGAACTTTTTGAAGACCCCTCATGCAGTATTTATGCCTATTCAGCACTCACTGGCCCTTTTAAATAGAATCTCATCAATTTTTCAGACTCCCATCAATTTTAAGGCACAAAAATAATTTAATAATCGAAATTTAAAGTATACATCAATAATGGCTGTCCTCTTGATTTCAGAAATGTTGAAATGTGAAAAAATTTGGGCACTTTGGAATAGAAGAAAGACTGGTTATGGTTCTTACCTGCTCTCCATTTTATCAGAATGTATAATACTGACAGATATTTGAAATATCTTAGTTTTGGTAAAGAAGTGTCCTCTGTGTTACATTTCTAGATTTTTTGAAAATTAAGAATGATGGATTTTTCAAATGTTTTTTTTAGCACCTTCAAGATCTTCATCTAGTTTTTTTTCCTTTTAAGGCATTTACTTTTAAATTTTATTTTTTATCATTAGCATGTTTGTTATTACAAATTCTGATTTTTTCTTTATGCTACTGGCAACGTAGAAAATATGAATCATTTTCCTAATTGTGAGTCATTTTTACTTTATGGGAAAATCCCCATTTGGCTATGATGCTTCATCGTTCTTGTAATGTTTTACTGGATTTGTTTCCTTACTTTTTATTTAGATTTTTGCATTTACATAAATGGAATTGATGTACAGTTGTCTCTCTTTATGTTCTTTTTAATCACTTTTTGGAGTCACCATTATACTGGATTAATATAAGTAACTGCGAGCGTTCCTTCATTCTTTATATTTCTGCACAATTTAACATGAGAAGTATACATTCCATGATGATTATAAAGGAATCATCTATCAAGGCACTTTAAGACTGGCACTCATTGAGGGATGGGGTTGTGTGGGTGGGGTACCTTTTCATTTCTTCCAAAGTTAGTACTTTATTGCATCTCTCTCTCTCTCTCTCTTTTTGGTGTTTGTTGTAATAACAAAACCTGTAAATCTGCCTATATTTCCTCCTACTCTCTCCTTCTCCCGTCCTATTAGAATGGAAAAGCTGTCCCTTCTCCTAAGGCCAAGCCTCTGTAACTGTGTTTTGGATCCCATGCCCTTTGCTTTCTCCAAACCCTTTCTTATATTATTGAGTGTCTCTTCTCTTCCAGTCTTTTTAGGCTTTCACTGTTTTAAGAGCCAGTATCCATCAGTATTTAAACATGGCCAAATCTTAGCTCACACAATTCAATTCCCAGCCCTCAAGATTGATTTTTCTTTTAGCTTCCCCTTCCCCTTTGCTGTCAGGCAACTTGTCGTATGTCATCCCACGTAAGTCTGACTTCCTCATCCACCTACACAGTATGAACCCAAAACTATACTTGCTCGGGAATGCGGAAGGCACTTTTTAGGGAATGTAAAATTTGAGCTCCAGACTTTGCCTATTTTTATAGATGATTCTTTCAATATCTTTTGCTGGGAAGAGAAGCAAAGAAATGAGGCTGAAGGGGAAATAAGATCAAAGGAGGTTTATTTATTTCTTTATTTGTTTTTAAGATAGGAGAGTCTGAAGGATGTTTGTCTGTTGATTCATCAGAAAGAGAAAAAAATGTTGATATATCAGGAAGAGAAGCAATAAGTGTAGGACCAAAGTTCCCCTGGAGACAAGAGGGAATGGTACCATTTTCAGTGGAGAGTTCGGCCCTGGGTAAGGGCTTGGACCTCCTATTGTTTCAGGAGAGAAGGCAAAGAAAGCCTGGACAGGTACTGAGAGGTTCATATAGGAGCTCCGGTGGAATGGCCTTAGTTTCCTCACAGAAATAAGAGGCAAGACTTGCGTATCTGTGTTTAATATTTTTTCACTAATGTACATAAGGTATTTGTGTAATTAGAAAAAATAAAATTGTGATGGTATAGTTTTGGGGTTTAGAGAGTTTTAGGTTTTGGGAAAGCATATTTACTAGGAACTAGAATAATATTATCTGGTAGTATTGAGTGTCCAGTGATATTTGTGTCCCTCATTGTAAATGGATCTAGATAGTGGAATTTGGTGTTTTTATTTTTACATCAGTCCACTTGTTGGGGAAAAGGAGGAGAATGGCTGGGTAGTTGGGCTTTTATGGGCTTGGAGTTTTGTCATCTGAGAACGACAAATTGAATGAAGTTTAAGAACTGATAGTGTTTGAAAGGGAAAAGGATCTGAGGAGAGAGAGTGGGAGTTTGACATGAAACGGGGGAAGGTTCAGTCTGCGGTATGGCTGTGAGCTAGTGTGGAGTCAGGGAACAGAGTGGTCAGAGGGTGCTATGGATCATCCACTTGAATACTGATAGAAGTGGTGGTAGATTGATAGATGGGAGCCTGATGCTTCATTTCTCAACAAAAATGAAAGAGGGGAACTGACCTTGAGATCGGTATTGACAGTTCGAAAGAAACCAGTTGAGAAATGAGACTAGGCCTTAAACTAGGCTAATCACAAAAAGAAACATGAAAATGACTTTGCACCTCCATGGATCAAGTTTCCATTGGAAACTTTTGAACAAGAAATTCCACTCCTAGGAGTTTAGCGTACAGAAATAAATCAGGCAAGTAGGCCGTGTGTTAGGATAGAAGCCAATGTGGTCATGTGCCAGGTAAAGTGGTGTGTTTTCCATGCACAATTTTACTCAAATATCTCTATAGTAATGCCTTAGTCCATTTTCTGTTGCTATAACCTGGTACCCTAACCTGGGTAATTTATAAAGAAAATACATCTATTTCTCACCGTTCTGGGGACTGGGAAGTCCAAGAGCAGGGCTTTGGCATCTGGCAACAGCCTTTGTGATGTGTTATCCCATGGAAGAAAGGAGGAAGTGATAACGTCAGACGGAGAGGGGAAATCTGGCTGAATTCATCCCTCATCATCACCAGGAATCCTGTCCCTTGATATCAGGAACCCTTTCCCTCGATAACTAAGCCCTCACCTCTTAAATCACCTTAAATCATCAATGAAATTAATTGTGAACTTGGAACTGTTGAACAATCTGCTTCAGTCTAAAAGACATGCATATATGAGTAGCTCTAAGGTTAGGAAGACATGCATGCACATTAGATTTAAGGTTAGGGAGACATGCATGCCCAATTACATTTAAGTTTAGAGATTAGATTTAAGGTTAGAGAGTACATATTTACTTCACTCAGTAACTCACTGCTGCCGTAACAAGTTGAACAATGGTAACACTTTAAAATCTAGTAGATTATGTTTTATTACATCAAGCACTGGAGGGGCGAACAAACTTGGCATTTTAATACACCAGTGCCACTCTCAGCAAACTTAGGCACGGTAATCATCTCTTCATGATTTAAGATTTGTGCCAAGAATTACAAATTGCATTTCATTTGTATCTCGTGCTATCACTTTAAGTAGCTGATTATGGGACTTCTTGTGTATACTACTCCCATGTTGTAAGTTAGATGCTTAAAGGAAAAACATTAAAAAGTCCTGTCAGACTCCTAGGATATTGTTGTTTAGTGCTGATCCCATCATAGCTCTCTTTTCTGATTAAATTATTTGGACATGTTATGTTTCTGGTAACAGCCTAAAATGAAACATGATTTTTCTATGATTTAATCAGACATAATTTTTAAAATGTTGGTCTTATAGGAATCAATAATGTAGTTTTCTTCTTCCACAATCCTACTTTTAAAACTGCACAGATAAATGGGGGTTTACCATGCTATTCAAGCATTATCAATATCATATGAATTGATAACTATGTCTATAAAAATTAAAATCACATATTATTGACATTTAGATATTTCATCTATGTCCCTAAATGTTTGCGTGTTTACCAAAATACTGTTATGGAGGAATCTTCTCTTTGGGAAAATGGGGCATAACCTTATACTTAGCTGGATTCATTGAGGTTTACCTCCTCAAAGAGGCATTTCCTGAACATCTCAGCTTATGTATCATCCAGTTGTTCTCTATTTCATTTTTAGTTCTTCTTTTTAAAAATGTATTGCTTCTCATGATATGAAATTAACTTATTTACATTTATTACTTATCTCTCTGGACTGGAATGAGAGGTACACGAGGGCAGAAACTATGGTTTGTCATATGAAACTCCAGGCAGTAACAAAGTTTGTAAGAGTGAGGGGAAAGGAAGGATCAAGGTAAAGGCAAAAGCAGCTGGAGTGGAAAAGGTGTTCAGTTTCTTTAGTTGTCTAATTGCTATGGTTTGAATGTGTCCCGTAAAGTTCATGTGTTGAAAACTTAATCCCCAAAGAAACAGTATTGAGAGGTGATATCTTTAAGAGGTAATCAATTCATGAGGGCTCTGCCTTCACAAACGGATCGATGCCATTATCTTGGGAGTGCATTGGTTATTTTGGGAGTGGTGTCCTTAGAAAGGATGAGTTTGATCTCCTGCTCTCTTGCACAGACTCTCACTGTGCAATGCCTTCCACCAAGACATGACTGAGCAAGAATGCCCTCACCAGTGTGACTCCTCATTCTTGGATTTCTCAGCCTCCAGAACTGTGGGCCAAATCATACCCAGTCTGTAACAGCAACACAAAATGGACTAAGACATTAACGAAATCAGTTCTTTGTGGGCTATTTTTTTCATAAAGTGGGTATGTGTAAACCAAGAGCCACCCACATTGATGCGCATTATCCAAGAAACACAAAAGAAAAAATATTTGAAGTGAGAAGGAATCCAGTTTATTTGGATAATTCTTCTTTAAGTTCCAAAACAATAATATTTACTCACTAGGTTTTTTGCTTATAATGTTTGCTCAACTTCAATTTGTTCTATTTTTATTTCAAGAATCAAAACACATATTGAGGGAAAAAAAATACTCCACTGTTTCAGGTTCTGTCAAAACACAGATTTTTTAAAATGTAACTGAACTATAAAAACTTTATTAAAAATAAGACTTTTTTCTTTTTTAAAATAAATTAAAACCCATGAAACAAAAATATCACAAAAACAACATCAACAGAATCTGAAAGTTGTTTAAAGAGTGTCCCCACCAAGAATATTTAACTTTCGGTTTACCTAATAGAAATATTTTACATGATATAAATCAAATGGCTGAGGCAAATATAAATAGAATGGCTGATGTTCCTTTTTTGAGTAACAGTTAATATCACTGCTTTCATAATTGTTCAGGTGTTCTAATTCTGACAGACTATTTATATGGGGAAAAACATCTAATCTTGCTTCTCAAGTGTGTAGTTACATACTGCATCCTGTTGTCCTACAAGGATTATTACTATTACTTGTGGCACGTCCAAAAAGAAAAAAATATATATAACCAGAGCATGAAAATACTTGTACTAGTGCTGCATTATTTAAATTACTGCAATCAGTCTAAACTGCTTGAGCATAGATGTTATTCCACATTATTTGATACAAAATCATTAGAAGAACCATTTAAATTGTGAAATACAAATACGAAAGAAACAATCTTGTAGAAAGGACTCTGGCTATTGTGGAAAAAGTCTTTAAAAGTGCTTTAATTCCAGTATAATGATCTAAAACGGCTTCCAATATAAAATTTTTTTAAAAAACCCTCTCCTCAAGGAAACGCTCAATATATGCAAACCGATTGTTCTATTAAAAATATTTAACAAGTAAAAAACATTGAAATTAAAGAATTCACCACACCAGACATAGTAGAATTGTAAATTATATGAATAAAGTGTCAAGAATTATGAAATTACTGGTCACCTCAATCAAATGTCACAATGCCATAAACAATATTAAAAAGCATCAGAAACACAAATCTAGTTTTAAAGATTTTACCACTAGTGCTTAACCTTTATCGTATTCAATGTTGTATTAACTCCCCTTACAGATGCATGGAAATACTTTTGGTATTTCAGATGTTCGAAATGGATTTCCTGTCACCTTTTGTGATAAACTGTTGCATTTATATCTTTTATAAATGACTATATGATTTTTATTTACTATCACACTTACATGCATTTAAAAATATTAAATGTTAAAATTAAAATATATTTAAGTAAAATATAGTTGGACAAACTTGTTAAATCTCCTTTACTTCAGTACACAGAAGACTATTTTCAATGCCATGGCTGAAAGGCTTCTTGCTGCCATGGAGCTGGAGAAAAAAAAACACACAAAGATTTAGGTAAGTTAAATGATGTAGATTCGTGGTTAATAGTGGAGAGAACAGTGGAAAGAACCTGAGTTTAAGTTAGAGCCAATGAACTCAGAGTTCAAATTGCACATCTGTCCTTTATTAGCCTTAGGATCTGAGGACAGTTTTTTAAGGCTCTCCGAGGGGTACTTTCCTACTCTGTAAAAGAACCGTATCTCTACATCTCTCTCAGGTATCCTGTGAGAATTAAATGTAATAAAGAATGTAACCTGCACACAGGGCTCACGTAAGCACTTTCCTTTAGTTTCATCTTCTGGTGGTGAATACAAGCATCATGAGCAAAACACTGATAAATAGGTCAAAACGATTTTCACGTCTTTTAAAAGATGCAGTGCCTGTGCCAGAGGTGATCTCTATGGATCCTTTGCACTCATGAAGACTTTTAAGATGTGTTTATAACATTGCAAGTGCCTCCTGATCTTTTTTTAGAGCGACTTTTAGATAGTATAGTAAGTACAGGGGTACTTCAAAAAAATTCATGGAAAGATTAGTATTATCTTTTAATTATATTTTTCCATGACCTTTTTAAAGTACCCTTGTAAATAACTTTCTTTTTCATTTTCATTGGTCTAATATTATTCAAGGAGGAAACAATGAAGATTTTTGAGTCATAGCTGAACTTGATTCTAGAGCTATCTTTTTGAACATCAAAAACAGCTTAACTATTAAGAACACAAGAAATCCCAGACTATAAGAACCTTTATGAAACAATTACAATCAAGATTTCCTATTTCAGAAATTAAAGTGTCTACTTTAATTCACAGGTTTGCCGCATCTACAATGCTTGGAGTTCATTATTACAGCATCAGCGATAATATCAAATTAATCAGAAAGGAAAAAGCAAGGTCATATGTGGGCATTTCAAAAAGTTCATGGAAAAATACAACTAAAAGATAATGTGTCTTTCCATGAACTTTTTGAAGAGCTCTCATTCTTTCTCCCTCTCTTCTTTCTCCCCTACTTTATAGCTTTTCTCAGATTCCAAGATAAAAACATTTCTAGTCCCCTTTAAATTCATTTGGTGGGGCAGGGAGGGAAGGAAAAGATACACAGATTATTACAACACCTAACCTAACACTTACATGCCTTATCATGTGAGAAAAGCGTGCAAAAAGTACTAGAGAAGTACCAGGGGGATTGTCATATGACAGAATAAGTAGGTGAAAGTGGGGGGAGATGAGGATGGATGTACAGGATGGTGAGGGGCTCCACATTGCAAGCTAAAATATTTGAATTTTATCCAATAGGTTATAGTGAATCAGTGGTAACTCCAATGTAGAGGTGCTGACATGTTCAGATGTCTTAGAAACTGAACAATGGGGAGTTCCGGTCAAGATGGAGGAATAGACGGTCCCCAGCGTCTCTCTCTCCCACAAATCAACCAAGTTATAACTATCAAAATGCAACATCAACCCAAGCTGAGGCTGCTGGAGCACAGGGGAAGAGGAGGAGAGACCCACGGAGTTCATGAAGGTGGGAGGAACCATGATGAGAGAAAGAAAGAACTGCTCTGAGTGTTTCAGGCCACAGCCACTTTAATGCTGTAACTGCTGAGTGCATGGAGCAGGAGCCGGCAGAAGCAGCAGCTGTGCCCTTCAGATGGAGTTACCCGGAGGCAGCAGGCAAGAAGAGGGCCGTGGTGGCTCCCAGGACTGCAAGACCACTAATAGGGCTCCCGTGGACCCACGCAGGTGTGAGGATACAGAACAACTGAATAAATGAAGCCATTCAGAGGCCATTGAGTCATCTCAAGGGACTGGCGCAGGGTCCATCCCACGGGAAGTGTTTGGAGCATAGGCAGTGGGGGAGAAGGGCCCAACTGAAGAACACTGGGACACAGCAAGCGCAGACGATCTGCCTCCCAATCAGTGCAAGACCACTCAGAGAGGACTGGTTGGGAATACGGAATTGCAAGGGGTGCAGTTTGATGAAAAAACTCAGGCCCAGATCAGAGTTTCTACACAACACTGATCCACCAGGTCTCTGGAGAGCCAGAAGTACCTATAAGGTCAACCATTAAACCCTGAGCTGCACAAAAAGCCTTCCCTAGGGAAACAGCAGCAAAGCAGGAATTTGCTCAACCACACAGCTCAAGTACCGGTTCCCACAGGAAGTTCTGCCGTTTTAGAAGTAAGCAAAGGACAAAAAATTAGTTCTAGCCCAGGCACACCACCAGCACCTTGGGGCCTGCCTGGGAACTGGAGGCTTGGAGCCAGGGACCAGAGCGCACTCCCACATCCAGGCACACCGCGCCAGTGCCTCAGGGGCTGCCCAGGGACCTGGTGCATGAAGAAGGGGACCAGACACACCCCACAACCAGGCACACCACCAGCACCAAGGAACATGCCAAAAACATCACCTCCATATGGGTGGCCCACCACAACCACCGAAAAACCATGGCTGCCTCAAAAGTGGCTAGATGCCACAACCACCATGCAGATGGTCTGCCAACCACTAGAGAGCTTTGACACAAGGAGAGTCACCAGCAGAGATAAAGAGAAGAGGATGTCTCTCTCCACAAAGCCCACTTCAGAGAGACAGAAGAAGCATCTGCTGTATGATAATATTGAGGGATCTGATCACACCTCTCAGCATTGGACAGATCATCTAGGCAACAAATTAAGAGAGTAAACATTATTCTTTCAGAAGGAGAGAAAAAATCTAGGGTAATTAGAGGGGGGAGGAGGAGGGAGTGGGGGCGGGGAGAGATTGGACAAGGAGCATAAAGAATAATTACGATTTGTAACAATATATATGCTAGTAATATTGATTTGATCAACATATCTCAATGTTGAACCCCCAAAATATGTATAATCTATTTTGATTCAATAAATAAAATGAATTAAAAAAAAAAAAAAGAAACTGAACTATGTCAGTAGGCTGCTGCCTGTCCAACTCAGACAAATGGCCTCTTAATTTTTTCTACGTATTAATTTCTAAGATTGTCCAGGTTTGGAACAATATTTTAAACAAAATTCTCTTGCATTTCTGTTTAAGATATTAAGAGATGACTAACTTTATTTAATGTACATTTTCTCTCCAATGGTGGAACATTTGGGTATTAATGTATAACTATGGTTTCAATTAAGTGCAGAATTAACATTTGTTTTTCAATTTTGCTTTAACTCTAGTAAATGTACATTTCAATTTAATGAAAAACCTATTTTAATCATGATATTTTACAAATAGAATTGTGTTTAAAGGAGAAAAATTTTCAAGTTCTGAGGTAAACTACCAAGTTCTTCTGCCACTACATTTCAATTAACTCCATTCACTTACACCAAGTTATCCTATTAGAATAGTGAAAGAGAAAGGTTGCTTTATATGATTCAAGTTTCATTTTCCACCTTGGTTTTTTACTCTTCCTCCAATTATCGAAATAATGTATGTTTCACAGTAGGAAATCTAGAAAAACACGCTACATACCCCAAATTTTATGACCTGGAGGTAGACAAGTTAAAATGTTGGTGTATTTCATTTCAGTATTTCTATGCATGTCTTTACGTAGGTAAATTTATAGTTTTAAAAACTGTCATGCCATTAAAAACTTTTATAAACCCTTTAATAGTTGCATCACTTTTCACTGGATTGCTATAATTTACTTCACTATTCATTAAAGTTGGATTTTACTGAAGGACATATTAGTGATGTCAGAGTTCTTTTAATTTAATTTCTGACTAGATTTCCACCTGACAACACAATTCAACTCTACTTGATATATGAACAATTCTACAAATCTGCACAGAAAAATGACTGTCATATATCACTTATATTACAAGTAATTCACTTACTGTGATTTCCATTTATATAAATGTACAAATTTAAATGTAAAGACTCAGTGAAGCAAGCATTAAAACTTGTGAAACTCACCATACATCTGAGGAACTTCTGGCAACACACCTGGATTAGGAGGGTAAGAGTATGTAGCTTGCAGTAATGATTCAGGAGATTCATAATGTGAAAAAATTGGCTGCTGATAATTATAAGAAATAGGGATCTGAGATTGAAAATACCCATTCACTGGCACAAAGTCATTTGCTTGTGGCTCCCCAGAAGTGTAACCAAAACACTGAGTGTGTGGAAGATTGGAAGGTGTGTTCTGGACAGTACTTGCAACTGTAGTCAGCATCCCAGAAGGTGGCTGCATTTCATGCAATGTCATCCCTTGGCATGTCCGGGTTATGGCATTGCTGCTGCTGTTGCTGTAATGATAAACACACCAAGCATAGTATGGATATGAAGTTCCAAATGAATGCTCAAAAGAATTATATATTGGGGTGCATGCAGACTGTGCCTGGTCATTCCATTATGTGGCAGCATTCTGAGTTAGAAATTTGGAAGTTTCATGATCCTGCTGTTCAGAAAAAGAGTACTGTGCTGTTTGATTCACATTAAATGTTGTGCTTCCAGATGCTCCAAAAGATATAGTACTGGAATCCAATGCATCCTTCTTATGTTTTTCCTCAGACTCAGTTTTTGCAAGCTGTGCTTTATTTATTTGCAGCACAGGAATTTTATTTTGGATAACTATGGGTTCTGGAGAATTGATGAATGTGGAATTTTTAATAGATGAATTTACTGTTTCGTTATCTTGAAGTTCAAGGACTGTGCCATTCATTTCTAGATTGGTATGGACATCCCTCACAGAACAGAAAATAGGCTTTGAACACACTGATGCACTAAGCTCAAGAGAAATATCGGTTCCTGGTTTTATGTTTGAAAGACAAGATTTCTGTCCAGGATCTGGGGAATTTTTAGGAAATTTATGTAAAGTGCTTCATGGTCTTTGGAAAAGGTGTCATCTACACCTTTCTGGTCACAAATCGCAAAGGAACTACAGTCTTTATCACATTCTGTTTCAGCAGCACTAGAATTCACATTTCTTTTCTTCATGCTATTTAACTTTCCCTGTTGTCCGGTGAAGTGTTCTGATGTATCAGACAAAATTTCAGTTGTATCTATTTTGTTTTCTGACTTTGATGTGCAAGTGTCTTTCAGGTTCTTTAAAGGTAAAAGTGAGCCAGGTAGTGATCTTTGCATTTCAGTCTTTTTTGGAGATGCATGGTTTCTTTTCAGCTTGTCAGATGAACCTGATCCTATTTCATCTCCACTTTGGGGACGAGATCCTGTATTCCTATGAAGTGTAACACATACATACAACAACTTTATATATACAGAGTCACAAAATTTTAAAAGAAACACATTTGAAATTATTATTCAGGAGAACAGTTCTCACAATTTATATTTTCTCATTCTATTGGCAGCATACGAGTAACATATTTTACCAGTTTCACTCCCTTGGTTTGAATTTAGATACTTTTTCCTGCTGAAGATGACATACTCCACATTTCAAATATATTTCCAATATTGTAATAAACTATTTTGTGCTTTGGATATTTCCTGATAGAGGCTTTTAAAAGTAGGAAACTATCATTATTCAGTTGTTCAGTGTAGTTGCTAAGTCATATGTCTCCAACCCGTTCACAATGTTCATTACTTTCAACTAGCTATATAGAACTTGTGAAACCACCAGCTGTGCACACCTCCTCCACACCCATCCAAATGATCTTTTCCCCGTTATAACAAACTAATTTTTTTTTTTTTTTTTTTTGCTGGTCCATCTTTGAGAACGGGCAAAGCAGATCTCCAAAATTTCTTGCCAATTTAATATCCTTGACATTCTTAACTAAATTTAGACAGTCTCGAGCAGGCTGAGAGAAGCATCCATTATGGCAATGTCTAGAGCCAGAGAGTTAATACAGGTCCCCAAGATAATTATATTTTTTGGTGCTCTATAAAAGTCTTTGAATTATATGTGGGAAAGAGTATGTTGAAAAGGGGGAAAAAGTGCTACTTCTTTAGAGTTGAGAGAATTTCATCTTTGGCCTGGAATTTGTATATCCACCTCAGGAAACTAGAAGTCTCATAGTTTACTGAATCCAGCCTCCTCCAAAGGTATTTCAATAATCATCTAAAACATCATCCAACTCCATATAATACTTCGAGTTCCCCGAACGTATAATTTGACTTTATCACATTTCCAGGGATGCTTCGGCGATGTCTTGACTTTATATATTGGTAGTTGCCTGGACTATCTGTCCCTTTGTGTATTTCCTTAGAAGATAGTCATTTCCATGATACTAGCACCCTATATTAATCTTTTATTAGAATTCATTTTTTCTGCTATGTGAGTCACAGCTTGATTCTTTGAGAAGCGAATACCACTTATACTTAGTTAACAAAGCTAAGATGATTACAAAACTAGTTTATGTTATCCCTCTAATAGCCTATTTGTTTTTATGTCACTATACAACTATTTAGAGAGTCATATATGCTAGGAAAAAAATTCTAGAAATGCAGTAAATGAAATGTTTTATTTAAAGAAGCAAAACCAAGTAACACAGAAATGAGGTTGCTTATTTCTCCTTTTTATATTACTCATTATCCTTCACAAAATGGAAAAAAATGAAGCCAGTCACAAATTGAAAATCTCAGAGTTGAATAAAACCAGAGATGTTGATCAATCCAGTGGTGTCACTTCATGTCAAAATGAGAAGCACATAACTAAATGCAGTGAGTTTTTCATAAAAATAATTTATTCACTTTAAAGAACTAGCCTTTGAAATTTTATGGTCTTAAAACATCATTTTATAAAATAGTACTATATTTATAATATGTGTGTGTGTGTCCATGACACACACACACACACTATTCATTTTAATGTTCCCAGTTAGTTACGTACGCTGGCAATTCATATCTCTTTACGTAATTTTGAAATTTGGCTGATGTGTCATATACACAAATTTTAAAAAAAGGTAATCTGATCATACGTCCTCATATTTCCTTTTAAGATAAACCAGTTCCTAAGCCCCATCAGTTCTTTAAACAATGTCTGTCAAATACAAACTTTCCCTATTCTGTAAAACAATCCACCCTTTTCCTAAGCCTTGGCTAACTTACTTCTAAATGTACTCAGAATCTTCTTATCCTTTAAATCACTGAAAAAACACATCTTCCATGACGTTACCTTTCATTACTTACGGAATGAAGTTCAAACTCCTTAGGCCTAATAAAGGCACCGTATAACCTGAAACAAATTTCCTCTCCTTCCTTAGCTTCCTCGTATTCCCTAAGTTACATGTATGATCCTATATAATTATATAAATAATTATTTTATTCTTGTTCCTTAAAATTTGCCCAATTTTTTTTAGATTTTCTTCTGATATGGCTGATGCCAACTCCTACCTTAGGTGCTTGAATGTTGCCTTTTCTCTGTTGATTTTTGTGATGTTTTTCATGTTAACCTATGTTTAAAAGATACAAAGAAAATCTACATTGGTGATGACAAACTATAACATAAATATTTATTATTTTAACATCAGATATTTGCAATTTTTTTTTCTGCCATCATCTAAGATTAAACTCATTAATGATCCCTCCAACCCCCCCCAAAACAGTGACTCGGCTGGACTTCCCATATTTTGCACATGTTTGGAACGACTTTCTTTTTTTAAAAGAAATTTGCAACATTCTTCTTATCCTCACATCTTAAAACTGAGTGGAGTCTATTTATGACTGCTCCCTTTTTTGTATACTTTTTAGTAAACCAGTCACTAAGCCCCATCAATTCTTTAAGCAATGTCTGTCAAATACGAATTTTCTTTTTTATTCTGTAAGCCATGGCTGACTTACTACTTCTAACTATACTCCGAATCTTCTTACCCTTTAAACCACTGAGAAAACACATTTCACATGGCATTAGACTTCAAATATACAGAGTGAAGTTCAAACTCCTTAGGCCTATACTTAAGGCTAATGTGAAACCTCCTTTTTCTCCATCCTTAGTGTACTCTTGCCCACTCTATTAAATTGTTCCAATTCTAAACTCATTTCTCGAATGATGTCAATAAGCATTGTGTCCTGTGTCTTTGCTCACATTATTTCCTATAACTTAAATACCCTCTTCATTTTTACTTTCATTTGGTAACATTTTTTTCCTTAAGGGAAAGCTTTGGTCTGTGTTCTTCCATACAATAAATAAAACTTCTCTATCAATCCAAGCTTTCTTTTTTTTTTTTTTTTTGCTTTTCTTCTCAATACCTACACTTTTTTGAGAACCACCCTCACTTTACTCTTGATGGGGAGTACACACCGTTTTCTTGTGTTTTTGAAGTATGTCTATATGCCAGTTGTTTACTAGGTGTTTTCTTATAAATGTAGTGTGATCGACGGTGATTAGATTCATAGTCTTTAGAACCAGTTTAACAAATACAGTCAGAGCAAGCAGAGGAAAAAAATCCTACTTTTCATTTTGCATATAGGGCTCTGTTTCTGTACTTCTGAACTAAGAAATTCTTGAAAGGCTGCGAGAGAAGCCTCTGAGTGTAGAGCAAGGGCAACTGTTAGTATGGGCTCTGGGACTTCACTGCCTGGTTTAAGATCTGGGCTCTCCTATTTTCTAACTCTGTGATCTTGGGAAAGTTATTTCATCTTTCTATGCCTCAGTTCCTCACTTTTAAATAAGATAATAATAGTGCGTAGCATACATCATAAGGTTTTTGTGAAGAAAAATGAGTTAATATTTATACAATTCTTAGAACAGTGCCAGGAACATAATAAATGCTAAATAAAGTGTATTAATATGCACTTAAACAGGAATTCTTCTAACTCTTTGGTAATCATCTATTTAAAAATATCTATCCTATTTCCCATCTGGATGATAATAGTCAAATAGACAGGCTTCTCTAGCCAGTTTTTAATTTTAACAACATTGGACATGTTTTACAGATGCTACTCAGTAAGCACTTGGTCACTCATTTAACTCACATTCATAGTATTCATAATACTGGAGTTCCCTTAAGAAGCTATTAAAATTCATGTGCTTCCAAGAAATGTTTTCTAAATACAATAATTTTTATATTTAAAAAATATCCAATACTTTAGTTAGTAAATTCATTTTGCAAGGCATTATTTAAAGCATTCTCTACTTTTATAAATTTGCGAACTACTTGTTTGCTTAAAGAGTAGATTTGTTCTCAAAAAAATACTTAACACAGGTTTCATTTTAAAACAGTCATACCTTTGGCTTTTTACAAGTGGAAATAGTATTTTTCTCTTGTTCCTGATAGTTTTCACATTTGTCTACAGTGATAGGTCGTTTTTTAGAGGAATTTGAAATGTTTTTCATTATGCACTCTGAAACTGAGGGTGCCTTCACAGAAGTAACGAATTTTTTGACATTTTCTCCATGTTTTATAACATGAATATTCATCTTTTCTTTTCTCTTCAGTTGTAAAGTCTTCCTTCTGTTCCATTGCATTTGACATAAGATAAAGGAAATGGTTAATTTAGAATTTTTAGCGCATGTAATCTTCATAATTTCGATTGTTTTCATGACTTTCACAATATGGGCCATTTTTCCTAAATCTTTGCGAAGGGCAGCCATTACATTTTCGAGCAGTGTAGAAAACTGACAATAGTTGTATTCTAACTCTGTCACAGTGCTTCCATAATTTATGGATGCTGTAAATGGCACAAAGTCAATATATGTGGAAAAGGAATACTTAGACTTCTTTAGAAGTTTTTTTATTTCTGAAAGTTCCTCAAGTTCTCTTGAGAGCAAATGAAGAGCATATGAGCAATTAACAGCTTCACTATCTTTGTAGATAATAGCCAGATCTTCCTTAAGTTCAGCAATAGCAGTCTCTATCTCTTTCCAAGTGCAATCTGCTGAGTTATCTTTAAGAAATGAAAAAGCAGCCATTTTTTCTTGGCAGTGAATTAGCTCAGGAAGAAGTGACAAATCAAACCAAAGCATACCTCGAAACCTCTGTCTGTCTAGTTTCTTTGCCATTACATTTTTAAGAAAGTGAACTGTTTCTGAAACCATGACAATTTCAATGTATGTTTCAATGGCTGCAGATTTTAACATTATAGCCCCTTGCTTGTGTTTTTTCACCATATCTAAAGCATTGTCTTCTGTTATAAAAACATTATCTATTTTATCTTCTTGCAGCACCTGAAAGTATTTTTTAAAAAATTTCTAAGTGATCTGTACATCTCAAAGTGAGCTCCTGTAGTTTCTTAATGTCTGCAAGTTCAGCTTGATCTAATATTTCGCTAATAAAACAAATATCTGGGTATGAAAGCAAAGTACCGCTAAACCTACAGTTTTCTATGCTAATCGTTGCTTTGTTTATTAGACCATCTGACTTTCTGGAAGCAATCAGAGAATCTTCCTCAAGCCCAATACTGGAAATTGGTTCATCATTCAGATCTTTAGCCAAAGTATCATATATCTTCTGCAACTGAGAAAAAGCGCATTGATTCATTTTGAGTAGCACTTCATTCTTCTTTTTCCTTGAGAATTCTTTGCTGAAAGATTGTCTTCTCTTTTTCCAAACAAGATTTTTTGTAGCATCAAAACAGATATGTTCCAGACCATAAAGAGATATTTTAATACTCACTGTCTCGTTGCTCTTGATAAAATTAACTTTTGAGGAGATAATTTCTATGATAACCCACAGATGGTCTTCTTTTCCTGGATATGAATGAGCTTTAGGAGATTCCCTATATACACTGATAAGCTTTAATGTACTTTTTCTTAAGGTTTCTAGGTCTCCTAAACTATTTCCAAAGTTAACGCCACAGGTAAATGGAACAGAAAGAGAAAAGTCAAAGCAATCAGAACAATGTTTCATTACAGCTTCACATTCATTAATCTGTCGTTTGTATTTTAAGAATGCATAGTATGAATTATTTTTCCTTTTTGTGTCTTCAAACAATTCAATTAATTGATCACGATAATTCTGCAACTCACAGAATGCATTATATTTTAACCTTCCTTGATAAAACGTGCAAACTGGAATATTTTCTTTCAGACACAGGACTATAACCTTGAAGTTCACGAGTTTCCCAGAAATTATTGCATATTTTTGCATGTGATCTTGGTAACGTGCCCTTTCTTTTTTCTCCCACTTTAGCTATAAGCTGCAAAGAGGTGTGAAGTAATCTATGAGCCTTTTTTAAGTGAAAGACAGATCTCTCAAGACTATTGGAAATACTTTTGCTTTTGCATGAAGATGCTTCATTATTTAGAATATCCAGGACATTCCTAATGTGCTTCTCTGACCGTGAAAATGTTTTATTTTGTCCTTGGGACAATGAAGCAAAACACGCAAATGAGTCTTGCCTGGTTAGCCTCTTCTTCTTCTCACAAATTTGATATTGTCTTAAACCTTTATCTGATATGTTTTGATCTTCAAATGTTGTACATAGCTTTCTTTTGCTAATTCTTGATTCCACATCATTTTTACTTCTAGTATCATTACAGTCAGTTTTTGGTTTCAAAGAGAAACATCTGCTTTCTTCATTTATTGTTGTGACATTAGAAGGTTTAGTAAACAACAATTCACTGTTTTCTTTTTCAGACATATGATTCACACGTGTATTATGACTCAAGTCAAAAGAATGGGAGTATTCAGATTTACTCACTAGTACTGATTCTTGCCTTTTATTACCAAACTTATCTTCATATGGATAGCCTGAATTTTCACCAGAAGGCTGGGAATAAATTTCAAATCCTGGAGCTTTCCCCTCTTTCTTATTTATTTCTGGTTCTAGGGCTTCAGTTACACATTTGCCAGAATTATCTTTCAACTCGAGGGAGTCAGCAGTGGGGCAGAATCCTGGCTGGAATATATTAGTCATTATCACTGGTAGATCTGGGAGTAAAATTGGGTTGAGGAGCTCTGTTTTGTTTTTTTGTGTGGATGAATAAAAATTACTTTCCTTACAGGAATGTTGATCACTATTCTTCCTTCTTTTGGGGTTATTCGAAACTTCCTTCTCTCCACAATTGCTTCCTAATAGATCTTCCCAATCTATACGAGGCTTTAGAGCCTCATATGAGGCCCCAGATACCTCATAAAGTACATTCCCATGGCCATGTGCATCTTGTTGAAATAGAAAAGCATCATCACATTGTTCTGATCCTACTTCAATCTCATTTTCCAATTCCAAATTCTGAAGAACTGATTTCTCATTTATTGATAGATGAAAAGAGTCTTGTAATTTATTTTTATCCATATTAATTTCACAATCAGAAGCCCTATGTTTTGCTAACAAATCAAAATCTGGACTCTCAGAAGAACAAGTTTCTTTTAAGTGGTATCTTTGGTGATCTTCATGATTCGTGCTTAATGCAGGTATAGTAGTACCAGTTATCTGTACTGCAGCATTTGAAGCTAAACACACCGATGAACCTGCAATTTGGGGAAATGTTGTGGAAGCCACATGCTCTACACCTCCTGCAGTAATTTGAGTATCTTTTTGTTTTACACCACTATCTTCACTCTCTAATAATGAAGTTTCTGTTAATACGTATTTTTCTCCCCACATCGAGTTAAACGTAGTAGAAAATTCTTCAGAACTCAGAATTCCTACATTGCTGTAGTTTTTCCTCTTTCTTTCATCTACACTGGTGAAATTTTTGTTTGTATGAAAATCCTGCTTCTCGTCTCCGTATATGAATTCTCCGTTGTTTTCGGAAGACAAAGCACCATTTTCCTCTTTAGCTTCCTTGTGGTTTTCTTTATCCTTATCTCCTTGTTCTCTGAAATTAATATTCAGGCATATATCACTGTTCAAGTGTGTATTACAGAACAGACTGTCATCTTGACCTTCATCTTCAGTGTGAGGAATTCCTCGGCAGTCTCGTTGATTGTTCTCCGATGGCACTGGCTCATTTTCATTTTTCCTATGGACACACACATGTTCTCTAGTTATGCTGCAGTTCGAATTGTCATGAGATGAAATAACCGTATCAGTGAGCAGTTCTTTGGCCTGGGGAATGTCTTTTGCTTCGTGGAAAGCATCACTCATGATGCTAACATAATTCTGATTTGTTTTTTCCAATTTCAGTTCCACTAGCTTTTGAGCAATAGCAAAACCTGTATGAAAGTTATCTTCACACTGCAAAGAGTGTTGAGCATGCTTTTGTGAAAGGTTCTCCATACTTGGAGTAAGATTATTTTGTAATTCCAATGCTAGATGATCTAGTTCATCCTTATCCTTTGTGGCAGATGTGAAAGATTCTGGTATTCCAAAATCTCGAGTATTTAATGTTTTATCAGAGTTTTTCCCCAAAGAATTAAGATTCTCACCCTTTTTGTATTCTTGGTGCAATGAAATATAATTATCTAGTGGACTGACTTTTGTTTCATTAGGAAAATAATTTTCAGTTTCTTTCCATAAAGTTTGCTTCTTTTTGTATTGGGAATTGTTTTCTGGGTCAGTGAAGTTTCTCATCTTTCCAATATTTTGAATGTACTCATCTATGTGTTCTTTCTTTTGGAGTGGAAAAACTGCAGACATTTGGTGACCAGTTTGATACACAGTTTTTAAATTAGAAGACTGTAATTTCTGAGAGGAGTGACTACTGTATTCTTTTGTACAAGTATTCACTGATCCATAAGAGTTACGTGTCTCACTGCTTTGTTTAATTACAAGTGGGATGTTGCTTCTCTGTTGGCCTCTCTGGGCTTTTTCCTCACTGTGTTTTTGGCTCTCAACTTCTGAAACTACATTTGACAAAGGAATTGGCAAGGAAAAATTGTCTTGGTCCTTATATTGTCCTGTTAACGTCATTTTATTGGAAGGTGTACAATCGTAGTCCATAGAGTCCATGCTGTGGGCCTGAGATTGTGAATCATCAGAAGACATTTTGAAGCGAGGGGCATCCAAACAATTAGTAAGAATAGCCTGATTATCAGGAACCACTTCAGGTGAAGAGGAAGAAGTAGTTGGCATGGATGACAGGTTTATTTCTGAATTAACATAACCTGAACTTTTCTCAAATGGCAAAATCTCATACAAACCTGTGGTATTATTCTGCTTTTCCATGGCTTTTCCTCTCCTAATCAGTCTTGGGTCTTTGATAAGTTTTGAAGTAATCACTGTGCTTGAGACACTATTGTTGTAAAAGGGAATAGCAGCAGAAAGATCACTTAAAACATTTTTAAGATATGTCAAGTTTAACAAACTGTCATCATTAACACTTTCTTTGGTATTACTGGGCATAAATGAAAGACCCGAATCATGTGCTTGAGAAGTGTCTCTAATTTCTGCTAAATTGTGCTCTGTCTGTCCACTGCATGTTTCAAGTATAGGAATGTTTCCATTTTGCACATTTCCATAGGAATTAGAAGTATTTGAGTTGGAAGTATTATTTTCTGCACTTGGTGCCTTGTATGAAAAATTTTCCTGAACAAATGGATTTATAGGTTTCCTGAAATGCTCAAAGACGACTGTACCATCTTCTCCTTTTCCAATTCTTTTGGCTACTATACAGTTATTCAGTGAACATATTCTTTCTGTGGAAATAATAAGACAGTAAAAAAAAAAGTAACAAAAAATTGTTTCTATAGAAAACTCTATTAATACAAGCAAACTGCGTTATGATTGATTTTAACTGAAAGTTTAATAACTTAATGTTAAAATGCTTTCTCAACAGAAAAAGCAAAAAGAGAAGAGAATGAGTAAGAAACCGATACTGTACAAATGATGTGGCATGAAACTCTTTCCTAGTCTAGAAAAGTTTCTAAAAAATAGTATTTGCTATGAGAAAACTGAATTCTGACAAGAAATACAAAAATTAAATAGGAATAAGAACGTTTTTCTCACAGACTAAGCCTTTCTTATATTAATTTCCAACATTCAACAACATCTAGGCAAAATTACCTCCATTTACTGTTACCTTGCTTTCCCCCCTTCTATCACAGGACAACAAAAAAGGAAAGGAAAGGAGAATGAGGTGGAGAAGTAGGGGGGAAAAACCAAAACAATTCCACAAAATCCTTTCCAGGAAGCAAAGCAAATCACTACCCCACCCCCTCAATTGTGAAATACGTATTCCCAATAATGGTTTAAGTACATAAAAACCTGGAAAATGAAAGCATATTTTCCTTCATAACTTATAGAAATGTATTCCTAAAATTTCATAAGGAAACTCAGGTAATAGTAAAGGAACTTAGGTGAGTTGGAGTTTCAAGATGGCGGCGGCTGCGGCGGCTGGCGCGGAGTAGCTGAGGTGGAAAAGGTGGCCACTGGGCCTCAGGCAGCCGGGAAACTTGTGGACCTTTCTCTGGCCATCTCTTAAGGGAGGACTGCTGCTGCTGGCCGGTCGTGGGGGCTCAACGCCACTTTGCCCCCGGCAGGAGAGGCTGCCTCATTTACAGGCAACAGCTTTGAAGTGTGGAGCAGGAAAAGAACTGATTCTTAGCTGCAAAAGCGAGTCTTGAAACAGGGAACACGGCGCCAGGGCTGCTGTGGATGCAGCCAGGATCCCGGAGGCTGGGGCCGCATTGAAGGCGGCCAGCTGCCCTACCCAGGATTCGAGGTTTCAGGCCGGCATTAAAGAAGACTCCTGGGAGCGCCCGAGCGGCGCCGCGACTGAACAGCCCGAGGCGGCAGCGCCGAGAACACGGAAGGCAACAAACCAGAGACAGAGCGAGCTCCCGACCTGGCACAGCACTGTGAGTGATCCCTGGCAAAGCTCTGTTCGGGGGGTGGATGCCCACGCGGCTCCCCGCCTGCACCACCAGGCCACTCATTGCCCCGGTGCTGCCTCCATTTTCCCAGGTGCGGGCAGCTCCGCCCTGCTCGGCCATCACTGAGCCCATTTGCTTGGCCTGGCGCGGGGCTTTCCGGACCCTGCGGGCCGACCTCCTCTCCCACTCCCTCCACGGTTCTCTGGCAGGGCTGGGGGTGTGGGGCGTCCCGACCAGTTTTGGGAGGGCTAGGAAGTACGGGCGGGCCGACTGTCACTCCACCACACCCTGGACTCCGGCCCCGGTAAACTTCCTGTTACTGGGAGGCAGATACCATCTCTGCGACCACCAGTTTGGAAAAAAGCCTAACGAATTTCTGGTTGGGAATAGTGTGGTAGGAGAGTTCCCAGGTCTGCTTGAACCTGCCGGAGAGCAGGCTGCAGGCGGGCACTAGACTCGGTTTATACCGGGGGGATACAAAGGTGAACAAGACCCGAGAAAGATCTACACAGTGCTACAAAGGCACCCAGAGAGACTGGTCGTCTGTGCCTAGCAGAAACCTGGTAGACTTCCTGGGCGAGGCGGTGCTGAGCAGGATCTTGAAGGCCCAGCTGATAGAGGAGGGGTGCAGAAGACACACCCCAACCCAGCACAGTGTGCACAGAGAGGGGAGACGTGCGGCCAGGGAGGCGGAGACTGGACAGAAACCACACACCCGGTGGGGTCGCCACTGCACGATCTAACAGCCTGGGCCAGAGCACACTGAACGGGGAGAAGTCCTGTACAGAAAGTGAAAGCTCAACAGAGATCACACACCCTGTGGTACGTGATCCACCAGCCCAGCAGAGTACAAGCTGACCAGAAAGGTGGATCCCCGGAGAAGCCCAAGACCCGAGGCAACCACACACACAAGACACTAGAGGCCAACTGAGCAGCCACAGCGGGAGCCATACCAAATTGGCAACCACAGCAACATCCTAGTTAGTCATTAGTCTTAAACCGGTGGACTGTGAAACCCCCTGCCACAATGAATAAACACCAAAAAAAAGACACCAGAAATACAAAAAATCAAGAAAGTACACCACCCAAAGTTAATAAATCTCATACTCTAGATCCTATAGAACAAGAAGCCCTTGAAATAACTGATAAGGAATTTCGAGTGATAATTCTAAGGAAACTGAATGAGATACAAGAAAACTCAGCTAGACATCATGATGAAATGAGGAAAAGTATACAGGATCTGAAAGAGGAAATATACAAGGAAATCAATGTCCTGAAAAAAAATGTAGCAGAACTTGCTGAACTGAAGAAGTTATTCAGCGAAATAAAAAACACAACGGAGAGTTTAACCAGCAGGCTTGTCGAAGTTGAAGAGAGAACCTCTGAACTTGAAGATGGGCTGTTTGAAATAACACAAGCAGACAAAAAGAAAGAAAAAAGAATCAAGGACATGGAAGAAAATCTGAGAGAGATATCAGACAACCTCAAGCGCTCAAATATCCGAGTCATGGGTATTCCAGAAGGGGAGGAAAATGGAGATTCCATTGAAAACATATTCAACAAAATAGTGGCAGAAAACTTCCCAGGTATAGGAAAAATCACAGATCTTCAGATCCAGGAAGCTCAACGATCTCCAAACGTATTCAACCCAAAAAGGCCTTCTCCAAGACATGTCATAGTCAAATTGGCAAAACTCAGAGACAAAGAGAGAATCTTAAAAGCTGCAAGAGAGAAGCGTCAAATCACCTATAAGGGAGCCCCAATCAGGTTAACATCAGACTTTTCATCACAAACCCTAAAAGCTAGAAAGGAATGGGATGATATTTTCAAAATACTAAAAGACAAAGATTGCCAGCCAAGAATACTCTACCCTGCAAGGCTATCCTTCCGAAATGAGGGGCAAATAGTATATTTCTCAGACAAACAAAAACTGCGGGAGTTCACTACCACAAGACCACCCTTACAAGAAATCCTCAAGGGAGTACTGGGTTTGGTTCCTGAAAAATAACTACCACTGCCATAAAAACCTAAGAAAAATCTAAACCTGCTAGTACAATAAAAATGGCATTCATGAAGAGAAAACAAGCTAACAAAAACACTATCTACAACCTAAGGAACCAACAAACAAAGAAACCAAACAGTAAATCAGAAAGCAAGGAACAAAAGACACCTAAGACAACCAAACAACCAATAAAATGCTAGGAATAAATCAACACCTTTCAATAACAACTCTTAATGTTAAAGGCTTAAATTCCCCAATTAAAAGACACAGACTGGCTGACTGGATCAAAAAGCAGGACCCAACTATATGCTGCCTACAAGAGACCCACCTCACCCATAAAGATTCACACAGACTAAGAGTAAAAGGATGGAAAAAGATTTACCATGCAAACAGAAAAGAAAAATGAGCTGGAGTGGCTATTCTTATATCTGACAAAATAGACTTTAAACTAAAAACCATAAAAAGAGACAATGAGGGACACTACTTAATGATAAAAGGACTGATCCATCAAGAAGACATAACAATCATAAATATGTACGCACCCAATGTTGGAGCAGCCAGATTTATAAAACAAACTCTATTAGACCTAAAGAAGGAAATAGACACTAATACCATAATAGCAGGGGACCTGAACACTCCACTGTCAATATTAGACAGATCATCTAGGCAAAGAATCAGTAGAGAAACACAAGATCTAAACAAGACTCTAGACCAATTGGAATTGGCAGATATCTACAGAACATTCCACCCAACAACCTCAGAATATTCATTCTTCTCATCAGCACATGGATCATTCTCCAAGATAGATCACATATTAGGTCACAAATCAAGTCTCAATAAATTCAAAAAAATTGGAATTATCCCATGTATCTTCTCAGACCACAATGGATTAAAACTAGAAATTAATAACAAACAAAACTCTGGAAACTATACAAACACATGGAAATTAAACAGCATTCTACTTAATGACATATGGGTCCAAGAAGAAATCAAGCAGGAAATCAAAAAGTTTATTGAAACTAATGAAAACAATGATACATCATACCAAAACCTGTGGGATACTGCAAAAGCAGTATTGAGGGGAAAATTTATTGCATTAAATGCTCACTTCAGAAGAATGGAAAGATGGCAAGTGAACAACCTAACACTTCACCTTAAAGAACTAGAAAAACAAGAACAATCCAATCCTAAAGTTAGCAGACGGAAAGAAATCATTAAGATCAGAGCAGAACTGAATGAAATTGAAAACCAAAAAACAATTCAAAAGATCAACGAATCAAAAAGTTGGTTTTTTGAAAAGATAAATAAAATTGACAAACCATTAGCATGGCTAACAAAAAAAAGAAGAGAGAAGACTCAAATAACAAAAATTAGAAATGAAAAAGGCGATATTACAACTGATTCATCTGAAATACAAGGAATCATTCGAGACTACTATAAACAACTATACGCCAACAAATTTGAAAATCTGGAGGAAATGGATAAATTTCTGGACACACAGAAGCTCCCAAAACTGAACCGTGAAGACGTAGAAAATTTGAACAGACCAATAACAATAAAGGAGATTGAAGCTGTTATCAGAAGGCTCCCAACAAAGAAAAGCCCAGGACCAGATGGATTCACAGCAGAATTTTACCAAACATTCAAAGAGGAATTGACACCGATTCTTTACAAACTATTCCAAAAGATTGAAACGGACGGAAATCTCCCAAACTCATTCTATGAAGCAAACATCATCCTGATACCAAAACCAGGTAAAGATATAACCAAAAAAGAAAACTACAGGCCGATATCCTTGATGAATATAGATGCAAAAATCCTCACTAAAATACTAGCAAACAGAATACAGCAACACATACGAAAAATTATTCATCACGATCAAGTGGGATTCATCCCAGGGATGCAAGGTTGGTTCAACATACGCAAATCAATAAATGTGATACACCATATTAATAAACTCAAACACAAGGACCATATGATCATCTCTATAGATGCTGAAAAAGCATTTGATAAAGTTCAGCACTCATTCATGACAAAGACCCTCTATAAGTTAGGTATAGAGGGAAAGTATCTCAACATAATTAAAGCCATATATGCCAAACCCACTGCCAATATCATCCTGAATGGGGAAAAGCTGAAAGCTTTTCCTTTAAGAACAGGAACTAGACAAGGATGCCCACTCTCACCACTCCTATTCAACATAGTGTTGGAAGTACTAGCCAGAGCAATCAGAGAAGAGAAGGAAATAAAGGGCATCCAGATTGGAAAAGATGAAGTCAAACTGTCCCTGTTTGCAGATGACATGATCCTATATATCGAACAGCCTAAAACCTCTACAAAAAAACTGTTGGAATTGATAAATGATTTCAGCACAGTAGCAGGATACAAAATCAACACACAAAAATCAGTAGCATTTCTTTTCTCCAATAGTGAACATGCAGAAGGAGAAATCAAGAAAGCCTGCCCATTTACAATAGCCACCAAAAAAATAAAATACTTAGGAATTGAGTTAACCAAGGAGGTGAAAAATCTCTATAATGAGAACTACAAACCACTGCTGAGAGAAATTAGAGAGGATACAAGAAGATGGAAAGATATCCCATGCTCTTGGATTGGAAGAATCAACATAGTGAAAATGTCCATACTACCCAAAGTGATATACAAATTCAATGCAATCCCCATCAAAATTCCAAAGACATTTCTCTCAGAAATGGAAAAAACTATTCAGACATTTATATGGAACAATAAAAGACCACGAATAGCCAAAGCAATGCTCAGCAAAAAAAATAAAGCTGGAGGCATAACACTACCTGACTTTAAGCTATACTACAAAGCTATAATAACCAAAACAGTATGGTACTGGCATAAAAACAGACACACTGACCAATGGAATAGAATAGAGAATCCAGAAATCAACCCTCACACTTACTGCCATCTGATCTTTGACAAAGGCACCAAGCCTATTCACTGGGGAAGGGACTGCCTCTTCAGCAAGTGGTGCTGGGATAACTGGATATCGTTATGCAGGAGAATGAAACTAGATCCATACCTCTCACCATATACTAAAATCAACTCAAAATGGATTAAGGATTTAAATATACACCCTGAGACAATAAAACTTCTTAAAGAAAACATAGGGGAAACACTTCAGGAAATAGGACTGGGCACAGACTTCATGAATACGACCCCAAAAGCACGGGCAACCAAAGGAAAAATAAACAAATGGGATTATATCAAACTAAAAAGCTTCTGCACAGCAAAAGAAACAATTAAAAGAGTTAAAAGACAACCAACAGAGTGGGAGAAAATATTTGCAAAATATACATCTGACAAAGGATTAATATCCAGAATATATAAGGAACTCAAACAACTTTACAAGAAGAAAACAAGCAACCCAATTAAAAAATGGGCAAAAGAGCTAAGTAGGCATTTCTCTAAGGAAGATATCCAAATGGCCAACAGACATATGAAAAAATGCTCAACATCACTCAGCATCCGGGAAATGCAAATCAAAACCACATTGAGATACCATCTAACCCCAGTTAGGATGGCTAAAATCCAAAAGACTATGAACGATAAATGCTGGCGAGGCTGCGGAGAAAAAGGAACTCTCATACATTGTTGGTGGGACTGCAAAATGGTGCAGCCTCTATGGAAAATGGTATGGAGGTTCCTTAAACAATTGCAAATAGATCTACCATACGACCCAGCCATCCCACTGTTGGGAATATACCCAGAGGAATGGAAATCATCAAGTCGAAGGTATACCTGTTCCCCAATGTTCATCGCAGCACTCTTTACAATAGCCAAGAGTTGGAACCAGCCCAAATGCCCATCATCAGATGAGTGGATACGGAAAATGTGGTACATCTACACAATGGAATACTACTCAGCTATAAAAACGAATGAAATACTGCCATTTGCAACAACATGGATGGACCTCGAGAGAATTATATTAAGTGAAACAAGTCAGGCACAGAAAGAGAAATACCACATGTTCTCACTTATTGGTGGGAGCTAACAATTAATATATAAATTCACACACACACATACACACATACACACACAAACGGGGGGGGGGTAAGAAGATATAACAACCACAATTATTTGAAGTTGATACGACAAGCAAACAGAAAGGACATTGTTGGGGGGAGGGGGGAGGGAGAAGGGAGGGAGGGTTTGGTGATGGGGAGCATTAATCAGCTACAATGTATATCGACAAAATAAAATTTAAAAAAAAAAAAAAAATAGTAAAGGAACTTATAAAAATGCATATTTAACAAGTAAATAATTTCTCTTAAAATGTTCACAAAACATTCACAGCTAAGTAACACCATAAAAATTCTTTTATTAAAACAGAAATTAATGATGAAAAATTATTTATAAGATATATGAAGTCATAATCATATCACCAAGAAGCACCACAATATTATTTTTCAAATGTAAAATCTCTAAATTTTATAATCATTTGTGATTGTATCTTGTTAATTACAGTAAGCTAGAGGGAAAATATGACCACTGATAATGAAAGGTAGTTCTTAAGAGTGAGAGTATAATGGAAAGATAAATGGAAAGGTAGATCCCTACACCTCCTCATACCAAAATGCAATTCATTGAAAAAAATAATCGTCAAAGGACTAGAAGAAAACATGAACGTTTTTATAATCTTGGAGTAGGAAATTACTTTTTAGCCCAACTGAAAACACAAAAGGAAAAGATGATGTTGATTACATATAAATTAAATATTTTAATAGGCCAAAATGCAAAGAACAAAGTCAACAAAGTGGAGAGGCAACCTACAGAATGGGAGAAAGTATTTGCAATCTACGTATCAGACAAAGGGATAATATCCAGAATATATGAGGAACTCAACCAACTGAACAGAAAAATGCACAATTTCAAATTGGACAAAGGACCTGAACAGACATTTCTCAAAAGAGGACAAGCAAATGGCCAATAGACATGAAAACATGCTCGACATCACTAATCATCAGGGAAATGCAAATTAAAACCACAGTGAGAGTTCATCTTACTCTAGTTAGAATGGCTATTATCAAAAAGAAAGAAAATAACAAGTACTGGTAAGGATGTGGAGAAAAGGGAGCTCTCCTACATTGGTGGTGGGAATGTGTTTAACTGGTACAGTCACTGTGGCAAATAGTATGGAGGTTCTTCAGAGAATTGAAAGTCGAAATACTATTATGACCCAGCAATCCCACTACAGGGTATATGCCCAAAGGAAACTAAATCAATATATCAAAGAGACACCTGCATTCCCATGTTCACTGCGACACTGTACCCAATAGCCAAAAGATGGAATCAACCTAAATGCCCATCTGTGGGTGAATAGATTAAAAAACTGTGGTATATATGCACAATGGAATACTATTTAGCTATATAAAAAAGAAATCCTATCATTTGCAGTAACATGGATGTAACTGGAGACTATAATATTAAGTAAAGATCTCAAATTAAGAACCTAATCCTTCCACCTTAAGACACCAGAAAAAAAAAATGCAAACTAAATCTAAAAGCAAACAGAAAAAAAGAAATAAAAATTTAATGAGGAAATCAATGAAATATAGAAGAATCAGGAAAAAAATGAAACCAAACACTGGTTCTTTGAAAAAAAATTAACAAAATCGACAAACCTTTACCCAAAGAAAAAAGGGAAGACTCAAAATAATAGACTAGGAAATGAAAGAGAGCACATTACTAATGACCTTACAGAAATAAAAAAAAGACTATAAAGGAAATCTATAAACACTGTATGACAATAAATTATGAAAGTAAAATGAAATGGCGAAATTCCTACAAAGACAGAGACTACTGAAACCAATGCAAGAAGAAACAGAAGATCTGTATAGACCCACAATCAGGGGAGAAACTGAATTAGCAGTCAGAAAGCAGGCAGGAAACGAAGTATGCCCGGGGTCCTAGGCAGGCGCTGAGGGCAGCCCTCTGCACTTGTAAGCAGGCAAGGAACACACTGAAAACACCCTTTTCACATGGGTGGCCTGCCACAGCCAGTGCCACAGTCACAACTGCTGCAAAAGTGGCTCGACACCATAGCCAACTGTGCGGGTGGCCCGTCAGACTGCAATGACACAAGAAGAGTCTGCATTGACACAAGAAGAGTCACCAGTAGAGACTGGAAAAAGAAGAGGACGTTTCTCTTCTCAAAGTCCGCTCCAAAGTAACAGAAGTAGAAACTGCTCGACCATGTCCCTGCTTTAATTTCTGATTTTAGCAATTTCATTCTTCTCTATTTTTTTCTTAGTCAGTCTAGATAAAAGTTTGCAAACGTTGTTGATCTTTTTAAACAGTCAACTTTTGGTTTTGTTGATTTTCTCTATCGTTTTTTAATTTCCTATTTCGTATATTTCTGTTATAATCTTTGTTATTTCCAACTTATATTTGCTTTTGATTTAGTTTGCTCTTCTTTTCCTATTTTCTTAAGGTGGAAGTTTCCATTACTGATCTGAGCTTTTTCTTATTTTTAATATAGGTGTTTACAAGTATAAATTTTCCTCTAGCACTGCATGAGCCCTGCATCCTTTAAATTTTGATATGGTACGCTATGATATTTATCTCAAAGTACTCTCTAATTTCTCTGTGATTTTTCTTTTTATCCATTGCTTATTTAGGGAGAGTGTTGTTTAGTTTCCACACAGTCGTGAATTTTCCAAATTTCCTTCTGTTATTTTGGTCAGAAAACGTATTTTCTATGCTCTTAGTCATTTTAAGTGTATTAAGACTTGTCTTTCGGCCAAAAAAAATCTGAACAGCACAAGCCTAATATTGGACATTAATCTAATTGTTTTCAGTTAATCTTTTAAAAATTAGATTGAATAGCTCTATTATATTGAAAAAAATTTAGTGTAAAATTCTCAATTATTTTGTTCAGTATTTTTTTGAATATTTCTTTCTTCTTGATGCCAATATAAATAAAATTGTTTTTTTATTTTTTTACAAAAGGAAATTGAATTATTAATCCAAATACTACCTGAACAGAAAAACCCAAGCCCAGCTGGCTTCACTAGTGAAGTCTACCAAATGTTTAAAGAAGAATTAATACCAATTCTTCACGAACTCCACAAAAAAATAGTAGAGGAGAGAACATTTCCCAACTTGTTCTGAGACCAATATTACCCCGACACTAAAATCAGAAAAAAATATCACAAGAAATGTAGAGATAAGTATCTCTTATGAATATGGACACAAAAATCCTCAACAAAATAGCAGCACGCTGATTCTGGCAACGTTTTAAATGAAGCATATACTATGGTCAAATGAGATTTACCCCAGGAATGTAACGTTTGCTTAACATCTGAAAATTAATTAATGTAATAAAATAAAAACCAAAACCCACCAGATGATCATCTCAATAGCTGCAGAAAAAGCTTCTGACAAAATCCAATATCCTTTCATGGTAAAAACACTCAATAAACTAGGAATAGAATCTCCTCAACATGATAAAGGGCTTCTACAAAAGCCCCACAACTGACATCATATTTATTGGTGAAACAGTGGATGCTTTCTCCCTAAGTTTGGGAACAAGACACAGAGATGTCTCTGTTCACCACTTCTCTCACACATTCTACTTGAGCTACCAGCCAGGGCAATTAGGCAGAAAAGAAATAAATAAGTAAAATGAAAAGATCGAAAGGAAAAAGTAAAAGTATCTGCATTTGCAGATGACATAATCTTGTATATAGAAAATACCAAGGAATCCACTACAAAACTTTCAGAACGAATAATACATTCAGAGCAAGTTGCAGGATATAAGATCAATATCCCCAAATCAATCGTATTTCTATACACTTGCAATGAACAGTACACAAAAGCACACAAAAAGTAAAATACTTAGGAATAAATTTAACAAAAGAAGTGCAAAACGTACCCTGAGAGCGACACTTCACACCCACTAGGATGGGTTCAACAAAAAAGTTGGATAATAATTAAGTGTTGACAGCCTGTGGAGACATCCTCACCCTCAGACGCTGTGGGTGTGAATGCAAGTGGTACAGCAACTTCGGAAAACAGTCTGGCAGTTGTTCCTTGGTTAACACAGAGTTAACATAGGACCCAGCAATTCCACTCCCTGGTATATTATACCAAGAGAAATGGTAACAAATGTCCATTTGAAAACTCGTACACAAACATTCAAAGCAGAATTTTCGTAATTGCCAAAAGGTGAAAACAACCCAAATGTCCATCACCTGATAAATGGATAAACACAGTGCAGTGTATCTATACAATGGACTATCACTCCATAAAAAGAAATGAAGTCCTGATACATGCTTCCACATGAATGAACCTTGAAAACATTAAGTGAAAGACACCAGCCACAAAAGGACAACAATTATCTATGATTCCACCTTCATGAAATGCCCAAAATAGGCAAATAAATAGATCATTGGTTGGTTGCTTAGGGCTTGGGATGGTGGGTGGAGCGTGAGAGGAAAGGGATGCGACAGCTTTCAAAGTCTTTAAAACTCTTTAGAGTTCTGAAACGGACTGTGGTGATGGTTGCACATATTTTTGTGAATGTACTAAAAATCATTAAGTTGTACACTTTTAAATAAAATTGATATAACCAACAATAAAAAGAACACAAAACTTAAAAGAGACATTTTAAAAATTGCGTAAAATACCAAATCTTTAAAAATACATAAAACAAGACATGTAAGAACTTATAGAGAAAATTATAAAACTGAAATACATTAGGGATAACTGAAATGAAGATAAATACAATGTTAACAGAAGACTCAATATAAGAAAGATGTTAATTTCCCACAAATTAATCTCTAGATTCAATCAATCCCAATCAAAATTCTAATATATTTGGTGACAGACATTAATAAGCTGATTCTAAAATTTATATGAATGGCAAAAAATTCTTTGAATAAAGATGGAGGACCAGATATGTAGGTATCAGCATTTTTAATGGTTACAGTAATTAAGGCAAGGTGCAGATAGCAAAAGGATAGGCAAAGAGACAAATGGAATGGAATAGAGAGACCAGTAAGAGATCTTTGCAGCACCTGTGGCCAACTGATATATCACAAAGGTGGTGCTGCAGATCAGTGGAAAAATTGGAATCTCCAATAAATTGTACTGAGACAACTAGGTATGCATATGTAAAATAAAATAAGTTGGGAGCTTATGTTATAAACCGAAGTCATTTCCAAGTAGATAAGACAAAAATGGGACAACAGAACTATAATATTTTTCAAAGATAACATGGGGAAATATCTTCGTGTCCTGGGGAAAGCATTCTTACACAACACACATGTAATAGCACTTATAAGAAGAATGCCTGTTCATCAAACAATACGGACTAAAAAGTCTGACAGCACTAAGTATTGTTGAGGATGCAAAGATCCTCAACTTCATTAAAAATTAGGGAAATGCAGGGCCGAGCCCGTGGCGCACTCGGGAGAGTGCGGCGCTGGGAGCGCGGCGACGCTCCCGCCGTGGGTTCGGATCCTATATAGGACTGGCCGGTGCACTCACTGGCTGTGTGCCGGTCACGAAAAAAGACAAAAAAAAAAAAAAAAAGGGAAATGCAAATTAAAACCACAATAAGATAACATATCACACTCATTAAACTGGCAGAAATAAAAATGTTTAAAAAAGTATACTATGTGTTGTAAAGGACATAGAGTGATTATGCAACTCAATGCAACCACTTTGGAAAACCATTTGACATCAATCACCTTTGGGTTTAAGTTGCACATTCCTTGTCTACATATAAACTCTTTAGAAAAACTCTTGCACATATGCACCAAGACATTTATGTCAATGTTTAAAATAGCAATATTTGGAATGAAAAGAAAACTAAAAATTGCCCAAATATCCCCAGGAGAATAGTGTATAATCACTCAGTGGACTATTCTTCCCTCCCTTCATGTAGCTATCTATCTATGAAAATAAATAAACCACAGTTCTACATATCAACATGAAGAGTCACATGAACATAAGCAAAAGAAGTCACAAAAACACCTTCCGTATGATTCTAGTTATACAGAATGGAAAATAGGTAAAGCACAACGATTTTTCTTAGAAATGCACTGTGTGTTAGAAATAATATTCAGAAATTTCAATATCAGCACAAATGATAGTGATGTAGAATAATATATGTATCTTACCAGCCCTCTTAGGAAATCCTGTTGAGAGGATTCTCAAGGATGTCATAAAACGCCCATTACACACTTTTTGACCCATCAATTTTACTGTTACAACTGCATATGGAAGACACTGTCTCGGTTTATCTACTGGTTTTGAAAAGATGTTGTATTCATAGAAGTATACCTGAAAGACAAATAAGAAGAAAAATAATAAGTTTATGCTGATTAATCTTGGCAGTCAGACTTGAGCAAGATCATATTTTTTAAAAGTCTATATAACTACGTGTTGTTTATTTATTTATCTACTTCTACATACATCCTCCCCCTGCCATCTACAACCCTAGCTTTTTTGAAGATTTATAAAGTTCCTTTTTTTCCCCACTACGTGTTTTTTAATTCATAGGCTACCAATGTCAGCAGAAGCAGACACAATGTGTTTTAAAAGAAAGAGTATTTTTCCATTAAAAGTTCAAATATTTTGCATATGCTCTGAGCCATTATATTGTTATTTTATTTGGCACCAAAATAATTAGAAAAATAACAATAGCTTAATACATTTTACATGTGGGATCATGTATATACTTCTATATAGAAGATTTATCTTTTTATCAAATATATGATTATATATAATATATTTATGTATAATCTATCCTGTATAGAAAATTAAAGTTCCACAAACTGTCTAAGCAGAATATGATAAAAGATTACTATTTCACTTAATGTAACCTTTTCTATTTTTCTCTTTTTGCAAAGTACAAAGGATCAATAATGTTTCAAAATAGCCTGATTTTTAAACATTAATATTTTTAATTGATAAATAGTAATTGTGTATATTTGTGGGATACAATGTGCTGTTCTCATGTATACATACAATGTGGAAGGATTAAATGAAATTAATTAATATACCCATCACCTCACTTACACATCAATTTTTTCTTCTGGCAGCTGACAGGTATGGGGATCTGAACTCTTGAAAACGGTGTTATAAATACCACACCCTAATCATAGAATGGTTGATTTTCAAGTAATCAAATCTACCATAATGTTGACATACCACTGAACCATAGGCTTGTAGCTGAACGGTATCTTTCAGAGAAGGTATACTTCTTGACATGTGGCAGTCAAAATTAGGAGAAGGATCCAAAGAAACTTTGTTTTTATCCATGGAAGGCTGAATTTTCTTAACTCTTCCAAAGAGAACCTAAAAAAGAAAAGAAAAAAAAAAAAAGTCGATAAGAATACACCAAAACACTTTTAAGCACTCAAACTTCAAACAGAGGAGTAAGGCTCACAATGTTTTTTAAAGAAGTAGAAATATGAATGGAAAGATAACCCATGTCCCAGATGAAAGGGCTGACTTAACACGGTAATTATGCCAATTCCCCCTCAAATTAAACTCTAAGACTAATTCCAATAAAATTTGCAGAAAATCTACTCTTAGAAATAAGTTTCAATCTAAAAATTTACCTGAAAGATTAAACAAACAAGAACAGCCCCCCAATTTTAAAAAAAAATCGGTCAGAAACAGAATAATGGAACAGGACAGGTGATTCACAATTCCAGATATTAAAACATTTTCAAAAGGATCGTATTACCACAAGAATAGGCAAAGGAAAAAACAAACAAAAAACAGAACACATGCAAAAAGCCCAGAAGCCCACACATATACTAAACATATAGTGTATTATTAAAGGCACCATCTGAAATAAGTGAAGCAAGAAAAGATTGTTCAGTAAACAGTATGGAACAAATAAAAAAAATAATTTTTTTACTTAATCTATAAACCGAAATAAATTTCATGCAAGTTAAATACTTAAGTATTCAAAACACATTGAAATATTAGAGAAAGAAACACAAGCAAATATTTATCTAATCTCAAAGTGAGGAGTCTTTTCTCAGAATATGTGCCAAGAATCATGAAACCAAAACATATAGATTTCACTATATAATATGCTAAAACTTCTGTACATCAAAAGCAAATGAGCATAAAATCACAAAAAACAAAACTATGAATAGAATTGACAAAAGATGAGATACAAGAAAGTGCAATGAATATCATGAAAGGTACACATTTTATATAAAGTCAGCAATTCTATCACTATTATTTTAAATAAGTTAATACATTCTTTCAAAAATCAAAACAATACTAAGTGTAATGTGGTATCCTGGATTAGATCCTGGAACTAAAAGAAATATGAGTAGAAAAACTGGCAAAAGCTAAATGAAATCCATAGTTTAGTTAAGAGTTGTACCAATGTTACTTTCTCAGTTTTGACAAACATGCCACAGTTATGAAAATGTTAACATTAGAAAAAGCTGGGTAAATTGTGTACATGAACTCTCGTACTAGAGCGTGGTAAGTTTTATGTAAATCTAAAATTATTCAAAAATAAAAGTTCACTAAAAAGATAACATGAAGTGATTAAACATTATAAAGGGAAAAAGCCTAACTCTCAAGATACTCTTTACTCAATTGATAATACTCATGGAATCACTCACCAAAAAAAAAAGGAAAAAAAAAACGAGTAACTGGCAAAGGCTATTAATAGGCAATTCACTAAATATAAGTAGTCAACAAGTATCTACAATGAAGTTTAACCTCAGGAAACCATAATAAAGAAGAAAATTGAGCCAATGAGGAGAAACAAATGATCACATATTAGACCGGAGAAGATTATTTAAAAAGTGTAATGTACACAATGAGGGTGTGAGATAACAGTCATTTTCATACACTGTGGATGGAAATGTGAATTAGTACAAACTTTCTCAATACAACTAGGCGTTACATATCAAAAGCTGTAAAAATGTACATAGCTTTGACTCCTAATTTAACACCTCTGAATAAACCAATTAATTCTTAGCAAATAATCATGCATGTGAGTAAAAACATACCTACAAGGAGGATCGAAGCAGTATTTAAGAGTGCAAAAACAAAACAAATCCAAAACTAAATAACTTATAATCCACATTACCAAATTTATAGGCAAATTTATGGTACAGATTTATAGTGGAATACTATGCAGCCATTCAAAGGATTCTGCAGAAGAACATTTATTTAATGCTATAAAAACATCTTCACTTTATAATCAGTGAGAAAAGCAAGTTACATAGTATATAAAGTGAGAACAAACTTTAAGTTTAACAATTACACATTCATATCTGTATAAATGAGTAAAAGACTATCAAAAAAAACCCCAAAAAACCTACTGTGGCTATTAATGAGCTTTTCAGAGTATTTTAGTGTTTTTCAAATTTTCTTAGATCAGGATCTATTACTTTTCAATATAAAAATAAATTATGCTTAATAAAATTGAAAAAAAAAATATATATTTTAGAAGAGCAACCTGTTTATACTTTGGTCTATATATTACAGTTCCTTAGAAGGAGCTGGCCACTGAGGCATGTTCCTCTTCGGACAGAAGCAGGCTAGAAGTGGAGAGCTGGGACCCTGGGATGCAGACCTGGGGGGCTCACTTCACACTCTCCCCACCCTACAGCCTGCACGTGGAGGTCTTGAGGCACTCGTACTGACCTGGCTGTGTGCCACCTGTCTGTGGCTGTTAGGCACCCATCCTGTGCCCTGCAATGTTATAATCAAGACCCCCACCCAGATATATATAGACCCAGCTGGTGCTGCAGCTCTGTCTTGTTTCACACTGCAGTTGTCACACACTGCTGTAACAATATTTTCTATTCTGCTTCTTCCTTGCTGTAATTTTCCACCCTGAGAAAGAGTCATAGCCACATAAGATCATAAGATCACTCCTCTTGCCCTGCTGCAAAAACCCAGAAATGTTATGCTATAAAAATAACAGCCAGACTGCATTTGGGGCTCAGCCACTGGACAACAAACAGTCTGCGGGGCCAATGCCAGCATATCAATAAACACTGTTTCCTGTTTTAAGCCTCAGTGTTTCCTGCTTCTCCCTGAGAGTTCACAGTAACCCACTGCAACAGTCTCACTCCAGCCCTAAAGCTAAATCTGTTTCCAGACAGAGGCTCCAAGGGTAAAAAACTCAAGTTGAATTCCATGGAGAGTCAGAAGCCATGAATTTGAAAATATCTGAGGTTAAAAAAAAAGAATTATGTCATATGGATCATTGATTTTATGTGGAAGTAAACTCAAACACATCATCCTAAATTGTCCTTACATAAGTAAGAATCCTGTCAAACTACTGTGATTTTAGTTTTCCTGGCAAAGCTACAATTAACTAAAGAGTAAATCTTAAGTAAATGTGTCTTTTGAAGCTTGAAATTATACTTTGATATTTATTTTTTTTCAAATTTGAATAGTTTTAGATTTTCGGAAAGGTTGAAAAAGTAGTTCAGAGGTTGATTCTGGGAAGATGGTGGAGTAGAAAGCTCCAGAAATCTGTCTCCCCATGTAGACAATAATTGCACTGGCAGAATTATGTTCCATTCAAAGGAAAAAAATAAACATACAGAAACTGTCCCTAAAAAGACCTACTGATGGATCTCCTAGATAAAGACTTTAAAAGAACTGTCTTGAAGATGCTCAAAGAACTAAAGATATGAAGAAAGTCAAGAAAACAATGTATGAAAAAAAACGGAAATATTAATAAAGAGACAGAACACCTAAAAAGAAACCAAAAAGAAATCCTGTAGCTGAAAAGTCCAATAACCAAAATGAAAGACACACTAGAGGGATTCAAAGACAGATTTGAGCAGGCGGAAGAATCAGTGAAGACTGGAAAATGGAAATACTGAGTCTTTGAATAGAAAGAAAAATATTGGAAAAAAGTGAACAGAACCTAAGAGACTTGTGAGGCAACATCAAGGGGACCAACGTACGTGTTGTGGGAGTCCAAGAAGAAGAATGGGAGAGAAAAGGCGAGAGAATGTTTAAAGAATTAACGGTTGAAAACTTTCCAAATTTGATGAAAGATACAAACATCGAAGAAGCTTAGTGAACTTCAAGCAGGATGAATGCAAAGAGACTCATAGCCAGACATATTATAATCAAACTGTCCAAAGCCAAGAGAGAAAATTTTGAAAGCATTAAAGAAGCAACTTGTCACATACAAGGGAGCCTCAATAAGATTATGGGCAAATTTCTCATCAGAAACTTTGGAGTCCAGAAGGTAGTGAGATGATATATTCAAAATGCTAAAATTAAAAAAAAAAAAAATGTCAACCAAGAATCCTATGTCTGGCAAAATTATCCTTCAAAAGTGAAGGAGAAATTACAACATTACCAGATAAACAAAAGCTTAGGGAGGTTGTTATCACTACACGTGTCCTGTAAGAAAGTTTGTTACCAATATACTACACTCCCACAGAGTGTCCTGCAGTTGCAATGAAAGGACACTAGACAGTAACTCGAAATTCTATGAGGAAATAAAAATTTCAGTAAAGGTAAATATATGGGCAGTTATAAAAGTTGTATTATTGTAACAATGCTGTGTAACTCTGCTTGTTTCTACATGATATAGGAGACCGATACATTAAAAAAAATTATTAGTCTAAAAGCTAATATTGTAATTTTGGTTTGTAACTTAATATTTTGTTTCCTATGTGATTTAAGAGACTGACACATTAAAAAAATCATTAGTATATGGTTCTGGACACAATGTGTAATGAAGTAATTTTGTGACATCAACAACTAAAAGTGGGGGCAGAGCTGTTAAAGGGGTAGAGTTTTTATATGTTGTTGAAGTTAAGACAGTATAAACTCAAATTTGAGTGTTACAGCTTTAGGATGTTAAATGTAATCCCCATGGTAACCACAAAGAAATTAGCTGAAGAATATAAACAAAAGGAAATGAGAAGGGAATTTAAATCCTTCACTACAAAAAAATTAAACACAAAAGAAGATGCATTACTGGAAATGAGAGATAAAATGCTATAAAGTATATTGAAAACAAGTAGCAAAAAGATAGAAGTCCTTCCATAATAGTAATTACTTTAAATGGAAATGGATTAAACTCTCCAATCAAAAGACAGAGATTGGCAGAATGAGTAATAAAACATGGTAAGAGACTCACTTTAGATCCAAAGACACAAAGAGGCTTTAAGTGAAAGGATGTAAAATAGTAACTGAAAGAGAGCAAGGTTGGCTATACTAGTCACAGACAAAACAGACTTTAAATCAAAAATGGTAACAAGAGCGAAGAAGGACATTATGCATTAATAAAAGTTTAACATGCAAGAAGATATAACAACTATAAACCTTTACACACCTCATAACAGATGATCAAGATATATAAAGCAAAATATTGATAGAATTGAAGGGAGAAACAGTTCTACAGTAACAATTAGAGATTTCGATTACCCCATTATCAATAATGGATAGAACAACCAGACAGAAGATCACTAAGGAAAGAGAAGACTTGAACAATACAATAAACCAACTAGATCTAACAGACATATATACAACACTCTACCTAACAACAGCATACACATTCTTCTCAAGTGCACATAGGACATTTTCCAGAATAGACCAGTTTGGCCACCAACTGAGTCTCAACAGATTTAAAAAGATAGATAACATATAAATTATATTCTCTGACCACAATGCGATGAAGACAGAGATCAATAACAGAAGGAAAACTGGAAAATTCACAAATCTTTGGAAATTAAACAGTACACTCTTAAGCAACCAATTGATAAAAGAAGAACTCACAAGGGAAATTTAAAAAATACTTAGACATGAATAAAAAAATGCCATAGCTTATGGGGCACAGTAAAAGCAGTGCTATTGGTGAAATTTGTATCCATAAATGCTTACATTAAAAACAATGAAGATCTCAAATCAACAACCTAACTTTACAATTCAAGAAACTAGAAGAATAAACTTTAACCCAAAGTTAGCAGAAGGAAGGAAATAGTAAACGTCAGATCAGAGATAAACAAAATAGAAAATGGGGAAAAAAAATCAACAAAACTGAAAAGTTGGTTCTTCAAAAAGACCAACGAAATTGACAAATCTTTAGCTAATGGACTAAGAAAATGACTGACGATTCAACTTAGAAAATAAATGAAAGTGAGTATTTTACCACTGACTCTACAGAAATCAAAAGGATTGCAAGAGAGTACTAGGAGCAACTGTATACCAAACAATTGGATAACCTACATGAAATGGAGAAATTCCTAGAAACACAAAACCTACCAAGACTGAACCACGAAGAAATAGTAAATGTGAATAGACCTATAACTAGTAAGGATACAGAGTCACTAATCAAAAATCTCCTGACAAAGAAAAGCCCTTGAACTAGTATCTTCACTGGAGAATTCTACCAAACATTTAAATAACAATAATTCTTCTCAAACTTTTTCCCCAAAATTTAAGAGTGGGGAGTACTCTCTAACTGATTCTGAGAGGCCAGCATTACAAAAACAATAAAAACAAGCGTTGGTAAAGATGTGGAGAAATTAAAACCCCTGCGCACACTTGGTGGGAATGTAAAATGGTATGGCGCTGTGGAAAAACATATATGGCAGTTCCTTAAAAGTTTTAAAATAGAACTACCCTATGATCCAGCAATTCCTCTTCTGGGTATATTAAAAAGAATTAAATGCAGGGTCTCCCAGAGATATATGGTAGTCTTGGTATACCCATATTCAAGGCAGCATTATTTGCAATGGTCAAAACGTGGAAGCCACCCTAGTATCCATTGACAGATAAAGGGATAAGCAAAATGTGGTATGCACGTTCAATGGAATAATATTCAGCCTCAAGGAGGAAATTCTACAACATGGATGAATACCGAATTATGCTAAGTTAAATAAGCAAGTTACAAAAAGACAAATACTGTATGATTCCACTTATATGAGGTACTTAGAGTAGTCAAAATCATAGAGACAGGAAGTAGGATGGTGGCTGCCAGGGGCTGGAGAGAAGGGTGGTTATTGTTTAATGCATATAGAGTTTCAGTTTGCAAGATGAAAAGAGTTATAGAGATGCATGGTGTTGATGACTGCACAACAATATAAATGTACTCAATCCAATGAACTGTACACTTAAACACTGGTAAGATAGTAGATTTTGTCATGTGCATTTTATCATAATAAAAATATTTCAAAGAAATACACACCTACTATGAGATATTTGGAAAATATTAATTTGAAAAACTAGAAAGAACAGAAAACACTCCATATTGTCATGATTCAAAGATTATCTCTGATAACCACTGAGAGCATTTCTTTCTAGTTGTTCCTTAATCATTTTGACGATATCACATATATGTTACTATTTTTGCTGGCTGGTACAAGGATCAAATCCCGGACCTTGATGTTATCAGCAGCATGCTCTGACCAAGTGAGTTAAAAGGCCAGCTCTTTATATAGTATTTTTTAACTTAATTTTTTGAAAAATTTAACATGATTGCATAAACGTTTTCCCATGTCTTTAAAAACTCTCTGTAAACCTAACTGCAACAGATGCATCATATTCCAGAGAGAGGACATATGATAACTTCACTATGCACTATTGTTGGACATTTACATAAGAGCTATTTTCTTCTATAGTAAATAATGGTTTGATACACGCCTACAAAAAAATAGTTCCGAGGTCTCATATACCCTGTATTCAGCTTTTCCTAAAGTTAACATCCTACATAAACGTGGCACAGTTATATAAATTAAGAAATTATCATTGGTATAATACTTTTAACTAAAATAAACTGTAAGAGTTTCACAACTTTAACTTAAGCCACTGTTATTGTGATACAATATTTCAGAGGAGGACACTTAAAACACTATGGTATTATTTACAGCATGAACAGAAAAGAGAAAGAAAAGAGGGTCAATCAAGACAGAAAAAGATATTATACACTGGGAAGACAAAGATGATGAAAGCTGCTTTTGCTTACCTGAAGTTCTGCTCTTCCTACCATGAGTCAGAAATAGGGGAAAATTTTGAGTGATAATGATGACAAAAATAATAAATATTATTATTGCAATTTATTTTATGTAATGCGATTTCAAAACACTAATTTACATTGAGGGAAAAATATATTTAGGTCAATTTAAAGAAAACAGTACATATATTTAGTAATTGTTGTACGCTACTTACCTTAAAAATGACAATACTTTCTACAGTGGTATTTCGACAGTGATGAGCATAATTCAAGGCAACATCAACATGTCTATATATATAAATTCCAAGAAGAGGATTTCCTAATATCTTCAATGAAGATGATTTGGTGCTTATCCCATTCTGATATATCTCTGCCACATCACTGTGAGGAAGTGCTAAAAAGCAGAAATGCTCTTCAAGTTCTCTGCCACATCTTCCACTCTCACGCATCTCTGATCTAAAGCAAAACAAATAATGTGTAAATTTAAATAACAATACCGACACAATTTTCAAGAAGATAAATATTTCAGATTACCATAGTTAGAGAGTAAGAAACATGTTGATGATATTCGATATTCAGAGGTGTCACTACCCTATGATGATAAGTTAGGCTGAGGAATGAATTCAAGATTACTTATTCAGGATTTATGAACCACATGTTGCACAGGCCAGTGATACTAAGAGCTAACATTTCTTGAATGCTGCTAAGGTATCCAGTACAAAATCTTAAGCTTTTCATGCATTTTGTCCTTTCCTTCTCATTTCCCCTGAGAAGTTGTTATTATTATTATTATTGTACTTGTTACACGCATTTTGAAAATAAAAAAATGAGTTCAGAAAATTAAACTCTGCCAAAGTAGCAAGGTGACAGAGTTGGAATGAATTACACGTGCCAACTCTCGTCTGTCACGTTTCAGAGCTCAAGTTCTTGCTAATTGTGTTATGGAGGGAAGAACATCAATTTTATAAATTATATCTCTATCTCTATATCTACATTGATCCAAATACATACCATACACGGTCATTTATCAGGATATTCTCCATTCTTCAGAGATCTAGATAACAGCTGAAAAGAACAAGCTATCTTAGTAGTAAGAAAATTATGACTCATCCTCAGAAAAGATTGTAGTCTGAAGTACAGATACTTCTGATTCTACTACTTCCATAACAAGACCCATTTCAACATACAAAACATATACCCCTTCCCCAAACTGGCAGATTAGATAGCGTGTTCTACATGGCTTGCTCAGGAGTAGAAGCGGCAGCAGCAAGTGCCACACCAGGTAGTACAACAGAGAGGTTCAGACACTAGGACAGAAATGTGATTCCAAATGATTGTCCGCAATGGGGAACCTACAGAACCTAGCAAAGGAACATCTATACCACAAAAGGAAACTGTTCTTGAAAACCACATGCTTCTAACATTTATTTCTTAGAACACAACTCACAGAATTTGTATAAGGTATACTGTGAACATAAGCATATTAACATTTATTTTTTTTGCAAGAATGACATCATTAACAGTAGTCAGGATCACAAAACACATGGCAACAGCTACAGGCCAAACTGACTGATTAGATCACGACCACTTTTCTCCTAGTTCCTGGAAATGTCAATCTTATCTTTTAAATGCACATGTCCGTATTTCCTGCTCTTGCTTTCATCTTGACGTCAGTAGATTCTGTGAACCACTAAGAGCTCGATGTTGACTGTTAAGGTTTACTTCTCACAGGAGAATTATAATGCTTTCCCCCATTTTTCTGATTTCTCAATTTGTTTTTATTGGGATTTGGAAAATCATTAACTTTCTGAGCAATGCCTACAAGGAATTCCCATTTAGGGACACTAACAACAATAGCACAAAAGACAGGAAAGAGGGAAGACATCGAAGTATACTGCTGTTGTAAGGTTCTTACACTGCACATAAACATAACATTTTTTGAAAATACATTGTGATAAATTAAGATGTATAACATTAAATCCTAGACAGCAGGGTTTTTCAACAGTGGCACCACTAACATTTTGTGCCACATTCTTTGTTTTATACCTAGTTACTTTGCTGGCTAAATACTATATCATCCAAAGGGATTCCATGGAATGAAAAAAATATATAGCTTAATAAAAGTCTGACTCAGGGCTACAAAAACCACTGTAGATTAAAGTAGAAAATATTCCCTTGAGTTTTGTATTGGTAATAATACTGATAAAAAACTCAGGCCTAAATATGATTTAGATAATAAAAACGACCAATTAAAAATTAGCTTTTAGATCTATTTCTGGCTCTAAAAAGTTGTGTAAAAGTTTGGCTTTGCAACATTCACCAGACACCAGGATCTATGTCACAATGTTAAATGAGAGAAGCTCTGAGTCTCAAGATTTCCATTTCAGAGGCTGGAGGTAAAATGAACCTGAATAGCCTTTTGTGTGTATAACAACATGTAATCAGATAATATAAAGATCTAGCATTTGCAAGGTGCTCTATTACCAAAAGACACTAATAAGCATCACATTCCATGCTAAAAAGGATATTCATATTATCTTGAATATTTTTAAAAACATAAGAGTTAATAATAATTTTTGAGAAATGTTTTCCCATCTTTTGATGTAAAACATAATGAAGAATAGGTGTCAAAATCTGTCCAAACTTGAACCTTACACATTGTTTAAGCTCTGGAACAGAAAGCTCAAAATGAACCCAGGAACCAAATATTAAAATCTGTAGTTGTATTCTTATTTGTGGGTTTGTCATTTTTGTCATCATTATTATTGTTATTATTTTTTTATCTTACAAATAACAGCAACCTATTTCTCACTCTTTTGGTGGCTGGAATTCCAAAATCAAGGCATCGTTTCTTGAGTGTCTGTTCCTCATAGCACCTTCTCATTGTGTCCTCATATAGCAGAAGGCTATTTTTTAAATTACTATTTTATTAAATATTAAGTAAATAAATGTAAAAGACTTAGATAAGAAAACTTATATTGATAGAAAATTATAGAAGTTAATATAGCACAATTAAGGAGCAAAGGTAGAAACAGAATTGGAATCTTGTATCTCTCTCTGAAGAACTTGAAATTTTAATTAACTCTGCACTACTATGCTGTCTCCCTAATGAAACCAACTATGACAGAGTGAAGTTGTAAGTGACTCAGATGAAATGTTTATGTCATAGTTAATTACATCTTCCAGAATAGATTCCTAGATAACCTGCATAGAGTAGGTAATCAATAATTTGTTGTTGAGTAAATGAAACACTGAGAAGCATGGAAGGATTCCATCTCCAAGTTTAATTGGAAACAAAAGTACACACAAGGTATTTAGCTACTGCGGGTGACTAAAGGAAAGAATGAAAGTTTTCAAGTAAGTATGTTTTTTAGAACATAGTTAAAGAAAATGAGGCTAATTCTTTGGAGAGCTTGAAAGGGAACTTAGTAGTTTTCAAACCCAGCAGATTGCTAGTGGTAAGCACTCATTGACTAGCTGGCCCAAAGTGCAATATAAGAAACGAAAAATAGACAACTAAGAGAAACTGGGATTCAACAAACTCACACAAGTCCAGAGATGAGGCAGTGTGTTAGTTTTCGATTGCTGCTGTAAAAAATGACCACGAACTTAGTGGATTAAAAAGTGTATACTTATTATCTTACAGTCATGCAGGTATTAAGTCTAACACGGGTCTCATGGGGCTAAACTCAAGGTGTCATCTGGACTGTGTTCCCCTTTGAGGTCTTAGGGGAGGATCCCTTTCCTCGTTGGCAGAATTTAACTATTACCAGTTGTAAGACTGAGGTCCATTTCCTTGCTGGCTGTTAGCTGAGGGTCCTCTCAGCTTCTAGAATTTACCCACATCCCTTCACTCATAATCCCCTTCTTCCATCTGCAAAGGCAGTTTGAGTTCCTCTCAAATCTCTTTCTTTCATCTCCTTCTCTGATCCACTCTTCTGCCTCCCTTTTCTATTTATGAAAGCTTATGTGGTTAAACTGGGTCCACCCAGATACCCAGAATAGTCACCCATCTCAAGGTCTGTGATCTCAGTCATATCTGCAAGCTCTTTTTACCATGTAAACTAACATTCATAGATTCTGGGGATTAGGACTTGGGTATCTTCGGGGGAGCATTATGCTGCTTACCACAGGCAGATTCCAAACTTACTCAGTCCTTCAACGATAATAGTAACACATTTTTATTCCTGACTCTCCACTATACTGTCTACAGTTTTGTCTTTATCCATGTTTGGTTCCCCTCATACTCGTAAGAGGGCTGCAACTAGGCTTTCTGGCTTTCTTGCTCATAGCCACCAGGAGAGACAGAGACTTCACTTTCCAGGATTCCAAGTAAGACTCATGCTGTCTTCGATGGAACTATATTGACTAGGCTTCTGCATCAGGAACCCAATAAAGCAAGGGGAATGGGGCAAAGAATGGCTTAAACTAATTATGTCACATGATCCAGAACTGTTAGGAAAAAACTGCAGTCTATTATGGTCTACTCATTTGGCTACCCTTTATATACACCCTTCTTCTAATACATTAAACCTTTTAAAAATGCTCATGCCCACACAAAGCACTTTCAATCCCAACTCCCAAGAAGGGAACAACCCAAAGTCTCATGTAATTACTACATCAAACTCCAAGTCCATGATGTGAGTAATGTGCCTTCATTTCTAACAGATCTCGATATAGATCCCTATAATCAACATCCATTTAGGGAACATATGGCTAAAACAGTTAATTTATCTACACCCAAAATACACTAGTGTGGAAAAAACAGGATGACCACAATGAAATTCAGAAAAGAGAAGAATGACACAACAAATGGTCACTCTTAACTGGTCCTTAGCACAAAGTATAACTATGCAAAAAGTAGTAGCTGGGATTCCTTACTCTCAAAATTCAAAAGGCGATTAACCATAGCAAGAGATCTTGTTTAGACAATGGCTGAGACTAAGAATTTCTATCTCCTGGCAACAATCCTCTGAGATCTTCTCATCACACAAGTCCCAGAATCTACAACGGCCTTTAATTACTGGGTTTCAATTTGAAACTATCCGTTTCTTCCTCCCAGATGGCATTTAAAATATGTATTTATTTTTTAATAGTTCAATTGACCAGGTAGAAAATATTGAAAAGGAGGTATTTGGGGAAGATTTAAGGCAACAGATTAGTGCTTTGCCACACATACTTATCTCCTATTAAATCTCGTTCCTTATAAATCCATATTCGCACTACGTAAAAGAGGAATTCTCTACTTCAAGCTAATCTTACAAAGCTGAACTGTGTGAAGCTAGGCCACAAACAGAAAGAACCTATTTTTTAAAAAACTCAAATCTGCATTTTCTACGGTTTTTAACAAATGATCTTTCTTGGGTCTAACCAGGAAATAGTCAAGGTGCTCTAATATCTTTATTTTTTTGGACAATTTCCCTCAAATCTACAGGCACATGAAATACTCTGTCTTTGCCCCAAGGTAGAAAGTATCACCAACCTCCAATATGGGAATAGTGGGGGTCCTGATTGCCTTCTTCACTTGAATTAAGTCCTTAATTTTAGAATCTCTTACGTGTTAAGTATCCCTTTACCAGTACCAAATTCAGTTCCAGTTGGAATACCATGACTTCAAGTACAGAAACCCATTCAAACTGGCTTAAAAATAAGTTAACTTCTCATAACAAGAAGTTCAGAAACCAGGCAACATTTATCAGGATTGATTGATTCCGTGACTCAGGGGATCCAGGTTTTTCTCATCTCTTTGCTCTGCCGTCCTTAGCGTTAGAGTCACCCTAACACTAATCTCATTATTATCCCAGGAATGCTGTTACCAGTAGCCGGAAGAACATGCTTCCTTGTTCACATCAGATTGGTCTCTCTTTCCCAGAGACCCCAAGCCAATGTTTCCTCAGTGTGTCCCTGGTCCAAACTGTTTTAGTTCAACACACCCTTGGAAGTAATCATTGATAAAGTGGATGAAATTAACCATGGAGAGTTCAGACTACACATCTGCGGTGGAATATAAATTGAGACATTAAGTACAAATTCAATCACAGCATTGACTGGGTACTGACAGTGTTTAAAATGATAATCTTTCGCATAAATTTGAAATGTTTAAAAGTTATCTTAAAACAAAACCCAAAATGGCCAAACTGATACACTTAGGGCAATAGACTTAATGGGTAAGAGAGAAACTACATTTAATTCCTCTTAAGACCAGCTCAAGTTTCTTAACTCTGTGAAACATCTCTCAGGAAGAATAATCAATCCCTCATCTGTACACCTGTATCTTTATTATAACATTATATTATATTTAGCTATGTGTCTTCCCTAATAGAATGTGAACCTTTTACGGCCGAGGAGAAAACTTGATTCATTTTTTTCCTGAGAGTATCAAATGTAATATCTGACACAGTAGGCACTCAAATGTTTAATGAATGATCAAATACATAGATGTTTAGATTATTTGTTTTTGCTGATTTTACACTTAAGAAGTAGACAAGAAGTAGATAAGAAGTGGAGACTGGTATCTTTTTGGAGCCACCTGCTTTTCCTGATACTACAGATTTATAAACTTACTTCCTCTAAGGGGAGTGATGAAAATAAAAACCAGAGGCATCAACGTTATCAATACTTTCTCTCTTCATATCCCCATTTTATTATTCTCTTCTGCTAACCACTCTGTTTATTTTTATTCTTCATTTCCGCCTGTGCCTTAATGTTCCTTAAGGGTACTTCTTAGCATCACTGATTTTTTAAAATGACATAAAAGTTTAACTTAATTTGACATTTAAGCACCCAATTTGTTGCCAGACTCACATTTATGGACACACAAAAAAATAAAAATCACAATATATTGCGGGAACAAGACGCAAACCAATATATTGTGGTACGTCTTATAAAAATGAGTATAAAGTACTATGGGAAACAAATGAGTTTTTGTCTAATTGGGCAAATACCAAAGAAAACAATAAATCCTATACTTGTTGGTCATTTAGAAAGTTCTAATATGTCCTGTATCATTGGGTAGTTGTTCTAACTTTTCTCTAACACTAACAGGGAGAAATAACTGGTTGAAAGGACAAAATTTTAAATGTCTAAAAGAACCAGAAGCAAGAAACAATACCAGGAATTCATTTTTTGGTCAATCTGTTCTTTGTATCTGGAAGCGGCAGGACATATGCAGTCCATTCAATCCTCACTCAAAGCTGTGGTTTTTAGATTGAAAAGAATATACCACAACTTATTCTGTCATTCCCACCAATTCCAAATCTCCAAAGTGACGTCAAGTGGGGCAGCATGTTTGAGTCAAGAGGAATGGGATTCTAAAACAAAAGCAAAAAAGAAACCAAAACATTCCAAAATGAATCTACCAAGCCATAGTTAGGTTTGAAGTTAAAGAGGGCAATATGGTAAGGAGGTGAGTTCAGAAAATGAAAATGCTAAAATAACCTATGCTCACACCACATCAATACTTATACATACAAAATGTTTACAATGAGAACTTTGCATATGATCTTATTCTTTCTTATCAAAATAACAATCATGTGTTCTGCCTTCCCAAAAAGCTGAAGGGACACTTTAAAAAACTGAGCCTCAGAACCAGTGGCGTCAGCCCAGACAGATGGTTCTAGTGGATCAGGTGGAAACAGCCCGACTCCATCCCCCGCAAATTAAAACTTCAACTAAGTTTCCAATGGGTTGTATCAAGAGAAAAAAAAATACTTTCTGATTATCTTAACTGCTCTTTTGTATTACACAGGAGGTTCATGGTATCTTCAAAACGGCAGCTTAATAAAAATATGCTTATCCATGCTTCTGGAAAATTTATCAAGATTAGAAAATTAGAAGGAGATGTCTGAAATCTAACTACATTAATGTGTAAAACTTACTAAGTAATCAGACCTCAAACTTACCTTTTCAATATTACCAAAGGCTAAGAGAAGGTAACAAAATAATGATCTGTACTTATTTTCTCAGTAATCCTTAGTAAATCTCAAATGGTAGAAATCAATTAGCATAAGACTCCATATTAAAAACAAACAAAACAAAATCTCGAACTTATCTAAGTCATAATAACTTACCTCTTAGTAATAAAATTTTTTTCCAGGTCCTCATCGTGAACCAGATTTGTATTCCCAAACTGCCATGACAACTGTAGATCACGGCTTACATCAAGCCTGCACTGGTTAAGAGTGTCATGTATGAACCTGTACTCTCTAGTATTGGAGCAACAAAGTGACAAGTAAACTAAAGATAAAGAAAAGAGAATGTAGTTATTTGTATTTAAAACAACATTACTGCTCATCAGTACAATGACAACTGCATATCTGATATAAGACATAAAATAACCAAGTACCTGGAATTTTCATTAACCGAAGGCAACAATTTATATCTAAGGTTCTACAACAAGGGGGAAGATGGTGCCCTCGGGGTGGTGCTGGGGTGGGAATTCTGAGTGGAGTCATTCAGAGCATGAAAAAGGACGAAGAATGGAAGGTGATTATCATATATCATCTGAGCATGAGCATCCAGTTATCCTGCTGCAAAATGTCAGACATCCCAGCCAAGGGCATCACCATTGTTGAAGATATCAATAAACAGCGAGAACTCATCTCCTGTTTGGAGGCCATTTATTTGCTGAGCCCCACAGAGAAGTCTGTTCAGGCCCTGATCACAGACTTCTGTGGGACCCCGATCTTCACCTACAAAAGTAGCACATGTTGTCTTCACTGACAACTGCCCAGAAACACCGTTTAGTAAGCTGGGCTGCTGTCATTTGCAAAGGCAGTGAAGATGTTGAAGGAGATCCACCTGGCCTTAGTCCCCTATGAGGTCAAGGTGTTCTCCCCGGGATGCCCACGTAGCACCTACAACCTCTACTCTCTGGGCATGGGAACATGCACAGCAGCTTGAGATGCTGGTCCAGCAGACTGCTACACTGTGCAACAGGCTGCAGGAGTACCCTGTCATCCACTACTGCAAGGGCCTGAAGCCCATGGCCCAGCTGGCTCATGCTGTCCTGGCCAAGCTGAACGCCTTCAATGCAGACACTCCCAGTCTGGGCAATGGCCCTGAGAAAATCCGCTTGCAGGTGCTAATCACGGACTGGGCAGCTGACCCCATGTCACCATTGCTGCATTAACTGACATTCCAGGCCGTGGCCTATGATCTGCTGGACATTAAGCAGGACACGTACAGCTATAACCACCAGGCTGAGCATGGTATGGGAGAAGGCAGTGCTGCTGGATGATAACGATGATCTATGAGTGAAGCTATGGCACCTGCACATTGTGGACATGACCAAGAGGGTCACAGACCTTCTGAAGACATTCTGTGAGGGCAAGAGGCTGACCACTGACAATGCCAACATCAAAGACCTGTCCCACATTCTGAAAGAGATGCTGCAGCACCAGAAGGAGCTGAACAAGTATGCTACATACCCGAATTTAGTGCATGAATGCATGAAGTGTTTCGAGGGTTCAGTGGAGAAACTGTGCAGTATGGAGCAAGACCTTGGCCATGGGATCCAACACAGAGGGCAAGAAGGTCAAGGACACCATGAAGATGATTTTGCTGGTGCTGCTTGACATAACAGCGCCAGCCTACGACAAGGTCCGGGTCCTGTTGCTCTATATCCTTCTTCCCACTGGTGTGAGCAAGAAAAACATGGCCAAGCTGATCCAGCATGCCAGTATGCAAGCTCACAGCAGCCTCATCTGGAACCCGGAGCAGCTGGGAGGCACCATTAACAACCCTGGGGATTCGGGAACCTCCAGCCAGCTGGAGTGGATGGAGTGCATGGAGTCCACTTATCAGATGTCCCGTGGATTCGGGTCGTCAAGGACGTGACGGAGGATGCCATGGAAGACTGGCTGGAATGAAAGCTGTGGCCCTTTTGTAGCTGACATTGCCCCCACGCCCATCTCCCAGGCCATTGTCAGTGCCTGCTTTGGCCACTGGCACAAGAACAAGGCAGGTGTAGATGCTTGGGCCGGGCCATGGCTCATCATGTACATTGTTTGCAGCACGGCCATGTCAGAGATTCGGCGTCCTACAAGGTGACAAAGGACATTGAGGGCAAGTGGGAGGTGCTTATTGGCTCTTGCACATCTTTCCTATGACCCACTTCCTGGATGACCTCAAGACACTGGACCAGAAGCTCAAGGACATTGCCCTGCCTGGCCCCAACTCCCTCCATTTCTAGAGAAATAAACTTCCATCCTGCCAAAAATAATAACAATAAAAGGTTCGACAACTGTAATATGGACCTCCTACACTTGATAAAAACGAAAAGATGAATCTGGTTTTTCTCCACATACCTATTGGAATTCTTAAAATTTGACATGTATAGACATAATATAGTTCTAGAACGCAGGCAACTCGTTTTCAACTTAAGATGTACACAGACTCTATGTGCATCATTACACAAACCTGGTACCTACTGTTAGTGCATGAGTATTTATTGCATTTCCCAAGCAAAGTTAAGACAACCTACATACTAGAAAACTATCTGGTTATTTCAATTTGCACAAGTACCAGAACATCTTTGTAAGCTGCTGACTGATACAGTGGCACGAATATTCACGTACTGACTTTTGTGTGGACATACACTTTCATTACCCAAGGATGAATGCCCAAGAGTACCACTGCTGGGTCATATGCATTGGCATGTTCCGTTTTTAACAGTTCAGTCAGAAGCTGCCAAACTGTTTTCCAGAGTAGCTGTGCTATCTCACATTCCCACTGTCAATATACGAGTGATGTGGTTACTCCACATCCTCATGAGCATTTGGCATTGTTATTCTTTTCCTTTACCATTGTTCTAAAAGGTATGTGCTTATATCTCATTGTGCTTTTCATATGCATTTCCCTAACGGCTATAATGCTGAACATCTTTTTATGTGTTTATCTGCCATCCATATATTCTTCCTGGTGAAAATTCTGTGCATGTTTTTTTCCTGTTTTCTAACTTGATTGTCTCTTCTTTTTTACTAATAAAAGTGCTTTATATGTTCTAGATGAATCCTCGGTTAGATATATGACTTGCAAATGTCTTCTCCCATTCTGAGCTTATCTTTTCATCTTCCTAACAGGGTCTTTCACAGAGCAACAATTCCTAATTTTGATGAAGCCCAAATTATTGAATTTTCTCTTTCATGCATTGAGCTTGCCGTGTCATGTCTAAGAACTATTCATGTGGCTTCAGATCCTGAAGATGTTTTCCCATGTTTTCTTCTGAAGGTTTTATAGCTTCACACTTTACATTTATTTTTTTTTTGGTGGCTGGCCAATATGGGTGGCCGAACCTATGACCCAGCACCCAATTTAACTGAGTGAGCTAGCTGGCCAGCCCTACATTTTACATTAAAATCCGGGATTCACTCTGAATTATGTTTTGTGTGAGGTTAGGATAAAGTTCATTTTTTTGTCTATGAATGTCTATGTTACCCTAGCAACATCTGATGAAGACTACCTTTCCTCCACTGAATGTACCTTTGTTAAAAATCAATCAAAAGCCTATCAATTGAACATATTGGCAGGGATTGATTTCTGGAAATTTCTATCTTGTTCCAGTAATCTATTTGTCAATAACAAAGTGTCTAATTATTGTAGCTATATATTAAGGCTTAATACTGGGTAGACTAATTCCACACACTTTTTTAAATTTCAGAATTGTTTTAAGCTATACTATTCTCTTTGCCTTCCCGTGTAAATGGCAGAATAAGCTTATCTATTTACAAAACGTCTTGCTGGAATTTTGATAGAAACTGCAATGAACCTACTGATGAATTTATGACCAACTGACATCTTTATTATGTTGAGTCTTCTAATCCACGAACACAGTACATTTATTTAGATTTTCTTTGATTGTTTTCCATCAGTGTTTTGTAGTTTAACACATAAAATCCTGTAGGTGTTCTTAAATTTATACCCTCCTATTTCATTTTTTGAGCTATTATTTTTTTCATTTGGATTCCCACGTGTTCCTTGCTAGTATACAGAAATAAAATTGATTTTCTTTATTTTAATCTTGTATTCCAACGACCTTGCTGAACTTACTAGTTATGGGTTTTTCTTTTCTTTTTTTGTAGACTCCTTCGGATCTTCTATGCAGACCATCATGCTTACTTCAAATAGGGACAATTATTTTTAAATATTCATGGGATTTCAAAGGAAATAAATACATGAACTGAATAAAAATGAAAGTGCAATGCATCAAAATGTGAGGAATACAGTTAATGCATTGTCAAAAAGGCAATTTATAGCACTAAAAGCTTACATTAGCAAAGTAGAATTGTTTCAGGTCAGTAATCTAACCTTCCACTTTAAGAAACCAGAAAAAGAATAGCAAGGTTTTAGGATCAGTTTGTTGATGTCCACAAAATAACTTACTAGGATTCTGAGTGGGATTTCAATGAATCTATAAATCAACTAGAGAAAAACTGACATCTTGACAATATTGGGTCTTCCTGTTCATGAACATGGAACCTCTCTCCATTTGGATTTTCTTTGATTTCTTTCATCAGAGTTCTATAGATTTCCTCATATAGATATTACACGTATTTTGTTATATTTGAACATCAGTATTTCATTTTTTGGTGCTAATGGAAATGGTATTGTGCTTTTACTTTCAAATTCTACTTGTTCATTGCTGGTATATAGAACAACAACTGACTTCTGTGTATTAACCTTGTATCCTGCAACTGCCATAATCGCTTATGAGCTCCAGGAGATTTTTTTGGTCAATTCTTTTGGATTTTCCACGTAGACAATCATGTTATCTATGAACAAGGACAGTTTTATTTCCTCCTTCCCCATCTGTATACTTTTTGCTTCCTTGTCTTACAGCATTAACTAGGACTTGCAGTATGATTTTGAAAAGGAGTGGTGAGAGGGAACATCCTTGCCTTGATCTTAGTGCCATCTTTGAGTTTCTCACTGTTAAGTATGAAGTTAGCTGTGGGCTTTTCGTACATATTTTTTATGAAGTTGAGGAGATTCCACTCTATTCCTAGTGTACTGAGAGTTTTTATCATGAACGGGTGCTGGATTTTGTCAAATGTTTTTCTCTACATCCATTGACATGATAATATAATTTTTCTTCTTTAGTCTGTTGATATGATAGATTACATTAATTGATTTTCAAATGTTGAGGCAGCCCTACATACCTGGGATAAATACCACTTGATCGTTGCTTTGGGTTAAGTGTGCCCCACAAAAGTTAATGTATTGGAAACATAAACCCCCTTTGTGATAGTGCTACGAGGGTGGGAAATCTGATTATGGTATTTGAAAGTTGAGGCCTTGAAGAAAGGATTAGTTTGAAAGGACTATTCCCTTGCAAATGGGCCAATCCATTCATGGAGCAACGAGCATGGTTCTGATGGCTTTAAAAGGAGAGCGAGTGAGGAGATTAGCTCTCTCTTACTCAGCCTGTTCTCACCATGTGATACTCTGCATTGAATTGGAGAGTCCCCACCAAAAAAAAACAACCTCATCAGATGTGTTCCCTGGACCTTGGACTTTCCAGCCTCCAAGCTGTAATAAGTACATTTCATTTCGTTATAAATTACCTAGTTCCAGACATTCTGATATAAGCAAAACAAATGGTCTAGTATAGTAGCAGTGTGTAAAATTCTTTTTACACATTGTTGGATTTGATTTGCTAATATTTTATTGAAGATGTCTGCATCTATGTTTATGAAAGATACTGATCTGTAGTTTATTTTCTCATAATGTCTTTGCCTTTTTTGGTATTAGGGTAACAGTGGCTTAGAATGAATTATGAAGTACTCCCTCTGCTTCTACCTTCTGAAACAGATTGTAGAGAACTGGTATAATTTCTTAGATGTTTGGTAGCATTCACCAAATCAATAAGGGGTCTGGTGGTTTCTGTTTTGGAAGGTTATTAATTATTCATTCAATTTCTCTGATACAGGCAAATTGAGATTGTCTATTTCTTCTTGTGGGACTTTTGGTCCATTGTGTCTTTCAAGGAATTTGTGCATTTCATCCAGGTGATCAAATTTGTAGGCATAAGGTTGTCCATAGTATTCCTTAGACTTTGAATGTCCATGGGATCTGTAGTGATGTCCCTTCTTTTCATTTCTAATGTTAGTAATTTGTCTCCTGTTTTTTCTTAGTCATCCTGGCTAAAAGCTTGTCAATTTTATTGATCTTTACAAAAAATGTCAGATTTTGGTTTTGTTGATTTTTTCTATTAATTTCTTGTTTTCAATTTCATTGATTTATGCCCAAATTGTTATTATTTCTCTTTTTTCTGATTGCTTGGGATTTAATTTGCTCTTCTTTTTCTAATTTCCTAAGATGGAAACTTAAATTATTAATTTTAGATCTTTTCTTATTTCAGTGCTGTAAACTTCCTCCTAGCACTTCTTTGCTGGATCCCACAAATTTTGTGTTTTCATTTTCATTCGGTTCATGGTACTATTAAATTTATCTTGAGATTTCTTCTTTGATTTATGTGTTATATAAGAAGTGTGTTGTTTAATGTCCAAATAGTTTAGATTTTCCAGCTATCTCTCTGTTATTGATTTCTAGCTCAATTCCATTGTGATTTGAGAGCAGAAATTGTATGAATTCTATTATTTCAAATTTCTTAATGTGTGTTTTATGGACCAGATGTGATCTATCTTGGTGCATGTTTCATGTGAGCTTGAGAAAAATATGTACTATGCTAATTGTTAGATGGCATAGTCTACAGATGTTCGTTATATCCAGTTGATTGATGGTGGTGATGAGTTCAACTATGCCCTAACTGATTTCCTGTCTGCTGGATATGTCCATTTCTAGCAAAGGGTTGTTGCAGTCTCCAACTGTAACAGTAGATTCATCTACTCCTTTTTGTAGTTCTATCAGTTTTAGCCTCACTGAATTTTTATTTGGATTATTGTATTTTTCAGGTCTAAATCTTCTATGTTTTTGTTTATTTTAAGTGTCTTTAATTGCTTGTTCAGACATATTTATGACGGCTACTTTAAAAGCCTTGTCAAATAATTCTAACACCTGTGTCATCTCTATGTTGGCATCTGTTGAATATCATTTCCCATTCAGGTTGAGATTTTCCTCGGTGGTGGTAAGATGAGTAGTTTTTATTCTATCCTATCCATTCAGGATATTGTGATGAGACTGGATTGTATATAATCTTGCATTTTAGCAAGCCTTTACTAATACCATGCTGGCAGGGAAAACTGCTGTCTGGGAAGGAAGGACACTACCACTAGGCAGGGTTGAAGTCCTGGCTCTCCACAGGGCCTCCATTGACACCCTTGGGGGTTGTAACTTGTCACCCCTGAAAAGGGATGGAAGTCCAAACTCTCAACTAAGCCTCCACTGATATTGTGGTAGGGGACAGATAATTTGTTTTTGATGAGTTTGGTAGAAGCTAAGGCTCTCCACTTCGTGTGCACTGACTTTAACCATAGTGGGAAGGGTCAATTCATCAGTAAAGAGCAGAGGTGGAAATCCACTGGCACTGCAGGAAGAGGGGATGGCAAAGAGGGGAACACGTTACTGCTCTGTGGTAGTAAAAGTCTTGGCTCCTTACTTGATCACCACTGGCACCACAGGGAGAAAGAGGAATACTTTGCTCCTGCTGGGTATGGGTCAGAGTCCAGGTTGTTCACTTGGCCTCCTCTGACACCACCCCAGTGGGAAAGGGGAGAGGCACAGGTGCAAGTCTCTGCTCTCCACTTAGCCTTTGCTGACAAAAGTGCAAGGGCAATGGTCCCCTGCCTCGGGGTTTTATGCAGGAGTAGGGTGTTTAATGTAAAATACATTTCTATCTTTCTAGGCTGCTCCTTTCTCAGTCCTTTGGCAAGAGAGAACAGGCTTTTGTTGGGGATTTTGGGGGGGATGGGGGTCTGTGTCAGTTGACATTTCTGGGTTGTGGGTATCCAATCTGAGTTATGTAAGAAACAAAAAGTAAACACAGGGAACTTACTGCTATGTCATGGTCCCTGGCCGGTCTGTTATCTTCCTTCCACCAAGGAAAGTCTGCTTATATTTGTTTCATATATAATGTCCAGGGTTTTTAGATTTACTTAGTGGAAGAAATAGTAGACATGTACCTATCACATTTTGTGAAGATCCAGAAGAACACGTGAGTTTAAGGAATCAAAGACCAGACTTAACATAATTTTATATATTATAGAGTCAAAACAGAAGATGAACATAAAGTAAAAACCAGAGAAATACAGTACTAGCTATGAAAAAATCCCATCTTCTATAGAAACATTACCTTTTCCAGCTGTCCTCCTGATCTTGGGAATGGTGAATTTCTTCAAATGATTGACTTCTACACCAGTAAAAAATAAAGGTTCACTGGTTGAGCTCATTTTCCACAGTGTCTTGTGTTTGACAATCTCTTTCATTTCCATTTTGTTGGTGGCCTAAAATCAACGAAGTGTTATTGAGCCAAAGTTCGGTAAATACATTAAAGACGTTGGTAATAAAATTGTTTGAAAGTTCTGAAACGGAATTGAATTAAGACATATACTTGGTCATACTGTCAACAGATTTCAATCTCAACTTGCCAGGTTATCCAAAAAAGAAAATGAATTCACTTTGGTTTTTATACAATATTAGAAGTATTTACTTTTTAGTTTCTAACAGACGTTTTCCTTGTACGTTATGTAAAGGTTGAATATCCCCTTTCCAAAATGCTTGGGACCACAGTGTTTTAGATTTTGAATTCTTTCAGATTTTGGAATATTTGCATTATACTTACCAGTTCAGCATCCCCAGTCCGAAAATCCAAAATGCTCCAGTGAACATTTCCTTTGTGCAGCATGTTGGTGTTCAAAAAGTTTCAAAATTTGGACCATTTTGGATTTCTGTTTTTCAGATTAGTTAATTACTCAAGCTGTAATTGTAATTGGGTAAAAAAAGCCTCTGTGTCCCTGAAAAGCTTAAATACTTTGAGAAATAGCAATTTTTATAAACATTTGGTAAATTTTTTGCAAATACTCTGTTTTTAAAAGTATTTTTCCTGTATTTTTCTGTGACTAGAATGATATTCTCTTTAAATCAGAATCTCTGGCATTAGGAGAAATTTATGAAAGCTGTAAACCAACTATTGCCTGACTACCCTACAGTTGATGGTCAACTGTAGCTCATTGCCTATTGTTCTATAGAATCATTCTAGAAATGCCTAAGACAACATCATATACTTTTATCCTAGTAGTAACAAAGATATTACTCCCCTTCCTTGCTCTCCCTTCCTCTATTTTCTCTCTCCCCAACCTGCAACTTACCTCTCCCCATACACATACAAACACTGACTCTTAGCCTCTCCAATAGAACTCAAAGTGGATATCAAAGGAAAGCTATGGAGCTCATGCAGAGAAATCGATATAAGGAGGCATTTTTCATACCATTTCATAATATGTTTCATGGGCCTCCTGATACGTATCAACTGCTTAGTTCAAGCATTAGGTCACAATCCAAATTAAGAGATGCCAAAATTCTACAGAAAGATCATAAAGGATAAGATTCTATAGGAGGTTCAATAAAGGATTCCCTCCCAATCCCCACTCCTCCTCTGCCCTTTATGAAAGGAGCTCTTGCATCTCCCAATCAAACATGGATCAGAGTAGGGAATTGATAGAGACCTCTAGAAAGAAGAAAAGAAAAATCAGTCCTTCTCTCATCCAGCCACACTGACAGACACTAGTGAGGTGCTGCCTTCTAAAAAGAATACCCTGAAGATATACCAGCTCCAGAGATAGCTGTCAAGACTGCCATGTTCCCTGGCAGTTTAGTAAGGGGGTGAAGGGAGAATAATTTATTTAGGATGACTTAAATTACAGAAAAACTCTTCAATTTGTCTTGATCTACATCAACAGCACATAAATGTATAGAACAATCAGTTGAATATATTTACTTAACAGACAAGTGCTGAGAAATCCTCAATACTGTTTTCCACTACAGTTAAGTTATATATTCAAGAAAGCTGGATGATTTTAGCTATACGGTTTCTTACAAAATGTTTCTCTAGTAGGATTTACTAATACATGAAAGACTTCTGAAATTCACTGATTTCTTTCCTTAATGCTTAGGACATTACATTGCGACAAAAAGCTAAGTTAAAAATTGATGAAAGATGAATATTCAGGGTACAATGCTATTCAATATCCTCTATTAAATAAATCACACCCAGTAATTTTTCAATTACTTTTCCAACATTGAATAATATGCCTTTAACTTCAACCCAAACAAATCACACATGCTAAAGTGATAACAAATTCATACATTTCTTTATGCTCACATATCACATACCCATAACCATTACATTTATATTATTTACTTTTACATACATATGCAAAATGTGTCATGTTTTATATTATAATTGTCTTATCAGCCATTACATACATGTTTACATATATTGTTTATTTATATCTATGTAGAAATAAAATCAGAAAGTTTGAATCCGAGGGATTCATGGCAAGGCTATTCTATGTGAGCCATAGAGAGTAGACCAAAAAATTCCTAAAAAAATTAGGAACTGTTAATGTGCAGTGCAATGCACCCAGGAGGTCCTAAACAGATACTCAAAAGAAACGATGAACTAAAAAACTAACGAATCAAAAACAGAAGGATTTTGCAATAATTAAAACATCTATGTATATAGGTTTTAAGAGTGTGTATTATGAAAGTGAAGAATTTCATACCTATATATTTAAAGTTTACAGAAAATAATAAATTCTTGGAAAAATATAACTTAGAATAAATAAAAAGTATGAATATTCCTATTATTATTAAGAAGACACTAAATCGGTAGCTACAAATTGATTCTAAAAGAAAATAAAGATAACATATCACAAATACGCTGCGTTCACCTCGGAAATGCAAGAGTGACTGTCCAATAGGAAATATGTACATTTCATTTACTACCTAACTTGATTAAAGGAGAAAAATCAAGTGATTATCTCTATAGATCAGGAAAAAGCATCTATAGTTGAATTCAAAATTCATTCGTGAATATTAAAAAGGTCTTAGCAAGAACTGGTTTTTTGGAGTTGGCTGGTTTGCTCACTTGGTAGAGCACTGTGCTGATAACACCAAGGTCAATGTTTCAAATCGTTGAACTGGCCAGCAGTCAAAAAAGAAAAACAGAATTGATTTTTGGAAAGATAAACAAAATCAACAAACCTTTAGTTAGGATAATGAAGAAAAAGAGAAGACAGACAAAACCAGAAATCAAAAAGAAACCATTACAACTGATACCACAGAAATACAAAGATCCTAAGAGATGATTACAAACAACTATATGTGAACAAACTGGAAAACCTGAGAGAAATGGATAAAGTCCTGGACACACACAACTTACCAAGGTTGAATCATGATGCATTTGAAAACATAAACAGACCAATTATGAATGAGACAGAAATAGTAATAAAAATACTCCCAACAAAGAAAACCCAGGGACCACACGGCTTTACTGTCAAATTCTGCCAGACATTTAAAGAAGAACTAATACCAATTGCTCTCAAACTCTTTGGAAAAACTGAAGATAAGGGAGTACTTCCAAAGTCATTCTACATGGCCAGAATTACCTTTATGCCAAAACCAGAAAAAGATACAACAAAAAAAGATAGCTACAGACCAATATACCTAATGAACACAGATGCAAAAATACTCAACAAAATTCTAGTGAATGAAAAACACATTAAAAAGATCATTCATCGTGATCAAGTGGGATTCATCCCAGGGATGCAAGGATGGTTCAACAAACACAAATCAATACCACATCAACAAAATGAAGAAAAAAACTGTATGATCATTTCAATAGATGTAGAAAAAGCATTAGATAGACTCCAACTCCACTTCAGAACAAAAACACTCCACAAATTACGTATGGAAAGAATGTACCTCAACACAATAAAAGCCATATATGACAAACCCACTGTTAATATCATATTGAATGGCCCCAAATTGAAGGCTTTTCCTCTAAGATTTGGAACAAGACAAGGATGCCCACATTCCCCACTGTTATTCAACATAGTACTGGAAGTCCTAGCCAGTGCAATAAGGCAAGAACAAGAAATAAATGGCATCCAGGTAGGAAAGGAGGAAGTCAAACTATAGCTATTCATAGATGATAAAATCATATACATAGAAATCCCTAAAGATTCCACCAAAAAGTTACTAGTGAATTCAATAAAGTAGCAAGATACAAAATCAACACACAAAAGTCAATAGTGTTTCTATATGCCAATGATGATATATCTAAGAAAAGCAAGAAATTAATCCAATTCACAACAGCTAAAAAAAAAAGAAATACCTTGGGGTAAATTTATCCAATGAGGTGAAAGACCTCTACAAAGAAAACTATAAAACTTTGGTGAAAGAATTGAAGATGACACAAATAAATGGAAAGACATTCCCTGTTCGTTTGGAAGAATTAATATAATCAACATGTCCAAATTATCCACTGTCTACACATTCAGTGCAATCCCTATCAAAATACTGATGGCATTCTTTACAATAATAGAAAAAAACTTAAAATCTGCATGGAACTACTAAAGACGTGGTATACTAAGCACAAGCTTAGACAAAGGAACAAAGTAGGAGGCATCACACTACCTAACTTCAAAATGTACTATAAAGCTCTAGTAACCAAAACAGCATTGTACTGGCATAAAAACAGAACAGACAATCTGACTAATGGAATAGAACAGAGAGCCCAGAAATAAACCCGCACATTTACAGACAACTGATTTTTGACAAAGGTGCCACAAATATACACTGGGAAAAAGACAGACTCTTCAAAAAATGGTGTTAGGAAAACTAGATATCCACATGCAGAAGACTGAAACAAGAGTCCCATCTCTCACCATATACAAAAGTCAACTCAAAATAGAGTAAAGACCTAAATCTAAGACCTTAAACTATGAAACTACTAGAAGAAAACACAGGGGAAATGTTACACGAAATGGGAGTGGGCAGCACTTTTCTGAACAAGACACTGACAACTAAAGCAAAAATAGACAATTGGGACTTCATCAAAGAAAAAAAAGCTTCTGCACAGCACATGATACAATCAGAAAGTGAAGAGACAACCTATAGAATGGGAGAAAGTATTTGCAAACTACACATCAGACAAGGGGCTAATATCCACACACAAAAATATGCTCATCTAATTATCAGGGAAATGCAAATTAAAACCACAATGAGAGATCATCTCACTCCGGTTAGAGTGGCTATTATCAAAAAGACAGAAAACACAAATGCTGGTGAGGATGCAGAGAAAAAGGGAACTCTCCTATATTGCTGGTGGGAATGTAAACTGATACAGCCATTGTGGAAATAGTATAGAGGTTCCTCAGAGAACTACACATATATCTACTTTACGACCCAGCCATCCCATTACTGGGTGCATACCCAAAGGAAATGAAAACAATATATCAAAGAGACATCTACACTCCATGTTCATTTCAACACTATTCACAATTACCAAGAGTTGGAATCAACCTAAATGCCCATCAGCAAATGAATGGATTACAAAACTAAGGCATATATACAGAATAGAATACTATTCAGCTGTAAAAAAAGAATGGAATCCTGCCATTTGCAGCAACATGGATGGAACTGGAGATCATCACGGTAAGTGAAGGCAGGCACAGAAAGAAAAATACTGCATAAGATATCACTCATATGAGGAATCTGAAAAACAACAAAAAAAAGTGGTTCTCATAGAAGTAGAGAGCACAATAATGGTTACCAGAGGTTAGGGGGTTGGCGGGGAGCAGGGAAGTAGTGGATTAATGGGTATGAAACTGTGCTATCTACCCTAAGTGCACCAATGTACAGCATATGAATGTATTGAAACACACTGTACTCCACAAATATGTACAAATAAATGTAAAATAAATGTAAACATGAAAAAACATCGTACCAAATGGGAATAGACAGAAACACTCATAACTGAACATTTACATCAAATTGGTCAATGTCAGAAGTACTCTCTTAACATTAAGAATAAAATAAGGATACCCTCTATCACATTTTCCTTTTAACAGTGTACTGCACGTGCTCATCAGGTCAGAAGACAAGAAACAAAAGATATAAAGGAGCTAAAATCTAACAGGGAAACTGGGTTCTTTGGGCTTGGGAATATCTAAGAATCAATGAGAGTGAGTCTCAGTTCCTAAAAGGAAGCCTAGACCCTAATACTAGACCGATTGAAAACGGATGTTATTTTGAAAGGCAATATGTCATAATGGGTCAAATTTAGCTTCTGCCATGAATTAACAATGCTAATATGGGTAAAATGACTAACTTCTCTGAGGGTAATAATAATATCTACATGTCATATAGTTGCATAACCTGGTACACAACAACCGCAAACAATTACCTGTTAATGTAATCCTGAAGCCTGTGCTATGGAACCAACTTTATAGAGTGTGTCAAGAAGCACAGTATTGTAAAGATCAATAGGTTACAAGCCAACTGATTTTGGTTCTAATTCTAGCTCTAAAATTAACCAACAATGGAACCTTGGGCAAGTCACTACTTTCCTCCACAGTGCATTTCCTCTGCGTGCATTAGGAAGGGTAATACGTCTTTCAAAGACAAGTTAGTGGCAAAGGAAATAAACCCCTTATTTCAAATAGCCAGTGTAAAGACTTAATCCTCCCAAGGTCTGTTTAAGAGAACATTTATACTGGGTTTCCTAAGACTATTATTAAAAGTTAGAAACTTCAGTACTAACTGAATTGAGACCACTGGTTACATATAAGGGATTACTTAAAAATCAAAAACAAACAAACACACAAAAAGCCTGCAAAATCTTTTACCTGATTACTATCTAAGAGTCTTTAATAACAGAATTTGGTGTTTCAAGTGAACAACTTAGAGAGTCCTAGATTTCCCTTAATAAGACTCAAATGCTATCAGTCATGAAAAAGTTTCTTAATATGAGGCAACTCAAGGTAGACATAACAAAGCATTAGTGAGAAAGGTTTTTTACTGTTCTCTTTCAAACTTTCACGTAAGGCATCTTGTTAGTTCACCTTTAACATCTCTAGAACCTTGTTAATATCCCTTTTTAACAAAAAGAAATTATTGCATCAGCTTCAAGGTCTTCTCGCAAATAGCACTGTTCTGTTTCACTTATTTTTACAATTACCTTTTTTTGGTGACAAATACTGATTTTCCATCTCAAAATATACTTTAGTAAAAAAATTCGATTTTAAAATATTAAAGTATTATAATGATGATATGCAGGCATGGCAAAAATGATCCCTGTAATTTCCCTGGGAAAGAATTCCTGATGAATAAATAATATTCTTGGAATTTCAGTCACAAACACATAAATTCTGAGTTCTTCTGCAGAGTTCTAAATGGTTGAGACACAGAATTACTTCTGATAAGCATAAGGTTAAATCAAATCAAGTGGCTGGCTGGTTGGCTCAGATGGTTAGAACATGGTGCTGATAACACACCAAGGTGCAAGGTTTGATCCCTGTACCACCCAGCTGCACAAAATAAAAAAAAAAAAGATAAATCATAGATATGATCAACTACATATATACTTAGTCAGATTAATTCAAGATGAATTCCTTAGTTAAGACTATACAATGTAGAGATAAAATATACTTTTGTCCGACTTTTCATTTTATACATCTGAAGTTGGCAAACTATAGCCTGTGGGCCATATCCAGCCCACTACTTATTTTTGTAGGGTCTACAAGCTAAGAATGGTTTTTACGTTTTTAAATGATTGAAAAGAGTCAAGTAATTTTCATGTCACATAAATAATTATAAAAAAATTAAATTTCAGTGTCCCTTGTAAGTTTTGCTGGAACACAGCCACACCCATTCATTTACCTATTGCCTTTGGCTACTTTTCCTATTAGAAGAGCATAGCTGAGGCTGGCCGGTTAGCTCAGTTGGTCGGAGCGTGGTGTTATAACACCAAGGTCAAGGGTTGAGATCCTTTGACTAGCCAGCTAACCAACCAACAAAACAAAACAAAAAGAAACAGTATAGTTGATTAAGTGTGGCACAGGCCCTATGGCCCACAAAGATTAAAATATTTACTACGCAGCTATTCATAGAAAAAGTTTGCTGACCCTGTTACAGATGAAGCAACTTACGTATCAAACAGGTGGGACTAAATATAAACTAGGTCTCATCATCTCCATTTCAGAGCCTTCTCTTACACTTCATGTCTCAGTCATCTCTAGCATATTGTGAATTTCATCCTTGCCCACTTTGCTTCTCTGACTTCTACCCAACAGCATTTAAACAGGCTTGAACTTGATTTTAAAACTTACCGGGGTCATATTGGTCTTTGTCTAGCTCACCCCCGACCCCCTCCTCAAACTACTTTGATTTCCACCTACATTACTCTACCGAAACAGCAATCTTCAGAATCATCACTGATTTCAGCATCCATCTCTTACTCCCATAAGCACATTTCTGGCCCACAGCTTACTTGGCCTCTCTACTTTTGATTCTCTTCAGCAAACTGTTCTTGAAATAATACACTCTTTGCCAGACTTCTCTGACTTCATAATCCTGATTTTACAGCTGCTACTCAGGTGGTGCTTTCTTAGTCTCTTAGTAACTCATCTTTATCTAGCCTTTATTACTGTTTTAATTAATTTTTACTTATAAGAAAAAAATATTCTCTTAAAAATTTTATTTTTTAATACTTGAAACTTTTGCAAACTTGATAAATAAAAATAGAACCTGTGGTTCCAACTTGCACTTCTTTCATCAACAGTGAGGTTGAGCTATTTTATTTTTTTCTGTGAATCGCCTGTTCCTCTTTTTCTCCACTTTTTTTCCTTCAGGGAGGGAAGATGGTCTTTCAGTTAATGATTTGTAAAGACTCCATCTACAGATGTGTATTGCAATATTTTTGCCTTTTAATTTTATAGCATCTTCCTCCCATAGACTACACAAAAATTAAAGTTTTTCTAACTTCTGAATCTTTATTATACACTGTCACAAGCAGTGTATGAATTCCAGTTGCTTCATATTCTCACCATGTGATGTCAGCTGACTTTACTTTTTGTCAACCTGATAGATGCAAGTGATATCTCACTGTAGTTAGTTTGCATTTCCCCAATTTTTGATGAGACTGACCCCGTACTGAGTATATTTACTGGTCATCTGTGTTTTTACATCTATAAAATGCCCATTCAAGTTTTTTTTACCCACTTATCTATCAGGTTGTTTATGTATCTGCAAGAAATCTTTATATGAAATATTACTATCTCTTCACCAATTATACTTGTTGCAAATAATTTCCTCCACGTTTGAACCTGTCTTTTAAATTTTTAAACAGAAATTTTAACTTCAATGTAGTCAAAATTATAAATTTTTTCCTTTCTATTTTCTTTTCATTTTTGCTTTTGATCAACTTTTAGAAATACTTTTCCCTGCCAGAAAGATAATTCCACACATTCTCATTTAATATTTTTATTGTTTTGCCTTTCACCTTTAAGTCTTTACTCTTCCTGAAATTCATTTTTTGTCTAAGGTAAGAAACAAAGGCTCAATTTTTCCATACGAATATAAAACAGCACTAGCTGTTATTTTAACATTTCCTGTTCCTATTTATGTGTAATGCCATCTCTGACATAAATCTATTTTTCATACATGCATGAAATACATGGGCTCTCTGTTCTGTTTCACTCGTGTCTTTCTGCATCCCCGCACCACCACCCATACTATAATAAACCTCAATATACGCTTGGGTAAAACCAAAAGAAAAGAAAAAAAAAATCTTTGTTCTTCCATAGCATTTTTATGCTTCCATATACATTTTTATATTGCACTCATCTAATAAGGAATCTTGTTCTGGTTTTAATTGAAATTTCACTGAAATTAGTGATCGATTTGGGGAAAAATAACACAGTTATATTAGTCTTCCTATCTGTGAACATGATACATTTCTCTGCTTTTTCAAGTCATATTTTTTTTCCATGAGGATTTTACAGATCTTTTAAAGTATTTATTCTAAGGTACTTCCTAATTATTACATTAAAATGGAATCTTTTTAAATTGATGTTGATGATAAAAACGGTTAACACATTCACACAACAATTTTATGGAAGGTACCAGACACATGTCTAAGTGCTTTAGATATATATTGTTTCATTTAATGCTCAAAATATCCTTGTGAGATACGCTTATTTTCAGTTAGAAAACAGATGTGCAGGGAAGTTAAATAATACTCCGAAGGACACATAGCTGACAAGTGCTGAATGTGGAATTCAAAACCAGACAGTGTGGCACCACAGTGAGCAACTCAACCACTAGGCAAACTGATTTCCAGTGAAACTGATTTCTATATATTGACTGCCCAGCAACCTTGTTAAGCTCTTACGAAAAAATTCTAATAATTTGTCTTCATAAACAACCATATCTGCCATGAATAATGAAGGGCAGTATAATAATGACTTCACAGTTTGGTTTCTTCCTTTCTAGTTCTTATACCATTTATTTCTTGTGCTTAGTATAATGTCAAGTATAACTGATAATGGCAGATGTCTTAGGCTTGTCCCTGACTTTAAAAGAAATGCTCTAAATCTTTTCTAATTTAATTTACTTTTTTAGTAGACATGCTTTGTCATGTTAAATTTTGCTGGGTTTATAATTCTAGATTGACTGCAATGTTCTCTTAGCAGTCTGAAGAAATTATTCCACTACCTACTGCCATCCACTGCTCTGCTTAAGAAATCACCTTCAATCTAAATATCATTTATTTATGGATAGTATTCTTCTCTAGCAGCTTTAAACATCTTCTCTTTGTCTCTGGTGTTTTCCATTTTTATCATGATGTTGTAAGGACTGGTATAGAATCAATGGTTATACGCAATTCTCATCAACTTTATCTTTAAATATTGTTGTGGCATTGTTCTATTTCCTTAATATAGAACTTCTAATTACCTATGTTCAAAACTCTACCTTCACTCTTCATATTTCTTAACTCCTCATTCATATTGTTCATACCTAAATATCATACTTTTCATCTAATGTCTAGTTCACTGATTCTCTCTCCTGCTGGGTCTAAGCTGCTGTTAGTCCATTGAGTTTTAATTTCACTTATTACTATTTTCATTTTTAAGAGCTATATTTGGCTATTTAAAACCTCTGTCTCTTACTCTTCACATTTGATATCCCCAGTCCTTTAAAATATTTTACGCCTGATAATTTCAACATCTGAAGTCTGATAAGTCTGATTCTCCTTTCCATTCTTTGTGCTATCTTTTGCTTATAATACTTCACTTCTCTAGGTAATTTATTAATTTATTCACTCATTTCCATAAGTGCTTATTCCTTAGAGCTTAGTACAGGCATCAAGACAGACATCTAGACCAACGGAATCGAATAAACTGCCAAATAATGAACCCTTACGGTGAAATTACATCCCACAAGAGTGTCAAGACCATGCAATGGGAGAAAGGATAGTCTCTGCAATAAACAGTGCCAGGAAAACTGGGTATCCACATGCAAAAGAACGAAGTTGGACCCTTACTTTAACCCATATAAAAATTAACACAAAATAGATGAAAGATCAAAGCATAAGAGCTAAAACTATAAAACTGTTAGAAGAAAACATAAGGGAAAGTCCAATGTGAGGGTATTGCATCGTGGGGGATTTAAGAGGTGATTAGGTCTCGAGGAAGTGTCTTCATGAATGGGGTTAGTGCCCTTTATAAACAAAGGAGACCTTAGAGATGACCCTCGCCCCTCCCAACACGAGGACACAGTGAAAAGACAGTCATCTAAGAACTAGGAAGCATTACCTCACCAGATACTGAATCTGCCAGCACCTTGATCTTGTACTTCCCAGTCTTCCGAAATTTGAGAAATAAATTTCTGTTGTTTTGAGTTACCCAGTTTATGGTATTTTGTTATGGCAGCCTGAATGCACGAAGACAGAAGATTTTTAGATCTCCTATAGGTCAGTTTGGACTGATCTTTAGTCAGCAAGGTCAAAAGGATTATGATCTGTATGATGAGAAGGAAAAAGGCTTATATGAAAAAATATATAGCATAATAACTCATAATAAATCCGCTTAATAACAAGTTGATTGTCAATAATGTCTGGTGAATTGGTGATGGGGGTACTGAAGAGGTAAAGTTAAACAGTATATTATTTTTCATGGACTGGAAACTTGAAACTGAGCCTTGTTGAAGGATCACAAGATGTCGCTAAATTACCATCAGTAAAATCCTTCTATTAATAGTCCTCTTATTTGACTTAAAGAATATTGGTGACCTTTATTTGTCTGTCAATTCAGGCAGGAACATCTGGTTGAGCATCAGATCACTTTTTCTTACTGACTACAGATTCGATTCAACATTTATGAAGCCATTGTAATGTGAAACCCCATTAGGTAAATGTACAAGCTATTCAAGGGCAGCACTTTGTGAACACATACACTTAAACAAAGTTCATTTTCACTGTAGTGACTTATGAAGTTGAATCCTTCATTCTCTCTCAAGTCCTTTAGCTTGAGATTTGGTATGGGTGACTTGGAACTTGGGAAGAGAGAGAAACATCTGGAATGACCAAATGCAGGATAATGATGATCATTTTTTAGAAAATTGCCCACAGTCTTACACATTGAAGCTAGAAGTTATTAAATAGAAAAATGGCTTCTAGGTCACAGGGGATTGAATTATGTCCTCCCAAAACTCACTGAAGCCTGAATTGCACCCCCCAAGTTTCATATATTAGAAACTTAGCCCCCACTGTGACTGTTCAAAAGGTGGGGAATCCTACTATGAGAACTGAAAGGTGTGGCCTCGGGGAGGTGACTGGATTGTAGGATCGTGCAGTAGTGAATGGACTAACAATGGTGGTCAGGGGCATGGTTCTGAGGGCTTTAGAAGAAGAGAGTCTGTCTTTCTCTCTCTTTCTTTTTCTCTCTTCTTCCACCATCTTGCCACGTGAGACTCCTTGGTCACTGGTGCCACCACCAGAAGGACTTTGGACTTGCCAGCCTCAGAAACTGTAAGCAATAAATTTCGTTTTTCTTTATAAATCACCCTGTTTCAAGTGTTTCATTACAAGCAACAGAAACGGACTAATACACAGTTCATCTCCATTATCTCCAGGATAAATTAACAGAAAAATGGAAACAAAATAGCAAGGAAGCCACAATAGCACTTTTATTGTGCTCTTACTTTTATTTAAAATGGATGTTAAGACTTTTCAGACCATTTTTCATTTCTTGTTCCCCACTTATCCCGTTTACTTTGTCACTGCCAAATCTCAGAATCTTTCAGAAAGAGTCATGTCGAGATTACCAAATCCTTTTGGAGAATCTGAGCCATCTGTTGAGAACTATTTCCCTAGAGAGCATTATTGTGATACAGAGACAAAGGCTTATAATAACTACACAGTAATTCCAGGGGTTTCCTGGACTCACTAACAGAAAATAACAAGGGGAATTTTAAAAGTTTTTTAAAAAGTCAACAGAACTCCTAAGAAAATGACCCTTCTATTCATACTTGTTTTACTTAGGTTTAAAAGATGTAGAGACGTAGCACCTGTGTGATTCTGAAAATCAGTGCCCATATCAACCACTTCCTCGGAAAGATATGCTCAAAAGAAAGTCTCACATGTTAGAATGTTCTCTCTCTCTAAATTCTTAGAAGTGTATAGTAAAAGTGTACTAATCTGAACTATTGGAGAAGAATAAAATCTTAGGACCTAGGGTGAATGTAATAAATATAATACGGAGTGCTACCAAATAAAGTTTCTACCAGATTTGTTTTGAAGACTCTACTAAGATCGAAAAAGCAATTTTTTCTTCAAATGCAAAAAAGCCTAGAACTGGTCATTACAACCAGTGAAAACATGGGGGTGGGGGGAATCTAAATTCTCAGGCCCACCTACTGAAAGGAGCTGAGGATAACCTGGGTAGAGTCTTACTCTTGTAACTTAATCCAAGTTTTCACTGTCCAAATTCTTCATGAAATTCGATTGAAAAAAAAATTTCTTAAGGATTTATGAGATAGTAGAAAAGATTCTATACAGAAAGCAAGCAGATAAGGGTTTTCTTGTCCTGATTCTGCCACTCATTAAATGTTTGCTTGTTTGCTCCTAAGTCTTATTCTCATTTGTGCTTCAGACTTAAAATTGAATTGTAAACCTATCCCTTTTCCTACCACTTTTGGACTCATTTTATTTACATTTTGTCTGTGCTTCCACAAACAGGCATATGTAAGAAATTGCATATTGTACGCAAGTTGATGCCTTAACAGTTTTACAGCTTTGTAAGTTAAACAGCATAGATATCTCCCCTAACTTTCAAATTACTTGGAAAATTTGTCTAGAGTATTTCTCTCCATGACTATAGTACTTTTGATTTTTGAATGTCAACAGTAGGTCCAATTTCCATCCTCTGAGAGTGAATTTCATTTTTAGAATCAACCAAATATCATTTAAAACCCATTTAATTAACATGTGGGTGACCAATTGTGGCAATACCACATTTCTTTAAAAATGTCAAATACCTTGCCACAAAATAACTAATTTTCTTGTACTGCCTATATATTGGTTCAAAAGCCAATTCCAGACCTTGAATACCACAAATGTTCTAAGCAATACAAGGGTACTTTGAAAAGTTCGTGGAAAAATGGAATTAAAAGATAATACAAATACTTCCATGAATTTTCTGAAGTACTCTTGCATTTGTATATTGCCCTGACTTTCCAAATTAGTTATTAAAAGGTTCAATAGGTTTTTTCAAGATGGCGGTGGCTGCGGCGGCTGCCGCGGAGTAGCTGAGGTGGAAAGGCAGCCACTGGGCCTCAGGCAGCCGGGAAACTTGTGGACTTTCCTCTCGCCATCTCTTAAGGGAGGACTGCAGCTGCTGGCCAGTCGTGGTGGATGACCGCCACTTTGCCCTTGGCAGGAGAGGCTGCCTCACTTACAGGCAACAGCTTTGAAGTGTGGAGCAGGAAAAGAACTGTTTCTTAGCTGCAAAAGCGAGTCTCTAAACAGGGAACACGGTGCCAGGGCTGCTGTGGATGCAGACAGGATCCCGGAGGCTGGGGTCGCGCTTAAGGTGGCCAGCTGCCCTATTCAGGATTCGAGGTTTCAGGCCGGCATTAAAGAAGATTCCTGGGAGCGCCCAAGCCACGCCGCGACTGAACAGCCCGAAGCGGCAGCGGCCGAGAACGGGGAAGGCAACAAAGCAGAGACAGAGAGCGAGCACCCGACCTGGCACAGCACTGTGACCCCTGGTCCAGCTCTGTTCCGGGGGCGGATGCCCACCCGGCTCCCGCCTGCACCACCAGGCCACTCACCGCCCTGGTGCTGCCTCCATTTTCCCAGATGCAGGCAGCTCTGCCTGGCTCCTCCAACACTGACCCTTCCCACTTGCTTGGCCCGGCGCGGGGCTTTCCGGAGCCTGCGGGCCAGCCTCCCCTCCCACTCCCTCCGCGGTTCTCTGGCGGGGCTGGTGGCGGGGGGCATCTCTGGCCAGTGTCGAGAGGGCAAGAAAGTACGGGCGGGCCAACTGTCACTCCACCACACCCTGGACTCCGGCCCCCGGTAAACTTCCTGTTACTGGGAGGCAGATACCATCTCTGCGGCCACCAGTTTGGAAAAAAGCCGAATGAATTTCTGGTTGGGAATAGTGTGGTAGGAGAGTTCCCAGGTCCGCTTGAACCTGCCGGAGAGCAGGCTGCAGGTGGGCGCTAGACTCGGTTTATACCAGGGGGATACAAAGGTGAACAAGACCCAAGAAAGATCTACATAGTGCTACAAAGGCACCCAGAGAGACCGGTCGTCTGTGCCTAGCAGAAAGCTGGTAGACTTCCTGGGCGAGGCGGTGCCGAGCAGGGTCTTGAAGGCCCAGCTGATAGACGAAGGGTGCAGAAGACATGCCCCAGCCCAGCACAGTGCGCACAGAGTGGGGAGACGTGCGGCCAGGGAGGCGGAGACTCGACAGAAACCACGCACCCGGTGGGGTCGCCACTGCACCATCTAACAGCCTGGGCCAGAGCACACGGAACGGGGAGAAGTCCTGCACAGGAAGTGAAAGCTCAACAGAGATCACACACCCTGTGGTACGTGATCCACCAGCCCAGCAGAGTCCAAGCTGACCAGAAAGGTGGCTCCCCAGATAATCCCAAGACCTGAGGCAACCACACACACAAGGCACTAGAGGCCAACTGAGCAGTCACGGAAGGAGCCATACGAAATTGGCAACCACAGCAACATCTTAGTTAGTCATTAGTCTCAAACCGGTGGACTGTGAAACCCCCTGCCACAATGAATAAACACCAAAACAAAGATACCAGAAATACAAATCAAGAAAGTACACCACCAAAAGTTAATAAATCTCAAACTCTAGATCCTATAGAACAAGAAGCCCTTGAAATAACTGACAAGGAATTTCGAGTGATAATTCTAAGCAAACTGAATGAGATACAAGAAAACTCAGCTAGACATCATGATGAAATGAGGAAAAGTATACAGGATCTGAAAGAGGAAATGTACAAGGAAATCAATGTCCTGAAAAAAAATGTAGCAGAACTTGCTGAACTGAAAAAGTTATTCAGCGAAATAAAAAACACAACGGAGAGTTTAACCAGCAGGCTTGTCGAAGTTGAAGAGAGAACCTCTGAACTTGAAGATGGGCTGTTTGAAATAACACAAGCAGACTAAAAGAAAGAAAAAAGAATCAAGGACATTGAAGAAAATCTGAGAGAGATATCAGACAACCTTAAGCGATCAAATATCCGAGTCATGGGTATTCCAGAAGGGGAGGAAAATGGAGATTCCATTGAAAACATATTCAACAAAATAGTGGCAGAAAACTTCCCAGTTAAAGGAAAAATCACAGTTCTTCAGATCCAGGAAGCTCAATGATCTCCAAATGTATTCAGCCCAAAAAGACCTTCTCCAAGACATGTCATAGTCAAATTGGCAAAACTCAGAGACAAAGAGAGAATCTTAAAAGCTGCAAGAGAGAAGCATCAAATCACCTATAAGGGAGCCCAATCAGGTTAACATCAGACTTTTCATCACAAACCCTAAAAGCTAGAAAGGAATGGGTTGATATTTTCAAAATACTAAAAGACAAAGATTGCCAGCCAAGAATACTCTACCCTGCAAGGCTATCCTTCCGAAATGAGGGGCAAATAGTATACTTCTCAGACAAACAAAAACTGCGGGAGTTCACTACCACATGACCACCCTTAAAAGAAATCCTCAAGGGAGTACTGGGTTTGGTTCCTGAAAAATAACTACCACTGCCATAAAAACCCAAGAAAAATCAATACCCAGTAGTATAATAAAAATGGCATTCATGAAGAGAAAACAAGCAAATGAAAACACTGTCGACAACCTAAGGCACCAACAAACAAAGAAACCAAACAGTAAATCAGAAAGCAAGGAACAAAAGACACCTAAGACAACCAAACAACCAATAAAATGCTAGGAATAAATCAACACCTTTCAATAACAACTCTTAATGTAAAAGGCTTAAATTCCCCAATTAAAAGACACAGACTGGCTGACTGGATCAAAAAGCAGCACCCAACTATATGCTGCCTACAAGAGACCCACCTCACCCATAAAGATTCACACAGACTAAGAGTGAAAGGATGGAAAAAGATTTACCATGCAAACAGAAAAGAAAAACGAGCTGGAGTAGCTATTCTTATATCTGACAAAATAGACTTTAAACTAAAAACCATAAAAAGAGACAATGAGGGACACTACTTAATGATAAAAGGACTGATCCATCAAGAAGACATAACAATCATAAATATGTTCGCACCCAATGTTGGAGCAGCCAGATTTATAAAACAAACTCTATTAGACCTAAAGAAGGAATTAGACACTAATACCATTATAGCAGGGGACCTGAACACCCCACTGTCAATATTAGACAGATCATCTAGGCAAAGAATCAGTAGAGAAACACAAGATCTAAACAAGACTCTAGACCAATTGGAATTGGCAGATATCTACAGAACATTCCACCCAACAACCTCAAAATATTCATTCTTCTCATCAGCACATGGATCACTCTCCAGGATAGATCACATATTAGGTCACAAATCAAGTCTCAATAAATTCAAAAAAATTGGAATTATCCCATGTATCTTCTCAGACCACAATGGATTAAAACTAGAAATTAATAACAAACGAAACTCTGGAAACTATACAAACACATGGAAATTAAACAGCATTCTACTTAATGACATATGGGACCAGGAAGAAATCAAGCAGGAAATCAAAAAATTTATTGAAACTAATAAAAACAATGATACGTCATACCAAAACCTGTGGGATACTGCAAAAGCAGTATTGAGGGGAAAATTTATTGCATTAAACGCTCACTTCAAAAGAATAGAAAGATGGCAATTCAACAACCTAACACTTCACCTTAAAGAACTAGAAAAACAAGAACTATCCAAACCTAAAGTTAGCAGACGGAAAGAAATCATTAAGATCAGAGCAGAACTGAATGAAATTGAAAACCAAAAAACAATTCAAAAGATCAACGAATCAAAAAGTTGGTTTTTTGAAAAGATAAATAAAATTGACAAACCATTAGCATGGCTAACAAAAAAAAGAAGAGAGAAGACTCAAATAACAAAAATTAGAAATGAAAAAGGCGATATTACAACTGATTCATCTGAAATACAAGGAATCATTCGAGACTACTATAAACAACTATACGCCAACAAATTTGAAAATCTGGAGGAAATGGATAAATTTCTGGATACACACAAGCTCCCAAAACTGAACCGTGAAGACGTAGAAAATTTGAACAGACCAATAACAATAAAGGAGATTGAAGCTGTTATCAGAAGGTTCCCAACAAAGAAAAGCCCAGGACCAGATGGATTCACAGCAGAATTTTACCAAACATTCAAAGAGGAATTGACACCGATTCTTTACCAACTATTCCAAAAGATTGAAATGGACGCAAATCTCCCAAACTCATTCTGTAAAGCAAACATCATCCTGATACCAAAACCAGGTAAAGATATAACCAAAAAAGAAAACTACAGGCCAATATCCTTGATGAATATAGATGCAAAAATCCTCACTAAAATACTAGCAAACAGAATACAGCAACACATACGTAAAATTATTCATCATGATCAAGTGGGATTCATCCAAGGGATGCAAGGTTGGTTCAACATACGCAAATCAATAAATGTGATACACCATATTAATAAACTCAAACACAAGGACCATATGATCATATCTATAGATGCTGAAAAAGCATTTGATAAAGTTCAGCACTCATTCATGACAAAGACCCTCTATAAGTTAAGTATAGAGGGAAAGTATCTCAACATAATTAAAGCCACATATGCCAAACCCACTGCCAATATCATCCTGAATGGGGAAAAGCTGAAAGCTTTTCCTTTAAGAACAGGAACTAGACAAGGATGCCCACTCTCACCTCTCCTATTCAACATAGTGTTGGAAGTACTAGCCAGAGCAATGAGAGAAGAGAAGGAAATAAAGGGCATCCAGATTGGAAAAGATGAAGTCAAAATGTCCCTGTTTGCAAATGACATGATCCTATATATCGAACAGCCTAAAACCTCTACAAAAAAACTGTTGGAATTGATAAATGATTTCAGCACAGTAGCAGGATACAAAATCAACACTCAAAAATCAGCAGCATTTCTTTTCTCCAATAGTGAACATGCAGAATGAGAAATCAAGAAAGCCTGCCCATTTACAATAGCCACCAAAAAAAATAAAATACTTAGGAATTGAGTTAACCAAGGAGGTGAAAAATCTCTATAATGAGAACTACAAACCACTGCTGAGAGAAATTAGAGAGGATACAAGAAGATGGAAAGATATCCCATGCTTTTGGATTGGAAGAATCAACATAGTGAAAATGTCCATACTACCCAAAGTGATATACAAATTCAATGGAATCCCCATCAAAATTCCAAAGACATTTTTCTCAGAAATGGAAAAAACTATCCAGTCATTTATATGGAACAATAAAAGACCACGCATAGCCAAAGCAATGCTGAGCAAAAAAAATAAAGCTGGAGGCAGAACACTACCTGACTTTAAGCTATACTACAAAGCTATAATAACCAAAACAGTATGGTACTGGCATAAAAACAGACACACTGACCAATGGAATAGAATAGAGAATCCAGAAATCAACCCACACAATTACTGCCATCTGATCTTTGACAAAGGCACCAAGCCTATTCACTGGGGAAGGGACTGCCTCTTCACCAAATGGTGCTGGGATAACTGCATATCCATATGCAGGAGAATGAAACTAGATCCATACCTCTCACCATACACTAAAATCAACTCAAAATGGAATAAGGATTTATTTATTTATTTATTTATTTATTTATTTTTGTCGTTTTTTCGTGACCGGCACTCAGCCAGTGAGTGCACCGGTCATTCCTATATAGGATCCGAACCCGCGGCGGGAGCGTCGCCGCGCTCCCGGCGCAGCACTCTACCGAGTGCGCCACGGGGTCGGCCCAGGAATAAGGATTTAAATATACACCCTGAAACAATAAAACTTCTTAAAGAAAACATAGGAGAAACACTTCAGGAAATAGGACTGGGCACAGACTTCATGAATACGACCCCAAAAGCACGGGCAACCAAAGGAAAAATAAACAAATGGGATTATATCAAACTAAAAAGCTTCTGCACAGCAAAAGAAACAATTAACAGAGTTAAAAGACAACCAACAGAGTGGGAGAAAATATTTGCAAAATATATATCTGACAAAGGATTAATATCCAGAATATATAAGGAACTCAAACAACTTTACAAGAAGAAAACAAGCAACCCAATTAAAAAATGGGCAAAAGAGCTAAGTAGGCATTTCTCTAAGGAAGATATACAAATGGCCAACAGACATATGAAAAAATGCTCAACATCACTCAGCATCCGGGAAATGCAGATCAAAACCACATTGAGATACCATCTAACCCCAGTTAGGATGGCTAAAATCCAAAAGACTATGAACGATAAATGCTGGCGAGGCTGCGGAGAAAAAGGAACTCTCATACATTGTTGGTGGGACTGCAAAATGGTGCAGCCTCTATGGAAAATGGTATGGAGGTTCCTCAAACAATTGCAGATAGATCTACCATACGACCCAGCTATCCCACTGTTGGGAATATACCCAGAGGAATGGAAATCATCAAGTCGAAGGTATACCTGTTCCCCAATGTTTATCGCAGCACTCTTTACAATAGCCAAGAGTTGGAACCAGCCCAAATGTCCATCATCAGATGAGTGGATACGGAAAATGTGGTACATCTACACAATGGAATACTACTCAGCTATAAAAACGAATGAAATACTGCCAATTGCAACAACATGGATGGACCTCGAGAGAATTATATTAAGTGAAACAAGTCAGTCACAGAAAGAGAAATACCACATGTTCTCACTTATTGGTGGGAGCTAAAAATTAATATAGAAATTCACACACACACACACACACACACACACACACACACACACACACACACAAAAACTGGGGGGGGGGGTGGAAGACGATATAACAACCACAATTATTTGAAGTTGGTACGACAAGTAAACAGAAAGGACATTGTTGGGGGGGGCGGGGAGGGAGAAGGGAGGGAGGTTTTGGTGATGGGGAGCAATAATCAGCCACAATGTATATCGACAAAATAAAATTAAAAAAAAATAAAAGGTTCAATACTTAGGCTAAAAGTAAGGTAAATTATGTGTAGGTCAATAGTCTCCCCTGGACTATAACTGACCCCTTTTTCTACCTCTAGCACAAACTATAGTTCTTTATAAAATAAGTACCTGCTATGGTCTCAGTTTGTGTCCCCTCAAATTCTTACATTGAAACCTAATTTTCAATGTGACGGTATTAAAATGTTGGGCCTTTAGAAGGTGATTAGATGGTGAAGGTGTAGTCTTCAGGAATGGGACTAGTGCTCTTATAAAAGAGGCCTAAGGGAGCTAGCTAGTCTCTTCAGCTGTGTGAGAACACAACCAGAAGGCACCATCTCTGAGAAGGCAGGCTCTCACCACACACTGAATCTGCTTGTGCCTTGATATTAGACTTCCCTGCCTAGAGAACCATGAGAAATAAATTTCTGTTGTTTGAGGAGTTGTCCAGTTTCTGGTATTGTATTATAGCAGCCCGAATGGATTAAGACGGTACCAATAGATATTTACTACCAAGGACAGATATTTACATACTTTAAAAGTATTCCAATGTGTGAAAAATATCTACATCTTCATGTATCATATTTATTACAAAATTATGCATAAATCAATTGAAGAGCAGAAGAATTTACCCAAAGAGAGTTGAAAAAGATCAACACAGTATTCTAAGTAATAGCGATAGCAAAGCCATTATTTGAAACACTTCCCACTCTTCAGTGGTATCTGGCATCATACAGTTATGATCAGGATTCAGTCTGCACATGAAAAGTGACAAAGGAATATCTACAAAAAAAGAAAAAGAAACACAGACATGTAGAGAATCATGGTCGGAAGCTCCCCCTAGAGCTCTCTCTTTATTGTCCTCTGCATTCAGTTTTTTCCCCCTGGTTTCTGCCTCCCTTCTATTCCTATTTCATTTTGGGGGAAGGAAGGGTCTGTTTCCTGCATGTCTCAGTTCCTTCTTGCTCACACCCATTCTTTCCTCTTCTTTCATTCGTTTTTTCTCATTAAGTTTTTCTGTTTCTCATCCCTCAGCACATTCTCATCTGTTATTGAGTCCCACTGTCAGCTCACCATTCTTATAAGAAAGGAACCTTGTGACACAGCAGGTGACCTTGCTCTAGCGTTTTTACATAGAGCAAAACAAAACACAAGGAAAACCACACGCAAAAAAACCCACTAAATAACTACTTTTATACCAAAAGTTTGATTAACAATCATAAACAGCTACGATCCATGCTATGCACTCTGTAGGTACTTTATATTCAGTATCTCATTTTATCTTCACAGATTGGTAGTAGTATTCTCATTTTCAGATGACAAAACAGAGACTCAAAAAGTTTAAGAAACTTGCCTAAGGTTATCTAACTGGTAAGTTACTTTTCAAGTCCAGGCTTGATGTCTAAGTCTGAATTCTAAACCAATACACTATCCCAACTCAGTCCTTAAATTTTTTTCTCGAGGTATTTAAACTTTAACTGATTGATTGTACCATGGAAACAATATATTGAACTGGATAACTTTAAATTTATGCCTTGATTTCAGCATAATACTACTAATTACATAATATGTATCTATATGTAACTAATTCATATATTAAAATGCTACACAGTTTTCAAGAAAACATGTTTTTGTTAGTGAAACATCGTATTAGAGAAAAATCACACGCTGCCAAAGTGCTTTACCCAAGTGCTTTTCCCGTTACTCTTACTCAGTGAACAAATGTGTGGGATTTTTCCCCACCAGCAAGCAGGCGAGCAATTTCTTAGCAGACAGCAGCTGGATTTCCTCTAGTTCAATTCTGACACTATTGACCTGGAGACAGTGTCGGATCCCACAAGTGGTGGGCTTAGTCCCCAAGACTGCCCCACCCCACTTCTGATGCCAACTGCAAGCTACAGGTTGTTTTACCTGTGCTTCTGACCAACTGGCTACAAATTGGGATTCCCGTAACCCATATTTGGGTTCGAATGATTTGCTGAGTGGCTCACAGAACTCAGGGAAACACATTTACCGGTTTATTATACATGATACCACAAAGGATACAGACAAAGAGAAACTCAGGGTGAAGTATGGGGAAAGGGGGGCAGAGTTCCCATGCCTTCCCCGGGCAGGTCACCCTCCAGGAACCTCCAAGTGTCCAGCTATCCGGAAGCTCCCTGAACCCTGTGCTCTTGGGTTTTTATGGAAGCTTCATTACGCAGGCATAATCGAAACATGAACAACTGTGTAGAAATGTAATTGGACAAAGAAGGAACGATCTAACACTAACAGACTGGGTGCAGAAACCCAGCAAGGCCTGTCTGTTCAGATTCTTCTTGGCCTCTCTGTGCAGCATTCTTTCCTCCTGAGTATAGGGAAGGGCCCCTCCTGAAACGGGGGTCTTATACCCTACAATCAACTATGGTAGGTCAGAGAATTTCCTGCCTTGGGGAGAAAAAGGAGGGGAAAGGAGGGAGTAGAAGGTCACAGAGCAGTATGAGCCAGGAACCATGGATGAAAACCAATAGGATTATTTCAAAAACATCCAGCAATATTTGAGACTTACTTCAAATTCCAGATTTGACTTTCTTTTCTCCAAGTTAAGCATTCAAGAAAATAAAAAAGAATTTAAAATAGCCATTGTAGATCAATTTTTAGAAAGAAGATGCCACTACAACACATTCTAAAAACTCAGTGTATAAACAAAAGAACATTTTATCCTTGAATGATTTATTATTTTGCCTATGTTTTACTCTAGTGCTTTAATGAAGTGTCATTGCCCAAGGCACTCAAAGTAGTAAAAGTAGAGTATATAAAGAAACAATTAGGACCAACTATAACCACATATGTAGTATTAGGATAATAAGGATGAGACTGGCCAATAAAAATAAAATGCCCATAATATGGGTCCTAGAGATTCTGAGCAATTTGATAGTGATGGTCCATCCCCCACTGGCATTCACATGAATACATCAGTTGTGGACCGAAATTAAGGCTGTTGAAGCAGAAATAATTTTACAAAGTTTACTGAAAGCCACGCTTTATGATCGATCCAGGAAACACAAAGCAACGGAGTTGAAAAGTGTTCCAAAGTCTGCTACAAGCAAAGACATTTTATAGGGAATTTCAAAAGGAAATTTTAGAAGGGAAGTATCAAAGGGAGGGGGAAAGCTCCAAGCACAGTTGCCCTTTCCTCACAGGACACAAGAATCATATTCATTGGTTATAGATTACAACAAAGGAGCCAGAAGCATCTACCTGCACCCTGAAGCAGAAGCTTCATGCTTCAGCTATTCTTAACAATACCTAAATGGCTTATTCAGAGCCAGCAAGTTGTACAGTAATCAATAAATCAGCAGTTCTCACCACGTATATTCTTTATCTTAAGAATAAGAGGTTGACACAAGCTCATGAGACTTATCCCAAAGCAGTGAGCTTTGGAAAACCTGCTTCAGCATTTTGATTATTTCCTCATCACAATAATAGTATGAAATATTTTGCAATAATTAGGCAGGTACTATGTACACTGGGTAATTGATGGCATTTGTATGTCTACTACTATTATAGTACAGTCAAGGATAGTTTTCAAGTCACTACGTTAATAAGAATCTGAAGCAAACTTGTAAATTAACATAAATGCCATGTATAAGAAACAAAATGTGCTTGAGGATGCAAAAGTTACCAAGTGTCTTTTAATTTGATGATAAGAGTTGTACAAAGAAAGATATCAACATAAAAATACTTGGCACAGGTCTTTTCCAGTCTTTCTGGAATGGCAAACAATACTCTTGAAGTGGGAAAATAAATGTTGGCTATGGGGACACTGAAGTTACAGAGCAAAACCAACCAGAGGTTTTAACAAAAACGGTACTTATTTGGCAAACCTTTCCACAAATTCAGGAGAAATATTCCATTAAAAGAAAAACTAAAACTGTCTTCAATATTTGTTTTCTCTACTAGAAGCTATCTAGTAGAGTAACTGAATTTAATCTGCAGGAGGTTTAATCTGCAGAGGGATGTATGTATTTGTATGGGTATGGTTGAAAGTATTTAATAAAGTTTCTGTTAAATATAAAAATTCTATATTGATTGCTATATTTCAAATTTTCCTCCTTAAAATTACTCACTTAGCAAGAATAAAAGCTTTATAGAAGGGTTTGGAAAAAAGCCTGAGCTTCACCCCTTTTTAACCTGTTTCAGAAGATGCTGTAGATGTGTTAGGTGATCAGAATTCAAGTGAGAAGAAGTCAAGTCTACAAAAACTGTATCTAGCTGTGAGAAAAAAAAAATCCAAAAGAAATGTCAATTTCCCATTCCTTAGGTAACTTTATGGGAGGAAAGAAAATAGAGAAACAATATCAACTTAAAATAAACAAGCAACACATAGTTTGGGTGTAAAATTGTATTAGGAGAACTAAGTAAGCTTGAGATAAAAGGAAGCAGAGAAGCGACGAATGAAGTGATCAGTGTGGCAAGAGCTGGGTAAAAAATCCATTCCACTCAAATTTAATTCTTTAAGTAGGTGAGTTTTGAGTCAGTTTGTAAAGAAGTCTAAAAAAATATTCTTGTGTTGAAAGTGAAGATCTTAGCAGACACTTCTGAAACACAGAAAGGCACAGAGCTAGGGAAAAAATACTACTCAGTAAGTTTGTTATCTAGACATCTACTACACTTTCTAATCCCTGGCTATGCAAGCAGGGGGACCTAACAAACACATTAATAACCCCCCTGGATTTCCAACCTAGTCAGAGCAGTGGTTCTCAAATCGTGGTCACTAGACCAGCAGCATCAGCATTACCTGGGAACGTGCTGTCAATGCAAACCTTCTGGCCCCATCCTACACTTACTGAATCTGGGGGCTGGGGCCCCCCAACCTGTTATCTGACACCTTCTCCAATTCATTCTGATGTAAACTAAGTTTGAGATTAACAAATCTAATTTTGAGGAAAGCACCCAATCAGCCACATATGAACTGTACCCCGCCCTCTGCCTGCCCCCCCCGCCTTTTTTTCTTTTTCTTTTTCTTTTTTTTTTAATTATCAGCAATCTCTTCTAAGCCAGTGTCACCATTAGGAAAAAGAAATGTTCTTCACTGGGAACCTCACTTTCAGGCTTAATGCTCCTGCAGTTCAAGAAACCAAAAGAAACAAGAAAAAACATGGTTTTACTTTTTGGAGGGAGTGGGGGAGAAGTAGGCATTCGGTTCATTTAACCTATATTTTTCAAGCTGCTACCTTGTTCTAGGCACTCTGGAAGAAGGAAAGAGAAGTAGAAAAGAACTGTGAAGGCCACCAACAATTTTATCTTGGGCACCATTCAATATAATACTAATAACACAGGTTGCCTATTCCTAACGTACACATACATAGTAATACCCACATGGGTAATAAAGTGATTATATTGAAGAAATAGACTAGAAAAGCAAAAAACCATGGTTCATCCCTGAAGATCAAGGGTTAGTGGCTCTCAGACTTCAGCATATATCAGAATCACCTCAAGGGTTTATTAAAACACAGATTACTATGGCAATGAAATAACAGAGAGATAGGAAGAATAAGTTCCAGTGGTGTACAGTACTGCTAGGCATCCATAACTAATGATAATTGATTGTATGTTCTCAAATAGCTAGAAGAGAGGAGTTCAAATGTTCGCATCACAAAGAAATGATCAAGTTCTGCAATGGTGGATATGCTAATTGCACTGATTTGATCATCACACATTGCATACATGTACTGAAATATAACTGTACCCCATAAACATCTACAATCAGTACGTCAGGTAAAAAAGAAAGTCTTTTAAAAAATAAACAAAACACAGATTACTGTGTTCCCGTTCCGGAGTTTCCAATTTAGAATGTTTGAGCTGAGGCCCAAGAATTTTAATTTCTAATACATTCCCAGGTGATGTTGATAGTGGAGGGAACACAATCTAGATGATCAGGTACGAAAACATTTTGGCATCCCAGGAAGGAAAGGTTTGAGGATGATCAGTACATTTCTCAAGGCTTTTATATTTACTGCACAGATTTCTGTCTGTTGCCCTCAGGGCAAAGAGATTAGGCAAGAGAGGGATTATGCTTTTAAACTATGTGGTTTAACTATTTTATTGCAACAACCCATGTTTACTTGTCTATGTTGAATCAACCAACCTCCGATACAAAGGGTTTTCCAAACTAGAAGCAAAAACTAATACTCAAAGATTTCCATGATTTTGTGGTGACGCAGAAGTTCAAACTCTGTTTTAATGACCTGTAATGTATGAATGGATTTTTCTAGAAATCTGGGGCAGGCCCCCCTCCAAGCCCAAGGAGGATTCTTTACCTATCTAATTACACATAGTCAAATGAGAGTAAGGTTAACAGTAATTTAAATGCTTAAACTACCCAAGGGCATAGGCTATGGGAAAGAGTACTTGCAGTCCAGCTGCTTATAACTAAAGTTAAGGGGTCCCCCAGGGGTTAGGGCTCCCTTTGTTTCTTTCCCCTTGGTGTCTAGGAGCTGTGGTAAAAATAGAGCAAGTTCCACAAAGAGGCCAAGGTCATCCTGGCTACAGAGAGAGGTGAGAAAACAGCTCAACTCGTTGCTGTATCAATTCTCCAGTCCTAGTCCTTCCTCCAACCTTCTCAAATGAGTTCTGACTGAATTGACTGAAATAGAACGACTCTACCATGAAGTACACTACCAAAGGATACCTTGTGATCTATTCCACAACGAGGAAGATTACCTGGATTACCTACCCTTCTACATATCAGCATTGTTTTGTTTTTGAGCCCAAGTATTAAATGTAACAAATGCCTTCCTCTAAGTTACTGTATGAAGAACATAGTAAAAAACAAATGAGATTAGCAAAGAATCACCACTTTCCCAGCTTCTCATTTTCCTATGCAGATATAAACAGAGGGATGACTACCTGGCCAAGGTCCTGAAAATTAGATGTACTGCTAGAAGGATGTAAAATATGAAAATTAATTGTGGTACCAGGCTGTGAAAAATGAGGAATGAATCAATCACCCAATAGAGCTCCAAACTGAGTGTATTCTCTGCTCAGCAGATGGAAATTATATGCAAAAGGAGTTGGGAATTTTAGAAAAAGCACATGGATAAGATTAGTAACTAATCTATTATGGTTACGAGACTTTTAAAAAGACATTAGGGAAATACAAAGGAATAACTGGATAGTTGAAGATAGTGGCACAATTTTCAAGGGAATTAACATAAAACTCTTGGAATAGAAAGAATAACAACACCAGTTTATTTAATCCTTGTAGGAACTGCTGTCAGTTACTTTCCCCAACCACAAAGTAATCTCTGCAATTGGTCATATCTAAAAGGCCAAACAATACATTTCCATTAACGTAGGAAAGATAACTAAAACAGGCAATAAATTTCAAGTAGAAATTGATAAATTTCTAACTAGGATGACCACCACTGAATCAACTTTTCCTTTCCCACTGGTTTTCTGGTTAAAACCAGAAGTATTCCTCAGGTTCCCTTTAATGTCCATGAAGTGCGCATGGAGTCATTCTTGCCATTCAAGATGTTCCTCTCATTTTAAAATATTACTCTATCTTTTTGTTTTAGTTCAAAGAATTCACTAGTAGCTTCATTTTCCATACATCTTGATATGAAAAATATCGCCACTAATAATTATTCACCTTTTATGATCTGTTGAACCGGAAATTTAAAAATGTGCTGCAGTCAGCAAGATAAGGTTTAAAAGGTAACTAATATTATAATGGAGTTATGCCCAGAAAAATATTAATAGACAATTACAATTCCTAAGTAAATTTACCTAATTATATATCCTCATGAAAGAGGCAGAATGTTCATTTCAAAATTAATTTTTTTGATGTGTTTAAAATTTAGATGGTAACACCTGGCAATTAGCCAGTCTTTCCTTTGGGCAACAAGCTAATACTGTGCATTCTTATCTATGTTCCAATCAATAATGGATTTTAATATAATTTGTCTACTTCTAACATTACATTCATTTTAAGGTTTTTTTCTGACTGTAAAAACAAACAGGCTTCTCGAAAATTCTTCAGAAGCAATTTAATCATGCAATGTCTACAATACTGAAATAAACCTAATGGGTATTACACCAACTAGACTTACTGGAGACTTAAAGGACTTGAAAGAAACCTATAGGCAAGACTTGAATATGATTGAATCCCCAGGAGAAAAGTAACTGGAGTACTGGTCATCTCGATCATTTTTCTGGACACTTGTGATGCTATTCTATTATTACACTAAATATTTTAGTTCTACTTTTGGATTGTCACATTAAATATATGGTTACAAAAACAGAATAATTTTCTGACTCAGCAAATTTGTAGCAAGCAAATAACTTTCCTTTAAAAAATTTTAACATGACTAGTTCAGATTGATTGCTTTTAAAATAAAATTATTTGGCTTATTCATGCCATAGATAACAGGGTATAATTTTGGTGGTAGTTTGGTGAAGCCAGACCACCCAGTTCTAAATCCTGCCTGGCCCTTCTAACTGTGCAACTTTGAACCAGTTATCTAATTGCTATCTTGATTAACTGAATTAATATATGCAACATATAGAACAATAATTGATTTATAGTAAAGTGGTATGTAATGGTAGGCTATTATTTTTAGTGGATGTTTAAACAAAGAGGTGTAATTTTTTAATCCTTGGTTTGTTAATCATCTAGCACCCCTCCATTCTTTTTCAAATAGTTATATTATTCATTGCCCCATTGTGGAGTATACTATAAAACCAATCTATTTCACAGGGCCCAGTTTCTTGTAGTTTCAGGTTTAGCCTGACTTCCTAAAAGTACGTATAGAGGTGTTGACCTTGCAGAGGATAGGAAACTTTCCTCTGCCTGTTCTCTGTTGCAGGACAGAGAATTGTAACACAGCAAGGTTGCTGGTTCGAGGACAGACAAGTTACTTGATTGATATGTAAAGATACTGAGAGGCTGCTGTAGAGAGTGAATGTTTGCTAAGGTCAAGCTTTCATTGCTGGATCGACTTAACCTCCTGCAAACTGCATTACGGAATGTCACTTTGCTTGTTTCACTGAATGTTACCAGCCTCCATTGTTAAACTTGTTAAACTATAATTGGTCATAACCCCAACCACGTTCTTTTCCTGTAACTTCCTGGTCTGGAGAATAAATGTGGGGCAAGAACCCCAGTTCATCGTTAATTTCCTTAAAGGAAGGAATGCCTCTCCCTTGAGGGTTCTGGGAGATTGACCCCTTTGGCGCTTCTCACTACTCGGAAGAGATGGGCTCTGAGTAATCCTTTTGCAGCTCTGTCAATCAGGGGAAGAAAGGCAACAAATCCGTGTGAGGCAAAGCAACAACTCATGAAGCCCGTTTCTCTATTTTAGCCTTAAGAAAGAACAAGCATAATAGAAGTGCATGTTTCTATATGTGTGAAATACCTCAGATGGACAAGCACGCAATAAATTTAGAAAAACGGAAATACTAGGTTTAACTGCTGGGAATGAGCCTGAGAGACACATGAAAGACAGCTTAACAATACAGCAGGAGAGTTCTGATTAACTGAATTAACCTATTAGTAGACACTGTTAATTTTCTTGTTTTACATATGAAGAAACTGAGGTACAGAAAGACACTAGGTTTAATTGATTGGAGTGGGCTTGAAAGACACAAAAAATTGGGTGTTTTAGAGCGAAAGAAAGATGGATTTCTGAAACTTTTTTCTAAAATTTTTTCCTTTGCTCTTTACTTTAGTTGCTTCCTATTTCTTGGCCAAACATGACTTCATACAAAACACACCACAGAGGATGTGAAGGATGTATAAAACTTAACTAAGAATATCATTCTAAACTCAAAGTGCTTACAGACTTCCCCGACCACCACCACCCTATGTAATTATACCAGCAAACAATTTGCTGTGGATTTTATAAAAGCTTTCTCCCTTTTTGACTCTCTCTATTGTATTACTGGCACAAATGACAGTAATGTTTTCATCTGTATACACTGAGGAAATATTTGCCTAAATCTCTCCTTTTACAGATAATAACTCATTTTTTTCTCACTGTTCTTGTTAAGATCCTACATTAAAATGCTTATGTAAGTTTGGAATATCTCTCTAAACAAGGCTTCTATTTATAAGTCACAGAGTGGAGAACACTACCTTATGCAAAAAAAGAACTCACTACAAGGTGCAATAAATGCAAACTAATGGATGAAGCAAAGGACTGGCAGTGAAAACCGTAGCTATGCCACTAGCTATTTCAGTTTATAAAACTGAAATATGTTCCTCTAAAAACAACTTCTGTTTTATTACTGCTAACTTTGTTTTTGATATGAGCCTCTTACACCTTTAGAGAATCTGATGAAGCCATGTATCTTTTCCTCAACAAAAATTAACATAATCCTCAAATTTTTGCATACAATTAGGGGCTTCAAGTAATCACTGCAGTCCATGTATCCCAAGTTAAGAATTTCTAAACTAGAGGATTGGTATGGTTCCTGCAGATCTAATATAAAAAACGCCAATTCCGCATTCTTTCTCTCTCTCTCTCTCTCTCTCTCTCTCTCACACACACACACTCTTCTTTTACAGTCTTGCTGTTCAACCTATAAATGTACCAGTGCTCACAAGCGTAAACTTATAAAAGTGTAAGAGAAATGAAGATAAGACTTCATTGGCAAAAGGAAAGTATTTTTCCGCTTTGAGGCGTGTAAGAGTGAGTGAGTGTGTGTATAGTTTTATATTTGCATCTTGACAGGCTAGATATTGAAATCAGTGATTTTTCTCTACTGGATCACTGTCCTCAAAAATTCTCGAATAGAGTTATAGTACGTCACACCTCTCTGAGAAACCTAAAAAATATTTTTTTTTGTTGTATATCTAGGGTCTAATGAGCACTAACAAAGCTCTTCATAACGAAAATGAGTTTTGTATAAGGATTATCCACATATATTCACAGTCACACTGGTGAAAGCAGTAGCTCCAGCTCTGCCAAAGTCTTAGCTGCTGTAATTAAAGACACACCCCCTCAGGAGCAGGTATCATTAGTTTCAAAGGGCAGTAATTACAAAGGCTTTGCATCATATAGATTATACATTACAAGGATACAGAATTGCTACCAGACTGCTGGGGACTATTTTAAGACATAAAGTTGCTCATTAAGCAATCATCAAATTTACTCTACATATTAGTTTAAAATTTTCTCAACTTTGCTTTATCATGCAACTTTATCTCACTTTGAAAAATAGAGGTATTTCAAAAAAGTTAATTTCCAACAATCTAACCCTACTACTGAACTAACTTTATAAGACAAAATATTACAAAGCAAAAACAAATCACCCTAGGATATCACTTCTAAACACATCAAACCAGTGAATAAAACACTGGTGTTCTGAAAATACCTGTTGGGTTGAACCAAAAAAAGAAAATGTTCCTTTCTGATAAAGGTAAGCAGCAGTATATGAACAGAAAAAAAAAATAAGGCTATTTTTCACCTTTGGTACAATATTTTATAGATTTAGAGGAAAACTAATCCCAACTGTGCAACACATTCAGGATTAGAGAGTTAACCAGATTCCATCACAACTAGCAGGATAACATACAGGCACCTCAAATTCCCTAAACCACACTGCATGAAGGCAAAGATACTTTTAAACAAATGAAAAAGGAAATAGGAACACAGAGAAAGCAGATCAAAGGAGTATGTTTAACCAATATCACAACTGTCAATTTCCCCAAATTAATCTTTGGGTATTGCAAAAATGATTGTTTTCCCTAACTTAAACATTTTGCAATCCAGGTACAGTATGTCATCCTTTAGGACAACAAAACGTAACTTTGTAATTTAAAAGTCACCAACTACACTAGTTGGTGTACTGCGACGAAAGTGATCCTCAGGTCTCTTGAAATTAATTAAAATAATTAAATTTTACTGGTTGTGTAAACCATTTTTAATATATTAAACCATAAAACTAAAATATGGCTGAGATACATACGAAAATTGAAATTATCACTAGCTGATAGGGTTAACATTTCCAAAAGGGTAAAGAAAAGATACATGTGATTCTTCCTAGTGGTCAACAGGACCTCTACAAATAATCCCTTATTTCTGCCTAATCCTATGAATTCATTCTCTAATAAGTTTTTCTAAAAAAGAAAACATATGTAGGTATTCAAGACGTTTAGGCTCTCCCCCGAATTCTGCCATCTTTAAGATCAGGTAAAGCTCAGATTTTTAAACACTCGTATCCGTGCGAAAAAGTAAAGGCAGGTTTTTGTTTTGCTCTTTAATTAAAGCTTTTTAAAAAGTGAGCAATAACAGAGCATTGAAAATATCTGTAAATGCTGCTTTCACTCCTCCAGTAGCCTCAACCTCAAATGTGAAAATGTACTCTCCTTTCCACGCAGCAAGGATGTATTTTGAATGACGTCTAAAGCATTTTTCGAATATCAGATAAATTTAACTGCTTTGTAAATGTGAACCCAATGACACTTTTCTTAAAACTGTGCCACTTCTATTCCTCTGCACATACATACATAGTTGTCGAAAGGAAATGTAAAAATTTGAAAAAGCAAATTGTAATTTTGTGTCAGTTTATCCTCTGAAACAGTGCCATATTCATCTGTCACCCCCCAAAGCAAACAATACACTTACCCGATGTTGGGGTCCTTCGCAGTGCACTTGAAAACCCACAGTTTTTAAAACCTGAGCTGAGCTGTGGTATCTTTCACAGCCTCCACCCTCCCACTTTTTGGAACATCATTACTTAACAGGTTCCCTACAGCCTGGCGGTGGGGCCGCAGGAGCTCTGCGGGGTCACACGACGCCACACCTGGCCCCGCGTCTCCAGCAGGTGAGGCCCTGTCCCCCAGGGCAGCCGCGGCGGGGCGGTCGTGGGAATTAGCTCACCTGAGAAAAGCTCCTATTTTACATCCAGTGTTGGAGTCCCTGGGCCCTCGGAAGCCCACCTTTGGGCCCAAGTTAAGAATCCCTGAGCCTCGGGACAGTGAACATTCTTCCCTGTTCCGTTTTATCTGGAACCTTGTTAGCTTCTCCACCTGTTCCTCTCACCCACCACGTTCCCCACAAACCTTGAACTGTCTTCTTCTCCTCGAAATCTAAGCACCTGATAGAACCTCTTCCACCAACTTCCCAAGAAGCTTCAGGAACAATGCAGCGCTCCCCAGGTCACGTGCACTCCCGAGGCCACGTGCGCAAGTGGAGGAGGCGGTACCAGGAGGAAGTTGCTTCTACGCCTGCGCCAGGGGCGGAGCAAGAGGCCCTGCAGGGGAAGACCAAAAGCCCCAGAATTGGGAGCCAGGTAGGGAAGGGCTCCTGAGACCATTCAATATCCCGAGGTGACCTGTGTATTCAGTGCTTACTCCATTTGCACATAGGATTTCAACAAACCTTTGTTGAATGACTAAATGAAAGACACATACTGGCTAATGGCAACCTTTCAACCCAGAGGGAGGCCTGGGTGTCTCTTCTCTAAACTGAATGGGGTGTACTTTGCTTAAATAGGTCTCCAGGCATCGTAAGTTTTGCAAAGGGGCCGTTATGGTACATTTTGAGACTGTAATTTAATTCAAAAGGACTTGGAAGCTTTGGAAGTATTTCATATGATCCTCAGCCAGTGGCTAATTCCCTTAGCTAAGGCTTGAAGTTGGAGCTAGCAATCACAAGTTTCAGGAATGTAAACATCAAGATTTTGAAAACACTCCTTACATTCAGAAAATATTTCTCCTTCACAGCACGGCCTATTTCAGCCCGTTCAGGGGCTGTTTAGATTATAGAATTCAGATCCTCCAGTTCAATCACTCAGATTTAATTTCACAAGGGCAGGCGTGAGAGTCGCTACATCACTCAGTGTTTATGCATAAGGATGTTGGGACAGGGAGCCCAAAAGATGCACTATTACTTTCTTAGTAGTCGCTGATTATGAGGCGAATTTTACGTGTGTTTAACAACTTCAATATAGCATGTCATGAGATACTTTTTAAAAAATTCAGTCCACAGCCGAGTTTTTGTTTGTTTTGTTTTAACCTGGATTGAAAGAAGAGCTTCAGGGACCTGTGAACACCCTAATGCTGTCCAAGAATGAAAATGTTTCTTTCTTTCATCCTAGGTTCCATTTAGTCGGAAGAAGTTCTGTTAACTTTCATCAGATTCTTACATCTATAATTGGGGGCGGGGGGGGCGGGGATCAAAAACCCCAGTGAGAACTACTGCTGGATGTTTACGCTCCTACAAACTGTTGGTATTTTAAAAATTATTTTAAGCTCCAGTTTTACTGCGTGCATGGAAAAAAAATTACTATTCCTCTTAATAATCTTTTTTTGACAATAAACAAAAGTTCAAAATTTATCTATTTTTCATTTTCTTTATTGACCATTATCCCTCCTTTTAAGCTTGAGAATCAGGGTACCCAGCAATTGTACTCCTAAGAATTTACACCCAAGTGACATATACGAGAATTTCATAGCAATGCAAATACTGGAAACAGCAATGAAAACAGCAGTTATATATGACAACATGCATGAATTTCACAAACAAAATTTAGGGAAAGAAGTCAAACAGAAAAGAATACATATTATGAATTCTCATTTACATACAGTTTAAAAATCCGCAAAAGTAAACTCACATTTGGGGATGCATACTTATGTGGTTATAGAGAAAAGCAAAGAAGTGATTTCCATGAAAGTCAGGATAGTGGCTATCGTTAAGAGGAAGTTGTCATCAGTGTGTTGTAGGATTTTAGGCTATTTTTATTTTCTTTTTTGTGCTTTTCTCTTACTTTCAAATTTTCTAAAATGAACATGTGTTTCTTTGTAACCATCAGGGAAAAACAGATGTTATTTTCAAAAGTACATAAAAAGAACCAAGGTCGAGTGCCACAAGGAAACTGAAAAAAAGAGTTATCTTGCAGTAACGCTATACATACCAAACCTGCCTCTTCAGTTTACTCCTATTTCATTTATCCCCATTTTTTAAATTTTTGAAATTCTAAAAGAAAAAACAAAACAAGGCATAATAATTTGTTATTTTTAAATCAATTTTTTATCACTTATTGTTTTCTTAGGTTTACTATATTCTTTTATTACCTTCTTAACTTGATTGTTAGTTTATGTTCATTTTTTTTAATTTCATTTCTGAAAAAAGAAGACATTTGAAGACTGCCTCTGCCTCTGAGGTCATTGGCTTCATCTACGAACCTTTGTAAATAGCTTTTTGATCTCTAAGTGATCTAGAAAGTACCCCCGCCGCCCATTCTTATTTTCCAGGTAATTTACAACACAATCAGAAAGTGCAATCTGGGCAATTTTGCTTTTGGGAATTTGTTGGGGTATTTTATGTGGCCGAATATGTGTTAATAAAGTTCCCACTGCTGCCTTCTGTTGCATATAACGTCTAGCATACACTCAAAATATCAGTCTTATTGATCATGTTATTTAGCCCATTAAATCTTAATACCTTGCATACTAAATATTTTTGTCTTTTGATGATTCCAGGACTCCGGGAAATGTGTTTGTGCCCATTTCTACTTGAATTGTAGACACTTTTTCTTCATGTCTATAGGGATGTGTTATTTCGTAGATAAAGCTTTATAAATATTATATTTTCGTATATATTCGAACTTTTATTCAAATAAAATCTCTTTCTCACATTTTATATAGTTTTTCTTCTGTTGAATTCTAATTGCTACCCTCTTCTTTCCATCTGCATTTGCATCTGTTTCTTTGTCCAACCTTTCGATTTTAACGTTTCTGTGCCATTTGGTTTACATGTGCTGTGGATTGATTGAATTGTGTCCCCCAAAGTCCATATATTAGAATATTAATTCCCACTGTAACTATTGAGGTTAGGAAATCCTATTATGGTAATTGAAAGATGGGGCCTTCCCAGACCCGCTGGGGCCCTGAGGTATGGAGCTGGGGTCAGCCAAACCCAGCTGCAACCAGGAAAAGGCACACCAAAAACCTCATTTTCAAGCAGGTAGCCCACCATAGCCACCACAATTGCCATGGCTGCTGCAAAAGCAGCTAGTCTCTATAGCAGCAGTCACAGGCACTGTGCAGATGGCATGCCAGACTCTTGACTGCATTGACACATAGAGAGGCACCAGCAGAGACAAAAAAGAAAAAAGAAAAAAAAAAAAAAAAAGAAGAGGTCCTTTCTCTCCACAAAGCACACTCCAGAGTAGTAGAAGAAGCACCTGATTTATGATAATAGGGGAGGACTTGATCACACCTGTCTCAGTACTGGACAGATCATCTAGGCAACAAACCAAGAGAGGAACAGTGAATCTATCAGATGGAGAGAACAAATCTATAGTCATTAGCAGGGGAGGGGGAGAGGGAAGGGGAAAGGTTGGATAAGGGGCATAAAGAATAAGTATGATTTGTAACAATGAATATGCAAATAAAAAATAATAAAAATAAAAATAAAGGTGGTGCTTTGAAGTGGTGACTAAATTGATGGTTTAATGGTGGTCATGGGCGTGGTTCTGAGGGCTTTCCAAAGGAGAGCACTTGAGAGAGTCTCTCTCTCTATCTCTCTCTCTCTCTCTCTGTTCTGGAAGTTTCTGCCATGTGAGTCCTCTGCATTGCTGTTTAAAGCCACTACCACAGGAAATCCTGACCACTGGTTTTCCTTGGACTTTGGACTTCCCAGCCTCCGAAACTGTAAGCAATAAAATTTGTTTTCTTACAAATCATCCATTTCCAGGTATTTTGTTATAAGCAACAGAAACAAACTAATACAGCATATATTTCTGCTAAATAGTGTATAATTAGATTTTATTTCTCTTTTACTTTTCTTTTAAAAGGAGTGCAAAGTTTTATAGGTATAATTGACGTTAGTCATCATGTTTTATGCTATTTTTCATGTATATTTGCTGTTGCTTTTATTTTATATCTTTGGATACATGGGCTACATTTTGTTTTCCTCTTGTGTTTTGGCAATTATAGATACTTTTGTTAATGAAATCATACTAAAACCTAACACAAATTATCAACACAAATGAAAACAGTATCTATTGATTCCCTGATTCACTGATTAAGGAAATTAGCAGAATTTTCGTCGCAGTGGTTGATGCCATCTGATATTTTAGATCCAAACTTTATATTATTTATTATGTTTCTCTTTTTTCAATAGTTATTACTTCTATTTTTAGTTTTAATTAAAACTGTTATTGACAATTAACTCTATATTTTTACATCTTTCAAATTGTTTGAATATTGGTGTCCGTTTTTTAAAATCGATTTTGCCTGGTAATAGACTGTTTTCCCTGCAGACTAAGAACTTGCCTGCAGTCAGTAAAGTTTTATTCGATAACAGTATCATTATAGCATACATGCTGTTTGTTCTTGCTTCTTCAGTAAAACAGATATGCTAATGCATTTTCGTTCTTTGCTCTTCATTTCTCTTCACTTCCTGTTTCTCATTTTCCTCTCTGTGTTATTTTTTCTGTAATCTGTGAGATCTCTTTAAGATTGTTCTCCATGCCCTCAATTCAGTTTGTTTGAAATTTCTATTTTGGAAAACATTTTTCAAAATTCAGAAAGTCACAAGAATACCATAAAATTCCATGTACTTTCACCTGGACTTACCAATTATTAACATTTTGACACATTTTCTTAGTCACTATATTGATCTACCTACACATTATTCTCTCTTTTTCTTTTGGTATACATTACATGTGTTATTATTGCTATTGCTGAAACATGTGAGTGTAAGTTACATACAGCATGAGTCTTTATCCCTTCAGCTTCTATCCCTTGAAAGCAAGGACTTTCTCTTATATATCCATAGTACATTACTATAATCTTATTATACAGTCCATATTCGAAGTTCACCAGTTTTTAAATAATGCTTAAACAAGTTTTTTTTTTCTAACATAGGAGCCAATCCATAACCACCCCTTATATTTGGTCATCATATCCCTTTAGTTTTCTTAAACCTACAACACTTTCTCAGCTTTGCTCTGTTTATGAGTTTCATTTTTGAACATCTAAAAAATACCTATGGGTTACATTTTACTTAATAGCAAGAAACAAAGCTTTCCCACTAAAGTCAGGAAAAGGGTAAGGATGTGTCCTCCCACTGCTGCTTTTCAACATGGTACTGGCAGTCCTTGCTAACGCAGTAAGAGTTGGTTTGCTACTTAGTTGACAACTGCTCGGGCAGAACTTTATCGTTGTTAACTCATTCTTCTTCCCATACTATTGGGATGGCAATTTTTCTTAATTCCATAACTTTAATCTTAATGTGGAATTATTATTCTATTCTAACATTCTGTTCTAAACTTAAATAGGGTACTTTAAAAAAAATTTCCAAAGTTAACTCTAATTCCTTCCCCTACGTATGAGTAGCCTCTAGATGTCACCAGTGTGAGTGAATTTTTTATCAAAAGTTTTTAGGGTTATCAATAACAGCAGATTTGTAGTAAGGTGATGGTGAATTGTAAGTGCAATCTATAACACAGACTTTAAAAGTCTCATGTTTAGATCTGATGAGGACCTTAGAGATTCTGGCAATTGAGGTCCAGAGATGCTAGGTAACTTGTCCAACGTCACACAGCTATTACTTTATTAAATATTTATAGTTAAGTCATAGTCCTTTCTTTCTATTAAGAAACTCCTCACTGCCAGAAAATGTACTCCATTTGAAATGATATTGGATAGGAATGGAATTTGGAAAGACTCGATGTCTTTCTATACAGGAAGACAGGGGTCAGTTTCTGGACACATTTCATGATTAATTTGTCTAACTGGGTTTTAACCAAAATGTCCTTGCATTAAGACATATTGGTCTATTCTCTCTCTCTCTTTCCCCCCTTCTCTTCCTCCCTCCTTCTACAAAAAGATAAAACTAACTCATAATACCTTGTTATCAGATAGTGTGTCCTTTACACATATTACCTCATTTAACCCTCAAAACACTTTTGAAAAGTGGCATTAATCTTATTTTCCAGTTGGAGAATGTGAGGCACAGATACAATTCACTTCTTAAGCACATACAGATAATAAGTGATAGAGTGATAATGGAAACCTAAGGCCTTTGGCTCTAAAATCCGCTTCCTTTCCACTGTACACATTAAGGGAAAGTTTGAAAAGAATAGGTAATTTTCATACCAAACTCTGAAAGTATAGATAGTTTATTTGTCAAAATGTTAAACTCCTGGAAATGTTATAACCTTCATTCAGGTCTTCAACATTTTTTGAGCTAATTACTGTAGTTTCAAGGTGGATCTGGGCACATAAAAAGTGCCCCTCAACAATGCTATTGATTGAAATCCAAAAAATGATATCTTCGGTTGAGTGCTTAATTATTAACTTACTGCCGAGAAAGCCATCTTTAAAAGTTTCCAGTGTCTTCTCTGTACAGTAAGTGATATAGAAAGAATCACCTGAGCAGTTACATAATTGAAACGCAACTATGCATCCAATTCCCTAGGGAAAGAGCGCAGCGGCAATTTTTCTGTGATTTGAAAACAGTTGCATTTCCCAATATCCTCTTGGTATAAAAATCTTAACATTAGGGAGAAAATATGCAAATTTACTCCAGAACCAATGAACTTCCTGAGAGCCAAGAGAGGGAGAACTTGACCTACATTACCGTCACATAATTGAAATCTCTCTGATGAACTGAGACGGTCCTAACTGGGATATGCTGGCAGGTTATCTCCCTGAAGGACCCCCAAGTGTGAGCACACTGTGAAGGAAGGGAGGATGTGATGATGATGGTCAGCATTAGTACTTAGCCCAGGCTGAATCTGGAAGCTCTTCCTGAACCATCCACTCCAGTGTGGGTCATCCACAGAGCTGTAACCTCCGGAGCACAAATTTGGAACATAAGACTTGGGGAAAAGACTCTTCTCCCTTGAAGACTCTCTATGGCTTCTGCAGGAAGCTGGATGATCAGTGGACCTGTCACAAACACAGGCAAGGGTGCAGAGGCACGTAATGCAGGAACTACTGTGTTAATGGTAAAATGGAATGATAGGAGTGGCAGTGGCACTAATAGATGCATCAGCTGCAGAAAAGAGCAGTGCACCAGCGGACCGATCACTCTTCTTTCTCCACATGGCTGTTGAAAAGCAAAACTGGCCTCTTGGTACTTATGAAGCCCACCTGGAGTTCTTGGACAATTGAGAGCAAGAGAGGCAGACTTCAAATAGGGTTGCAGATTTAGCAATAAACAAACATAAATAAATAAGCAAACAAAAAAATTGTTTTTTACTTTAAGTATATCTTTGCGATATTTATCTGGTATTCAAATTTAACTGAGTGCCTTGTTTTTATCTGTCAACCTGACCTGGAAAGTGAAATTGCTGATTTCTTAGCACCATGCTCTAACCAGCTTAGCCAACCAAGCACACGAAATTGCTGATTTCTTTGGTCGTTTTGTCAGGCAAAATCTCAAACAGGGGTCATACCAGTTAATAAGCCCAAGTAGACTATAATGGTACTCTTATCTGTAATCTAATAGTATCCGTGCCTACCACTATTATAGCACTTAACTCTCTATTGCAATCACTGATTTTCTTCATGAGTCTCCTCCAATTTTCTGTAAGCCATTTGAGTCAAGCAGAGTGTTTTCCCCATCTCCATATCCCTGAAGCTCAACACAATGCTTGTGAGAGTCATAAATATTTGTCGAAAGCTGAATAAATGCTTGAGTAAATTAATTCCAGTTCCAGTGAACTTAGGCAAATTGTCATTCTATCCACTTGAGGGCAGCTGGGCACACAGTACAGTAGAGGGCAATCCAGACAAAGGGCTGAGGAAAGCAGCCTTTTGAATTAGAGAGAAAAAATCTATACCTCCAGCTTTCTTAAGAGCAGTGCTGGCCACCGCATTACCTGCACCCCATGCTTGTGCCAATGCATGCAGAATCAAGATCAGCCCATCAGTGTGAAAGATTCTATTGTTCTATTGAACAGCTTGATCAAAATCTCAATCCATCCTCTCTTCTCTTTAGAAATGCAAAACTCTCTCACCTGAGAACATTTCAAAAAACAGATCCATTCAGGTGATCTCTTATTTTGAAAAATAGTGGATTGTTCAATACATTTGTATCCCGATGCAGAACTCTGATTATTCTAGGCATTGCCATAATTGTTTTATATATTCCATTAACAGAAGCTTTTAAAAAAATATTTCCTTATGACTTTTTGGTTCATATTGAAGGAGCCAGGGGAAAATTTCCTCTTCATCTGTGAAGGTTCATTAATAAAAATCACTGACAAATTTAGATCAATAAGAAGAAAAGGCATAATACATTTTATTATCTATTGTGCCGGGAGAGGGCAAAGCATGGGGGAATCACAAGAGAGAAATGTCCCAAATTTCCACTGGGGTACAGAGCTTATATACCCATCTCCATAGGGGAAGGGGAGATGGGGTGCAGGAGTGAATGATTCTTAGGGGGATGTAATGGGCCTGGAGAACATACAACGGCCTGGGACAAAGTCTATATAGCCCACAGAGTGGACAGTGGTTCGTAAATAATTTTCTTCAAAATATTGAATGGAACCAAAATAGAAGACAATGATCTGTGACAAAAGTTAGTCCATGTCTTCTTGTCTGTGATATACGTTAATGAAAACAAGGAAAAGGACCACAGGTAATTGTCTTCTTTGGTGGATCCAGACTTCAGGCAAATAAGGGAACAATTTCATTCTGTGCTTTGGAAAGTGACAGAGAATTGAGAGACAGAAGGTGTGGAGGGTGGGAAGGTCAGAGATAACTTGAGGTTGCTTCTTTATTCCAGCAGGTCAAAGCCTCATATTTTGGGGTAACAGCTTTCTGCACCCCAACCATATCATATACTAAGCTGCCTATCAGAGAAACAAAATGGAAGTAATCATGTTCTGAGGGATTCTGGCAAGATGCCTGACCAGAGAGGTGCCTGGCTCACATCACACCTATAAAACAGGATCAAAACAACTAATAGACAGCTACAATTAGATGAAAGTGTTTGTGGGAGAGCATAGGGTGCAGCAAGAGACTGGTGAGAAACTCTGTGGAGCACCAAAGTCCAGCATGACAGCACCGAGAGGGGAAAAAGGCACACTGCCTCTTCCACCACGACTCCCTTACCAGGATTGGTAGAGCAGGGACTTCCCTTTGCAGGGAAATGGTAAGCAGAAGGCCCCTGCCATCCTCCCTCCCCACCAAGTAAACCTGTAATTCCTGTTACAGGAGAATACCACAGCCCTCATAATCCCAGAACCAAGTGTGGGGAGCTACCTAGAATACACATGCTTTATTGCTATAGGATAAGCACACACAGCATGCACTTCCCAACCTCCACTCTCATGACCCAAGCGGAAGCAGGATGGCCCCCTCCGTGAAATCTGAGCCACTGAGGGAGCATGCCCTGCCCTGGGGGCCAGTAGCCACTGTGTGTCCCCAGACTTGAGACACCACCATCACCCCAATGCAATTATATGAATTTCTACAGAGCCAGGCAGCTAGAAGCCTGGACGCAGGAGTGGCTGTGACTGTAGTCCTATGTGTTCAGAAAGCCAATGCCAGGCCAGCCAAACTGCTACACTCCCATGCCCACAGCCAGAGATCAGTCAGGAGAACCCACCACTGGTTGACTGCCCCACCCCCAAAGCAAACTGAGCCTCCGTGTGCTTGCACCCCTAGCCCAGAAAAACACCCAAGTACATTAGCCAAAGCATGCCCATTGCTTCTGGCCCAGAGAAATAGCCCTGCTGTCTAGTCACTGGAGGGCCTGTCCCTGAGTCTTTGGCTATCGCATCCCCACACCCCAGGTGAGAAACATCCCAACTGACATGTGTCTGGCAGGCTCGCTCCCCATCAGAGAATCAGCATGCCATCACCAGAGTCTTTGACATGCCATGCGCCTATACCCTCAGCCTGAGGATCAATCCAGCAACCCCATACCAATAACTCAGCCCCTAAATTGTCTGACCAACAGTGTGCATACACATATCCCTGGCCAGAGAACAAGCCAGTGAGCGCACCCCTGGCAAAGCTGTGTCACTGCTGCCATAACCCTCCCACCCCAGCATAGGTTGCTCAGGCACTTGCAGACAAAGCAAACATGGAGTACAGGTGAAGAAACTGCACAGAGTCTACACTACTGCACCCAGCCAGAACAAGGCCATAGTACCCTACCCAATCAACAATTTAGGACACATTTGCAGGTAAAAGTCTTTCCCCAAACAAGCCACTCTACAAAATTCAAAGAGGCAACTGCTCAACCAGATGCACAGGTATCAATGCAGGGAAACAAGAAACATGAAAAAGTAAGGAAACATGACACCACCAAAGAAATACAATAATGCTTTAGTAACTGATCCCTCCAAATTGGAAATCATGACTTGTTGAGAAAGGAATTTAAATTAAAAGAAACTCACTGAGATACATATTCTCACAAGAGAATACATACATACGATTCAAAGAAATCAGAAAAACAATTCATGATCTGAGTGAGAAATTTAACAGAGATATATATTTTAAAAATGAAACAGAAATCTTGAAAATGAAGAATTTATTGAATTAAATGAGAAATATATTTGAGAGCCTCAACAACAGACTAGATCAAGCAGAAGAAAGAATTTCTGATCTTGAAGACAGCTGTTTTGAAATAGCCCAGGAAAACAAAAAGAAAAAGAAAAAGAAGTAAATAAATAAAAAAGAATGAAGAAAGCCTACAAGATATATCAAAAACAATTAAGCAAATAAATTTTCAAATTATGAGCATTCCAGAAGGAGAAGACAATAAAAAGATGTAAAACCTATTTAATGAAATAATAGCTGAAAACTCCCCAAGTCTTGGGTGAGATGTCAATATCCAGATTGAGGAAGCTCAAAGACCCTCAATTAGATTCAACCCAAAAAGATCCTCTCCAAGGCACGTTGTAAGCAAACTGTCAAAATTAAAGACAGATAATTCTAAAAACAACAAGAGGAAAGCATCAAGTCACATGTAAGGGAATCCACATTAGACTAACAGCACAGTTCTCAGCAGAAACCCTATAGGCAAGGAGAGAATGGAATTGTCAGGTCCACTGCCGGCCGACCCGAACAGCCCTTGCCTTGCTATCAGTCTCTCCCTTGGTGTTCCTTCTGGTGGGCGAGCGAATTGCCCGGATTCCTCTTTCCCTCCAGTCCCCGTTGGAAGGAGACAGGGGAAGAGAGCCGTGAAGAGAGGTGAGCACAGCCACTGGCCCCAACCAGCCCGTTAAAGAACACTCAGACGCGGCGGAGGTTCTGGCGAGCAGTTCCTTATATTATCACACAAGCACTTGCTTTTAAAGGCAAATGGAGAAGGTAGGTTTTTTTTACATCCTCCAATCAGCTTAAAGGTTACAAGAGCATGCATCCTGTCTCAATGCCTAGCTATTGCAATCACACCATGTTCACGAGCACGGAAGCCGTGTATTTGGCTAATTAGGGCTAAGGCAAGGTTCCCACACACACTCCCATCCTACTTCCTCCCAGCAACGTCTTAGGCTGCCACATTAATACGCCCTTGTGGGCCCATAATGGCGCCGCTTGTAATGTCACTTAAGGTCATGTTACTTTTTAAGGCCCGACATGGAATGATATATTTGAAGTGCTGAAAGAAAAAAACTGTCAGTCAAGGATACTCTACCCAACAAAGGTGAAGGAATAAAGTCTTACTTAGACAAGTAAAAACTAAGGGAATTCATCACCGCTGGACTGGACTTCCATGAAATGCTTAGAGGAGCCCTACACCTAGAAGAGAAAGAACGATAATAACCATCATGTAAACACATGAAATATAAAACTTGCTGGTAGAGTAGATACACAAATTAAAAAGAAAAAGGAATCAAACTTTATTAATACAACCACCAAACAGCCACACTAAACACTACGAAAAGAAGAAAGGATCAAAGGATATACAAAGCAATCAGAAAATAACAATGAAATGACAGGAATAAGACCTCACATATCAAGAATAACCTGGAATGAAATGCATTAAATGCCCCAATTAGAAGACATGGACTGACTGAATAGATTTAAAAAACAAAACAAAACAAAACATGCATATACTCCCTACAAGAAACATACCTTACCTATAAAGACACACATACATTGAAAGTGAAGGATGTAAAAAGATATTCAATGCAAATGGAAACCGAAAAAGATCAGGAGTAGCTACTTTTATATCAGATAAAACAGACTTTAACTCAAAATCTTACAAAGAGGTGAAGAAGGGTATTATATAATGATGAAGAGATCAAAATAGCAAGAAGATATAACAATTATAAATATATATGCACCCAACACCAGAGCACACAGATGTATAAAGCAAATATTATCAGATCTAAAAGAAAAGATAGACACCAGCCCAATAATACTTGGGGACCTTAACACCAAACTCTTCGCATTGGACAGATCATCAAGACAGAAAATCAACAAGGAAATATCAGATTTAAATGGCACCATAGACAAGATAAACCTAAGAGACATGCAGAGAGCATTTTATTCAACAGCTATAGAATACACATTCTTTTCATCAATACATGGAACATTCTCTAGGATAGACCATATGTTAGGAACAAAATACGTCTGAACACGTTCAAAAAAATCAAAATAATATCAAATATTTTTTTCTAACCATGTGGAATAATACTAGAAATTAATGAGAAGAAGTACTTTTGAAACTCCACAAAGAAAAAGTAAATTTAAACAATAAATAAATAATTTTTTAAAAAAATCTCAAGCCAAACAAAAAAGGAAGTGATCATGGTCTTATATATATTGTATGCAGGAATAAAAGGCAAGAGAACTATCATATAAATACTATATTTTTCATTAGGAAAAATATACCCATTGAGATGCAATAATTACTACAACAATATAAAAGGGGTATTCTGGTGTGATTGGATCACTACAAAATACTGCAAATAGAAGTCAGTAGTTAACATGTTATTTCATTATCCCTCTGTATTAGCCCATTTTTGTTGCTTATAACGAAATACCTGAAACCGGGTGATTTACAAAGAAAACAAAATTTATTGCTTACAGTTTCTGAGGCTGTTAAGTCCAAAGTCCAACTGGTGGTGTATCACTGACCCAGGAGTCTCACACTGCAAGATGGTGGAAGCAGAGAGAGCAGAGAGAGAACAAAAGGCAGACTCTCCTCTTCTTCTAATTCATTCAAAATGAAACCCCTACCACTACTTTTAATCCATTCACTATGGCGTGGTCCTACAATCCAATCACCTCTTCAAGGCTCCACCTTTCAATTACTATACTAGGATTTCCCACCCTCTTAATCAGTGGGCTAATTTTCAAATACAAAAAAGCTTGGGGGACGCAATTCAAGCTTCAGTGAGTTTTGGGGGGACATAATTCAATCCATTACACCCTCACAAGCACTCTATGAAATAGGCAGAAGCAGGTTTACTGTGAATCTAAGGGAGGTTCAGTTTCTGGGTTCTCACTTGCACAGCCCCTCCCAAAATCCTGCGAAGGGCCACAGCACTGTGCTCCCATGGCCATATGTCTTGGTTAAAAATTTCAAAAGGCGGGTATATTAAACGCAAGTGGTTAAGACTACTGAGTCAACTTTATTTCACCCCATTAACTTCCCTGCATGTCGGATGGTGTTGAAATGTCTGTGGGCAATTACAGGATGTGGCTGAGGAGATCTTGAGTTTATTTTGAGTTTATGAGATGTTTTTGTGTTTCATGGTCACTTCTCTTTCTAGTACATATGTTGAGAAGTTGTATCATGATTTAAATGTATTTTATCACAATCGGCACCAAGATTTATCAGAATTCCCGTGTTTGTAGGACACAAATCTGTAATAGAGCTTCGAATAGCAAAAATATCTGTAGGAATTCGCTTTTTTTTCTTACATCTCAACTGTACATGATTTTAAGATTTCAATTACTAAAGATGGAAGACTAAATTATTTTTCTAATCTCTCTAAAGAAAATGGTAGAACAACATATTTGTCTCACAAAGAGGCATTCAGAGAGAATGTAGCCTAAATATGGAAGAAAACCCTATTAGAGGTCTATCAGGAAGTTAAAAAATATGATATTTTCCTGGATTTTGTGATATTGTGATATTTATCAACGTGTTTAAATCTGTGCTTTGCTATGATATCTTTTCTTATTTGTTATGGACTGATTTTTTGTGTCCCTCTCATATTCACACATTGAAAGCCCTAACTGCCAATATGATGGTATTTGGTGATTTGGTGGTGGGGACTGTAGAAGGTAATTGAGTTTAGATGAGGTCAAGAGGGTGAGGTCTCCATGGTGGAATTAGTGTCCCTGTAGGAAAAGGAAGAGACACCAAAGTGTGCCCTCTCTCTCTCTGCCATGTGAGCATGTGAGGACACAGAGAGAACAGCCATCTGCAAGCCAGGAAGAGGGCCCTTGCCAGAACCTGACCATGCTGGCATACTGATCTTACACTTTCAGCCTCCACAACTGTGAGAAATAAATATCTGTTTTTTGAGCCACTCATTCTAAGGTATTTTGTTATAGCAGCCAAAACTGACTAAGACAGTATTCATACATAAATTTTGCATTCATAATTTTTCATTCTTTTCCATTAAACATGAGTCCTCAAAATCACATAAGATTCAGTACCCAAAATCCTGGCTTCAGTCCTGGAAATAGTTGTTATTATTATATTACAGAAGTAAAATTTAGGTTCGGAAAGTTTAACAACTTATCTCGAGTCATAGAGCTTGCAAGGTTCAAACAATAATCAGTGTAGTTTGTACCTGCAGAACATTTGCGTGATCACAAGTTGATGTTTGAACTTAAATATATGTACAGCAGGTATAAAGTTAAATTTCTTAATCAAAAATGTGGAAGCAACAAGTATTGGTGAGAATGTGAAGAAACTGTAGCCCTCACACATTGCTTGGAATGTCAAACGATGCAGGTACTAAGGAAAGAGTCTGGCAGTTTCTCAAAAAACTAAACATAGATTTATCATATGACCCAGCAATATGTACCCAGTGTATTTCCAAGACAGTTGGAAACATACATCCACACAAAAACTTTACACTAATCTTTATAGCAGTATTATTCATAGTAGCTAAAGAGTGGAAACAATTCAAATATCCATCAGTTGATAAATGGATAAACAATATGTTTCCATATGTATATCCATACAATAAAATATTATTCAAGTATAAAAAAAGAAGTAAGTTCTGAAACATGCAACACTATTGATGAACCTGGAAAACATCATGTGAAGTCAAAGAAGCCAGTCACAAAAGGCCATATATTGCCTGATTGCATTTATATGAAGTGTCCAGAATAGGTAAATCCATAGAGAGAGGTGGTAGATTAGCGGTTGCCAGGGACTGGGGTGCGGAAATGTCGGAGAGTGACTGCTAATGGGTATACGTTTCTTTTTAAGGTGATGAAAAATGTTCTGTAATTAGATAGAGTTGCTAGTTGCACAACATAGTGAATATACTGAAAGCCCCTGAAGTGTGTAATTTAAAAGGGTAAAACTTATGGTACGTTAAACTGTATCTAAAAACAGTTAAATTTCTAGTCTTAGAGGCATGTTATCCTTTTACCTATGAAACCATGATAAAATAATATAAAAGATCTGCTACAGTTTTAGCACGATATTTCTTTTTTTCATAAGATTGTTTTTCTCCTGTTTGGAAAGAGGCCTACTTGCATTGGTGCTTCCAGATGAATACATTTTTTGTTCTACAGAGTGCTGAGCATATATATTGCACTCAAATATTTTGATTCTTTGAATGATACTCCAATCCCTAGTCCAACCCATACATTACTGAAAAATGCATCAGACCTTACACCGAAGAAGGAAGAGACTTGAGAAATAAATGCCAGTCTAAGGAGAAGACAACAAATACACTCAGTGATGTATCCTCTGGTTGGCTCTTCAGCAAGCATTATTTAGCTCTACAGTGATGCACATTCTTCAAGTCAAAGGTGAAAGTCAGGTAGATCTCACACCTTCAGAAAACAAGGAACTCATATAATGCCACTGGCATGTTTTCTCAGGAGTTATTTTGGTTCCTTTGCTGAAAAGCAATTCCGTTTGTCCCAGCTCAAGTTTTTCTCAGAATTTAAATTCTTACCCATAAACTCAGAATACCATGTTCTGATTTTATTTACACCCAGTTCTTATTAAATGGGTATGCTTCATCCTATCTCCTCAGAATTTTATTTCATGACAGTGATGATGATGGTTATGAAATATATATGTGTGTGTGTATGTGTGTATATATATATTTAAATACACACACACATACACATACACATACACACATACTCATATATAGTGATGTGTCCCCAGATTTTATGTGTTGGAAACTTAATCTCATATATGTTGATGGCATTTGGAGGTGGGGCCTTTGGGAGGTAAGTAGGATTAGATAAAGTCATCAGGTTGGGGCTCCCATGATGGGAATGGTGGCTTTATAAGAAAACGAAGAGAGACTTGAGCAAGGTGCTCTTGCCCGCTCGCCATGTGATATCTTCAGCCATGTTACGATGCGGCATGAAGACCCTCACCAGAAGCCAAGCAGATGCTGCCAGCATGCTCTTGAACTTCCAAGCATTCAAAATCATAAGCCAAAATAAACTGATTTTCTTTATAAATTACCCAGTCTGTGGTATTCTGTTATGGCAACAGAAAACAGACAGAGATGTGTGTGTGTGTGTGTGTGTGTGTGTGTGTGTGTGTGTGTGTGTGTGTGTGCGCGCGCGCGCGCGCGTGCGCGTTTGTGCGCACGCGTGCACACGCATGTGCTGGGGGTGAAGAATACAGGCAGGCTGCTGCTCCATGCTCACCCAGACATCCAGGGCCCTCTTCACCTTTGATATATCAATTACGTCCACAAATGGAGAGAGCTTCTCACTTCTCGCCGGACTGGGTTTTCATCACCTTCAGAAATGGGCAGGGCTGAGCCTGCAAAATGTAGGACATGAGCAAGCAGTGACAGACACTTGGCAAGTGGAAGAGGGAGCAGACTACTCTGTGGCCATTTCAGACACTAGAACAAAAACTAAATGGAGTCCCAGGCCTTGGCTCGCTATGGAAAAGAAGTTTCTGTTAATTAGAGTGGCCCCCAAATGGATTAATGACATTAAGTACTGAATTAGAATTGTCTGAAGATCTATGAGGGACGCCGTTGAGGGAATTTCTATGCCGAGTGGGAAATTGGACTAGAAAATCAAACAAAGTCAGGTTAACTGTCTTCTTACTTTTTACCCCATTCTGGCTCCTGTTAATGAATCAAACTAACTCACACAGATACCAGGTGTGGGTGAAAACCAGCATTGGCCTCTACTACAAATATAATTCGCTCATGACTTCCTTTCCACTGGGCCAGTTATGATCTGGTGTTCTTCACGCTCACTTTCAGTGGTTTCTGCCACCTTCATTGCTCAGGTCTTTAAATTCTGGTTTTTGCCACAAGTAGCATGGATTTGATCTCCCATTTTAGATATAAAACACAGCCCAAGCTGAAAATTTCCCTGCACACAATTCTGATGTTCTCCTCCACCTCATATTATTCCAAAATGCAGCTCTGCCTATGCCCCATGGGACAGACTGGATAGACTGGTTTTCAATTAAGCCTTACTGCCGAGAGAGGGGAATTGGACTGAGTTTAACATTATCCTGTCCTTCTTTTGTGCAGATTCTGAAGGAGGCAGGAAGTGACCTGAACTGACTGTGCTTCTGAAGCTACACTTTTCAAGAAAAGAGCATTTGTGGACAAAAAGTAAAGAAATGGAAAGAGAAAAATGAGATGAGTCTAGTTTTGAGCAGTAGCTGAAGTTGTACTCGAGAAGGGAGGTGGCTGTCATGAGTTCCCAGAAGCGGACCCTGTCTCCAGGATTCATGTGCAAGTGATTTATTAAAGAAGTGCTTCCAGGGTAAAAAAAAAAAAAAAAAAAAAAAAAAAGAATTCAAGAGGTGGAGAACTTGGTAAAATAAGTCAGTCAATGATAATTTGACTAACTTCATAGATTTATTTATCATGTATTTACCAGTTTATAGTAATGACCAAAACAGACATGATCCCTGCCACATGTTGCTTACACCATAGAGGGGAAGGAAGTCATTAAATAAAAAAATCATAGAAGCATATAACTATAACTATGATAAACAGTATACATGTAAGTATATGACAGGGAGACTGTGATCAAGTTTGGGTGGAACAGAAGGCTACCTTTCCGAGGAATCAAAAGCAAGCCATGATGCTCAGAGCAGAGAGGAAGGGGAGAAGTGGTACAAGATGAGACTGGAAAGATAGGAGAGGCCAGATCAGGCAGGGTCAAATGGGAAATGCTGAACAGTTTTATACAAGGGAGAGAAGAAATCAGACTTCTCTTTTCAAGAGAGCATTTGATGATGCCATTTCTGTTAGTTTTAACAGTATATACATATTTGCTCTCACCAAACTAGGAATAAAGGTAAACTTCCTTAAGTCGACAAAGAATATCTACAAAAAGCTACAGCTAACACCATGCTTTATGATGAGTGTTATGGGCTTGCTGTGCATTGATGTCCCCCCAAAACTTAGTCCCCACTTTGACAGTGTAAAGAGGGGGGAAATCCTATTACGGTAATTGAGTGGTGGGACCCTGAAGAGGTGATTAGATTGTAGGACCATGCTGTAGTGAATGGATTGATAATGGTGGTCAGGGGTGTGGTTCTGAGGGCTTTAAAAGGAGAGCATGTGAGAGTCTCTCTCTCTCTGCTCCTCCATTTTTTGCCATGTGAGACCCCTGCATTGCTATAAAGCCACCACCAAAGAAGATCCTCACCAGGTGTGTTGCCTGGATTTTAGACTTCTCAGCTTCCAAAACTATAAGCAATACATTTCATTTTCTTATAAATTACCCAGTTCCAGGTATTTTGTTATAAGCAGCAGAAATGGAGTAATTTCTGAATTGAGCCTGCCCCAAATTCATATGTTGAAGTCTTCACCCCCAGCACCTTGAAATGTGACTATATTTGGCTATAGAGTCTTTAAAGAAATAATTAAGTTAAAATGAGGACATTAGGATCAGCCCTAATCCAACATAACTTGTGTCACACGAAAAGGAAATTAGGACACAGGGATGTTACAGAGGGAAAACCATGTGAAGACACAGGTACAAGCCATGGAGAGAGGCCTCAGAAGAAACCAAACCTGCTGACACGTTGATCTCAGACTTCTAGCCTCCAGAATTGTGAGACAATAAATTTCTGCTGCTTAAGCCACCCAATGTGTAGTTTGTTATGGCCTAGTAAAGAAATGAAGTGAAAAACTAGATGCTTTCCCCCTATGATCAGGATCAAGGCAACAGTGTCCCGTCTCACCCCTATCATTTAACACCTCACTTAAAGTCCTAGAAAATACAGTAAGACAAGAAAGAGAAATAAAATGTGTTCAGATATGGGAAGAAGAAATAAAACTGTCTTTGTTTGTGGGTGAAAGGATTATCGATCCCAAATAATCAACAACAACACCAAAAAGTCCTGGAACTAATAAATGGTTATAGCAAGATTAACATACAAAAGTTAGTTGCTTTTTCATACACCGGCAATGAGCAACTGGAATTCTAAATTTAAAATAAGATGAATTTACATTAACACCAGAAGAGTGTAGCACTGAGGTGTATATCTAACAAAATATGTACAAGATCTGTGTAAGAAAAACTATAAAACTATGATGAAAGAAATCAAAGATGCAAATAAATAGAAAAATATCCCATGTACATAGATAGGAAGACTGTTTAAATATTGTCAAAATATCGGTTCTTTCCCAACTGATTCAATTCCCAACTGATCAATTTCCCATTGATCTATAGACTCAATGCAATCTCAATAAAAATCCCAGCAAATTATTTTATAAGGTACACATATGTATGCCTTTGCATATGCATTATCTACATCTAAAAAGTTCATTAGAAACTGCTAATGATGATTGCCTCTGGGGTAGGAGCAGGGGATCTGGGGGGAGACTTGTTTTCACATACTTAGTGCCTTGAATATTAAACCAGATGCATGTATGTAGATAAAAATTTAGGCTAGAAAAAAATTTATGCTGGAGCACACAGCTACTAAGGGATAAGAAAGGGACTGAAGCCACATCTTCTGAACAGTAGGTAAGCCCACTGTTTTTTCACTATCCCACCCTATGATGGTGGACAAGGGAAGGGGGTTTCTCTCTGGGGGATAATGGTGAGACAGAGAGATGGAAAGAGCCTCATGGTCAGATGAGGAGAGTGCTAGGCTAAGAGATGAGAACATCATCCTGCAGATCATGGAGAATTGCCCAAGTTTTACGCAGGGGGTACTTTGATCAAAGTGATAGCAGTAACCTCTCCTCTTTGACCTCTGCCCAGAAATCCACCCAGTCAGGCTTCAAAGGGGCAAATTGGGAAAAAGAGGGTATCTTAGTCCATTCAGTCTGCTGTAACAAAATACCACAGACTGGGTAACTTATAAACAACAGAAATCTATTTCTCACAGTTCCAGAGGCTGGGAAGTCTAAGATCAAGGCAGCAGCAGATTTGCCAGCAGATTGAGTGTCTGGTGAGAGCTCTCTGCTTCAAAGATGGCCCCTTGTTGCTCTGACCTCACATGGTGGAAAGGGAAAGGGAGCTCACTTGAGGTTCTTTTATAAGGGCCCTAATCCCATTCATGAGGATGGAGCCCTCACGACTTAATTGCTTCCCAAAGGCTCTACCTCTTAATACTATTACATTGGGTATTAGGTTATAGCATAGAATTTGGGGGACACCAACATTCAGACCATAGAAGAGGGACTCCGTTAGAACTGAAAAAGTAGCATATAGAATGACTCTCTTTTAATAGAAGCTAATTAAATAAACAGCAGTGGGTTCCAGGAGTGACGGAAACACCTAGTACCACAGGAAGTAATGGAGCGATGACTTGATCAGAAGCTGAGGAGAGAGCATGTATATAACTAATGATCAATTAGGAGACAGGTAGAAGGTCTGGGAAAAAAGCACCAGGAGTAACTCTAACATTCACGGCTACACTTCACACTGATTGCTTTTTCTCTTGGACAAAGAAATCGAGGAAGCTGTGATCATTTCAGAATTATTCTCAGTGTTATGAAAGAATCTAGGACCTAAAAGTCATTGTGTTTTCACATGGAAGCCGAACTATAATGTAATAATATGCATTTATATAGCAACATTCATCTAAGGCAAAAACATGCTTCCCCAGCATTGACTGATTAATCCTCAAAATGTCCTTGTGAAGGAGTTGGTGAGCTTGATTATCTCCATTTCACAAAAAAGAAAAAGGCAGCCATTGAGGTGCAAGTAATTTGGGTGAGAATAGATTCAGTCCATATACAGAATTAATACTAGTATTAATACCCAAGGCACTGGTGAAGTGTGCCTGGTCGTGGGAGGGGGTCCAGGCCCTAGCTCCAAGCCTCAGGTCTCTGGGGGTGGCCTGAGGTGCTGGCATGGCGTGCCTGGTTGTGGAGGGGCGTCTGGTCCCCAGCCATAAGCCTCAGGTCCCCAGGCAGGCCCAGATGTGCTGGCGTGGTGAGCCTGGTTGTGGGAGGGGGTCTGGTCCCCTTCTCCATGCTTTGGGTCCCCACATGTGTCCTGAGGCACTGGTGCATTGTGCCTGTTTCTGGGGTCCAGTCCCTAGCTCCAAGCCTTGGGTGCCCAGGGGGGACCTGAGACACTAGCATGATGTGCCTGGTTGTGGGAGGTGTGTCCAGTCCTCAGATCCATGCCTCAGGTCCCTGGGCAGGCCCTGAGGCACTTGTGCAGTGTGCCTGGTTGTGGGACGAGGGTCTGGTCCCTCTCTCTATGCTTCAGGTCCCCAGGTGGGCCCTGAGGCACTGGTGGAGTGTGCCTGGTTATGGGAGGGGGATCTGGTCCCCAGATCCAAGCCTTGGGCACCTGGTTGGGCCCTGAGGTGCTGGCACAGTGTGCTTGGTTGTGGGACAGGGGTTGGTTCCTAGCTCTATGCCCTGTGCCCCCAGGTGGGGCACCTTGGTGCTGGTGGTGTGAGTGGTTGTGCGTGTGGGTCCAACCCATGGATCTATGCCTCATGTCCCCTGGTAGGCCCCAAAGCCCTGGTTGTGTGCCTGGTATGGAACTAATTTTTTGTCCTTTGCTTACTTCTAAAACGGGAGATCTTCCTGTGGGAACGAGTACTTGAGCTGTTTGGTTGAGCTAAATTGCTGCTTTGCTGCTGCTTTTTGTGCAGCTCAGGGTTTAATGGTTGACCTTATAGGTACTTCCAGCTCTCCAGAGATCTGCTGGATCTGTGTTGTGTAGAATCTCTGATCTGGGCCTGAGTGTTTTCGGCAAACTGTAGTCCATGCAATTCTGCATTCCTGACCAGTCTCCTCTGAGTTGTCCTGCGCTGATTCAGGGGTGGATCAGCTGTGCTTGCTGTGGGCCCTTCTCCCCCACTGACCATGATCCAAACACTTCCCATGGGACGGGCCCTGCTCTGGTCCCTTGTGATGCCTCACTGGCCTCTGTGTGGCTCCCGTTTTTCAGCTGTTTTGGCTCCTTGCTCCTGCGTGGGTCCACGGGAACCCTATTCGTGGTCTTGCTGTCCTGGGGGCCACCAAGTCCCTTGTCTCCCCTGCAGCCTCCAAGCAACTCCATCTGAAGATCACAGCTGCAGCTTCTGCTGGCTCCTGCTCCATGCACTTAGCAGCTCCAGACTGGAAGCAGCTGTGGCCCGAAACATTCAGAGCAGTTTTTTCTTCCTCTCATCACAGTTTCTCCTGCCTTCATGAACACCGTGGGTCTCTACTCCTCTTCCCCTCAGCTCCTGCGGCCCCAGCTTGGATGATGCTACATTTTTATAGCTGTAAATTGGTTGATTTGTGGGAGAGAGTGACACTGGGGACGGTCTATTCCTCCATCTTGACTGGACGTGATTACAATTTTTATTCTAGGAATTCCTCCTCTATTGCCAACCTTGGTGTACAAAGACTTGAGTTTATTAGAGAGATGACGGATTTCTTTATAAGGCACAGAAGTTGACCATGGTTGGACACTGAATGCCATAATCTCTGAATCTGCCAAATCAGAGGTGTTCTTGCCATTCAAAATTGGGGTACAATTCACATAAAAGAAAATGCACAAATCATGAGCGTAGAGATCAATGAACTTTGAAAAACATATACGCTGGTATAAGCACCACCGCAGTCAAGCTATAGAATATTTCCCTCATCCCAGAAAGGACTCTCATCCCCTTTCTAGTCAATTCTACTTCCAGTGACAACTACTATCCTGATGCTATAATTGTAGCATAGCTTTTCCTGCTCCAGGTTTTGTATAAATGGCACCATACAATATCTGGCTTCTTTCATTCAACTTAATGTTTCTGGGCTTCATTTATATACAGTTGTATATCATGTCAACGACAAAACTAAGTCTGAAATCAAATTAACAAAGGCCGTTTATTCATAACTTTGTTGCAAGGAAACCTAGCTGGCATCACTTTTGTGTTAGCAGGAGTTCAATGGTGTTAGAAAGGAAAGTAAGCTTTATAGAGCAAAAGGAGGGGACCCTGAGACAGTCTCTGACTGGCAAGTGTTCTGTTAGGGTGGGATTTTTGGAAGCAAGGGAGACTTTCCAAGTGGCTTTCAGGGGTACATTTGGCAGTTCTCGCTTAGGTGTAAGGAGGCAAATGAGCAGTTTGGAACATTTTACCTGAGGAAGGAGTGTTCAGTGCTAGGAGTGGAGGGTTTTCTGTGGCCAGCCTTTTCCTAAAACAAGTGGAGATCAATGGGGTACTTTTTTTGTGGTCAAAGTGTCATAACTGTCCTTTGGGTGGTAGGCTGCCAGGAACAGGGATTCTTTGGGTACCTGACAAAGGTACATGAAGAAAAAGGAGGTGATGTACAAGAGGCATTTAGAATGCCAAATACAAAGTTACTATGTTGCTGTACTTCACCTGCATGACATATAAAACTGCACTATATTTTTAAACATATATTCTCTCTTTTAAAGGACTTTACCTTTCAGACAGTTGCTTCCTCTTTTTCTCTCATATCCCGCACATTATCCAAACAGTGTTGGTTCTATCTTTGAAACATCGTCCTAATCCCACCATTTCTCCCCATCTTCACTGCTTCCCTGGTTCAAGCCACTATTCCTCTTTTGCTTAGATTACTGCAAAAACCTCCTAACACATTTCTCTGCTTTCGCTTTCCTCTCATGTGGTCTATTTGAGCCTATTAAAATGTATGTCAAATCATAAGTGCACAACCATAAAACAATAAAAAAAGTCAAATCATGATGCCTGCTTAAAACTCTCCCGTAGATTCTCGTCCCCTACAAACTTTCCAATCTCATCCATCATTCCACCTCTTGTCAACTCTGTTCCAGCTCCGCTGACTTCTCTGCTTTTCCTCGAACGTGGCAGGAACACTCCTGCCTCAAGCTTTTGCACCTACTATTCTCTCGTCTTGGGATGCTCTTCCCTCAGACAGCCACATGGCTCATTCCCTCACTTCCTTCAGGTTTCTGCTTGGTGAATTTTACTAGGTGTAGCTATATCGGTATTCAGATTATTGTGTAATAAGTTTGGTTTCTTAACTGAAATCTGCAGTGCTGTTTCTTAAAAATGTTGAAGGACATAGTGCTGTGCAGTTACTCCAGTTTTGTTTGTTACCTATTTTCTGATTTGTAATTTAGTTTCAGTTGATGGATTCCCTGAAGTATTTTTGAGTATCTACTGTGTGCAAAGTATGTCTAGATGCAGTTACAGAGATTTCGCACAGCCCCGTGAGAGGAAATGGGCCCGGATTAGGATATGGGCTGTGAGAGTACATGGAAAGGGCAGACATGGACTTAGTTTTGTCAGGAGTATAGCCAGGATTTGACAACTGATTGAATGTAAGGGGCAAGGGGAAGGAGGATTGGTGGAGAAGACCTTTGCATGCTGTGCGTAGTGTAAGGGAGCTTCACAGACAACACTCAAATAGGGATTTGAGACTCAAGTGACTGAAAAGTCTATGGCACAATTCTCGTGATGTCTGTAACTTTGCTTTCAAATAATTCAGCATAGACTGAGTGTTAGTACATTATAATTAATCTAAGTGCAGCTGGCATTCTGACTAGAGACATACCTGGAATGGCTGTCCTGGCGTTTCTGTGATTACCTTATCCCAATCCACTCACAGTCACTCTACTACTCAGCAGTGTGAATGTCAAAAATGGTTGTTCTACTGGAGAGCTTAGTGACTTGCTAGATCTCGTGAAGAAAGTTAGAAATGGATAATTTTGTAACATGTTGATTGGTAAAAATATTTTGTAGACATCCCCCACACTTGTATGTACAAGGATATAAAAATCAGCACAGTTCTGCTGCATTTATCCTTAGGAATGTCACCTTAGGCTAACATGATTCTTGTCTAATGTTCTCGTATGTCTGCCTCGAGTGTTTAGAGCATCTGGGAAAAGGAAAGTAAAAGGAAGGAAGGAAAGAAAGATAGAGAGAAAGAAAGAACTTCTTTTGAGCTCAGTATAGGTTGTATAAATTGCTTTTGTGCTTGCTTGCTTAATAAATGGTTAGATAGTAAATACCTGTATGTGTGGCAGAATGTTGTCTGAGGGCTCCTTTCTTATACCCAGGTACCAAGGCTGTGGGGGGAGTGTTAATCTTCATTCAAGTCAAACTTCTTTGGCAGCTGTTGTCATCTTTCCAAAAGAAGTCAAGTGTTGTGTGTACGAAAATAGCTTAGGCCCATTTGTAATATCTCACCATCCTGTGATACAAAATACAAGCAACACTAACATGTAAAATAGGTGTAAGGAAGTTCAACTACTTTAAAGTTTATAACATGATATCGATTAGGTGATTTTGAAAATGTTAAACATATGATTTTTTTTTTCTCAATTTTTGGCAGCCCTGATTTGCTAAAGCCTTATCCAAAGTTTAGTTTACCAATTATTATGAACCCAATGTTTATGTTAACCCCAAATTCATATGTTGAAATCTAATCCCCAATGTGATGGTATTTGGCGGTGGGTCCCTATGACCTAATTAGGTTGTAATGGTAGAGCCCGGGATGAGTCCCCTTTTAAAAAGAGGCCAGAGAGCTAGCTTGCTCTGTTTCTACCACATAAGGATATCAAAAAGAAGTCAGCAGTCTGCAACCTAGAAGAGGGTCTTCCCCAAATCTTGATTCTGCTAGCAATCAGATTGGAACATCCATTCTCCAGAACCATTGAGAAATAAATTTCTGTTGTATAGAAGCCACCCTGTCTACAGTAGTTTGTTACAGCAGCTGAACTGTCTAAGATACATATTGTACAGCCTAGCAAAGCCTGTGATTATGCTGTTGTCACTTTAGGGTTCTGGGGAAGAAAAACCACTTAGGTATTTTGCGCCTGGTTACTTGTGTTATCTCTATCCATGCAACATGCATCTGATGATAAGAGAGTGGTTCAAGGATAGGGAGAGAAAGCAACTGAAAGTCCAAGGAAGGTAAGAACAAAGAGCCCTGAAGAGACTTATGAAAAACTGACAAGAGTTGTGGGTGAACTGCTGAAAGTCATCGCTGCCCGGTGCCCTAAAGACAGCTGACAATTGACATGATATTTTTCCTGTTCCTTTTACACAGTGGGAAAACCATGGCTTTGCTTTATTTATGAGGCAACTGAATACTTGTACTTTAAAATGAGTTTTCAGACCTGTTTGATATTTGATTAAAGAAAAGCAATCTTGATTGAAACTGGCCTTTCTGGGAAATTAGGCTATTCTCTCTCTCTCCTGATTTCATGCAGGTCAGATAGATAACTCAGTTTTGGTTTGTTGACATAGAACCTCAGCATGAGTTACTCCATTTTTATTTTTAATCTCATCTGTTGGGGCCTAGTGAAAGAGCCTAGTCCAAAACAATGGGCTCCTATAATCTTTATTTAAGACATAGAACGGTAATGGTTTTAATTGTTGTACCTCCTTTCCCTGTGTAACAGATAGGAAGAAATAATTACATGAATACTCAAGCACTATGTATTCATTGAGGTCTGGATGGATTGCACTTCAGTAATTTCTCTATTAGGAGAAGGAAAACTGAATGTGGCCACCACTTCCAAACTTAGCCTCTCTCTTTTATTGTAAAGACAAGGAAGTTTTACAAGAAAATTCAGTTGATTTAAGCATTACAAAGAAACAAGGATATTTGCAGAATTATGGCTAACATGTGAAAGACTAGTAATATCATTGAAGTAAGCAAGGTGACATTCCCTACTGCAATTTGCAAAAGGTTAGGGTGATCCAAAAACCAAAACTTGAACTTTGCAAACATTCTCTCACCACAATAGCTTCCCAGTATCCTTATATATCAATTAGTAACTTGTCTGGCCTTGAGCCAGCAACCTTGCTGTGTTTCAATTCTTTCTCTTACAAGAGAATCTAGATTGGGGAAAGTTTCCTGTTTTTTGCAAGGTTAACATTTTTATATGTACTTTTAAGAAGTTAGACAATACCTGAAACTGCAGGGTTTTGGAAAACCAGGCCCTGTGAAATAAATGTGCTTTATGTATACTCCACATTTAATTCATTCCCAAGTAAAAAAGTCTGAAGGGCTGAGAAAATGGGCGTCTTGAAAACCGATGAAGACATTGCTTTTCAAGAAAAGGTAACCTGAAGTAACCTGATATTAATCAGTTAGTTATTTCTCTATTGTCCTGTTTCCCTGTTCTTTCTTTGCAAGGAAAGTAACCTGGAAATAATCAATCCACTTTCTGTTCTTTGTTTCTGCTTTCTTCAGCCCTTCTCTATCTCAAAAACTAACTTCCTCTCTTGGATCATTGGAAAACTTATTCTATGTAACGAACTGAAATGTTGCCCAATTCTGGAATCACAAATAAAAAAAATTATGATCTTTAAACTAAATTATTGTAAGTTTGTCTCTTGACACATGATATCTATGAATTTGCAGAAATAAAGAAATATATCACAAATTTTTATTAGTTATGAATATTCATGAGATACAAAGGTGATTGTCATTCCTTGTGCCCAAGATGTGAATGCCAGATTCATACTGGCAGCATGCCCATTACCAGAAATTGCAATTGTACTTTATGTCCCCTACCCAGTTATCCCAAACTTCCCTCCCCATCCACTTTTTGCCCACTCCACTTTGTATACCTAGGTATGCTCTCTCCCTCTGCAAGTCCAACACACCACTGTGGTCTTTCTATGTTTCCTTCTTTCTCTCTTAGCTCCCACATAGTATATTAAAAAGAAAAGACATCTAATTAAACTCTAATTGTAATTTTAATTTGATCTCTGAGCCCTCCCCCAGCCTGAACAGAAGGCAGGAATGTGACCATGACCAGGGGCCCAGGCAGAAATCACAGTAAGCCCTCCCCCTGCACAAGTGAAGACAATAGTGCCCTACAAATAAAACACTTCATGCAGGTGGTCCACCACAGCCACCAGCACAGCTTCTGCCACCATAAGGATAGCTCACTGCCATAGTAGCAGCTATGACTGCAGTGCAGTTGGCCTGCCACATGTAAAACTGTAATGACCACAAGGAGAGTCAATGGAGGAGCCTGGAAAGGAAATAGTAACAGAGAACTTCCCAGGTGTAGGGTGGGATCCAGACCTTCAGATCCAGGAAACTCAAAGGTCCCGAAACAGATTCAACCCAAAAGATCCCCCCAAGACATATTATAGTTAAAGTCCCAAAGCTCAAAGACAAAGAGAATTCTACAAGCAGCAAGAGAAAAGCGTCAGGTCACTTATAGGGGAACACCCATCCAACTAACAGCAGACTTCTCAACCAAAACCCTGTAGGCCAGAAGAAAGTGGAAAAATATATTCAAAATACTAAGAGAAAAAAACCTGCCAGCCAAGAATTCTTTACCCAGTAAGGCTCTCTTCAGAAAACAGAGAGAAAAAATGTGTTTCCGAGACAAACAAAAGTTGTGGGAGTTCACCACTGCACGACCAGACCTGCAAGAAATTCCCAAGGGAGTCATTCATCTGGAATCTGAATAATGGTGACTACCATCACAAATACACAAGAAAGAGCAAAACCCACAATTAAAGCAAAAATGCCAGCAAGAAAGAGAAAGAAGCTAAATCATTCTGCCGTAAATTCCGTACTCACATTGATGAAAAGAAATAAAAGGGGAAATAATGATCAAGAGTATTTAAGCCAAGTGAACAAGTAGCAATTAAATGACAGAAATTAAACAACACTTCTCCATAACTACTCTAAATGTAAATGGATGAAACTCCCTATTGAAGACACAGACTAACTGACTGGATTAAAAAGCTAGACCCAAGTATATGCTGTCATCAAGAGACCCACCTCACATGTAAAGACACTCATAGACTAAAAGTGAAGGGATGGAAAAAGATATACCCTGTAAATGGAAACCAAAAATGAGCAGGAGTTGCTATTTTTATATCGGACAAAATAGACTTTAAACCAAAAAAAAAAAAAAAATTAAAAAGATAAAGAAGGCCATTACATAATGATAATTGAACTATCCAGCTAGAAGACATAATAACCATAAACTTGTATGGACCCAATACTGGAGCAGCCAGAAATATCAGGCAAACAGTCTTAGACCTAAAGAAGGAGATAGGACCTAATACATTAAGAGTGGGTGATCTAAACACCCTTCTCTCAGTATAGGACAGGAGTTCTAGGCAACAAGTCAACAAAGAGACACAGGATTTAATGTACACCCTAGATCAACTGGACTTGGCAGATATATACAGAACATTTCACCCAACAGCTAAAGAATACACTTTCTTCTCATCAGCTCACAGTACATTCTACAGGATAGACCACATATTAGGTCAAAAATCTAGTCTCAGCACATTTTAAAAAACTGCAATCATTCCAACAATCTTTTCAGACCACAATGGACTAAAACTGGAGATTAACAATAAGTGAAATGCTGGAAGCTGTACATATACATGGAAAATGAATAATAGGCTCCTGAGTGACTTATGGGGTCCAAGAAGAAATTAAACAGGAAATAGAAAAATTTCTAGAAACTAATGAATATAAGGATACATCATACCAAAACTTGTGGGATACTGCAAAAGTTGTACTAAGAGGCAAATTTATTGCAGTTAATGCTTATATCAAAAAACGGACAGACTTCAAATAAATGAACTAACACTGTGCCTCAAAGAACTTGAAAAACAACAACAATCCAAAGCTAAAGGCAGTGGATGGAAAGAAATAATTAAGATCAGAGCAGAACTAATGAAATAGAGACCCCCAAAACAGTAGAAAAGATCAACAAAACTAAAAGTTGGTTTTTTGAGAAGATAAACAAAATAGCCTCACCACTATCTAAATTAACAAAAAAAGGAGAGAGAAGACCCAAATAACAAAAATTAGAAATGAAAAGTGAGACACTACAACTGATACCACAGAAATATAAAGATTAATTAGAGACTATTATAAACAACTGTATGGCAACAAATTTGAAAATCTGGTAAATCTGGATAAGTTTCTAGACACACAGAAATTACCAAGACTGAACCAAGAAGAGATAGAAAACCTGAACAGACCAATAACAAGCAAGGAAATTGAAGTGGTAATTAGCAATCTTCCAACCAAAAAATGTCTGGGTCAAGATGGCTTTACAGCTGAATTCTATCAATCTTTTAAAGAGGAGTTAATACCAATTCTCATGAAACTATTCCAAACAATTGAAACAAATGCTACTCTCCCAAACTCATTCTATGAGGCCAACACAACTCTGATACCAAAACCAGATAAAAACACAACAAAAAAAGAAAATTACAGGCCAATATCCTTGATGAACGTAGATGGTAAAATCCTCAACAAAATATTAGCAATTAGAATACAGCAACATATTAAAAAGTTATACACTATGATCAAGTGGGATTCATCCCAGGGATGCAAGGATGGTTCAACATATGAAAGTCAATAAATGTGATATATCACATCAACAAACTCAAGGACAAAGACCATATGATTATCTCAATAGATGCTGAAAATTCATTTGACAAAATTCAACATTCCATCATGATAAAGACTCTCAACAAATTAGGTATAGAAGGAAAATATCTTAACACAATAAAAGCCATTTATGACAAGCCCACTGCCAGTATTATTCTGAATGGGGAAAAATTGAAGTCCTTCTCCTTAAGGACAGGAACAAGATAAGGATGTCCACTCTCACCACTTTTATTCAACACAGTACTGGAGGTACTAGCTAGAGTAATCAGACAAGACAAAAAAGTAAAGGGAATCCAGATTGAAAAAACATGAAGTCAAACTTTCCCTATTTATAGATGGCATGATACTATATATAGAAAAATCAAAAAACTCTTAGAGCTGGTTAATAACTTCAGTAACATTGCAAGATACAAAGTAAATGCCCAGAAATCAGTAGCATTTATTTCCTCAAATAATGAATTAATAGAGAAATAAAGTAAGACCATTTACAATTGTCACCAAAAAAAATACGATACCTAGGGATCATTGTAACCAAAGAGGTGAAAGACCTTGACAATGAGAATTACAAACCACTTCTGAAAGTGATTAAAGAAGACACAAAAAGATGGAAAGATATTCCATTTTCTTGGACTGGAAGAATTAACATTGTGAAAATGTCTATACTACCCAAAGTGATCTACAGATTCAATGCAATCCCCATCAAAATACCAATGACATTCTTCACAGAAATGGAAAAACACAATCTTAACTTTCATATTGAAAAACAAAAGACCCCAAATAGCAAAAGGAATCCTGAGCAAACAAACAACAACAAAAAAAACAAAGCTGGAGTCATAATTCTGCCTGACTTCAAATTATACTACAAAGCTGTTGTAAATGAAACAGTATGGTACTGGTATAAAAATAGACATTCAGACCAGTGGAGTAGAATAGAGAACCCAGAAATCAATTCTCAGGCTTATAGCCATCTGATATTAGACATAGGCAACAAAAATCTACATTTGGGAAAAGACTGCCTCTTTAACAAGTGGTGCTGGGTAAGCTGGATATCCACATTCAGAATAATGAAAATACAAATGAATCTCTCACCATACACTAAAATCAACTCAAAATGGATTAAACACCTAGGTTAAAGACCTGAAACTGTAAAATTACTAAGGGAAAATATAGGTGAAACACTTCAACAGTTAGGTCTGGGCACAGGCTTTATGAACACAAGCCTGAAAGCACAAGCAACAAGAGAAAAAATAAATAAATGGGACTATATCAAACTAAAAATTTCTACACAGCAAAAGAAACAATCAACAGAAAAAAAAGACAACCTGCAGAATGGGAGAAAAATTTTGCTAACTATGCATCCACACAAGGGATTAATATCCAGAATATACATAGAACTCAAGCAATTATATGTTAAAAAAAAAAAAAAAGATGGCCCAATTAAAAAATGGGCAAAGGAGCTGAATAGACATTTTTCAAAGGAAGACATACAAATGGCCAACAGATACATCAAAAAGTGCTCAACATCACTAGTCATCAGGGAAATGCAAATTAAAACAACATGGAGATACCACCTCACTCCAGTTAGACTGGCTATAATCAAAAAGACAGTGAATAACAAATGCTGGTGAGGGTGTGGAGAAAAGGGAACACTACTGCACTGTTGGTGGGACTGTGAATTAGAACTACCACTTTGGAAAATAATTTGGAGGTTTCTCAAACAACTACAGGTAGATATTCCATATGATCCAGCAATCCGTCTTCTGGGCATATATCCAGAGGAATGGAAATCATCATCTTGAAGAGATACCTGCATTCCCACGTTTATTGCAGGTCTGTTTACAATAGCCAAGATATGGAGCCAACCTAAATGTCCGTCCATAGATGATTGCATAAGGAAACTGTGTATTGTATACTATATGGAATACTACTCTGCCATAAAAAAGAATGGAATGCTCCCATTTGCAACGACATGGATGAACCGGGAGAGACTTATGTTGAGTGAAGCAAGCAAAGCACAGAGGGATAATTAACACATGTGCTCACACATATGTGGGAGCTAAGAGAGAAAGGAAGGCAGGAAAGAAAGACCACAGTAGTGCTGTGATCCAACAGAGGGAGGGAACATTTCTGGGCTACAAATTGGAGTTGAGGAGAGAGGGAGAAGGGGAGGGAGGTTTGGAGATAATTGGGAGGGGACAAAGGGTACAAAAGTAATTTCTGGTAATGGGTATGCCCCCAGTATGAATCTGGCCCCCACATCATAGGCAGCAGGGGGGAAAATCAGCTTTGTATCTCATGAATATTCGCAATAAAAAAACACATAAGTTTCTCCAAGCTCAGCCTTGTTTTTGCAAGGAATCATTTTACAGCTTCAATGGCCTAATACCATGTACCAGAGGTAGTGTTATTCTGCTGCAACAAAGATACTACAACTGACATTGCAGGTGCAATTTGGGCTAACTTGGGCTAACTTGGTTGAGTTTGAGGTAGTTCACTGTCATCTTCCGAGATCCAATTTTTGTAGGAGCCAGAATGGAGAATTAAATGGATGCATACATGGTGGACTACCAATCTCTGCATCCTCTAGGTCTTTAAGGATAGAATTAATCTCTGCCATTTTCTCCCTGGGATATGATTTTTTTTTTGATTTACTATCACTGCTTGAATGGAATAGACTTTCACTTGCCCTTTTGCATTTTAATAAATTTTACCCTACAAACCAAGTAACGAATGTAGGATATTCTGCCAACTTTTAAGTACGTCTAGTCCAATAATGCATACATACACAAGTGTTCACAATATATAAAAAGAAGTCAGTTATACACAATACAAAACTTCAATTGTATTTTTATTGACTATGAATAGACAAAAACAAAATTATAAAAACAACATGATTTATACTAATATGAAAATTATAAAATATTTAAGGATAAATCTGAAAAAGATGTGCAAGACCTGTACTTTTAAAACTGCAATTCAAGAGAGAAATTTCAAAAAGCTTAATAAATAGAGAGGTACACAATGTTCAGTATTGTCAACATCTCATTTCTCCCCAAATTTGTATGTAGATTGAATGCGATCTCTTCCGAATTCCAGCAGACTTTATTGTAGAAACTAAGAAACTAATCCTCAAATTCCTTTGTGAATGCAAAGGACCCAGAATAGCCAAAACAACTTTGTAAAGAACAAGAAAGTTAGGAGACTAATACTTCCTATTTCAAGACTTAATAAAGTAATCAAGACAGTGGGGTGCTGGCATCTAGATAGATAAATATAAAAATGGAACAGAATACATAGTCCAGAAATAGAGCCACACATAAATAACTGATCTTTCAACAAACTTGCAAGGGTGTGTCAGTGGAAAAGAATGTTTGTTGCAACAAATTGTGTTAGAACAATTGAATATTCCATGGCAACAAAATGAACGTTGATCCATATCTTAAGCCATGTACAAAAAGTTTGTATAAAATGGACAATAGACCTAAATATAATACATAAAATCATAAAACTTATGAAAGAAAACTTTGGAGGAAATCTTTGTGAACTTGGGTTAAGCTGAGAATTCTAAGAGACAACACCACCAAAAGCACAATTGACAAAAGAAAAAATTGATAAATCGGGACTCATCAAAATTAAGTTTCTGTTCTTTGAAAGAGACACTGCTAGAAAATGAAAAGACAAGCCACAGAGTGGAAGAAAATGTTTGCAAATCGTATATATTGCAAGGACTTATTTAGAGAACTCTTAAAATGCAAACAAAGCAATCACAAACTAGGCAAACAAAAACTGAGCAAAGATTTGACAGTTGACCAAAGAAGATATATGGATAACATATATCTAAGTAAATATGTGAAAAGATGTGCAACATCACTAGTCATTAGGGAAATGTCAATTAAAACCACATGAGCTGCCCATACATTCTATTTGAATGGTGAAAATTTAAAAAACTGACCGTATCAAGTACTGGTGAGGATGTTGAAGAATTGCTGTTGGGAATGCAAAACAGAACAACCACTTTGAAGAACAGTTTGGTAGTTTCTTAAAAAGTTAGAGAATACTTACCATATGATCCAGTCGTTCTCTTCCTTGTAATTTGCCAAAGAGAAATGAAAGCAAATGTACATAACAATACTTGAACACAACTTTTCACAACTGCTTTATTTTTAATAGTCAAAGACCAGAAATGACCCAAATGTCCATCAGTAGATGAATGAATGAACGGATTTACTATGTCTACACAATGGAATGCTAAATAGCAATAAATTCTGCCAAGTAACATAAGCCAGACAATAAAAGTACACATTGTATGAGTCAATTTATACAAAATTTTAGAAAATGCAAACTTATCCATATTGATGGACAGTAGGTCAGTGGTCACCTGGGGACAGGAGAGAGGACATGGATGGGTGTCAGAGAGTGAAGGAAACTTTTTTGGGTGATGGATATATTTATTATTTTGTTTGCAGTGAAGATTTCATGTTTGTATACATAATCAAAACTTACCAAATTTTACACTTGAAATATGTGCATTGTTTTGTATGTCACTTATGCCTCAATAAAATGGTTAAAACGTAACAACTCTTTTGACTAAGTAACTTCATTTATTAAGATATGTGTAAAATATGCTTAATACAGCATTGGTTGACATTGTAAAAACCTGAGAACAGTGCAACGTTCATTATTAGAGGATGAGTTAAATAAATTTTGATGCCTTCTTACAATGAGATACTAATATTATTTAAAAGAATTTTATTCATCTCTATACACAGAAAGACGCCCAAGATATTTTAAATATAAAATGTAATTTGCTTGCTGCTGAGGATATAAAATGTTGGGACTCTGTGGACAACAGCTTGGCAGATCCTCAAAAATTAAAAAGAACATTACCACATGACCCAGAAATTCCACTCCTAGGTTTTTAATCAAGAGAACTGAAAACACATGTCCACGCAAAAAATTGTACACGAATGGTCACAGCAGCATTATTCATAATAGGCCAAAAGTGGAAACAACCCAAGTGTCCAAGAGATAAATGGATAAACAAAAAGCAGTATATCCATACAATAAAATATTATTCAGGCATAAAAAGGGACGAAGTACTGGTACATCCTGTAACATAGATTAAACGTCAAAATGTTATGCTACATGATAGAAGCCAGACACAGAAGGACACATATTATATGATTCCACTGATATAAAATGCCCAGAGTAGGAAATCAGTAGAGACAGAAAGCAGATCAGTGGCTCACAGAGTCTGGGGGAAAGGAGGAATTGGGACTAACTGCTGATAGGTACAGGGTTTCTTTTTGTGGCAATGAAAATATTCTGGATGTTGTGGTGATGGTCGCACAGAATAGGGAATATATTAAAACCACTGACTGAACACTTTCAAATAGTAAATTTTATGTTATAAAAAGTATGTCTCAATTTTTAAAATATTATTTAGAAAAATCTGTGAGGAGTAAAATGTGTAATGTCAAAAAAAAGTAATTTGGATAAGGAATAATTGGGTATAGTAAAATACAGTGTAGTTTAAAATTTATAACATATGTTAATATATGCATATAAATAAATTTGGAAGACTATTCACTGAACTGTGAACAACAGCTATCTTTGAGAAATGAGATTATGGAGGACCTTCAGTTTCTAAGTAATACAATGAACTGCTACTTGATTTTTTTTAAACCATAAATTACTTTTGTGATCAAGTAAAATTAGACTTTTAAATGATTAATGAAATATATAACAGAGTATAGTATTAAATACAACATGTAGAAAATCTTTTGAAAATAATTCTGTAAGTGAAAATCACTCTATATTTACTTTTTGTACAAATTTAGGTTTTTCTACATCGAAAGAAATACTTTTCTTTCAAGATATGATATATACATAATATACAGGAGATGTTTGTGTATTGAAGCGTTTTTAAATTTTAAAGTATTTGATTTTTTTGCAATACAAATTTGACTATTGAGCTTAAGAAGAGAACTCTCTAATATTTTAATATTACTTTTAGATTTATTACTCATGGTCAGTTCAGAATTTAAGTAGGGTGAGTATTTTCTCCCAATTTTGAGTGTAAGGATCAATATTATTCCCGTCTCAATTTGAGCACGAGAGGTGCCAACTTTTCATCAGTTGCTGAGATTCCCTGTTTGTGGTCACAAATGCCTCTATGCAATGGCATGGCAGCCATGAGAATGGGCCTCTCAGATCTCCTACTGCAGTAAGGATAGTTAACCAAAGGCACCAGCTGCTGTGCTCTGGCTGTCATCACTGTGTTTCAGGCCAAAGCCCACTTCCCCTGGCCTGTTCCCAGTGACTGCTCATGGCAGGATACTAAGGCAGGCCCATTTCTGGAAGACACAGGACTCCTCTGAAGGGCACCTTTGGCTTGAGGACTCCTTGTTGGCCTTGCTGAAACTTCCTTAGAACAATGCTGCAGGCTAAGAACTTTCATCTCTCCTTCAGGGGGCTCAGATCATCTTTACAGCCTGCTGTCTCTCCCAGCCTCCTGCAGCTCCCCTTTTCCCCTTATCAGCATTTGCCCCAATAAATCTCTTACAAATCAACTACTACCTTTTGCTTCTCAGATGACTTGGACTAACACAAATAGTACCAACGATGTTCCAAGAAAACAGGTGGTGAGATTACGATTTGGGACTGAACCACCAAACATCCAGTGGCAAAGATATTGACTTGGTCAATTGGTGGGGCATAGATGGTCCCTAGCATAAGGTGGTGAGTCAAATGCTACAGGTTTCATTGATGGTGACCAGGGAGAACATCTTGATGGAGGGAAAAGATGTTGCAGATGTGATGACTGAGGCATTTGAAAGCTGTGGAAAGGAAAATGTCCTCAAAGACAAGAGAGTTAACCTATTCCTGCTAAGTCTTATCGATGCCAGCAGAGGGATAATGACAGCAGTTAAACAAGCAGTTAATGGCTTAGTGCGTGAGGCAGAGGGTCTCTTTGGTACCTTACAAAGAGGTTCTTACCTCTTGCAGTGTGGGAGAGAAGACACAATTGAACAGGCTGAAGATCAAATAATTAGAATTGCAGAGATCCTGATATTTTTGACTGTTCATTGAAGAACAGGGTGCTGGGGCAGTGGTGGCAGGGGACCTGGAACCCTGTGAAAACCTGGGACCCAGAAAATGGGGATGAGGGCATGTAGATGGATGACCTTGAATGTATTGTCTAGGCAGACTGCTGCTCCCTCCCCAAGTACCTTAGGCTTGCAGAGGGATCCTATCCTTCCTGGTAAGAGCTAGCACTTCTATTGTGCAAGAAGATGGTGTAGTGGTCTCTCCTTCACAAGGCAGCACATGCTCTGCTCAGTAGGTGCCCTCATCACCTCTCTTGTCTGACAGCCAAGGTTCAGTCCCAGCATAAAACCTGGGTGGGTACATGCTGGGAACAATTAAAAAGGAAGAAGATTATACCCCAGATGAGATGCAAGAATTAGCTAGTATCTACCACCATGTGCCAGAGGAGTACACCTTGGATCATATTTGAGATTGCTTGATCAAGGGACTTGGAATTTAACTTTCAGGACCTGAGATCTAACACTTTGGCAAGGACCCCAGGGAAGAAGGCAAACTCACTTCTAGGGTGATTCTTAGAAGTCTGGAAAAAGCAATTGTCAACACCAAGTGAAGTAGAATTTTCTGAGTTGCCCTCAGCAGGAAAGAATTCTGCGACAGGTCCAGGCTGCAGTGCAAACGTCACTGCTCATTGGTCCATGTGATCAGAGGAAAGGATAAAGAGGCTGAGGGAAGTGGGAGCTCTAAAATGTACCCTATAACCTTCATGCTCCTGCCACTGCAGGGATGTTTTTATGGGGTCCAACAGGCAGGAGCATGCCAGTACATCTTCTCCAAAGTGAAAGACAAGTGGGTGCATCTTGCTTCTCTACCACATGAGGGAAGCTCCTGGTAAGCCTCTTTGAGTCAGGGAGACAGACAATTGCTCTGGCCCATATTAGGTATGACATAGAAAACGGCCAGCTTTGAGTGGGGCTCAGAGCAGGAAAAGGCTCTGCAGCAGGTGCAACATCCCTACTGCTTGGACCATGTGATTGGGCAGTCTCTATAGCTGTGGACATGTTAGTGTTGGGAAAAAGTGCGATGGGAAAAGATGGCACTTATGTCAAGCCCCAGGGGTAGAATCACAATGCAGGCCCCTGTCAAGCCCCAGGGGTAGAATCACAATGCAGGCCCCTGGGATTATGGAATAAGACCATGCCAACCATTGCGGAGAATTATATCCCTCATGAATAGATGAATGCCTTCTTGTGGGAGTGAATGAGTTCGCAGCTCTCACAGGACTGCATTCGTTACTGTGAGAGTGGGCTGTTACAAACTGAGGTTGCTCCTTGTGTTTCCTTTTCTTTGCACATGCCCGCTCTCTCTTCCTTCCTCTGCTGTGCCATGATCAGCAGGAGGCCCTCACCAGAAACAGCTTATGCCAGTGCCATGCTTCTTGAACTTCCCAGCCTCCAGAATCATAAGCCAAATAAACCACTTCTTTATGAATTACCTTGTCTCAGGTATTCTGTTCCAGCAACACAAAACGGATTAAGATGTGCACGAACTGTGAAGAGTTCTGTATCACATATTAATGCCCACTAGAGGCACTGAACAGCCAAGTAGACAAAATGACATGGTCGGTTGACATAAATCAGACTGCCACTGGCCACATGAATTGGCATGATGGGCACATGACCTGAGGGCCCTGGTAGCAGAGAAAGAGGCATCCATCTGGGAGACTGACTTCACGGAAATGAAGTAGATGGCATAGGCCTATGATACAAATACCACACCCTCCATAAGCCAGCCTTATAGAATGCAGAGACAGCCAACACTTACCATTAATCATTTGCTATCATTATGAATATCATTCATAATTAACAAAAGTTTCACATACAATAGCTCTCTGACCATGACGTTTCTTGATAGAGATTTAAGGAGTATCCCAGTTCAGCAGTAGTGACTAATGAAGGGCCAAGACCCTTCCCTCAGGGTTAATTATGAATCATGCAGTAAGAAATATGAGAGATTTTCATGGCCACCACAGGCTCCCATGTGCACTGCACAGGTCTACGTTTCCACCTCTGACCCTCACAACCAGCTGCTTTGCTCAGAAATCTATCACCACGTTTGCACTAAGGGTGTGCTTCCCCCAGGCTGCTCCCAGCCAATGACCCGGTGTGCCAGGCATACTAAGCAGACCCCTGCCTGCAAGAAGCCGGCCTCCTCTGAAGGGCAACTTTAGCTCAAGGACTCGCCATAGGCTTGGCTGAAACTTGCTTCCAACAGCACTGCAGACTTAGAAGTAACTTCTTTCCTCCCAGCTTCCTTCCTTCCCTCCTTCTCTAGGTTCCTCTCTCTTTTTTTTTTCACAAGGGACAAACCTATATCATAGTCTTATGGCTCCTCCACCACCTCATTCTCCATTTCACCCCAGTGGTATTTCCTCTAATAAATCTCTTGCACATCTGATCCCATCTTGGCATCTGCTTCTGATCCAGACTGACACAAATGGCTTGTATATGTGCTGGTGGGGCTTCTAAGACAGAATGGCAAATATGTCAAACTTGCATGCTAAGTGCAGTCAACTAGTAGTGGCTACCAGGAGAATGCTGAGATGAGAAAGATTGTAGAGCTGTATCCGGCCCAGTGTAATAAGTGCCGTGGTCTACTGGCAAGGTCTGCCATGAGGGCAAGGGAGGAGGTCTTGGTCTTTCATTAGTCCCTACTAATGAATTGGGATGTTCCCCAATTCTACTGTGTGAAAATTTGTTAACGATGAATGATGTTCACAATGATAGCGAATGATTAATAATGATGGTTAATGATAATAATGATAATTATAAAAATAATTATGATATGATATAATAATATATGATTATATAATATTAAAATGATAATGCTTAATGATGAATGGTAATTATATAATGTTATTATATCACTGAGGATCCTAAGGCAATACTATATGTAAGATAATATGTGGCTTAATTATATAAGCAATAATATTTTCACACTGAAAGATGTTGAGTCACAGGGAATCTAGAAAAGATACAGAAGGTAAGAATTTGTTGATAGTTTCCATCTCTGACTTGGGGTGACTGTGTTCTGCTGAGCTGAAGTGATTATCACTGTTTCTTTGGCAGGTCTGCATTATGGAGCACATCAAAACATGATGCTATTTGTGAATATTACTCATTTCCCTTTATCTGATTTTATACTTTTCAAGCAACATTCTGACATTAATCAGGTTTTATAAGTAGATATTCCTACTGGGAAAAGCATGTGCTGACCAGTTCATACAGGTATTCTAGTCTGTCTAGCATTTATTTCTTTCCTTTAAAAAATCATTTTTAAATTTATAAAAATAATACCTGCTTATCATAAAATAATAACTAAAGAACATAGAAGTAAAATTTGAAATCTACTCCTTATGCACAGCTTCCGTCCAATACTACCCACTAGGAGTAACACTTTATTTTTTGTTGTAAATTAATTGGTTTCTCCATTGGATATCTCATGCTCAAGATGTTTTCTTTATGACCCTGTTTAAAAGGAATCTCTTGTGAATTCACTCGGAATGAACTAACAAAACTGAGTTTCTAAATACATGAAACTGAGGGCTAACCCTTTCATTACGAGTCCTTGTTATCTTCATGTGCCAGTCTTTTATGATAGTAAACATTACGCTTTGCCAAAAGTGTAAGCTTTACCTATCACTCACAGAATAAGAGACCAATTTGGAAGAATATATGTAGTGTTGAGCTTGCTGCATTTTCTGATTTATTCAGTTCTATGAACTACCATTGGTTTACTTTTGTATGAATCGTAGTACTTTGTAGTTATTTTCTAGGAGGCTTTCCACCCTCCCCCCACCAAGGATAAAGCAAGGGGTAAGAAAAGTAACTGTACTGCTCGAGTGACTCGGTGTGCACCTACTCAAACAGTTGTAAAAAAAGAATGTGTGGAGACACATCTGAAATGATACAGATTACAGATTTGATTTTTGTTTCTTGTTGTTTAAGAAGGTCAAGATTATTATTATTGACCATTTTCAAACTGAAACAATTCCTGATGAGAAAAATTCGTTCCCTAAAATGAGGAAGGTTGGGCTTTCAGTGTACATGGAATTTATAGCAAGATATTTTCCTTAATGGAGAATATCTAGACCTTTTTGAAAATGCTTTCTTACAAGGATTGAGGGAAGCCACCTTGAGCATAAGATCTCTAAGGGAAATTATTGTTTTAGGAACAGAAAAGAGAATTTGCCAAAACAAGGCAATAAAACTATAAAAAGAGATATATAATTGTGTAACTTTTAAAAAACTTAAATCCTGATTTCACTTGAAGAGAGAAGGACTACAATATTTTCACAAATAAACCCAACCTAAAAAAAGTATTCATTTTATTGAAGGCTGATGAGTTTAAAATATAATTTCAAAACCAAAGAAAAGCTGATACAAAGTTTTCATAATTTTTTAGCTGGGACAAATAATTTAGTGAACATTAACACAGAAATCTAGGTGGCTGTGGGGATAAAATAGAGATCATTTAACGTACATTAATAAGATTTATTTTCCTAAAAGCAACTCATTTATTCCCTCATCCTTTCATAAAATTAGAATAAATTTTTCTTTTGATTACAAGGTAAGATATACTAGAGAAATAAAGATTCTCTAAAACATTCACAGATCTACCTGTTTCCTCTCTCTTTTTCATTATAGAGAAAATGGAATCATTTTGTAGCACGTTTATTATTCAACCGTTTTCAGAAAACGGCATGCTGTAAAGGTAATTACAAAAATACTGTAGAAATATCTTTGGGGCGAGGCTGTGATTTAGTAAATCCTACATTGGATAGTCACAGAGAAGAAGCCTGGTCTTCACATTGGTTCTATCCTCTCAACTTCATTTTCTGATGTTAGAAGTCAGAAAATGTTATATATTTTCAGCAAGATATATGACTTCATAACTATTGGAGGCAAAATTACTACTATGCCTTAACCTCTTTATATAATAAAGTACCAAAGTAGTATAGGAATGTCATTTCAGTTATCTGACCCACTAGATTAGAGTGGTAGGTTTGATCGTCTTCTATTTAAGATCAATGATTGTTGCTTGAGTAGCTTTAATACATTTATTTTGATTTTTCCTTTTCTTTTCTTTTTATAATCTAATGTTACCCATGGGTTAGGCAAAATACCAAGGTCAGAATGCAAACTTGCATATGGCCTTAATATGAATTCATCTTTGGCTTGGAGGAAACAGCCCTCTGCCCTCATGAAGATAGTAGCAGCTTCAACTGTCCTACTTTTATGATTCTTAGTATAGATACTAAAGTCAAAAATCCAATAAAACCATTGCCATGAGTTTATCCATTATGTCATTCTGGCATATGATGTCAGTTTCTCCTGGCCAATTCTAATTTGATTTTTTTGTTCCTATTTTCATACATGAAGAATGGAACTTCTACTTTAAATAACAGCATACAGGGATTGCCTTTTCAATGTCATTTTATTTGCAATAAAGGTTTTGAAGGCATACTTGCTTTCATGCAAATGTTATCGCATGGTTCAGCCAGATGGTAAAACAAAGTACTAAAACAGGCAAAGTCATTCTACTGGCACTTTTGTCTTCTCAACTTACTATTTCCAGGTCCGCTAGGTCTAGTTTATATAGAACCTACCTAAGCATGATTTTATGGAGTTTAGGATAGATCCAGGCTAACTGGACGTAAATTCCTAAAGATACTACAAATTTTAGGGCACAGATGAAATAACAAACACATAGTAAGATCAACTTTGGGGGTACAAGAGAACTGAGACGGTTTCAGAAAAATAATTAAGAACCCAAACTAATCACACATGTAACCCAGTTTATTAGACTGTCAGTGATACTTTGCGTCAAATTCAAGTTATTTTATTTTGCTTCATATAAACAGAGGAAGGGAGGAAAGTTTTAAACTTCAAGTTTTGTTCAGCTTGTGTGCAGTTAGCATCCACAAAAGCACCATTGGATACGGAAGGATTAGCACCACAGAATTTTAGGACCTGACTGTTTTTTTTTTTTTTTTTTGATCCTCTTTATTTATTTTTATAAGAAAAAACATTTTTAATGGTAATATGTCTTCTTTCCTTTTTTAAAAAAATTTTATTTTGTCGATATACATTGTGGCTGATTATTGTTGCCCATCACCAAAACCTCCCTCCCTCCTCCCTCTCCTCCCTCCCCCACACCACTGTCCCCTCTGTTTGCTTGTCGTATCAACTTCAATTAATTGTGGTTGTTATATCTTCTTCCCCCCCACGTTTTTTTTTTTTGTGTGTGTGTGTGTGTGAATTTATATATTAATTTTTAGCTCCCACCAATAAGTGAGAACATGTGGTATTTCTCTTTCTGTGCCTGACTCGTTTCACTTAATATAATTCTCTCAAGGTCCATCCATGTTGTTGCAAATGGCAGTATTTCATTCGTTTTTATAGCTGAGTAGTATTCCATTGTGTAGATGTACCACATTTTCCGTATCCACTCATCTGATGATGGGCATTTGGGCTGGTTCCAACTCTTGGCTATAGTAAAGAGTGCTGCGATGAACACTGGGGAACAGGTATACCTTCGACTTGATGATTTCCATTCCTCTGGGTATATTCCCAGCAGTGGGATAGCTGGGTAGGACCTAACTGTTAACACGCATCACTGAAAAACTTGGAACATGAAAACTGAAGTAGTATGTGGTGTGGTTTATCATAAACAATACAAGGCAATTTATGATTTGTTTTCACACAGTACAATACAATCACCATCAATGAGAACCTTTTAAGTACAATACAGGATCAAAAAACACCTCGTCGTACCCTGTTAACACTAGAGCAGTTACAGATTTAAAAAAAAAATGTTTCCTGGAAGAGGCTGGGGGTTAAAACGATCCCTCCCCCTCAATATTTAAGATGAGAGTTGTATAGTTACATGATCTCTTAAGAAAGTATTTTCAAATCTACACGTCTCTTTGACTCAATGCTGACAAGTGGCGGTCTGAAAACTGAAAGGCTTGATACATTAAAAAAAACAAAGCCAAAACCTGATAGAGTCCAGTGTGGTGGAAGGTATTGCACATAAGGTCTGTTTGCAAATGATGCCAAGGGGGTTGATACTTGTCTTCCCTTCCGTGGAGATTTTACAAGGATTTCAAGGTATGTCTCAAGAGATATTTGTTTCTCAAACGAAGTTACACTGTTCTTCCCTAAGAAAAAAATTAAAGAAGACAATCTATTTTGTGCAGCTAGTGTTGTCGAAACTTATTAAGATCATGAACCAATTTCAATGAAAATAAGATTTCAAAGAAAATACATTCTAAAGACATACGAAGCTTATTAAAAGCAATAGGTTTGTGCCATGGAATAAGTTAAACTGCTCAACGTCATTAAGACAGCTGAATAAGACATATAAGTAACAGTTGTGTCATTTAATTGATTTTGGTACACAATTTAATGACATCCACCTTTAACATTGATTAAAAGTATTTGATTAACGTATTAATGCAGTCAGTTACTTATCCTTTAAATACTTCGCGCCTTTCTATAGAGATAAGTGACCAACAAAGTTTTTTCTCCTCAGGTGTAATATCCAGTGAATGGAAAGTTGATTGCATGTTCATCTAAATATGAGAAACATTAATTCTTATACCTTGTCTATTCTAATGTGATTGGTTTACATATAATGACCTAGAAAATCTTCAATGGGAAGCATTTCATTTAATAAAGATGAAATTGCTTCAGAATCTGGTTGGAATAAGTCAGTGAAGTGCGTTCTGCAGCGTTGCTAAAATTGCTTTCATGAATCATTAGAAACAAATAATACTCTCACTCGGAGGAGAGGCGTGTCTTTCTCCTATGTTTCTGCATGTTGAACATTTTAATTCTAGCCCCTTAATTCACGCTTCACTTCATTTTGAGGTTTTCCAAATCTGTAGAAACAAGTGCATTGACATTCTGTTTTCTAACTGCGATATCTAATACAGGAAGAAGTGACTCCTCCCACAGAAGTGAGCATTTTGTATCAAGAGTCAAGGGTCAGTTTCTTTCCTAAATTCGCGTTTTGGTAAAGGATTCTCCCCCTCATCCAAAGTTCGTCTTGGTATATATGTCCTTAGCACCATTTCCGACTTTTACGAAGATCCTTATTTGAGAAGTTTTGCCAGTTGGTACAGAGGAAAATAAGTACTTCAGTGTCGCTTGTAAATTTCATTCTCATGAGTTTATTCTTTTCTTTTTAGCAATATGAACTCTCACTTTTTTGTTCAGTACTCAATTACTTGCTGAAAATAGATATAGTACCTGCTCGTTAGTCTGTGCTTTTTCTGATTATTACATTACGTAGCCTGTGAGCTCATTCTGCATGTGGGGGTCGTTCTCCCTGAGTACAACCTTAACTCATATCAGAGCCGGGCAGTTTCCACGGGGCACAAATAGCAACTATTCCTCCTGTGATGACTCTGCAGAGGAAAACCCGCCCACTGAATGAGGAGGTTCCTGCCTCTGAGCTTCACATTTTCAATGATTTCTTTTAATGTTGTTTTCCTTTTCTTGTCCTTCTCATATTTCCATTAGGCATATTTACACATTTTCTAGTTGTCCCATAGCCCTTATATATTCTCTTCTCTCTCTTTTTTTTTCTTTCAGTTTTTTTCTATTGGCTTTCAAGTTTTTGAAGTTTATATTGATATACCCTCAAGGTCAGCAATTGTTTCTCAGCTGTTGCAGTCTCCTCATAAGCCCATTAAAGGCATTCTTAGGGCTGGCCTGTGGCTCAGTTGGGAGAGTGTGGTGCTGGTAACACCAAGGCCACGGGTTCGGATCCCTATATAGGGATGGCCGGTTTGCTCACTTGGGAGAGCGTGGTGCTCACAACACCAAGTCAAGGGTGAAGATCCCCTTAACTGGTCATCTTTGAAAAGAAAAAAAAAAAAAAAAAAGAATTTGTGGGCCTTTGGTTACAGAATAGATTTGTTTTTGCTTCTTTTGGAATAAAAAAGGATAGTCTTTTACACAATGTTTCAATAAAAATGTTAAAAGCAGACATTTTTTTAATTAAAGGTCATGGAGCAAGATATTTGCAGGCATTGCCATAGTCCCCCCTTTAACTGTATATGTTTCCTATGTCTGAGATAGGGGAACACAGACCTTCCTACTCCCAACTTAATAAGAAGAGACCTTTATGAGTCTGTTAAATCAATCTCCCTCCTGTGCCAAGGAGCAAATGGTTATCTGGTGCCGTCAGAGAGCTGCAGACCCCAGGTGGGATATTTTACCTGAGGGCTCTCACAACACCAGTCCACTGCGGCTCCTTGAAGCCATTGCCCAGCCACCTGGTACCACAGCATCACAGAGAGTGATGCCATAGAAAGAGATGTTCTGCCTCATGCTCAGTTCTGGGGATTGCTCCCAGATTGCTCCACTGGCCAGACCTACACTTGACTTCTTTCTACTCACTGGGAGGATTAGCTTCCTCTGCCTTCCTCTGTCTTTGTCCATCTTGTGTTTCTATAACAGAATACCTAAGACTGGGTAATTTATAATGAGCAGAAATTTATTTAGCTCCTGATTCTAGAAGCTGGGAACTCCAAGATCAAGGGGCCACATCTGGTGAGGGTGTTCTGCTGTGTCGTCCTGTGGCTGAAGGCAGAAGGGCAAGAGAGGGCAAGAGTGACACAGCAAGAGAGAGAAGGGAAGGGTGCTGAACTCATCTTTTTATCAGGAACCCACCTGGGAAATAACTAACTTACTCCCGAGATAACATCATTAATTCATTCATGAGGGCAGAGTCCACATAACCTAATTACTTTTTAAATGTTTCGTCTCTAAACACCATTGCATCGGGGATTAACGTTTTAACACATAAACATTGGAGGACATGTTTTAACCAGAGCACCTTCCTTTAACAAAAATGCTATTATGAGATATTGACAATGTTAAATTTTTCCTGAGCTCTGTGATCCTGAGAAACAGTGAAAGTTAAACCCCCAGCTCTCTGTGTTCCAGAAAACAGCATCCTGCAAAGAAGTCTCCTACTCCATGTGACTTAGGTAAGACTCAGGGGATGCCTCCCCTGTTTACTTGTGACAAGGCCTGACACGAGACCCTCGAGATTTCCATTATTTGCCTCATAAGTGATTAGCTGAGCTTCTTGTTCCCACCGATCAGTAGGAACAACATGCTTGTTACCCAAGATTTGGCAGATTCCCTTCTTCCTCCAGATCCTTGAACTCTGATCAACCCTCAGTCTGAGCCAGCAGAGAACCTTAATGGCCCTTTCTGTGAATAGGCTGACCCCAGGCAAACATTCTCGGATGCACTATCTGGTCATCCCACATACTCACATCAGCTTCTTTGTAGGATTGCTCACTGCTCCTTTAATAGAAAGCTTCTTCTTGCCTAACTCTTAAGATGCTTGTGGATCTTACGGCTGGGGTGTCCTCCCTTTGCAATATCCCCTCACCACATTGCAAGAAGCCTTTTGACTAAAGTCTTTCTTCATCAAGTCAGGATGTTTTTTCCCCAAGCTTTACTGAGGTATAATTGACAAATAATATTTTCATATATTTAGGGTGTACGATGTGAGGTTTGGATATATGCATACACTATGAAATTATTACCACAATCAAGTTAATTAAGACATCCATCACCTCACATAGTTTTTTGTGTGGTGAGACACTTGAGATCTAGTCTCTTAGCAAACTTCAAGTGCACAATATACTATTATTAACTGTATTACCATGGTGTCCATTCGGCCTTCAGTACTTATCCATCTTATGGCTGAAAGTGTGCACCTTTTGACCGGTATCTCCTCTTTTTCTTCACCACACGCCCAGCCCTTGATAACCACCACTCTACTCTCTGTTACTATGAATTTGACTTTTTAACAAAATATCCCACAGACAAGAGAGATCATGCAGTATTTGTCCTTCTGTGCCTGGCTTGCTTCACTTAGCTTATTGTCTTCGAAGTTTATTCATGTTGTTGCAAATGGCAGGTTTTCCTTCTTTTTAAAGACTGAATAATATTTGACATTCTATAGATTACACTTCTTCATCTGTCAGTAGGTACTTAGGTTATTTTCATGTCTTGGCGGTTGTGGATAATGCTGCAATGAACATGGGAGTTCAGATATCTCTTAGGGATAGTAATTATATTTCCTTTGGATATATACCCACAAATAAGATTGCTGGATCATATGGTAGCATATTTAGTCACTTAATTTTCGGGGGTGGCGAGAATACACAATGGTGCCAAGAACACACAACGGGGAAAGGATAGATTCATCAATAAATAGTGTTGGCAAAACTGGATATCCACAAGCAAGAGAATGAAATTGGACCCTTATCTTACACCATACACAACAACCAATTCAAAACAAATTAAAGACTTAAAGATAAGACCTGAAACGAGAAGAAAACATAGACGAAAACTTCCTTGATATTGTTCTGGGCAATGATTTTTTGGATCTGGCACCAAAAGTGAAACTGACACTCAAATAGAAAGAGAGTCGATTTTATAATTTAGCTTAAGCTTAGATGTTAAATTAGGAAGGAGTTAAAAGGTTTTTGTTGTTGCTGACTTTGCTTGCCACGTAGCCTGAACTTAATGATTAAATAAAAGACATTGAGCTAGGAGTCTCCAAATGCTCTTCCTCCTTTTTGACCTCTAAAGATAACGTGACTTATGTACAGGTTACAAGCTGTTTGTCTTAAGATGTCTTGCAGAACCTAGAAGCAGATCCCAGCAGCCTCAGCTGGCTCAAACTGGATGAAGCCAAAGACCCCTACACTGGCCCTGTGTAACTGTCCAATGACTGACCTATTGACATCAGAAGGCCTAAAACTCCACCTCCTCATCATGCTAATGCTGCCATTTTTGAACATGCATCCCATGAAAAAGCATGATGAGCCTACTGTGCATGCCCAAGAGACTTTCCAGATTCCTCTTTCTTTGTTCTTTGCCTCCATTAATCACCTTTCTATTTCTTTACGTCTCCTCTACCAATCATATTTCCCCATGGCTGTGACTTTCCTGCAAACTTTGCCTTAAATATACCTCACTCCACGCCATCAGGAAGATGGATTTGACATATATAAATATCTTACTTTCTCACTTGGTCAGCCTTGTGAATAAAGCATTTCTCTACTACAAAGGCCCATACTTCAGTGATTGGCTTTCTCTGCATGTGGGCAACAAATTCCATTTGGTTTGTTAACAAAAAAGCACAGGCAACAAAAGTAAAAAATTAATAAATGGGACTACATCAAACCAAAAAACTTTCTGCAAAGAAAACAATCAACAAAGTGCAAAGGAAGTCTACAGAATTTGAGAAAATATTTGTAAACCACTTATCCAATAAGGGATTAATATCCAAAATATATAAGGAACTCATACAACTCAATAGAAAAAATAAACAACTCAATTAAAAAACGGGCAAAAGAGCTGAATAGACATTTCTCAAAAGAAGACATACAAATCGCCAACAGTTTTGTGAAAAGATGTTCAAAATCACTAATCATCACAGAAATGCAAATCAAAACCACAATGAGATATGATCTCGTACCTGTTAGAATCATCAAAGAGACAGAAAATAACACATGCTGGCAATCTCCTACATTGTTGGTGGGAATGTAAATTGGTACAACCATTATGGAAAACGGTACAGAGGTTCCTCATAGAACCAAAAAGCGAATTCCCTTATGATTCAGCAATCCAACTTCTGCTTATATATCCAAAGGGATTTATTTTTATCTGGCAGTTAATGATTCTGCATCTCTGATAATGTGCTGACTGTCCCTTGGACCCCTATCTTCACCTGAGGGTTCATGCTGGTAATGAATGAGTCTGGTGGGATTCCCTTTTATGATCAGCCAATGTGCAAGGGGTCGTCTTAGGGGAATCCCCAACCTATGTGGGTCTGAGTGCTCACCACTATAGGATTGCCAATCACACCTGCCAGACAGAACTCAAAGGAAAGACTTTTAATTTTGGAAAATGTTGACCAGGAGACAGAGGGTGAAGTCCCCAGTCAACTGTATAAATTAAATATTCCTAAAACTCCCGGAAATTTAAAAACTAACCAAAATGTTTTAAAAATTCAACTTCACGTACCTTAGGTAAATGTTTGGCAAAAAAAAAAAAAAAAAAGTTTAATATTGTTGGTTTAATAAAAGCAGTCATGACCCTGAGTTATCAGCATTAAGCATAATACAACTATACATATTTATTTAACCTGGTATGTGGGTATGTTCCCCCAAAACTTAGAATGGACTTACTAGAAAAATGAGCTAACATAATATTTATTAAACATTTAAAATAATAAAAAATATACATATAAATTTGAGTTTAATCACATCGAGTCATTATTCTGACAACCTTTATTTCAAAAATACTTATATTTTTCAACCCACAATGTAGGGAAGGAAAAATAATTTGTTTTATAAGATGTCTGGATAAAAATAATTTCCAATTTCATGGGGTTAACTTAAAACCTTAGACTAGGGTAAATTAAGTAGGAGATATTCATTAAATAGCTAGATCATTTATAAGTGAGATAAAACACTGAAACAATAAACAATAAATGTAAGTTTATATACTTTTTCTTATTATTTTTATATGGTACAGAAAAGCTAAAAATATTACAGTTCGTTAATAAATATGTTCTTTCTTTACACACTGTGAAATTTTATTGTAAGGAAGTATATACCTATAAACAATTGTGGGATATATATTCCCAATCCTTGCCAGTCTGCCATAAAATGCTGGCTCATGACGGATGGTTTATAATGATCCACTTTCTTGTTTTCTCTGTAAAATAATAGTGACTAATATTTTAAAATTATAATCAGTACTCATAAGTGAAATAAAAACAGGTAGAGTATCCTTTATCCGAAATGCTTGTGAGCAAAAGTGTAGATTTTGGATTTTTTTCAGATTTTGGACTATTTGCAGAATACATACTGGTTGAGCATCCGCCATCTGGAAATCTGAAATCTGAAGTGCTCCAATCAGTATTTCCTTTAAACAGCAGGTTGGTGCTCAAAAAGTTTCAGATTTTGGAGCATTTTGGATTTCAGATTTTAGAATTGGGTGATGCTTAACCTGTAGACACAATAATGGCAAAGGGAAACAACATTGCATGCACTGCATGCAAGATAAGTTTTTGTTAAGGAAAAAGAAAGTAATTTTATCCTCAGGTAAAATGAGTGGTTGTTCCTAATGAGATGAATGGACACAGCAAGTTGCAAAACATTAATTAGAAAGGAATTTAATTACTCATGGTCAAGACTGGGTAAAATGTGATGGGTTTGTTTATAAGATTATTTAAAAAAACTGCCTGAGTATTAAAATTTGGTTTTCTCTCTGTTAAAATGACAAAATCGTCATGGATTACTGTTCTGCTCTTAATAATAGGTGGTAAAAGATGTTCATTTACCTTCTGAGTAGCAAGGACGGGGCGGAGCCCAAGAGACTCAGGACCCCGAACTGCCCCAAGCGCGCCCATCCGGCCCGTTCCCCTGTCCTGGGCAGTGTCTGCTGGTTCGGCTCGAGCAGGTCCTGTCCCTCTCTTTGGTCCAGCCTAAACGCCCCAGCAGGTGACGTCGCCGCACGCCATGCCCGCCCCTTTCCCACGGCCACACTGGTCTGCGCCGCTTTGGCTCGTGCAGACCCCGCCCCTCACCGCCGGGCACCCTCTACCGCCCTTGGGCTCTCTAGCCCCGCCTCCCGGCGCGCAGCACAGCCCCGCCCACTCCCACCACTGTGACGCACGCGTGACGCCTGCGTGACGCCAGCGCGGTTGCTCCCCAGGCGCGCGCGCTGCCCCCGCCCTGCTGCTAGGCGGCCGTTGATAGGCTTGTGTAGACAGGCCCCGGCCGCCCGCAGGCCTTTGCCGCCCGCAGGCCTTCGCCTCCCGCATCCCAGTGCCGGCTGCACCCGTCATGGACGACAATCGGGTTGTGTCGGACCCCGAGCTGGCCGCCCTTCTGCGCTATTTCATCCCGCACGGGAACGTCTTGGGTGCGCGGCGGCCGGCGGCGGTCGGGTCACCTCCCGGGACCTGCTCTCTGCGTTTCGGCCCGCTCCTTCCTCCGCACCGGTTCCCCGTGTACCCCCTACGCTGTCCCCCAGGTTTCCTTCCCATACCCCTGACCGCCCTGCGCCCCGTGTCTGGCCAGGCTCCACTGACAATCTCTTGGAAGAGGAAATCTTCAAGTACATGACCCAGAGGCGGAGGAGGCTTTCGCCCTCTAACTCGTCTGCCTCCTCCTATGGGTTCTCCAGTGAGACCCAGCCCCAGAGGCCCGCCTGGCCACGCATGGGATGGGAAAGGGGCATGGGCGACGGGGAGGATGGGTCGGGAGTGTGTGGCAAGGGCGTTGGCTGATTGGGGCGCTGGGGAGAAGGGAGGAAAGCCTGAGAGGCACATGGACTGTTCCTCCTAACCCATTCAGACTTGGATTCAGCTCTCAAGGGCTTGTCGGATATGGACAATCTGCCCGAGAAAGAGGACACCTTACTTGCCCAGAGCATCGGTAAGGCAGGGATGGGGTGGGCACCCTTATACCTTCATCCCACTCCGTCAGGGACCCCAGTCTCAGGGAGAACCTGATTCCCCAACCCCCACCACCCCTCAGCAGCCCTGGAAGGGAGAAACTTTGTCATAGGCCCATAATGGGATTCAGATTAGGTCCATTAGGCCAAGCAGGGGACAGTGATGCTTCTGCTGCTAACCATGCCCTCCTTCCTAAGGTTGTAATGAGGAATACTATGAGGAGAGTTACCTGACCGCCAGGACTTCCGGGGAGGCTGATTCTGTGGGTACGTCCAAGGGCTTCCACCAGCAGGGGACTTCGCTCTCAGTTGCTGACACCTTCCACCACCAGGTGAGCTAGCTGTCAGGCATCCTGTACTTTGATCGGACCTGAGTGGACCATAGCTGGGTTTGGGCAAATACAGTGCAGTAGGGGGGGGCACTGAGTGCACCCTTCATTCTCTGGGGAGAGTTAGGGTCAGCAGACAACTGTTTGGTCAGGGCCCTACTTTGGGGAGTCGTGAGAACTATTTGACGAGAGTGCATGGGACGGCACATGGCCTGGACCCTGGTTTGAGATCTAGGCTCGTGCTCTTTCTGAAAATCCTTAGGGTAGAAAGGAGGGTGCTGTTGTACAGGCAGTCAGGACAGTCACTGAGCAAGTGGGAAGGCCCCGCAAACAAAAGGCCGGGAACCCAGGAGGTTCTGGAAGGGGCAGGTCCCTGGCCTTTAAGCAATGGTCTGAATGGGCTGGCCAAGGAAGTTTGGACTGAGGGATATGATAGGGCCATGGTGATCCCACCAATCGGTTCCCTCACCCTGACTTCCTTCTGCAGATTCGAGATGACAGTCTTTTGTCTTCTTCTGAAGAGGACAGCAAGGATAGGTGAGTAATGAAGAGGCACACGGATGGGGCTGGTTCAGGGCCCAGGCTCTCCTGGCCCACTTGCTCCCCTGTTTTCCTCAGGGAACACCCCGTGTATGGCTTGGACAGTTCCTACCAGAGCGTCGCACACTACCGCCACATTTCCAGCATCTCCAAGAGCTCCCAGGACCTGTCCTATTATCCTACATCCTCATCCTCCTCCTCTTTATCTTCATCTTCATGTTCCTGCCCTTCATGTCTCACCCAATACACCATCCAGCCAGGAAAGCAGGCCCTTAGGGTCCCGCTCTGGGGCCAGCTGCTGCTTTTCCTGCTGTTAGTTGCCTTGCTGCTCTTTGTTTACTACTACTGGAAGTTTAGAGAGGGCAAAGCATTCTGAATAGAGCCCTGAGGGTTTTTGGCTTCAGAGCCAGCTCTTCTCAGAAGTCCTGGCTGACTTCTTCAGCAGTGTTTGATATGGGTGGGGGTGGGGGTTTTCTTTGTGTTCTAGCTTCTGGGGGCTGGGCCTAGCCCAAGGCAGTGTTTGTTCTCCCTGCCTTGTCCTGCCAGGGAGGCAGCAGACTCAGGCCCTCCAGTGTATGGTGTTCCTGTGCTTGCCTTCCTCTGGAGCCTCCTGGCCCTGGTTGCCTGTGACCCTTAAGTCCTGGGAGGGAAAGACCTGACTCCCGAGGAGAATGGGGTTGTTGTCATGCATGCCTCTTGTTCATTGACACCTTGTTGGCCAAAGGCCACCCTGACTTTGTTTTCATGGACACACAATAAAAAGACCATTTATTTGTAATGTATTGGCTCTTCGTGTTGGGGGAGGGGTTGGGCTCCAATGGCATGGGGCTTCTGGTCTTGGATCTCCAGGATCACTATCTGGCTTTGCATTTCTGTTTTGGTCTTGGGTTAGGGATCAAATGCTCCCCAGAGATATGTTTGTGTTTTGTTTTGGGGTTTTATTCCTTAACTCATTCCCCAAAGCATTTACAATGTGCATAGTTTACATGCAAATACTACGCCATTTATATAAGGGACTTGAGCATCAGTGGATTTTGGTATGGGGGTGGGGTGTGGTGGGGTGGGCGTGGGAGGTGTCCTGGAACCAATCCCCCAATATACTGAGGGATGCCTACTTATAAAAATAACTATAGTATAACAAAGTGTGTGGAGAGAACTCAGTTGGAAGTGCAGCATCCCGGTATCTGTGGTGTTTTAACTGGGAAAAGTCAAAGGCAACCTCAGCATCCAAGGGCACATAGATGGTGGAGCATTCCTGAGCTCCTGGAATTGCTGCTTATTTAATGACACAGGGGAAAAATCTTAAGACTCTGAAGTTCTCCAAACGGTCCATGACTCTATTGACTACACACACACACACACACACACACACACACACACACACACACACACACACACACACACACACACACACACGCATGCTCCTGCTCCCCCATACACACACCATGCCCTTCTTTCCCTGTTTATCCAGTTAGATGTACCATCCAGCCCTATAAACACTCCTTTACCAACCGCTTTAGTTCCTTTGCCTCTCTCTCCCTCCAGTGTGTTTACAGCCCCATGACTCTGTGAACCCCATAGGACCAGCCTGCTTCCCAGCTGTGCTTGAAGTGCTGAATGTTGTCGGGGACATCTCTCCCTAGCGCTGGCTGGGTGAAATTTGGTGGCCAATTCCCTGGTATTATACTCCTCGTCCCTCTCTCCAAAAATACTCTTTCACCCCTTCTTCTCTCCTCAAACTTCCAACATCCCTGCTGATGACTTTGCTCCATAGTTCACTGAGAAAAGAGGTACAACTGGCTGAGAATCACGTCATCCTCCCACCATCAAACCTACTCACTGTGTTTGTGTCCCTATTCTCTGCTCTGGCCTGGTGGCAGTGGATGAACTGTCTCTGCCCCTACAAGGCCAACTCGTGTGCTTGTCCCATCTTCCATCCATTATCTCACATGTTTAGAAGTCCCTTTTTTCCTCACATCCCCTTCTAGTGACAACCTTGGTGCCTGCTCCCCTTTACTATGTGTATGTATATCAAAACATAATGTTGTGCACCTTAACTTTATACCATGAATAAACTCATAAACTCACTGCTAAAGTCATCTACAGAGCCGTTCCCTGCTCTGCCTAATCCATCCGCTCCACAGGGACCATTTGAACTCTTGGGAATGTGGAGGGAATGAAGATGCATTAGGGCCAGAAAAGGCACATGGGGTCACATGGGACACATGATGACATCCTTAGGCTCACAGAGTCCTGGCCTTCAGAGTAGGGAGGAAGCAGAAATATTTCTTCATTATAAAGATGGGGAAACTGACACCCAAAAAGGAAATGGACTTGCCCTATATCCCACAGTGATGGGGCTGCGTAGCCAGGAATGAAACACGTTCACTTCCCTATTTCTCAACGATGTCTTCAATTATTACAGTAAATTATTTTGTGATCTCTATGTTTTTGTCCCAAAAGTAATAACATGAGATATTATATGCAAAAAGTTCAAGCTGTCTGGATTTACATGGAGTAAAATATAAAGGCGCGCCCTCTTGCAGGCCCACACAGTGCATTTCTCTTCCCAGTGCTACCCACTGTCAATGATGTCAGTGTCAAGCCACACTGCACCGAACCACCTCTCAAGAGTTTGCTGCACTTTCAGAAACTCTCATTTGCCCTGGGGTTGAACTTGCCTTGGTCTACTCAGCAGCAAACATCAGGGAACATAAGATCCACTTGGGGAATTTACGAAAAACCACCAAATTACATACTTTAAGAGCCAGGGTTTTATGTGATGTGAGATTTATCTTGGACAAAGGTCACAACAGGATTTGGGGGATGTCACGGAGGACCAAGGTATTGAATCAGAAGTGGCAGAGTCCACATTTTACTCCATATACATCTCAACAACTTGGGCTCTTTTACATGTAAAATATCATGTTATTACTTGTGGGATAAAAACATGTATCTTGCCCCAAGAGCATTTCTCCCGGCTTCCTGCAATGGAGCACAAAGCACAGGCACAGAAGCCTTAGTGACACTGCGGCTCCTTGGCCTCCCCACAGCACCAACTCCACACACAGAACTTTTCTCATGAACAGCCTGGGCCGCCCCTCTCAGGCAGAGGGTTCGCTCCATCAGACCCGCCACGCCTTCACTGCTCCTGGAAGGGGTCATTGGGGCACTTTTGTCTTGAGTCACCTAAGTAGGTCCCAGCAAGACTCCTCAGTTTAGATGTGCCCCTCCCTCCAGGCCCTATGATCTCTCCCTGCTCCTAAATTGCACCCCATTCCCATGGTGGTCTAAGCTCGGAGCCTGGGACTAATTCCTCAAACCTCCTTCTCTTCCTCAGTTCCTACATCTACTCTGTCACCAAGGTCTGTCCATTCATCTTCAACTGATCCTCCCAGTCCTCCCACTTCTTTTCATCTCTGTGGTCACACCCCAAGTCCAAGCTGCCACCATCTCTAGCCTAAACAACAGGCTGCACTGGCCACCCACCTGATCCTCCTATGGCCTCTTATTGCCTCTGTCCTTTCTCTCAAAAGCAGCCGAGGAGATCCTTTAAAAAGTAAGTCTTATCCGATCACTTCCATCTCTGAATACACGCCAGGCAGTGGCTTCCAATGACCCTTGGACATAAACCCCGACTCATTCCCGTGCCCTCCAAGCAATGCCACACCGAGCCCAGTGCCCATGTGACCTCCCCTGTGCCAATCTTCCGACTCCCTCGGCTCCAGCCACGCTCTTCCCCATTCTTGGGACACACCAAGTTCTAGTGTGTCTTCCCTCTGTTGAGAATGTTCCTCTTCAGCCGGCCGATGCCTTCCCATCTCGCAGGTCTCCATTCTGATGCCACTGCCTCAGCGGATGTGGGAGGAAGGAGTATTTGGTCTCCCTCCCCTGCTGGCCCTTGTCACGGTTCACTGTAGGCAGAATATACTTCCACAACCCACTGCCTTTGGGCTTGTGCCCGTGACTTGCCAACGTGATAGATATGAGTGGGCCTGAGGTGCACCATGTCCAGTGAGAGGCTTTGATGTGCTTCCATGGTTTGACGTTCCACTTCTGCCCCTGCCCTGGCCCATTGGGAGTCATGGCCTCACTCATGTAACCACTGATGCTTCTATTGGGCACCCAGAATGAGGAGACACGTGGAGCAGACCTGAAGCCATCTCCACCATCGCACACACAGCCACAAGTGACCCGAAGGCCATGAGTGAGAAATGTTGATGTGAACCACTGAGGCCCGGGGGCTGTTTGTTTGGCAGTACTATTAATGACACCTGCCCTTAGCATTGATTTAGGAATTTTACTAATGTATATGTATAATGAATTATTTGTGGTTTATGTATTTTACATCTATTTCTAAAGGTAAATTGTCTAGAGTGCTTTGCTTTCTACGTATAATTTTCAGTGGTATGTGGAAGTTTCAATGCACATGCATCTAAAAACTTGAATCGATAATTCTCATTCATTTCCGTTTATAATGTGCATTTTTATATTTAACAATACAGTCTTCATTTTATTTAATAGCTATGAAATTGTTTGTGAATATATTTCGAACAACTTAGTGAATTGTCTTCTTTTGTCGAATTAGGGAAATTGCTTTCACGAACCATTCAAAATAAAATTGTCCCACTGGGAGAAGAGCCAGGGTCCTGGGGCCTGGGGTCTGCCTGCTCTTTCTCGCCCTCCCATCAACTTCTACCCACTTATTCCTGGGGGCTGTCTGACTGCCCTTGGGCCCCAACCAGCCATTGCCCCATGTCATGTTGCCCAGCTCCATGCATCTCAGGGGCCACCATGGCCCATCATGACCCCTGCCCCGCACATCCCCGAATGTTAACCTGGCTCCTGTGACCCCTCATCCCCACCTCCATCCCAGCACTGTCTGGCCCAGCCGTCAATTGCCCACAGCAGAGGAGAGACTCAGCTGCAACATCCAGAGAACTTTGTTGACCAGAAATATCTGCTGAACCACTGAGGAGAAGGGGACATCACAGAGAGGAAATCCTAACGGGCACAAGAAGTCATGTGGCCCAGGGTGGACATGCGCCTCATGGCTTTGCACAGACACGAAGGCGGTGGGGGTGGGGAATGGGAGCGCCTGATTGACACGGGAGTCACCTCAGGGCCAACACAGATAAGGGTGGGCTTCACAGAAGATGGAACAGCCTGACCCATGACTGGGAATGGGGGACCCCTCTTGGGAGTCCCCAGCAGCTCCATCCTTGAAATGGCCTCTTTCCCCCCAATGTCTCCCAGTCTAGTGCAGGTGGCAGCCATCTTCAGGTCCCTCATCCAGGCCTTGGCCGGACACTCAGACCTTCCCCCTTCTCCGAGACAAGACTGGAGTCTTTGGGGTCCTTGCCTGACTGTGTACAGAGAGGCATTCTACTGGGAGTGGGGTGCTCAATTTGCCCCCTTCCCCATGCCCTTGGCAGCCTGATGGGCTCTGGACATTGCTTTCTTGGCCGTGAGGGCAGCATGTGTGTCATACCTCCCCAGAGATATCCATCTGTCTGGCCCATGTCAGTCTTCCATAGTTCCTTTGCCTTTCCTTTGCTGCCTGGTCAGAGATCAGTACCACCTGGGCCAGAAACAGAGCTCCAGTCCCTGTGGGTCTCACCACCCAGCACCCAGCATCTGGCCCGTCACGGGAGTCCAGGACCATGTGGACAGCCTCTCCAAAAGCCAGATGGCAATCAGGCTCCCGTGGGGTCGCGCCTCTGGGTGGTGTTGCCAGGCCCCCTTCTCTTTCCTTGCCTGGCATCCTCTCTGGAGACTTGCTTTACCCACTCAAGCGTTACTGGCCCAGGAGGAGACAGTGGGGGCGTTTTTAGTACCTGATGGTGATTGCCTTTGAACTTGACTGGTTTTAAAGGCGGGAGCAGACGCACGGGAAACATGAATTCTGATTGGATGAGGCCTACCCACGTTATGGAGGGCTGTTTGGTTACTCAGAGTTCACTAATTTGAATGTTAATCTCATCCAAAAACATCCTCCAAGTTGACACACAAAGTTAATCATCACACCTACCAAGCACTAAAGTGAGTAGTTTTGAAATATTTCCTTGGGTAGTGTAATATGTGCATACATTTTTCTCTGTGGCTTCATAAAACTGTTTACTGTAAAGGAAGACGCTTTCTGCCTTCATCACATCATTTTGTTATCCTTGGATATTTTGAGGGAAAAGTATAGATTTTCTGAGTTATGAGCATTAATCAATGGACTCGAGAGTTCTTTGTTTTGAATAGAATGAGGCCCGTTTGGAATCCAGACAGAGGAATAAGAGCCTCATTGTTCTCTTTATTTAAAACCCTCAGGAAGATCTCACCTGACATTTTAGGCTCATGGTCTGCAAGGATTCACATAAATCCTATTTAGCTCTTTATTAGCCTTTTTTTTTTTTTTAATTCCCCGGTTGGGATGCTGATTTCAAGAACAGCTGCGGACCTATTTGAGTCAGCCATCTGCACTTTCAGACAATTCCCAGGATGGGTTTTTGCTGAGATTAGCCCAACACATCCAGAACGACTGGACCTGGACCTGCTTCGTCCTTGCTGTGGGGCTGGTGTCCCTGACAGTGTTTTTTAGCCACAGCCTTTCCCACACAGGCTTGTGGCTTTGTTTCTCTGCAAGGGTCGTAAGTGTGCTGGTGAGGCCTTTTCTCCCTTATATTTTCAAGTGATAATTTTTAGAACCTCATCATATGCATAGAAATCTTATTTGGCCTTGAAAATCTGCATTATCATATTACCAAATCTCAATGATGTGTCAGCATGCTAAAACCATCAAGGTGTCTTCTGTAATCATAAATTTCCACACGCACAATGTGCCTGTCATAATGTTGAATGTCTTAGGGTTGTTTTATATACTGCTCCAATTTTGTCTGAAACTTCACATGCAAATCAGGATTTCTTTTTTCGAATGGTTGATTCTCCTTTTATGTTCCACGTGCTTTATAGGAATGGGTGTTTCCTCTCCTTTGTTCTACTCAAAGGCAGTTTTATTCCAGGCTCTAGGGAAAACAGCTGTACCATCCTTGGCCAGCCATGATGCTCTGCCCTCTTTTATAAAATTACTGAATGTGACTCTGATCTACCTGCTGAAGTTTTTCACTCTGTAATTAAGATTAATGTATGTTCATCTATTAGGAAGACTGGATTCAGAATTTGATTCCCCAGCCTGTGCTTTTGGGGAAAGCACTTTTTGGTCAATGGATTTGTATGTCATTCCTTTGGGGAAAAATATTCAAGGGTATTTAGTAAGCTCTGTTTTTCTTAGTTTTGACGTTATTAGTATAGGAATATTTAAGTACCAAAGGCAATGTTCTTTTATAAAATAGATGTTAGAGTGCCTTCTTCTAAAATTCTTCTCCATTAATGTTAACCTTAATTGTTGAAATTTATTTATCAATTTGGCCAAATTGAGACATCTAAAGGATTATTAGCATTTAAACACATAAAATTTATTATCTATTAGTATAGGTTCCAAACATGTATATTACTTAATTTGTTAATGCTTAGATTTTCTCAGTAGATAACCAGAAAGTGACTACTTGCAAGAAATACCACCACTTGACCTTGGTCATTGAATCTGTTTCATTCCAGTCACGGGAGAGAAACCACACAGTAGATTAAATGAGAAGGAAGTTTAATATAAAGTATTATTAAATTCAAAGAAATAAGTGACTACAAGTTATAAGGAAATTCTGTGTGGTTCTCTAGGGCCCTGGGAGAATACCCAGGGAAGGATGAACTTGGAAGGAGACCCCCTCCCCTAGTCTGAGGTTCAGACTTTGTTGGAGAACGTATAGTTCAGCCCATAGGATAGCAGAGAAATTTGCTGGTTTTCCCGGGCTATACTGGTCTGCACTTGCTTGGCAAGCAGGAAGCAGCTCTCTGGAGTATAGGCAGGACACACAGGCAATTGGCAACCAATGGTGTGGTTGTGTAGAGGGAGCAGAGGCTTGGTTTGGGCAGGAGACTTTTGGAATGCTAGTATCCATGTGGAGAGGGCCCTGAGAAGGTTATCACTAGGGCAGGCCAAGAGTGCAAGTTTAGCAAGGAACTGCATGTTGTGGGTGCATGGCTTACACAGTAGCCGTCAGCAGGGGAGCCCCATTCTCCTGCAGTGTCCTTCCAGCATCCTCAACTGAGAAAGTGTCATATCATGCTCACTATAAAGAAATATGCTTAATGTAATTCTGTCCATTATAGCAGAGCAAACATGGAAGGGAAAGTTTGGAGGTGAGAGGCAATTAAATGACAGCTAACACGGTCGTAGTTTCATCGTACTGTGAACCGTCTTCCTCCTTATTATTTATTATCAGTTGAGGAGTGACTCCCTCCATAGATTTTACAACCCAATTATTGCTGTGAAGAGGTGATCCAAGAACAAAACTCCAAATTGAGTTTTGGTGCCATCATCTGAACCTTCTCTTCTCCATTCAGGAGTACATACATGGATAGTGAAGTGAAGATGCTATTTAGCTGCCAAATTTGTTACTTCTTACCCCTATTCATTGGATTTCCCCAGTGGCACCGATTCTGGAACTGGCTGGCCTAACTAGACATGAAAGGCAATTATTAAATCTGATTAAAGGGCTGGCCGGTTAGCTCAGTTTGTTAGAGTCCAGCCTTAGAGCCCCAGGGTCACAGGTTCAGATTCCCGTACCCGCCAGCTGCCAAAAAGCAAATAAATCTGATAAAAGAAAAACATACATATATTGTATTGGGAACTATAATTCATGTATTTAAATGTTAATAATTTGAATTTAAATTACTTCTCATTGATATTTAGAATGTGTTTCATTGTTATTGTGGCTGATTATTATAAAATAAGTACCAGAATGCTATATTGGTTTGTATAATTTTGAAAATAAAGTTGTTCTTGAATAACGAACAGACATGATCCTGAAAAAATAACTTTTAAAAAGGTTCCATTTAAAAAAAATTCAGTAAGCATTTACTGAGTCCCTACTGAGCCCCTGCACTAAGCATAGATACTTCAGATTCTCCAAGATCTTATTTTTCTTAAATCAGGTTGACTAGTTAGCACCCCTGGGAATTTCTGAACATTTCATTGCCAAGTCAATAAATACATGTGACAGATGTCTTATGCTGTTTCCCTTAGTTTTAGTGTGTCAGCAATATCTGTCCATTGAATTAATGGCTGCTAATAACTTGTTTGGTATCTGTAGAACTATACAACTGTGTGCCGGTAGAATGGCAGAAAACTGCGGCAGAGCCATCATGTTCCAGGATCTCTACTTTTGCTGCCCCCATAGGGACTTCCTTGTTCTCAGAATGTATTTTTTCAAAATGCAGTTTTAGAAGTCTTTTATCCAGTCTGTTGCTCACGCACTGGTGATTTTTGTGGAGAAAGGCAAAAGGTGGAGATGGTCTCATAAAATGCCCATGAAGTCAAAGCTTGTTATAAAAATATCAAAGATAGTGATAAAGACTTTCATTTTTATCATTGTTATTAACAGCAGTCTTTATAATAAAAAGGAGGTGGTACTCATGGAGCTTTCCTCACCTTGTATTGACGGTAGCGTCTACAGTCAGCCATTTTTCTATTTATTCCTCTTTCCGCCATCACACTTCTCTCAGTTTTCCTGCACTGCACGTTGCAAACACTTACTACATATTGGTTACATCTCTCTGCTCCGTCTGCAGCCATCCTTTTTTCTGAACATATGGTTTTCTGGCTTTATCCCATTCCCAGTGACCCATCTTTGGGAGATGGCTCTCTCTTTTGTAACCAATTATTGTATTCAATTAGCTCTGCAGAATAGCTCCAGGTGGATAAATAGGACTTCCCAGCTTAAGTGGAAAGAGGCAGACATACTTGCAATAGGAAACCCTTATATGGCCCCCTGAAAGGAACTGGAAGTCTAAGAGTTCTCATTCTCTGTTTTTCTTTTTCCAGAATGGCCCAATTTTACCCAAACTTAACTATCAGGATGTTTCTGAACCCTTAGAAGGGGCCTCTGTCAACTGGAATTGCCTGTGTCTACAGGTTCAAGATGTTCGGTTGTGCCAGTTCATTCCGCAGAGTGGCTCTTATTGTATCTGACCTCCCATGGAAAGGGAAGAAACTGGGTGATGAGGCTCGTCACAGGAGAGCCCTCTCTCCCACTCAGGCTGGTCACCTCACCATCCCTCAGACAGCCACATTTCTTCCACCTCTGTGCTTTTGCACAAAGCACACCACTTTACATTCTTTTGTTCAGGTCATAGTTCTTCTTCAGTTTCCTTTCCGTGTTTTCTGTGGGACCTTTTCTAACCCTTCCAGTCCTCACTTTCCTTGCAACTCTTACACTATGTATATAGTCTCTACCTGCAACTTAATACTTACCTTTCCCTTGTGGTGCTTATGGATGTTTGTATGATTCAGACTACATTGTAGGTGGGATGCATTTTACACTTCTCTTTCCCCCCAGTTGTTCACTGGCAGTCATTTGTTAAAATACACAGGAGTTTGTTGCATGTATCTATCTCTTAAACCAGAACATTTAGCTTAAGGTCGGACTAAACACGGTTAAAAAAAAAAAAAGTATACATCTTTCATTATCTCTCTTTTCAGATTGGCTGCTGTGAATTCATAAGTGTGGCCAAGAGCTTTTTAACATTTGATTGACGGCACTTATAGAAATACTGTTTTTAAAGCAGGTCTTACTGTACTAGCTGCCCATACTTCAAGGTATTAACATGTGGCCGGGAAGAGTGTGGATTAAAATCTATTGGTAAAGTTCTTCTGTCTATGCCCATAGAGTGATAGAAGCAGGTAGGAATGGGGGTAGAAAAGCAGATTGAATCATGTCCCTTCTCTCCTTAAAATGGAGTGATGGCTTTCTACTGTATAAGATCCCCAGTCCTCAACATGCGTGGTCTGGCCCCCACAACCCTCATCTCATCCCCTTCTCCTCCTAGCTCGGCACACTCCAGCCACTGTAGCTCTTCTGCCCTTCTTTGCCTGATTAACTCCCACTGAGTCCTGAGGTGATACGTACTTCATATTGTCTCTTTCTCAGAGATGTCTTCCCTGACCCCCCAGTCCAAATCAAACATCCCCAATATATAATTTCTCATCACTGACATTGCTTTTTCTTCCTATTGCTTTTTGCCTTTCACTTTTTTCCCCATTTATTTTCATTTTTATTTTATGTATATATATTAAAGGTCAAGATTCTTACAGCAGTTATTTCAAATGAGACCATGCAAAGCAATTCAGTGTGCACAACAATCCTTTCTTCCCTTTGGTTCTGCTGCCTTATACAAGAGTGTGAATGGCAGAAAATTGGATGACATGTGGCCGGTTGGAAATGACATCTGTTTACAAAAACAACAGAAAAACCCCAAACAACAACACGCAGGACAGTTTCTACTTTTGTAAGTCAATTTATAATAAGTATTTTGTTTTTTATTTAGGAGGCACATGGAACTGAAAACTTTAGTTGTCCGATTTTATTAAACTAACCCACAAAAAGCACAAATAACAGTCCCGACACTCTGCAGACTTTGGAGGGTTGAGATTGTAGCCACTGTTATCTTTAGTAGATTCAAAGACTTAGCCTGAAAACGTTGGCTTTTTCTCTTAATAGAAATAAATCTTCATAGGGGTTTTCCTCTAGTTTTGCTAGAGTGGCTTCCAGAAGAATAGGGAAGAACACTTCATGTGAAATTTAAAGTGTGAAAACTGTAAAGTATTCTCTTGCATTATATGAACATTTGCTAGTTGCATAGACTAAAGACAGTTGGTTTGCTAAATGGCACTGAAGAAAATCCTGACCCAAGTGGCACTACTTAGTCCAAATGTTTCTGACCGAAGAAAACTATACAATATTTATAGGCTAACTGTATGAGATGGTTGACATTAATACTGTACATATTTTACATGTCAAATACATAGTCCAAGAGTTCGTAAAACAAGGTCATGCATTATTACCTCTAAGAATGTCATGTACAAGATATACCTCCCCAAGTACTTGTGACAGCATTTCAGGTAGAAGCAGTCTTATATGCAAAAACAATCCAGTTTCTCTGCTATGCTAAGTATATAATTTAAAGAATCTTCAGAGATTACTGAGAAAAAAAATCTCAGTCCACTGAAGACTAAAGTGTCAATTTGTGGGATTTAAAATGTTTCCTTTTTAAAAAATACCGGAATACATAACCTTTGTACAAAGAAAAATATAAAATTTCTGGACGATCATGATTGATCACACTACTACACAATTGAGAATGAAATGTCATTGGTTAAAAGTTTTTCTACTTTACTCATTCCTTTGACAGCATTAATTTTTGAACTAACGTTTACATTTAGTTCACCTGCATTTATGGCACAAGATCTCATTTTCAAAATGGCACCAATTTTCCTTAAGTGTAACAGCATTCTATTTTTAGCAGCAATTCTATTTTTAAAGGTTAACAATTTGTAGAACAAATGTTTTATCAATACTTATTTTCTACTTTATACCCACCAGTTATAATATTCACAAAAGGCTAAAGTCTACTTTAAAAATGATCTTCCACTCTCCCCTTCCCCACATTTTAGTCAAAGGTTTTTCCTTCCACCTCATTTCTGAACTGGTTGGGGACGTACAGGAGTTTCAGACAAGGTACCTATGTGTTTTAGGTGGGATTCTTGATTTTAAATGAGTATAAAGACAAGTACAAGATGAAATATTTCTTAGTTCAGGTATGTCCTACTACCCCAAAAGTTAGTTAGTTACATGACAAATAGTACCTACGGACAACCTAGAAAGGAAGAGACATTCAACGCTAGGCTAAAAATCTTAAGTCTGAACAGCAAGAAGGCCGTTTTACACAACGGTGATGCAGTCATCACTGACTGGCATTTAAGGTTAGACTCTAATTTTGTGGTTACTGATAAACACGAAAGTTTACCTGAAGAGGTGTCACTAAATTTTAAAAAAAACTGAAAATGTTTTAAGAGCAATTTACACTGAGGAAAATATGCTTCCATGATATTCTGCGTAAAGAGAGATTATCAGTAAAGGGAATTGACAACTGAGCCTGCTGAATAAAATTCCATGAATATAGTTTTCATGATAAGATGTATTTCCCCCTAAAAATCATCAACTCTATAGAGGTACACTTCATGTTAAACTATTATTCTCTAGAGAAAATATCCATATCAAACAGTTAGTGACATAATACGAGTTGAGAAAAACAATTTAGGGGGAAAATTTACCCACAAGTAATCTGATCTGACAAAACAAACCAGACTGATGTCAAATGGACAAAAAACTGAGAAAACGTTGCAAAAAAACTGATAACCACAAATATATGGTTGGGGGTGGGGAACAGTTAAGCCATCTAAAAAATCATTCCACATGGCTTTGGCTTATTAAAATATTTTACACTTTTCTTTAAAAAAAAAAAAAAAGATTTGAAAGCATCTGAAAAACATGCAAATTGTTTGAAAACCCTGCATGGAAAATTCAGACAGTTTGCAAGCCTCATTCAGATGTTTACCAAGGAAAGACAACTCTCCCCATGAAACATATGGTGGGAAAGGTCTTTATAATTCTCTCTGTGTTATACTAGATGGCAACCCAGAGGTCCGTGCAGCAGTTACAAACAAGGGGTATTATCTGAAAGGGACGGGACTGTGGTATTTGCTTTGGTTGGGGAACCACCCAGCTTCGGTTTTTCCAGATATTCTGCACGCACAGGTTTATGACACTGGAGAACTTGGATTGCATCTTCTACTTTGAACCACTCTCTCTCCCTGCCTTCATTAACAGGATCTTCCCAATCTTCTCCTAGCTCAGTGACTGTAAGAACATGAACACATGTTCTGTGCTTTCGGTCTTGGTTCTGCTGCACGGTGCCCAGGAGTCTGCCTAATCTTCCTTTCACTCCAGCCTCCTCATCAACTTCCCCCAGGGCGGCGCCGCCAGGCCCCTCCTCGGGCTGCATTCCTCCTCCTGGGACAACCCACTGGTCGGGGCACCGACTGCTGCTCACCAGCAGCGCCTCGTCCTCCTGCTCGCTCCGGAAGCACAGGCGCGCTGCCCGCTTCTTGAAGCCCTCGCGGTCATAGGTCCGCGTCTGCTTGGGCTTGAGCTTGAGCTTGGGCTTGAGCTTCATCACAGAGGCCGGCGCTTGCTGCAGCTGCCGCTGCCGCCAGGAGAAGAGCGAGGCTCGGGAGCTGCGGCTCGCGCCACCGGGAGGCAGTTTCGAGAACCGGCGCCGCCGACTCGGCAGCCTTGGAATGGTTTGTAGTTGTGCATCTATTTGTGTGATGATTTGTTTAAAGTCCGAGTCCTCTTGTAGAGTGTAAGCTCCACAAGGGCGGGAACGTGGTCTGTTTTGCTTGCTCTTTTAACCCCACGTCCCTAGCTCCGTGCTTGGCACGTAATGGAGGCTCAATAAATACGAGTTTGAGAAACGGAATGAAAGCAGATGTGACAGCAGACTTTAGGGTTTGCAAGGTCGCGGGTGAAGTTAGGCGGGCAGAGGACTGTGGTCACAGAGACCTTTATGGGAGGAGCTGAATCAGGAAGCCGGTGCATTCAGGGCGTGTCAGAGAGTCAGAAATAGTAGGTCCCTGGCTCTGCAGGGCTGGACAAATGGTGACTCTAAAGAGGCTCTAGAGCGTAATAGCCTGGAATACACTGTAATAGCTTCTTAACTCCCATTTCTTCTCTTTCCAGTCCATCAGCACACATTTACCAAACCAAGTTCTCTAAAGTCCGTCCTTTATTGTTATTTCTTGCCTCCTCAGTGATCTTCAGCAGTTCGCCATGGTCACCAAATCCTGAACTCCTTGGTCCTGTATTCGAAGCCCCAGCCAGTCTCAGTCTCCTTCATACACTTTATCTTCTTTTGCTCTCTTGGTCAACTCTCTGAGCCCCAAATGCAGAAGTGACACATTCTGGCTCTAAAACTGGTCTAGAGTAGTTCTGCTAGCTGCCATACAGGACCGTTATGTTTTAATAGCCATGTAAAATCCTCCAGTGCGTGAGGCCTGGAATCCTATTCCAATGCCTGATTAATACCCTTATATGTATTCCTGTTCTCTCACTCAACTCTCGCTTTATTTTGTTTTAGTTTGTTTTTTTTATCTCCTTTTTATCTGATTTAGTAGTATAAACATAGTCGATGTTAGATAAATATTTGTTAAATGAGTAAATCATGCATGTGGTGGACTGTCTCACTAGGAATTTGCTGTGCATTAATATATTCACAGCAATAAAGAAGTAATACAATTTTAAAATGAGGAAAGTAGGATCTTGAATAGATTTCTCATTGGCAACTTCAATAAACTGCAAAGTGTGTGAACTTTAGTGTTCTCATAGGTCAAAGTACAAAAACATTGGTATATTGACTGCCAGTGGGGCCCAAAATATTGGTTACAATAAATACGATGTCCTTTTGCTTTGAGTTTGTGATATGCTGCTCAACTCACTGAATAATGCACATTGAAGAAATTGCTAAATAGAAATATTTAACATTACTTTAAAAGTACTGAATGCTCTTAGGAATGTAATAAACAGAATTGTGATACACTTCATAAAATAAATGAACTGAACTGCTCGTACAGTTTACCTCAGGCTACTCTTTTCTATTTTCAGTAGATTTACCTTTTAAATTAAATTATATTTTGCTTAGGCTAATATTACAATTACTTTGCATTCCAGGAGCACATGTGTCAAGGGGGACATACATTTAACAGCAAAAACTATCTGCAAAAGCAAAAGGCTCTTTTTCCTCCCGAAAGGATCTTTTATAAGAATCAAAATGCACAACTGATCAAAAATAATAGTTTAAGGGCTGGTCAGTTATCTCAGTTGGTTAGAGCATGATGTTGATAACACCAAAGTCAAAGGTTCGGATGTCAAAAAAAAAAAAAAAAAAGTTTAACAGGGTGCAAACAGTAGCTCAACAGAGCATATAAATTTATTTAGTTTATTTTCTACGCTTGTTTGAGTTTTCTGTTTTTGTTTTTTCTTCACTTTGTGCTTTACAACCAAAAGAAAGAAACTCCTTCAAGGAGATATATCCTCTAAGTAATTACTGTGTGCTATAAATTGGAATATTAGCTGAAGTTAATGGCAGAGAATGACAGTGTAAACTAACAGAGCATTATCTAAACCTTACGAATGATATAATGGGTGTTCTCCTGAAGAAAGACACAAGATGTCTCAAGGCCTGGGTTCTAGAACTGACTACTATCTTATGAGCTTGAGAATATAATAACTCAATATTACTAGCATATATATTGTTATAAATGGTACTGATTCTTTATGTCCCTTGTCCATTCTCTTCCCATCCCACTCTCCCACCCCCCTCCCCACTCTAATTACCCTAGATTTCTTCTCTCCTTCTGAAAGAGTAATGGTTACTCTGCTGGTTTGTTGCCTAGATGATCAGACTAAAGCTGAGAGGTGTGTTCAGGTCACCCAATATTATCATAGAGCCGATGCTTCTTCTGTCACTCTGGAATGGGCTTTGTGGAGAGGGGCATCCTCTTCTTTTTGGTCACTGCTGGTGACTCTCCTTCTGTCAATGCACTCCAGTGGCTGGCGGACCATCTGCATGGTGGTTGTGGTGTCTAGCTGCTTCCACGGCAGCTGTGGATATTGTGGGGCCTATGACCCCTGTGGAAGAGATTCCGAGCACTGAGATTCCTGCCAGGCTCAGGAAACCACAAACACCCTTCAGATCTCAGTTTCACTCACTGAATGCTTTTTGAAATCTGCATCTGTCTTCCAGCCTCCCCTTCCCCCTGACTCACCAAGGTACTGTATGATTTCAGACTCTTTATTGACAACTATCAGGTTAAGTGTATTAATGGGAAGATGTGTTAGGTGCAGAAGCGACCGACATCATATTCCCACAAAATGAGTCCCGAGGAGGTCTCTGCACATGATGTCTTAGTTTCAAAAGGGAGCAACACACCAAAAATAGATCACTGCTGTTCTCGCTCAAGTTCTGAGGACTCTGGGATCAATGCGATTGGGGCTCACTATCTGGAATCGTGTGATGAGGACACAGAAGAAGGAGCAGAACTGAGTTCAGAAGAAGATTACAGTCCAGAGAGCAGGTGGGAACCGACGAGTGCACCCTTCTCTCCCCTTCTCAGTCTGATCTGGAAGCGACTGCAGCGATAGAAACCACCCTGTGAGAGTCCAGGCGGGAAGCTGTGCCCTCTGAGCCACGTTGAGCTTTTGTACTTTTGTCTGATGGATCCTTTTTCTCAAGGCTGTTGATATTCTCTACCCTTGTCTGACAGCAATAGCAGTTCAGTGGTCTGCAGATTAGCTTCACTCTTCAATTAGTCTTATAACTAAGACATTCTTTTTATTATAAATGGTTTTCTTTTGTATTTTGTCTTACTTTCTATGCTGCATCTGGTGTCCTGTATTGTGACCCAGCCTTAATTTCACTGATGATCACAGAATTTCATGAATCAGATTGAGGAACTACCCAGAACGAAGGAGACAGTATTTTCTAAACAGCCAGTACTTCACAAAAAGACTCTTGGCATTCCATCTGGCACGCTCACAGGCACCCCTATCCTGCTAGTCCCACGTGGGAAGCGCTCACTTGAGGGGGACAGAGTGTGCACTGGTGGATGCCATTCCTTCCCTTTCCCCTTCTCCCTACCGCGTGTACTGGGTCTGGCCCAGAGCTGCCTCTGTTTACTTCTGGGAGGTCACTGGAGGCCAGCTCAGCCCCTGGTTATGCCTAGTATCTGCACAACCCTCAAATGACTGGGGCTTACTAGACCTTCACATAGGAGCAATTTCATGCTCAATTCCGCTTTAGGTGACACCTGCACTCTGGAGGGTGCTGTGGAGATACAGAATGAATAAGACCTGATCCCCACCATGAAGGGGACCACAGTCCAATAGAGAATATGACACGTACAGCTAATGGCACGCAGATGCTCTGGGAACCGAGGTGAAGGACAGATGTACTTGGCTTGGACTAGCTGGGGAAGGTGTTGCAGATCTGAGCTGGCCTCTTGGGTGGGTTCCCTAACATTTCCTTGCTTTTCTTAATTGCTCTTCAAATCTGGGGAAAGCTTTAAGGAAGCTATATAGTTATTCTATTTAGGAGGCTGCCATAGCTGACATCTTAAGAAAAAAATTGATTAATAGTCTTAGTTAGCATGGAAATGCTAAAGGCAGAAGTCCTTTAGGGATTAGGAATGAATCTAATAGGTTTGATTAATTCTGCTTCATTTGGTTGTATGAAGCATTAGAATGGGTTAGGTGAGAAATGGATTAGAACTCAGTACGATGCATGGATTTATTATGCAAATGCAGAATCAGTTGAGAGAGTTCACTGCTAAGTCAGGAGAAAATATTTTGTGTGATATTCATTCACTTTACTACACTAATATTCATGGTCTGTTGTATATGTTCTCTTCTCTCACATGCACAAAATAGTGAATAATTCTTATTTAGCTCTCTTCAGAGTTCTCTTAATCTCCACTTACACCGGCTATTCTTGTGTGAGCTGGTTATCTGCCATTTCTCCAAATCTTCTGTGAGGCACGTGGTTAAGAGTCCAGGAGATTTTAAATATGGCCTTAATGAAATGAACACTATCGAAGATGGAGATAGAGAAATACTTCTCATACCCTGACTATCCATGAGTGGGCTCTTGTGCTGTGTCAGCAGTATGACTCATGTCTTCTATGTCACGTTAGTTAATATTTTAAGAAATGAGAAGAAGCCTGCTGTGTTCTTCCCTGAAGCTTCCATTTGGCATTCTTCACAAACTGCTCAAGGAAGAATCTGCTTTCCTAGTTGTATGTGTAGTTTAAGTGATTTGCTAGAACTTTATGGTAGGTTTAGGTGCCCCAAACATCCATAGGGTTTAGAAGGCAGAGTGTGCATTTTCCTTTCAAAACAGTGTCAGTTAAAACTTTCTAGATGAGAAATAAGTATAAAATTCCTACTTATTGAAATTTAAAGACTCAACAGGTCACACTCAAGGTGGTGGTAGGAGGAGCTGTAGGAACGGCAAGGTACAAGAGAGGGCAGGTGGAGGCAGGTGTGTGGGCTTTCTCCTGCTCTGTCCTGGACTGGCCCAGGTCTCCTGGGGACATCTGCTGAGCCCTGCCTGAGTTCTTAGTGCCTTCTCTAAGCAAGTGGCCAGTAGAAGGCAGGCATGGAAGCTGAATGCCTGCAAGCCACATGTCAGGCCCCAGCAGTGCAGTCGGTGACCATGCGCTCAGGGTTTAACACCAGTGCCCTGTCTAGATCACACCATGGGTGAGTCCTTGAATCCCCAGGTGGGCATACAGAGGGACTTCTTTCTCTATGCCATTCCCATCAATTTTCTCTTTTGGGCCCACATCCTCACCGATTAAACTATTAGGTATCAACAATCAGGTCTAAAAAGTTATAGAAAGGTTTTTTTCAAGATGGCGGTGGCTGCAGCGGTTGGCGCAGAGTAGCTGAGGTGGAAAAGGCGGCTACTGGGCCTCAGGCAGCCGGGAAACTTGTGGACCTTCCTCTTGCCATCTCTTAAGGGAGGACCGCTGCTGGTGGCCGGTCGTGGGGGGTGACCGCCACTTTGCCCTCGGCAGGAGCGGCTGCCTCATCTACAGGCAACAGCTTTGAATTGTGGAGCAGGAAAAGAACTGTTTCTTAGCTGCAAAAGCGAGTCTCGAAAGAGGGAACACGGCGCCAGGGCTGCTGTGGATGCAGACAGGATACTGGAGGCCGGGGCCGCGCTGAAGGCGGCCAGATGCCCTATTCAGGATTCGAGGTTTCAGGCCGGCATTAAAGAAGATTCCTGGGAGCACCCGAGCCGCGCTGCGACTGAACAGCCTGAGGTGGCAGCAGCCGAGAACAGGGAAGGCGGCAAACCAGAGGCAGAGAGTGAGCGCCCGACCTGGCACAACCCTGTGAGTGACCCCTGGACCAGCCCTGTTTGGGGTGCTGACACCCACACGGCTCCTGCCTGCATCACCAGGCCACTCACCGCCCCGGGGCTGCCTCCATTTTCCCAGGTCCGGGTAGCTCCACCCGGCTCGGCCATCACTGAGCCTTTCCACTTGCTTGGCCTGGCGTGGGGCTTTCCGGAGCCTGCGGGCCGGCCTCCCCTCCCACTCCCTCCGCGGTTCTCTGGCGGGTTGGTGGTGGGGGGCATCCCCGGCCAGTGTCGGGAGGGCAAGGAAGTACGGGCGGGCCGACTCTCACTCCACCGCACCCTGGACTCCGGCCCCCGGTAAACTTCCTGTTACTGGGAGGCAGATATCATCTCTGCGGCCACCAGTTCGGAAAAAAGCCTAACCAATTTCTGGTTGGGAATAGTGTGGTAGGAGAGTTCCCAGGTCTGCTTGAACCTGCCGGAGAGCTGGCTGCAGGCGGGCGCTAGATTCGGTCTATGCCGGGGGGATACAAAGGTGAACAAGTCCCGAGAAAAATCTACACAGTGCTACAAAGGCACCCAGAGCGACCGGTCGTCTGTGCCTAGCAGAAACCTGGTAGACTTCCTGGGCGAGGCGGTGCCGAGCAGGGTCTTGAAGGCCCAGCTGATAGACGAGGGGTGCAGAAGACACGTCCCAGCCCAGCACAGTGCGCACAGAGTGGGGAGACGTGCGGCCAGGGAGGCGGAGACTCGACAGAAACCACACACCCTGTGGGGTCACCACTGCACGATCCAACAGCCTGGGCCAGAGCACACGGAACAGGGAGAAGTCCTGCACAGGAAGTGAAAGCTCAACAGAGATCACACACCCTGTGGTACGTGATCCACCAGCCCAGCAGAGTCCAAGCTGACCAGAAAGGTGGCTCCCCGGAGAAGCCCAAGACCCGAGGCAACCACACACACAAGGCACTAGAGGCCAACTGAGCAGCCACGGAGGTAGCCATACGAAATTGGCAACCACAGCAACATCCTAGTTATTCATTAGTCTCAAACCGGTGGACTGTGAAACCCCCTGCCACAATGAATAAACATCAAAAAAAAAAAAAAAAAAGATACCAGAAATACAAAAAATCAAGAAAGTACACCACCAAAAGTTAATAAATCTCAAACTCTAGATCCTATAGAACAAGAAGCCCTTGATATGACTGACAAGGGATTTTGAGTGATAATTCTAAGGAAACTGAATGATATAGAAGAAAACTCAGCTAGACATCATGATGAAATGAGGAAAAGTATACAGGATCTGAAAGAGGAAATGTACAAAGAAATCAATGTCCTGAAAAAAAATGTAGCAGAACTTGCTGAACTGAAGAAGTTATTCAGCGAAATAAAAAACACAACAGAGACTTTAACCAGCAGGCTTGTCGAAGTTGAAGAGAGAACCTCTGAACTTGAAGATGGGCTGTTTGAAATAACACAAGCAGACAAAAAGAAAGAAAAAAGAATCAAGGACATTGAAGAAAATCTGAGAGAGATATCAGAGAACCTTAAGCGCTCAAACATCCGAGTCATGGGTATTACAGAAGGGGAGGAAAATGGAGGTTATGTTGAAAACATATTCAAAAAAATAGTGGTAGAAAACTTCCCAGGTATAGGAAAAGTCACAGATCTTCAGATCCAGGAAGCTCAACGATCTCCAAACGTATTCAACCCAAAAAGGCCTTCTCCAAGACATGTCATACTCAAATTGGCAAAACTCAGAGACAAAGAGAGAATCTTAAAAGCTGCAGGAGAGAAGTGTCAAATCACCTATAAGGGAGCCCCAATCATGCTAACATCAGACTTTTCATCACAAACCCTAAAAGCTAGAAAGGAATGGGATGATATTTTCAAAATACTAAAAGACAAAGATTGCCAGCCAAGAATACTCTACTCTGCAAGGCTATCCTTCCGAAATGAAGGGCAAATAGTATATTTCTCAGACAAACAAAAACTGCGGGAGTTCACTACCACACGACCACCCTTACAAGAAATCCTCAAGGGAGTACTGGTTTTGGTTCCTGAAAAATAACTACCACTGCCATAAAAACCCAAGAAAAATCAATACCCACTAGTATAATAAAAATGGCATTCATGAAGAGAAAACAAGCAAACAAAAACGCTATCTACAACCTAAGGAACCAACAAACACAGAAACCAAACAGTAAATCAGAAAGCAAGGAACAAAAGACACCTAAGACAACCAAACAACCAATAAAATGCTAGGAATAAATCAACACCTTTCAATAGCAACTCTTAATGTAAAAGACTTAAATTCCCCAATCAAAAGACACAGACTGGCTGACTGGATCAAAAAGGAGGACCCAACTATATGCTGCCTACAAGAGACCCACCTCACCCATAAAGATTCACACAGACTAAGAGTGAAAGGATGGAAAAAGATTTACCACGCAAACAAAAAAGAACAACGAGCTGGAGTAGCTATTCTTATATCTGACAAAATAGACTTTAAATTAAAAACCATAAAAAGGGACAACGAGGGACACTACTTAATGATAAAAGGACTGATCCATCAAGAAGACATAACAGTCATAAATATGTACGCACCCAATGTTGGAGCAGCCAGATTTATAAAACAAACTCTATTAGACCTAAAGAAGGAAATAGACACTAATACCATAATAGCAGGGGACCTGAACACCCCACTGTCAATATTAGACAGATCATCTAGTCAAAGAATCAATAGAGAAACACAAGATCTAAACAAGACTCTAGACCAATTGGAATTGGCAGATATCTACAGAACATTCCACCCAACAACCTCAGAATATTCATTCTTCTCATCAGCACATGGATCATTCTCCAGGATAGATCACATATTAGGTCACAAATCAAGTCTCAATAAATTCAAAAAAATTGGAATTATCCCATGTATCTTATCAGACCACAATGGATTAAAACTAGAAATTAATAACAAACGAAACTCTGGAAACTATACAAACACATGGACATTAAACAGCATTCTACTTAATGACATATGGGCCCAAGAAGAAATCAAGCAGTTAATCAAAAAATTTATTGAAACTAATGAAAACAATGATACATCATACGAAAACCTGGTGGATACTGCAAAAGCACTATTGAGGGGGAAATTTATTGCATTAAACGCTCACTTCAAAAGAATAGAAAGATGGCAAGTGAACAACCTAACACTTCACCTTAAAGAACTAGAAAAACAAGAACAATCCAAACCTAAAGTTAGCAGACGGAAAGAAATCATTAAGATCAGAGGAGAACTGAATGAAATTGAAAACCAAAAAACAATTCAAAAGATCAATGAATCAAAAAGTTGTTTTTTTGGAAAGATAAATAAAATTGACAAACCATTAGCATGGCTAACAAAATAAAGAAGAGAGAAGACTCAAATAACAAAAATTAGAAATGAAAAAGGCGATATTACAACTGATTCATCTGAAATACAAGGAATCATTCGAGACTACTATAAACAACTATACGCCAACAAATTTGAAAATCTGGAGGAAATGGATAAATTTCTGGACACACACGAGCTCCCAAAACTGAACCATGAAGACGTAGAAAATTTGAACAGACCAATAACAATAAAGGCGATCGAAGCTGTTATCACAAGGCTCCCAACAAAGAAAAGCCCAGGACCAGATGAATTCACAGCAGAATTTTACCAAACATTCAAAGAGGAATTGACACCGATTCTTTACAAACTATTCCAAAAGATTGAAACAGATGCAAATCTGCCAAACTCATTCTATGAAGCAAACATCATCCTGATACCAAAACCAGGTAAAGATATAACCAAAAAAGAAAACTACAGGCTAATATCCTTGATGAATATAGATGCAAAAATCCTCACTAAAATACTAGTAAACAGAAAACAGCAACACATACGAAAAATTATTCATCACGATCAAGTGGGATTCATCCCAGGGATGCAAGGTTGGTTCAACATACACAAATCAATAAATGTGATACACCATATTAATAAACTCAAACACAAGGACCATATGATCATCTCTATAGATGCTGAAAAAGCATTTGATAAACTTCAGCACTCATTCTTGACAAAGACCCTCTATAAGTTAGGTATAGAGGGAAAGTATCTCAACATAATTAAAGCCACATATGCCAAACACACTGCCAATATCATCCTGAATGGGGAAAAGCTGAAAGCTTTTCCTTTAAGAACAGGAACTAGACAAGGATGCCCACTCTCACCACCCCTATTCAACATAGTATTGGAAGTACTAGCCAGAGCAATCAGAGAAGAGAAGGAAATAAAGGGCATCCAGATTGGAAAAGATGAAGTCAAACTGTCCCTGTTTGCAGATGACATGATCCTATATATCGAACAGCCTAAAACCTCTACAAAAAAACTGCTGGAATGGATAATTGATTTCAGCACAGTAGCAGGATACAAAATCAACACACAAAAATCAGTAGCATTTCTTTTCTCCAATAGTGAACACGCAGAACGAGAAATCAAGAAAGCCTGTCCATTTACAATAGCCACCAAAAAAAAAATAAAATACTTAGGAATTGAGTTAACCAAGGAGGTGAAAAATCTCTATAATGAGAACTACAAACCACTGCTGAGAGAAATTAGAGAGGATAAAAGAAGATGGAAAGATATCCCATGCTCTTGGATTGGAAGAATCAACATAGTGAAAATGTCCATACTACCCAAAGTGATATACAAATTCAATGCAATCCCCATCAAAATTCCAAAGACATTTTTCTCAGAAATGGAAAAAACTATCCAGACATTTATATGGAACAATAAAAGACCACGCATAGCCAAAGCAATGCTGAGCAAAAAAAAAAAAGCTGGAGGCATAACACTACCTGACTTTAAGCTATACTACAAAGCTATAATAACCAAAACAGTATGGTACTGGCATAAAAACAGACACACTGACCAATGGAATAGAATAGAGAATCCAGAAATCAACCCACACAATTACTGCCATCTGATCTTTGACAAAGGCACCAAGCCTATTCACTGGGGAAGGGACTGCCTCTTCAGCAAATGGTGCTGGGATAACTGCATATCCATATGCAGGAGAATGAAACTAGATCCATACCTCTCACCGTATACTAAAATCAACTCAAAATGGATTAAGGATTTAAATATAGACCCTGAAACAATAAAACTTCTTAAAGAAAACATAGGAGAAACACTTCAGGAAATAGGACTGGACACAGACTTCATGAATACGACCCCAAAAGTACGGGCAACCAAAGGAAAAATAAACAAATGGGATTATATCAAACTAAAAAGCTTCTGCACAGCAAAAGAAACAATTAACAGAGTTAAAAGACAACCAACAGAGTGGGAGAAAATATTTGCAAAATATACATCTGACAAAGGATTAATATCCAGAATATATAAGGAACTCAAACAACTGTACAAGAAGAAAACAAGCAACCCAATTAAAAAATGGGCAAAAGAGCTAAGCAGGCATTTCTCTTTGGAAGATATACAAATGGCCAACAGACATATGAAAAAATGCTCAACATCACTCAGCATCCGGGAAATGCAAATCAAAACCACACTGAGATACCATCTCACCCCAGTTAGGATGGCTAAAATCCAAAAGACTGTGAACGATAAATGCTGGCGAGTTTGCGGAGAAAAAGGAACTTTCATACATTGTTGGTGGGACTGCAAAATGGTGCAGCCTCTATGGAAAATGGTATGGAGGTTCCTCAAACAATTGCTGATAGATCTACCATACGACCCAGCTGTCCCACTGTTGGGAATATACCCAGAGGAATGGAAATCATCAAGTTGAAGTTATACTTGTTCCCCAATGTTCATCGCAGCACTCTTTACAAGAGCCAAGAGTTGGAACCAGCCCAAATGTCCATCATCAGATGAGTGGATACGGAAAATGTGGTACATCTACACAATGGAATATTACTCAGCTATAAAAACAAATGAAATACTGCCATTTGCAACAACATGGATGGACCTTGAGAGAATTATATTAAGTGAAACAAGTCAGGCACAGAAAGAGAAATACCACATGTTCTCACTTACTGGTGGGAGCTAAAAATTAATATATAATTTCACACACACACACACACACACAAACACACACACACACACAAACACACGCACACACAAAACCGGGGGGGTGGAAGAAGATATAACAACCACAATTACTTGAAGTTGATACGACAAGCAAACAGAAAGGACATTGTTGGGGGGGAGGGGGGAGGGAGAAGGGAGGGAGGTTTTGGTGATGTGGAGCAATAATCAGCCACAATGTATATCAACAAAATAAAATTTTAAAAAAAAACGTTATAGATATACATGGTCGTGGGGCCACATTTTTGAAGCTTGGCTAAATGTCAGCGTTGTGTCCTTTATCAGTAATAGCTACAAATTTTGTCTAGTCCCTGTTATTTAAACTCCTGAACTGTCATTCAGTTTACCCACAATTTTAATGGAATTTTTGAATTTAATAATGGTTGATAATCACTTTAAATATTTGTGCAATCTGTCTATAATTAAAATTCCGTGATTCACTTACTATTATCTATTTTTTAGAATTGGAGATATTCCACTGGATTCTAAATATCACATACCCCTGGATCTCAAAACAGCCTTTTCTAAATCAGCACAAGATTTTTTTTTGTCCTAGCACTGTTAATTTTAATAATTCTCTGAAATATATGATTGAACCAGAATTGATTGTTTATGCTTGCATTACAAAATCTACTGATAAAGATATAAAAATGTGAAGTTTCAGCTTAAATTCTAGGCCTATTCTGTTCTATACTATACGGAAGAATTCGTCCGTAATCCTAATATTATATTGCTAATTCACATAAGCATATTTATAGTTACTTTAGAAAATGTGTAGACTGCAATGTGTACTATAGACATAACAAGTCATGTTAAGTAGCCTTTTGATTAATACACGGACGCTGAGAGAGATGAAAGCTTTATCATTTGGACCTAGTAGTATGCTCACTCGGAGTAAGGGTTGGGCTGTGTGGATGGATAGACTGCTTTCTTGGGCTTCTGTGCAAACCTGGCACCATTTCCACTTTGTGAAAGTTGTTTAAAAGCTACTATGTAGATGCTTAGTTCAAGAAAATGGGGAATTTAGCTTTCTTATCTGACCAAGATTTATTTCAGAACTTTCAAGTTTCAAATATGCTCATAACTATTTTGAGAATTGGCAAAGCAATTAAAATGCTGTTGTGGTAATAACTGTTTGGTACATTAAACAATAAGGCTTTACTATCAGATATAGATATTTTATTTTTACCTTGTAATTTTTAGGATATGAAATGAGAATGTGAGGACAACCCTGAAAAAAGAAAAACAGTTGCTTTCCTGGAAGGGAAAAACTTGTAGTTCAAGATAATACAATACGTAATAAAAGAAAAACCAAAACCCCCCGAGGCTGGAACAAAACCACGTAGTTGTTTTCCAAAATACTTTTTGGATTTGATCTAGCATTTGATTTTATCTTGGAAGTGGTTGTTTTATTTCTTAACCTCCACTTCCTGGCCTATTTGAAACATCCCGGTTTCAAATTTTTAAATTTTTAAAATTTAGCACATCCAGAAAGAACGGCTTCTGGGGTTGGCTCCTATTGAACAACCTCAGTAGGAACGGCTATATAAATATCATTGTTAATATTAATAATTAGAGATGGCAACAAAATACTTTTATGCATATTTAATTCTCTTCTTGGATAACAGAGTATAGTGGATAATTTAGAAAGCTATCAAAATGTCGTAAGTTTGTTGGTATAGATACTACTAGGCAAGAAAGAAAGCACAAGTTAAACAGAAGATATTTATATGGTCAGCTCTTGATTATTCTGACATCTTGTTTCCCAAATTTTCTTCTCGCCTTTCGGCTATTTCCACGAGGAAAACAAAGTTTTGGGTGTTTTCTCTCCTACCCCCTTTTCCAGAGGAGATGTGAACCAGAATTAAGGAGCCAGTTTTCCTAGGAGTATGTGGCTCTGCCCATTGAGAAGGAGCGAAAAGCAGAAGGCAAGTGGGGGTTCCACTCACTTTACTAGTGCCCTGTGTTCTGGAGATGTCAGTCTTTCTCACATCCAAACATAAGTACAAGGACACATTTCAAAATTAATCTGGGAATTGTTCACCATTAAAAAACTTATGGATAGGGCCGAGCCAGTGGCGCACTCGGGAGGGTGCTGCGCTGGGAGCGCGGCGACGCTCCCAGCGGCCGCGGGTTCGGATCCTATATAGGAGTGGCCGGTGCACTCACTGGCTGAGTGCCGGTCACGAAAAAGAAAAAAAAAAAAAATTAAAAATTAAAAACTTATGGATAATTGAGAGTTGACTGTATTAGGAAAGGGCCATGTTTCAGTTAGTGCTATGAGTTCTTTTTTCTATTAACGTCGAAGCAGCGCTCTCTTAGTAGCCTGAACACCTCTGAAAGCAACCCATCACCAGCGGTTTTAATATTAACCTTCCATATTATTGTGCGCACATACGCTTTTTAAGGCTGTTCATACCTTGCAAAATTCACTTACTGTGCTATTCTTTTAAATCTGTCTATTTTAAAGTTTTAACCACAATATCGACTCTTCTGTAATTTCCTAGAATTATATTGTTTTCTTACAGACACCTCAACTTGCTTTTCTGTATAATACTTTAGGAAAACATTGCCTTGTAAAGTAAACCTGATTTTTTTTTTCTTTTGTAACAGAATGAATCTGCTATTTTGGAATCTGGAATATCCCTCCCACTCCCCCAATTCTCCACAGATTGTGGAATTCTGATGTAAATAACAAGACGTGAGCTAAAAAGCCAAACAAAAATCCATATTTTCAAAATGTGAAATATTTGTATTGAATGTTTACTCTGTGCTAGGAAATAAGCAATTTATGTCCATTATCCCATTGAAACTTTACAGAACTTCATGGAGAGCAGGTAAATATTATCCACAATATATGCTAATGGTGACCAATCATGATAACTCCCAGAATTCTTTGTAATAAGGACTTTTTTGTTGGCCACATTTGGTTTATATCAAATAAAATTATATTCTCTCACAAATAGCACTTATTTCACACAAAGAAACAGTCTTTGCGTGCAGTTTACACATGCCATGTAAGACAGAATTTGGCTGCAGTTCTAACTGCAGGTCAGGCATCTAAGGAGGCCTCCTTCGGGGCACTGGGGTACTTGGGGGCACTTGGTTGCCACTTGGTCACCAAAGCTCGGGGTGCAAGCCTCAGTGTGGCTAGTCCAGGAGCTCACTTTTTAAAATTTAGCACATCCAGAAAAGAACGGCTTCTGGGTTTGGCTTCTATTGAACAACCTCAGTAGGGACCCCTAAATAAATATCATTGTTAACATTAATAATTAGAGCTCAACAGCTACCTTACTGCTTTCTCTACATCACCTTCACAGCAACCCTATGAGGGAGATTTCAGCGTCCTCATTTCACAAATGAGAAAAGAGCTCAAAAGTAGACATTTTTGCCCACAGTGGCACCTCTTGTCAGATGGGGCGTCAGGATTTGAACCCAGTCACTCTGGCTCTGGAGTCCACACTCTTGGCCCTTTGCCTGCATTGCTCCGTTCTTGTCCCTTCCCTGGCAAGCACCTTCCCACAGTCTGGTGGCTCATCTCCTCACCCAGTGCGCCTCCTCCCCAGACAGTGTTGGAGAAACACTGACAGGCTTCCCTCCTCTCCCCCTTTTCTGTGCTCCACAAAGACACCGCCCCATGCACGCACATGCCCCGTTCCTGTAAATACTTCAATGCTTTCATTAAGCCACTGTTTCTCCCATGTTTAAATCACATCTTGACTAGCATTCGAGTCTAGCTCTTTCTGCCTTCACAAAACATAACTTGTCTTTTAAAGTGACTCCTGTAGACAGCTAATCTCATCTACTGTGTATGCCTCCCACTAATTTAACTCTATGTAATTGTATTCCCAAGTTCTGTAAGGCATTTCATTGTAGCCTCTTACAAATGCTGTCCACACGCGCTTTTATTCTGCAATGACCTTTAATTTAACATCTCATCCTCATTAAAGTTAAGGCACTGGGAATCGGCAATGCCTTTAACCCTTGGTGTCTCACCCTGGTTCTTTGCTAAGACAGGATCTTGGGACTCAGTTTCGCAGTAGAGTTCCAGGAGAAGCAGTTAGTGGTCAGATAGAATTAGTTTTTCAGAAAATATGAGAAGTGGATGGAAATATCAGTAAAAAGCAAGGCAAAGTAAATATGGCAACGTATTAGTGGTGTTTTTCTGTCTTGCTTTTTTGAATTTTCTGGTTCTCTAAAATGAGTCTATATTACTTTTATAATCAGAAACAACCCAGGAAGTTATTTTCAAGATGGTGAGCCCTAGGACAGTGAATGTAGGTGGGGCCTGATTTTGCTGGGTCTGTGGTGAAAGTGGAGGGCTTTTTAGTCCAGGCAGTGTTCACACTTGCTTGTGCATCTGCAGGAAAAGACTAAAGGCTGGGCTGGGGAGTGTGTTATCCGGCTTCCACTGAGGAGTGACCCCATTCCAGGGGCCCCAACCATGGCTGGAAAGTTGGTGGGCTAGGTGGGCTGGATAAAGAGGAGAGGATTTGCTTGTTCCTGACTTTCTCTGTCCTCAACCTGAAGCTCTGTGGGTGAATCTGGACAAGGGAGATCAGAAAACTCGGGCCCATGGGAGACATCTTAGCCCTGTGTGACACTGAGCCTGTCACCTGGTGTAAAAGCCCAGATGATTTCTCCCGGGACAGAGATCTGGAGCATCGCTGCAAGACGATGACAATGCATGCAGCATCATGGATTAGTGGAACATCACAACATCTGATCCTACGGTATACAGAGTGTTTTCCCAGATGGCTGCTTTTCTGCCATATCCAGCAACTCTGTGTGGTGGGTGGGGCAGGAATAATCTTGAGTGTACAGTGGGAGCAGCCAAGAGTTAAGTCAAATCTAAAGGTCACCCAGCCGGTAAGTAGCAGGGCCAGAGCTCCAAACTTGTGCTGATTCCAGACCCAACCTGTGTTATTCTCTTACTTGGTGATTCTAACCCTGCCTTGCTTCTGCTTTTGCATCCTGTTTTCTCTCCTCCCCACAGCTGAGACCCCCAGGCCCCCCCAGACAGAGACCAGTCCTGGCTTTATGTGGGGGCAGGAAGGAAACCTCAGCCCAGCCCTCTGGGGATCACCCACCTTTTGCCCACCTGGCTTGACCTGGACCCAGGTCTGGTCCATGACCCAGATGCTGTCTCGTGCTCAGGTGTGGCCTCAGGATCTACAGAATCATTTTGGAAACTTAGCACATTCAGAATCAGCTGCTTCTGTGTCCTCACCTTCCCATCCACTTTGGGGTTGGGGCCCTTGATTCCAACTGGCTTCTTTCATCAGCTCTTGCATGTCCTCAGTGTCTCCCACCTTGGACTTGCTTCCTGGAGCCAGTCTCCTCCAGAGATTGCACAGACCCTAACTGTATGATTACAAACCCTGGACATCTGATGGCTGCCTCAACCAGGGCCCTATGCAGTCAACAAAGGGATAAGCTTCAGCCTTCATGTTTAGAGTCTACCTGTGTGTACTGTGAAACCAAAATTCACAAAGCAAATGTAGGCATATTCATTTATCTGCAGAAGCACGTAGAAAAGCCCTTCCAGTCTATCAGCAAAGCCACTCTAAGAGGCAAGTCAGCAAGCTCAGGAGCGCTGGGGAAGACCCAAGGTGGCCACATGGTGTCTGGAGGGTGGGTTCACTGAGTCCTAGGTGTGATGTGCACAGGGGATCTACAGAGCCAGTTTTACCTGGGAATCTAGAATAATAGGGTGATTGTAGCATAATTCCGAGGGTGCAATGAGTATAGGGGGAGGACACCAGGGATTTGGGTTTCTCAAGGGCCCCAGGGCCCCAGATGGATGTGGGCCCACAGTGGGCATCTCTGAACAGGTCACTAAGAGGTCAGTGTAAGATTAGTGGGTCCAACTAGAATTCACTGGGGTCCCTTCAGACTACTGAGAGTCTAAAAGGGGTAAGTTCTAACCCTGAAGGATTTATTCTCCCCCCATAAGCAACATATCCAAGGATCACAGGGAGGCCATGAATTCCTAGAGCTTCTCTGTGTCCCCTGAATCAAGTAGGAAGTCACCCATGTTATGCCTCAACCCAGCCACTCAGAGTGGGAGTAATGGGGTCATAGAAAGGTCAAGGGGCAAGGATGAAGGAAGGGAGTTGATTGGAAATCACTGTTCACGGGGAGGTGAATGTGGGTTATGGAGGTGTTGAAGGATGATGGGCCAACTCATTCTTCTAGAGAGAGAAGAGGCCAGGTTCGGTAAACCACGAGGTCTTCATCTTTGCTAGGGGCTGGGATGTGGCCCCAAGACCATTAGGACCAAATCCTGACCTTTGAGATGGGTATAGTGCAGAGTTCTGAGGGAACAGATGTCAGGAACTGAGGGTGGGGGTGGGGGTATTGGCTTCTCTCAGTTATGTACAAGTGCCTAAGTGTGCAGCTGAGGGCCCCTCAGTGCCGCAGGCCAGTCAGGCCAGGCCCAACCCAGGCCCAACCAGCAGCCTAATAGCAGATCCCGCCAGGCTCTGGAGCCTGCTACCCCCTGGCTGGGGTTCGAGGCAGGTGGCAGGGCCTTGCACTTAGAGCTAAGCTCAGGAAAAGACTTTGGGGTGGGAGTATGTGTGAACCATCTCCTATCTTGCCTATCCCACTGCCCTCTGAAGCTGTAGAAATTCGTTTGTTCGGGCAGGCAGGCATGCATTCAAAAGTTATTTATTATATCTGCCTCCTGACCCTGCAAGATCATTCCTAAGTTCATACCAAGCAGAAATACATACATTATGTTCACCAAAAGACAGGAACAAGAATGGGAATAGGCCAGTACTGAAAGCAACCCAAGTGCCCATTAATACTTGAATGGATAAAATATGGTGTATTCATATAATGAAATACTATTCAACTATGAAAATAAATAATATGGACAAATCTCAGAAACCTAACGTTCAATGAAAGTAGCTATTTCTAGAACAGAACATGGTATATAATTCCATTTATATGAAGCTCAAAACAGGCAAAATTACCTCTGCTGTTAGAAGTCAGGATAGTGGTTAACTTGGGGGGTGGTGGTGTGATGAATGGAGAATTCAGGGGATACCTGGGGTGCTGGTCATTTCTATTTGCTTGACATGGGTGCTGGCCATACAGGTGTGTGCACGTTGCAAGTGAATCCAGCTGTGGTACACATATGGTTTGGGGACATATCTGTTCCATGAAAACTTTAGTTGAAAAAGATAGTGACTTGGATAGTGACACATATTCTGTTTCAAGCAGTGCCTGGCATATACTTGGCACTCAGTAAATCACTATTGACTGTGCCAGGGAGGACACAGGAGTGAACCACACACAGTGCTGCCCTCAGGAGGGATGCAGACAGACAGGGCAACAGGCTTCTCTGCTTGTGTGGCAAGTGCTCCCGGGAGCATGTAGATGGGGTGAGTCAAAGTGCCATTTTCCTCAGGGAGTTGGGAGAAGCTTCACAGAGGATCCCGGAAGCACCAAGATGGCCAAGGAGGCCCCTGGGGGGACGGGGCTGCTGGGATGGATCCTCAGAATACCTGGGGCCGCCCACTGGGGCTCAGCCGTGCTCACACACCTCTGGGGCCTGGAGTCCGGAAGACACCATCCCAGGAGCCCTTTCCATCTCTGGGCATGGCGCAGATGTCTGATTCTGCACGTGCATCTTTGGAAAGCCATTTTCAGCAGGCAGAGAGTGGAAACACACTGCATCTGAAAGGATTTTGAAAACGGAATTAGTTATTCACCGAGGCATTCATCATTGATGAGTCTGCCTTCCTCTTCCAGACCCCTTCTCTTCCCCTCACCAGGGTAGGCTGTGGTTGGTAATACCTGACTTTTGTCAAGCATGTGCACACATCATTGAGCCCTTTGCTGTGGGTGGAACAGATCGCTTTTGTCATCTTCCCAGAGGGGCCAGCAGCCTTCCTCGGCTCACACAGGGACCTGTGGCAGGCTGTGACTGGAACCCAGGCTCCTGACGTCCCAACTGTCCGCTCTGCCTCTCCTGGAGAGCTAGGTGAGTCTCCGTCCTCTGATGGCAGGAGGGAGGGGCAGGTGCAGGGGCTCCGGGGGCCTCCCGGGCTCTGCCTTCTCCACACATGGGCTGGGCCGTGAAGGTCAAGCTTGCCCCGCCCTTTCCCACAAAAATCCCCCAAGGAGTCCTCTAGGATAAAGCAGGACAACAACGAATTAGAGTAAAGTTAGTGCAGCAACTTCTGAGGTCCCTAAAGTCAGGATTGACACTTGGAACACGATGGGCCTGCCACCTGCAGACAACTCCCAACGCTGGGCTCAGCTCGGGCTGTTTCCCTGTCCACATCCTCACGTGGGAGGACAGACTGCCTTCCTCCATGAAGCCTTTCCCGCTGATCATGACGTCCCTGTCCTGAACAAGCACGCCAGCCCCCCATGCTTCCTTCCTCCTTGCCTTCCCCACGCCCAACCAGACAGTGAGCAGAACACTCTTCCCTGGGCACAGGGCTCTTGCCTGGGAACGCAGCTGTCCCAGGTGGCTGCAGAGCTCCCTCCTGGACGCTGGATGCTTCCTGTCCTCCAAATCCCTGGAGCGCCTCCCCAAGAGCCTCCCCACTAAGTCCCAGCCCGGGGTCAAGGCTGGTGCCTGGATCTGGGTGGGGGAAGCTGGCACCCACTGAGTTCTGTGGTTCCGTGGATTCTAGAATTTACTGACCCCAACATTTTATTTATTTACTTATTTTTAACGAAAATGTAATTTTATTAATATCATTTTTTACATTCTAGGATTTTGCTGCAGAGCAGTTGGGAGGAGGAGGAGAGGAAAAAAGGGGAAGGAAATGGGATGGAAGAAGGAGGAAGGAGGAGGGGTGGGGTTGAGGCCTGTGGCACCCCCCTCATTCCCAGAGGGGACACCTGGGGACTTCCAGTGGTGACTTGGTCACTGCCGGGCTGGGTGCAGATGTCAGGGGTGGGTGGCAAAAGCCCTCACCCCCACCATCCCAGCTTGGGAACGCGGGGCCCTTCTTGTGGTGGCCTGGTTGTCGCTGGGCTGGTAGCACGACTGACTCGAACATTTTAAACTGCCGCACTCAATTTCTGCAGGGATCTGCTCTGATTTCTGCAGAGTGGCAGAAACGGAGGTCTTTGCTGTCTTCTCTATCCCTTTGATGGGTAAAGAAAAGAAAAATTATATCAGAAACAAGGTGGATGAGTCCAAATTAAAAAGAAAAAGGAAAAGTTTCTCACGGGTTAGGGTCCCTCCCACCCACTCACCTGGCAAACCCTACAAGTCTCAATGTTTTCCCACTCTTGTGTGATGTCTGTGCAGTTTTTAACCTCTCTCTGCTCCATGAGAGGAGAGACCGTGTCTGACTTGCTCACTGTTTATTCCCATGGCAGCGGCAGTGTCTGGCATATTCTTGGCACTCGGGAAACAACGACTGACTGACAGACAAGCAACGGATACGCGCCAGGACTCAACATTCATTATCTCTGATTCCCACTGTAACCTGCAGTGGAGAGCACTGTCCACCCTGACACACACTTTTTTTTCTTTCTTGAACAGAGGAGGAAACAGACACCGATCATTTGCTCAAGGATTGTCTCCCCTCCCACTGAGGATGTGACTACACCTTGTATAACCACAGATATCAGTTTTTTTCAGGATCTCACACCCCTTCAGGGGCTGGGAAAGCAGCTGCTTGTGAAAAATATGTGTAAGACACACACGGGCCCGGGGAAAAGCAATCTGGGGACCAAGATGGGTGTCGTCCCAACCTGGCCAGAACCCACCCTGGAAGGTGACTTCGTCTGCCAGAAACAGCCTCTTCCCGACCTGCTGGCCTTTCTCTGATTTCCCCCAGAGGTATTACAGGTTGGTCTCCTCAAAATGTGCTCTGGCAGGCTCCCCTCACAGGCGCTCCATGCCTTGGCCCAAGGAAAGCTGATTTTCTCACTTCGGTCGCCGTAGATGTGCCCTGCTTGGCCTTACTGCCGAGTGAGCTGAGACAACATGGGCAGCTGCTCCTTGTGGATGTAGGGAGGCTGGCAGGTAGATTTTTAATACCCTTGACCCAGCCATTCTGCGGGAATAGATGTCTTTCCAATGAAGCTTTTACTCTTCATTCCCAGGTGAACTTGGGAGTCACGTATTCCAAGCTCCAAATACAACACATTAGCTGGGAGTTCAACGGAACTAATTCCTTCTGAGTAAAATGGGGAAAACTGCAGCTCCCTCCCCTGCTGAGGATACTGTGGGAGAATGAAGTACCTGCAGATAGTGATGCTGAGGGCTAGTGGCTGCTATTATCCCCCATTTTATGTTATACAAAGGGTGTTTAGGCCATGCCAGGTTTTGCCCTCATTTACCCACAGGTAGGCAGAGTAGGGAATGTTAGGGAACCCGGAGAACTGATGACAGCAGGGGTTCTCAACCTGGTTGTGCTCCAGAACCCTTACCCCAGGCCTTGCATGGAAATCCACCCACTGAAAGAGGATGGGTCCTGGATGGAGCACATGCCCGGGCCAACTGCGGTGAGCAAACTACCTCACCACTGTACCTCCTAGAAGCCCTTGGACAGAGAGCCCCATAAGCCAGAAGCTCTGACAGAACTCTGAGTCCTAGAGGAAACCCACAATCTCGTACCCTCCTCCCCAGAAGGAAGCCAGGCTGGGAGGAGCTTTCTGAGGCCCCTTCCCTACCTCCCCTTACCCTCACTGGCTCAGTTCTTGATTACCATTAGGATAATTAGACCACAGCACGGAGAAAAGGATACTTGGATCTATCTCATGCTGGGCCTTTAATACATTCCACTCTAGTTAAACATGAGCACATACCTAAGAAACACTTGTCTTAGTCCATTTTGTACTGCTATAACAAAACACCTGAAATTGGGTAATTTATAAAGAACAAATTTAATTTCTCTCTGTTCTGGAGGCTGAGAGGTCTGAGGTAAAGGCAGCAGCAGGTGAGGGTTGCTGTCTGCGTCCAAGGACACCTTGTTGCTGTCCCCTCATGTGGAAGGCGGAGGGGCAAGTGCAGCCTCTTTTATAAGGGCTTTACTCTCATTAGGGAGGGAAGAGCCCTCACGGCCTACCCACCTCTACTTACAGGCCCCAACTTTAAATACCATCACACTGGCCATGGTCCAACACCTGGAAGGTAGACGTTCAGACCATATCAACGTGAAAACGTGGGCTAGTTTATTTATACCTCTGGAGGAAAGTGGTGCTCCTGTTGAAGGGGATATCACCAGAGTTTCAACACATAGGCACAAACCTCCCTCTGGATAATGAAATGTCAAAAGAAGAATGGAAAACAGAGGCTATGACAAATAATGCCTGGTAAGAGTGGGCCTGTATGATAAAAGGTCCGTGCCCAGACTCTAAACGTGCCCAAAGGAAATGACCCAACTTACATAGAGGGAAGCTCAGCATATCCCCACATGAGCAAGTGCACAACCCAAAGCAGTAAAGGGACCACTGAGCCATCTTTTTATAATAATTAAACTTTAAAAATAAAAACAAGTGTTGGCAAAGCTATGGGGGAGTTTTCTGCTAAATGTGTATCCCTCTACGGTAAGCACCTAAGGAGACAGGGGCTGTGTGTCTGTCACGTTTGTGTCCATGGCAGCCAGCACAATGTCTGGCCCAGGGCGATGACTGAGTATGACAGGGGCAGATAGGGGAGTGTAGAGGGCAGGGGGGAATTCAGCTGAAGCTGGGAGCTTAACCATTCTCAGGTGTGACGTGGACAGTGTCCATTCAAATACTAAGTGTTTACCAGCTCAAAGGAGAAACAAAGCTGTGATGGACACTGCTGTTTCCTGGCCAACCTGAATGCCCCCCACGCCCACGTCAGTGCCCTAATTCCTGCTTGGGGGATCATCTCCTCCTCTTCCCAGGGGATGGTCATGGGAGAAGGAGAAAGTTCAGACCAGGTACCTGCCCTCCCCAAATGGTAGCTGAAGGGTCTCTGGAAACTCCCTTCAACAGATCCTCCTTCTTATCACTGTCACAGCCAATCGATGGGCATGTGGCCTGGAAACACAGCTGGAACTCAGCACTGGGGCTGGAGCGAGGCACTTGGAGCTGCCTGTTCCAACGTCCTGAGCTCCCCATACCCTCGGTAAGCTCCCAAGGAGATACGCAGAACCAGTTGCAGTTGCTGAATCTAAAGATATTTCCAGAGAAATCTTTTCCCTGAAGGAACTGCTTTGAGGTGGGACCTGATGTCACTACAAGGTAGAACATATGCTGAGTGCCCCAAGAGGGGACAGGGTCAGGCTTCCAGATGGAAGGGACTGGGGCTCGGCTCAGGCCTGCCCCATCCCTGGTGCTCAGTGCTGCCCAGCTCTCAAGAGTTGGTTTCTCACAAGAGGACTCTTCACATCCAATCTAGAGTATATTCTTAGGAAGGCATGACATGAACATAAAGAAGCTGCAGTTTATTCAGTTGTGCAGTGACTTGAATGACAGACAAGTAAAGGAACTTTTGAGGACTGATAAAACACGGAAGGGGCTGGGAAGGACTGCTGGATGTTTATTGGTCCTGATTTGTGCAGGGGCTCTGATACTCAGCAAACTGACGTGGTTCTTTTAATTTTTTTTTAATTGATGAGTAAAGATTGTATATATTTATGGTGTGTATCATATTTGGGTATGTGTATATGCTGTGGAATAGGTAAATCAAGCTATGTAACATATGCATTGCCTGATATACTTATTTTCTTTGTGGTGAGAACACTTAAAATCTACTCTCAGCAATTTTCAAATATAGAATACCTTGTTACTAACTGTGATCACCACGATGCACAATAGATCTCTTGAACTTATTCCTAACTAGAATTTTGTGTCCTTTACCAACATCTTCCCAATACCCTCCTCCCCCAGCTTCTGGGAACCCCCATTTTCATCTGTTTCTGTAAATTCAACTTTTTTATACTCCACATATGAGGGTATTTCAAAAAGTTCGTGGAAAAATAGAATTTTAAAAAAAAGAGTCTTTCCGTGAACTTTTTGAAGACCCCTCACATAAGTAAGATCATGGAGCATTTTTCCTTCTGTGACTGGTTTATTTCACTTAATGTCCTCCAGGTTCATCCATGTTGTCCCGAATGACAGGGTTTTCTTTCTTAAGGCTAAATAGTATTTAACTGTGTATATGTACCACTTTTTCTTTATCCATTTCCACTGATGGACACTTAGCTTGACTGTGAATAATGCTGCAATGAACATGGGAGTGGAGATATCTCTTGACATACTGAGTTTATTTCCTTTGGATATATACCTAGTAGTGGTATGGCTGGGTCAATGGTAGTTCTATTTTGAATTTTTTGACGAACTTCCATACCGTTTTCCATAATGGCTGTACCAATGTACATTCCTGCCAATAGTATAGTGGTTCCCTTTTCTCCACATCCTCGCCGACGATTACCTCTCATCTTTTTGGTAAGAGCCATTATAACAGGTCTGAGGGGATATCTCACTATAGATTTAATTTGCATTTACCTTATGATTAGTGATATTGAACATTTTTTTCATATACCCATTGGCCATTTATATGTCTTTTTTGAGAAATGTCAATTCAGGTCCTTTGCCCAATTTTAAATCGAGTTATTTGTTTTCTTGCTTTAAAGTTGTTTGAGTTTCTTATGTATGCTGGATATTAGCCCCTTATCAGATGTATGGTTTGCTAATATATGCTCTCATTCTGTAAGTTATCTCTTCACTCTGTTATTTCTTTTTCCGTACAGAAGCTTTTTAGTTTGATGTAACCCCATTTGCCTATTTTTGCTTTTGTGGCCTATGTTTTGGGGGGTCATTAAAAAAATCTTTGCCCTGGGCCAGCCCGTGGCTCACTCGGGAGAGTGCGGTGCTGAAAAAAATCTTTGCCCAGACCAATATCACAAATTTTTCCATTATGTTTTCTTTCAATAGTTTCACAGTTTTGGTTCTTAAGTATTTAATCCATTTTGAATAACTTTTAGTATATGGTGTGAGATGAGGGTCTAATTTCATTCTTCTGCATGAGGATATTCAGTTTTCCCAGCACCATTTATTTTAAGACTGCCCTTTCCCCATTGTGTGTTCTTGGCATCACTGCTGAAAATCAATTGACTGCAAATGTGTCAATTGCATGGATATATTTCCGGGCTCTCAACTCTGATCCATTGGTCTATGTCTGTATTTATGGCAGCACCATGCTGTTTTGATTAGTACAGCTTTGTAATCAATTTTCAATTCAGGTAGTGTGATGCCTTGAGCTTTGTTCTTTTTCCTCAGTATTGTTTTGGCTATTGTAGTGGATAGAATTATGTCCCCCGAAAGCTCCCTGAAACTTGAATTGTGTCTCCCACATTTTAGTATTAGAAACAGCCCCCACTGTGACGGTTAAGCAGGCAGGAAATCCTATTATGGTAATTGAAAGGTGGAGCCTTGAAGAGGTGATTGGCTTGAAACACCATGCTGTAGTGAATGGATTAAAAATGGTGGTCAGGGGCATGGTTCTGAGGGCTTTAAAGGAAGAGAGTCTCTCTCTCTGTCTCTCTCTCTGCTTCCAACATTTTGCAATGTAAGACCACTGGGTCACTGTTGCCACCACCAGATTGACTTTGGACTTCCCAGCCTCAGAAACTGTGTGCCAAACAAACCTCTGTTTTTTACAAATTACCCAGTTTCAGGTATTCTGTTATGGGAACACAAAACGGACTAATAAAGCTATTAAGGGTCTTTTGGGGTTCCATGTGAATTTTAGGATTGTTTTTCCTATTTCTGTGAAAAATATCATTGGAATTTTGATAGGGATTGCACTAAAACTGTAGATTGATTTAAGCAGTTATAGTCATATTCACAATATTAATTCTTCCAATCCATGGGCATGAGATATCTTTCTATTTCTTTGTGTCATCTTCAATTTCTTTCATCAGTGTTTTATGGTATACAGATCTTACACTGCTTGGTTAAATTCATTAATAAGTATTTTATCTTTATGTAGCTATTGTAATTGGGATAATTTTCTTGATTTCTTTTTTACATAGTTTGTTGTTAGTGTAAAGAAACACTGCTGATTTTTGTATGTTGATTTATATCTTGCAAATTTACTGAACTTGTTTATTAGTTCTAACAGTTCTTTGGTGGAGTCTGTAGGGTTTTTTATACAAAAGATCATGTTATCTGTAAACATTGACAAATTTAATCTTTTCCTTTTCTAGCTGCATGCCTTCTATTTCTTTCTCTTGCCTAATAGCTCTGGCTAGGACTTCCAGTACTAAGTTGAATAGAAGTGACAAGAAAGGGCATCTTTGTCTTGTTTCTGATCTTAGAGGAAAAGCTTTCAACTTTTCACAATTGAGTATAATGTTAACTATGGGCTTGTCATAAGTGGCCTTATTGTGTTAAGGTACATTCTTCTATACCTAATTAGTTGAGAGATTTTATTGTGAAAGGATGTTGAAATTTGTCAAATGCCTTTTCTGCATCTATTGAGATGTGCATATGGATTTTGCCCTTCACTCTGTTAATGTGGTGGATCACATTTACTGATTTGTGTTGTACCATCCTTGCATCCCTTGGACTAATCCCACATGATCATGGTGAATGACCCTTTTATGGTGCTCCTGGATTTGCTTTGCTAGTATTTTGTTGAGGATTTTTGTATATATGTTCATCAGGGATATTTGCCTGTAATTTCCTTTTCTAGTAGTATCCTTCTCTGGTTTGGTATCAGAGTAATGATGACCTCTTCAAATCAGTTTGGCAGGCTTTCCTCCTTTTAAGTTTTATGGAAGAGTTTTAAAGGGATTGGAATTAGCTCTTTAAATTTTGGTAGAATTCAGCAGTGAAACCATCTGATTCTGGGCTTTCCTTGATGGGAGACTTTTTATTTCTGATTCAATATACTTGTTATTGGTCTGTTCAAATTTTCCATTTCTTCATGACTTTCCCTTGGTAAGTTGTATGTGTCTATGAATTTATCCATTTCTTTTAGGACATCTGATTTGTTGGTGTATACTTATCCATAACAGTCTCTTATATTTATTTTTATTTCTGTGGTATCAGTTGTAATGTCTCCTCTTTCATTTCTGATTTTATTTATTTTTGAGTCTTCTCTTTTCTTCTCAGTGTAGCTAAGGTTTATTCATTTTATTTACCATTTCAAAAAGCAACCTTAATTTTGCTGATCTTTTCTATTGTTTTTCTAATCTGCATTTCATTTACTTCTCTGTACTGTTTTCTTCCTTCTACTAATTTTATGATTAGTTTGTTCTTTTTGTAGTTTCTTTAAGTGTAACATTAGGTTGTTTATTTGGAATTTTTCTTTTTTGATGCAGCAATTTATCACTATGAATTTCACTCTTAGAACTGCTTTTGCTTCATCCCATAAGTTTTGGTATGTTGTGTTTCCATTTTTATTTGTCTCAAGATATTTTTAGTTTCTTCTTTGACCCATTGGTTGTTTAGAAGTATGTTGCTTAATTTCCACAGATTTGTGAATTTCCCAAAATTTCTTCTATTATTGATTTCTAGTTTCATGAAACCTTTGTGGTCAAACAGATAATTGATAGATTTTCGATCTTAAATTTACTAAGACTTGTTTTGTGACCTATATAGGATCTATCCTGGAGAATATTCCATGTGCACTTGTGAGAAATGTGTATTCTGCTGCTGTTAAATGGAATGGTCTGTATATGTCTATTAGGTCCATTTGATCTGAAGTGTAGTTCATGTCCAATGTTTCCTTATTGATTTTCTGTTTGCATGATCTGTCCATTGTTGCAAATTGGATATGAAGTGTCCTACTATAATTGTATTGGAGTCTCTTGATATTTGCTTTAAAATTTTAGGTGTTCCAATGGAAGGTCCATATAAATCTACAATGGTTATATCTTCATGATGAATTGATACGTTTCTTATTATATAATGACGTTTGTCTCATTTTATAGTTTTTGACTTGAAGTCCATTTCATGTGATGTAAGTATAGCTACTCCTACTATTTTGGTTTCCATTTGCATAGAATATCTCTTTCCATCCTTTCACTTTCAATCTATGTATGTCCTTAAAGGTGAAGTGAGTCCCTTGAATATAGTTGGATCTTGGTTTTTAATCCAATCAGTAACTCTATAGTCTTTTTATGGTTTAGTCCATTTACATTCAAGGTAATTATTGACAGGTAAGGACTTACTGTAGCCATTTTGCTAATTGTTTTCTGATTGTTTTGTAGATCTTTTGTTCCTTTCTTCCTCTCTTGCTGTCCTCCTTTATGATTGGATGGTCTCTAGTTGTTTGCTTTGATTCCTTAGTTTTTATATTTTGTGTATCTACTATATAGGTTTTTGCTTTATGGTTACCATGAGGATTACATAAAACATCTTTTAATTATAAACGCTACTTGAAGCTCATGACAACTTTACTTTGATCACATAAAATACCTACACGTTCAGTCAACACCTCCCACATTTTATATTTTTGACATCACAATTTACACCGTTTTATTTTGTACATCCTTCTGCCTTAGTTCTTTAGACTACAGAATGAAGAGCAATCACCAAGTTTTGCTTTTAGAATATCAAGTTCCTGTGGCCTTAATTTTAAGTTCATTGAGAATCTTCTGATATATAACTTGGGGAGGTAGCATCACTGGCTGTGAAATCACAGTTCCGAGTTCAAATTCCTACTCTGCTACTTCTTTAATGTGTCACCTTCGTTAAAGTCCTTATGATCTCTGAGCCTCAGCTTTCTCTTCCATAAACTGGGTTGAGACTGTCTCATAAATTTGCAGTGCACATCCTGGTGGTGATGACCACTTGATGCTCAATCTCTTCCCTTGACCACATCTCCTCACCCTTCATTGGGAGGCAGTACTCCATGTAACCCAGGTCTTGGGAAGTGTTATATAATAAAAGGTAAGCTAACATTTCTGGGGCATTTGCTATGTGCCTGCACAGCACCTAATGTTTATATGTATCATCTCATTTTGTCTTCATAATAGCTCTATTTATAAAGAAACTGAGGCTTAGAGAGATTAAGTGACTTGCTTAAAATCACAGCTAGTACATGGCAGAAGTAAGATCTGTTTTCTCTTAAGAAAGTCAATATATTTGTATCTAATTAATACGCCTATTTCCTGTGCATTTGGTTAGCTTCAGTGCATGATAGCCTGATCATTTGTGAGTAAATTGATAAAATGGAGCATCTAAGTATGTGAGGTGGAAACCTAGGTGTCTGGGTGTGGTGACCTCCTGTGGTTGTTGGTTCAATGATATGCAAAGTCCCAGGGCCAAAAAAGTAAAAGTAATACTCTCTTGGCAGTCTACACCCTTTCTTACAGCACTTGGGTGTTTGGGCTGCTCATTGTAGCCTGCAATGGAGCTGCTTATTTGAATAAAGTAGGGCTGCCACAGTCAGGTTCCCTGACTTTGAGCTAATAAAGCTGAATTATGGCAATAGGTGTCTAAATGTCCTCCAGGACTTGACAGATTGAGAGCTAGACAGCCAGCCAGTAGGCCTGCAGAACTTAAACACAGAAGCATTTATTGTTAAAAGTTAACATAAACACTTCAAAAGGGAGTTGCTCCAGTGCTGGTAGGTTCTTTGCTCCCTCCAATGAAAGTTTCAGTTATAATGCAGCCTGGCCATTCACTTTGAAGTTGAAATTCCTCCATGCTGCTCACCATCTGGAGGAGACGGTGCATGACAGTCTTTTGAATGCCATCGGCATGAGCTCCATCTACTCTCTGGGTTTCAGGGGTAACAAGGAAAAGTCTCAATAGGCAAAATGTATTTCCTAAAAGGCTGGATGGATGTATGCGGCATTCCTTTGCTTAACAAGCAAAACAAAATCAATCAGTCTGGTGAACTGATGCTGTGACGATGCTGTGGAAGAGACAGAGAGTCTCCATTGGGAATGGTGGGTGTGGAAGTACTGGGCACAGAAGTCCAACCTGGCAAATCTGCTTAGAATTGTGGGAGGCAGCGGAGGCCAAGCTACTGAGAGAAATGGGGCCTATCCCCAGTTTCCTTGGGATCATCTCTGGGTTGCCAGCGTCAGGCTTCAGGAAGCTTCAGTCCTCAGTCACAGGCTCTCATTCTGGAAGATGCTGTTGAAAGCAGGGTCACTCTGGAAGCAACTGAAAGGCCTGTAGTTCTCACTGCTGCGATTCTGAGAGAGTTCTGTAAGGAGAGCCAACTGCAGAGGAGGGGACACACATCAGTCAAGGCTTGTGTGGGGCAGAGAATCTGTGTGTGTTGGCATGGGAGGAAGGTGTGGGGCAAAGGCGGAGAGGATCCTGAATTCCCCTGCCTCAGATACAGGAGAGACAGCACTACATTGTGGGAAGAGTAAAGAAACTGGGTATAGATCCTAAGTCTGTATCTCACAAACTAGTACAGGTTGAGCATACCTAATCCAAAAAATTGATACCCTGAATGCTCCAAAATTAGAACTTTTTGAGCACTGACATGACACTCAAAGGAATGCCCATCATAGCATTTCAGATTTTGGATTAGCATTGCTCATCTAGCGCTATTGTGAAAACATTACAAATTCCAAAAAAATATTAAAATCCAAAGCGCTTCTGGTCCCAAGCATTTTGGATAAGAAATATTCAACCTTTAGTGATTTTGGGCAGCTTCACTTCATTTCTTAGGGCCTAAATTTCCTCATTTTATAAGGATGAGCCTGGACTTGTTTGCTCCCAAGGGCACACAGACTGTGCTCTCTCTGACACTGGACAGCTGACACAAACCTGCCCTACACCCTGAGTTTCCTTCTACAGTTGCTTCGTACCACCCTGTTGCTGCCTTTGTCTCCCTGTGGACAAGCCTTGAGCTGAGGTTCTCCATTCTCAGCTCAATTCATTAAACACTTTCCCTCTTGGTGAGTTCTCCCTGGGGTGAATGAGCCTGAATTATGACCACTGGCTCTGACCTCTCTCTTTTGTAACCTGGATAGCTCCAAGTGGATGTCCAGCTACAGATTCAAACTTAGGGGCTGCAGAGTGGAACTCACAGACTCTACCTTCTCCCCACATGAGTCCCGCCTGATCCCATCTTCCCTGTTCCCACCAGCAACACCAGCAATACCCTCATTCTCTGAGTGGCTCTGTTCTGGAAGACCTGCCAAGGAGGAGAGAATGGCAGGAGGAAGTGTTACTGTCTGTCATTGGGAAGCCAGGCTCTGCCAAACAGAGGGGCCATCCCTCTCACTTAGAGAGGCTTTCTGCAAAAGCAGGGAGCCTGATGGCCTGACCTTGAGATGCCCTTGACAGTCAGAAGAGATGAATTCCATCCCAGGGTCCTTAGACTTCTTGCCCAATAGGCATCTTTTCCTGCTGCTTCCCCAGGTGTTAACAGAGGGAATCAACTGGACCCACCCACAGAGCTAACTTGAGGGACAACTCAGAGCCAAGATAAAATGCTCCCTTTTTACCGTACATGCGACTTGTGGGATGGAGCCCTTGTGTCTGACCACCAATATTCTGAGGAAAGCTGCTTAGGCTTGAGTGTAGGCCAATGAAAGCCTGGCCCATGGGGACTCCTTGGAGAGGGGGCTTCTGTGATGAGTGACCTATCAGACTCCTCAGGGCAACCCTGCCTGTGGTCAGCTCGTCAGAAGTCTGAGGGGACTTCTAATAACCTTAGGTATCTATACTGAGTGTCTTTTCCGAACCAGGCACTATGCTAGGTGCTTTACATGTGTGTTATTTCTAATCCTTCACCACAACCCTCTGGGGTAAAAAACTCAGAGCCCCAAGAAATTGAGTAACTTGTTCTAGGTCATCCAGCAGTGATTGGTAGTGTGGAATTCAAACTCGGGTCCATGTGGTGATTTCTGCTCAGCCAAGCAGCCTACAGTCCTGCCTTCCCTGGAGATAACTTGTACATCACCTTTTCCCTCCCCACTTGCCCTGCCAGGTACTCTGTCTTCTAGCTGTTCTCTGATTTCTGGCAAGGGGGTCTCCCCTCACACATGCCATAGCGACACAAGGCTCACATGCATCCATCTGTCACTTCTGTTGAAAACTCACTACCAGTGGCTACGATAATGGGGAGATATCCGAATGCCCCTACGTTCTATGTCCCAGGTCCTGGCTCGCAGACATGTCTTTGGTCTAATTCATAATTCAGTGACTCTGAGGCTCTGACTGCAAGTTACTGAGCTGTCCCTTGCAGTGCTCGAGCCCCACCATGTGCCACTCCCTTTCCCATGATCCCTCAGCTGCCCACCAGCCTGTGGAGTGCTCTGTGAGGACCATTATCTACAATGCTTTGAGGAGAACAGGCAACAGATGCTAAACTCCAAGTGCTTTCACATTCTGACACTGTGAGGCAGAGAGATTGACCACACAAACAATTATCTCCCAAGAAAAGGATAAGTTTGTGTTCTACTTCTGTAACTCAGTGATCTTGAAATCAGTGAGCCCTGAATAGTGGCTCAACAGTCTGAAGCAGAAGACCTTCCTTGGAAGGCCCAAAAACCAACTCCTGGGGCAGAGCATGGCTGAGGCTGAGAAGGGGTGGAAGTGCTGACAGTTTAATAAAGATACTGGACCACATTCAGGGGACCCCTGGAGAAATTTCCTGGAGTAAGAACTCTGCGCATACCAACTCTCAAAGAGGGAACACAATTTGTCCTCTGGGTTGCCAAACAACCTGGCAGGTGACTGCCTAAGGATGGGCAGTGGGAGAAGGGAGACCAGGCATAGGAGCAGAGCACGGAAGTAGTTTGTGCAAGCTCAAGATAAGGTCAGGGGACAAGTTGGGCCTGGCTGGAATTCAGCTGTGACTTGGGGAGTAGAGCAGGTGGTGGCAGAGTTTGAACTCCACCCTTCATGTTGGGGAGATCCAGAATGCGTTTTAAGTAAGGGGGAAACAGCACACATGGGGTTTGGAAAGAGTACCCTGGCATCAGCATAGAGACGGGACAGGACAGTTTCTAACCAATCAGAGCACCTGCAGTGGCCTCTGTCAGTGATAAGGAGGCCTGGCCCACAGTAGTGACAGTTTGGAGGGAAAGGGGAAGAAAGAGAGAAGCTGCCTGCAGATATCTCCAGTGGGAAGATGGAGGGTGAGGGATGAGCCCAGGGAGCTTCCAGTTCCTCTTCTGGTTGACGGGATGAGAGAAGGTGCCATTCCCAACCTAATTCAATCAATGCAGATGCCCAGGAGGGTCTGGAGCTTAGGACAGATTTGGCAGTCATCAGTATAAACCAAGGTCTCTTGGATGAGGGATTACTTTCTGGCTTGCTTACTCTGGAGGTCGGTCGAATACAGAAGCCCTCTGTGTCCTCGCAGCACATGGTAGGTAAGGGACACACATCTCTCCAATCTGCCCTCTTTGCCAAGTTTTGAGTGCTCCCTTGGGTCAGGGCCACTTGGCCATATGGCTACAACAGGGATGACAGGGCACCATCCAGGCTAAGGAAGAGGCTAGAGGGGGAATTTGAGGACACTGCCTTTCCAAAACTGTAATGTACAAATAGGGAAATAAAAATATAAACAACCACACAGACGTTTCCGTGGAACTTCCTAGGTACAGAGGGCAAAGCTGATCAAATGCTTGGACTTGCTGTGGATCCAGAACAGGTTCTGAGGTTGCCTGAGAAACCAAAAACGATAACATTAGTAACATTAGATGCTGGGTCCCTGGGCAGTCTCTGAACTCTCACCGCAGCAACGATGAAGCAGGACAGGGCGCTTTGTTCTCCTGAAGAAAATCCATGCTACCAGCACTTAGTGAGAGACATCCTACTGAGTCTTTATTTGAAATGGGTGTGTTCCTATGAAGTCCTTCCTAGGTGCTGCCCCCACGTTGACCTGTCTATGGACCCTTTTCCCACTGTGCCTAGTAGATGCTCACCTGACTTAAAATTCTTCCTGGAATAAGATAGAGTATTTTTAAAACAGAAGCAATCATGGGATAACTTACCAGTATATATCTGACAAAGGAATAATATCCAGAATATACAAGGAACTGAAACAACTTTCCAAGAAAAAAACAAGCAACCCAATTAAAAAATGGGCAAAAGAGCTAAATAGGCATTTCTCAACGGAAGATATACAAATGGCCAACAGACATATGAAAAAATGCTCAACATCACTCAGCATTTGGGAAATGCATATCAAAACTACACTGAGATACCATCTCACCCCAGTTAGGATGGCTAATATCCAAAAGACTGTGAATGATAAATGCTTGCAAGGTTGTGGAGAAAAAGGAACTCTCATACATTGTTGGTGGGACTGCAAAATGGTGCAGCCTCTATGGAAAATGGTATGGAGGTTCCTCAAACAATTCCAGATAGATCTACCATACGACCCAGCTATCCCACTGTTGGGAATATACCCAGAGGAATGGAAATCATCAAGTCGAAGGTATACCTGTTCCCCAATGTTCATCGCAGCACTCTTTACAATAGCCAAGAGATGGAACCAGCCCAAATGTCCATCATCAGATGAGTGGATACAGAAAATGTGGTACATCTACACAATGGAATACTACTCAGCTATAAAAAAGAATGAAATACTGCCATTTGCAACAACATGGATGGACGTAGAGAGAATTATATTAAGTGAAACAAGTCAGGCACAGAAAGAGAAATATCACATGTTCTCACTTATTGGTGGTAGCTAAAAATAAATAAATAGTTACACAAAACCCGGGGGGGGGAGGCGGAGGAGGGAAGAAGACATAACAATTACAATTCCTTGAAGTTGATATAACAAACAAACAGAAAGGGCATTGTTGGGAGGGAGGGGGGAGAGGGTGGAGAGAGGGAGGTTTTGGTAATTGGGCCACTGTAATCAACCACATTGTATATTGACAAAATAAAATAAAATTCGGAAGAAAAATATATTTCTTAAATAGAATCAAAGAATTAAAATAACATATATTTTATATACTGTAGCCACAGCCTCTAGAGGTGAGTAAGAATCAGAGGTCCAATTAGAACAAATTCTAAAAGTCCAAAACAAACTTATATTGCCCTTTCCTCCTTGCTATTTACTTCTTTTAGTTAATTGTAACTCTCTCTTACTTATTAAAATTCTCATTTTCCTTCTTGTAGACAAAATTGTGGCTAAAACTCCTATCTTTACTGTATTGTTTTTTTAATGCTGTCTGTAAAATTATGTAGAATGTTCTCAGAGTTAGGCTATGAAGCACCAGAAATTGAATAAATGAAATATGAATGAATCATTTAAAAATTCTAACAGGAATTTATTCTTTGAGTAAACTAAACAAATTCTTTGGAACCAAAACAAACAAACAAACAAACAAACAAAAAACAAAGTGTTTCACCTTCTCCAGTGTTGATAAGCAAAACTTGAGAGGTTGTTGAGGTATAATAACCACAGACTGCATATTTTCCAGGGCAATCCTTGTTTGAAATATGCTCTTACATTATCTACATAAACCATCAAAATGTCCCTGAAATTATATTCTGGGGTCCAAATTACATTCTTACACAAAGTGAGACATGGAAGTCTCTGCTCTGGCACCTCTCCAGAACGTCTCCTCTGAGTTCCCTAACTCTGTCAACAGACCACGTTCTTCCTTCTGTGCTTCTACCTGATCCAGGCATAACTGTATCTTTCACTCACTGTGGTGTAACTATCTGTTTATGTGCCTCACCCGTTAGACTATGAACTCCCTGAAGATCAGAACTGGATCTTACTCATCCTTCTATTCCCAGTGCTCTGCGGCCAGAAAATGGTCAACAAACATTTGCTAAGTATTTTGGATTGAATTGTGTCCCCCCAAAAGTTTAAAGTGTTGGAGGCTTGATCCCCACTGTGACAGTGTTAACAGGTTGGAAATCCTATTATGATAATTGAAAGGAAGGGCCTTGAAGAGGTGATTGAATTGATGGTTTAATGGTGGTCATGAGTGTGGTTCTGAGGATTTTAAAAGGAGAGGGTGTGAGGGGTTCTCTCTCTCTCTCTCTCTCTCTCTCTCTCTCTGTCTCTCTCTCTGTCTGCTCTACCATTTTCTGCCATATGAGATCCCTTTAAAACCACCACTAAAGAAGACCCTCACCTGACGTGTTCCCTGGACTTAGGACTTCCCTGCCTCTCAAACTGAAAGCAATAAATTCCATTTTCTTAATGAATTACCCAGTTCCAGGTATTTTGTTATAAGCAATAGAAATGGACTAAAATAGAAAACTGGTACCAGAGAAGTGGGGTGTGGCATACAACAAATACTTGAAAATGTGGAAGTGTTGTTGGAACTGGATGTTGAGGAGAGGCTAGAAGAATTTGAAGGAGCAGGCTAGAAAAAGCCTAATTGCTGGTGGTAGTTTAAAAGACAACAAAACCAGGGAAAATTTGGGACTTCCTAAAGAGTGGTTAAATGGGGGTGAGCAGAATGCTGATAGAAATATGGACAGTAAAGGCCATATTGAGGGGATTTCAGATGTAAATGAGAAGGTATTTATTGGAAACTGGGGCAAAGATCACCCTTGCTATGAACTGGCAAAGAACTTGGCTGCATTCTGTTCATGGTCAAAAGTTTTATGGAATGAGGAACTTAAAGATGCCAAAGCAGGGTATTTGGCAGAAGAAATTTCTAAGGCAGCAAAGCATTCAGTAAGGCACACTGGCTACTTGCAACAGCCTAGGCTGAGCTATGGCAGCAAAGGCATGAAGTAAAGCCTGAATTTAAAAGTAAAGCAGAGAGTAAGGATTTGAAAAATTTGCATCCTGGCCATGTGGTAGAGAAGCAGAGATCAATTTCAGAAGAAAAATGCAATGGCTAAGAAGATCTTAGCACAAAAGAAGGGGATTATCAAGAGAAGAGGGAAAAGGCCCTGAAGGTATTGCAGAAACCTCTGGGGCCAACCCTTCCATTTCAGGCCCAAAGGCCTAGGGAGACAGAATGGTTGTGGGGAAGATGCCTGAGTTGGCCCCTCTATGTGCTTGCTCTCTAGGGCCAGCTTGGGATGCTGCTCTCAACACCAGCATCCCAGCCATGGCTCAACTGGCCCCAGATGTGGCTGGACCCACAGCTTCGGAAAATACTTTGGAAGTCTTGGTGGCATCCACTTGGTGTTAGGTCTGCAGGCATGCAGAATGGCAGGGCTGTGAAGGTTTGGGAGCCTCCCCCCTGATTTCAAAGGATGTATGGAAAATCCTGGGGGCCCAGGAAGATATCTGTTGAAGGGGTGGATTCACCACAGTAGTCTTTGCTAGAGCAATGTCAAGAGGAAATGTGTGGTAGGAATTGCAGCAGAAAAACCCCATCAAGGCCATGACTAGTGGAGTTGTGGGAGCGAAACCACCAGGGAGACCCCAGCATGTAGAGCTACCAGCATGCAACACTAGCATGGGAGGGCTGAAGCATGGCCTAAGACCAGGAAAGCCACAGGACTTGAGCTGAGGACTTGGGAGCCCAAACCCCAAACCAGAGCACAGGAGAAATTCAACATGGAGTCAAGGCACATGATTCACCAGCTTTTAGATTTAATGTCTGCCTGCTGGGTTTTGGACTTGTTTAGGACTTATTACCCCTTTCTTTTGGCCCATTTCCCCCATTTTGAATGTGAATATGTACCCTATATTAGTCGCTCCATTATATTTTGGAAGTAGATAAGTTGTTTCGATTTCAAAGATGGGACCTGGAGACTTTGGGCTTTGGAGTTGAAACAAGTTAAGACTTTGGGGATGGAATGAATGTATTTGTATGTGAAAAGGACATGAGTTTTGGGGGCCCATGAGTGGAATATCATGGATTGAATTGTGTCTCTCCAAAAGTTTAATGTGTTGGAGGCTTGATCCACACTGTGATAGTGTTAAGAGGGTGGAAATCCAATTATGCTAATTGAAAGGTGGGGCCTTGAAGAGGTGATTGAGTTGATGATTTAATGGTGGTTGTAGGTATGGTTCTTAGGGCTTTAAAAGGTGAGGGCATGAAGAACTCTCTCTCTCTGCTCTTCCATTTCTGCCATGTGAGACCCCTGGGACACTGTTGCCACCACCAAGACCTTCACTAGGTGTGTTCCCTGGACTTTGGACTTCCCAGCCTCTGAAACTGTAAACAATAAATTTTTTTGCTAACAAATCACCCAGTTCCAGGTGTTTTGTTATAAGCAATAAAAACAGGCTACTACGCTAAGTAATTCGGTACCCTGGTTTCTTTTGAACTATTGAGTTTAGGTGTAAAAGCAGGCAGCAACTTGCTCTCCTGGCCTAGTGTGAAAACACTGGCATTTGTCTTCCTATTTTCAAGAATTCAAACTCTGTAAAGATTCTTTGTGATCTCTGGCATGTTTGTCATATACCTCAGTGAAAATATCAATTTCATTTTACTTAATCCATTTTTGAGGAAAATTATTTTTAAAATGTCCTAAACCCTAAGTAACAATTCCTTTAAGAAATCAGTAAAATTTACCAAATGAGTGGGCCTTGTGGTTAAAAGACTCTTTCTGTTAGCACCTGAGCATGTTGCAGGGCAGAGGCCTTCATTAGGCTGCCTGAGGCCTGCTGGGAGGGGCAGGGCCTGCTTCCCATTGGCCACTGACACTGCAGAGTTTGGCGGGTAAGAGCCTGTGCTCTGGCTAAGCGCAAACTGGAGCTTCAACAATTGCTAGCAGCCCAATATTAGGAAAGTTACCTATTCTCTCTGAGCTGCGTGGTTTTGGGTAACATGGGGATAATGAGAGCAGCTACACCACACAAAGTGGCTGAGAAGATTAAGGAAGATAAAGTATGCAGAGCACGCAGTGGATGCCCAGGATGCCATAAGTTCTCACTGCGTGCTATTAACTGGAGGGCACAAGAGGGCCTACAGGTACTGCACACAGAACCAGCCTCCAAGAAATATAATTACATGGTCCGGGTCCTAATGTGGTCGCAGAAACAGAGAGAAGGAGGCACGACAGCACAGTGCACAGGCAAAACCGGGTGATGGAAGAGGTTGGGGAGGCTGCAGAAGGTGGGTATGGGAGACTGAGACGGAAGACTGCATGCAACTGAGGGCAACCTGAGGACACGACATGTCTGTCCTGCTCACCAGTGCCCAGCACTGTGGCACACACAGAGGGGCTGTGAAATAATTACGTGCTGATCAAACGGCTGTAGGGATGGAAAAGGCGAGCAAGAAGGCTTTCTCCTTCTTACATATTCACTGGAGTTTTCATAGATCCTCTGCAACTCAATAAAAGGAACACAGGGGAGGGCTTCTGACAGACTTGGGCTCAATCTGGATTCTGTCCACAACTAGCTGAGTGGCTCTAGGCAAGTTATTTAGCTTCTTTCAATCTTAGTTTCTTTATCTGTAAAGCTCTACTTTGCAGAAATTGTTGTGAGAATTAGAGATAATGTAGAGGCCTGGTGCCTATTTGATGTTCAATAAATGGCAACAGTTACTGAAATTGTATAATTTGTACTCCCAGAGAGAAGTGCCCTGTACAAAGAACAATGGGCTGAGAATCAGGAAACCTGAGTTCTAATCCAGTCAGCAGCTCCCTGTACAAACTGAGCAGGTCGCATCTCTCCTCTGACTCTGTGTTCCAATTCAGCAAAGGGTAATGCCACCTTGGCCACCACTCTACTATCCAGGGAAGATGTTAAGAGCCATGAAATAATAGGCAATTAGGGTATGAATGTTTCAAGTAAAATCGTCATTTTTACTAAAACTAGTCATGGCTTTTATTGCATAATCAGAAGCAAACTAGGCCTACCGATGAGGGGCACTGTCACAGACTCATGACGGCCCTGAGTTGTCATGAAATAATAGATTCAGTGTACAGGTGCCATGCAGAGAAATTGATCTGCCACATCAGTGCAAAAAATAAAAGCGGGAGCCACAAAATGTGAACATAATCTCAGTTTGGCAAATCCAGAAACATAAAACACCTTTCCCAGTATTCCTAGATCATCTAGCCCCAAAGCATAGAATTGATTAGGACTGATTTTCCAACTGAAAGAGAAGGAAAAACGCATTTGATGCTATCTCCAAAAGCAAATTTCTTTCTTCCTGTGTAATGAAGTCCAGTGATAATAGCTGAAAATTAAACTGCAGCTGAACATTAGGGGGAGAAACTGTCACAGCCCTGGAAATGTCCTTGTAACACTCAGCATTAAAGTAAACCCAGTGGAAAATGAGGTCCTGATGATCTACAAGAGCCCCAGGGAGAGGAACGTTGGGCTAACACAGTGCTCCAGTACATTTCAAAGCTCAGTAACTCACAGATGTGGTGGAAGTGAAAGCTGTAATTACATCCGCTAGAAGGAAGAAAACAAACCAGGGCTTTCAGGAACCCCAGGCCTTTTAACTAGCACATTAGGCTTCAATACAGAAACCACCATGATCCACTGCCACCCTGAAGGCCCGCTCCCAATAATAGGGATTATACTAATAGTAGGGATTCTAGATATGAAGCCTTCAGAAGGCTGATCTGTGCTTCTTCATTTCTTATTCTGTACAATAAATAAGGTCCTGAAATCAAAATCCTAACATTTCCTCTCCTAATGGTCTTCGCACACTAACACCGCAGATGGCTAAACCTAGTTTGTGAGAGACATGGGACTCTTTGTATAATTCTGCAGCATGATCATCTGTCTTTTGTGTATTGGGAGCCTTCTATGGGTATTTCTGTAATTTGCTCCTGGACATGGAGGTAGAGGTGGAGTGGTATGAGTGGCACCGGCACCATTTTTCCCACTGTCTTCCTGCCTTCCCTTGACCTCACTTTCAAATCCTTCCCTATGTCTCTTATAGGTCTTAGCCAGACAGTTGCCACCACCTAAGCTTTTTCAAACCAGAGGTCTGTAATATTTAAGCTTTTGCCTAAAATGAAACCTTGGCTTCAGAGATAAGAACAAAGCCATACCTCCTTCCCCTCTGCAAGTGGAAAATACCTTTCCTGAAATTCCCTCCCACAACACAGTTTGTCCTCAGGCTGAACCTGACTTCTCATACCCTCACATTTCCTCATGCCTCAAAAATCTCAAAAGCTGACAGCTAATAATGAATTAGGTAATAAAATAATAAAACAGACAGACAAGTTCCTAAGCTGCCTGGAGATGGGAGGAAAAAATCTGGCAGAACATCTCTGGAGGAGATTTCATTTACAGTAGAAATCAAGTTTCTAGAATGACCATCTCTAAGGGAATTGAGTGCTTGAGGTTGGAGACCAATACTGTGAAAGGCTAATTGAAAGACAGCCATAAAAACCCACCACCTTCAATACCACAATTAAAATGAAACAACACAGCGACCTTTTCATAGCAGTAGGGGGAAAATGCTGGTTTAAGTCTTCAAAGATGTGAAAAGAAGGAACAAAAACCACTACCACCACCCTGCACCATCTAACATTTGATTCGCATGTAATTACAATGTGCCAGTGTCCCTTACAAGCACTTTGCATGTATTATCTCATTTAATCATCACAACAACCCTGTAAAGTAGGCACTTTTGTTATCGTTGTTTTACAGTTGAAGAAACTAAGGTCCTGGGGTTCAGTGATGTGCCAGGGGTCACTGTGGTTGGTGACGGAATCCAGATCTGAGTGGGCAGTCCAGTTCCAGAGATTTCTTTCACCTGCCATGCTCTTGGTTTCAGTCTGAAGAAGCCTGACAGAAAGTCATTTTCAAGGGACCTGAAATGTTGTGTCAGGAGCAGAGTAGGACCTGTCTGGGGTCCCTATGCCTAAACCACGCTCTTGAAACACTGATAGCCTCTGACCTCCTTCTGGGATCTTTTATGATTCTGCTTTCTTTAACTTTAAAACTCATGCCATCAGGCCTGTGAAGTATAAACAAAAGGCCGAGGAGAGAGAGTGAGCGGCAGCAGACAGAAATAAACTACAGCTAGTAGTGTCCGAGTCAAAAATTACTGGAAGGCTGGACCAAAGCCCAGTGAGCGGCAACTCCACTAAGAACTAAGCTAAGTGCTGCAGTGAGAGAACTCACATATGATGTAAAGACAATTTGGTGTACCCACCAGGAGCTCTTGAATGCTTCTGCCATCACAGAAAAAACTCTGAACTTGGCTCTGACACTAAATAGTTGTATTGATATCCTTGATGTCAGTCATCTTATCCATAAAACAAAGAAAGTATCTGCATAGCCAGCCTCACATGTCTCTAGTGAAAGGAGCTAGCTACTTTTGTGTTGAATGCATACATTAGCCCAATGAATTATAATTTATTGTCTTTAATTTACGTGTGAAGAAACTGAGGATCAGATATGTTAAAATGCAGTTTATAAGCGACAGGGTGGTTCCTTATAATAGGACTGACCCTAAAGCCCAAGGTACCATTTTTTGTAACAAACATAAGGTGCTATAAATGTGTAAGGTATTATGAGCTTCCCATGGACAATATGAGCTGCCTAGTCTCTTGGGAGGCTGCTATTACATCTGCCTAAGCACCCTACCTACCAGGACTCTTTGTGCTGCCATCTGTAAGGTTCACACCACATAAATGCTATGTCATCTCATAAGGGAACACAAGTCTTTTTTCTTGTTTGGTTTTGTGCATCCATTTTGTTTCTTCACAAAAAGAAATGTCCCCAAATTAGTTTAAAGTCTCTGAATCCCATACCCTATCCCTGCACACACTTGGCTCTTGACTCCTTGCCTAACCTGCTTTGAAAGGCAACAGCCTGGGGAAAATCTGGTGGCAAAAGCTGATGATCTCATCATGATTTAAAATATGGATTTTTTAAAAAAAACTGATTAGGCAACTTCAGAGTTTAGTTTGAGTTTTCAGATAACTAATGTAGTTCCTTGGAAAAATTAATTAAAACCTGCCTATCATCTGGACAGGGATTATTATTATTAGAAGTGCTTGGCCATTTTAGTGTAACTGCTTCATAGGCATGGGAAGCACAAATTCCCAAAAGGATTAAAAAATATTTGCTGGATGTTGCCACCCCCGACGTACTGGAGGCATTATTTAGGGTCATCATTTTCCAGAGATGTCAGGATAGAGATGAGGAGCATTATAAACAGAAATGAACATGATAGTACTGGGAGATGAGATGGATGACTGTGAGCCTGTGACCCCTGATCTTGTTCCTTCCTGAGGGTGTTGTCCTATGCGAAGTTGGAGTCTTGCCACATGGTATACTGTGGCCATTTCATAATTGCCTTTTCTTTCTGTCAGGAAAAGAAGACCTAAGAAAAACCCCCAAACATTTACTTTTGTGGGAAGCAGAGTTACAAAGAAAGCTTCTGAGTGAGGTGGCATTTTCTACTGCTAGTCAGAAACCCTTTGTCTTATCATTGGCCAAGTGTTTGGCCTTATTAAAAAAAATCAGAGCAGCAGCTTTCATTTCATATATGTAATTAAGGCTTACCACCCTTTGATTGTCTAACTGATTATTGCATACTCAGGAAGGAAGTCAAACAATTACCTTGATGAATTCTGCTGTGGAGCAGCAACTATGACAAAGCACTCCTCTGAGGTGCAGTGTCTTTAACGATTTTTATGTCAGAGCCATGATTGCTCAAACATTTTCAGTTCTAGTATTCCTGCCCATCTTAACTAGACAGAGCTAATAAAGATGGCCTGATAAGCAGAGGAATACAGAATCAACTGGAAGAGCACTTAACCCTGAAGTTAGCAAAACTCAATACAAGTTAACAATGTAATTACAAACCAAAGGAAAAAGAGCACTGATGTATGTGGTTGTTCTGTAGTTATTTTAGAGAAATTTGCTATCAGAAAGAGAGAAAAACTTTTGGACCATTTTTCTCTGTAGGACCAGATTTGGGAAGAGAAAGGCAGGAAATAATGTGGAATGAAATACAAACTCAGTGAAATTAATATATTAAACTATTGTTCTCTGTACCTAAAAACGAATTTAGAGATTTTCAGATATTGCCATTATATAGTAATAGTACTGGACTAGACTAGCTTTCCCATAACAAGTAAATATAAAATTGGCCAAAATATATAGAGCACCTCTTTTCAAACTCTGGACAAAAGGCAGAGCAGGATCATGATCTTTGAAAGTAGGCGAGCACACAAAGTGAGTCCATGATTTCCCTGGAATTCTGGAAGCATTATTGGACTTCAGCACTGGGAGGGAGAGCCCAAGTAGAGCACAGAAGTCTTAATGAACTGAAGAATTAGACATAGAATTTTGGGGCTGGGCAGGGGGTAGAATGTGAAGAGGAGAAAGCTGACTTGAGAAGGAGGTCTAGATATCTATGTAGGGGTCTCCTTACATTTTTCGGCTAATAGTCACCTACACATAAGCAGGTAAGACTCCAGAGGCCTGGCAGAGAACAGCTAATGGGAAGCTATGAGATAGATGGAGATTCTAGAGGTTGTGAAGTGCTGGAAGACATGGGAATGCTATCCAGGCAAAGTAGAAAGACTTCAATAAACACCCTGGTATTAAATGAGATCCCCAAAAGCCATGTCTTAGCGACAGAGATACTCTAAATCTGCCCTAACAAAGCTTCCAAATAAGCTTCAAGAATATGTAGCTGATTTAACATTAACTAATAGCCTGTCAAGACAAAACTCAAAAGAATCTAAAGTAAGATAACAAAATCCAGATGCTCACAAACATAGCATCTACAATGTCAAACACACAATCAAAATTTCCAGATATGTGGAGCAGAAAAATGTGACCCATAACCAGGAAAAAAGTCAATGGAAACATACTCAGAGATGGTAGAGATGGTGGAGTTAGCAGACAAGGAAACTAAGCATCTACTTTATAAATATGTTTAAGGTTTTAAAGGAAAGGATGGAACTAACAAATGAATAAATGGAAAACCTCAGTAGAAAAATGGAAACTATAAAACAGATCTAAATGATGGGAGGGTAGTAAGTGAACCTATAGCATTGCAAGGTTTCTATATTTTATGTTAAGTAGTAAAATATCAACTTGAATTAGACTGTGATATAGTAAAGATGCATTCTGTAATTCCTAGAGCTACCACTAAAAAAAAAATAAATAAATAAAAGTAAAGACATATACGTAAAAGAACAATAGAAGAATCAAAACAAATATTCAAAAATATACAAATAACCCAAAAGAACACAGGCAACAGAGGAGCAAAATACAAATTCAAAAGAAATAATACCAACATACAAGAGAAGAGAAAGAGAGAATGAATAAAGGCAGCAAAATGGGAGACTTAAATGTAATCACTACATCAAATTTAAACAGATTAAACTCTCCGTTTGAAAGGCAAACATTATCAGACTGAATTTTAAAAGCAAGACGTAATTATAAGTTGTTTTCAAGAGATCCACTTTAAATACAAAGACAAAATAGGTTGGAAACTAAAAGATAGAAAAAGAGATATATAATGAAAACACTGATCATAAGAAAGCTTGATTGGCTATATGAATAGATAATAGTCTTTGACATAAGGAGTATTACTAGAGAGTAAGAGGAACATTTCATAAAGGTAAAAAGGTTAGTAGGCCAGGAAGATATAATAATAACGAATATATATGTGCCCAATAGCAGATCTCAAAGTACACAAAGAAATGACAGAGCTAAGGGAGGAGACAGACAAATTAACAATCACTGTTGAAGATTTATATCACTGTCTCTCAGTAGTTGATAAGTAGACAGAAAAAATTAGTACACATACAGATCTGAATGACATTAACAACAGCCTTGACTTCACTGATATTTATAGGAATTACACACAACAGCTGCCGATTACACTTATTATTCGAGTACACAAATCATGTTCACTTAGACAGACCATATGATTGGTCATAAAAAAGTCTCAGCGCCAAGCCAGTGAAGGAGCTGCCCGTGTGCCAGCCCCTCTCCTACACCTCCGCCTCTGTTTCCCTCCCCTTCACCTCTCCCCCTCCCACTGCTCTGCAGCACCTTTGAATGTAAAGAAATATATAATAATAATAATAATAAATACATTTTTAAAAAGTCTCAGTGACTTTTTGAAGATTGATATCTTACAGGCTATGCTACCGGTCCACAACAGACTTAAGTCAGAAATTCATTACGATGAAATATCTAAAGAAGCTTCCAATATTTGGAAATTAAACAATATGCTTTTTTTGTGGCTGGCTGGTTTGGGGATCTGAACCCTTGACCTTGGTGTTATCAGCACTGTACTCTAACCAAGTGACCTAACTGACCAGCCCTAAAATAATTTACTTCTAAAAAAATGACAGGTGCAAGAAGAAATAAGGCAAATTAAAAAACATTTCAAGGAGAATGATAGTGAAAATATAACATATCAAAACTTGTGGGATGTAGCTAAAGCAGTGCTTGAACGAAAATTTATAGCTTTAAATTCTTAGGTAAGAAGAAAAAGTTAACATCACTGATCTAAGTTTGCACCATGAGAAGCTAGGCAATGAAAAGTGAATTAAACCATAAGTAGAAGGAAGACAAAAACTCACTGGGTGATCTTGACAACAGACTTGATTTGTCCTGTATGAACATGGTATTGGTTATGTTTAAAAAAGTGTGAGAAATGTCCTTTGGTTAAAGACAAAGGAAAGGAAGAGTACATGAAGATGAAATTTGTGCTGCTGGTTCATCAAAAGCCTTGACTGTCAACCCCAAACTATTTATAGAGCACTCTGTTACCAACAGGGACCCACTGAAGTTTTCTAAGCACTCGAGTAGGTGGAGGATGAACTGGAACCCCAGAAGCAGAGGCAGCAGGGTCAGTGAGGACAGTAGAAGGACATATCTGCAGGGGAATGACTATTATTGAAATGTGGAGGAGGAGAAGGTTGGCACTGTTGAGGAAGGCCTCTCAGAGCTAAAAGAGAAAGGCAGAGAGAGGCCACTTGAATTAAATAATTTCTTTCTTCCAAACATCATGAAGAAACTTACTATCTGTGCAAATTCATTTTCTCTCATACATTGCTGTGAACTTGCCGGGGACAAATATGAACTGCTGCTCCATTTTAGTTTCATAAATAAGGTAGCCTTAACTGACTCAGTGAATAAAAGGAAAAGTTAAGTGACTTAACCGCATAGAATGGGGTCTCTCCTTCAAGGATGTGCTATCTGTGGAATAGTATCTATTAAGAATAGATATTTCACTGCAAAGTCCGGGACCCAAAACTTATACTTACCCATGTCATGAAAGAAGAGCTGATATAAATCGTAACTAGTACTCCCCTTGGATATTTGTTGAAAAAAACCCAAACCACGAAATTCCTAATGCAGTGACTTTTGTCAAACTGACAGACTGCACTAGGCACCAGCCAACCTTACATCTTCATCTCCTCTTTCTCTCCTTCTACTTTAATCAATGAAGATTTCTCACTGTTTCCTGAACATACCCAATGCAACATTCTGATATCATATGGAGGATGGGCATGAGCTTTCAGGGGGAGCACAATAATTGATTTGGGACAGTGGTTCAGACAGAAGGCTATCCTCTGCAGTAAAAGTGTAACTGATACTGCAGCTCACACTCTGCAATGCTCTGCTGTTTGGATTCCATGACCTTTACAATAGGTGATAATTTAGCCCAGCACAATTTACAATGGACTACTGAGTTGTTTTAATGCACAATAATAGTCTTCTAGTTGCTCTGCCACACATACTGAAGAGAAAAAAGAGAACTGCCATGTACTGAGGGAAGCACCAAAAGGCTTCATCAGGAAACACAGTTGGAGGAGAAAGGCACATTTGTAATTCAATCAATAGTCTCATTGTAGGGTCTAAAATTGCAAGAACATGGTAGACATGATGGCAATACTCGTCTTGATGAGGGAGTTCACTTCCATAAAGAGAGGGTGCAGGGGCAGCATAAAGAACAGCCACTGACCCTGAGATGGTCTCACTTACGGCATGTCCACAATGGAAGACTCATGTGATCTGAGTGGAAACAATCTTAGTCAACTGCTCATGAAGAGCAGTAATATATTAGGTGGCAGAAAAATCACACCCGTCAGCTCTCAACGGCGTTACTATAACATGAATGAAGCTGCCTAGGTGCTGATGATGAGCTAAGGGGCTCTATCCTTGGCTTTGCACTATGTAAATATTTTATCAACCACTTGGATAAAAACAAAAGAGGCCTATGTATGGGACAAAAAACCATGATTCCCAAAGGATATACGCTGAAGCAATATTAGCAAAGCCCTGCACGTGGCTCCAGAAACCAGCAGAATGTATATCAATAGCATCCATGAATAGAATCAGGAGTTTGGCATCATTATGTTCACTGTGAGTCATCCATGAAAAATGGCTGCTAAAAAAGTTAGTATTCCTTTGGTTCCATTTACGTAAACAAAATCTAGAAAAAGGAAGGTGATGATGTCATTTTGTTCTCAAATTACCTCACCTGAAGCACATGGTAGTAGCTGATGAGATGTGGTGTTATGGGGTGGAGAAGAGAGAGGAAACGAACTGTGGACGTTCAAGAGACGACCGGGGACTGGGTATTCATGACTTCAACTACGTGAAGGACTGGAAAGGCTGCTCTACAAAAGAGGGATTAGACGTCGTTTGGGTAGTTCCTCCAGGAAGGACTAGGATCATTGGGTAGAGAGGTGTCACCCACCATAAGGAAGAACTATCTTAGTCACAGCTTCCAGAGATGGAACATCCTGTCTCAAGAGTTGTTTTTCAAGCAGAAGCAGGACACTGTTGGTAAAAAGTGGACGGGGAGAGAGACTGACTGCCAGCGTGCCAGCCTGAGGAGCTCCACTCACCTGTGCTCAAGTGAAACTGGTAAAAATGATTTTTTAAAAACCCCAACTATTTAAAGATACTGGAAATGGTCCTAAGGGCAAACATCAAAGGAAGAAATGACGATTCCAAAAAATCTATGAAAATTAGGTAAGAAAGGCAAGTCTGTTGTATGTGAACCAAGACTGCTCCCTTTCCATATCTTCACAGCACAGGGAGGTGCTGACTGCACTCCAGGCTGCTGCAGTCAAGAACAGCAGGCTCCCTCCCTCCCAAGATCCCAGTTGAGGGCTGTCTTCCCAATAGGAGCAGCACTTCAGCATTTCTCTTCCTGCCTTCAGCTATGTGTTGCCTGTGTTGCCGAGTGCAGTGGAGGTGGTAGGGGCTACCTTCTTCTGGCAGACCCCCCTCATGGAACGGAAGCTCACCATGGGGGTTGTGTAGGGAAAATCCTGGGCCTCTGATCGCACACGCCCTGGATTGGGAGGTGGTGGTTCCATGTCAGGAAAGGCAAGCCAAGAAGACCTCAGGCGGCTGCACCATCCCACCCCCTTCCAACAGTGTTTAGCTCCTAGAGTGGGGAGTGACATTCAGAGAGAGAAGCTTGCCATTGTTCTTACCCCAGCTCTAGAGCCCTGGCACAGAGATTCTTCCTCGGGAGAGAAGCAGGTACCTGACCTCTTCCCAAAGGAACTGACTTCATTTGCAACTGAGCATGGAGAAGTTCAAACCTAAGTGTGTTCTTAAGAATAGTGGAGGTTGAGGCAAAAGGCAACTGACAGGAAATTCGTGGATTTAACCCAGATACAATCTAGATAGTAGGCTGGCTACTTTGCAGAAGAGAACAACAGGAAAAAAGGAAAAAGTCAACTGGGAGAAGCCCTCCTGAAGTCAATAGCAGACCTCAGAACTATTACTCAAAGGGAGTCACAATTTGACTGGATAAGTTTGCAGAGCAATTTATGTCCCAGGGCATTGTAAAAAACAATAGAGCAATCAGTAGGCCCTTAGTGGAATGTAACAGTTGGGTGTGGTCAGAGAAAAACAGACAGTCTAGTCCATACCACTGTCACCCCAGGGTGACTTTAGGTATAAAGAAGGCTACACCTTCCTGAGGAGCAATGTCAGAGGCTTAACACTGTGGAGAAAAATAGACTTCAATGAACTAATGCAGCCAGTCACTAAAAAATAGACAAGCAAATAACAATAACAAGCCCTGGGGGCAGGGGAACGAATATAGAATGTATTATGTACATGTCCAGTTTCCATTAAAAAATTATGAGGCATGCAAAGCAATAGGAAAGCATGATCATACCCTAGAAAGAAGGCAGGAAACACAAACTGCCTGTGAAAGTATCCAGATGTCAGATTTGACAGAAAAAGATTTCAAAAAAGCCATTATAAATATGTTCACAGAACAAAAGGAAAGCATGATTTAGAAACTAAAGGTGGGGAAGAAGACACAACAATCACAATTCCTAGAACTTGTTAAGACAAGTGAGCAGATATGATGTTGATGGGTGGGATGGGGGAAAAACAGAAGGGTATGGAGGAATTGGTAAAGGGACATGAAAATCAACTACATTGTATATTGATAAAATAAAATAAAATAAAAAACTAAAGGAAGGTATGATGCATCAAATAGAGAATATCATAAAGGGATACAAACGACAAAATAGAACCAAATGTACATTCTGGAGTTGGAAACTACAACAACTGAAATAAAAAAAAAAAAATCATTAGAAGAGTTCAACAGAAGATTTGAACTGGCAGAAGAAAGAATTAGTGAACGGAAAGACAGATCAATAAAGATTATAACAGCTGAAGGACAGAAAAAAAAAGAATTAAGGAAAATGAACAGAGATTCGGGGAAATGCAGGGCCTCATCAGCACAGCAAGATAAGCTAGAAGAGGGAGAAAAAGGTGAAGAAAAACTATTTCAAAAAATTATGGCTGAAAACTTCTTAAATTTATTGAAAAACAATAACTTACACATTCAGAAGTTCAATGAACTCAAAGTAGGATAAAAACAAAGAGATCCACAAACAGACCCATCATTACAAAAAAAGATGAAAGTCAAAGACAGTATGAAAATCTTGAAAGCAGCAAGAGAAAAATAAATAGTAATTTACAAGGAACCCCAATAAGATTAACAACAGAAACAATGGAGGCCAGAAGGCAGTGGGATAACATGCAAAATGTTCTAACAAAGATATTGGGAAGGTTAATTTTAGGTGTCAGCTTGATTAGATTGAGGAATGCCAAGAAACCTGGTAAAGCTATCTTTTTGGGTGTGAACCTCAGGGTGTTTCCAGCAGAGATTAGCATGAGAACCTCAGTGGACTGGGTGGGAAAGACCCACCTTCAATGTGGGCGGGAACCATCCAATCTGCTGGGGGCCCAGAAAGAACAAAAAACAGAGAAAAGGGGTGAATCTTTCTCACTATCCACTGGAGCTGGAACACACTCTTCTCTTCTGTCCATGGACATCAGAGCTCAAGAACCTTCATCTTTTGGGTTCCAGGACTTACACAAAGGACACCATTGGCTTCCCTGGTTTTGAGGCCTTCAGACTTGGACTGAGCCACGCTACCGGCATCCAGTTTGCAGACAGCCTATCGTGGGACTTCTCTTCACAATCCCTTGAGCTAATTGCCCTAATAAATTCCCTTCCATATATTTATAGCGTATCCTATTGGTTCTGTCTCTCTGGAGAACCCTGACTACTACAGCTATCTTTCAAAAATGAAGGTAAAATAAAGACTTTCCCAGATAAAAATATACTGAGAGAATTTGCTGCAAGCAGACTTGCTTTACAAGAACTACTGATGGAAGTTCTTCAGCATGAAAACAAGTCATTCCAGCGGGTAATGCGAATCCATGTGAAAAAATAAGGAGAACTGCAAAAGATAATTATGTAATTATTAAAGACAGTACGAATTCAGATTTTTCTCCTTTCTTCTCATAACTGATTTTAAAAAGCAATTGTATTTTTTTTGCTGAGCATTGCTTTGGCTATTCGTGGTCTTTTATTGTTCCATATAAATGTCTGAATAGTTTTTTCCATTTCTGAGAAAAATGTCTTTGGAATTTTGATGGGGATTGCATTGAATTTGTATATCACTTTGGGTAGTATGGACATTTTCACTATGTTGATTCTTCCAATCCAAGAGCATGGAATATCTTTCCATCTTCTTGTATCCTCTCTAATTTCTCTCAGCAGTGGTTTGTAGTTCTCATTACTTAACACTACCTGACTTTAAGCTATACTACAAAGCTATAATAAGCAAAACAGTATGGTACTGGCATAAAAACAGACACACTGACCAATGGAATAGAATAGAGAATCCAGAAATCAACCCACACACTTACTGCCATCTGATCTTTGACAAAGGCACCAAGCCTATTCACTGGGGAAGGGACTGCCTCTTCAGCAAGTGGTGTTGGGATAACTGGATATCGATATGCAGGAGAATGAAACTAGATCCATACCTCTCACCGTATACTAAAATCAACTCAAAATGGATTAAGGATTTAAATATACACCCTGAGACAATAAAACTTCTTAAAGAAAACATAGGGGAAACACTTCAGGAAATAGGACTGGGCACAGACTTCATGAATACGACCCCAAAAGCACGGGCAACCAAAGGAAAAATAAACAAATGGGATTATATCAAACTAAAAAGCTTCTGCACAGCAAAAGAAACAATTAAAAGAGTTAAAAGACAACCAACAGAGTGGGAGAAAATATTTGCAAAATATACATCTGACAAAGGATTAATATCCAGAATATATAAGGAACTCAAACAACTTTACAAGAAGAAAACAAGCAACCCAATTAAAAAATGGGCAAAAGAGCTAAGTAGGCATTTCTCTAAGGAAGATATCCAAATGGCCAACAGACATATGAAAAAATGCTCAACATCACTCAGCATCCGGGAAATGCAAATCAAAACCACATTGAGATACCATCTAACCCCAGTTAGGATGGCTAAAATCCAAAAGACTCTGAACGATAAATGCTGGCGAGGCTGCGGAGAAAAAGGAACTCTCATACATTGTTGGTGGGACTGCAAAATGGTGCAGCCTCTATGGAAAATGGTATGGAGGTTCCTTAAACAATTGCAAATAGATCTACCATACGACCCAGCCATCCCACTGTTGGGAATATACCCAGAGGAATGGAAATCATCAAGTCGAAGGTATACCTGTTCCCCAATGTTCATCGCAGCACTCTTTACAATAGCCAAGAGTTGGAACCAGCCCAAATGCCCATCATCAGATGAGTGGATACGGAAAATGTGGTACATCTACACAATGGAATACTACTCAGCTATAAAAACGAATGAAATACTGCCATTTGCAACAACATGGATGGACCTTGAGAGAATTATATTAAGTGAAACAAGTCAGGCACAGAAAGAGAAATACCACATGTTCTCACTTATTGGAGGGAGCTAAACATTAATATATAAATTCACACACACACATACACACACACACACACAAATCGGGGGGGGGAGGGAAGAAGATATAACAACCACAATTACTTGAAGTTGATACAACAAGCAAACAGAAAGGACATTGTTGGGGGGGAGGGGGGGGAGGGAGAAGGGAGGGAGGTTTTGGTGATGGGGAGCATTAATCAGCTACAATGTATATCGACAAAATAAAATTAAAAAAAAAAAAAAAAGAAAGAACTGATTGAGAAACATGAAAAAAAAAAATAAAAAAAAAATAAAAAGCAATTGTATAAAATATGTATATAACCGAGTGTCAGGTCTATAACAATAGAAATGTAATAAATGTATAACATATTTGCACAAAGGAGGTGAGTGTAAACAAAGCTTTATGGAGCTAAAGAAATAGCTACAGATAGTGAAGTAATAATTACAACAATATATTGTGGGGTATAACATTAATAGATATACTACGTATAATAATACTACTACTAAAAGAGGTGAAAGACAATAGAGCTATACAGGGGCAACGTTTCTATATATAACTGGAATTAAGCTAGTTTAAATCAGTAGCTGAATGAGAAAAGCTAAAATTCATATGGTAAACCCTAAAGCACCACTAAAAACACAAAACAAAACAAAACCAAAAAGCAAACAAAAACTGAAAAATCATTAAAGACCTTATCAAAAAATATATATAGATGACAAATAAGCATATGAAAAAATACTCAACACCCTATATCATCAGGTAATTGCAATTTAAAAAATGAGATACTATTAAACACCTATTAAAATGGCTGATATCCAAAACACTAACACCACCAGATGCTGGTGAGGATATGGAGCAACAGGAGCTCTCATTCATTGCTGGTGGAAATGCAAAATGCTACAGCCACTTGGGAAGACAGTTCGGCAACTGAAAAAATCTAAACATAGTCTTGCCATATCATCCAGCATTCATGTTCCTAGGTATGTACATCAATGAGCTGAAAACTTACATCCACCCAAAAACCTAACATGGATGTTTACTACAGCTTTGTTCACAATTGCCGAAACTTGGAGGTAACTAAGATGTCTGATGAATAACCCGTGGTACATTCAGACAATAGAATATTATTCAGCAATAAAAAGAAATGAGCTATTAGGGATTGGATATGGGGCATAAAGAATAAGTACAATTTGTAATAATATATATGTTAATAATATTGATTTGATCAACAAATGTCAACATTGAACCCCCAAAATATGTACAATCAATTATGATTCAATAAAAATAAATAAATAAATAAAGAGCTATTAAGCCATAAAAAGACACTGAGAAACCTTAAATGCTGATTGCCAAGTGAAAGAAGCCAATCTGGAATGGCTACATACTGTCCAATACATGGCATTCTAGAAAAGGCAAAACTGTGGAGATAGTAAAAAGATGAGTAGTTGTTAAAAATCTGGGGAGAGGGAGGGAAGGATATGTGAAAATTGGTTATAAAAATTGGGTCATTCTTGTCATATCCAAACCAGATCAGAGTTGTCGGGCCATAGAAAAGCACTCGGGGCACACAGCACCTGCTAAGAATTTTCTGCAAGCTCACTTGCTGAAACAGCCTGCAGTAGCCAGTTTTACCTAGTAGCTGCTAAAATTATCTGCCATGCCTCTAGGACTAGTTTTACTGCCACTGTCACTCACAGTCAGAGCTTGCCAATTCCCTAAAGTTGAATATTGCCAACGAGCTTTCTTTCAAAAACAATGCACAGCATTTCTCTTTCTAATAAAACTCCCGTCCCTTTCCTTGCACTTCGGACATACTGAAGACCACCCGTCTGCATGTATGCCCCAAATTGCAATTCTGTCTCCCAAATAAAACAGTTTTCTAAGAGATTCATCTCTATATTTTTGACTTTGTCAAATAAATGGTTGGAGCACAGAGATCTGGGGGTCAGTAAAACTATTCTGTGTGATACCGTACTGGTGGATAGATTTCATCATACATTTGTCAGCTAACCCGAACCCACAGAATATAAAACATAAAGAGTGAACCCTAATGTAAACTATGGAGTTTACTTAATAATAATGTATCAATATTGGCTCATCAATTCTAACAAGTGTACCACATCAATGCAAGATGTCAATAATAGGGGAAACTGTAGGGTTGGGAAAGGGAAAAGGAATACATGGAAACTTTCTATTTTCCACTCATCTTTTCTGTAAACCTAAAACCGCTCTAAACATAAAATCTGTTAATTTAAAAAAATCATTAAAGAAATAAAAATGCTTGTTAACTGACAACCAAATTTCACTTAAGCTTCACTCTCTCCTCCAAGCCCCCGAACTCTGACCCACCCTCAGCCTGAACCAGCACACAATCCCTCCTTAATGGTGCCTTCTGAAAATCAGCTGACCTCAAGGAAAGACATTCCCTGATCAACTGTCCAACCCTCCTATCCATTCCCCCACACCTGGTTCTTTCTAGTCTTCTTTATCACCTCTATAAATTTCCTTTCTGCCTGATCTATGAGACTCTTGCAGATCTTATGGTTGGAGCCTTCTCCCTGTTGTAACAGCCCCCTCCCTTCTATTGCAATCATTCTCATGAATAAAATCTCTTTACCTAAGTCCAGATTGGTTTTTCTTTGATAGACAGCATACTCTATTAGTTCAGGCAAGATGTTAGGGTCTAAATAAAATCATTCGGCACATCAGTGAACATGCCATTTGTTTGAGTTTAATACAACTGTAGGCTCATGAGATTTCAACACTCCAAGGGATCTAAAAATCAACCAATCCAACTGCTCACCCATGGCAAAAGCTTTCATCAACAGACATCCTGCCACTGATCAAATATCTCCAGTAATAGGGAATGCACTATCACATAAGATAGCTTATTCAATTGTTATAAAATTCTCATACCAAGCTGACATCTCCATCTACAGAGTGGTTATGCACAGGTACCAGCTCCATCTTCTAAACTATTTTTAATGCCTATGTTTCCAAATTAGTGCCCTTGAAATCACTGACCTCCAGATGTCTGAAGGCAACTAGACCTCAGCTTCACAGCAGCAGAAAAGGCACCTGCTTTGCTGAGAACTTCACGCCTGCCTATGCAAAAACAGAGATCATATCATGTCCTGATTTCTTTCTTTCTTTCTTTTTTTTTTAATCAGTAGAGTCACTAAAGTCATATTTGGATATAAATCCTACTAAGACAAATTCTCTACGGAAAAAAGGCATCTATATCCATTAAGGGTGGCTGTTTATAAAGACTTACATCTTTGCAGGAAAGAGTTAAGGGTGAGATATAAAAAGGTAAATAAAGATTCATTTAAGCTACCATCAAATGATGGCTAGAAAATGCTGCATCTATCTCAGTGCTTGCTTCATTCATGCTTCCCTTGACTTGTAAAGCTATCATATCAACCAGCCATTCTTGGGGCTGGTCAGCTAGGACACGACAGCCAGCTTTTCCTGCGTATAGAAACAGTGGTTTTATGAACGGTTTTCCCTCATAAACAAAACAAAACAAAACAAAACAAAACAAAAAAAAAACAAGATAGCAGCAACAACAACCTGCCATTCAATAAAAACCAAGAGCAAGTATAGCTGTATACATCATGACATGAGTGGCAAGACTGGGAATTGGGCTACAAAACCTTATAGTAGAACACTTGGAACAACAATAGAAATCAGCTCCAAATTCTTACAATACACTTGAACACTTGAGAAACCAAAAACCAATTTCTTAGAGGTTTGGCTGTGAAATTTACCAGTTCTGTCACCATTAACTTGTAAATATGCTGAGAAAATGAACTAAGTTTCACTGACCTTTGTCCCTAGGAATCCTTGCACCTAACACAGGAGTTGTTGAATATTTACTGAATGGAATGAGAGGACTACGGGAAAGTTTTCCACCCTCTTCCCAGTGCCTTGGCTCTAACTGGAAGAAATTACTCTGAGGAGAACATCAACTGTGGATGTTCCACTGGAACCACCAGCCTGAGGACGGTCTTTAGCCCCTCAGTCTTCTTCAACCTTGATCTAACATGGGGGGTGGCTCAGAGGGTGTTACCAAGCTTCTGAGATCAAGATACAAAACAATGTCCTTTCTCTGGTTGTTATGCATGTAACAGACCCAATTTTGCTACAAAAATTCCTGTTGGTATTTCTACACTAGTCAAGAAGAGATGCATCACAGCCAAGTGGTTTTTGATGCTACCTTCGACTAACTCTCTAAACTCCTTCAATCCACTTCAAACACTCTCAACCCCTCCAATTTAGATGTATTCTAGGGAGTTCATTGTAATGGGCTTTTATGTCCATTTTTATCTGAAAGCAATTCTTCCTGATTTTTTCATTTGTGGCCATCCATGATCAGATGCTGAAAAGGTCCTAGGGAAGCTTGCATACCTGTCTTTCAACTTTGTTATTGAAGTTATCAGCTAGAGCCCATTAAGAAGAAATTTCATAAAGATAAAATATTACATATAAATTTTACAAACTATATATTTATGCAATAAATATTTCTAATCTAGAGTTTTTATAATGAATATCTAAATGCAAAATGTTTGTGAAAAGATACACGCTGTGGAATGTGCCACACACTCTGATATGTAGCAGCAAAGTCGAACAGTGACATCCTGTAAAGTGACTCCTCCATGTGACACCTGTCCCAAGACGTCAGCAGAGCCCTACTGGATACAGCTCCTGTTTCCTCAGCACTTGAATCTAGCTCTTGGCAGGGCCAGTTATGACAGCAGAGTCACCAGCACTTCCTTCAGTTATCGGTCAACAGAAAATCTTTAGCTAAATTGAGAACACTACTGCTTCCTTTGTGTTTCTTACATATGTCATGTTGGCAGTCACTGGCCAACAGACACTACCGCTGCTTCCATCTGTCAGTGCAACTTTGGGAGAGAGACTGTAGCTCAAGGATGAGAAACAGAATCAATATGTAGATATACTTACACACACACAAGCACATACACACAACAATACATACCCGACTAGGGAAGTAATAATTAGGTGTTGAGTGTGTTTCACATCCATCTTCAAGTAAATCTCACTCAGTATTGCTGATTCAGAGCAAAGACTAAGCAGCTGATCATGCTGGGAATACAAGCCTGGGACCGCGATGGTGTTTCATCTGTTCTTCCTCTAGCTATCCAGACCAGAAACTTCTTTTTCCCCTCACTTCCCATACACAATCACGAAGTCCTGTGGGATATCTTTCATATATGTCTCATTCATTCAACAATGGCTGAGTGACTACTTTGTTCCACACTTAGGGATACAACAGTAAACAAGACTGGTGTGGTTCCTGCCCTCACAGGCTTCTAGTCTAATTGGAGCAGACAGACAATTTCAACACATCAAGGTCAGTATGTTGGTAGAGACTAGTTGAGGATACTGTGAGCTCAAAGAAGGAAGGAAACCTACTACGGCTTAGGGAGGGTGTCAGAAAGGTTTCCTGGGGGAAAGTAGCTAAGATTTGAATTTATCTCATCTCTTCACTCCATTAACACAGCCTAAGGGTTAGGACTTTTTTCTTGCCTGGACAATAGTCCTATTCTTTCTTCTAAGTGGCCTTTCTGCCTTTAATCTTACCTTTGACTGAAACACTTATCTCAAGATAAAAAGCAAACTTCACAGACTAGGGCTCTTTGTTATCTAGGCCCCCATTTATCTTTCACCAGACTTTCCCATGCTTTCATTTTTAACACTACAGAACCATTCCTACTTCCTACAATGTGCTGTACTAACCCATGTTGTCCTGGCCTACCTTTTCCCTTTGTTTTTAAAGGCTAGATCAAGCTTTTCCTAGCCCTGACCTCCTAGTCTGGCATACGTACCTGTTATGATGTATATTTTAAAGTAACAATAGACAGATGTTGGGAAAATAGAATGGTTTGGTCAGGACCCTAACTCAGGTCCGGTTGGGTGTGGTTCAGCACATCCTTTGTAAGCAAATTGTGTGTGTGTGTGTGTGTGTGTGTGTGTGTGCGCACACATGTAGTTAGTGTGCATGCATGCCAATGCATCTTTTTAGTTTTATTCCTATTCTTGTGTTCTTCAGAGGTTTTGTGAAGCAGGCAGGCTGACGGTTGACTGCCTCAGGTGGCTGCCACCGCAGAAGTGGCCATGCTCTCAGACCTACAGCTTCCAAGGACCTGTTTGCTGGTTACATAGCTCCTAAACCTGAGTGTGAGGGGTCTTGTGACCCAGCTTGGTGTGTGAGTTGTCTGGGGACCCAGCCTGGCATGTGAAGGGCTTGTGACCCTGTCGGGACAATGGGCTTGAAGGGTTTGTGAGCTCCAGACCCAGCCATAGCTCTATAAGTGTCACTGTGAGCAGGATTCCAACAGTAGCCCTAGAGCCTAACAATTGGTATAGTCTGCGACAGGATTCTGAGCAGGTACAGGAGCCGAAAGCCCTTGGAAGAAGGAGGAAATGTTGCTACTTATGAATATGTTGTGCCCTATGACCACCTTCCTGTTGACCGAGATCTGGTTGCTGTTCACTGTATTGCAAGGCAGCATAGACCTGGTACTACAATGCAAAACCCCTTGGGAGGGGGAGGAAATATGGCTATCCTTGAGCATGTGGTGGCCTGTGGTCACTTTTCTGCTGACCGCAGCCTGGCTACTGCTCATGATGCTGGAAACTGATAGAGATTTGTGGCAGAAAGCAGAGTTGTTGGAAGCACAGATAATTTGTCTGGAGGATGGCGTGCAGCTACTGGCCACTCCTGCCTCTCACACCAGTGAAGACATCCAACCCAGTGGTGAGCTGGGTGGAAATTTGCACCTCCAGGAATGACCTTTTGTGCATGAGAAATTGAGACAGTAAAGCAGGAGAAACAGGGAGAGCCCCTGGCTGCTACAGCTATGGGACCTAGGGGTGGATGGTGTAACGTGCTTCAATAGTTCAAGTATTTCAATAGATATTAGATACTATCTGTTTAGAATGATAAGCAATTACACTTACTATCACAAGCCTCTTCCAACTCTCATAGTCTAATCTTAAGAGCCAACAGTACAGATGATGAAGATATTTCCTATTACTGCTGCACTGCTATTCAAGTAGGGACATGTTGCAGGCTTAAAATTTTTGCTTTTCCCCCTGACTTTAAGATAAATTCAGAAAACGTATCTTAGCTCAAGGATCAAAACTGCTGTGCTGTCCAGACTGCCGTGTCAGATTTATCAGGTCTGCAAAAGTTAGTCTTGACGGCCTTTGCTATAACATACAATGATGTTGATACTCTGGAATTCACTCCAGATGTATGGGGTAGCTTGCTAAAAATGATCCAATTTTAACCCCTGGTATGCTCTTTTTGAAAAATGAGAAAACAGATTTTCATAGAAAAGTAGATATTTAAGCTTAAAAACATGACCTCATGAAAGAGTCTGCAGACTTCTTTAAAACAAGACAACTAGATGGTGTGGTAGATAATATATCTGAGAAGGCTGTTCTCTGGAGATTAAGTCAGGGAGTGTTTGAAGTGGCAATAGCAATGGCTCAGCTTCCCTCATGAAAGGCCTTATTTTTTTATTTAACAGGATTCCTTCTGGAAATGCCTTAGGCAATGTCCTTCTGGAAATGCCTTAGGCAATGTCCTTCTGGAAATGCCTTCGGCAATGCAGTTTAAAAGAGACACTTTAAATACAGGTGTGCAGACACTGGATCTAGGGACAGGAATGATATACTAAGCTATGGCCTTACTCATGCTGAACTTTCGTGATCTTTGTTCATAAAATGATTCCTGACTTAGAGAAGCAATCTGAGCTGAAGTTTAAAAGCAATAGGAATACTCTCCTTATCACATCTTGCTTTTTTTTCAAACAAGTCTTAATTTTTCTGATTACAAAAGGAATACATGTTTATTGACAGAAATTTGGAAACTATAAAAGATCAAACAAAGCAAATAAAAATCACCATTCACCCACACAGCAATAACTACTATTAACATTTGGAATGACACTGTTTTTATGCTGCATGTTACGAATATTCATTTCACAATATCAACATTCTTCTACAGTGTGGTTTTTCATGGCTACAAACTAGTTCACTCATTGTATAGATATACCATACCTAATTTAACCAACTGTGGGCTATTGGGACATTTAGGTGGTTTTCATTTTTTTCTAATTATTAAACATGTTGCCAATAAACATTCTTGTATGTAACACTTGGCACACAAGCTTGATTAATTCCATTGGACAAATTCTAGTGAGTTCCTGCTTCAAAGGGTATAAACATTTAAAAATACATATTGCCGATTTTTCTCCTGACAAGAAAGATGGGTCCATAAACACTTCTCTTACAATTCTGAAATCCAAAATGCTCTGAAGCCAAAAGGATTATTTTTAAAATACATTTGGCACCAAAAGTCATCTGGCAGCTAAACCTGACCTGAACTGAAATGGGGCTATTTATAGTCTTTTTTTTTAATCTCACATAAGAACTTGATTATGGGATGTTGACCTAGCCCACACCACAAATATTGTAGAATATACAATACAAGTACCATACTGCCTTTCTTTCAGCACTTTAATGACGTCATTTTATTGTGTTCTGACATCCACTTTTTTAAAAAATTAGAAATCAGCCATCATTCTTACTGTTTTATCTTCGCTTCCTTCTAAAATTTCTTCTTTATCTTTGGTTTTAGCAGTTTGACTATGACTATGATCTGTTTGGGTGTGTTTTGCTTTATATTTACCCTGTCAGGAGTTTGCTGAGCTTTTTGGATTTTATGATTTAGAGGTTGATATTTTTCACCAAATTTGGGAAAATTTCAGACCTTATTAAGTCAAACTTCCCCAGCCCTCATTCTCTCTCTCTTTCCTCATGTTCCAGAACTCCAATTACATATATATATATATATGTATATAAAACATATATGAACACGTATGTATATGATATGCAATATGCATACACACACAAACACACACATTTATAATATATAATGTACACACAAGCACACATGTGTACATATATAATATATACACACAAACACAGACGTGGATATATAATATGTATTATATATACACAAACACACATATGTGCATGTGTATAATTTTTGTATGTTATACACACACACAAACACCCATATGTGTGTATATAAATTATATACACAGGGGATATGGTTTAGGTTACCCCAAGACTAAGGGCAAAAGCCAAATAAATCTTCTCTAACTAAGCCAAGGCCCAATTATCATAGGATCAATAGGAAGGAGAAGGAAAACATGACCTATAATCAAGACAAAAAGCATCACTAGTAGCAGACCTATGGTTGACCCAGATGTTAGAGTTGGCAGTTAAGGACATTAAAATATGAATTATAAATCTGTTTAAGGATTTTGGGGAAAACACCAGCAACATGATTGAATAAGCAAAATTTGGCCTGGAGCTAAACTTTGGAGGTAGGGATAGAAGAGAGCTGAAGATGGAGGAATTTGGTTTTGCTCTCAGCAGGAAGGCAGTAGAGGAAGTGAGTGGGAAGTTGCAGCCTGCATTATGGAAAGAAGGCCAAGGGATTATTATCTTTTTTTAAACAGGGATGTTTGAAGTCAATGTTAAATTGTGTATGTTGCTATAGTAACAGTATAGTATGAAATCCCAATTGAGATACATTCTTGACCCCAAAGGTTACAAAATGGTGCTGGGATAACAATGGATATGGCACTATAGAGAACTAAGTCCCCAGAATCTCCAGGTTCATGAGGGTTACCAGCCTTCATATGGAATCTATGTAGACAATGAGCTAAACCGGCAAGAGGGATCAACTCTTGCCATGGGCAGTCACATAAAGATAGGTCTGTGTGCGGTAAGGGATTAACATTGTCCAACAAAAGGTCTGGCCCTTGGTAAACTCCTGAGAGGTTACTCTGAGCTCTTGAAATATCCTGACTGATAAGAGAGTCTTTGTCTTCCCAGAGGTCCTTGGCCACATCAGACAGTCTATGCTAAAAATATGATTTATAATGAGACTTTGGGCCACGTGGTATCAGCTTGACCTCTAAGGGCTGGAAACTAAAGTCAACCACATGGGCTTTCAGCCATGCCCACACGAATAACTGCCAATAAAAACCTTAGATATCAAGGCTTAGGCGAGCTTCCCTGGTTAACAATACTCTGTGCATGTTGCTACACGTCATTACTGGGAGCAGTAAGTGCTATTTCATAACTCCACTCTAAGATGACAAACGGAAGCTCATGCCTGGTCTCTCCTGGACTCTGCCCTATGCTCCTCATCTCTTTGCTGATTTTAATCTGTGTCCTTCCACCGTAATAAACTGTAAGTGTGAGCACACACACAAAATATGTTTTTCTGTACTCCCTCCACCCCTGTTTCTTGCAGGACTCCATCTGTCTATATATTTGGACTATACATTTAATTATATGCTCCTTGAAGCTGTTCCATAGTTCACAACCAAATGAATACATGCTCGATTAATTTTTCAGTCGTTTTTCTCTGCAATGCCCATTCTGCTGTTGATCTCATCTAGAGCATGCTTCACTTCAGACAATGCAGTTTTAACCTTTACTTGTTCTGTTGGCTCTTTGTGACTTACATATTCCTACTTATCATGTTCAATATTTCCTCTAGCTTCTTGAACTTATGGAATATAATTATAACTTTAAATTTCCTTGTCTACTAATTCTATCATCTGTGCCATTTATGAGTCAGTTTCAATGGACTGATTTTTTTCCTCCTCATTAGGACTTGTATTTTCCTGTTTCTTTTCATGCCCAGTAATTTCAAATGCCAGACATTGTGAATTTTACCTTGAAGGGTGTTCGATATTTTTATAATTCTTAGTGTATTTATGAGTTTTATTCCGGGATGTGGCTAACATACTTGGAAAGAGTTTAATCTTTTCATTTTTTTTTTTTTAAGCTTTGGTAGGTGAGATCAAAGCAGCAGTTAGTCTAGGGTTAATTTTCCCCCACCATTGAGGCTAAGACCTTACTTAGTACTCTCAGTGCTGCCCTGTGAGCTATAAAGCTTTCTAAGCTGGCTGGTGGTAACAGACATTATTTTTGGCTTTAAATAAGTCTGGGACACCGTTCCACCTAATGTACAATAAAGGACTAGTTATACTAAGTAAGCTTAGCAAGGTAAATGGTCAATGGATACAAGGGCAATATACAAATATCAACAGTATTTTATGTACTAGCAACAAACAATAGGAAAGTGAAATACAAAATAGTAAAATATACAACAGCATCAAAAGTCATTAAGTACGTAGAAAGAAATCTTTCAAAATGTGTAAGATTTGTATGCTGAAAACTACAAAGCACTGATGAAATAAATCAAAAAAGATCTAAATAAATTGAGAGATCTACTGTTAAGTGTTAAATGTGTCCCCCAAAAGTTCACGTGTTAGAAACTTAATCCCCACTGTGCCAGTGTTAAGAAGGTGGGAAATTCTATTATGGTAATTGGAAGGTGGGGCCTTTAGGAGGTGATTAGATTGTGAGGACCCTGCCCTTGTGGATGGATTGATCCATTCATGGAGTAATGGGTTGATGGTTTAATGAAGGGTAATGGGCATGGTTTTTAAGGATGGCTTTTTAAGGAGAGGGAGTGAGCAGGTGAGCTCTTTCTTGCTCAAGCCATTTGCCATGTGATATCCTGCATCACTGTAGAGCCATCACCAACAAGGCCCTCACAAGATGTGCCCCCCAGACTGGACTTCCCAGCCTCTGAAACTATAAGCAATAAATATTGTTTCTTTACAAATTACCCAGTTTTGGGTATTTCTGTTATAAGCAACAGAAGCAGACTAATATATGTACCATGTTCATGAATTGGAAGATTCAATATTTTTAAGAGGTCAGCTCTCCTCAAATTGATCAATAGATTCAACATAATTCCAATAAAAGCCCTGTATTTTTTTTTTTTGAGAAGGCAACAAGATGAGTTTAAAATTTGTAATGAAAGGCAAAGGAAGCAGAATAGTCAAGTGTTAGAAAGAAGAATAAAGCCGGAGAACTCACACGCCTTGATAACCAATACTACAAAGCTATAGTATTGGAGAAAGGATAGATACATGGATCAATGGAACAGAATAGAAAGTTTAGAAACAGACCCACACATACACGGTCAATTAATTTTTAACCAGAGTACAAAGGCAATGCAATAAATACCCACATGCAAAAGAATAAACTTCAATCCATCTTTCACATCCTATATAAAAATTAACTCAAAATGGATCAGTGGTTGCCAAAGGTTGAGGGCTGGGGTGGCGGAGAGGTTGATTACCAAAAGATATGGTGAACTTTTGAGGAGGACAATAATACTGCTTTATACCTTGACTGTGGACGTGGTCATCAAAATTCACAGAAGGTGACTTTTATTGTTTGTGAATTATTTTTTAAAAAGAGTCTATTTTAGCACTGAGTACTATCTAGGAAGAAAAAATATATATAATTGGCAATATCCAGGCAAGAATATACATGTCATCACAATTTGGTTACGAATGGCTATAAATTACATAAGAAAAAACTGAAGGGCCTCAGATGTAATTCCTTAAGTATCTGCATACATAGAGGTCCCCCATCTGCCTTTGAATTCAGCTTGGAAAATGCTGGAAATCATAGGATGTGTCTTACCTTTCCAGAATGCAAACAAGGAAGTGTTTTGGGTGACTAGTTAATCAAATTTTCAATCTGGGAACTATACTGAACATCTTTACCTATATGTCCTGCAGACATCTCTAACTCCAACAATGAACTCTATCGTAATAAATGCTCCCACCATGCATCCGTTCAGTTGTTCAATGAAGAAATCTGGGTGCTATCTTTGACTCCTCCCTCTGTCTTACCTCCTCCATCCAATTAATTTATTTATCATCAAGCCATGATAACTCTACTTGTCAAATACAGCATCTCTGCTGTGAAGCAGAAAAGAGCATAGAACTAGAAGCTGAGCATGATTGAATCTACGAAGTGAGAGAGATTGTATCACATGAGCTTAGTGACTGAATCAGAGACCATGTTAATTATTTGGATGTTTGTATTCATCTCAAACACATCTCAAATATGTGCTTTTTTCTCCATCTCTACGTCTTCCATTCTAGCACAAGTTACTACTGCTCTTCTCTAAATTAATTTAATAGTCTCTGGTCTCCCTATATCCATTCTTTTCACTTTCATTTTCTGCACTGCAGTTAAAGTATTCTTTTAAAAATACTATTCTTAAAAAAACCCAAAACTAGTCTAATTAGGTCATATCATTCATTCCATAAAGTCCTTCACTCTCTTCCAGATTCATTTAACACAAGCAGAAAAATAATGAAATAGGTGCTTGTTTATCTCACTAGCGTCATCTCACACTTCTCTCTTTTCCCTTTAGATTCAACCACGCTCAGCTTCTAGCACAGACACTATGTTGTTCCCTCTGCCTGCAGTCCTTCTCCTCCTGCCTGCCCTTGCACCTCAGCTTGTCTAGCGTACTCCCTCTTTTCCTTCAGCGGCAGCTGAGGTGGCACTTTTACAAAGCTTTCTATGATTCCTCACGTCTAGTTTGACCTACTCTTCATCTGCTCTTACAGCACAGTTCATCTGTAAGGACCTGTGGTATAACAATATATATATATATGTCTATATCTTTGGCTTTTGTCCCAGGTTCCCAGCACAGAGCCCTTAAAACCCTTGAAATCTCTGGAGTGATAGGAGTGTCTTTCATATGCTAATGAGATGATTGGTGGCTGGGGACCAGCAGACAGCTTCAGGATGAAGGATGGTTACAGGAAAGAACAAGCCATGATGAGAAGTTTGGAACTTTCAGCCCCATCCCCTGACCTCTGCGAAGGGGAGAGGGACTGGAGATTGTGTTCAATCACAAATGGCCAATGATTTAATCAATCGCAACTACATAATAAATCCTCCATGAAAACCCCTAAATGATGGAGTAAGAGGAACTTCTGGGTTGATGAAGACTTTGATGTGCTGGGAAGGTGGTGTACCCGGAGAAAGTATGGAAACTGCTACTCCTCCGCCCTCACCCCAGCCTTGTCCTGTGCATCTCTTCCATTTGGCTGTTCCTGAGCTGTATTGTTGGGAGGTCATGGGGACCCCTGAATGTGTACCCAAATCAGACAGAAGTGTGGGTAGCATGGGTACTCCATGTGTGACTGGCATCTGAATTGAGGGCAGTCTTGTGGGACTGAACCCTTAACCCATGGAGTCTCTAACTGCAGGTAGTTGGTGTCAGAATTGAATTGAATTGTTGGACACCCAATTGGTGTCCAGAGAATTAACAGAATTGGTGTCAGATTTGGTACTGAAAAAGACATCCCATATTTGGTGTCAGAAAGAACTTGAGAGTACTTATTCACAATCTGTTTATAATTTCTTTTTTAAAAAATATTTTTTTAAAATTTTTATCTTAATTTACACATCATGATTGCACATACTTATGGGGTACAATCTAATGTTTTGACACATACATAAGTTGTATAATAATCAGGTCAGGGTAGTTAATGTATTAATCACCTCATACATTTATCCTTTCTCTGTAGTGAAAACATTCAAAAGCCTCTCCTCTAGCTATTATGTAATATACAAAACTTAACTGTTAACCATAGTCACCCTAGTATGCAACAGAATATCAGAACTTATTCCTCCTATCTAATCGCATGCTTATAATTTCATTGACTATAAACTCCGCAAGACAAGACCGTGTTTGTCTTGTGTACCATTGTATCCCCCAAACCTAGCACAGTGCCTGGCACACTATTCAATACATATGGTGAATATATAAATGGAATGCCGACCACTGGAGTAGAAATTCTAAGCCGTTATCTGGGAAGAAGGTGTTATCTGTCCCTGCTTCTGATACAACACTGAAAGCTGATGACACGAAAAGAGAAAATTAACAAGTCCAACTTTTCACTATATGATGTGAAGGCTGACTACAGGATAGGGAGGCACAGGGAAAGGAGCAGGAAGCAGCAAATGTGATACAACTTCAAAGAGGAAGTACAGCTGAACACAGCACAGTGATCAAGTCATAGCCCCAGCATCTTCTCCACATTGAACCCCTTGTGTTTTCAAATTCTGCTCTCCCAAAGGCTGTTAAGCAGTAGAGTTCAAACTCTGCTCTGCTTCCGGATTTTTAAAATGGGGGTTATAAAATAAATAAAAATTTTCTAGTCCACTAGTCAGACTCCAAAGGCAATAAAAACCTTCTCAAATGAACAATACTACATCAAATTCTTTGAAGAAAGTTAGCCAAAAGAGAAATCAGGTTCAGAGAATACATGTATATGCCCTGTCCTTCATCACCAGCCCTACTTAGAAGCAGTAATTCTATACTCCTAAGCATATAGGCACTCATTAGTACTGTAGCATTTGTACTTGCTGACCTGTTATTCTATCAAAGGTTCTTAAGAACAGGCTTATGTGTGTACATTCTCTCTGCTCAACTAGATCTAAGTTTCTCCAGGGCAGAAAATGTCTTCTGTTACTCTCAAATCCATGTTTTTCAGTGCTGAGCAGAGGACTCTTCAAACACTAAACAGGACTGAACACTAAATAGATGTTGTATACTCAATACCCATCGGGTAAGTTTGTTAAGGCTGATAGAATCTGAAGAGAATGAGGTCAGACCTAAAAGATACTGGCAAGAAAAGACCATCTCCATCTTGCCACAAAACAAGTCTTACCTTTTCAATTTCAGACGAATTTTCTCTTAGTTTTCCTACTTTGTTACTTGAGCTGCATTTGCAGAATATCCATCTTGTTTGGCCCTCAATTTCTATGGTACATTCGTTGTTTTGTAGAAAGAAAGAATGATCCAAATGGCTACAGCTACAAAATGTGAAGGCAACCAATTTGTACTTTTTGTTATAAAATCCATAAGCATAAGCTATGATAGAGTATACTTATAAGCAATAGAGATTTCTAACAAGCTGGGATTCACTGATGGTTGTATAGGATAAGAAACAAGAAAAGAAATGTACTTGTTGCTGTTCTTACTTTTTAAAAATCTAGACTCACGTATTTTTATACTTAAGTTATAAGTAGGAATAGAGTCACAGTTCTCTGACTACAAACCACCTGGAGGATGAGTTGAACTTCTGTTAATTTCTCAGACTATGAAATTCTGACAGTATTTTTAGATAGTCTGAAAAAAGGAAATTGGGAAAAATCATAATTATATAAGTAGCTTGATAATAGCATGAGTGGTCTGCCTCATCAAGTTCAAGGCAAGAGTTGTGATTTGATTAAACATTTACAAAAATGTCATTGCTGCCATAAATTCTGACACTTTGAAGAAATTCCCTACTGATTACACTAAATTACCAAATAAGCCTTCCAGAAATTGAGTGTTGAGTATAATTCTGTCAACTAATTTCTCTTCATTTCCCCAACCTGAATGTCAATCTTTTTCTCTTGTATAGTCTTTATCTTCTTTTTCTTCCACATATTCTCTCCGTCTACATATAGACCTATTTCTTCTATACTCTTCTTTTCTGTAACTACCCTCGCTCCTTTAGTGGTAACTTCTGGTTCCATAGCTTTAAAATACCACCCACATGTGCTTATGACTACCAAATTGATACCTATAGCCCAGACATCGCCCATAAACCTTAAATATCTAATTACCTCCTCAAGAACTCTGCTTTGGATGTCTAATCTTACATTTAACATATCCAAAACCAAACTTATGATTTCCACTCTAATGCACCCCCACTGTGTGCTCTCATCCTACCTCCTACAACTCAATAAATGGCAGCTTTCTTCCGGTTTCTCAGGCCCAAAACTTTGGAGTCATCCTTGACTATTCTCTTTCTTTTGCATCCCACATCCAATCGATAGACAAATCCTAACAGCTCTAACTTCAGAATATATCCAGAATCCTACCGCTTCTTACTACATTGCTATCACCCCAGGCTACCTCTCACATAACCTACCTGTCACTCTGCTTTCTCCCTTGCTCCACTACAGTCCATTTTCAGCACAGCAGTCAGAGTGATCCTTAAGACATAGGTCAGATCATGTCACCCCATCTTCAAAACCATCTAATGGTTTTTCATTTCAGAGCAAAAGTCTAGCTCCTTATAATGACCCAGTTCCTACATGATTTGGCCTCTGGCGTAGAGGGTTAGAAATCTTGATTCTCATTTGATTTTTAGAATAGGGTTTTTAGGTAATGCATGTATGAGGCAACAGGCTCTGGTCAGGGGGCAAAAGCCCACAGATAGTGTGGCAAAAGCCCATTTAATCAATTCTAATTAAGTATGTGTTGATTCTCATTTGATTTTTAGAAGAGGGATTTTAGGTAATGCATGTATGAGGCAATGGTCTCCGGCCAGGAGGCAACAGCCTATCTAATCAACTCTAACCACTGCTGAGGTATGGGATTGTATACTTTAATGATTTTAGAGCTAACAGGTGGTTGTCATACTGATCCTGTTAAGAGATTTTAAGAGTTGCTGAAGGGAAAGATGTGAAAAAATGTTTGCTAAGCGCAAGCTGTCTGTTGGTGGAATCTTTAGAGACAATTATACTTAGATTTAATCATAAGAATGTAACTTTTGCTTAAATCATTTGAGGAGAGGTTTATATTTTAGATAATGATCACAGTTTGACCAACTTAGCTTTTCACAAATTGTACTTTGGAATGTCTCATTGTTAATTTTACTGATGTTGCTAGTTTCCATTGTTTCAGCTATACTTAGCCATAGATAACTTTTGTCACACTGCCCATATCTTGGTGTCCTTTTGAAACAATTGAATCAACTGATTTTTCTTGTGAAACTCCTTGTCTTTACAATAAAAAACAGAAGCTAACTTTAAAACCAGGCTGGACCAAGGTTTCTCCTTCTAACCAAAGAGTTGCTGAGGTGCAGTCCCTTTGGGCTTCTCATTGCATTCATGGTGCTTTGAGCAATCCTTTTTTTCATCTCCCTTACACAGTGAGAAGCGTAACTTTCTGGTCTTCCTCTTAAGTCCTCTCTTATCTAACTTCCCCTTTCTTTCACTCTACTCGGGCACCACTATACCTACCCACTACCGTTCAAGTATGCCCAAAATGCTCCTGCCTTATGGCCTCTACACTTACTGGTCCTCCACTTGGGGTACTGTCTCCTTCCTTTAGGTCTCTGCTCAAATGTCACTTACACAGTGAGGCTTTTCTTGACTAGTCTTTATAATCAGAAGCTCCCAACGTTATCTATCCTCTAATCATATACCGTGTTTTATTTTTATTCATGTCATTACTAATTACCTTTTTAATTGTCTGTTCATAAGTCACCTTAACAGTGAGGCTTTCCCTGACCACTCTATATAAAATATCCCCTCCCCGTCACCCCCAAACACTCTGTAACTCCCTTAACATATTTTATTTTTTTCCACAGTAGTTATTAACATCTGCAAACTTGTTTGTTTATTGTCTGCCCCTGCTACTAGAATGCAAAGTCCATGAGGGCAGATCCTCTGTTTTGTTCATGCCATACCCTATCCCCTTGAACAGTAGCTAGCATACAGTAAGTGCTCAATAAATACTTGCTAAATGAATGGGCTGTTTGTGTGATGAGAACTACTTCCCCTTCCAACCATCAAATCTACCAATCTTCCTATGTAGCTAACACTTATAGTGCTCACTCATGCCAGGCACAATAAGTGCCTTACATAAATTATCTCATTTAATCTTCACAAAACCCTAGGAGGCAGGTACTATTATCCCAATTTACAGATTAAGAAACTAAGATATAGAGGGTAAATAACTTGTTCAAAGTCTCACAGACGGCATGTGCCAAAATCCAGATTTGAACTCAAGAAGTCTGGCTCCAAGTCCACATTATGTTGCCTCTACCCATATATTCTGGATGAGCTGTTGTCCTGAGACTGACCCCTTCACTTCTGCACTAGACATCTTCTATCTTTGCACTGAGGCTTAAATATCATTTACATGCTGATGATTTTTCTAAATTTACATTTCCAACTGCAATATGTCTCCAGATTTCTCACTAGAAAATCTGTCTACCTGACATCCCCACTTAAATGTCTAACAGTCATCTCAAACATAACATCTGCATGATAGAGCTCTTGATATCCCCCGTTCATTATACCTGTTCCTCCTCATCTTAGACAACGATACCACATTGACCCAGTTGCTCAGGACGAAGACCTCATTTTCCCCTCACACTTCACATCTAATACACCAGCAAGTTAGCTCTATCCTTAAAATATATTCTGAATTCAGTAAACAGGCAGGATGCAAAATCAACACACAAAAATCAATAGCATTCCTTTTTGCCAATAATGAAATAACTGAAGAAAAAAATCATGAAAGTAATCTCAATTCACAATAGCTATCAAATAAATAAAATACCTAGGAGTAAATTTAACAAAGGAGGTGAAAGACCTCTACAATAAAAACTGTAAAACACTGGTAAAAGAAATAGAAAAGGACACAAATAAATGGAGAGATATCCCATGTCCTTGGGTTGGAAGAGTTTATATAATCAAAATGTCCATAATACCCAAAGCAATCTACAGGTTTAATGCAAACGTTATCAAAATATCAATGACATTCTTCACAGAAATAGAAAAAAAATTCTTAACCTTTGTATGAAACCACAAAGACCCCCTATAGCCAAAGAAATATTAAGCAAAAAGAACAAAGTGGGAGGCATCACGCTACTTGAGTTCAAAATATACTATACAGCTATAGTAACCAAAACAGCATGGTACTGGCATAAAAACAGAGGAATAGACAAACGAAACAGGACAGAGATCCTAGAAATAAATCCACACTCTTATAGCCATCTGATTTTTGACAAAGGTGCCAAAAACATATTGGAGAAAGGACAGCCTGTTCAATAAACGGTGCTGGGAAAACTGGATATACACATACAGAAGATTGAAACTAGACCCCTTTCTCTCAGCACACACAAAAATCAACTCAAAATGGATAAAAGACCTAAATTTAAGATCTGAAACTATGAAACTACTAGAAGAAAACACAGAGAAAACACTACACAAAACTGGAGTGGGCAGCACTCTTTTGAACAAGACTACAAAGGCACAGGCAACTAAAGCAAAAATACGCAATGGGATTGTATTGAAATTGTTGCTTTGCATATCAATCTCCTCCACTCAATTGACCTCTTCTTGGGAGTAGGAGATGTTCACTCATTCAATGAGAGTAAATCTTCCCTCCCCGGCCTACAGCAGGGGCTCAGTACATGTTTGATAAATGAATGGACTGAGGGGCTGAGGAGCTGGTGCTGGAGATGTCAGACATGGCCACCAGGGGGCAATCAAGCCCTTCCTAAGCAGGTCCACTTGAGTCACTGCAGAGGCCCTTCTCAGAGGAAGAGAGGGCTCTGCAAGATTTACTCTCTGGTGGGTGAAGCCCAGGGCCTAGGCCTGAGCTGCTAATTCTCTTCTTGTGTCTGGCATGAACTCTGTGCAAAGGCAGGACGATCTACCATGGTGCCCTGAGTCACCACATCTGCCTGAGTACCCAAGATGACCCTGGAGGAAAGAAACAAGTTGTATTAGTGGGGATCCTGGTGAGCTCTCCTGACGGGGTCTTAGGGCCAGTGTATATGTCGTATGCACGTCTACATGTGAATTCATGAATGGGTGTGTTTATTAGAGCTATTGGACCGCTCCATGGAGATCTGGCCATTTGCCTACCCTCATAAACAGAAGGGTAGAAAAGTGCCAGGTAACACTGAGGCCTGGCTGCAGGACTAGTGCACCTACTGACATGCTGTGTGACCTGGGCAAGCAGCTTCCCCGCTCTGGTCCTCGGTGTCTTTTTCATTAAAATGAGGGCATTGGGTTAGTTGGCTAACAGCCTTTCTAGCTCTGACATTGATTATTTGTGTCTCTGAGGTATGGACTGAATCAGCTTCAAGGGCTCTGTGTAATCTTGGGGATTCTCAGACTAGACTGGAACGTGAATCCTTAGGAGGATTGGATGCCACTTCTAGCTTCCTTCCTGGGCATAACCCAGCCTCACTTGGGTGGTCACCAGCCGGATGTTGCCCTGGGCTCAGAGAGGAAGGCTGTCACATAGCAGTGGGAACGCTGTCACCTGCCTTTCTGTCTGTGGATGTCTCCCAGGGACAGCCTCCTCAACAGGTCTCTCCTTGCCCTGTGCTTCCCCTAGTCCTTTCCTTTCATTCTCAAACTACCAAGGGTCTCTTCATTAATGTTGCTGTCGACTGGGAAGGCAAGAACCTGTAACAGATCCTCTGGTTTGGAACACTGGCAGCAGGCAGAGCCTGGAGCCTCAGTCTTTTGGGGCCTCTGGGGACCCAACCCATTCCCCTCCTATCAGCTCTAGGCAGGAGAGGCCAGACAGATGAAAAGCTAGCCAAGCACAAGCTGATGTTAAAATTTAGGAGAGAATTTTTTTTTATAACTTTCCCCTTGAAATTAACCCAGACTTAAGAACAACAAAAACATGGAAAATGTGTTTTTAGTGGAACACAGATGGAGGGCTGAAAGCCCAGCAGGCTGTCTCCATGGAGGGTTCTTGTCTCTGGATTTCTACCCTTTCCTCCCCATCCACGTCAGGCAAATCCCCTCCCAACCACTGGGCTTGGGCTCTCTGGCCTGGGGTGGTCTCCCTCAAGCCATCTCCTTGACCTTGTTTCCAGGTAGTCAGAATCCCCCCCACACCCTCACTCTAGACACAAGGCTCAGTCTGGCATCTAAGGAGGTCTGTGATTTCAGAGATTTGGGGGAGGGGAGTGGAGGCCAGGACCAACTCAATCCAAACACCTGGATCTGCCGAAATACAACAGAGAGTGAATTAAGACATCTGAAAAAAATACTCCAAGGAATTCTGCTCACCCACATGGCCCACTGCTTCTTATTAAGTAGTTACAGTTTTACATATTAACATATGCAAATCCAACCCTGTGCTGGGGGACGACAGGTGGGTGGGGGTACAACTTCAGATACAAAGGCAAGTCGTAAGAACCCCTTTCCCCCATTTCCCCAATTTGGTCAAAGGAGGTTCCTGTGGAATGAACTCTCACGAGTTCCATTTCGGATTCTACTAAAACAGCAAAGACTTTGAGAGTTGTAGCCAGGGATGTTCTTTCCCTGAGGGGAAATGGATGAGAAGAGCTTCAGGGAAAAACTAAGGAAACAGATTCTGTAGAATCTACTTCTTCTCCTATGTGTTGCTGTTCCTTTTTCAACAAATATTCCTGGGTGCATACCCTATGCCAGGGGCTGAACTGGGGACTAAAGACACAGAGGTCACTGAGACATAGGGTCTAGCCTCTGATTGCTCATGATCTAATGGAGAAGTAGGAGAAGGAAAAAGAAATCAGAGATTACAACTAAGCAGCTGATGGAATATACTGAGTTTGGTCATGGATGGGTCTTCTTTATGGCTTCTCTGTGACCTCCAAGATATTGGATGTAGGGGGTAAAACACTGAAGAATGAAGTTTGGGCAAGAAATATCGATTTGGGAGCTATCCGTGTAGCTACAGTAGACAAGTCGCTGGAGAGAAGAGCGGAGGGCTGCAAGCCGTATCCCAGGGAGTGGGGGGAGTCCTAATAAAGGAATCAAGGAAGAAAAAGAGAAGCCATAAAGAAGACAGATGGACCACGATCAGAAAAGGGCAGGGAATGAGGGGAGAACAGTATCAGGGAAGGAGGGAGATGCAAGAAGAAAGGAGGAGTCAATAGGGTCCAACATCAGCCACAAGGCCTCAAACATGTTTCCTGGAAGCGTCATCAGGAGACCACCTGTGCCCTTTGCCAGAGTGGCTACAGTGGTGTAGCAGGGAAGTAAGCCGGCCAAGGGGGTGCGAGGAGAGGGAGAGGGGTGAGGAAGCAGAGCTGCCTTCAAGAAGCCAGGCAGAGGGAAGGACTTCCATTCCACCCCCTTCTGAATGGTTGACAATGGCCACAGGATGCTCATGGCATGACTCCCATGGGGGCAGGGTCCGGACAGAAGTGGGAAAGTATGTGGCACTCGCCTGTGTCCTCTGGGAGTCCCCTGGTCCCTGACTCTGATATCTCAGGAGGGTGCATTTCTAGGAGGGACTTAGGATTTAGGGAGTGTGATGAGTTTCATTTTCAGAGGCAACTCTTAAAGAAGAAAAAGCTTTCCTGTCAGAATGACTCTGGAATGATAACAGAATGTTAGGCAGCTTAAGAGAGTGGAGGATTTTTTTCAGTAGCAGAAGAGCAGAAGTGTCATCTGCACTCCGCAAATCATTCCCAGCCTGTTTTTCTGTTTCACTCCCTCTTACACTGAGCTGATTCTGCCTGCAGCCCTTCCTCCTGGCTGCCCTGCTCTCTCTCATTTGCCCTGCTGTCCTTTTCCCCATTGGATGTCTACCCTCTGGGGAGTGGTCAGAGTTGAGCAGTAGCAGGGAGAGGTGCCATGGGGACAGGGCAGGGTGGCCTGGTTCCCAGCTCCTGGTTCCGTGCCTCCTTAGCAGGTAGTGAGACCTCAATGTGGATTTGTCACCTGAAGAAGGAAGGAGACAGGCTAGAGCTGCATTTTTCCTCTCCCTTCAGGGCCTGTGCACGGAGGGCCTCACTGCTGCTAGGAGAGGGAAGGGAGACTCGGAGAGTGAACCGGCAGAGGGCCCCGCCGCGGCACTGTGGGGGCAGGAGGCTGCTGGCTCCTGCCTGAGCTTCAACTCCCACTTTCTGCTGTGACACTTAGACTGAGCGAAGCTGCGTGCTGTCCCTGGGGGCCCTCAGATATGAACCCTGTTCCATATGCATCAAGGAGCAGGGCTAAGCGTGGAAGGAAGTGCCCAGACAGAGGGGGACAGAGTATTAAAATTCTACCCCCAATTCCATGGGAAGGAGTTTACAGTTCTTAGCTGACCACAAACCCCTTTTCCTGACAGGTCTTGGAATACATCACTCTGGCCTCTCCCTGAGCAGCTGACACATGTCAATAACGCTTCTCCAGAAGTCAGGGTCTGCCGATTCCAGCACGGATGGGAAGGCAAGAAGGGAGCGACTGAAATGGCTCCTGTCCATTCCGACTTCAGAGGCCGAGGGCAGGTGGCCGGCGCTGACAGGGCCCATTGGAAGGGCTGTTGAGTGAAGCACTGCGATTTCCAGCCCCAGCCAGAGAAGGTGTTTAACTGTCTGCCTTTGTGTGGAATTCTATTAACCTAGAGGGAGAAACTCATTTTCTCTCCACTGAGAGCTCTGAGTGGCATGTTGCCTATGTTTTTTACTAATAAAAATGAGAACATAGAGTCATTATTACTGCATAATTGCATTTCTTTGCTAGGACAACTCTTTCAAAGCCTGGTTGCTGAAGGTGGGACAGGGGAAATAATAAAAGGGACCTCGATGTGAGCTGCTTGGGAACCACCTGTGTAGGAGGCACCTTGGGAGTGACTCTCCAAGAGCTCAGGGCCCTACGAGAATCAGAGCAAGTGTGGGCAGGGAAACCTCTCTCAGAGTTACCAGACGGCACCACAGCCCTGGTGCCAGCTCCAGGAATCAGGTGACCTTAAGCAAGGCCCTACCCTCCTGGAAGCACTGTTTCTTCTTCTTTTCTTTTCTTTTTTTTTCCTCCAGGAAATCAGAGCTCATATTCCTGCCCTGCTTGACTCACAAGGTTGTTCTGAGAATCAACTGACATCAATCATGGATTCTTTCCTTCACTTATTCAACAATCATTTACCCGGGTTTGTTACGTGCCAGACATTGTGCTAGGTAATGAGATGCAAAAAGGAATAAAACTCAAAACTTGCCTTCAAGGATCGCACAGTCTCGTAGAGGGCACACAGAGAAAGAGATGGGAATAACAACACAATGTGGAAGGGGGGGACCTTAGATGCTCACCCTGCTTTGGAAAGCCAGAGGAAGTCTTATACCCCACCCACCTGGTCCAGGTGATCAGACAAGGTCTCAGCATGGTTATGCCTGAACTGACTTGCAAAAGGTGAGCAGGTAAATGGGAAACATACCGCATCATTTCCAAATGTGAATAAGATCATGATGTCACACATGAGCTTGAGGGTTGACCTTGATGCTCCAAGTCTGAATAAAATTCTTGCTGTGTGCATTTTATGAGCATGGCTGCCCAGCGAGGCTGTAGAAGAAGGAGAGGATTGTCGTCAAGGGGATTTTGGTCAAGCTGCTTGGTCCCATGTGGAGGACAGCATCCCAATTGCCTCCTTAAGTCGTATATGCTACCCCTAGTCTGCTGTGGATAAAGCCTGTTCCTCAGATCAGAAACTTAATTTGACCTTTCAGGCTGGTCACAAAAGAGACCAAGATGGAAGATTGACCAGCTTTAAGATGACAGGAATTAAGATGGTGGCCCCCACAAAAACACAGACAGGAGCCGAACCAGGTGTTTACAAATCGCTTGAGCCCTTTAAGGAAAAACAGAGTTAAGTAAAAAAAAGACATCCATACTTTGGAAACATTCTCATCCTTATACTGTTGACATTTTCTATCATTCTTTTCCTTTTGGCCTCCCTTAATATTAAGTAAGGTTACTTTTTAAGACGCCAACACATCTCAGCTCCAGAGGACTTGGACTAGACCTTTACAGGATGATCTTAAGCTCTTGGGAGTCAGCACGGTGGTAACAAAAATTAGAGTGAGAAAGTCCTCTTTCTATCCAGAGCAATATGGTGCTCAGGAGGCCCAAGTTCAGGCCACATTTTCAGCCACCCATCCCAGTGGGAATTTCTCCTTCAAGTACTCTTTTCGGTCAAAATTTTGAAGTGTTCCTGTGTTTCTTTGTGTTTCTTTTCACGGAGGGGACATTTCATTTATAATAACTCTAGGAACATAGAACCAAGACTAACATAAGGACGCTCTCTCCTCCAAGATGACGGAGAAGTCCCAGGAAAGTGAGCTGGGACATTCTTAACCTGTTCTATGGGTGCTGGCACCTGTTTATTGGTCTGTCTGCCAGCACTGCCAGGGACTCACGCAGGATGGGGTCTGTTTCCTGCTGAACAAGGGAGAAATGTTTATCCCTCACCTCTGGGCCTCTAATGAACATAATATCGTCAGGGAATAGCAAAGAGGGCAGATTTCCTGGAGCATGGGACCGGTTGTGGCGGGAGTGGGAGGAGATGAGGCCAGCCAGGTAGGTTGGGTCCAGGCTGGGAAAGGTCTGGAATGCCATTTGAAGGAATTGGACTTCATCCTGGAAGGACTGCCTGCAGAGGATTTCAAACAGAAGCCTGCAGTGCTGATGGTTGCAGGTTGGAACGGCCACCTGGTGGTAATGTAGATGATGTGCTGGTAGGTGATGTGAGATCCGAGGTGGCAGGAAGAACAGCTATGACACAGTTGCAGTAATCCAGCAGGAAGCTAGAGGAAGGCCGTGGCAGCGGGGACGCCTGCCCACAAAGCAATGGAATTAAAAGCTCTTGAACCCCTGCTGTAAAAACTGGTGCCTTGGGCGAAAGGTGTGAAGCATCCTGTTAGAGCCTCACCCTCCTTTGAAGACAACCTCCCCTGTAATGCCGCTCTTGTTCCTCTGGCATCACCACACCACCCTACCCCTCTGCCCTCATGGCTGCTCCGGCAGGCTGGCTAGAGGGCCTCTACCAGAACATCAGCCACTTAACTTCACACATAGGCATTCAGTCTCATTAACTCACTTCCTTAACCTTTCCCCTGACAGGCATTTATGAGCAGGCAGAGGGCTGGGCTGGAGGGGACTGGTGTCAGGAGTACTCAATAGATACCTAGGGGCAAATCTAACCAGTTCCCTGCCACTGAGACAATTTCCCACCCCGCTATGCAGAGCACACAGGGGATCATTGAAATCTACTTTGACTCACTTCTTCCTAAATAAAATGACTTTCTTCTCAGGGACAGAGATGTGTCTACTCCTCTTTGTACTTTCTGCAAGGTAAAACACTCAGCTGGCACACACTAGGTGCTCGGTGGGCATTGGGCTCTTGAATACTTTTGGACCGCTTCCAATCCGTCTTTGCCTGTTCCTTCAATGTTGCCACCTCCAGCTCTCCCCAAGGAGGCTCAAGGTAAGTAGGAATGGTTTGGGTCTTTTAGGAGTCACTGTTAATTAATGGCTGTGCCCTTACAATTCTGCCAGGCAGAAGAGTGTTGTACCTGGTCCCTGCTCAGAGCGATGTAGGTAAGGATGGGACGCTGGCCTTGTACAGGCTCCCGTCTCCTGGTTGAGGACAGCATTTCATTCCATGGTCCCTCTGTGCTAAGGCTGGAGAGCCAAGGGTCAGATTTCTACTTCCTTGCCAGCCAGAAAACAGATTGTTGCTATTTCTCTTTCCAGTTGAAAGCCCAGTGCCAGACGGAGTTGTCGATCAACTTACTGAAGCTGTAAGTTACGGAGGCTTTGGTCTCTCTGTCCTCTGATCTAGTAGGCCAGGAGTCTGAGAGTCCTGTTCTATCCAGGAGGGCAAAGGCAGCCATTCCTTGCAGTTGACACAGTTTCTCACCCCCACTGCCATGTCCATCCCCTTTCCCTTCTTCTGGCCCCTCCTGGAAATCTCATCGAGCCCGTAGGAGATAGCCTTGGTATTGCTTTGTGGGGTCTCCTAGAATGGCCATACCCCCTGAATATCGAGCAATAGGAATGAAACTCGGGGACACCATCATGTCCCAGCACAAAGAGCCAAGTCCCCTTTCTTTCCCCAAACCAGGGATTCTTATTTGCGATCCAGACATGATGTCCCAGTGACAGCCACCACAAGAGCCATGGGTCCTGGAAAGAGAAGTGCCGTGAGGCTCCTGTCCATGTCAGTGAGCCAGACAAGTCACAGCCTTTCTGATCAGTGAAGGAGTTCACGGCCTCTATCAAGTTCGGCTAGTGACAGTGGCTTTCCATTTATTTTGTGTCACGCATGTGGGAGACGCTCATCCCTGACCCGGTCATACAAAGCATGGAGACTGACACTTTGGAGTTCAGGAGGAGCAGTGGGGCCAGGAGAGGGGACACGTTCCACAGGGAAGGGAGAGGACATGGCTTGGGGCAGGGAAACACCCAGGTTCCATTTCTACAGAAACCCACCCCATCCTTCCCACACCCAGGGGCATGGCCTCGAGCACTTCTAACCCATCACTGAGGCCACCTTGCCCTCTTAGTCAGTGCTCTCTCCTATAGAGCAGGCCTCGCACTAGATACTGGGGATTCAGCAGTAAATGCCACAGCGAGGTCTGCTCCAGTGGTCCTTACGGTATATAGGAGCAACAGACAATAGCTCAAGGAATGAAAAAATCCTATACAATTACAGATAGTGGTAAATATTAAGACAATAAGACAACGAGAGTCAGGACAGCCTAGAAAGCACCAAGGACGTGACAGTTACGACAGGCATGTTCAAGGACCTGGAATAGGACCAGTGAGAAAAGGCAAGTGGAGCTGGGGAGGTTGGACAAGGCAGAAGGCTTGGAGGCCACGGATGGGGATCTGGAAGCCACAGGAGGGTTGTGAGCTGCTGGGCATTTTAGAGTGGGGGTTACCTGAGTGAGGCCATGACACCCAATGGGCCAGGGCAGGGGCAGAAGTGGAAGGTCAAACCACGGAAGCACATCATAGCCTCTCACGGGACGTGGTGCATCTCATGCCCACTCATATATATCACGTTGGCAAGTCACGGCCAAAGCACAAAGGCAGTGGGGTGTGGAGGTACATTCTGCCTACACTGCACCGTGACAAGGGCCAGCAGGGGAGGGACACCAAATCCTCCTTCCTCCCACATCCGCTGAGGCAGCGGTATCAGAATGGAGACCTGCGAGATGCGAAGGCATCGGCCAGCTGAAGAGGAACATTCTCACCAGAGGGAAGACACACTAGAACTTGGTGTGTCCCAAGAATAGGGAAGAGCATGGCTGGAGCCGAGTGAGTCGGAAGATTGGCACAGGGGAGGTCACATGGGCACTGGGCTCGGTGTGGCATTGCTTGGAGGGCACAGGAAGGAGTCGGGGTTTATGTCCAAGGGTCATTGGAAGCCACTGCCTGGCGTGTATTCAGAGATGGAAGTGATCGGATAAGACTTACTTTTTAAAGGATATCTTCGGCTGCTTTTGAGAGAAAGGACAGAGGCAATAAGAGGCCATAGGAGGATCAGGTGGGTGGCCAATGCAGCCTGTTGTTTAGGCTAGAGATGGTGGCAGCTTGGACTTGGGGTGTGACCACAGAGATGAAGAGAAGTGGATGGACTGGAAAGATCAGTTGAAGGTGAATGGACAGACCTTGGTGACAGAGTAGATGTAGGAACTGAGGAAGAGAAGGAGGTGTGAGGATTTAGTCCCAGGCTCCGAGCTTAGACCACCATGGGAATGGGGTGCAATTTAGGAGGAGGGAGAGATCATAGGGTAGGGCCTGGAGGGAGGGGCAGTTCTAAACTGAGGTGTCTTTCTGGGACCTAGTTAGGTGCCTCAAGACAAAAGTACCCCAATGACCCCTTCCAGGAGCAGTGAAGGCGTGGTGGGTCCGGTGGAGTGAACACTCTGCCTGAGAGGGGCGGCCCAGGCTGTTCATGACAAAAGTTCTGTGTGTGGAGTTGGTGCTGTGGGGAAGCCAAGGAGCCACGGAGTCACTAATGCCTCTGTGCCTGTGCCTTGTGCTCCATTGCTGGGAGCCGGGAGAAATGCTCTTGGGCTAGGATACATGTTTTTATCCCACAAGTAAATATCATGAGAAATTACATGTAAAAGAGTCCAAGCTGTCGAGATGTATATGGAGTAAAATGTGGACTCTGCCACCTCAGATTCAATAGCTTGGTCCTCGGTGACATCCCCCAAAGCCTGTTGTGAACTTTGTCCAGGATAGAACTCACATCACATAAAATCCTGACTCTTAATGTATGTAATTTGGTGGTTTTTCGTGCATACCCCAAGTGGATCTTATGCTCCCTGATGTTTGCTGCTGACTAGCCCAAGGCAAGTTCACCCCAGGGCAAATGAGAGTTTCTGAAAGTGCAGCAAACTCTTGAGAGTTGGTTCAGATGTGACATGACACTGACATCACTGACAGCGTGTAGCACTGGGGAGAGAAATGCCCTGTGTGGGCCTGCAAGAGGGCACGCTTTTATATTTTACTCTATATTAATCCGGACAGCTTGAACTTTTTGCATATAACATTTTATGTTATTACTTTGGGGACAAAAACAGAAACCACAAAAGAAGTCACTGTGATAATTGAAGGCAGCCTGGCATCATTGAGAAATAGGGAAGTGAACGTGTTTCAGTCCTGGGTATGCAGCGCCATGACTGTGGGATGTAGGGCAAGTCCATTTCCTTTTCGGGTGTCAGTTTCCCCATCTTTACAATGAAGAGAAATTTCCGCTTCCTTCCTCCTCTGAAGGCCAGGACTCTGTGAGCCTAAGGATGTCATCATGTGTCCCAAGTATCCCTTGTGCCTTTTCTCTTCCTAATGCATCTTCATCCCCTCCACACTCACAGGCGTTCAAATGGTCACTGTGGGATGGATGGAGTAGGGAGAGCAGGGAAAGGCTGTGTAGATGACGTTAGCACTGAGTTTATAAGTTTATTTATTTATTTATTGTATAAAGTTAAAGTGCACAACGTGAAGTTTTGATTTATATACACAAAGTAAAGGGACACAGGCACCAAGGTTGTCACTAGAAGGGGATGTGAGGACAAAAGGGCCTTCTAAGAAAGTGAGATAAAGGATGGAAGATGAGACAAGCACACGAGTTGGCCTTGTAGGGGCAGAGGCAGTTCATCCATTGCCACCGGGCCAGAGCAGAGAATAGGGACACAGACACAGACAGTGAGTAGGTTTGATGGTGGGAAGATGACGTGATTCTCAGGCAGTTGCACCTGTTTTCTCAGTGAACTATGGGACAAGGTCATCAGCAGGGGGGTTGGAAGTTTGAGGAGAGAAGAAGGGTGAAAGAGTACCTTTGGAGAGAGGGACGAGGAGTATAATATCAGGCAATTGGCCACCAAATTTCAGCCAGCCAGTGCTAGGTTAAGATGCCCCTGACAACATTCATCTCTTCAAGCACAGCTGGGAAGCAGGCTGGACCTGCGGGGTTCAGAGAGGCATGGGGCTGTAGACACACAAGGGCACTGGAGGGAGAGAGAGGCAAAGGAACTAAAGGGGTCGGTAAAGGAGTGTTTATAGGGCTGGATGGTGCATCTAACTAGATAAACAGGGAAAGAAGGGCATGGCATGTGTATGGGGGAGCAGGTGTGTGCCTGTGTGTTGCAGGGGGTCAATGGATTCATGGACCCTGTGGGGCTAAAGATTTGTTGGATTGAAGGTTCAAGAGCAGAAGGTGGTGGTCAGAGAATGGGGTGCTTGAAAGGGAGGATTGTGGTGCAGTGGTTATTAGTGATGATTTGGGTGGGTCCTTAGGAGTGAATGGCTGAGGTGCACTTCAGGGGAACATAACTGGACTGAGGTGGCCAGGGCATTGAGAGGCCAGGTGGGAGATGAGGATCCACGTGGACAGTGAAATTGCCAAAAGTAACAACACGCATAGCAGTGGGGAGGATGCCAGGATTCCAGGGGCTACAACCTTCTGCGAATGGGACACAGTGACAGGGGCAGGGGTTGGAAGATGATTGCTTCTGAGAGGGGTAGTGGGTGGGAGAGTCTGATGGGGTACTAGCAAGGAGTTGGTAGTTTTTCAGGATGTGCTAAGAGTCCTTGAGAGACCGCTGGCCATGAAGAGCAAGGCAGCCAGTAAGCTTGCCTCTGCCACACAGGGGTTGCAGAGGAGATGCTGATGTCAGTGGAAGGTGCACAATCACAGTGAAGCTCTTGAAGACCTGTTGCTCAAGGTGTATAGGTTCTGTACATGAGAGTACTTTGCTGAGGGTCTTTTTCTCCAGTATAACTTGCTGCACCCATTGATAAGTGTCATAAGTAGTGCAATATTTTTTCAAACTTGTATTAACCACCTCCTAGGATATAGCTCTACCAATGGTGACAGTAGTCGTATAATGAGTATAGAAACCACTGGCCCCGTGGGATGAGAATCTGCCCATTACAGACTATGCGGATTGGTCAGGGTAGGACAGTCTGTGCTGCAGAATGGATACCTCCAGTATCAGTGGCTTATGATCACAAAAGCTTCCCTTTTTGTTCATGCTGCATGTTCATCACAGGTCAAAAGTGGTCTCATCTCCACAGACTCATTCAGGGACTCAGGCTGGTGGAGGCTCCACCTCTTGTAGCTGCATCCTCTGGAAAACAGGACCACCTCTGGCTCAAGGAACAAAGCACACCAGTTATTATATGCTTGGGACCTCAAGCAGCACATATCATACCAGTTATTGCCCACAGGCGAGAACTAGTCACACAGCTACTCCTAACTGCATGCGACAGAGACAGGGGGCCTGGGGGATGGAGAGACTAGGAAATGCAGAGGAGCACACAGGATATGTGGTGAGCACAACTGTGTGTACTACAGGGACCTTTTACCAGAGGGGTTCAGGCGACTTGTTTCACCAATAGTTTAAAAATCCTTGGGGGTCTGTTTTGTTAGGAAATTTTATGGGTGTTTTATTTTTGTGTTTAATTTGTTTTGCTACTCATGGCTCATTTGAGATGAAAGTGTCCCTGCTGTTCCTCTAGTTTCCTTCCATTCATTTACACATTCAGTCACTCACACATCCATTCAGCATGTATTTGTTGAGCACCTACAGTGGGGTAAAAACGTCTGCCCTTATGGAGACGATGTCCCAACAGGAGCAGACAAAAAACACGATACACATGTGTGAGGCTGGCAATTGGTGAGGAAGAATAAAGCAGGGCGGGGATATGGAGTGCCAGACCTGGGGGCTGCAGTCAGTTTTCCATAGGCAGTGAGGGAAAGCCTAAGTAAGAAAGCACCTTTGAGCAATTGCCTCACCGGGTGAAGATAGAAAACAATGAACCTTTCTGAGGGAAGAGAGAGTTTTATAAGATTTAAAGATTCTTCTGATGGCAGGACACTGCAATAAATGAAAGGAACGGCTCTTTGTTACTCACAGTTCCACATAAGAGCAGGCTGCTAGGCAGAACCACACCTGAGGACAGGGTGACAATGAGCTAGAGCTGTAGGGGCAGCTTATGTATGGCTAGCAGGGTGGCGGAGGCTAAGTTTTGTGAGCTCCTTGTGGATTGGCTAACTTGAATAATGTCCCAGTTTCAAGGAATAGGGACTGTCCCTAGCTGTCTAGCCCCAGGATGATTAGGACAGGTGCATAGTGGCCTGAAGTGTGACAGCTTGATAAAGGAAGAGGTTGGAGTGTGAACTTAGCCAGCTGCTTAGTAAGGGGAGCTTCCTAGTCTCTAGCCAGGGCCTCAAAACTAGGTCAAGACAGCATTTAAAAAAAAAAAAAACAAAGGGCCTCTTCAGCAAATGGTGCTGGGATAACTGGATATCCATATACAGGAGAATGAAACTAGATCCATACCTCTCGCCGTATACTAAAATCAACTCAAAATGGATTAAGGATTTAAATATACACCCTGAAACAATAAAACTTCTTAAAGAAAACATAGGAGAAACACTTCAGGAAATAGGACTGGGCACAGACTTCATGAATACGACCCCAAAAGCACGGGCAACCAAAGGAAAAATAAACAAATGGGATTATATCAAACTAAAAAGCTTCTGCACAGCAAAAGAAACAATTAACAGAGTTAAAAGACAACCAACAGAGTGGGAGAAAATATTTGCAAAATATATATCTGACAAAGGATTAATATCCAGAATATATAAGTAACTCAAACAACTGTGCAAGAAGAAAACAAGCAACGCGATTAAAAAATGGGCAAAAGAGCTAAGTAGGCATTTCTCTAAGGAAGATATACAAATGGCCAACAGACATATGAAAAAATGCTCAACATCACTCAGCATCCGGGAAATGCAAATCAAAACCTCATTGAGATACCATCTAACCCCAGTTAGGATGGCTAATATCCAAAAGACTATGAACGATAAATGCTGGCGAGGCTGCGGAGAAAAAGGAACTCTCATACATTGTTGGTGGGACTGCAAAATGGTGCAGCCTCTATGGAAAATGGTATGGAGGTTCCTCAAACAATTGCAGATAGATCTACCATACGACCCAGCTATCCCACTGTTGGGTATATACCCAGAGGAATGGAAATCATCAAGTCGAAGGTATACCTGTTTCCCAATGTTTATCGCAGCACTCTTTACAATAGCCAAGAGTTGGAACCAGCCCAAATGCCCATCATCGGATGAGTGGATACGGAAAATGTGGTACATCTACACAATGGAATACTACTCAGCTATAAAAACGAATGAAATACTGCCATTTGCAACAACATGGATGGACCTTGAGAGAATTATATTAAGTGAAACAAGTCAGGCACAGAAAGAGAAATACCACATGTTCTCACTTATTGGTGGGAACTAAAAATTAATATATAAATTCACACACACACACACACACACACACACACACACACACACACAAACCGGGGGGGGGGGGGAAGAAGATATAACAACCACAATTATTTGAAGTTGATACGACAAGCAAACAGAAAGGACATTGTTGGGGGGAGGGGGGGAGGGAGAAGGGAGGGAGGTTTTGGTGATGGGGAGCAATAATCAGCCACAATGTATATCGACAAAATAAAATTAAAAAAAAAAAAACAGAAAATTATATCACAGACGGTTCCAGATAAGGCCCCTAGAAAGGAGGGCATCTGATACATTAGAGCAAACGAAGGATTCGGAGATAATCTGAAGATAGAAATGACAGATTTGCTGGTAGAGCAGACAGTGGGGTGTGAGATAAAGAGTCGAGGATAACTTCAAGGTTTTTGGTCCGAGCTACTGGAAAGGTGGAGCTGACATGAGTGAGATAAGAAAGATGTCGGAGAAATAGGTTTGGAGACAAGAAAGGAGTTAGGATTTGATCATGTTAAGTTTAGGATGTCTGTTAGATGTACAAGTGGAATTGCCACGCGTATACAGTTGGATACCCGAGTCTGTTGCTTGGGCAGGATGAAGAGATAACGTTGGGAAAAGTCAGTGTGTGTGTTTTTGTGCATGTAAATCCATGAGACAGGGCAGAGGCACCTAGAGAGTGAGAGGAAGTGTAGGTAGGTCGAGGGACTCATCCTTGGACATATGTGGAAAGAAACAGTAAGGGAGACTGAAAAGGAGCTGTCAGGGAGGTGGAAAGAAAACAAGGAATGAACGACATCCTGACAGCCAAAGAAGGGAAAGTGAGCCACGTGCCACACTGAGCGTTAGTGGTGTGCCGTTCTTTCCTTCATTTGCATGTGTCTCTGTCAGAGCATGCCTTATAAGATGTCCCTAGTGCAGCCAAACTGAATCCCTAGGTGCACATGTCTCTTTGTCACTGGAGTATTCACAGTTACAGAGTCAGAATCCTACATTGTAGACTCCCATTCCGCTTGTGGCAGATTCCCTTTAAGACTTGTTACCTATGGTGTCACGACTATTTTATGAGAACATTTTTGTTCATTCGAAGATTTATTATTGTGTGGTAATCGGTGTCAATCCAACATAGCTCCTGCCCTCCAGGAGAATATAATGTAAGGTAGGCACTGATGGATCTCATAAGATAATTACAAAGGGGTTTGACAGTTCAGGAAGAGGCAAAGATCACTTTCAACGGGAGGGAGTTGGAGGTGGGATCAGAAAAGGTCTATGGAGCTGGTGATGGGCGTAGAGGATATTAGGATGGCTTGACTGTATAGTCACAAACTTTGTCTTCCTTTCCTGCTATGACTAATTCAAAGTAGACTACTGATGTTTCCATTATTTTCACATTCCCGGCGTTTCCCTGCTGTTGTCACAATCTATTTCTGAATCCTTCCAAGCAAATCTCAGCTGGTGTTAAACCTTGTTCATGTAAACAATTTCGTTTAGTTGTGTTTGTCCCCCTTACTTTATCTAATGGTATACGAGTACGGGCAGCTGAAGGCTTACTTATATGAGTCTTGAACTACTTCTCCCATCTTGTCATTTGGAAATAACTGACAGTATTTCTCTGTGTCACATATCTTGTCCACCATAGCATTTGGTTTGCCAGTGTTTTTTTTCTTCTTGAGTCCCTTCATCAGTTTCATAAATCTTCTGGAAAACACGTTAAAAGTTAATTCTGAGATAAGCTCTTTGCCCTTTGCCAAGAGATCACTATTCTAGCATCAGAAACCATGATATAAAATCTTTATCAGCGAAGTCACAGCATCTTTCTGCTTTCTGTATATGCTTCTTTAGGACAAATTTAGCAACTGGAATAAGAGATGAGGATTCGACCACTACCCCTGAGTTTTGATTTTTCTACCCTGACAATATGCAAGATTGATTGGGGTAGGGAGAGACTGGAGAAAAGGAACCCAGCCCAGAGGCCATTGGATCGTCCAAACAACTGGAGAGGACAAAGCAGAGGGGCTCTGCCCTGCACAGTCATGTCTCCAGTCCCAGGTCAAGTCCTGGGATCATCGTCTGTTGCTCTGTTATCTTCAGTCCTTCTCTGCAGGCTTCCCCACAGCTTTCTTTTCCAGCTGGCCTCTGCCCTCGCCAGGCTCCCCTTGTGTCCATTTCTCACGCACCACTTATGTCACTGTCTCAGCAGCCTGCCTGTCCTGGACTTCCTATTGTAATTGTCTTTGGAAAGTGTGGAGCTGACTCTTAGAATTGTTGACACCATGAGTGCCTTAAAGTCACTTGGTATAGTATGGATATGTTGTCCCCTCCACGATATCATGTTGAAGTGTCATCCTCCATGTGGCAGTGTTGGGAGGTGTTTGGTTCATGGGGTCGGATCCCTCATGAATAGATTATTGCCCTCCAAATGCGGGTGTGTGGGGTGGGTAGTGAGTGAGATCTCGCTCTATTAGTTCCTTTGAGAGTTGGTTGTTTAATGGACCCTGGCACCTCTCCTCCCCTCTCTCTTGCTTCATCTCAGTCTGTGATCTCCTTGCAACTGCTGGCTTCTCTGCACTTTTCCACCAGGAGTAGAAGCAGTCTGAGGCCTGCGCCAGATGCAGCTGTCCTAGAATCGTAAGCCAAATTAAGCTCTGTTCTTTATAAATTACCCACTCTTAGGCAATCTCTTATAGCAACACAAAAACAGACTAATTTTTCACTAATTTCCATCACATGGCCCTAGCCCACCTTCCACTTTTGTATTTTCTTTCGGATTGGGGAACCAGACCTGTCCCTATGGAATCACATTCCCAGCAGGACATTTCTGAAGAAGGCTCATTCTGGGCCCCTTTGTTGCGTGACACTTGGGGATGTGAAGGCCACTTAGAGAGACATCTGGGACAAGTAGCAGAATAGCACCAGAGAAACTCTGGGGAGGGTGTGTCCTATGAGCACAGTACTTTTGAGGGAAGTTTCGGACTGAAGTCAGTCCTTGTTTCCCAGAGCGGAGTTCGTACAGGAGAGAGTCTCCTACACGGGACACACACGTAGGTGTGGGGACCTGTGCAGGCCTGACTAGCTTGCGGGGTGCTAAAGAGGGCCTTGAAAGGGGTCTCTCTTGTATGTCCTGCAAGCAAGTAGGAGATCTGAAACAATGGTGTCCTTACTAAGGGTCATGCACCGGTCAGGGTATGCGTGCTTCTTGCCTAGAAATACACCTTGAGATTAGATCTGGTATTTGCCATAAACGTCATGTTCCTCAGATGTTTATGAGCCATTGACGTGAGAGCAGGGAACAAAGAAATACCAAGGCCACCTGTATTGTTTTTGAAAAAGCTTGTTTGTTACATTCCTTCACGTAGACCTCAGCTAGAAGGATATAAATAAGATTGTAACCTGAATAAACTTGCTAGTGAGCAGCATCCCTGCTCTTAGCCCCCTCGATCCCCGCTTTTCTCTGTCTTTATTTCCCAGCGGTCTTCTACTTTCAGGTTATCTTTGTTCTCGTCGGAGCCGGCCTCCGACAAGTGGCGCCCGAACAGGGACCTGAAAACACTGAAGACTGCCCGAACCACAGGAAAGGTGAGTGCATGCAATTGTTTTTAATTCGTGGTTTCGGTATTGTTGTTACAATCGAGGGTTATCAACAATGGGGCAATCTAATAGTTCTGAGTTGTTTATTCAAGTGTTACATAGTTCTCTTAGTTTGAGAGGTGTTAAAGTTGAAACTAAACAGCTGTCTAAATTTATTGCCTTTATAAAGCAAGTTTGTCCTTGGTTTCCTGAGTCCGGCACAATTAATATTGAAACTTGGCGGAAAGTTGGTAAAGGCATTCAGGGGCATTATCAGGCTCATGGGCCGGAAGCTGTTCCAATTGATGCTTTTGCATTATGGTCTCTAATTAAAGATTGTTTAGTTACTGAAAGTGAGGCAGACAGATGGAGGCGTGCTGCGCGGAGCTCTATCAGACGCTCCCACTCTTCCGCTGACTTGGCCCCTCCATCGTGTCCATTACCTCCGCCGCCTGGAATGCCCCCTCCCCTGTCTGGCGGAGGGCCGCCAGGGTATGAGGAGCCCATACAGCCTTCTGCTCCTCTACCCTCTGACATGTCGGAGGACCCCCCTAAGGAAGCCTTACATAAAATATGCCAGACTCAAACCTATCAAGAATTTTTAGAAGCTTTAGATGATGTTCCCCTTCAGGAGCCAGTGCTTACTGATCTAGAAGCTTCGGCTCCTAAGGGTGAGGAGCAACTTTCTCCTCGGGAATGGGAAAATCTTGAAGAACAGGCTGCCCGTTACCATCATGACGAGGGAATATTTGCTGCCATGGAGGGGGGCAATACTGTTACTTTTCTTAGAGACTTGCGGCAAGAAATTCAGGCTATTGCCGAGTGTGTAAAGGGCTTGCAAAAGGAACCCTCTGAAGATATAAAAAGGCAATCTGATCCTCTTCCTTTAACTAAGATTCCCTTAATAGCTCCAGTCTTAGATGCTCAGGGGACAGAGTATCGTGTCCTTAAACTTCCTCCTCCTCCTCCTACCCTAGATGATGTCATCTCTCCGTTACAGTTAGCCCTTAGGGCGGCATCTAAAGACGGAGAAAATTTGGAGGGTTATCGTCCCCCATTAGGAGCTTTCCCTGTTGTTGAACAAAGAGATCAACAAGGCAATGTTCGCCGTGTACACGAGCCTTTGCCTTACAAACAGTTGAAAGAATTAAAAATGGCTTGTGCTCAGTATGGACCTACTGCTCCATTTACTGATGCTGTTTTGGAAACTGTTGCTGCTTATGCTACAAGCTCATTTGTTGTCTTGTTTTGCAGTGATGGGCACACCCAAACATCTTAAAACTGATAATGGCCCTGCCTACACCAGTCGCTCTTTTCTGCGATTTTGCTCTCAATTTCATATTGCCCTTAAAACAGGCATCCCATACAATCCCCAAGGTCAAGGGATTGTTGAGCGTGCACATTTGACAATCAAAAATCAAATTTATAAAATAAAAAAGGGGGAGTTGGACTACAAGTCTCCCCATTCTCTTCTTGCTCATGCTATCTATATTCTAAATTTTTTGCAAATCGATGCAGAAGGACGCTCTGCAGCAGAAAAGTTTTGGAATCCAAAAGCTGTTTCTCACCCTTTGGTCACATGGAGGGACCCTCTTACTGGGGCCCTCCACGGGCCTGATCCAGTATTAATGTGGGGGAGAGGTTATGTTTGTGTTTTTCCCACAGACGCTGATAGCCCTCGCTGGTTACCGGAGCGGTGTGTCGGCCATGCCCAAAAGTCGGGTGGCTCGACTACGCAGAAAAATGATGAGGCTGAGGATAACGCCTCGGCGCAAGAATGAGTCTGATGGGAAGACCCTCACACTACACTCCCTGGCACATCTCTGCTCCATATTTTGGATCATCTTTTTTCCTTTTGTGCCGGTGTCGGGAGACAACTATTGGGCTTATGTCCCCAGCCCACCTTTGCTACATCCAGTCACCTGGGAGGATGATCATGTTCCAATATATATACCAACAACACTTTATTCAAAATCTTAAAATGCAGTTCCCGACTTTGCAACAGTTAAGCACTCATTTGATCTACTTAGGAATATTGGCTCTTGGTGTAATCCTTGTATCTCTTGCTCTCATCACTGGCTGTAAAATTGTCTTGACCCATTTTATGAAATTATTTGTTGCTGTTAAAAAATTACAATTATACCAAGATAAAGACAAAGATTATATACATTTATAAAATAAAAAAGGGGGAATTGTGGGGACCTGTGCAGGCCTGACTAGCTTGCGGGGTGCTAAAGAGGGCCTTGAAAGGGGTCTCTCTTGTATGTCCTGCAAGCAAGTAGGAGATCTGAAACAATGGTGTCCTTACTAAGGGTCATGCACCGGTCAGGGTATGCGTGCTTCTTGCCTAGAAATACACCTTGAGATTAGATCTGGTATTTGCCATAAACGTCATGTTCCTCAGATGTTTATGAGCCATTGACGTGAGAGCAGGGAACAAAGAAATACCAAGGCCACCTGTATTGTTTTTGAAAAAGCTTGTTTGTTACATTCCTTCACGTAGACCTCAGCTAGAAGGATATAAATAAGATTGTAACCTGAATAAACTTGCTAGTGAGCAGCATCCCTGCTCTTAGCCCCCTCGATCCCCGCTTTTCTCTGTCTTTATTTCCCAGCGGTCTTCTACTTTCAGGTTACCTTTGTTCTCGTCGGAGCCGGCCTCCGACACGTAGGGACCTTGATGCCGAATTTAGATCTGATTACTCAGCAGGGGTTCTGTGTGGGAAAGATACTCAACAGTTAAAAAGGATGAATAAGGAAATCTGTAAAGCCAAGTCATGCCAGATAGTCATGTAAGATCTTGTACATAACAATAAGGAATTACATGACAGTAATACAGTCCACTGAATAACTTTTCCTATTATAAGTTAAAGGGTTAAAAATAATCTTCCTTAACTACAAATATCTTGTAAAAGAGATGTTCTAACCTTTCCCACCTATTCTGTCCTTCATTCCTGTCAAGAAATTACATCAGCATTTAAATTAAGAGTGCCTAACATACCAAGCTTGCTTTGGAAGAAACATGCTGAATGTTTTACATACAATAACTGCTACATGACCCAAGGTTGACTCTAGTCCAGGACTTTATCAGCAAGCAAAATTACTTTAAACACATTACCCCTCATCTTGCTCATCTTCTGCAAAAGGCCTTTTGTGCCCACGCTCATCACTTCCTTCATCGTGTCCTGCGTTAAAATAAAGATGAAAAACAGTTTTACCAGATGTATGCGATTTTGGCCATTTCTCATGGAGAAATACCCTCACCGTGGAATTTCTAAGGCCTTTGGACTACAAAGGCTTTTGGAACAGACCTATACAGTACAGGGAATCATCATGTGCAGGTGAGAGGAAGTTAGGCCATCGCTCAGAAAGGTTTTCTAGAGACGTTTCTGCAAGCCTTTCTGGCTTCGAGTCACAGTGAACCAGGTCCTACTCATGACACATTTCAGAAGAAGGAATGCCCACGTCTGAGCGTCTGGAACTCTCCAACTGCTACAGGGTGGGAACATGACAGGGGAACCCTGCAGGCCAGGAACAGGCTTTACAAACATAGGCTGTTTAGCGTTTGGAACAGGTAGAATCCGAAGCTGTGAGCCTGGGGAGCGGTGGCGCCCACGTGCTCCACCTGCAAAGAGTTCAGAGAGACGGTGCCCTGGGGCGGGACTCTTCTTCGGGGGCCCCGCGGGCGTCTTTCCCTTGGTGCTCATCGTCAAGCGCTGCCATCGCCTGAGCCTCCACCGGGGACGTGGCCTTCCTTCCCATGCGCTTCCCTCCAGCGGGCGCCAGGGTGCGCTGTCTTCCCGCGCTGCAGACCGCTCCTGGACGTCTGGAGTGCAGAGCCACGCTGCAGAGACAGGCAAGCCACAGGACAGTCAGAGGGCACGTCCCAGGCTGCACAGGCGTGGTGCTGTCCTGCCCTAGAGTCTGTGCTGGCAGCCGGAGGTGACGAGGAGAGGACGTCAGCCCCCGTCCCGCCTGCCGCCCCACCCCTGAGCTTCAGTTCCTCTGCAGGGCTCCTGTCGCTGGGACACGAAGAAACTCAGTGCTGCTCCCGCTGCCCAAGGGCCCCCGCGTGCAGGCCGGGAGCAGGGCCGGGCTTGGGGAACACGATCCGCCAGCCCCCCCCCCCCGGCCGTCTCCATGGGAACCGAAACCTTTACGCTGGTCCTGTATGGCCAGGCGAGGCCGCTGGCCACTCACTGGCCCAGACGCCTTCTAAAGTTCTCCAGGGACCGGGTGTCCCTTCCTGACAGGTGACCAGCAGGGCAGTAGGGGCAGACGCGGAAGGTCCCCTCCCCACCCGACAGCACGTACGTGGCCCCACTGCCACCCTCCCCCTGTTCTGGCCCACCCGGCAGGATCCCAGACCCCAGGTGACTCCAACTCCTCCGGGACGTCTCTTCAGAGGTCCGCCAGGCTCTACCTGCGCCCACACACTCGAGCCCCAGGCCGCGGGGCCACTGAAGAATTTCATGCCCGTGTGAAATGCAGGAAGCAGCTGTATTTTTGCTCTTTTCTCCTCAAACGCAGCCCAATAAAAAATAAATAGGAACCCTGAGTGTCATTCAGTAAGCACCCACTCGGCCTATACTTTGCACCTGGCCCTGTGCTGGCACCTTGGAATATATATATAAATAAGAAGAGGGTCTGGTGACTGTCCCACCACATGTTCCGTCCAATGAGGGAGAGACACGTGTTACTGGAGCAGCAATGGCTGTTGCCTCTGGTGTGACACGTGGCGGGCCTGGTGGTTTCCATCAGACAATAAGCGGCTGGACTCAGACCTACTGTTGCAATGTAAGCAGCTCCCAGCCCCATTAGAATTCTCTGTAATCCATGCACACGTGGGGCAGGATCAGAGGGCGGGGAGGCCCCCCTTTGAGGAAGAGTGTGGGGGAGGGGTGCGCTGCAGCCAGGGTGCAGGCGCGAGCAGCAGGTGTGCAGCTCCCTTGGCGGGATTGTCACCCGACTTCCTCTTCCTACCACAGCTTCGTGGTCCAGTCTGCACTGTGGCGGCAGCAGCGACATAGGCGTGGTGGCTGCCCTGCACAGGCGATCCGGCCTGGAGCCATCTCCAGCAGGTATGGAGCTGGGCCCCCGGCACAAAGGCAACCCAGATAACAGGGGATCCCCCAATGACCCTTGCTACCTTCCTAGGGGCCAGTAGCCGTAAGTTTTCCCTGGAAGTTGAATCCCACTAGCACCGTGCGGCCTCCCTGCCATTTCCAGTCATCACAACCAGCCTGGGAAATTCAGGGTCACCTAATCCAAACTTGACCCTGCCCAGGGGTCAGGACAATTGGCTCTGACCCTTGCTCTTGAGGGAAAGTGGCTGTAGCCCTTCCCCTCCCCCCACCCCCTCCTACTTCCACTGACTGATGTATCCCTGTCCAAGCATGGGGTGGGGGAATAAGGTGGGGGGTGTATGTGAACGAGTGAGGGGCACAGGGGGCTGTAGGTAACAGGGTGGGAGTGGGGAGCACAGGGAAATGAGAGTGGGGAGCTTGGGGATAAAGGTTAGGCTTGGGTGTGTGCAGGGCTTTGAGTAGGGATGGAGCTTGGGAAGGGTTGGATTTGGGGGGGAGGGGTGGGTTTTAAGAATTTGTTGGGTTTGTACTGGGGTTGGAACAGCAACATTACCCCTGGATCTTTTCTGCCTAAGCAGCAGCCCCCAGTTGGGTAGTTTCTTGTATCCCTGCACCAGGGTCCTTGTGTACACCTCTGGAGACTCAGCATTGACACAACCTGAGCGGGAGACGTGGACCAGAACCAACATACGTCTGTCTTGCTTTGGATAGATCCAGTGGAGCGGGACCCATCACCTCTGATCTGCCTGACTGGACAGAGCTAGAGAGCAGAGGGAGTGCTGAGTGCTAGTGGAATCGGAATCGCAGCAGCATCTGAACTGCTGGTGGGACCTACTCAGCAGGGTGAGCAGCTGGGAGGTGGGCTGTGTTGGGAGGGGACTGTGTAACCCTGGTAAAGAGCAGGAATGGAGGGGCTGCCTGCCAGGGCTCACAGACTGCAGGGCAGGGCCACACCTACAGCAAGAGTTGTCTGTTTCCTGCAGTGTAGCAGAGGAGACCCTTTCTGGGTCCCTTTTCTGCTCCTGATACCAGCTTCCACTAATTTGAAAGCACAAGCTCTTGTTTTTCAGCACTCACCCTTGCTGCCCACCTCATCCCACACCGCCCCTTCCCTCACGCACCCCCTTGTGGCTAAGATGCTTCATTGGTTGGCAGCCGGTGACATCACCTGTTGCTCCTTGAGGGCCTTAACACTACTGCAGAAATCCTCCTGCAATGGAAACCCATGGTCCACACTGTTCTCGGCATCTATGGCAGCACTGCAGCTCGTCACACGCGCTACATACCCGCCCCTCTCATTGTGCTGCACAGAGCTCCAGCCATCTCTCTCATCTGTCAGGAATTTTCTGAGAAAGAGGAGAGCTCTGCAGCTCCTTCTGCCAGCCTTTGCCCCGGCAAGGAGGGGGCCAGGTATTGTGGGGCAGCAGAGCCCCAGGGGGTGGGGGCATTTTCCTGCCCTCTCCTTCCTCGAGGGCTTTGTGATTGTCCCCAGGCATCAGGCCCTGCCTCCTGACACTGGCCTTTTCACCACAGGCATGCACAGCCCAGAGATTTCAAGGAGGAACCCACAAAAAATGGAGTTCAGCTAGGAGGGCTGAGGTGGAGGAGATTTTCTTGGGGAGACCCTCCACACTCTGCTCTCCACAAAATAACTGCAGGAGCCATGGGAATCAGGAACTAAATCCCTGCATGGGGAGGTGGGGGCAGAGGAGGTGCTCTGGGTGGAGGTGGGGAGTTGGGTGTTAACGATGCTCTCACCCCTTTGCATTACAGGCTGTGGAAACCTGGGACACTTCTGCCTTCCTTCTTGGCATTGGCTCAGAATTATTTGAGTCCTGGTAAAGCTCTGAGCTGATTAGTGCCCTAGTATTAGATCAGTCCGTAGGCAGTGAGAGCCATGGCGGAGACACTGTTAGAGGACTGGTGCAAGGGCATGGGCCTGGACCCCAGGAAGGCCCTGCTGATCGTGGGCATCCCCGTGGAGTGTAGTGAGGCTGAAATTAAAGAGACCGTGAAGGCAGGCTTCAAGCCCCTGTGTGCGTACAGGGTGCTGGGCAGAATGTTCCTAAGGGAAGACAATGCCAAGGCTGTCCTCATCGAGTTGGCTAACTGTCAATTTTGCTACAATCCCTAATCAGATACCAGGAAATGGGGGCACCTGGGAAGTGCTGGTAGAACCCCGGAACCCAGATGAACAATTTATCAATTGACCTAAGAACTTCCTGAAAGATGAGGGCCGAAGAGTGGTAGACGTGGCCAAAACCCTGGCCTATAGCACCTTGTCCACTGAGGGCTCGAGCCAAGTCTGACCAGCAGTTTTGCAGCCTCTGGAAGATAGCACGTGGTACCAAAAACCGAAAGTGTTTTCAGGAAGTGCTTTCCCAGGCCCAGGCGAAAAGACCTTTGAAGTGTGGCTGGAGCAGGTCACTGACATGATGCAGATGTGGCAAGTGTCTGAGGTGGAGAAGAGGTGGCGTCTGCTGGAGAGTTTACGCGGCTCTGCCCTGTCCATCATGCAGGTGCTCTGGGCCCACAATGACTCTATCTCTGTGGAGCAGTGCCTGGACGCCCTGAAGCAGATCTTTGGGGATAAAGAGGACTTTAGAAGCTCTCAGTTTAGGTTTCTTCAGACCTTTCAGAAGACCGGAGAGAGTCTCTGCTTACTTGCTACGCTTAGAACCCCTGCTGCAGAAAGCCGTGGAGCAGAGCCCCTTAGAGCAGAGCACAGACATGATTCATCTGAAACATTTTCTAGCTCGGACCTGCATGTCCACCACCCTCCAGCACAAGCTCAAGCTCCTTGATCAGTGAGACTGTCACCCCATATTTATGGAGTTAATGAAAGTCATTCGAGATGAAGAGGAGAGGGAGGCCACCATGGCTGTGATGATGGAGAAGCAGAGTCCTGTAGGAAGAGACTGGAAGGCCGCAGGTTGGCAGGCAGTAGCGGGGGCCTTGGGCAGGCAGTCCCCGCAGCTCAGGTCCCCATGCAGGCAGGTTCTTTTGACGAGAGCAGCAGCCAGACCCTACAGGAAGGGGCTCTCCGATCACTGAAGCGCAGCCGACTACTGTGCTGCCACAGCACTGGGGAAGAAGGCCGTGGCCAGGCAGCGTGTGCCGCGGCTGAAGACAAACCTCCATCACTGGGGAGGACACAGGTTGTAGCAGGAGACAGCAGCATTGGGAAACAAGATGGGGACTGGGGCCATGAGCCCTACGATGCGTAGGCTCAGAAGATCCAGGCACCGCTTCTCCTAGCAGGCAGCAGAGACATTTTATCAAGGGGAAGGGGCAGCCCAGGAAAACAACAGTTGACTTGAGTGAGTCAGAGGGGCAGAGCAGCCAGGCCCAGGCTGTGCCCCTTCCTCCTCCACCAGCTGGAAGGGACTCCACCAACCAAGACCAAACCCCATGTGACTCACTGACGGCCCTGACGAGGTGCCAGAGATGCACATGGGGCGCCCGAGCCTCGGGTGGGGACACCAGGAAAGTACAGGCTCAAGAATGTACAGCTGAGGGCTCTGGCCCAGGCACCAGCCCAGTCATCTGGCCAACCCCTAACGCCCACCCTGTGTGCTCTGAGACTGCCCAGGGTCTGACCCAGACAGAAGGAATCAGTGCTGGTGAGGAAGAGCTGCAAAGCTGAAAAGTAACATCTCAGAGTGGAGCCCGCAGGATCCAGCCTGTCTTCAGGATCAACTACACTGCTCTAGGGGAGCTCCAGGAACAAAGCACCATTGAGCTGAGGGCAGGGGACGCAAAGGACCTGGGATCCCCATGCCAGCTGAGAGGCAGTTTTCTCCCCCTGTGTCCTGACAGGGCTCAGTGGGCAAAAAGACCAAAGACTGGGAGAAGACCCCCAGGCAGGGGTGCTGGGTATCCAGTGGGCCAGTGTCCCCACAGCTGGCTTAGGCCAGATTGGGTGTGCAGGAAAGTTTTTGTTCCAAAGCAGGAGGAGCAGGAGGAGGAGGGGGAGCAGCAAGGGGAGGAGGGAGGAGTGGGGGTGCTGTCTCGTTCTGTTGTGTTTGTGCAGAGCCACAGGAGAGAGAAGGCAAGGAGAAACTGGGACTGGCATGGTGGACCATAGCTGAGCACCTGCCGATGCCGAGCCCTGCCCCACACCCTGCCACCTTGGGCAGCTGGCCTGGAGGCAGCCCTGAGTGTGTGTCCCAGGCCTGGATGAGGGACTTGAAGATGGCTGCTACCTGCACTGGACTGGGAAACATTAGGGGGAAAGAGGCCATTTCAATGGTGAAGCTGCCGGGGTCTTCCAAGAGGGGTCCCCCATTCCCAGTCCTGGGTCAGGCTGTTCCCTGTTCTGTGAAGCCCACCCTTATCTGTGTTGGCCCCGAGGTGACTCCCGTGTCAAGCAAGCGCTCCCATTCCCCAACCCCCACCGCCATCTTGTCTGTGCAAAGCCATGAGCCTCGTGTCCATCTGGGGCGCGATCTGGCCTACCGGGTCAGCCACCTCTGGGCCTGGGCACGTGCTGTGAGCTTCCAGGCCAGGAGCCAAGGCTCTGCTCGCTCTTGTCCAGTGTCACTAGCTCCACCTCCGCTTTCTCAGTGAAGATTTAGGCCACTGGCTGCCTGTTCTTGTGGGGATGTGTGTGACCTTAACTGAGCATTTCCCCCCGGATTCTCTGAGCTCTGATGTCCACCCTGCTCTTACTCATGCCTCAGTTTACTCGGCTCCTTGGTGTGTTCCCTGCCATGTTCTCCAGTGTCCTGTGACTGTCCTGTGCAGGCCATAGGGCAGAACACTGGCCCAGAGGGTCAAACCAGGAGCAGGTTTACTCAAGTGAGTGGACATTGCCAGAGTCCACCGTCCTGGCCAGAGGCAGATCGGGGAGCCCTAAGGAAGGGAGAAGGTGTTAGGGCCACAGTGTGAGCAGCAGATGTGGCACCTGGTCAGGAACCCCAGGAGGAGGGGTCCCCGGGACCCATGACCTCTCGTGGCTGTTGGGATGTCCTCTCTGTGATGTCCCCTTCTCCTCAGTGGTTCAGCAGATTTTTCTTGTCAGTAAAGTTCTCTGGATGTTGCAGCTGAGTCTCGCTTCTGCTGTGGGCAATTGACGGCTGGGCCACCCTGGGCTGGGATGGAGGTGGGGATGAGGGGACACAGGGGCCACGTTAACATTGGGGGAAGTGAGGGGCAGGGGCCGTGATGGTCTATGGGAGCCCCTGGGATGCACAGAACCCGTTGACATGACATGGGGCAGTGCCTGGTTGGGTCACCAGGGCACTCGGGCAGCCCCAGGAATAAGTGGGTAGAAGTTGAAGGGAGGGTGAGAAACAGCAGGCAGACCCCAGGCCCCAGGACCCCGGCTCTTCTACGAGTGGGACTATTTTATTTTGAATGGTTCGTGAAAGCAACTTCAGTAACTCAATAAAAGAAGACATTTTACTAAGTTGTTTGAAATATATTCTCAAACAATTTCATAGTTATTAAATAAAATGAAGACTGTGCATATTGTTAAATGTATAAAGTGCACATTACAAAAGGAAATGTATGAGAATTATCGATTCAAGGTTTTAGATGCATGTGCATTGACACTTCCACATAATACTGAATATTATAAGTAGAAAGCAAAGCACTCTCAACAATTTACCTTTAAAAATAGATGTAAAATACATAAAGCACAAATAATTCATTATACATATACATTAGTAAAATTCCTAAATCAATGCTAAGAGCAGGTGTCATATATAGTGGACCAAAACCAATTAAATGACATTTTGGTGTCTCTGTGAAAATGACATATTCAGAAACCCATGGCTCAGCACTGGTATTTATTTATCTCGTTCAGTTGTCTCGAAAATATTTAGCACTTTAATTTGCTTCAAAAATACAAACAGAAGTTTCTTTTAATCATTTTTACGTCCATAGAATAGGTTTTCTTTTGAAATCAAATTTTCATTGAAATTGGCTCTGTAACATGATTCGTAATACACAAGTGTGAGCAGATAAAATTGATTTTGTCTTCTCTTATATTTTCCTAAAGAAAGAACAATTTAACCTTCAATGCTTGTGCTTTCTACCTCTTGGGACTGATAGCGATCCACTGAGGCCAAACCTAAAATTAAGTCATCCATCTTTTTTTTTTTTTTTGTGACCGGTAAGGGGATCGCAACCCTTGGCTTGGCTTCACCCACACCGCGCTCAGCTAGTGAGCACACCGGCCATCCCTATATAGGATCCGAACCCGTGGCGGGAACGCCGCTGCACTCCCAGTGCTGCACTCTCCCGAGTGAGCCACGGGGTCGGCCCGTCATTCTTGCTAAAAGTTAACTGACAGGTTTAGGGAGAAAAAGTCACCATTACTATCGAAGGGCTGGAAGCCTGATATATGCAACTTTGGTATTCACGTAACTGTTGAGGGTACACTCGCTGGTTAACAGCAATGTGGTCTTGCATTGAACGAAGAAACTAATGATAAACAAGATATACTGAATTATACTAGAATTTCTAAGCCACTGCAATGGAGTTTAGTGTAGCTAATGTTATACTTGTGTCATATAACTGAGGTTCAAGTTCCTTCTTCAGAGTCTTCAGAATAACAGAGATTGAAGAGATATTTCAATAATTGCCATTTCTTGCTGATGCTGTTTCAGAAAATGAAATGTACGTAATTCTCATACGCAACTCCACAAAGTGTTCCAGTGCCCACACCCTCCCTTAGTCTCTAATATTAAAGAGTCACTACTTACAGTTCCCATCATAATGTTTTGCTGCAACATGGCCATGTCTTTGTTAAGTTCACTTTGTTCATCAATAAGGAGACTTTCATCATTCCCATCCAAGTCCTTGAGAGCCTAAAACAAAAAGTCCACTTCAGTCATAAGCTACTTTCATGTCACGTTCTAAACAGGTAAAATTACACTTCAAAAGGCACAACTTTTCATACATAGGCTTGTTATTTATTTCAACTTAAAATGTTATAGTAAATACATGGAGATAAAAATACCCACTCAAGAAATTTCTAAATGTCGGATTTGAGTGAAAGACTAATATTATGGGAGATGCAATAGTTTTATACTTAACTCTGAAAAATGGGTTGATGAACAGTTCTGGTCAAGATGGAACAAAGACAGAAAAAGACTGGCAGTCCCAAACCATAAAATACCATCACTTTTTAGGGGGTAATGGCCCATTTATTTTCACTCATAGTTCCGGTACCATGATTCCTAAGAAGGAATAAAATGGCCTGTCATGGGACCTCTTTAAGTTAAGAAAAACATAGCTTCTGTTTTAAATGTTCACTATTCACTCAAAAAATAATGATGTCATTTGTACTACACAAAACGTACCATGTGAAGTGCTGTGGAGGAATTAAAAACCAAATATGCGATCTCTTCCACAACTAAGAGGAATGAGAAAGCATAAAAGGTAGCAATAGAAAAAGTTTGTAAGACTTATGAGAGGGTAACTTTCTGGGGCTGCGTAGCTGAAAGTAGAGATTTATAGTGACTCAGGTGGCGTGAGCTCTCGACTTCCATCTCTCAGTGGCTGTGGTTTCCCAGGCATCTGCGGGATCCTGTGCTCCTTGCGGCAGGTGGCCCAGCCTGGGGGGCCTGGTCTTCATTCCCCACCTGCTCCCACACAGGCACCTGAGGCCACCCCTGTGCCAGACCAGGCTTGGGGGGCGTTTCTGCCCAAACTGGAAAGGAAGAGATTGACAGAGGCTAAGGCTGAACTTGATCAGGTCCGTTCACCTCACCTGACCCAGCACCTGCTCCAGAAAGCCACCAGACCAGGGCCCTGGAGATGCAGGCTCTGATCCCCACCCTGCCTGTCCCAGCCCGCTGTGGGGAACTGCAGCAGAGACACGGGGAAAGAGGGGTCTAGACCGATAGGGCCAGTGGGGGTGTGTGTCAGAAAAGAGTTGTGCCCCCACCCCCAGCCCCACCCCGGGAGTCCAGCTTCCCAGCAGAGGCCAAGGAGGAGTCTGAAGGGGGCCTGGCACAGTCTAGTGGTTGTGGAGAAGGACCCAGGGCATGTGGGAAGGGGGACAAGATGAGCTTGTGCAGGAAGGCAGGGGTCCTCCTACAGGGCCAGGGGGATCTGCACATGGCTCGGTGGATGCCTTTGACCATCTCCCTAATAACCTGATGGTGGAGGCCTGGCTAGGGCCCCAGGCTTGTGGCAGGTCCACTGCCCACAGGAGCACTGCACACCCAGGTGGTCCCCGCCAGGCCATAGGACACACCATGGGCCTCCCGCCCCCCACCATCAGCCGGCAGCATCCACATGGTTTGAAACAAGGAGCTCCTGTCCCCCACCGAGCTGCACTCGGTGTTCCCAGGAAGATGCTTCCTTGTCCCAGAGCCAAGCACATCGCCTGTTGTTGGAGGCCCACAACCTTGTCAGGGGACAGTCCCCGGGACAGGCCTCCCACACCCCCTCTCCCACAAGCATGGCCGCTCAGAGCCAGCTCCTACTTCTACCCAGGCCGCTGCTGCACAGTTCCCAGCTGGGGTCCTGCAGCCTGAGGCCATGTACCTTGTCTCTCCTGGATTTCCTGAGAGACTCTAGGGTCTGCGTGGCTGTCCCAAGTCCAAACTTGTTGCACACCCATCCCCTGACTTGCACATGGGGAGAAGGGGGTCTTCCATTTCTATGTTGACAAGACTGGACAGCTGGAATTCACACCACCCTGGCTGGGACGGCAGCGTCGCACCGATCCCATTCAGTCCCACCCTGACCTGGACCGAAGCCCACTTTCATGCCGCATCACCCCACAGAGGGCCCGAGTGCCCCCTTCTTTGTTGGGGGGCCAGGGGTTCTGAGACCTTCGGGCACCGGACACTGTCCAGGGGCAGCCCCTGCCACTTGCAGGAACAGTGCCCCCACCTCCTACCCCAGGCAGACCCACTTTCTCCTCCTTTGCCTCCTTCCTCACCAGTGCCTTGGGGCTCTGCTTCCTCCAAGTCCCTGTCCCTGCACAAAGAAGCCAGGTCCTCCCCTTCTCTCCAGACCCTCTGTCTGTGCTGCACCCAGGAGCTGGGTGACTCACACATCCTCTCCTAGCACTGGGGCCAGGAGAGGAGACACGTTGCAAATGGAAGGGAGGGGACATGGCTTGCCAAGCTGTCGAGATATGTGTGGAGTAAAATGTGGACTCTGCCACCTCTGATTCAATAGCTTGGTCCTTGGTGACATCCCACAAAGCCTGTTGTGACCTTTGTCCAAGATAAAACTCACATGACATAAAACCTTGGCTCTTAAAGTATGCAATATGGTTGTTTTTTGTACACTCCCCAAGTGGATGTTAAGCTCCCTGAGGTTTGCTGCTGACTAGCCCAAGGCAATTTCACCTCCAGGACAAATGAGAGTCTCTGAAAGTGCAGCAAACTCTTGAGAGGTGGTTTGGTGCAGTGTGACTTGACACTGTCATCACTGACAGTGGGTAGCACTGGGCAGAGAAATGCCCTGTATGGGCCTGCAAGAGGGCACGCTTTTATATTTTACTCCATATAAATCCGGACAGCTTGAACTTTTTGCATATAAGAATTCATGTCATTACTTTTGGGACAAAAACATAGAGACCACAAAAGAAACCACTGTGATAATTGAAGGCATCATTGAGACATAGGGAAGTGAACGTGTTTCAGTCCTGGCTATGCAGCCCCATCACTGGGGGATGTAGGGCAAGTCCGTTTCCTTTTCAGGGGTCAGCTTCCCCTTCTTTATAATGAAGAAAAATTTCCGCTTCCTTCCTACTCTGAAGGCCAGGACTCGGTGAGCCTAAGGATGTCATCATGTGTCCCAAGAGTCCCATGTGCCATTTCTGTCCCTAATTCATCTTCCCCTCCACACTCCCAGGAGTTCAAATGGTCCCTCTGGAGCGGATGGAGTAGGGAGAGCAGGGAAAGGTTATGTAGATGACTTTAGCAGTGAGTTTAGGACTTTGTTTATTTATTTACTGTATAAAGCGAAGGTGTTCAACATGAAATTTTGATATACATACACATAGAAAAGGGGCGCAAGCACCAAGTTTGTCACTAGAAGGGGATGTGAGGACAAAAGGGCCTTCTAAGCAGGTGATATAAAGGATGGAAGATGGGACAAGCACACGAGTTGGCCTTGTAGGGGCAGAGGCAGTTCATCCCTTGCCACCGGGCCAGAGCAGTGAATAGGGACCCAGACACAGATAGTGAGTAGGTTTGATGGTGGGAGGATGACGTGGTTCTCAGCCAGTTGCACCTGTTTTCTCAGTGAACTATTGGGCAAAGTCATCAGCAGGAATGTTGGTAGTTTGAATAGAGAAGAAGGGGTGAAAGAGTGCTTTTGGAGAGAGGGATGAGGAGTATAATACCAGGGAATTGGCCACCAAAATTCAGCCAGCCAGCGCTAGGGAGAGATGGCCCCCAACAACATTCAGCTCTTCCAGCACAGCTGGGAAGCAGGCTGGCCCTGTGGGGTTCAGAGAGGCATGGGGCTGTAGACACACAAGGGCACTGGAGGGAGAGAGAGGCAAAGGAACTAAAGGGGTCGGTAAAGGAGTGTTTATAGGGCTGGATGGGGCATATAACTAGATAAACAGGGAAAGAAGGGCATGGCATGTGTATGGGGGAGCAGGTGCACGCGTGTGTGTATGGTCAATGGATTCATGCACCCTTTGGTGAACTTCAGAGTCCTTGAAACTTTTTCCCTTGTGTCACTAAATAAGCAGCAATTCCAGGAGCTCAGGAATGCTCCACCAGCTATGTGCCCTTGGATGCTGAGGTTGGAACACCACAGAAATTTATGCTGCATTTCCAACTGGGTTCTCTCCACACACTTTGATATACTATAGTTAATTTTATAAGTAGGCATCCCTCAGGATCTTGGTGGATTGGTTCCAGGACACTCCCACCCCCCCACCCCACCCCCATAACAAAATCCACTGAAGCTCTAGTCCCTTACATAAATGGCGTACTATTTGCATGTAACCTTTGCACACTGTAAATGCTTTGGGGAATGAGTTAAGGAATAAAACCCACAATAAATCTAAGAACATATCTATGGGTAGCATTTGATCCCCATCCCAAGACCAAAACAAAAATGCAAAGCCGGATAGTGATTCTTGAGATACAAGACCAGAGGCCCCATGTCATGGGAGCCCAACCCCTCCCCCAGCACGAAGAGCCGATATATTACAAATAAATGGTCTTTTTATTGTGTGTCCATGAAAACAAAGTCAGGGAGGCCTTTGGCCAACAAGGTGTCAATGAGCAAGAGGCATGCATGACAACAACCGTATTCTCCTTGGGAGTGAGTTCTTTACCTCCCAGGCCTTAAGGGTCACACGCAACCAGGGACAGGAGGCTCCAGAGGAACGCAAGCCCAGGACCACCATACACTGGAGGGCCTGAGTCTGCTGCCTCCCTGGCAGGACAAGGCAGGAAGAACAAACACTGCCTCGGGCTAGGCCCAGCCTCCCAAAGCTAGAACACAGGGAACACCCCCACCCCCACCCCCATCAAACACTGCTGAAGAAATCAGCCAGCACTTCTGAGAAGAACTGGCTCTGAAGCCAAAAACCGTCAGGGCTCCATTCAGAAGGGGTTGCCCTCTCGAAGCTTCCAGTAGTAGTAAACGAAGAGTAGGATGGCATTTAAGAGCAGGAAAACCAGAAGCTGGCCCCAGAGCGGGACCCTAAGGGCCTGCTTTCCTGACGGGATGGTGTATCGGGTGAGACATGAAGAGAAGGAACATGAAGATGAGGATAAAGAAGAGGAGGATGAGGATGTAGGAAAATAGGACAGGTCGTGGCAGCTTTTGGAAATGCTAGAAATGTGGTGGTAGTGTGCGATGCTCTGGTAGGCACTATCCAAACCATACACGGGGTGTTCCCTGAGGCAAAAGAGGGGAGCAAGTGGGCCAGGAGAGCCTGGGCCCAGAACCAGCCCCGTCCCTGGGCCTCTCCACTACTCACCTGTCCTTGCTGTCCTCTTCAGAAGAAGACAAAAGACTGTCATCTCGAATCTGCAGAAGCAAATCAGGGTGAGGGAACTGGTTGGTGGGATCACCATGGCCCTATCATATTCCGCAGTCTAAACTTCCTTGGCCAGCCCACTCAGACCATTGCTTAAAGGCCAGGGACCTGCCCCTTCCAGAACCTTCTGAGTTCCCGGCCTTTTGTCTGTGGGGCCTTACCACTCGCTCAGTGACTGTCCTGGCTGCCTGTGCCCCAGCACCCTCCTTTCTAATTTAAGGATTCTCAGAAAGAGCATGAGTCTAGATCTCAGACCAGGGTCCAGGCCATGTGCCTTCCCATGCTCTCTAGTCAAATAGTTCTCACGGCTCCCCAAAGTAGGGCCCTGACCAAACAGGTGTCTACTGACCGTAACTCTCCCTGGAGAATGAAGGGTGCACCCAGTGTCCCCCCTCCTGCACTGTATTTGCCCAAACCCAGCTATGGTCCCCTCAGGTCGGATCAAAGTACAGGATGCCTGACAGCCAGCTCGCCTGGTGGTTGAAGGTGTCAGCATCTGAGAGCGAAGTCACTGGCTGGTGGAATCCCTTGGATGTACCCACAGAATCGGCCTCCCTGGAAGCCCTGGCGGTCAGGTAACTCTACTCACAGTACTCGTCATTACAGCCTTATGAACGGGGGCATGGTTAGCAGAGGAAGCATCGGTATGCCCTGCCTGGTCCAATGGACCTAATCTGAATCACATTACGGGCCTATGACAAAGTTTCTCCCTCCTAGGGTTGCTGAGAGGTGGTGGGTGTTGGGGCCTCAGGTTCTCCCTAAGACTGGGGTCCCCGACGGAGTGGCCTTCAGATATCAGGGTGCCCACCCCATCCCTGCCTTACCCTTGCTCTGGTAAAGTAAGGTGTCATCTTTCTTGGGCAGATTGTGCATATCCGAAGAGCCCTTGAGAGCCGAATCCAAGTCTGAATGGGGCAGGAGGAACAGTCCATGTGCCTCACAGGCTTTCCTCCCTTCTCCCCAGCGGCCTAATCGGCCAACGCCCTTTCCCCACACTCCCGACCCATCCTCCCCGTCGCCCATGCCCCGTTCCCATCCCATGGGCGGCCAGGCGGGCCCCTGGGGCTGGGTCTCACTGGAGAACCCATAGGAGGAGGCAGACGAGTTAGAGGACGAAAGCCTCCTTCGCCTGTGGGTCATGTACTTGAAGATTGTTAGTTGAGCCTGGCCAGACACGGGGTGCAGGGCGGTCAGGGTTATGGTCCTCAAACCTGGGGGAGAGCGCAGTGGGGACACGGGTAACGGGTCCGAGGGAAGGAGCGGGACGAAACGCGGGGAGTATGTCCCGGGAGGGGACCCGACCGCCGCGGGGCGCTGCGTACCCAAGACGTTCGCGTGCTGGATGAAATAGCGCAGCAGGGCGTCCAGCTCGGGGTCCGACATAACCGCAGAGTCGTCCATGGCAGGCGCAGCCGGCACCGGGAGGTGGGAGGGGAAGGCCTGCGGGCGGCCCCGGCCTGTCAACACAAGCCTAGCAACGGTTTCCTAGCAACAGGGTGGTGGCAGCAAGAACGCCTGGTCAGCAGCCCCGCTGGCGTCACGCTGGCGTCACTCGTGCGTCACAGTCATGGGAGTGGGTGGGGCTGTGCTGCGCGTCGGGGGGCTGGGCTAGAGAGCCCAAAGTCCCCAAGGGCGGCAGAGGCTGCAGGGAAGTGAGGGGCGGGGCCTGCACTGGCCAAAGTGGCGCAGACCCGTGTGGCCATGGGAGTAGGGCGGGCATGGCCTGCAGCGTCGTCAACTGCTGGGTCGTTTAGGCTGGACCAAAGACCGGGACAGGACCTGCTCGAGCCGAGCCAGCAGACAGCGGCCAGGACAGGTGAGCGGGCGGGATGGGCGCGCTTGGGGCAGTTCGGTTCCCTGAGTTTCTTCGGCTTCGCCCTGTCCTTGCATCTCCCCGCCGTCCGCCATCGCTCCATGTCCCCGGTGTCCAGGTCCTGGTTCAAATCCCCAAACCAGACAACTGCACCCCCTCCCAAAGGAACAAAAACTGAAAATGTAAGGACTGAGAATTTTCACAAATTAAAGTCAGGCACCAAACTACATATCCAGGACGGTCAGAGAATACCAAGCATCATAAGTGCACAGAAAGCTACACCTAGGTCAAACTACATACAATTAAAATTTTAAAAAAATTCCAGAAACAAGACAGAAGGGGGGGAAAACCTTACCTGTACAAGAACAAGGATAAGAACTACATCCAACTTATCCTCAGAAAGCAGACAAGCAAGAAGAGAGTAGGGTGAAATTTTTAAATTGTTGAGAGAAGTATGCCAAACCTAGAATTCTTTACCCTGCAAAATTATCGTTCAAATGTGAACGCTAAATAGAGGCCTTCTCGGAGAATAGAAATTAAGGGAATTCGTTGCCAGTGTCCTGCCTTGAAAGACGTGTTAAAAGTCCTTTAGACAGAAGGAATGTGATACAGGTCAAAAACACAGATGTACATAAAGATAGGAAGACTATCAAAGAAGGAATAAGTGAAGGTGAAATAAAACCTTTCATTTTTGTAATTCTTACAATAACTGACAGGTAATACTTTGTCCAACATAATAGTTAAATGGAGGCAATTATGAATGATTTGTTCATGTTATATGCATGAAAGATCTGTTATACGTATGTATTTTGCCTATATCTGCTTATACATAAGTGAAGGGCATGTCCGTGGAACAGGTTGGAAGAATTAGGACTCTATTATTATACACAGTGCTCACACACCCCATGAAGTGGTACACAGTCATTGAAAGTGGACTTGCGTTAGTTGTAAGTGTGTATGACCAACTCTAGGGCATCCACTAAAAAAGGTAGTAAAGGAAGTACAAGAAATATTTTAAGAAAGGACAGATAATGGAATCATTTAAACCACAAAAGGCAGTTAATAGTGGAAGACGAAACTAAGAACAGAGAACAGGGGCAACAAATAGAAAACTAACAAATACGGTAGATATTTATCCACCTCTACCAGTAATATGAACGGACTAAATACACCAAATACACCTTACATATGAATGGACTAAATACACCAATTAAATTCAGACATTGTCAGAGATGATCACAAAACAAGATGCAATTATATTTTGTCTCCAAGAAATCCCGTTTAAATATAAAGAAATGTATTGACTAAAAGTGAATGAATGGAGAAAAATATACCATGCTAACACTCATCAAAAGAAAGCAGGAGCAGCAATCTTAATCACAAACAGAGCATACTGCCAATCAAGGAAAGTTATCAAGGATTAAGAAGTGCATTACATAAGGATAAAGGTGTTCAGTGCTCCAAGGAGACATAACAATCCTTAATGTGTAAGCACTTAACCACATATCACATTACATGGCAATGACTGAAAGAACTGTAGGGAGACAGAGATGAATCCACTATCTTAGATGGAGACTTTAAACGCCGATATCAGAAGTGGCCAGATCCAGCAGGCAGAAAACTGTGAAGGACATAGCTGAACTCAACAACACCAGCAATCAACTGGATATACTTGACATTTATAGAGTGCTGCCTCCAACTACAACAGCATACACAGAACAGTAAAGATCTATGCTCTCAACAAGTTTAAAGTATACAGTACAGTATTGTTAACTACACTCAAAGGGTACAAAGTCTCAGTTATTCAATAAGAATAAGTTCTGGAGATCTAATGCATAGCGTGGAGATTATAGTTAACAACAGCCATTTTTAACTACTGTATAGTTAACAACAGCCATTGTTAACTATTGTAGAGTTAAAAACAGCCATTGTTAACTATTGTATAGATAAAACAACCACTCTTTTACCCTCAAAATTCTTACCTCGTAAATTTGAAATTTGAATTTACAACTTAAATTTCTTATTTCTTTCTTTCTTTTTTTTTTTTTTTTTTTTTTAGGATGTCTAGTAAGGGAATCCTAACCCCTGATTTGGTGTTGTCAGTAACACACTCTCCCAAGTGAGCCAACTGGCCATCCCTACATAGGGATCTGAACCCGCAGCCCTGGTGCTATCAGCACCACACTCTCCCAAGTGAGCCATGGGCTGTCCCCTCAAATTTCTCATTTCTTGATGGAACAATGAGGTAGTCCTGTAGATGTGTAATGGTACCTAGGTAATATATAAATAGTAATACAAATAAATATCCATAAGTATAGGGTGATAGGATGAAGAAAATCATCCTTCCCGATTCTAAATCCTGATTTCCTTTGGGAATAATTAGTTGGGTATAAAAGTAAGTATTATGCGGTGGGCAGAATATGTACCCTAAAAGTTCATGTGTTCGAAAGTTGATCTCCATTAAGAGGGTAGGAAATCCTATAATGGTAATTGAGATGTGAGGCCTTTAAGAAGTGATTAGATTGTGATGACTGTACTATCGCTAGCTAGGTCACAATTTTACTAGAGATAACGAGAAACACCTAGAGAAATAGTTGGTGCTATTCTTATATCTTGCTGATGTAAGGCATTGGTTATATAGAGACTAGTGGGATGTAGATAGCTAGTCATACTGAAAAAAAATTGAGATAACCAGAATTAATATTTTAAGTGAGTAAATTTAAAATGAGTTTCTTCTAAAATCTAACATTTTACATTTTTTTCTCAGAAAAACAAGTACTGCAGGTATCAAGTAGTACCTATGTAACCATTTTGCTAGCAGTAAGTAGAGATAACAAGGACAACAGGCGGAAAAGGGCTCAAAACCTTTAAATCTAACTTTTCATCTCATGTTGAGATATAGTTTTATTACTGTATATAATTAATGGTTTCTCACTAATAATTTACCTGTAGTTAACTATTTCAAGGGAGGGAATAGAAAACACATTACTGTGCTCTCAACTCTAGCTTCTTCTATGTGCTTGAAATAATGTGTTAGTGATTAACACAATCAGCAGTACTTAAACTAATGTATTAGACATAATTTCTAAAACAAGATTATATATAGGCTTTTGAAAATAGTAAACAGTCTTGTCTGATCTAAATTCTTATGTTTTCATAATATTGACTTAGTGCAACTGATAACTACTAAACAACTAGTTGAAGCCAGAAAGCTGAATATCACATTCTTTTCAACTTCAAATTCTCGCATTTTGTTGAACTGAGGGAGTACTACAGATGGGTGTGGCTCCTTGAAAAACTAGTTAACTAGAGATGAACAGAAGCAAATAGGATGAATAGGAGAATGGAAGAGAAAACACACATTTCTCAAGTCTCAGTTGTTGTTTCCTATAAAACAATGAGTTAATACTCTACAGAGTTTTTGTAAATATGTAAGTAGTTAACAAGGCATAACTGGAGACAATTAGAATAACTGGGTAAAGGAAAAAAGAAAAAATATTAGATTTTTCTCAGGTATAAATTATTAATTCTTGTTTGATAGTGTGTTAGCTCTGTCTATAGCTCTCTCTATCTACCTGTCTATCGACCTACCTATCAACTTCCCTAGCTGGCTGTATTCAGGTAATTAGTTTACTAGGAATAAATAACCATAACTAGAAAAACTAGTTGAATACAGGAATTGAAAAAATCGTTCTTCTCAACACTTCTTATTTATTGTTGAGAAAATGAGTTAGTAATATAGGCAAGTCATGCTTCCCAAGTCAGTAGTAAAATGCAGACAATATGAATAATAAGTGAAATGCAAGTAGTAGAAAAATATTCTTTGCAGATTAATTTTGTTGTTGTTGTTGAACTAATAAATTAGCTCTTCTTTACTGAGTTTTCCCATGAAACTTGTTTAAAAAAAAAAAAAAACAGCCAGCAAACACTAAAATAACAAGGGAAGCCTTCACCTAAAAGTCATGTTCTTTTCAACTCTTAATCATTAGTTCTAGTTGGAATAAAAAAATTAGAAGAAGAGATAATGCTGAGTGTTACCTAGGAAAAAAGTTGTTAGGGCTAACTGGGGATAACTTGAATAACTATGGGATGCCAAGCAGTGTTGCTTTGCCTCCCATGGATCTGTCACCCCTATACACCGGTGTGATGGAGCTGCCAATGATTACTCAAAGCCCATCTCTTCTGAGCAGTGAGAAGCCGCAAAAAGTGGTTAATCTCCAAGAACCCTCAAGAACGGGGTATTCCTTCCATTTGGGAAATCAACCACGAGTTGGGGTTCTCTTCCCGCATTTATTCTCCAGACCAGGAAGTTACAGGAAGAGAACATAGGTGTGGTTTTTGCTAAGTATACATAAACAAGTTTAACAATAAAAGCTGGTAACATTCAATAAGACAAGCAAGGTGACATTCCATAATGCAATTTGCAACAATAGCTTGATTTTAGCAAACACTGCCTTCTTATAGCAATTTCCCAGTGTTTTTACATATCAATCAGTAACCTGTCTGCCTTTGAGCCAGCAATCTTGCTGTGTTACAATTCTTGATCTCTCAACAGAGACTATGTAGCCTGGGGAATATTTCCAGTCCTTGGTAAGGTCAATATTTGAAACTGCAAGGCTTTGGAAAAGCAGGCCCTGTGAAGTACATTTGCCTTATTCATACTCCACAAAGCAGGGGAAACCCATCCTTATCTTTTTATTATTTATTTCTGTAGGGATGATAAAGTCTTAACTACCAACATCAGTTGGTAAATACATAATTCATATAGTTGATGCTAGAAATGGCTAGAAATATATAGACTAAGGAATCACTGCTGATGAATACCGGTTTATTCCAGGAAGTTGCATAACCATTTTTTTAACTCAAAATTCTTAATTAGTGTTAGAAATATTAGCTCATGCCATAGGCATCTCCTTTACCCAGGTGAATAATTAATTGGAGATAAATAGATGAATCCACTATGAGGAAAAACACATTCTTTTCAACACTACTTCTCATTACTTATTGAAATAATGTGCCACTATTCTAGATATTTAGTGGTTCTTAGCCAAATATGATGAGTCAACTAGAAATTACTGTCAAAAACTTGCTGAATATGGGAACTTGAAAAACACATTCTAGTCAACTCTAGGTTCCTGTTTCTTTAGCGAATGTTGAGTTAGTACTATTGATATAGTAAGTGGAGTTACCAAGGTAAGGTTTAATTAGACCTACCTCCATAAACTAGAATAACTGGACAGGAAGAGAAAAGTCACATCATTCTTCTCCACATTTCTCATTTCTTGTTGCAGTAGTGAACTAGTTCTCTACATGGGTGGTAGTACTTAGGGAATCACATGATGGGGAACAAGAAAAGATGGATAGAATAAATATTTGATGCCAGGAATATGAAAAACATATTCTGCTAATTAGAAATGCTTGTTTCCGGTAGGAACAATGAGTTAACACTAATTGGGACTAGAGATATCTCTGTGAGGCACTGAATGAATTTCCTTTGGGCATGTGCTCAACAGAGGGATTGCTGGATCATATGGTAGTTCTGGTTTTGATTTGATTTTCTGAGGAACCTTCACACTGTTATCCATCATCACTGTACCAACTTACATTCCCACCAACAGTGTACAAGGTTTGCCCTTTCTGTTACCTCTTGACGTTTGGGTAATAGCCATCCCAACAGACATGAAGTGAGATCTGATTGTGATTTTGATTTTCATTTCCCCAATTATTACTGATGTTGAGCACCTTTCATAAACCTGTTGGCCATTTGTAAGTCTTCTTTGGAGAAAGATCTGTTCAGATCCTTCAAACATTTGTTAATTGGGCTGCATTGTTCTTTGCTATTGAGCTGTGTGAGTCGCCTGCATATTTTGGATATTGACCCTTCTCAGATATGTGCTTCACAAATATTTTCTTTCAATCTGTAGACTGTCTCTTCACTTTCTTAATTGTTTCTTTGGCTATTCAGAAGCCATTTTGGTTGATGGAGTCCCACTTGTTTATTTTTGTTTTCGGTTCCTAAACTTCTGACGTGACAATCAAAAAATTATTGCCAAGGCTAACATCAACGACCTTTCTGCCTATATTTTCTATAAAGAATTTTACAGTTTCGGGTCTTATGTTGAGATTTTTAATCCATTTTGAGATGATGTTTCTATATGGTGTCAGATAAGGATCCACTTTCATTATTTTTCATGTCGATATTCAGTTTTCTCAGCACCATTCATTGACGACACAATTTCTAACGCAAGAATGCAACTTCAAGACCCGTTTCAGTTCCTGGCCTGAAGGCTTGCTATTTAAACAGTATTGGAAAGTCAAGACTGTGACATCAACCCTTTCCTGAATGGAGAGCCTGCCCTATATATTTCAGCTTGTTTGCCCCCACAATGTGGGAGTTGATTCCTTAAAATAAATAACCTAAAATATACATGCGTTATTTATAAATAAAGATTAAATAACACCACTTAAACATATATGACATGTAATATTACATATCACACATGCACACACGTGCACACACGCAGACACATATACCCCGTTGCTTCTGTTTCCCTTTCTGTGGGGAAGCCAGTCTCATACAGCTGAGCACGTTTATTCACTGATCTCCACAGCCTTCAGGTGGTCATTCGGAGCATAAAAACAGAAAATCGAGGGGAGCTATGTGAACAGTTGGAAAAGAAGTTGAAATGGACAACCTTCTGGGTAGTAGCCAAGAAATGAACGGACTTCAGGGTACGGCAGAGTCTACGATGCTCTGGGCTGGTTGGGAGGTGCAAGAAGGCACACACCTCCCTGGGCGAGGTCTTGCAGAAGCACTGGGTGGCTGCGAAGGGAAGGCTCAAGGCTAGAAGAGGAGTTGGAAGAGTCTGATCTCAAGTTGTGACCCAGCCGAGGTTTCTCAGCCAGGCACCACGTGCAGCCACCTTCTAGCAGAGATCTGATGCCACCCAGCATAAGACTGGCGTCTCGGACGCCCAGCTCCCACTGGGTGCCCAGATTGGCCGGGAGAAGCTTTTGCAGGAAGCCGCCTGGTTGCGGATCAAAGGGCAAGTGCGGGATGGCAGAGAGATGTTGAAATCCTACAGGCAGCAGAGCACAGTGTCCCAGAAGCCCCGCAAGCTGGCCGAAGCCCTGGGGAAGATCAGCTGGAAGAGGAGTTCCCCTGCCCCCTTCATGAGCCCCCCATTGGGACAGTGAGCCCTGGGTGAATACAGAGGCCCTAGACAGCCACCCACAGCCAGGGCACAGTGGTACTGCTGCGTCCTGCCGCTGGGGGGCGTGCCTGCAGGGGGCGTGGTTCCGCACGGCCTCACCTCCCGCACTCACCGCCAATCAGCGAGCCGTCTGTTGCCGCGCAGGCGCTAGCCCACAGGCCCTCAGAGCCGCGTAGCCAGCGGGCCGTTGTGGAATTCCCTGAGGCGTCCGGTAGCCTGAGGGTTCCTCAGGTGAGGCACGCACTTGCGGGTTGGCGTGGCCCCCGGCCCAGGGGCATGAGGGCGTGGGCACGGGGAGGTCCCGGTGGACATCTGAGGAAATGTCCTGGCTTGGGTGTCAGTCCCCTGGGGTCTGCGACCGGGGCCCGGCAGGCAAGGGCGCTGGGACTGTGGCAGCCGGCCACGTGCCTGCTGTCTGGCGGGGAAGAGACCGTCCGGGTCTGCGCCTCCTGCCTGCCGGCCGACCATAAAGAAGGACACTCGGTCCTCTGAGGGTCTCCAGGTGCGTCTTAGTTGGTGACCAGTTAGCGGCCTTGCTTGGCTTTCCACGACCTGGCCGGGGGGTTCGCTTCCTGAGGAGACGGCCGGGAGGTGGTCATTTGAATGTGGCTACTTGTATTGAGGATCATGGCTCATCATGTGGAATGCGACGAGTCTAATTTCTTTTATTCCTGTGGAGGGGGGAGGGAAGCAAAACTGAGGGCTATTCAAGATTCTTCCGTGTGTAATGGGTACACTTACCCCTTAACTACAAAACAACCTCACTCTCCACGTAGTCATGACAGCTATGCATAAAATTAACGAACGAAATAAGAGAAAAATGGAAAGGCATTCATTCACACCCAGTTACTCCACCCATGCACTGCGATCCTATGAAACCTAAGACTTTCTAAGAAAAATGCGTGAAACTTGCTGCGGAGTGAATCTGGCAAAGGAAAGGTGCAAGAAGAGGCACAGCAGTGTTTTCTTTATTTAAAAAGAAGTTTTCAAGATTGTGCCTTTATTATACTATAAACGGATATGCCAGCTCATCCTTCTATGGAAATACGTCCCTTTAGGTAGGTTTGCCATCACAAACCCAGTAGGTGCACAGAAGATCCAATACACATCTGGTCATGGTAGAGGGGGCATCACGTGAAGATGAGAGAATTCCTGCCTCTGGGGAACAGTATGGGGGTCATGTCGAGATAGGGGCACCACTTTGAGACAACTTGCTGAGGATTCTGTTCTTTAGTTTTCGCCTAAGATGTAAATAAAACCCTCACTAGGGAAAGCAGGCAACAGAACTTCCCAAGTGACAGGGCTTCCAAGGTAATCCTTCCCAAAATCACGGTTGTTGACTGGAGAAGTCAATGCTCATTGTTATCTTGTTCTTTCACTCCTCTGCTAAGGAACAGATGCAACAGAAGAAATGGGATGGTCCAAAGGAGTACGCTACTCTCTTTGGAAACACTACTTCTTGGTCATCTGAATTTGACTTTGACGTTACAGATTGTGGAGTCTCCATGTAGAAAGTATTTCTCTTTTATTGTCAACTGGGTATTCTCCCTCTGCAGGCAGTGTTTGCTTTGATGTTGGACTGAAATACTGGACGCATTTTCACACCACGTCCTCCTAGAACTTGGCATCAATTTACAAACTTATTCTGCTGCTATAGAGATTTTATTGTTCTCACATGTTCCTGGGGGGTAAGAGAAGTTTAATATTTGATTATCGCCATCTACGTGTATTTATGTATCTCTATGCATCTATCTTTCTGTTTATCTCTATGCCTCTATCACCTGTTTATCATCTCCCTATCATTATCTATCTCTACCTCCGTTGTTAGCTATATCTGTCTAGCTGTTCATCTGTCAGTCTATTTTGCCATTCATTATATCTCTCAACCGTCAGTTTTCGACACGAGTATATTTATATATGTCTACCTCTGTATCCATGTATCTTTTTCCTACCTATCATCTATCTGTCTCCTTCTAATCATTCCTTATCCTTCCGTACATCTACCTACCCCCTTCTATCTACTGCATATTATACATCTTTTTCGATCCCTATATCCATCTGTCTTTATGTATCTCCATCAACCTCTGTGTCGATTTCTGTCTCTCTGCCTCTATGTATCTATGTATCTAACTGTACACCATCCTCCTTTCTACCATCCATCTATTTACGCGTCTGCTTGCCTAACTTACCTACCTGTCCCTTCAGAGGGAGGGAAGAGTGTCGTATTCCCGTTAGGACAAAACCAGAACGTAAATTATCCAGAAGACTCTAAGCAGACCCTAGATAGAAGCTCTTCTTGCCATGGCCCATAGCGTTTGGTGAGAGGAACATGCACTGTTTTGATTTAACACACTTGCCTTCTGGTTGTGTCTGTTAAGGAAGCATCAGCTTTTGTAATCAGAAAAATCACTGGGATTGCCGTTCTTTATCTGTTGAAAGTGTTTTCTGAAAAGTTTTCACACTGGAAAAGAGCTGCCAAATGGGAGTAATGAATCATATCCACGTGGGGTGTACAAGTCTTAAGGTGTTGTAACTGTCTTATAGAGATATATTTGTTGCATATGGTGTAAAGGGATTCAGAGAACTATATCTATAAATATATATCTGTATGCATAAAAATCCTGGAGCACATGGACTCACGTGATTGGAACAAGAGTTCCTGGGTGATTGGACTACTGATGCTTATTATGCTCATTGTTTGGTAATTTTGAAGATCATTTTAGATTTTTCCGTGTGTGCTTTCAAAACGAGGAACTAAACGGAACGCAAAGTAGCATTCCTACTGGAAGCAAGCACACGGGGGACGGGTACAGACATTGAGGTGTATTGTTGGCTTCCACGCCAGGCATCTTGGGTTTCTAACATCTGCGTGTATGGGGCCGTGAGCGTGCGTGAGCGTGTGGGAGAAAGAGTACGTGCTTGTGTTTTGGGGTGTGGGTGGTCACGCTTGAAGGTGCTCTATCACACCTGTTTTCTGAGTGGGGCTAGCAGGTCCAGCTGAGGGGAGCCCGAAGCGGTCGAGTCACCTTTTATTCCTTCCTCCTGTAGTTGTGTGTCCTCAGGTGAACCCTGGGCTTGAGAGCCCAGCACCCTTGAGTGAGCACCCTCGTTCAGGGAAGACCGTGTGCTGATTGTCGTCTCCAAGGTACGTGTATTTCATCATCGTGACACCTTTCCTGTTACGTCGACCAGTGTGCGTGAACAAAGACATACATACACGCATTTATTAAGGAGAGAAGTTTCGCATCACAGAACATAGAATGTGAAGTCAATAGTGCACTAGGTAAAGTGCAGAAAGCAGTCATGACACTAATTTGGACGACATATAGGGAAAACTAGGACATATGAACGGAGTATTGGCGGTTGAAAGATAGGAAGAGTAGGACGGGTAGAACAATTGCTGCTTCTGCAGAACACATTCCTGTAATGTCAGAAATTCCATGAGAGTTTGGAAATATCAGGAAAATTTTGGCGTAACGAGACTCTTGGAAATGACGTAGCAGAAATGGGCACTAACTAGGAAATATATCCAATTATGCTCTCATGTTAGCAACTATAGTGTAACACAGTACGTGCTTGCACGTGCACAGGGATGCATAGGTAGTGCGTTGGAAGCACGTACACCATCGTCCTCATAGTGAGCATCTGTAAGGTGCCAGCCCCTCTACACATCTTTCTATGCATGTCATGTTCTCACAAGCTCATTCAATGCGATTTGAGAATCAGAAAGACACAATAACTTCAAAATCCCCATTTTCGTTACACTCACACAGATGGTCACAAACACACGATTGATGTTAAATCCATGTGTTCATGGCATCCGCGATCCCCAAAGCAGTGGTTCTCCCTGTTGTGACGCAGGAACAGACTAGCATACGCCAGGCAGCATACCATGGAAATATTTTGGAATGCAAGAGGAGGAAAATAAAAATGGCATCTACATTATGGATGGGATTCAGATATCAGCTGTTTCAAAAAGGCATGCATCCCTGAGTTGGTGAAGGGAACGGGATCATTAGATCCACACTTTATTGGCTCACGTTGCTTCCTCTTTTGAATTTTCCAGATTCGCTTGAGAAAAGACTACATAGGTCCTGAGTATCTGCACTAGTTCCCACCTGATCACAAAGAACAGCGCCCTTCAGAAGCACGCAGCGGGGTAAAGGGTGTGCGGACAAGCGATTGGAGTGTGAGAAACAAGAGACCCAGCTCACAGAACCGGACCTGCCTCCGTCCACGTGACCTTCGGTAAGACTTCCCCATTCACTCGCTGCCATCTAATGTTGACATTTCGGGGTACGATCGTCTTTGCACCTCACTCTATACACACGTGTCTTCATAACGAGCATCACATCTTTGGTGTTGGGAGACAAGAGTTTTGCACCAGAGTATAGAGGTTCAGGTCACAACCCATGACCGGTTCCTGCAGAAATCCCTATTAACAGTGACAGCCAGGAATCATCAAAATGACCTCACAGACCTCTGGATTCTGAGTCATGCTCTTGAACATGACATGGGGCTGGCTCCCAGCATCGGTATGTAGGAGATGGCCTCGGTCTTCTTGGGGTGGACAGGGAGGCATGGGCACCCTAGGAAGGCAAAAAACTAATGAAGCATTTTCCTAGGTTGAAGCCCAAGGATCTCAGAAGCCGCAGAGGGTCCAGGAGAGTGAAACAGGATCCCTGACATGACACCCACGTCCGCATGCGGATGCTCTTCCGCATGCAGTCGTTACAATTAGGTTACACGGTGGCTTCGGGCTGTTATAGAACTCTTCTTGCACCTTCCATATTTTTCCCCAAATGCTTGACACTCATCTTCCCCTCTGTCTAAGGCCCACTCTTTTAATACCTTGTTTTATCTCATCAATCTCCTTGAGCAGGGCGCTTCTAGTTTCACAAAAGGAATTCTTTCCTCATACGGTTCTTCTTTTCCTTTTTCCCATTCCAGTCTCCTCCAGGTCTTTCCACTGAAAACACGAGTGCAAGCATCTCCCGGAGAACCAGGTGGAGGAGGACAGCCAATGCAAGCTGGGAACGCTTTGCAGTCCGGAGGCAAAGGAGGCGTATTAGAGCAGGGGTTTTGAGGGAAGACCTGAGTCAGCAGTGGGAATGACAGCCAGAAACCTCTGCCCCTCATCATCACCTCTCAGGAGAAGAAACGATTAAAGTGAAAAGCACAGACGTAAGGGCCCTGACGAAGTCTGAAATGGAAGGCATGGGCTCTTCGGCAGGGGCGCAGTGGAAGTTCAATGCCACAGCGGGAGAGGAAAGGGGGTGCAGAAGAGTCCTGAAAGTGGTACTGGAGAGGCTGGATGAGAGAACAAAACTGGGCCGAGGAAGAAAACCAGATGACCAGCAGACCAGTACAAGCTCCCAGGTGAAAAGCACAGACATAACGGCCCTGACGAAGTCTGAAATGGAAGGCATGGGCTCGTCGGCAGGGGCGCAGTGGAAGTTCAATGCCACAGCGGGAGAGGAAAGGGGGTGCAGAAGAGTCTTGAAAGTGGTACTGGAGAGGCTGGATGAGAGAACAAAACGGGGCCGAGGAAGAAAACCAGATGACCAGCAGACCAGGACAAGCTCCCAGGAGAAAAGAACAGACAAAACAGCCCTAACGAAGTCTGAAATGGAAGCCATGGGCTCCTTGGCAGGGGCCCAGTGGAAGGTCGGTGCCCCAGCGGGAGAGGAGAAGGAGTGCAGAAGAGTCCTGAAAGTGGTACTGGAGAGGCTGGATGAGAGAACAAAACGGGGCCGAGGAAGAATACCAGATGATCAGCAGACCAGTACAACTTCCCAGAAGGTAGCTCAACAGCCGGCAAGTAGACCCCCTCGTAAAAAGTATGGTAAACGCAAAGGGGTCGTTCGGAGGAGTGCTGGGAAGAGAGAAGCCTCAGGATCACTGCCAGTTGGTGCCGAGAGTGAGGATGCCCTGTGCGGTGACAAATCACGGGTGCACACGACCTCTGCCCCTGCTCCAGCAGAAAGGCAAATAAAGGCATCACGGAAGTCCAGCGCGAGCCACGATTTCCCGACACTGTCAGGACACGAGGGTGAGAAAGAGGGCAAGGCAAAGGCACAAGCCTCCACGGTTACATCCCGGCGTCCCACAGTCCTGGAGGAGGGTGCATGTGCTAATGATGGACAGGTGGCCCCATCCCAGCCACGGGGTGTCATCCCCACTGTGCCCATAGCTCTGAACGCAGAGGCACAGGACACCTGGCCGAAGACCGTGGCTACTCACTCCGCGTGCTCTGCGCGCTCAAGGAATGCTGAGGACTCTGGGGAGGGGGCCTCGAAGCCAGGCGTGGAAGGGGCGGCCGCTTCTTCCGGGTCCCCTGCCCCCTCCAGGTCCCCTGCCATGAGGCCGCGTGACTCCCTCTGTCTGGCAGACAGAATTAGGAAGCTAAAAGCGGCAGTTTGTTCCGAAGGACTGCAAGAACGCCGACCTCCTGCTGACTCGATGTCTAGGAATCCCATCCGCAAGGCTAAAATGGCTGGTGGTAAACGAGGTGGACAACCTGCCAGCATGGCTCTGACACAGGAGCCTCCTCCAGTTGAAAGAGGAACGATGGTGTGGTTTAAATTTCAAGACCACCCATTCTGGCCGGCTGTGGTGAAGAGTGTCAGTGCGTCGGAGAAGACCGCACGGGTGCTCTTGATTGAGGCAGACCTGCGCCAGGAGAGGAGCGGCATCCGAGTTCCTCTTCGAAGACTGAAGCCCCTGGATTGCAGAGAGAAAGACAGACTCCTGCAGAGAGCCAGGAAAGTGCACGAGCAAGGTGTTAACTGGTGTTTCTCCCTCATCTCCCACTACACACAAGCCATCGGCCGGGGTTCCTTCGTGGGCTCTTTCCTGGACTATTATGCCGCCGACGTCAGCTACCCACTCAGGAAAGCCATCCAAGAGGGCCCGCTGGAGGTTGACTTTCCAAAGGTGAACTATGCCGACCTGGAAGACTCTGAGGAGGAGACCTCCCTGGGCGGGAAGAGGCCCTGCAAGAGGATTCTCCCCGACAGGATGAGGGCCGCTCGGGACCGGGACAACCGCAAGCTGGTGGACTTCATCGTGAAGAGAAGGGGGGCCGACCACCACCTCCTGGACATCTTGAAGGGCAGGAAACAGTCCAGGTGGCTGACATCATTTCTGAATTCACCAAGGCACAGGCTCTGCGTTGAAACGTACCTGGAAGATGAGGACCTGTTGGATGTTTTGACGAAACATCTACAAGAAATCTATACACAAATGGACAACACCATGCTGACTCTCATAAGAGACGACAAAGTAAATTTTGTTCTGGAAGTTCTCCTGCCAGAAGCAATCATTTGTTCCATCGCAGCACTTGATGGGCTGGATTACCAGGGGGCAGAAGAGAAGTATCTGCGAGGGCCCCCCGTGCACTACCGCGAGAAAGAACTATTTGACAGAAACGTCATAAAGGAAAGGAGAAAGAGATCAGCAACCATGAGGACGGCTAACTAGGTCTCCTCCTGTGCCCCTACAGCGACAGACCCTTTTTCTTCTATCTTATCGCCACATTCCCATACCCCTTCCAAAAACGGTTCTAAAAGGGAAGCAGAAAGTGAACGGGTCACCTTCGCCTAGTCCACGTGTGAGTGAATGAAATCCCTGCGTGCACTAAACCTTTGTCAGCCTTGTGCAAGACCTTCTTTGACTCTCTGTCTCCCTGAAATTCCATCTACCACAGTAGCTCTCCCTCAATGGCCGAATGATTTCCTGAAACGGAGGGTCTCCCGGCTGTCTTCTAAACTGATGGTGACTGGATCCTCTTCCTAGAGCCATCTGTCCCCACGTGGACGGCAGCTAGCCTCATCATATTCACAGTCTAGCTACTCTACACCTATGAGCCAGGCTGACTACGTGGTAGCCCATCTACTCTCATATAAGATCGAGGAAAGCAAGCACTTTGTTCTGCATCCTGTACCCCCAAAACGTAGTCATTTGTCTCAAACCAACCGAGCTTCATCTTCACGCTTATTCGTCGGCTAGCTCCAACAGGTTCCATCAGCACACATGCACACTGGCAAGTCATTCCAGGAGGCTTGAGCAGTAGATGGGCCAGGGCCGGGAATGTGAAAATGAATTCTAGAAACAACCTCCATTCGGCTAAACGTGACCCTCTTTGGAAGAGAATTAATTAAACGCACTCAATGGAAGGAGAACTTCTGAAGCCCATGAATAGTTATACTACGTTAATACGAGGCGTGTTTTGAGAATAAATGTTGGGAAAGCTAGTTTAGTTTGAAAACTTGATGTGAAAATAAACATTGATGGCTTAACAGGAACCTGAGTGCATTTCTAGTTTAGAGGAAGTCAACTGCTCCTGTGAGACCACGCTGTGTGTTCACATGGCCACGTGTTGCTTTAAAATTTGCAAAGTACCTGTCTGGATTCACAATAAATCCATGGTGTCTGTTGCCTTGAAATTCTGCTTCGTCATATTTGAGACCGTACCAGTTTGAACGGGGCATTTCTGAGAACATATATAAACGCACTTCCAAAGAAACCGTATTTCGGGAATTGTGATGGCTGCTGTTGTCATGGGTTAGAGCAGGTTAGAAATGTTCTTCTCATTCTAAACAAATATTCACTTTAACGCTCGATTTGGTATAATTTTAGAAGAACGTCTTCCAGGTCGTGTAATCATCAGGCCCTACAGAAGCCTCTTTGGACTCGGCCTGCGAGAGAGAAAGGCTCCTGGGGCACACGGCCTAGGCACATTCCACGTGATATCTTCCTGGTCCTGAGGATTAGTAGAAAACACAGCACCTCTATGCTCTGTGTGGACCTCATACACCGAGACGGCACGCTTTAGTTACGCTCTAACACTGAGACTCTCTGAGTCCAATCTATGAGCCAACTGTTCATCTCCATGATCTAACACATTCTTTACCACCTCGTGCACCCATTCACTCATCCATTCATTCACTCACAGTACCATAAGTCAGGAGAGCAAGTACGGTGGTGTTTCCGCTCTGAGGACAAACTTCGGATGTCCTAGGAGAGACGGAAATCTGGAGACCCAGGTGGCAATGAAATTCTTAAGATAACGAGATATTCTACCCTCATCCTGTGAGTGAGAAATATTTATCAGCATTGCAGGCTGACTGCCTGAATTCATAACCACACTACTGGGTTTCCCCATGCTTGTGAGATCATGGTTTTCTTTGATTCGGGTGAAGGGAGGTGGCCTTGTGTCCCTTGGATGTCATTTTGTCCTGGGGCATCTGTTCTGCTTCTCTTGAATCAAGGTCACTGAAAGTGATTTGGGGTGTGGGGGTGGATTTTTCGCTGCTTGGACTCTGAGATCCCTTCTAGGCTTGCTGGATCTCTAGCAGAAGTGTGTGTTCAATGGAAAAGCTTGACTTTCCCCTGCCCTCGCTGACTAGGTGAAGGAGACCTCCTCTCCTCCAGTCATAAGGGCTGGACATCAGGCCCTCATGCTAAGTGTTGGTTGGGTGAGTGGCACAGAGATGCTGTGCACAGCTTTCTCAGGTCTCTACGTCCATGTAAGCAACTGACAAGGAAAGAGTGGGACCTCAGAGCTGGGTTCATCATAGTCACCCTCAGGGAGTCAGGGTCCCCATGCTCCTAATCAAAATTTAGTGTCCGGGGTCCCTAAGGGTTCTTCGGTGACTGTGAAAGTGGTTCCAATCCTGCCAGGCCTCTCAACAGGCTCCCCCCAAGGCCCCACTTCTTGCCCAGATATCCTTTGGAGCACGGCCCTAGGATGAGCGGGGGCCTGGCCTGTTCTGGACCTCCATGCGGCTGGTCCAACACTTAGGAAGGAAGAAGAGGAAGGCCGCCTGTCGATTCAGGTCCAGAGGCAGTGGCAAGGAGAGGTGACCCACCCACGCTCCTCCCTTTATTCTGTATTGACCTCATTCCTCCTCACCCAACAGATTCCTACGCTGTCTTTAGCGGGCACAAGCCCTTCCTCAGCCCACAGCCCTTCTCATGAGCCCCGGTTCTCCTCCATCCTCCATCCTATTCCCCAAACCAATGCCTTTCTGCCGTCTCTCCAGTGTCCTTCCGGGAGCCCAAGACAACCGTTTAAAACCTGGTAAACGGCACCACCAAATCAGTGCATTGTTACAATTCATGAGCACCATCCTCGTGTACTTTCTCAGATTGCCATGCTTGAGAGACCAGTGATCTAATGAGTATGCTTGGTAGAATGCGAAGCCTGCTTGTTTCCCAAAGACGCATTCTCGCTGAAAGATAAATATCGGTAGAAGGCATCTACCTTTACTGGGATAGGTTGGAAATACGTGGCTGGAGATACGTAAGGGCACGTCCTTTCATTTGTGCTAGGGGAAGCTGAGGTGAAGGAATAGGCATATCAGCCGTACTTTGAACAAAGGGTGCCTTCGCTCTATAGTTATGTCTTCTGGTCCTCGTTGTGTGTTTTCTATCGTTCTGCCTTGTTTTTGACAGAGCCCTTTTTATGATCACCTTTTATCACCACGATTTGTTGTGCTGGCGATTAACTAGTTTAAGGGACGTTGGGAGGGGAGACAAAGGGCAAGGGAAGTGGGGATGAGTTTAGACATTAAAAGCACACATGGAGCTGGGGATCCTCTTGCGGAGGGAAGAAAGAGAAGGTGACAGATTCATACGGTGATTGATAATCTTGAATTTTCTCTAGCCTGACAACTTGCCTGTAATCCCTAGCCAGATTAATTTCAGCAAAAGAGAAGAAAGAGTGAATTCAGTACAAAATCTGACAGTATTTCATTCATAATGAATTAACTCACAGGACAAATATTGGGCACCTACCACAGTCCAGGCACTAGTCGTGGCTGTAATCCAAGGATAATAATATCTGTCACCAATGAGCAACGTACGCAAGAGTGTTTCAAAAATTTCAAGGAAGCATGCATGAGCTTCGAGAAAATTATGTTCAATCAAACAAGCCAGGCACAGACAGAGAAACAGTGCTTGTTGTCACTTTTAAGAAGGAGCTAAAAATATAAATTAATGAAAAGAAAGAAAGAAGGAGGGAAGGAAAGAAGGGAAGATCATAACAACACACTGCACTTTCATAAGGAGAGCGCGGCACTGTGGGTAGGAGAGTGGCAAAGGGGGAGGGGGAGAAGGAAATCGAGAAATAGATGAATGGACAATAAAAAGGATGACATATTGTAATGATTTATCCTGATTTGATCATCACGGATTGTACACAGTATTGATATTCACCTCTGTACCTCAAATATGTGTATAATCATTTATAGGTCAATGAGGAAAGAGGTCATGGAATACAGAACTAAAACATAACAAGAATCCTTCCGTGAACTTTTTGAAAAACACTCATATATTTAATTCTTCCAACAATTTTGCTAGATTGATGGAGTTATCCTCATGTGTGGTGAAGGACTCTGAGAATGAGGGAGGTGAAGTAATCTGCTCCAGACCACCTACTGTCAGGGCCCGAGTTTGTCTAACTCCAAAGCCGGTCTCATTCCCCAGTACGTCTTATGGCCAAATAACCAGGGAAGGGCTAAGAGGTTTTTTTGAGGTTTTCAGTATGTGGGATAAGGAAATTAGGGACATTTGTTTGAAACTTGTCAAGCCTCACAGTAGTGAGAGATTTGTATAAAGATCGTCATGGATTCTTCTCCCACCTCCAGCTCTTGTCAAGAGACAGCTAACTCTATTCCTTACGTGACCCTCTCCAACTCTGCCCCAGTTCCTGTCCACACTTGATCAATTTAAACAAATCCTAGATATCTTTTTATTCATAACCCTTTTATATTTCTCTATGTTTATTAAAATAACAGGAAAGAGGTGGTGAGACATATGGATTTCACGGCACAGGAGGAGCCACAATGAAAGATAAAAAGGATCGCTCCCACTTCTTCCATCCCCAGCTACATCCTGCCTGGAGCTGGTGAGCTCATGGAGAAAGAGCTGGCAAAAGCCACAGCCATGCCCTTCACATGGTGTTGTTTGGAGCTGGCATGGGAGAAGAGGGCCTTGGTGGCCCCCAGGCCAGCCACACCACTAACAGGGCTTCCATGGACTCACATAAGAGCGAGGAATCACAGACAACCAGAAGAAAGAGCCACTCAGAGGCTGGCAAATCATCACAAGGGACCAGTGCATGGCCCGTCCCATGGAAAGTGTTTGGAGTTCAGGCGTTGGTGGAGACGGACCCACAGAGGGCACGTTGGGGCACAGCAGTGGAAGTGGTATCCAGAGGTTTCTTGGAGTCGGAGCAGGGCTGAAGAGAAAGGAACCAGCCTCTTCTGGAAATGGAGAGTGAGGTGAGGGTAGCACCCGAAAGGACTGGCAGCTAGTCATTCCTTATCACTTCGGTAATGAAGGTGACTTAACATTGTTAATGTGTCTATAGACGTAGGTTATGAATGAAAGACATCTGTTTGGCTGGAGGTCACCAGGCTCCACCTGTCACCAGAGGGCAATGTTTTAAGAAGGAAGGTAAAGCTCCCTGAGAGTTTCTATATTCCTCTCGACCCCAGTATGTGAATGGGATGTGGTGAGCTTTCGCTCTTTCTTTTGAGATGGAAATAAAAGACAGGTTTGTAGTTCATGTGTCAGGGTGGGAGGTTAAGATTTCAGAATCACCGATTAAATAAGTATTTATTGAATGCCTCCTGGGCAATGACTGATGATGATGAATTGAAATCCTTCTGCAAAGCTGAGCATTTTCGGGTGGAAAAATACATGAAATGATTCAATAATCGCATGGTTGTCTGGTTACATCCTGGGCCAAGTCTCATTAGAGGAAGTATGAGAAGCTATGAGAAGGCAAAACCAAGTAGTGAGGCAGGTCCATGGGGACAATGATAAGGATTTGGTACTTGACAGGAAGGTGAGCAGGAGCCCTGGAAAAGTTTTGAGTCGAGAAGTGATGATGTAATCAGATTTGAAATTTAGATAGTTCACTGAGACAGGACCAGAGGGAAAGGGATACAAGTGAGGGACACTCCACATACATCTGGAGCAACTGCCTGGTGCTGGTCCTTTTCTGGGTTGACACTGATGGCTCAAAGATGGGCAGATGCTTATCTTTACTTGCCAGTCCCTAAGGGCAGATGGCTGCATCCTGGGTCTGGGTCCTACCTGAGGAAGGTCACTTTTGGTTGCGCATTTTTTTATATTGAACTCTCTGCTTCTGATTTCTTCCAGTACTCAATTGCCAGAAAATGCCATTACTGAGCTTTCTGGAAAGTAGGCTGCCCCTGTACTCATTGCTTCCTTCCCTCTCTAAAATTGCCCAGCCATAGAAAATGTCAGCACCCCTGTGGACATTGCCCAACTTTCCTCTGTGCACTGTTTTAATTCAGGCAGGAAGTGAAAAGGGCCCTGATGGTGTCGTGAGTGGATCTGAGAAAAGAAGAAGGACCCTGAACAGGGAACACCAGGTACAGCAGGTTGGACCTCACTCCTCCCAAACTGGGACAGGATAAGTAAAGTCATGGTCTCCAATGAGGGCCAGAATGGGAACAATGACAGAAGAATTTCCTAATCGAAGAATAATTCTGGCACGTAAACCTCCAAAGTCAGAAGGGAGCTTCCAGAGGAGAAGGCTGTCAGGAGCCCATGACATTTCTTGCTCCTCCATGCCTAGCGAGGAGGAAGGATCCATGAGGCTGACCCGTCCTGTCTTGTGGAAACCGACCCCCATCCTCTTCATCGGTGAAGTGATTCCAGGGTCAGAGAGAGGAGCTGGCCATCTTCCTGCCCTGTGCTACCAACATGTCCTCATGAAAGGAGAGGACATTTTTGGTAAATTTCCTTCTAACATTACACTGTTACAGAGATTCTCCAAGGGGAGTTCCCAAGACCCTGCCAGAGATTCCAGAAGGTCATAACTATTTTCATAGTGATCCTAAGATATTATTTGCCTTTCCCACTGTTTTACACTGATGGTGAAAAAGCAGTGATGGGTAAAACTCTGGCACTTTAGCACAAATCAAGAGATTGGCCCCAAACTGTTCTAGTCGTCATTGCAGTCTTCACCAACACAAGTCCACAGTTTAAAAAGAAAAAAAAGAAAAAGAACTAGTTTTAGTTAAGAAGCAACAAATATTATTAGTTTTATTAAATTTCAACCCTTGAGTACACTTTTTAATATTGTGCCTGAGAAAGTAGAAGGTTTTCATAAAGCATGTGTATTGCAAACCAAAGTACGACAGTTTTCTCAGAAAAAAAAAAAAAAAAAAAAAAGAAGAAGAAGAAGCACTTATGTGATTAAGGTGCCATCTGAGCTAACTTTATTTCATGGAACACCTTTTTTTTTTCTTGGAAGAATAATTGGCAAACTAAGGTTATTAAGACTTCTGTATTTTCCAGGCATTTTCTCGAAAAATGGATAAAGTGCTCCCGTCACTTCATTATCAAACTGAATGGAGTTTCTATGCCTGCACACAACAGAAAGGCAAATACAGAATCACTGGTTTTGCAATAAGGAAAAGGTTTACTCACAAAGGTTTACAAGTGAAAAACGGGAGAAATAAATCTCAAATCTGTGTTCCCGATGGCTGGGAGTGAGGTATATTTAAGGTAAAGTGCGTGGGTAGGGAGTTAGATTGTGGGGAAAGGTAACTGGCAGAAATGGACGACAAGGAAATGGAAAGGTGATTGGTGGAAGTGGACAACAAAGAAACAGGAATGTGGAAAGTCCCTTGGACTCGCACAGTAGTCTCACCATGGTTCTTCAGTGGTGAACTTAGCATGATCAGGAGGTGGAAGGCTAGGCCCTCTGACATCACTAGGTCACCCCTCAGGCACTCGTGCAGGCCCTGTGGGGGGATCTGTTGCTTCATTGGTTTGAGCAAGGCCGGGCTGGTGGGATCTGCTTCGAGTGTCTATGAAACATCTTAAGACAAACAGCTTGTGACCTATATGTCAGTGGTGTTATGTTTAGGGCACAAAGGCAGGAATCACATCCTGTGATTCCTGACTCAATGTGTCTTCCTTAAAAATTAACCGTGGGCTACAGGACAAGCAAAATCAGCAAGTACAAACTTTGGACCTATACCTAGAGTAACATCTAAATTTAAACTAAATTATAATATCAAATCTATTTCTGTTTGACTGTTGGTTTCAACTTCAAAGAAAACAACTGACAGTATTTGTTGTCAGTAATAAAATTTCAGCTTTCAAGTGAAAATTGGGATTTTGGAAAAAACTTTTATCCACTACTGTGAGCTTGAAATGTCCCCGATAGGTAGTTTTTCTGTTGTTGTTTATCTGAGATCAATAGTGACATTAACAAAGATGATGTTATTTCTATAATAAATGTGAAGACATTCAGAAGATCTGTGTAATTCAGTATTTAAGTTTCCTATCGCTACTAACAAATTACCACAAATGTTGTGGCTGTAAAACAACACACAGTATTATCTGAGAGTTTCTGTGGGTCAGGAGTTGGGAGGGTTCAGCTGGGTCCTCAGCTCAGGGCGCCGTAAGGCTGCAACCAAGGTATCAGCCAGGCTTATTTCTCATGTGGAGTTGTGGGGAGGATCTTTTTTCTAAGCTCCCCCATGTTGCTGGCAGAATCCAAGTTCTTGCTGCTATACTACTTATGGCTGCTTGTTTCTTCAAAGCCAGAGAAGGGTGTGCTGGAGAGGAGGAGAGAGGTCAGAAGAGAAGAGGTCTGTTTAGGAAAGGCCCACCTGAAAGTCGATTGATTAGAGACTTCCATAACATATGCAAAATTCCTTCGCTTTTGTCATAGTCTATTGTTTAAAAGCAAGTCACAGGATTTGCCTGCCCTCAAGGAGAGGAGAATTCTACAAGGGTGTAACTCATTGGGGGTCACTCTAGGAAATGTCTGGGACTGAGTTGTTGTTGTTGTTGTTTTCCAGTTGACCAATGTGTGATGTTACAAAATCATCTGTGAACAAAAGAGCCATTCAGACCGACAGATTTTCATGGAACAAAGTATGGAAAGATCAATAATAAGGTTTCTGATTCCACATTGCAACTAAACTCGAAGAAATTACCAATTGTTGAACTGTGTGTGATACCAAAGAAGAATGTCCACAATTATCTAAAAATGCTGTTAAGAGTTGTATGAAAGAAACAGGGTTTAGTGCTTCCCTTCACAAGGATGGAAGAGGCCTCAGGCTTACAACATAAGTACAGGTAAGCCATTGCCTGTTTCTTAATATGTTTTAGTTTTTTTTGCGTGCTTCCCAGGTTACAGCCTTTTGGAGTCTCAACATGAACCAGGATAGATTTACAGCAATCCCTCTTTTTGTGCTGTTGTGTCCGGAATTACAATTTTTTCAGCCCTATGCCAGTGAGTCTCTCCAAGGCTTGTAAAAGAGCCTCTCAGCCACCTATAATAGAATTAATGCACATCTCTAAGGGAAAAGTGTCACAAACACCAGGTTTAATCGTTTAAATATAGGTCTTCTTCCAAAATTTTGGCCTGAACTTTTTTCTGTATTTTAAATTGTCTTCAAATTTGTTTTGTTTTGTTTTGTTTTTAAATTTAAATGACTGTTAAAATTTTTATCACTTTTCAATGACATATCTGTGTGAGGCCCAATTTCGCCTATGTTCTTCCACTAAAACAATGCATCTCAACAGATTAAATGCAGAAGCCTCTTAACAGTCACAGTGGGGGCCAAGTTTCTAACACATAACACTTTGGGGACACAATTCAAGCTTCAGTGAGTTTGGAGGGCACATAATTCAATGCATCACACTACTTTAGGAACGGACTCCCCGTGCTTCATCTTCAGCTGGAAAGAAACAACCCACCCACCACCAAGGTAGTCCTGAGATTATGAGTGTCAAGGATGTTGACACTCATCCCCACCCTGCTTTGCTTCATAAACTGGCTAAGACCTGTATTATGACTGTGGGAGGGACAAGATCCCATTTGGTACAAGTCCTATGACTACTTGCTATATTCTGAATGTTTGTGTCTCTACAAAATTCATATGTTGAAACCCTAATTCCATTGTGATGGTGTTTGGAGATGTGGGCTTTAGGAGGTGATTAGGTCATAATGGTGGAACCCTCATGATGACATGAGAGAGCTTGCTTTTTCTCTCTCTGAAATCCTCCACATGAGAACACAAAGAGAAGATGGCCATCTGCTAACTAGGAAGCAAGTCCTCACCAGACACAGGATCTCCTGGCACCTTGATCTTGGACTTACCAGCCTCCAGATCTATGAGAAATAAATGTTGTTTAAGCCATCCAGCCTATATTTGTTAAAGCAGCCTGAATGGACTAAGACACTGCTGCTAACCCTTTATTGAGAACCTAAGTTTTCCTTCCCTTTGTGTGTGTATGGGAAGTGGAAGGACGGACTGCCCATTCTAACGTGTAGTATCAGAGCACTGACAGGAACAAGACCGATTTGCCCGGTCAGAGACCACATCAGGGAGGGAGAGAGGGAGAGGGATCAGTATAAGAGGAGAGTGTGGTAGCCTAAGTAGGCTAGGTATGCGGGTACTGGCAAGGCCCACTGGTGTGGTAGACACATCCTCTGCCAAGATGTTCACGTCCTAATCCATGTAACCTATGAATATATTACCCCACAATGCAGAAGGCAGTTTTTCAGGTGTAATTAAGGACCTTGAGATGGGGAGATTTTCTTGGATTACTCTAGTTGGCCCAATGTAATGACAAAGGTCCTTATAAGAGAGAGACAGAGGTCAGAACAACAATAGGTGTGATGAAGGAAGCAGGGTCAGAGACAGATTTGGAGATGTTAAACTGTTGATTTAGAACATGAAAGAAAGAGCCATGAGACAAGTGGACTAGTAGTCTAGGTAGACTCAAGAAGCTAGATAAGGCAAGGGAATGAATGCTTCCCTAGAGCCTCCAGAAAGAACTCTGCTCTGTTGATATTGTTATGTTAGCCCTGTGAAACCCACATCAACCTCTAATCTCTGTAACTGCAGGGTTGGTGTTATTTAAGCCACTAAGGTTGTCGTTGTTTGTTATGGAAGTCCTGAGAAGCTAATATCATTGGTAATTGGACAGTCTGGCTGATAGGAACAGGCTGTGGTCTGGAGGACTAAATGTTGATGGTGGGCTTCCAGTGCCAGCAAGGGCTGGGAGGGCTCACTGTGCACGGAGACAGGGTCTGTCACTGGAGCTGGCTGGGACAGGATGGAAACAAATTCTCCAGGAACAAGGGAGGAGTCCAGAGACTGGGTTCCTTCCAAACTTGGATATTGAATCCAAGTTCCACCAGTTATTACCGTGTGACTTTGGCAACTATGACACCCCTCTGAATCCTGGTTTCCTCGTTTATGAAATGGGAATGATGTTACCTTCTAAGGCAGAATCATTGGGAGGCATAAATGAGAAAAATCCCATTTGCTCAGTACAGTGCCTGGCATATGGACATGCCTAATAAACAGGTAGCTAGATTTATTGTTGTTCTTAGAACCGGGACGTGCAGCACCAGCATGAGAAGGCTCCCACTCACCCCCCAGACCAGATTCAGGATTAGTCCCAGAGTACCTGTGCGGGCAGGGGCATGTGGGAGGCTCAATAAGGTTGGCATAACAGGTTGCAGCTGTGGGGACAGCTGATCTGGCAGGTCACCCATCAGCCCTTTCCTCCAGAGTCCTGCAGAGGAAGAATAGCAGCAGGCTCATGGTTCATATCAGGAACACAGGGTACCCATTTCACTCCTCCAAACATTTATTTGCTCCTGAGGCTCCTCTTCCAAGTTAGGGCATAAGGATTTGGAGGCTAGTGGTTGTTTCTGGGGCAGCCACAGTAAGTACTGGAAACAGGTGTTCCCCTCCTTAGCTGGCTCCAGAGTCCAAGGAAGACTTTCCCAAATGGCCAACTCCTCCCACAGGAAGTTGAAGCAAAGCCTGGTTTGCAGGGGCACTGCCATAACCTCTATTGGTCTGAACATGTCATCTCAGGTTGACCTGCAAAAGTTGTAGTGGCCGCTGAAGACCAGGGAAGGAGGGGGTCGGAAAAGAGATTGAGCTGTTTCGTTTTCAGCAGCAAGTAACAGAAAGCCCATTTCCCGGTGGTCCCAGCAATATGGAAGGACTGTTATCTCACTCCACCAGATGTCCTGAGGTATGAGCTCTGGAATTGCTAATGCACTGGCCCCTTGAGGCCATTAGTGGCAGGCCAAGTTCTTCCATCCTTCTCTTGTGCAATCCAAACTGAGCCACCTTTGTCCTTCACTAGCTTCCTCCATCGTGACAATATGACTGCTGTAGTCCTTTGTAACACACAAATGAGACAATGTCCAGCCAATGAAGGAGGAATGAAGACTTTTCCTCCAACATCTCCCTCGGCAGCTCACATCGCCAGGCCTAAGCCAATCATTGGCAAGAGAGAAAGGGACCTCTCATCTGGGGCTGGAGATGATCCCAGACTCCCCTGAAACCCACTGGCTTTATGATTTGCAGTGCGTGAGGGAGGCGTGGCCATGCGGAACCACGCCCCCTGCAGGCACGCCTCCCAGAGGCGGCCACCCAATATCGCCTTGCTCTGGCTGCGGGGGGCTTTCCAGGGCCTCTTTCATCGCCCAGGGCTCACTGTCCCAATGTGTGGCTCATGAAGGGAGCAGGGGAACTCCTCTTCCAGCTGATCTTCCCCAGGGCTTCGGTCAGCGGGCGGAACTTCTGGGACACTGTGCTCTGCTGCCGGTAGGATTTCAACATCTCTCTGCCATCCCACACTTGCTCTTTGATTCTCAACCAGGCGGCTTCCTGCAAAAGCTTCTCCCGGGCATCCTGGGCACCCGGTGGGAGCCGGGCGTCCGAGACGCCAATCTTCTGCCGGGTGGCATCAGATCTCTGCTGGAAGGTGGCTGCACGCATTGCCTGGCTGAGAAACCTCGGCTGGGTCCCAACTTGAGATTGCACTCTTCCAACTCCTGTTCTGGCCTTGAGCCTTCCCTTCGCAGCCGCCCAGTATCTCTGGAAGAGTTTGGCCAGGGAGGTGTGTGCCATCTTGCTCCTCCAAACAAGCCCAGAGCAGCTTAGACCCTGCCGTACCCTGAAGACCGTTCATTTCTTGGCTACTACCCAGAAGGTTGTCCATTTCAACTTCTTTTCCAGCTTTTCCCATAGCTCCCCTCGATTTTCTGTTTTCATGCTTCGAATGACCGGCTGAAGGCTCTGGAGATCAGTGAATAAACGTGCTCAGCTGTATTAGGCTGGCTTCCACACAGAAAGGGAAACAGAAGCAACGGTGTATATGTGTCTGCGTGTGTGCACGTGTGTGCATGTGTGATATGTAAGATTACATGTCCTATATGTTTAAGTGGTGTTATTTAATATATATGTATAAATAATGTCTATATGTTTTAGGTGTTTTATTTTGAGGAAGTAACACATGCATTGTGGGGGGTGGGGTGGTCGATGAATCCATGAGGATCTTTATACGAACTTCTAACTCCTGTGAAGCCTTGACAAGTTTCAAACAAACATTCCTAATTTCCTTATCCCACATACCCAAACCTCAAAAAACCTCTTAGCTCTTCCCTGGTTATTTGGTCATAAGACGTGCTGGGGAATGGGACTGGCTTCGGAGTTAGACAAACTCGGGCCCTGACAGTAGGTGGTCTGGAGCAGATTTCATCACCTCACAGGTTCACAGAGTCCTTTTCTGAACATAAAGATAACCCCATCAAGCTTTCAAAATTGTTGGGAGTATTAGATAAATGAGGGATCTTCAAAAAGTTCACGCAAGGATTCTTGTTATGTTTTAGTACTATTTTCCATGAACTCTTTCCTCGTTGACGTATAATTGATTATACAGATATTTGAGGTACAGAGGTTAATATCAATACCTGTGTACAATGTGTGATGATCAAATCAGGATAAATCATTACAAAATGTCATCATTCTTAGTGTCCATTCATCCATTTCTCGCTTTCGCTCTCCCCCTCCCCCTTTGCCACTCTCCAACCCACAGTGCCACACTCTCCTTATGAAAGTGCAGTGTGTTGTTATGATCTTTCCTTCTTTCCTTCCTTCCTTCTTTCTTTCCATTAATTTATATTTTTAGCTCCTACTTAAGAGTAACAACATGCACTGTTTCTCTGTCTTTGCCTGGCTTGTTTGATTGAACATAATTTTCTCGAAGCTCATGCATGCTTCCGTGAAATTTTTGAAACACTCTTGCGTACGTTGCTCATTGGTGACAGATATTATTATCCTTGGATTACAGCCCCGACTAGTGCCTGGACTGTGGTAGGTGCCCAATATTTGTCCTGTGAGTTAATTCATTATGAATGAAATACTGTCAGATTTTGTACTGAATTCACTCTTTCTTCTCTTTTGCTGACATTAATCTGGCTAGGGATTACAGGCAAGTTGTCAGGCTAGAGAAAATTCAAGATTATCAATCACCGTATGAATCTGTCACCTTCTCTTACTTCTCTCTGCAAGAGGATCCCCAGCTCCATGTGTGCTTTTAATGTCTAAACTCATCCCCACTTCCCTTGCCCTTTGTCTCCCCTCCCAACGTCCCTTAAACTAGTTAATCGCCAGCACAACAAATCGTGGTGATAAAAGGTGATCATAAAAAGGGCTCTGTCAAAAACAAGGCAGGACAATAGAAAACACACAACGAGGAACAGAAGACATAACTATAGAGCGAAGGCACCCCTTGTTCAAAGTACGGCTGATATGCCTATTCCTTCACCTCAGCTTCCCCTGGCACAAATGAAAGGATGTGCCCTTATGTATCTCCAGCCACGTATTTCCAACCTATCCCAGTAAAGGTAGATGCCTTCTACCGATATTTATCTTTCAGGGTGAATGCGTCTTTGAGAAACAAACAGGCTTGGTATTCTACCAAGGATACTCATTAGATCACTGGTCTCTCAAGCATGGCAATCTGAGAAAGTACACGAGGATGGTGCTCATGAATTGTAACAATGCACTGATTTGGTGGTGCCGTTTACCAGGTTTTAAACAGTTGTCTTGGGCTCCTGGAAGGACACTGGAGAGACTGCAGAAAGGCATTGGTTTGGGGAATAGGATGGAGGATGGAGGATGGAGGAGAACCGGGGCTCATGAGAAGGGCTGTGGGCTGAGGAAGGGCTTGTGCCCGCTAAAGACAGCGTAGGAATCTGTTGGGTGAGGAGGAATGAGGTCAATACAGAATAAAGGGAGGAGCGTGGGTGGGTCACCTCAACTTGCCACTGCCTCTGGACCTGAATCGACAGGCGGCCTTCCTCTTCTTCCTTCCTAAGTGTTGGACCAGCCACATGGAGGTCCAGAACTGGCCAGGCCCCCGCTCATCCTAGGGCCGTGCTCCAAAGGATGTCTGGGCAAGAAGTGGGGCCTTGGGGAGAGCCTGTTGAGAGACTTGGCAGGATTGGAACCACTTTCACAGTCACCGAAGAACCCTTAGGGACCCCGGACACTAAATTTTGATTAGGAGCATGGGGACCCTGACTCCCTGAGGGTGACTATGATGAACCCAGCTCTGAGGTCCCACTCTTTCCTTGTCAGTTGCTTACATGGACGTAGAGACCTGAGAAAGCTGTGCACAGCGTCTCTGTGCCACTCACCCAACCAACACTTAGCATGAGGGCCTGATGTCCAGCCCTTGTGACTGGAGGAGAGGAGGTCTCCTTCACCTAGTCAGCGAGGGCAGGGGAAAGTCAAGCTTTTCCATTGAACACACACTTCTGCTAGAGATCCAGCAAGCCTAGAAGGGATCTCAGAGTCCAAGCAGCGAAAAATCCACCCCCACACCCCAAGTCACTCTCAGTGACCTTGATTCAAGAGAAGCAGAACAGATACCCCAGGACAAAATGACATCCAAGGGACACAAGGCCACCTCCCTTCACCCGAATCAAAGAAAACCATGATCTCACAAGCATGGGGAAACCCAGTAGTGTGGTTATGAATTCAGGCAGTCAGCCTGCAATGCTGATAAATATTTCTCACTCACAGGATGAGGGTAGAATATCTCGTTATCTTAAGAATTTCATTGCCACCTGGGTCTCCAGATTTCCGTCTCTCCTAGGACATCCGAAGTTTGTCCTCAGAGCGGAAACACCACCGTACTTGCTCTCCTGACTTATGGTACTGTGAGTGAATGAATGGATGAGTGAATGGGTGCACGAGGTGGTAAAGAATGTGTTAGATCATGGAGATGAACAGTTGGCTCATAGATTGGACACAGAGAGTCTCAGTGTTAGAGCGTAACTAAAGCGTGCCGTCTCGGTGTATGAGGTCCACACAGAGCATGGAGGTGCTGTGTTTTCTACTAATCCTCAGGACCAGGAAGACATCACGTGGAATGTGCCTAGGCCGTGTGCCCCAGGAGCCTTTCTCTCTCGCAGGCCGAGTCCAAAGAGGCTTCTGTAGGGCCTGATGATTACACGACCTGGAAGACGTTCTTCTAAAATTATACAAAATCGAGCGTTAAAGTGAATATTTGTTTAGAATGAGAAGAACATTTCTAACCTGCTCTAACCCATGACAACAGCAGCCATCACAATTCCCGAAATACGGTTTCTTTGGAAGTGCGTTTATATATGTTCTCAGAAATGCCCCGTTCAAAGTGGTACGGTCTCAAATATGACGAAGCAGAATTTCAAGGCAACAGACACCATGGATTTATTGTGAATCCAGACAGGTACTTTGCAAATTTTAAAGCAACACGTGGCCATGTGAACACACAGCGTGGTCTCACAGGAGCAGTTGACTTCCTCTAAACTAGAAATGCACTCAGGTTCCTGTTAAGCCCTCAATGTTTATTTTCACATCAAGTTTTCAAACTAAACTAGCTTTCCCAACATTTATTCTCAAAACACGCCTCGTATTAACGTAGTATAACTATTCATGGGCTTCAGAAGTTCTCCTTCCATTGAGTGCGTTTAATTAATTCTCTTCCAAAGAGGGTCACGTTTAGCCGAATGGAGGTTGTTTCTAGAATTCATTTTCACATTCCCGGCCCTGGCCCATCTACTGCTCAAGCCTCCTGGAATGACTTGCCAGTGTGCATGTGTGCTGATGGAACCTGTTGGAGCTAGCCGACGAATAAGCGTGAAGATGAAGCTCGGTTGGTTTGAGACAAATGACTACGTTTTGGGGGTACAGGATGCAGAACAAAGTGCTTGCTTTCCTCGAACTTATATGAGAGTAGATGGGCTACCACGTAGTCAGCCTGGCTCATAGGTGTAGAGTAGCTAGACTGTGAATATGATGAGGCTAGCTGCCGTCCACGTGGGGACAGATGGCTCTAGGAAGAGGATCCAGTCACCATCAGTTTAGAAGACAGCCGGGAGACCCTCCGTTTCAGGAAATCATTCGGCCATTGAGGGAGAGCTACTGTGGTAGATGGAATTTCAGGGAGACAGAGAGTCAAAGAAGGTCTTGCACAAGGCTGACAAAGGTTTAGTGCACGCAGGGATTTCATTCACTCACACGTGGACTAGGCGAAGGTGACCCGTTCACTTTCTGCTTCCCTTTTAGAACCGTTTTTGGAAGGGGTATGGGAATGTGGCGATAAGATAGAAGAAAAAGGGTCTGTCGCTGTAGGGGCACAGGAGGAGACCTAGTTAGCCGTCCTCATGGTTGCTGATCTCTTTCTCCTTTCCTTTATGACGTTTCTGTCAAATAGTTCTTTCTCGCGGTAGTGCACGGGGGGCCCTCGCAGATACTTCTCTTCTGCCCCCTGGTAATCCAGCCCATCAAGTGCTGCGATGGAACAAATGATTGCTTCTGGCAGGAGAACTTCCAGAACAAAATTTACTTTGTCGTCTCTTATGAGAGTCAGCATGGTGTTGTCCATTTGTGTATAGATTTCTTGTAGATGTTTCGTCAAAACATCCAACAGGTCCTCATCTTCCAGGTACGTTTCAACGCAGAGCCTGTGCCTTGGTGAATTCAGAAATGATGTCAGCCACCTGGACTGTTTCCTGCCCTTCAAGATGTCCAGGAGGTGGTGGTCGGCCCCCCTTCTCTTCACGATGAAGTCCACCAGCTTGCGGTTGTCCCGGTCCCGAGCGGCCCTCATCCTGTCGGGGAGAATCCTCTTGCAGGGCCTCTTCCCGCCCAGGGAGGTCTCCTCCTCAGAGTCTTCCAGGTCGGCATAGTTCACCTTTGGAAAGTCAACCTCCAGCGGGCCCTCTTGGATGGCTTTCCTGAGTGGGTAGCTGACGTCGGCGGCATAATAGTCCAGGAAAGAGCCCACGAAGGAACCCCGGCCGATGGCTTGTGTGTAGTGGGAGATGAGGGAGAAACACCAGTTAACACCTTGCTCGTGCACTTTCCTGGCTCTCTGCAGGAGTCTGTCTTTCTCTCTGCAATCCAGGGGCTTCAGTCTTCGAAGAGGAACTCGGATGCCGCTCCTCTCCTGGCGCAGGTCTGCCTCAATCAAGAGCACCCGTGCGGTCTTCTCCGACGCACTGACACTCTTCACCACAGCCGGCCAGAATGGGTGGTCTTGAAATTTAAACCACACCATCGTTCCTCTTTCAACTGGAGGAGGCTCCTGTGTCAGAGCCATGCTGGCAGGTTGTCCACCTCGTTTACCACCAGCCATTTTAGCCTTGCGGATGGGATTCCTAGACATCGAGTCAGCAGGAGGTCGGCGTTCTTGCAGTCCTTCGGAACAAACTGCCGCTTTTAGCTTCCTAATTCTGTCTGCCAGACAGAGGGAGTCACGCGGCCTCATGGCAGGGGACCTGGAGGGGGCAGGGGACCCGGAAGAAGCGGCCGCCCCTTCCACGCCTGGCTTCGAGGCCCCCTCCCCAGAGTCCTCAGCATTCCTTGAGCGCGCAGAGCACGCGGAGTGAGTAGCCACGGTCTTCGGCCAGGTGTCCTGTGCCTCTGCGTTCAGAGCTATGGGCACAGTGGGGATGACACCCCGTGGCTGGGATGGGGCCACCTGTCCATCATTAGCACATGCACCCTCCTCCAGGACTGTGGGACGCCGGGATGTAACCGTGGAGGCTTGTGCCTTTGCCTGGCCCTCTTTCTCACCCTCGTGACGCGACAGTGTCGGGAAATCGTGGCTCGCGCTGGACCTCCGTGATGCCTTTATTGGCCTTTCTGCTGGAGCAGGGGCAGAGGTCGTGTGCACCCGTGATTTGTCACCGCACAGGGCATCCTCACTCTCGGCACCAACTGGCAGTGATCCTGAGGCTTCTCTCTTCCCAGCACTCCTCCGAACGACCCCTTTGCGTTTACCATACTTTTTACGAGGGGGTCTACTTGCCGGCTGTTGAGCTACCTTCTGGGAAGTTGTACTGGTCTGCTGATCATCTGGTATTCTTCCTCGGCCCCGTTTTGTTCTCTCATCCAGCCTCTCCAGTACCACTTTCAGGACTCTTCTGCACTCCTTCTCCTCTCCCGCTGGGGCACCGACCTTCCACTGGGCCCCTGCCAAGGAGCCCATGGCTTCCATTTCAGACTTCGTTAGGGCTGTTTTGTCTGTTCTTTTCTCCTGGGAGCTTGTCCTGGTCTGCTGGTCATCTGGTTTTCTTCCTCGGCCCCGTTTTGTTCTCTCATCCAGCCTCTCCAGTACCACTTTCAAGACTCTTCTGCACCCCCTTCCCTCTCCCGCTGTGGCATTGAACTTCCACTGCGCCCCTGCCGACGAGCCCATGCCTTCCATTTCAGACTTCGTCAGGGCCGTTATGTCTGTGCTTTTCACCTGGGAGCTTGTACTGGTCTGCTGGTCATCTGGTTTTCTTCCTCGGCCCAGTTTTGTTCTCTCATCCAGCCTCTCCAGTACCACTTTCAGGACTCTTCTGCACCCCCTTTCCTCTCCCGCTGTGGCATTGAACTTCCACTGCGCCCCTGCCGACGAGCCCATGCCTTCCATTTCAGACTTCGTCAAGGCCGTTATGTCTGTGCTTTTCACCTGGGAGCTTGTACTGGTCTGCTGGTCATCTGGTTTTCTTCCTCGGCCCAGTTTTGTTCTCTCATCCAGCCTCTCCAGTACCACTTTCAGGACTCTTCTGCACCCCCTTTCCTCTCCCGCTGTGGCATTGAACTTCCACTGCGCCCCTGCCGAAGAGCCCATGCCTTCCATTTCAGACTTCGTCAGGGCCCTTACGTCTGTGCTTTTCACTTTAATCGTTTCTTCTCCTGAGAGGTGATGATGAGGGGCAGAGGTTTCTGGCTGTCATTCCCACTGCTGACTCAGGTCTTCCCTCAAAACCCCTGCTCTAATATGCCTCCTTTGCCTCCGGACTGCAAAGCGTTCCCAGCTTGCATTGGCTGTCCTCCTCCACCTGGTTCTCCGGGAGATGCTTGCACTCGTGTTTTCAGTGGAAAGACCTGGAGGAGACTGGAATGGGAAAAAGGAAAAGAAGAACCGTATGAGGAAAGAATTCCTTTTGTGAAACTAGAAGCGCCCTGCTCAAGGAGATTGATGAGATAAAACAAGGTATTAAAAGAGTGGGCCTTAGACAGAGGGGAAGATGAGTGTCAAGCATTTGGGGAAAAATATGGAAGGTGCCAGAAGAGTTCTATAACAGCCCGAAGCCACCGTGTAACCTAATTGTAACGACTGCATGCGGAAGAGCATCCGCATGCGGACGTGGGTGTCATGTCAGGGATCCTGTTTCACTCTCCTGGACCCTCTGCGGCTTCTGAGATCCTTGGGCTTCAACCTAGGAAAATGCTTCATTAGTTTTTTGCGTTCCTAGGGTGCCCATGCCTCCCTGTCCACCCCAAGAAGACCGAGGCCATCTCCTACATACCGATGCTGGGAGCCAGCCCCATGTCATGTTCAAGAGCATGACTCAGAATCCAGAGGTCTGTGAGGTCATCTTGATGATTCCTGGCTGTCACTGTTAATAGGGATTTCTGCAGGAACCGGTCATGGGTTGTGACCTGAACCTCTATACTCTGGTGCAAAACTCTTGTCTCCCAACACCAAAGATGTGATGCTCGTTATGAAGACACGTGTGTATAGAGTGAGGTGCAAAGACGATCGTACCCCGAAATGTCAACATTAGATGGCAGCGAGTGAATGGGGAAGTCTTACCGAAGGTCACGTGGACGGAGGCAGGTCCGGTTCTGTGAGCTGGGTCTCTTGTTTCTCACACTCCAATCGCTTGTCCGCACACCCTTTACCCCGCTGCGTGCTTCTGAAGGGCGCTGTTCTTTGTGATCAGGTGGGAACTAGTGCAGATACTCAGGACCTATGTAGTCTTTTCTCAAGCGAATCTGGAAAATTCAAAAGAGGAAGCAACGTGAGCCAATAAAGTGTGGATCTAATGATCCCGTTCCCTTCACCAACTCAGGGATGCATGCCTTTTTGAAACAGCTGATATCTGAATCCCATCCATAATGTAGATGCCATTTTTATTTTCCTCCTCTTGCATTCCAAAATATTTCCATGGTATGCTGCTTGGCGTATGCTAGTCTGTTCCTGCGTCACAACAGGGAGAACCACTGCTTTGGGGATCGCGGATGCCATGGACACATGGATTTAACATCAATCGTGTGTTTGTGACCATCTGTGTGAGTGTAACGAAAATGGGGATTTTGAAGTTATTGTGTCTTTCTGATTTTCAAATCGCATTGAATGAGCTTGTGAGAACATGACATGCATAGAAAGATGTGTAGAGGGGCTGGCACCTTACAGATGCTCACTATGAGGACGATGGTGTACGTGCTTCCAACGCACTACCTATGCATCCCTGTGCACGTGCAAGCACGTACTGTGTTACACTATAGTTGCTAACATGAGAGCATAATTGGATATATTTCCTAGTTAGTGCCCATTTCTGCTACGTCATTTCCAAGAGTCTCGTTACGCCAAAATTTTCCTGATATTTCCAAACTCTCATGGAATTTCTGACATTACAGGAATGTGTTCTGCAGAAGCAGCAATTGTTCTACCCGTCCTACTCTTCCTATCTTTCCACCGCCAATACTCCGTTCATATGTCCTAGTTTTCCCTATATGTCGTCCAAATTAGTGTCATGACTGCTTTCTGCACTTTACCTAGTGCACTATTGACTTCACATTCTATGTTCTGTGATGCGAAACTTCTCTCCTTAATAAATGCGTGTATGTATGTCTTTGTTCACGCACACTGGTCGACGTAACAGGAAAGGTGTCACGATGATGAAATACACGTACCTTGGAGACGACAATCAGCACACAGTCTTCCCTGAACGAGGGTGCTCACTCAAGGGTGCTGGGCTCTCAAGCCCAGGGTTCACCTGAGGACACACAACTACAGGAGGAAGGAATAAAAGGTGACTCGACCGCTTCGGGCTCCCCTCAGCTGGACCTGCTAGCCCCACTCAGAAAACAGGTGTGATAGAGCACCTTCAAGCGTGACCACCCACACCCCAAAACACAAGCACGCACTCTTTCTCCCACACGCTCACGCACGCTCACGGCCCCATACACGCAGATGTTAGAAACCCAAGATGCCTGGCGTGGAAGCCAACAATACACTTCAATGTCTGTACCCGTCCCCCGTGTGCTTGCTTCCAGTAGGAATGCTACTTTGCGTTCCGTTTAGTTCCTCGTTTTGAAAGCACACACGGAAAAATCTAAAATGATCTTCAAAATTACCAAACAATGAGCATAATAAGCATCAGTAGTCCAATCACCCAGGAACTCTTGTTCCAATCACGTGAGTCCATGTGCTCCAGGATTTTTATGCATACAGATATATATTTATAGATATAGTTCTCTGAATCCCTTTACACCATATGCAACAAATATATCTCTATAAGACAGTTACAACACCTTAAGACTTGTACACCCCACGTGGATATGGTTCATTACTCACATTTGGCAGCTCTTTTCCAGTGTGAAAACTTTTCAGAAAACACTTTCAACAGATAAAGAACGGCAATCCCAGTGATTTTTCTGATTACAAAAGCTGATGCTTCCTTAACAGACACAACCAGAAGGCAAGTGTGTTAAATCAAAACAGTGCATGTTCCTCTCACCAAACGCTATGGGCCATGGCAAGAAGAGCTTCTATCTAGGGTCTGCTTAGAGTCTTCTGGATAATTTACGTTCTGGTTTTGTCCTAACGGGAATACGACACTCTTCCCTCCCTCTGAAGGGACAGGTAGGTAAGTTAGGCAAGCAGACGCGTAAATAGATGGATGGTAGAAAGGTGGATGGTGTACAGTTAGATACATAGATACATAGAGGCAGAGAGACAGAAATCGACACAGAGGTTGATGGAGATACATAAAGACAGATGGATATAGGGATCGAAAAAGATGTATAATATGCAGTAGATAGAAGGGGGTAGGTAGATGTACGGAAGGATAAGGAATGATTAGAAGGAGACAGATAGATGATAGGTAGGAAAAAGATACATGGATACAGAGGTAGACATATATAAATATACTCGTGTCGAAAACTGACGGTTGAGAGATATAATGAATGGCAAAATAGACTGACAGATGAACAGCTAGACAGATATAGCTAACAACGGAGGTAGAGATAGATAATGATAGGGAGATGATAAACAGGTGATAGAGGCATAGAGATAAACAGAAAGATAGATGCATAGAGATACATAAATACACGTAGATGGCGATAATCAAATATTAAACTTCTCTTACCCCCCAGGAACATGTGAGAACAATAAAATCTCTATAGCAGCAGAATAAGTTTGTAAATTGATGCCAAGTTCTAGGAGGACGTGGTGTGAAAATGCGTCCAGTATTTTAGTCCAACATCAAAGCAAACACTGCCTGCAGAGGGAGAATACCCAGTTGACAATAAAAGAGAAATACTTTCTACATGGAGACTCCACAATCTGTAACGTCAAAGTCAAATTCAGATGACCAAGAAGTAGTGTTTCCAAAGAGAGTAGCGTACTCCTTTGGACCATCCCATTTCTTCTGTTGCATCTGTTCCTTAGCAGAGGAGTGAAAGAACAAGATAACAATGAGCATTGACTTCTCCAGTCAACAACCGTGATTTTGGGAAGGATTACCTTGGAAGCCCTGTCACTTGGGAAGTTCTGTTGCCTGCTTTCCCTAGTGAGGGTTTTATTTACATCTTAGGCGAAAACTAAAGAACAGAATCCTCAGCAAGTTGTCTCAAAGTGGTGCCCCTATCTCGACATGAACCCCATACTGTTCCCCAGAGGCAGGAATTCTCTCATCTTCACGTGATGCCCCCTCTACCATGACCAGATGTGTATTGGATCTTCTGTGCACCTACTGGGTTTGTGATGGCAAACCTACCTAAAGAGACGTATTTCCATAGAAGGATGAGCTGGCATATCCGTTTATAGTATAATAAAGGCACAATTTTGAAAACTTTTTTTTAAATAAAGAAAACACCGTTGTGCCTGTTGTGCCTCTTCTTGCACCTTTCCTTTGCCAGATTCACTCCGCAGCAAGTTTCACGCATTTTTCTTAGAAAGTCTTAGGTTTCATAGGATCGCAGTGCATGGGTGGAGTAACTGGGTGTGAATGAATGCCTTTCCATTTTTCTCTTATTTCGTTCGTTAATTTTATGCATAGCTGTCATGACTACGTGGAGAGTGAGGTTGTTTTGTAGTTAAGGGGTAAGTGTACCCATTACACACGGAAGAATCTTGAATAGCACTCAGTTTTGCTTCCCTCCCCCCTCCACAGGAATAAAAGAAATTAGACTCGTCGCATTCCACATGATGAGCCATGATCCTCAATACAAGTAGCCACATTCAAATGACCACCTCCCGGCCGTCTCCTCGGGAAGCGAACCCCCCGGCCAGGTCCTGGAAAGCCAAGCAAGGCCGCTACCTGGTCACCAGCTAAGACGCACCTGGAGACCCTCAGGGGACCGAGTGTCCTTCTTTATGGTCGGCCGGCAGGCAGGAGGCGCAGACCCGGACGGTCTCTTCCCCGCCAGACAGCTGGCACGTGGCCCGCTGCCACAGTCCCAGCGCCCTCGCCTGCCGGCCCCGGTCGCAGACCCCAGGGGACCGACACTCAAGCCAGGACATTTCCTCAGATGTCCACCGGGACCTCCTCGCGCCCACGCCCTCATGTCCCTGGGCCGAGGGGACTCGCCAACCCGCCAGTGTGTGCCTTACCTGAGGAACCCTCAGGCGACCGGACGCCTCAGGGGATTCCACAACCGCCAGCTGGCTAGGCGGCTCTGAGGGCCTGTGGGCTAGAGCCTGCGCAGTAACAGCCAGCTCGCTGATTGGTGGTGCGTGCGGGAGGTGGGGCCTGCTGAACCACGCCCCCTGCAGGCTCGCCCCCCCCAGCGGCAGGCTGCAGCAGTACCACCGTGCCCTGGCAGCGGGTGGCTTTCTAGGGCCTCTGTCTTCACCCAGGGCTCACTGCCCCAATGGGTGGCTCATGAAGGGAGAAGGGGAACTCCTCTTCCAGCTGATCTTCCCCAGGGCTTCGGGCAGCTGGCGGGGCTTCTGAGACACTGTGCTCTGCTGCCTGTAGGATTTCAACATCTCTCTGCCATCCCGCACTTGCCCTTTGATCCGCAACCAGGCGGCTTCCTGCAAAAGCTTCTCCCGGGCATCCTGGGCACCCGGTGGGAGCCAGGCGTCCGAGACGCCAGTCTTCTGCCGGGTGGCATCAGATCTCTGCTAGAAGGTGGCTGCACGTGGTGCCTGGCTGAGAAACCTCGGCTGGTTCCCAACTTGAGATCGGACTCTTCCAACTCCTCTTCTAGCCTTGAGCCTTCCCTTCGCAGCCGCCCAGCGCTTCTGCAAGACCTCGCCCAGGGAGGTGTGTGCCTTCTTGCACCTCCCAACCCACCCAGAGCAGCTTAGACTCTGCCGTACCCTGAAGTCCGTTCATTTCTTGGCTACTACCCAGAAGGTTGTCCATTTCAACTTATTTTCCAACTGTTCACATAGCTCCCCTCGATTTTCTGTTTTCATGCTTCGAATGACCGGCTGAAGGCTCTGGAGATCAGTCAATAAACGTGCTCAGCTGTATGAGGCTGGCTTCCCCACACAAAGGGAAACAGAAGCAACGGTGTATATGTGTCTGCGTGTGTGCACGTGTGTGCATGTGTGATACGTAAGATTACATGTCATATATGTTTAAGTGGTGTTATTTAATATATATGTATAAATAATGTATATATGTTTTAGGTGTTTTATTTTGAGGAAGTAACACATGCATTGTGGGGGGGGGGTGGATGAATCCATGAGGATCTTTATACGAACTTCTAACTCCTGTGAAGCCTTGACAAGTTTCAAACAAACATTCCTAATTTCCTTATCCCACATACCCAAACCCTCACAAAACCTCTTAGCTCTTCCCTGGTTATTTGGTCATAAGACGTGCTGGGGAATGGGACTGGCTTCGGAGTTAGACAAACTCGGGCCCTGACAGTAGGTGGTCTGGAGCAGATTTCATCACCTCACAGGTTCTCAGAGTACTTTTCTGAACATAACGATAACCCCATCAAACTTTGAAAATTGTTGGGAGGATTCGATATATGAGGGATCTTCAAAAAGTTCACGCAAGGATTCTTGTTATGTTTTAGTTCTATTTTCCATGAACTCTTTCCTCGTTGACGTATAATTGATTATACAGATATTTGAGGAACTGAGGTTAATATCAATACCTGTGTACAATGTGTGATGATCAAATCAGGATAAATCATTACAAAATGTCATCATTCTTAGTGTCCATTCATCCATTTCTCGCTTTTTCTCCCCCCCTCCCCCTTTGCCACTCTCCTACCCACAGTGCCACACTCTCCTTATGAAAGTGCAGTGTGTTGTTATGATCTTTCCTTCTTTCCTTCCTTCCTTCTTTCTTTGCATTAATTTATATTTTTAGCTCCTACTTAAGAGTGACAACATGCACTGTTTCTCTGTCTGTGCCTGGCTTGTTTGATTGAACATAATTTTCTCGAAGCTCATGCATGCTTCCGTGAAATTTTTGAAACACTCTTGCGTACGTTGCTCATTGGTGACAGATATTATTATCCTTGGATTACAGCCCCGACTAGTGCCTGGACTGTGGTAGGTGCCCAATATTTGTCCTGTGAGTTAATTCATTATGAATGAAATACTGTCAGATTTTGTACTGAATTCACTCTTTCTTCTCTTTTGCTGACATTAATCTGGCTAGGGATTACAGGCAAGTTGTCAGGCTAGAGAAAATTCAAGATTATCAATCACCGTATGAATCTGTCACCTTCTCTTTCTTCCCTCCGCAAGAGGATCCCCAGCTCCATGTGTGCTTTTAATGTCTAAACTCATCCCCACTTCCCTTGCCCTTTGTCTCCCCTCCCAACGTCCCTTAAACTAGTTAATCGCCAGCACAACAAATCGTGGTGATAAAAGGTGATCATAAAAAGGGCTCTGTCAAAAACAAGGCAGAACGATAGAAAACACACAACGAGGACCAGAAGACATAACTATAGAGCGAAGGCACCCTTTGTTCAAAGTACGGCTGATATGCCTATTCCTTCACCTCAGCTTCCCCTAGCACAAATGAAAGGACGTGCCCTTACGTATCTCCAGCCACGTATTTCCAACCTATCCCAGTAAAGGTAGATGCCTTCTACCGATATTTATCTTTCAGCGAGAATGCGTCTTTGGGAAACAAGCAGGCTTCGCATTCTACCAAGCATACTCATTAGATCACTGGTCTCTCAAGCATGGCAATCTGAGAAAGTACACGAGGATGGTGCTCATGAATTGTAACAATGCACTGATTTGGTGGTGCCGTTTACCAGGTTTTAAACGGTTGTCTTGGGCTCCCGGAAGGACACTGCAGAGACGGCAGAAAGGCATTGGTTTGGGGAATAGGATGGAGGATGGAGGAGAACCGGGGCTCATGAGAAGGGCTGTGGGCTGAGGAAGGGCTTGTGCCCGCTAAAGACAGCGTAGGAATCTGTTGGGTGAGGAGGAATGAGGTCAATACAGAATAAAGGGAGGAGCGTGGGTGGGTCACCTCTCCTTGCCACTGCCTCTGGACCTGAATCGACAGGCGGCCTTCCTCTTCTTCCTTCCTAAGTGTTGGACCAGCCGCATGGAGGTCCAGAACAGGCCAGGCCCCCGCTCATCCTAGGGCCGTGCTCCAAAGGATGTCTGGGCAAGAAGTGGGGCCTTGGGGGGAGCCTGTTGAGAGGCCTGGCAGGATTGGAACCACTTTCACAGTCACCAAAGAACCCTTAGGGACCCCGGACACTAAATTTTGATTAGGAGCATGGGGACCCTGACTCCCTGAGGGTGACTATGATGAACCCAGCTCTGAGGTCCCACTCTTTCCTTGTCAGTTGCTTACATGGACGTAGAGACCTGAGAAAGCTGTGCACAGCGTCTCTGTGCCACTCACCCAACCAACACTTAGCATGAGGGCCTGATGTCCAGCCCTTATGACTGGAGGAGAGGAGGTCTCCTTCACCTAGTCAGCGAGGGCAGGGGAAAGTCAAGCTTTTCCATTGAACACACACTTCTGCTAGAGATCCAGCAAGCCTAGAAGGGATCTCAGAGTCCAAGCAGCGAAAAATCCACCCCCACACCCCAAATCACTTTCAGTGACCTTGATTCAAGAGAAGCAGAACAGATGCCCCAGGACAAAATGACATCCAAGGGACACAAGGCCACCTCCCTTCACCCGAATCAAAGAAAACCATGATCTCACAAGCATGGGGAAACCCAGTAGTGTGGTTATGAATTCAGGCAGTCAGCCTGAAATGCTGATAAATATTTCTCACTCACAGGATGAGGGTAGAATATCTCGTTATCTTAAGAATTTCATTGCCACCTGGGTCTCCAGATTTCCGTCTCTCCTAGGACATCCGAAGTTTGTCCTCAGAGCGGAAACACCACCGTACTTGCTCTCCTGACTTATGGTACTGTGAGTGAATGAATGGATGAGTGAATGGGTGCACGAGGTGGTAAAGAATGTGTTAGATCATGGAGATGAACAGTTGGCTCATAGATTGGACTCAGAGAGTCTCAGTGTTAGAGCGTAACTAAAGCGTGCCGTCTCGGTGTATGAGGTCCACACAGAGCATAGAGGTGCTGTGTTTTCTACTAATCCTCAGGACCAGGAAGATATCACGTGGAATGTGCCTAGGCCGTGTGCCCCAGGAGCCTTTCTCTCTCGCAGGCCGAGTCCAAAGAGGCTTCTGTAGGGCCTGATGATTACACGACCTGGAAGACGTTGTTCTAAAATTATACCAAATCGAGTGTTAAAGTGAATATTTGTTTAGAATGAGAAGAACATTTCTAACCTGCTCTAACCCATGACAACAGCAGCCATCACAATTCCCGAAATACGGTTTCTTTGGAAGTGCGTTTATATATGTTCTCAGAAATGCCCCGTTCAAACTGGTACGGTCTCAAATATGACGAAGCAGAATTTCAAGGCAACAGACACCATGGATTTATTGTGAATCCAGACAGGTACTTTGCAAATTTTAAAGCAACACGTGGCCATGTGAACACACAGCGTGGTCTCACAGGAGCAGTTGACTTCCTCTAAACTAGAAATGCACTCAGGTTCCTGTTAAGCCCTCAATGTTTATTTTCACATCAAGTTTTCAAACTAAACTAGCTTTCCCAACATTTATTCTCAAAACACGCCTCGTATTAACGTAGTATAACTATTCATGGGCTTCAGAAGTTCTCCTTCCATTGAGTGCGTTTAATTAATTCTCTTCCAAAGAGGGTCACGTTTAGCCGAATGGAGGTTGTTTCTAGAATTCATTTTCACATTCCCGGCCCTGGCCCATCTACTGCTCAAGCCTCCTGGAATGACTTGCCAGTGTGCATGTGTGCTGATGGAACCTGTTGGAGCTAGCCGACGAATAAGCGTGAAGATGAAGCTCGGTTGGTTTGAGACAAATGACTACGTTTTGGGGGTACAGGATGCAGAACAAAGTGCTTGCTTTCCTCGAACTTATATGAGAGTAGATGGGCTACCACGTAGTCAGCCTGGCTCATAGGTGTAGAGTAGCTAGACTGTGAATATGATGAGGCTAGCTGCCGTCCACGTGGGGACAGATGGCTCTAGGAAGAGGATCCAGTCACCATCAGTTTAGAAGACAGCCGGGAGACCCTCCGTTTCAGGAAATCATTCGGCCATTGAGGGAGAGCTACTGTGGTAGATGGAATTTCAGGGAGACAGAGAGTCAAAGAAGGTCTTGCACAAGGCTGACAAAGGTTTAGTGCACGCAGGGATTTCATTCACTCACACGTGGACTAGGCGAAGGTGACCCGTTCACTTTCTGCTTCCCTTTTAGAACCGTTTTTGGAAGGGGTATGGGAATGTGGCGATAAGATAGAAGAAAAAGGGTCTGTCGCTGTAGGGGCACAGGAGGAGACCTAGTTAGCCGTCCTCATGGTTGCTGATCTCTTTCTCCTTTCCTTTATGACGTTTCTGTCAAATAGTTCTTTCTCGCGGTAGTGCACGGGGGGCCCTCGCAGATACTTCTCTTCTGCCCCCTGGTAATCCAGCCCATCAAGTGCTGCGATGGAACAAATGATTGCTTCTGGCAGGAGAACTTCCAGAACAAAATTTACTTTGTCGTCTCTTATGAGAGTCAGCATGGTGTTGTCCATTTGTGTATAGATTTCTTGTAGATGTTTCGTCAAAACATCCAACAGGTCCTCATCTTCCAGGTACGTTTCAACGCAGAGCCTGTGCCTTGGTGAATTCAGAAATGATGTCAGCCACCTGGACTGTTTCCTGCCCTTCAAGATGTCCAGGAGGTGGTGGTCGGCCCCCCTTCTCTTCACGATGAAGTCCACCAGCTTGCGGTTGTCCCGGTCCCGGTCCCGAGCGGCCCTCATCCTGTCGGGGAGAATCCTCTTGCAGGGCCTCTTCCCGCCCAGGGAGGTCTCCTCCTCAGAGTCTTCCAGGTCGGCATAGTTCACCTTTGGAAAGTCAACCTCCAGCGGGCCCTCTTGGATGGCTTTCCTGAGTGGGTAGCTGACGTCGGCGGCATAATAGTCCAGGAAAGAGCCCACGAAGGAACCCCGGCCGATGGCTTGTGTGTAGTGGGAGATGAGGGAGAAACACCAGTTAACACCTTGCTCGTGCACTTTCCTGGCTCTCTGCAGGAGTCTGTCTTTCTCTCTGCAATCCAGGGGCTTCAGTCTTCGAAGAGGAACTCGGATGCCGCTCCTCTCCTGGCGCAGGTCTGCCTCCATCAAGAGCACCCGTGCGGTCTTCTCCGACGCACTGACACTCTTCACCACAGCCGGCCAGAATGGGTGGTCTTGAAATTTAAACCACACCATCGTTCCTCTTTCAACTGGAGGAGGCTCCTGTGTCAGAGCCATGCTGGCAGGTTGTCCACCTCGTTTACCACCAGCCATTTTAGCCTTGCGGATGGGATTCCTAGACATCGAGTCAGCAGGAGGTCGGCGTTCTTGCAGTCCTTCGGAACAAACTGCCGCTTTTAGCTTCCTAATTCTGTCTGCCAGACAGAGGGAGTCACGCGGTCTCATGGCAGGGGACCTGGAGGGGGCAGGGGACCCGGAAGAAGCGGCCACCCCTTCCACGCCTGGCTTCGAGGCCCCCTCCCCAGAGTCCTCAGCATTCCTTGAGCGCGCAGAGCACGCGGAGTGAGTAGCCACGGTCTTCGGCCAGGTGTCCTGTGCCTCTGCGTTCAGAGCTATGGGCACAGTGGGGATGACACCCCGTGGCTGGGATGGGGCCACCTGTCCATCATTAGCACATGCACCCTCCTCCAGGACTGTGGGACGCCGGGATGTAACCGTGGAGGCTTGTGCCTTTGCCTTGCCCTCTTTCTCACCCTCGTGTCCCGACAGTGTCGGGAAATCGTGGCTCGCGCTGGACTTCCGTGATGCCTTTATTTGCCTTTCTGCTGGAGCAGGGGCAGAGGTCGTGTGCACCCGTGATTTGTCACCGCACAGGGCATCCTCACTCTCGGCACCAACTGGCAGTGATCCTGAGGCTTCTCTCTTCCCAGCACTCCTCCGAACGACCCCTTTGCGTTTACCATACTTTTTACGAGGGGGTCTACTTGCCGGCTGTTGAGCTACCTTCTGGGAAGTTGTACTGGTCTGCTGATCATCTGGTATTCTTCCTCGGCCCCGTTTTGTTCTCTCATCCACTTTCAGGACTCTTCTGCACTCCTTCTCCTCTCCCGCTGGGGCACCGACCTTCCACTGGGCCCCTGCCAAGGAGCCCATGGCTTCCATTTCAGACTTCGTCAGGGCCGTTATGTCTGTGCTTTTCACCTGGGAGCTTGTACTGGTCTGCTGGTCATCTGGTTTTCTTCCTCGGCCCAGTTTTGTTCTCTCATCCAGCCTCTCCAGTACCACTTTCAGGACTCTTCTGCACCCCCTTTCCTCTCCCGCTGTGGCATTGAACTTCCACTGCGCCCCTGCCGACGAGCCCATGCCTTCCATTTCAGACTTCGTCAGGGCCGTTATGTCTGTGCTTTTCACCTGGGAGCTTGTACTGGTCTGCTGGTCATCTGGTTTTCTTCCTCGGCCCAGTTTTGTTCTCTCATCCAGCCTCTCCAGTACCACTTTCAGGACTCTTCTGCACCCCCTTTCCTCTCCCGCTGTGGCATTGAACTTCCACTGCGCCCCTGCCGAAGAGCCCATGCCTTCCATTTCAGACTTCGTTAGGGCCCTTACGTCTGTGCTTTTCACTTTAATCGTTTCTTCTCCTGAGAGGTGATGATGAGGGGCAGAGGTTTCTGGCTGTCATTCCCACTGTTGACTCAGGTCTTCCCTCAAAACCCCTGCTCTAATACGCCTCCTTTGCCTCCGGACTGCAAAGCGTTCCCAGCTTGCATTGGCTGTCCTCCTCCACCTGGTTCTCCGTGAGATGCTTGCACTCGTGTTTTCAGTGGAAAGACCTGGAGGAGACTGGAATGGGAAAAAGGAAAAGAAGAACCGTATGAGGAAAGAATTCCTTTTGTGAAACTAGAAGCGCCCTGCTCAAGGAGATTGATGAGATAAAACAAGGTATTAAAAGAGTGGGCCTTAGACAGAGGGGAAGATGAGTGTCAAGCATTTGGGGAAAAATATGGAAGGTGCCAGAAGAGTTCTATAACAGCCCGAAGCCACCGTGTAACCTAATTGTAACGACTGCATGCGGAAGAGCATCCGCATGCGGACGTGGGTGTCATGTCAGGGATCCTGTTTCACTCTCCTGGACCCTCTGTGGCTTCTGAGATCCTTGGGCTTCAACCTAGGAAAATGCTTCATTAGTTTTTTGCCTTCCTAGGGTGCCCTTGCCTCCCTGTCCACCCCAAGAAGACCGAGGCCATCTCCTACATACCGATGCTGGGAGCCAGCCCCATGTCATGTTCAAGAGCATGACTCAGAATCCAGAGGTCTGTGAGGTCATCTTGATGATTCCTGGCTGTCACTGTTAATAGGGATTTCTGCAGGAACCGGTCATGGGTTGTGACCTGAACCTCTATACTCTGGTGCAAAACTCTTGTCTCCCAACACCAAAGATGTGATGCTCGTTATGAAGACACGTGTGTATAGAGTGAGGTGCAAAGACGATCGTACCCCGAAATGTCAACATTAGATGGCAGCGAGTGAATGGGGAAGTCTTACCGAAGGTCACGTGGACGGAGGCAGGTCCGGTTCTGTGAGCTGGGTCTCTTGTTTCTCACACTCCAATCGCTTGTCCGCACACCCTTTACCCCGCTGCGTGCTTCTGAAGGGCGCTGTTCTTTGTGATCAGGTGGGAACTAGTGCAGATACTCAGGACCTATGTAGTCTTTTCTCAAGCGAATCTGGAAAATTCAAAAGAGGAAGCAACGTGAGCCAATAAAGTGTGGATCTAATGATCCCGTTCCCTTCACCAACTCAGGGATGCATGCCTTTTTGAAACAGAGCTGATATCTGAATCCCATCCATAATGTAGATGCCATTTTTATTTTCCTCCTCTTGCATTCCAAAATATTTCCATGGTATGCTGCTTGGCGTATGCTAGTCTGTTCCTGCGTCACAACAGGGAGAACCACTGCTTTGGGGATCGCGGATGCCATGGACACATGGATTTAACATCAATCGTGTGTTTGTGACCATCTGTGTGAGTGTAACGAAAATGGGGATTTTGAAGTTATTGTGTCTTTCTGATTTTCAAATCGCATTGAATGAGCTTGTGAGAACATGACATGCATAGAAATATGTGTAGAGGGGCTGGCACCTTACAGATGCTCACTATGAGGACGATGGTGTACGTGCTTCCAACGCACTACCTATGCATCCCTGTGCACGTGCAAGCACGTACTGTGTTACACTATAGTTGCTAACATGAGAGCATAATTGGATATATTTCCTAGTTAGTGCCCATTTCTGCTACGTCATTTCCAAGAGTCTCGTTACGCCAAAATTTTCCTGATATTTCCAAACTCTCATGGAATTTCTGACATTACAGGAATGTGTTCTGCAGAAGCAGCAATTGTTCTACCCGTCCTACTCTTCCTATCTTTCCACCGCCAATACTCCGTTCATATGTCCTAGTTTTCCCTATATGTCGTCCAAATTAGTGTCATGACTGCTTTCTGCACTTTACCTAGTGCACTATTGACTTCACATTCTATGTTCTGTGATGCGAAACTTCTCTCCTTAATAAATGCGTGTATGTATGTCTTTGTTCACGCACACTGGTCGACGTAACAGGAAAGGTGTCACGATGATGAAATACACGTACCTTGGAGACGACAATCAGCACACAGTCTTCCCTGAACGAGGGTGCTCACTCAAGGGTGCTGGGCTCTCAAGCCCAGGGTTCACCTGAGGACACACAACTACAGGAGGAAGGAATAAAAGGTCACTCGACCGCTTCGGGCTCCCCTCAGCTGGACCTGCTAGCCCCACTCAGAAAACAGGTGTGATAGAGCACCTTCAAGCGTGACCACCCACACCCCAAAACACAAGCACGCACTCTTTCTCCCACACGCTCACGCACGCTCACGGCCCCATACACGCAGATGTTAGAAACCCAAGATGCCTGGCGTGGAAGGCAACAATCCACCTCAATGTCTGTACCCGGCCCCCGTGTGCTTGCTTCCAGTAGGAATGCTACTTTGCGTTCCGTTTAGTTCCTCGTTTTGAAAGCACACACGGAAAAATCTAAAATGATCTTCAAAATTACCAAACAATGAGCATAATAAGCATCAGTAGTCCAATCACCCAGGAACTCTTGTTCCAATCACGTGAGTCCATGTGCTCCAGGATTTTTATGCATACAGATATATATTTATAGATATAGTTCTCTGAATCCCTTTACACCATATGCAACAAATATATCTCTATAAGACAGTTACAACACCTTAAGACTTGTACACCCCACGTGGATATGATTCATTACTCACATTTGGCAGCTCTTTTCCAGTGTGAAAACTTTTCAGAAAACACTTTCAACAGATAAAGAACGGCAATCCCAGTGATTTTTCTGATTACAAAAGCTGATGCTTCCTTAACAGACACAACCAGAAGGCAAGTGTGTTAAATCAAAACAGTGCATGTTCCTCTCACCAAACGCTATGGGCCATGGCAAGAAGAGCTTCTATCTAGGGTCTGCTTAGAGTCTTCTGGATAATTTACGTTCTGGCTTTGTCCTAACGGGAATACGACACTCTTCCCTCCCTCTGAAGGGACAGGTAGGTAAGTTAGGCAAGCAGACGCGTAAATAGATGGATGGTAGAAAGGTGGATGGTGTACAGTTAGATACATAGATACATAGAGGCAGAGAGACAGAAATCGACACAGAGGTTGATGGAGATACATAAAGACAGATGGATATAGGGATTGAAAAAGATGTATAATATGCAGTAGATAGAAGGGGGTAGGTAGATGTACGGAAGGATAAGGAATGATTAGAAGGAGACAGATAGATGATAGGTAGGAAAAAGATACATGGATACAGAGGTAGACATATATAAATATACTCGTGTCGAAAACTGACGGTTGAGAGATATAATGAATGGCAAAATAGACTGACAGATGAACAGCTAGACAGATATAGCTAACAACGGAGGTAGAGATAGATAATGATAGGGAGATGATAAACAGGTGATAGAGGCATAGAGCTAAACAGAAAGATAGATGCATAGAGATACATAAATACACGTAGATGGCGATAATCAAATATTAAACTTCTCTTACCCCCCAGGAACATGTGAGAACAATAAAATCTCTATAGCAGCAGAATAAGTTTGTAAATTGATGCCAAGTTCTAGGAGGACGTGGTGTGAAAATGCGTCCAGTATTTTAGTCCAACATCAAAGCAAACACTGCCTGCAGAGGGAGAATACCCAGTTGACAATAAAAGAGAAATACTTTCTACATGGAGACTCCACAATCTGTAACGTCAAAGTCAAATTCAGATGACCAAGAAGTAGTGTTTCCAAAGAGAGTAGCGTACTCCTTTGGACCATCCCATTTCTTCTGTTGCATCTGTTCCTTAGCAGAGGAGTGAAAGAACAAGATAACAATGAGCATTGACTTCTCCAGTCAACAACCGTGATTTTGGGAAGGATTACCTTGGAAGCCCTGTCACTTGGGAAGTTCTGTTGCCTGCTTTCCCTAGTGAGGGTTTTATTTACATCTTAGGCGAAAACTAAAGAACAGAATCCTCAGCAAGTTGTCTCAAAGTGGTGCCCCTATCTCGACATAAACCCCATACTGTTCCCCAGAGGCAGGAATTCTCTCATCTTCACGTGATGCCCCCTCTACCATGACCAGATGTGTATTGGATCTTCTGTGCACCTACTGGGTTTGTGATGGCAAACCTACCTAAAGAGACGTATTTCCATAGAAGGATGAGCTGGCATATCCGTTTATAGTATAATAAAGGCACAATTTTGAAAACTTTTTTTTAAATAAAGAAAACACCGTTGTGCCTGTTGTGCCTCTTCTTGCACCTTTCCTTTGCCAGATTCACTCCGCAGCAAGTTTCACGCATTTTTCTTAGAAAGTCTTAGGTTTCATAGGATCGCAGTGCATGGGTGGAGTAACTGGGTGTGAATGAATGCCTTTCCATTTTTCTCTTATTTCGTTCGTTAATTTTATGCATAGCTGTCATGACTACGTGGAGAGTGAGGTTGTTTTGTAGTTAAGGGGTAAGTGTACCCATGACACACGGAAGAATATTGAATAGCACTCAGTTTTGCTTCCCTCCCCCCTCCACAGGAATAAAAGAAATTAGACTCGTCGCATTCCACATGATGAGCCATGATCCTCAATACAAGTAGCCACATTCAAATGACCACCTCCCGGCCGTCTCCTCGGGAAGCGAACCCCCCGGCCAGGTCCTGGAAAGCCAAGCAAGGCCGCTACCTGGTAACCAGCTAAGACGCACCTGGAGACCCTCAGGGGACCGAGTGTCCTTCTTTATGGTCAGCCGGCAGGCAGGAGGCGCAGACCCGGACGGTCTCTTCCCCGCCAGACAGCTGGCACGTGGCCCGCTGCCACAGTCCCAGCGCCCTCGCCTGCCGGGCCCCGGTCGCAGACCCCAGGGGACCGACACCCAAGCCAGGACATTTCCTCAGATGTCCACCGGGACCTCCTCGCGCCCACGCCCTCATGTCCCTGGGCCGAGGGGCCTCGCCAACCCGCCAGTGTGCGCCTTACCTGAGGAACCCTCAGGCGACCAGACGCCTCAGGGGATTCCACAACCGCCCGCTGGCTAGGCGGCTCTGAGGGCCTGTGGGCTAGCGCCTGCGCGGTAACAGCTGGCTCGCTGATTGGTGGTGCGTGCGGGAAGTGGGGCCTGCTGAAGCACGCCCCCTGCAGGCTCGCCCCCCCCAGCGGCAGGCTGCAGCAGTACCACCGTGCCCTGGCAGCGGGTGGCTTTCTAGGGCCTCTGTCTTCACCCAGGGCTCACTGCCCCAATGGGTGGCTCATCAAGGGAGAAGGGGAACTCCTCTTCCAGCTGATCTTCCCCAGGGCTTCGGGCAGCTGGCGGGGCTTCTGGGACACTGTGCTCTGCTGCCTGTAGGATTTCAACATCTCTCTGCCATCCCGCACTTGCCCTTTGATCCGCAACCAGGCGGCTTCCTGCAAAAGCTTCTCCCGGGCATCCTGGGCACCCGGTGGGAGCCAGGCGTCCGAGACGCCAGTCTTCTGCCGGGTGGCATCAGATCTCTGCTAGAAGGTGGCTGCACGTGGTGCCTGGCTGAGAAACCTCGGCTGGTTCCCAACTTGAGATCGGACTCTTCCAACTCCTCTTCTAGCCTTGAGCCTTCCCTTCGCAGCCGCCCAGCGCTTCTGCAAGACCTCGCCCAGGGAGGTGTGTGCCTTCTTGCACCTCCCAACCCACCCAGAGCAGCTTAGACTCTGCCGTACCCTGAAGTCCGTTCATTTCTTGGCTACTACCCAGAAGGTTGTCCATTTCAACTTATTTTCCAACTGTTCACATAGCTCCCCTCGATTTTCTGTTTTCATGCTTCGAATGACCGGCTGAAGGCTCTGGAGATCAGTCAATAAACGTGCTCAGCTGTATGAGGCTGGCTTCCCCACACAAAGGGAAACAGAAGCAACGGTGTATATGTGTCTGCGTGTGTGCACGTGTGTGCATGTGTGATACGTAAGATTACATGTCATATATGTTTAAGTGGTGTTATTTAATATATATGTATAAATAATGTATATATGTTTTAGGTGTTTTATTTTGAGGAAGTAACACATGCATTGTGGGGGGGGGGTGGATGAATCCATGAGGATCTTTATACGAACTTCTAACTCCTGTGAAGCCTTGACAAGTTTCAAACAAACATTCCTAATTTCCTTATCCCACATACCCAAACCCTCACAAAACCTCTTAGCTCTTCCCTGGTTATTTGGTCATAAGACGTGCTGGGGAATGGGACTGGCTTCGGAGTTAGACAAACTCGGGCCCTGACAGTAGGTGGTCTGGAGCAGATTTCATCACCTCACAGGTTCTCAGAGTACTTTTCTGAACATAACGATAACCCCATCAAACTTTGAAAATTGTTGGGAGGATTCGATATATGAGGGATCTTCAAAAAGTTCACGCAAGGATTCTTGTTATGTTTTAGTTCTATTTTCCATGAACTCTTTCCTCGTTGACGTATAATTGATTATACAGATATTTGAGGAACTGAGGTTAATATCAATACCTGTGTACAATGTGTGATGATCAAATCAGGATAAATCATTACAAAATGTCATCATTCTTAGTGTCCATTCATCCATTTCTCGCTTTTTCTCCCCCCCTCCCCCTTTGCCACTCTCCTACCCACAGTGCCACACTCTCCTTATGAAAGTGCAGTGTGTTGTTATGATCTTTCCTTCTTTCCTTCCTTCCTTCTTTCTTTGCATTAATTTATATTTTTAGCTCCTACTTAAGAGTGACAACATGCACTGTTTCTCTGTCTGTGCCTGGCTTGTTTGATTGAACATAATTTTCTCGAAGCTCATGCATGCTTCCGTGAAATTTTTGAAACACTCTTGCATACGTTGCTCATTTGTGACAGATATTATTATCCTTGGATTACAGCCCCGACTAGTGCCTGGACTGTGGTAGGTGCCCAATATTTGTCCTGTGAGTTAATTCATTATGAATGAAATACTGTCAGATTTTGTACTGAATTCACTCTTTCTTCTCTTGTGCTGACATTAATCTGGCTAGGGATTACAGGCAAGTTGTCAGGCTAGAGAAAATTCAAGATTATCAATCACCGTATGAATCTGTCACCTTCTCTTTCTTCCCTCCACAAGAGGATCCCCAGCTCTGTGTGTGCTTTTAATGTCTAAACTCATCCCCACTTCCCTTGCCCTTTGTCTCCCCTCCCAACGTCCCTTAAACTAGTTAATCGCCAGCACAACAAATCGTGGTGATAAAAGGTGATCATAAAAAGGGCTCTGTCAAAAACAAGGCAGAACGATAGAAAACACACAACGAGGACCAGAAGACATAACTATAGAGCGAAGGCACCCATTGTTAAAAGTACGGCTGATATGCCTATTCCTTCACCTCAGCTTCCCCTAGCACAAATGAAAGGACGTGCCCTTACGTATCTCCAGCCACGTATTTCCAACCTATCCCAGTAAAGGTAGATGCCTTCTACCGATATTTATCTTTCAGCGAGAATGCGTCTTTGGGAAACAAGCAGGCTTCGCATTCTACCAAGCATACTCATTAGATCACTGGTCTCTCAAGCATGGCAATCTGAGAAAGTACACGAGGATGGTGCTCATGAATTGTAACAATGCACTGATTTGGTGGTGCCGTTTACCAGGTTTTAAACGGTTGTCTTGGGCTCCCGGAAGGACACTGGAGAGACGGCAGAAAGGCATTGGTTTGGGGAATAGGATGGAGGATGGAGGAGAACCGGGGCTCATGAGAAGGGCTGTGGGCTGAGGAAGGGCTTGTGCCTGCTAAAGACAGCGTAGGAATCTGTTGGGTGAGGAGGAATGAGGTCAATACAGAATAAAGGGAGGAGCGTGGGTGGGTCACCTCTCCTTGCCACTGCCTCTGGACCTGAATCGACAGGCGGCCTTCCTCTTCTTCCTTCCTAAGTGTTGGACCAGCCGCATGGAGGTCCAGAACAGGCCAGGCCCCCGCTCATCCTAGGGCCGTGCTCCAAAGGATGTCTGGGCAAGAAGTGGGGCCTTGGGGGGAGCCTGTTGAGAGGCCTGGCAGGATTGGAACCACTTTCACAGTCACCGAAGAACCCTTAGGGACCCCGGACACTAAATTTTGATTAGGAGCATGGGGACCCTGACTCCCTGAGGGTGACTATGATGAACCCAGCTCTGAGGTCCCACTCTTTCCTTGTCAGTTGCTTACATGGACGTAGAGATCCGAGAAAGCTGTGCACAGCGTCTCTGTGCCACTCACCCAACCAACACTTAGCATGAGGGCCTGATGTCCAGCCCTTATGACTGGAGGAGAGGAGGTCTCCTTCACCTAGTCAGCGAGGGCAGGCGAAAGTCAAGCTTTTCCATTGAACACACACTTCTGCTAGAGATCCAGCAAGCCTAGAAGGGATCTCAGAGTCCAAGCAGCGAAAAATCCACCCCCACACCCCAAATCACTTTCAGTGACCTTGATTCAAGAGAAGCAGAACAGATGCCCCAGGACAAAATGACATCCAAGGGACACAAGGCCACCTCCCTTCACCCGAATCAAAGAAAACCATGATCTCACAAGCATGGGGAAACCCAGTAGTGTGGTTATGAATTCAGGCAGTCAGCCTGCAATGCTGATAAATATTTCTCACTCACAGGATGAGGGTAGAATATCTCGTTATCTTAAGAATTTCATTGCCACCTGGGTCTCCAGATTTCCGTCTCTCCTAGGACATCCGAAGTTTGTCCTCAGAGCGGAAACACCACCATACTTGCTCTCCTGACTTATGGTACTGTGAGTGAATGAATGGATGAGTGAATGGGTGCACGAGGTGGTAAAGAATGTGTTAGATCATGGAGATGAACAGTTGGCTCATAGATTGGACTCAGAGAGTCTCAGTGTTAGAGCGTAACTAAAGCGTGCCGTCTCGGTGTATGAGGTCCACACAGAGCATAGAGGTGCTGTGTTTTCTACTAATCCTCAGGACCAGGAAGATATCACGTGGAATGTGCCTAGGCCGTGTGCCCCAGGAGCCTTTCTCTCTCGCAGGCCGAGTCCAAAGAGGCTTCTGTAGGGCCTGATGATTACACGACCTGGAAGACGTTCTTCTAAAATTATACCAAATCGAGCGTTAAAGTGAATATTTGTTTAGAATGAGAAGAACATTTCTAACCTGCTCTAACCCATGACAACAGCAGCCATCACAATTCCCGAAATACGGTTTCTTTGGAAGTGCGTTTATATATGTTCTCAGAAATGCCCCGTTCAAACTGGTACGGTCTCAAATATGACGAAGCAGAATTTCAAGGCAACAGACACCATGGATTTATTGTGAATCCAGACAGGTACTTTGCAAATTTTAAAGCAACACGTGGCCATGTGAACACACAGCGTGGTCTCACAGGAGCAGTTGACTTCCTCTAAACTAGAAATGCACTCAGGTTCCTGTTAAGCCCTCAATGTTTATTTTCACATCAAGTTTTCAAACTAAACTAGCTTTCCCAACATTTATTCTCAAAACACGCCTCGTATTAACGTAGTATAACTATTCATGGGCTTCAGAAGTTCTCCTTCCATTGAGTGCGTTTAATTAATTCTCTTCCAAAGAGGGTCACGTTTAGCCGAATGGAGGTTGTTTCTAGAATTCATTTTCACATTCCCGGCCCTGGCCCATCTACTGCTCAAGCCTCCTGGAATGACTTGCCAGTGTGCATGTGTGCTGATGGAACCTGTTGGAGCTAGCCGATGAATAAGCGTGAAGATGAAGCTCGGTTGGTTTGAGACAAATGACTACGTTTTGGGGGTACAGGATGCAGAACAAAGTGCTTGCTTTCCTCGAACTTATATGAGAGTAGATGGGCTACCACGTAGTCAGCCTGGCTCATAGATGTAGAGTAGCTAGACTGTGAATATGATGAGGCTAGCTGCCGTCCACGTGGGGACAGATGGCTCTAGGAAGAGGATCCAGTCACCATCAGTTTAGAAGACAGCCGGGAGACCCTCCGTTTCAGGAAATCATTCGGCCATTGAGGGAGAGCTACTGTGGTAGATGGAATTTCAGGGAGACAGAGAGTCAAAGAAGGTCTTGCACAAGGCTGACAAAGGTTTAGTGCACGCAGGGATTTCATTCACTCACACGTGGACTAGGCGAAGGTGACCCGTTCACTTTCTGCTTCCCTTTTAGAACCGTTTTTGGAAGGGGTATGGGAATGTGGCGATAAGATAGAAGAAAAAGGGTCTGTCGCTGTAGGGGCACAGGAGGAGACCTAGTTAGCCGTCCTCATGGTTGCTGATCTCTTTCTCCTTTCCTTTATGACGTTTCTGTCAAATAGTTCTTTCTCGCGGTAGTGCACGGGGGGCCCTCGCAGATACTTCTCTTCTGCCCCCTGGTAATCCAGCCCATCAAGTGCTGCGATGGAACAAATGATTGCTTCTGGCAGGAGAACTTCCAGAACAAAATTTACTTTGTCGTCTCTTATGAGAGTCAGCATGGTGTTGTCCATTTGTGTATAGATTTCTTGTAGATGTTTCGTCAAAACATCCAACAGGTCCTCATCTTCCAGGTACGTTTCAACGCAGAGCCTGTGCCTTGGTGAATTCAGAAATGATGTCAGCCACCTGGACTGTTTCCTGCCCTTCAAGATGTCCAGGAGGTGGTGGTCGGCCCCCCTTCTCTTCACGATGAAGTCCACCAGCTTGCGGTTGTCCCGGTCCCGAGCGGCCCTCATCCTGTCGGGGAGAATCCTCTTGCAGGGCCTCTTCCCGCCCAGGGAGGTCTCCTCCTCAGAGTCTTCTAGGTCGGCATAGTTCAACTTTGGAAAGTCAACCTCCAGCGGACCCTCTTGGATGGCTTTCCTGAGTGGGTAGCTGACGTCGGCGGCATAATAGTCCAGGAAAGAGCCCACGAAGGAACCCCGGCCGATGGCTTGTGTGTAGTGGGAGATGAGGGAGAAACACCAGTTAACACCTTGCTCGTGCACTTTCCTGGCTCTCTGCAGGAGTCTGTCTTTCTCTCTGCAATCCAGGGGCTTCAGTCTTCGAAGAGGAACTCGGATGCCGCTCCTCTCCTGGCGCAGGTCTGCCTCAATCAAGAGCACCCGTGCGGTCTTCTCCGACGCACTGACACTCTTCACCACAGCCGGCCAGAATGGGTGGTCTTGAAATTTAAACCACACCATCGTTCCTCTTTCAACTGGAGGAGGCTCCTGTGTCAGAGCCATGCTGGCAGGTTGTCCACCTCGTTTACCACCAGCCATTTTAGCCTTGCGGATGGGATTCCTAGACATCGAGTCAGCAGGAGGTCGGCGTTCTTGCAGTCCTTCGGAACAAACTGCCGCTTTTAGCTTCCTAATTCTGTCTGCCAGACAGAGGGAGTCACGCGGCCTCATGGCAGGGGACCTGGAGGGGGCAGGGGACCCGGAAGAAGCGGCCGCCCCTTCCACGCCTGGCTTCGAGGCCCCCTCCCCAGAGTCCTCAGCATTCCTTGAGCGCGCAGAGCACGCGGAGTGAGTAGCCACGGTCTTCGGCCAGGTGTCCTGTGCCTCTGCGTTCAGAGCTATGGGCACAGTGGGGATGACACCCCATGGCTGGGATGGGGCCACCTGTCCATCATTAGCACATGCACCCTCCTCCAGGACTGTGGGACGCCGGGATGTAACCGTGCAGGCTTGTGCCTTTGCCTTGCCCTCTTTCTCACCCTCGTGTCCCGACAGTGTCGGGAAATCGTGGCTCGCGCTGGACTTCCGTGATGCCTTTATTTGCCTTTCTGCTGGAGCAGGGGCAGAGGTCGTGTGCACCCGTGATTTGTCACCGCACAGGGCATCCTCACTCTCGGCACCAACTGGCAGTGATCCTGAGGCTTCTCTCTTCCCAGCACTCCTCCGAACGACCCCTTTGCGTTTACCATACTTTTTACGAGGGGGTCTACTTGCCGGCTGTTGAGCTACCTTCTGGGAAGTTGTACTGGTCTGCTGATCATCTGGTATTCTTCCTCGGCCCCGTTTTGTTCTCTCATCCAGCCTCTCCAGTACCACTTTCAGGACTCTTCTGCACTCCTTCTCCTCTCCCGCTGGGGCACCGACCTTCCACTGGGCCCCTGCCAAGGAGACCATGGCTTCCATTTCAGACTTCGTTAGGGCTGTTTTGTCTGTGCTTTTCTCCTGGGAGCTTGTCCTGGTCTGCTGGTCATCTGGTTTTCTTCCTCGGCCCCGTTTTGTTCTCTCATCCAGCCTCGCCAGTACCACTTTCAAGACTCTTCTGCACCCCCTTCCCTCTCCCGCTGTGGCATTGAACTTCCACTGCGCCCCTGCCGACGAGCCCATGCCTTCCATTTCAGACTTCGTCAGGGCCGTTATGTCTGTGCTTTTCACCTGGGAGCTTGTACTGGTCTGCTGGTCATCTGGTTTTCTTCCTCGGCCCAGTTTTGTTCTCTCATCCAGCCTCTCCAGTACCACTTTCAGGACTCTTCTGCACCCCCTTTCCTCTCCCGCTGTGGCATTGAACTTCCACTGCGCCCCTGCCGAAGAGCCCATGCCTTCCATTTCAGACTTCTTCAGGGCCCTTACGTCTGTGCTTTTCACTTTAATCGTTTCTTCTCCTGAGAGGTGATGATGAGGGGCAGAGGTTTCTGGCTGTCATTCCCACTGCTGACTCAGGTCTTCCCTCAAAACCCCTGCTCTAATACGCCTCCTTTGCCTCCGGACTGCAAAGCGTTCCCAGCTTGCATTGGCTGTCCTCCTCCACCTGGTTCTCCGTGAGATGCTTGCACTCGTGTTTTCAGTGGAAAGACCTGGAGGAGACTGGAATGGGAAAAAGGAAAAGAAGAACCGTATGAGGAAAGAATTCCTTTTGTGAAACTAGAAGCGCCCTGCTCAAGGAGATTGATGAGATAAAACAAGGTATTAAAAGAGTGGGCCTTAGACAGAGGGGAAGATGAGTGTCAAGCATTTGGGGAAAAATATGGAAGGTGCCAGAAGAGTTCTATAACAGCCCGAAGCCACCGTGTAACCTAATTGTAACGACTGCATGCGGAAGAGCATCCGCATGCGGACGTGGGTGTCATGTCAGGGATCCTGTTTCACTCTCCTGGACCCTCTGCAGCTTCTGAGATCCTTGGGCTTCAACCTAGGAAAATGCTTCATTAGTTTTTTGCCTTCCTAGGGTGCCCATGCCTCCCTGTCCACCCCAAGAAGACCGAGGCCATCTCCTACATACCGATGCTGGGAGCCAGCCCCATGTCATGTTCAAGAGCATGACTCAGAATCCAGAGGTCTGTGAGGTCATCTTGATGATTCCTGGCTGTCACTGTTAATAGGGATTTCTGCAGGAACCGGTCATGGGTTGTGACCTGAACCTCTATACTCTGGTGCAAAACTCTTGTCTCCCAACACCAAAGATGTGATGCTCGTTATGAAGACACGTGTGTATAGAGTGAGGTGCAAAGACGATCGTACCCCGAAATGTCAACATTAGATGGCAGCGAGTGAATGGGGAAGTCTTACCGAAGGTCACGTGGACGGAGGCAGGTCCGGTTCTGTGAGCTGGGTCTCTTGTTTCTCACACTCCAATCGCTTGTCCGCACACCCTTTACCCCGCTGCGTGCTTCTGAAGGGCGCTGTTCTTTGTGATCAGGTGGGAACTAGTGCAGATACTCAGGACCTATGTAGTCTTTTCTCAAGCGAATCTGGAAAATTCAAAAGAGGAAGCAACGTGAGCCAATAAAGTGTGGATCTAATGATCCCGTTCCCTTCACCAACTCAGGGATGCATGCCTTTTTGAAACAGAGCTGATATCTGAATCCCATCCATAATGTAGATGCCATTTTTATTTTCCTCCTCTTGCATTCCAAAATATTTCCATGGTATGCTGCTTGGCGTATGCTAGTCTGTTCCTGCGTCACAACAGGGAGAACCACTGCTTTGGGGATCGCGGATGCCATGGACACATGGATTTAACATCAATCGTGTGTTTGTGACCATCTGTGTGAGTGTAACGAAAATGGGGATTTTGAAGTTATTGTGTCTTTCTGATTCTCAAATCGCATTGAATGAGCTTGTGAGAACATGACATGCATAGAAAGATGTGTAGAGGGGCTGGCACCTTACAGATGCTCACTATGAGGACGATGGTGTACGTGCTTCCAACGCACTACCTATGCATCCCTGTGCACGTGCAAGCACGTACTGTGTTACACTATAGTTGCTAACATGAGAGCATAATTGGATATATTTCCTAGTTAGTGCCCATTTCTGCTACGTCATTTCCAAGAGTCTCGTTACGCCAAAATTTTCCTGATATTTCCAAACTCTCATGGAATTTCTGACATTACAGGAATGTGTTCTGCAGAAGCAGCAATTGTTCTACCCGTCCTACTCTTCCTATCTTTCCACCGCCAATACTCCGTTCATATGTCCTAGTTTTCTCTATATGTCGTCCTAATTAGTGTCATGACTGCTTTCTGCACTTTACCTAGTGCACTATTGACTTCACATTCTATGTTCTGTGATGCGAAACTTCTCTCCTTAATAAATGCGTGTATGTATGTCTTTGTTCACGCACACTGGTCGACGTAACAGGAAAGGTGTCACGATGATGAAATACACGTACCTTCAGCACACAGACGACAATCAGCACACAGTCTTCCCTGAACGAGGGTGCTCACTCAAGGGTGCTGGGCTCTCAAGCCCATGGTTCACCTGAGGACACACAACTACAGGAGGAAGGAATAAAAGGTGACTCGACCGCTTCGGGCTCCCCTCAGCTGGACCTGCTAGCCCCACTCAGAAAACAGGTGTGATAGAGCACCTTCAAGCGTGACCACCCACACCCCAAAACACAAGCACGCACTCTTTCTCCCACACGCTCACGCACGCTCACGGCCCCATACACGCAGATGTTAGAAACCCAAGATGCCTGGCGTGGAAGCCAACAATACACTTCAATGTCTGTACCCGTCCCCCGTGTGCTTGCTTCCAGTAGGAATGCTACTTTGCGTTCCGTTTAGTTCCTCGTTTTGAAAGCACACACGGAAAAATCTAAAATGATCTTCAAAATTACCAAACAATGAGCATAATAAGCATCAGTAGTCCAATCACCCAGGAACTCTTGTTCCAATCACGTGAGTCCATGTGCTCCAGGATTTTTATGCATACAGATATATATTTATAGATATAGTTCTCTGAATCCCTTTACACCATATGCAACAAATATATCTCTATAAGACAGTTACAACACCTTAAGACTTGTACACCCCACGTGGATATGGTTCATTACTCACATTTGGCAGCTCTTTTCCAGTGTGAAAACTTTTCAGAAAACACTTTCAACAGATAAAGAACGGCAATCCCAGTGATTTTTCTGATTACAAAAGCTGATGCTTCCTTAACAGACACAACCAGAAGGCAAGTGTGTTAAATCAAAACAGTGCATGTTCCTCTCACCAAACGCTATGGGCCATGGCAAGAAGAGCTTCTATCTAGGGTCTGCTTAGAGTCTTCTGGATAATTTACGTTCTGGTTTTGTCCTAACGGGAATACGACACTCTTCCCTCCCTCTGAAGGGACAGGTAGGTAAGTTAGGCAAGCAGACGCGTAAATAGATGGATGGTAGAAAGGTGGATGGTGTACAGTTAGATACATAGATACATAGAGGCAGAGAGACAGAAATCGACACAGAGGTTGATGGAGATACATAAAGACAGATGGATATAGGGATCGAAAAAGATGTATAATATGCAGTAGATAGAAGGGGGTAGGTAGATGTACGGAAGGATAAGGAATGATTAGAAGGAGACAGATAGATGATAGGTAGGAAAAAGATACATGGATACAGAGGTAGACATATATAAATATACTCGTGTCGAAAACTGACGGTTGAGAGATATAATGAATGGCAAAATAGACTGACAGATGAACAGCTAGACAGATATAGCTAACAACGGAGGTAGAGATAGATAATGATAGGGAGATGATAAACAGGTGATAGAGGCATAGAGCTAAACAGAAAGATAGATGCATAGAGATACATAAATACACGTAGATGGCGATAATCAAATATTAAACTTCTCTTACCCCCCAGGAACATGTGAGAACAATAAAATCTCTATAGCAGCAGAATAAGTTTGTAAATTGATGCCAAGTTCTAGGAGGACGTGGTGTGAAAATGCGTCCAGTATTTTAGTCCAACATCAAAGCAAACACTGCCTGCAGAGGGAGAATACCCAGTTGACAATAAAAGAGAAATACTTTCTACATGGAGACTCCACAATCTGTAACGTCAAAGTCAAATTCAGATGACCAAGAAGTAGTGTTTCCAAAGAGAGTAGCGTACTCCTTTGGACCATCCCATTTCTTCTGTTGCATCTGTTCCTTAGCAGAGGAGTGAAAGAACAAGATAACAATGAGCATTGACTTCTCCAGTCAACAACCGTGATTTTGGGAAGGATTACCTTGGAAGCCCTGTCACTTGGGAAGTTCTGTTGCCTGCTTTCCCTAGTGAGGGTTTTATTTACATCTTAGGCGAAAACTAAAGAACAGAATCCTCAGCAAGTTGTCTCAAAGTGGTGCCCCTATCTCGACATGAACCCCATACTGTTCCCCAGAGGCAGGAATTCTCTCATCTTCACGTGATGCCCCCTCTACCATGACCAGATGTGTATTGGATCTTCTGTGCACCTACTGGGTTTGTGATGGCAAACCTACCTAAAGAGACGTATTTCCATAGAAGGATGAGCTGGCATATCCGTTTATAGTATAATAAAGGCACAATTTTGAAAACTTTTTTTTAAATAAAGAAAACACCGTTGTGCCTGTTGTGCCTCTTCTTGCACCTTTCCTTTGCCAGATTCACTCCGCAGCAAGTTTCACGCATTTTTCTTAGAAAGTCTTAGGTTTCATAGGATCGCAGTGCATGGGTGGAGTAACTGGGTGTGAATGAATGCCTTTCCATTTTTCTCTTATTTCGTTCGTTAATTTTATGCATAGCTGTCATGACTACGTGGAGAGTGAGGTTGTTTTGTAGTTAAGGGGTAAGTGTACCCATTACACACGGAAGAATCTTGAATAGCACTCAGTTTTGCTTCCCTCCCCCCTCCACAGGAATAAAAGAAATTAGACTCGTCGCATTCCACATGATGAGCCATGATCCTCAATACAAGTAGCCACATTCAAATGACCACCTCCCGGCCGTCTCCTCGGGAAGCGAACCCCCCGGCCAGGTCCTGGAAAGCCAAGCAAGGCCGCTACCTGGTCACCAGCTAAGACGCACCTGGAGACCCTCAGGGGACCGAGTGTCCTTCTTTATGGTCGGCCGGCAAGCAGGAGGCGCAGACCCGGACGGTCTCTTCCCCGCCAGACAGCTGGCACGTGGCCCGCTGCCACAGTCCCAGCGCCCTCGCCTGCCGGGCCCCGGTCGCAGACCCCAGGGGACCGACACCCAAGCCAGGACATTTCCTCAGATGTCCACCGGGACCTCCTCGCGCCCACGCCCTAATGTCCCTGGGCCGAGGGGCCTCGCCAACCTGCCAGTGTGCGCCTTACCTGAGGAAACCTCAGTCGACCGGACGCCTCAGGGGATTCCTCAACCGCCCGCTGGCTAGGCGGCTCTGAGGGCCTGTGGGCTAGCGCCTGCGCGGTAACAGCCGGCTCGCTGATTGGTGGTGCGTGCGGGAGGTGGGGCCTGCTGAACCACGCCCCCTGCAGGCTCGCCCCCCCCAGCGGCAGGCTGCAGCAGTACCACCGTGCCCTGGCAGCGGGTGGCTTTCTAGGGCCTCTGTCTTCACCCAGGGCTCACTGCCCCAATGGGTGGCTCATGAAGGGAGAAGGGGAACTCCTCTTCCAGCTGATCTTCCCCAGGGCTTCGGGCAGCTGGCGGGGCTTCTGGGACACTGTGCTCTGCTGCCTGTAGGATTTCAACATCTCTCTGCCATCCCGCACTTGCCCTTTGATCCGCAACCAGGCGGCTTCCTGCAAAAGCTTCTCCCGGGCATCCTGGGCACCCGGTGGGAGCCAGGCGTCCGAGATGCCAGTCTTCTGCCGGGTGGCATCAGATCTCTGCTAGAAGGTGGCTGCACGTGGTGCCTGGCTGAGAAACCTCGGCTGGTTCCCAACTTGAGATCGGACTCTTCCAACTCCTCTTCTAGCCTTGAGCCTTCCCTTCGCAGCCGCCCAGCGCTTCTGCAAGACCTCGCCCAGGGAGGTGTGTGCCTTCTTGCACCTCCCAACCCACCCAGAGCAGCTTAGACTCTGCCGTACCCTGAAGTCCGTTCATTTCTTGGCTACTACCCAGAAGGTTGTCCATTTCAACTTATTTTCCAACTGTTCACATAGCTCCCCTCGATTTTCTGTTTTCATGCTTCGAATGACCGGCTGAAGGCTCTGGAGATCAGTCAATAAACGTGCTCAGCTGTATGAGGCTGGCTTCCCCACACAAAGGGAAACAGAAGCAACGGTGTATATGTGTCTGCGTGTGTGCACGTGTGTGCATGTGTGATACGTAAGATTACATGTCATATATGTTTAAGTGGTGTTATTTAATATATATGTATAAATAATGTATATATGTTTTAGGTGTTTTATTTTGAGGAAGTAACACATGCATTGTGGGGGGGGTGGTGGATGAATCCATGAGGATCTTTATACGAACTTCTAACTCCTGTGAAGCCTTGACAAGTTTCAAACAAACATTCCTAATTTCCTTATCCCACATACCCAAACCCTCACAAAACCTCTTAGCTCTTCCCTGGTTATTTGGTCATAAGACGTGCTGGGGAATGGTACTGGCTTCGGAGTTAGACAAACTCGGGCCCTGACAGTAGGTGGTCTGGAGCAGATTTCATCACCTCACAGGTTCTCAGAGTACTTTTCTGAACATAACGATAACCCCATCAAACCTTGAAAATTGTTGGGAGGATTCGATATATGAGGGATCTTCAAAAAGTTCACGCAAGGATTCTTGTTATGTTTTAGTTCTATTTTCCATGAACTCTTTCCTCGTTGACGTATAATTGATTATACAGATATTTGAGGAACTGAGGTTAATATCAATACCTGTGTACAATGTGTGATGATCAAATCAGGATAAATCATTACAAAATGTCATCATTCTTAGTGTCCATTCATCCATTTCTCGCTTTTTCTCCCCCCCTCCCCCTTTCCCACTCTCCTACCCACAGTGCCACACTCTCCTTATGAAAGTGCAGTGTGTTGTTATGATCTTTATTTCTTTCCTTCCTTCCTTCTTTCTTTGCATTAATTTATATTTTTAGCTCCTACTTAAGAGTGACAACATGCACTGTTTCTCTGTCTGTGCCTGGCTTGTTTGATTGAGCATAATTTTCTCGAAGCTCATGCATGCTTCCGTGAAATTTTTGAAACACTCTTGCGTACGTTGCTCATTGGTGACAGATATTATTATCCTTGGATTACAGGCCCGACTAGTGCCTGGACTGTGGTAGGTGCCCAATATTTGTCCTGTGAGTTAATTCATTATGAATGAAATACTGTCAGATTTTGTACTGAATTCACTCTTTCTTCCCTTGTGCTGACATTAATCTGGCTAGGGATTACAGGCAAGTTGTCAGGCTAGAGAAAATTCAAGATTATCAATCACCGTATGAATCTGTCACCTTCTCTTTCTTCCCTCCACAAGAGGATCCCCAGCTCCATGTGTGCTTTTAATGTCTAAACTCATCCCCACTTCCCTTGCCCTTTGTCTCCCCTCCCAACGTCCCTTAAACTAGTTAATCGCCAGCACAACAAATCGTGGTGATAAAAGGTGATCATAAAAAGGGCTCTGTCAAAAACAAGGCAGAACGAGAGAAAACACACAACGAGGACCAGAAGACATAACTATAGAGCGAAGGCACCCTTTGTTCAAAGTACGGCTGATATGCCTATTCCTTCACCTCAGCTTCCCCTAGCACAAATGAAAGGACGTGCCCTTACGTATCTCCAGCCACGTATTTCCAACCTATCCCAGTAAAGGTAGATGCCTTCTACCGATATTTATCTTTCAGCGAGAATGCGTCTTTGGGAAACAAGCAGGCTTCGCATTCTACCAAGCATACTCATTAGATCACTGGTCTCTCAAGCATGGCAATCTGAGAAAGTACACGAGGATGGTGCTCATGAATTGTAACAATGCACTGATTTGGTGGTGCCGTTTACCAGGTTTTAAACGGTTGTCTTGGGCTCCCGGAAGGACACTGGAGAGACGGCAGAAAGGCATTGGTTTGGGGAATAGGATGGAGGATGGAGGAGAACCGGGGCTCATGAGAAGGGCTGTGGGCTGAGGAAGGGCTTGTGCCCGCTAAAGACAGCGTAGGAATCTGTTGGGTGAGGAGGAATGAGGTCAATACAGAATAAAGGGAGGAGCGTGGGTGGGTCACCTCTCCTTGCCACTGCCTCTGGACCTGAATCGACAGGCGGCCTTCCTCTTCTTCCTTCCTAAGTGTTGGACCAGCCGCATGGAGGTCCAGAACAGGCCAGGCCCCCGCTCATCCTAGGGCCGTGCTCCAAAGGATGTCTGGGCAAGAAGTGGGGCCTTGGGGGGAGCCTGTTGAGAGGCCTGGCAGGATTGGAACCACTTTCACAGTCACCGAAGAACCCTTAGGGCCCCGGACACTAAATTTTGATTAGGAGCATGGGGACCCTGACTCCCTGAGGGTGACTATGATGAACCCAGCTCTGAGGTCCCACTCTTTCCTTGTCAGTTGCTTACATGGACGTAGAGACCTGAGAAAGCTGTGCACAGCGTCTCTGTGCCACTCACCCAACCAACACTTAGCATGAGGGCCTGATGTCCAGCCCTTATGACTGGAGGAGAGGAGGTCTCCTTCACCTAGTCAGCGAGGGCAGGGGAAAGTCAAGCTTTTCCATTGAACACACACTTCTGCTAGAGATCCAGCAAGCCTAGAAGGGATCTCAGAGTCCAAGCAGCGAAAAATCCACCCCCACACCCCAAATCACTTTCAGTGACCTTGATTCAAGAGAAGCAGAACAGATGCCCCAGGACAAAATGACATCCAAGGGACACAAGGCCACCTCCCTTCACCCGAATCAAAGAAAACCATGATCTCACAAGCATGGGGAAACCCAGTAGTGTGGTTATGAATTCAGGCAGTCAGCCTGAAATGCTGATAAATATTTCTCACTCACAGGATGAGGGTAGAATATCTCGTTATCTTAAGAATTTCATTGCCACCTGGGTCTCCAGATTTCCGTCTCTCCTAGGACATCCGAAGTTTGTCCTCAGAGCGGAAACACCACCGTACTTGCTCTCCTGACTTATGGTACTGTGAGTGAATGAATGGATGAGTGAATGGGTGCACGAGGTGGTAAAGAATGTGTTAGATCATGGAGATGAACAGTTGGCTCATAGATTGGACTCAGAGAGTCTCAGTGTTAGAGCGTAACTAAAGCGTGCCGTCTCGGTGTATGAGGTCCACACAGAGCATAGAGGTGCTGTGTTTTCTACTAATCCTCAGGACCAGGAAGATATCACGTGGAATGTGCCTAGGCCGTGTGCCCCAGGAGCCTTTCTCTCTCGCAGGCCGAGTCCAAAGAGGCTTCTGTAGGGCCTGATGATTACACGACCTGGAAGACGTTCTTCTAAAATTATACCAAATCGAGCGTTAAAGTGAATATTTGTTTAGAATGAGAAGAACATTTCTAACCTGCTCTAACCCATGACAACAGCAGCCATCACAATTCCCGAAATACGGTTTCTTTGGAAGTGCGTTTATATATGTTCTCAGAAATGCCCCGTTCAAACTGGTACGGTCTCAAATATGACGAAGCAGAATTTCAAGGCAACAGACACCATGGATTTATTGTGAATCCAGACAGGTACTTTGCAAATTTTAAAGCAACACGTGGCCATGTGAACACACAGCGTGGTCTCACAGGAGCAGTTGACTTCCTCTAAACTAGAAATGCACTCAGGTTCCTGTTAAGCCCTCAATGTTTATTTTCACATCAAGTTTTCAAACTAAACTAGCTTTCCCAACATTTATTCTCAAAACACGCCTCGTATTAACGTAGTATAACTATTCATGGGCTTCAGAAGTTCTCCTTCCATTGAGTGCATTTAATTAATTCTCTTCCAAAGAGGGTCACGTTTAGCCGAATGGAGGTTGTTTCTAGAATTCATTTTCACATTCCCGGCCCTGGCCCATCTACTGCTCAAGCCTCCTGGAATGACTTGCCAGTGTGCATGTGTGCTGATGGAACCTGTTGGAGCTAGCCGACGAATAAGCGTGAAGATGAAGCTCGGTTGGTTTGAGACAAATGACTACGTTTTGGGGGTACAGGATGCAGAACAAAGTGCTTGCTTTCCTCGAACTTATATGAGAGTAGATGGGCTACCACGTAGTCAGCCTGGCTCATAGGTGTAGAGTAGCTAGACTGTGAATATGATGAGGCTAGCTGCCGTCCACGTGGGGACAGATGGCTCTAGGAAGAGGATCCAGTCACCATCAGTTTAGAAGACAGCCGGGAGACCCTCCGTTTCAGGAAATCATTCGGCCATTGAGGGAGAGCTACTGTGGTAGATGGAATTTCAGGGAGACAGAGAGTCAAAGAAGGTCTTGCACAAGGCTGACAAAGGTTTAGTGCACGCAGGGATTTCATTCACTCACACGTGGACTAGGCGAAGGTGACCCGTTCACTTTCTGCTTCCCTTTTAGAACCGTTTTTGGAAGGGGTATGGGAATGTGGCGATAAGATAGAAGAAAAAGGGTCTGTCGCTGTAGGGGCACAGGAGGAGACCTAGTTAGCCGTCCTCATGGTTGCTGATCTCTTTCTCCTTTCCTTTATGACGTTTCTGTCAAATAGTTCTTTCTCGCGGTAGTGCACGGGGGGCCCTCGCAGATACTTCTCTTCTGCCCCCTGGTAATCCAGCCCATCAAGTGCTGCGATGGAACAAATGATTGCTTCTGGCAGGAGAACTTCCAGAACAAAATTTACTTTGTCGTCTCTTATGAGAGTCAGCATGGTGTTGTCCATTTGTGTATAGATTTCTTGTAGATGTTTCGTCAAAACATCCAACAGGTCCTCATCTTCCAGGTACGTTTCAACGCAGAGCCTGTGCCTTGGTGAATTCAGAAATGATGTCAGCCACCTGGACTGTTTCCTGCCCTTCAAGATGTCCAGGAGGTGGTGGTCGGCCCCCCTTCTCTTCACGATGAAGTCCACCAGCTTGCGGTTGTCCCGGTCCCGAGCGGCCCTCATCCTGTCGGGGAGAATCCTCTTGCAGGGCCTCTTCCCGCCCAGGGAGGTCTCCTCCTCAGAGTCTTCCAGGTCGGCATAGTTCACCTTTGGAAAGTCAACCTCCAGCGGGCCCTCTTGGATGGCTTTCCTGAGTGGGTAGCTGACGTCGGCGGCATAATAGTCCAGGAAAGAGCCCACGAAGGAACCCCGGCCGATGGCTTGTGTGTAGTGGGAGATGAGGGAGAAACACCAGTTAACACCTTGCTCGTGCACTTTCCTGGCTCTCTGCAGGAGTCTGTCCTTCTCTCTGCAATCCAGGGGCTTCAGTCTTCGAAGAGGAACTCGGATGCCGCTCCTCTCCTGGCGCAGGTCTGCCTCAATCAAGAGCACCCGTGCGGTCTTCTCCGACGCACTGACACTCTTCACCACAGCCGGCCAGAATGGGTGGTCTTGAAATTTAAACCACACCATCGTTCCTCTTTCAACTGGAGGAGGCTCCTGTGTCAGAGCCATGCTGGCAGGTTGTCCACCTCGTTTACCACCAGCCATTTTAGCCTTGCGGATGGGATTCCTAGACATCGAGTCAGCAGGAGGTCGGCGTTCTTGCAGTCCTTCGGAACAAACTGCCGCTTTTAGCTTCCTAATTCTGTCTGCCAGACAGAGGGAGTCACGCGGCCTCATGGCAGGGGACCTGGAGGGGGCAGGGGACCCGGAAGAAGCGGCCGCCCCTTCCACGCCTGGCTTCGAGGCCCCCTCCCCAGAGTCCTCAGCATTCCTTGAGCGCGCAGAGCACGCGGAGTGAGTAGCCACGGTCTTCGGCCAGGTGTCCTGTGCCTCTGCGTTCAGAGCTATGGGCACAGTGGGGATGACACCCCGTGGCTGGGATGGGGCCACCTGTCCATCATTAGCACATGCACCCTCCTCCAGGACTGTGGGACGCCGGGATGTAACCGTGGAGGCTTGTGCCTTTGCCTTGCCCTCTTTCTCACCCTCGTGTCCCGACAGTGTCGGGAAATCGTGGCTCGCGCTGGACCTCCATGATGCCTTTATTTGCCTTTCTGCTGGAGCAGGGGCAGAGGTCGTGTGCACCCGTGATTTGTCACCGCACAGGGCATCCTCACTCTCGGCACCAACTGGCAGTGATCCTGAGGCTTCTCTCTTCCCAGCACTCCTCCGAACGACCCCTTTGCGTTTACCATACTTTTTACGAGGGGGTCTACTTGCCGGCTGTTGAGCTACCTTCTGGGAAGTTGTACTGGTCTGCTGATCATCTGGTATTCTTCCTCGGCCCCGTTTTGTTCTCTCATCCAGCCTCTCCAGTACCACTTTCAGGACTCTTCTGCACTCCTTCTCCTCTCCCGCTGGGGCACCGACCTTCCACTGGGCCCCTGCCAAGGAGCCCATGGCTTCCATTTCAGACTTCGTTAGGGCTGTTTTGTCTGTGCTTTTCTCCTGGGAGCTTGTCCTGGTCTGCTGGTCATCTGGTTTTCTTCCTCGGCCCCGTTTTGTTCTCTCATCCAGCCTCTCCAGTACCACTTTCAAGACTCTTCTGCACCCCCTTTCCTCTCCCGCTGTGGCATTGAACTTCCATTGCGCCCCTGCCGACGAGCCCATGCCTTCCATTTCAGACTTCGTCAGGGCCGTTATGTCTGTGCTTTTCACCTGGGAGCTTGTACTGGTCTGCTGGTCATCTGGTTTTCTTCCTCGGCCCAGTTTTGTTCTCTCATCCAGCCTCTCCAGTACCACTTTCAGGACTCTTCTGCACCCCCTTTCCTCTCCCGCTGTGGCATTGAACTTCCACTGCGCCCCTGCCGAAGAGCCCATGCCTTCCATTTCAGACTTCGTCAGGGCCCTTACGTCTGTGCTTTTCACTTTAATCGTTTCTTCTCCTGAGAGGTGATGATGAGGGGCAGAGGTTTCTGGCTGTCATTCCCACTGCTGACTCAGGTCTTCCCTCAAAACCCCTGCTCTAATACGCCTCCTTTGCCTCCGGACTGCAAAGCGTTCCCAGCTTGCATTGGCTGTCCTCCTCCACCTGGTTCTCCGTGAGATGCTTGCACTCGTGTTTTCAGTGGAAAGACCTGGAGGAGACTGGAATGGGAAAAAGGAAAAGAAGAACCGTATGAGGAAAGAATTCCTTTTGTGAAACTAGAAGCGCCCTGCTCAAGGAGATTGATGAGATAAAACAAGGTATTAAAAGAGTGGGCCTTAGACAGAGGGGAAGATGAGTGTCAAGCATTTGGGGAAAAATATGGAAGGTGCCAGAAGAGTTCTATAACAGCCCGAAGCCACCGTGTAACCTAATTGTAACGACTGCATGCGGAAGAGCATCCGCATGCGGACGTGGGTGTCATGTCAGGGATCCTGTTTCACTCTCCTGGACCCTCTGCGGCTTCTGAGATCCTTGGGCTTCAACCTAGGAAAATGCTTCATTAGTTTTTTGCCTTCCTAGGGTGCCCATGCCTCCCTGTCCACCCCAAGAAGACCGAGGCCGTCTCCTACATACCGATGCTGGGAGCCAGCCCCATGTCATGTTCAAGAGCATGACTCAGAATCCAGAGGTCTGTGAGGTCATCTTGATGATTCCTGGCTGTCACTGTTAATAGGGATTTCTGCAGGAACCGGTCATGGGTTGTGACCTGAACCTCTATACTCTGGTGCAAAACTCTTGTCTCCCAACACCAAAGATGTGATGCTCGTTATGAAGACACGTGTGTATAGAGTGAGGTGCAAAGACGATCGTACCCCGAAATGTCAACATTAGATGGCAGCGAGTGAATGGGGAAGTCTTACCGAAGGTCACGTGGACGGAGGCAGGTCCGGTTCTGTGAGCTGGGTCTCTTGTTTCTCACACTCCAATCGCTTGTCCGCACACCCTTTACCCCGCTGCGTGCTTCTGAAGGGCGCTGTTCTTTGTGATCAGGTGGGAACTAGTGCAGATACTCAGGACCTATGTAGTCTTTTCTCAAGCGAATCTGGAAAATTCAAAAGAGGAAGCAACGTGAGCCAATAAAGTGTGGATCTAATGATCCCGTTCCCTTCACCAACTCAGGGATGCATGCCTTTTTGAAACAGAGCTGATATCTGAATCCCATCCATAATGTAGATGCCATTTTTATTTTCCTCCTCTTGCATTCCAAAATATTTCCATGGTATGCTGCTTGGCGTATGCTAGTCTGTTCCTGCGTCACAACAGGGAGAACCACTGCTTTGGGGATCGCGGATGCCATGGACACATGGATTTAACATCAATCGTGTGTTTGTGACCATCTGTGTGAGTGTAACGAAAATGGGGATTTTGAAGTTATTGTGTCTTTCTGATTCTCAAATCGCATTGAATGAGCTTGTGAGAACATGACATGCATAGAAAGATGTGTAGAGGGGCTGGCACCTTACAGATGCTCACTATGAGGACGATGGTGTACGTGCTTCCAACGCACTACCTATGCATCCCTGTGCACGTGCAAGCACATACTGTGTTACACTATAGTTGCTAACATGAGAGCATAATTGGATATATTTCCTAGTTAGTGCCCATTTCTGCTACGTCATTTCCAAGAGTCTCGTTACGCCAAAATTTTCCTGATATTTCCAAACTCTCATGGAATTTCTGACATTACAGGAATGTGTTCTGCAGAAGCAGCAATTGTTCTACCCGTCCTACTCTTCCTATCTTTCCACCGCCAATACTCCGTTCATATGTCCTAGTTTTCCCTATATGTCGTCCAAATTAGTGTCATGACTGCTTTCTGCACTTTACCTAGTGCACTATTGACTTCACATTCTATGTTCTGTGATGCGAAACTTCTCTCCTTAATAAATGCGTGTATGTATGTCTTTGTTCACGCACACTGGTCGACGTAACAGGAAAGGTGTCACGATGATGAAATACATGTACCTTGGAGACGACAATCAGCACACAGTTTTCCCTGAACGAGGGTGCTCACTCAAGGGTGCTGGGCTCTCAAGCCCAGGGTTCACCTGAGGACACACAACTACAGGAGGAAGGAATAAAAGGTGACTCGACCGCTTCGGGCTCCCCTCAGCTGGACCTGCTAGCCCCACTCAGAAAACAGGTGTGATAGAGCACCTTCAAGCGTGACCACCCACACCCCAAAACACAAGCACGTACTCTTTCTCCCACACGCTCACGCACGCTCACGGCCCCATACACGCAGATGTTAGAAACCCAAGATGCCTGGCGTGGAAGCCAACAATCCACCTCAATGTCTGTACCCGTCCCCCGTGTGCTTGCTTCCAGTAGGAATGCTACTTTGCGTTCCGTTTAGTTCCTCGTTTTGAAAGCACACACGGAAAAATCTAAAATGATCTTCAAAATTACCAAACAATGAGCATAATAAGCATCAGTAGTCCAATCACCCAGGAACTCTTGTTCCAATCACGTGAGTCCATGTGCTCCAGGATTTTTATGCATACAGATATATATTTATAGATATAGTTCTCTGAATCCCTTTACACCATATGCAACAAATATATCTCTATAAGACAGTTACAACACCTTAAGACTTGTACACCCCACGTGGATATGATTCATTACTCACATTTGGCAGCTCTTTTCCAGTGTGAAAACTTTTCAGAAAACACTTTCAACAGATAAAGAACGGCAATCCCAGTGATTTTTCTGATTACAAAAGCTGATGCTTCCTTAACAGACACAACCAGAAGGCAAGTGTGTTAAATCAAAACAGTGCATGTTCCTCTCACCAAACGCTATGGGCCATGGCAAGAAGAGCTTCTATCTAGGGTCTGCTTAGAGTCTTCTGGATAATTTACGTTCTGGCTTTGTCCTAACGGGAATACGACACTCTTCCCTCCCTCTGAAGGGACAGGTAGGTAAGTTAGGCAAGCAGACGCGTAAATAGATGGATGGTAGAAAGGTGGATGGTGTACAGTTAGATACATAGATACATAGAGGCAGAGAGACAGAAATCGACACAGAGGTTGATGGAGATACATAAAGACAGATGGATATAGGGATCGAAAAAGATGTATAATATGCAGTAGATAGAAGGGGGTAGGTAGATGTACGGAAGGATAAGGAATGATTAGAAGGAGACAGATAGATGATAGGTAGGAAAAAGATACATGGATACAGAGGTAGACATATATAAATATACTCGTGTCGAAAACTGACGGTTGAGAGATATAATGAATGGCAAAATAGACTGACAGATGAACAGCTAGACAGATATAGCTAACAACGGAGGTAGAGATAGATAATGATAGGGAGATGATAAACAGGTGATAGAGGCATAGAGCTAAACAGAAAGATAGATGCATAGAGATACATAAATACACGTAGATGGCGATAATCAAATATTAAACTTCTCTTACCCCCCAGGAACATGTGAGAACAATAAAATCTCTATAGCAGCAGAATAAGTTTGTAAATTGATGCCAAGTTCTAGGAGGACGTGGTGTGAAAATGCGTCCAGTATTTTAGTCCAACATCAAAGCAAACACTGCCTGCAGAGGGAGAATACCCAGTTGACAATAAAAGAGAAATACTTTCTACATGGAGACTCCACAATCTGTAACGTCAAAGTCAAATTCAGATGACCAAGAAGTAGTGTTTCCAAAGAGAGTAGCGTACTCCTTTGGACCATCCCATTTCTTCTGTTGCATCTGTTCCTTAGCAGAGGAGTGAAAGAACAAGATAACAATGAGCATTGACTTCTCCAGTCAACAACCGTGATTTTGGGAAGGATTACCTTGGAAGCCCTGTCACTTGGGAAGTTCTGTTGCCTGCTTTCCCTAGTGAGGGTTTTATTTACATCTTAGGCGAAAACTAAAGAACAGAATCCTCAGCAAGTTGTCTCAAAGTGGTGCCCCTATCTCGACATGAACCCCATACTGTTCCCCAGAGGCAGGAATTCTCTCATCTTCACGTGATGCCCCCTCTACCATGACCAGATGTGTATTGGATCTTCTGTGCACCTACTGGGTTTGTGATGGCAAACCTACCTAAAGAGACGTATTTCCATAGAAGGATGAGCTGGCATATCCGTTTATAGTATAATAAAGGCACAATTTTGAAAACTTTTTTTTAAATAAAGAAAACACCGTTGTGCCTGTTGTGCCTCTTCTTGCACCTTTCCTTTGCCAGATTCACTCCGCAGCAAGTTTCACGTATTTTTCTTAGAAAGTCTTAGGTTTCATAGGATCGCAGTGCATGGGTGGAGTAACTGGGTGTGAATGAATGCCTTTCCATTTTTCTCTTATTTCGTTCGTTAATTTTATGCATAGCTGTCATGACTACGTGGAGAGTGAGGTTGTTTTGTAGTTAAGGGGTAAGTGTACCCATTACACACGGAAGAATCTTGAATAGCACTCAGTTTTGCTTCCCTCCCCCCTCCACAGGAATAAAAGAAATTAGACTCGTCGCATTCCACATGATGAGCCATGATCCTCAATACAAGTAGCCACATTCAAATGACCACCTCCCGGCCGTCTCCTCGGGAAGCGAACCCCCCGGCCAGGTCCTGGAAAGCCAAGCAAGGCCGCTACCTGGTCACCAGCTAAGACGCACCTGGAGACCCTCAGGGGACCGAGTGTCCTTCTTTATGGTCGGCCGGCAGGCAGGAGGCGCAGACCCGGACGGTCTCTTCCCCGCCAGACAGCTGGCACGTGGCCCGCTGCCACAGTCCCAGCGCCCTCGCCTGCCGGGCCCCGGTCGCAGACCCCAGGGGACCGACACCCAAGCCAGGACATTTCCTCAGATGTCCACCGGGACCTCCTCGCGCCCACGCCCTCATGTCCCTGGGCCGAGGGGCCTCGCCAACCCGCCAGTGTGCGCCTTACCTGAGGAACCCTCAGGCGACCGGACGCCTCAGGGGATTCCACAACCGCCCGCTGGCTAGGCGGCTCTGAGGGCCTGTGGGCTAGCGCCTGCGCAGTAACAGCCGGCTCGCTGATTGGTGGTGCGTGCGGGAGGTGGGGCCTGCTGAACCACGCCCCCTGCAGGCTCGCCCCCCCCAGCGGCAGGCTGCAGCAGTACCACCGTGCCCTGGCAGCGGGTGGCTTTCTAGGGCCTCTGTCTTCACCCAGGGCTCACTGCCCCAATGGGTGGCTCATGAAGGGAGAAGGGGAACTCCTCTTCCAGCTGATCTTCCCCAGGGCTTCGGGCAGCTGGCGGGGCTTCTGGGACACTGTGCTCTGCTGCCTGTAGGATTTCAACATCTCTCTGCCATCCCGCACTTGCCCTTTGATCCGCAACCAGGCGGCTTCCTGCAAAAGCTTCTCCCGGGCATCCTGGGCACCCGGTGGGAGCCAGGCGTCCGAGACGCCAGTCTTCTGCCGGGTGGCATCAGATCTCTGCTAGAAGGTGGCTGCACGTGGTGCCTGGCTGAGAAACCTCGGCTGGTTCCCAACTTGAGATCGGACTCTTCCAACTCCTCTTCTAGCCTTGAGCCTTCCCTTCGCAGCCGCCCAGCGCTTCTGCAAGACCTCGCCCAGGGAGCTGTGTGCCTTCTTGCACCTCCCAACCCACCCAGAGCAGCTTAGACTCTGCCGTACCCTGAAGTCCGTTCATTTCTTGGCTACTACCCAGAAGGTTGTCCATTTCAACTTATTTTCCAACTGTTCACATAGCTCCCCTCGATTTTCTGTTTTCATGCTTCGAATGACCGGCTGAAGGCTCTGGAGATCAGTCAATAAACGTGCTCAGCTGTATGAGGCTGGCTTCCCCACACAAAGGGAAACAGAAGCAACGGTGTATATGTGTCTGCGTGTGTGCACGTGTGTGCATGTGTGATACGTAAGATTACATGTCATATATGTTTAAGTGGTGTTATTTAATATATATGTATAAATAATGTATATATGTTTTAGGTGTTTTATTTTGAGGAAGTAACACATGCATTGTGGGGGGGGGGTGGATGAATCCATGAGGATCTTTATACGAACTTCTAACTCCTGTGAAGCCTTGACAAGTTTCAAACAAACATTCCTAATTTCCTTATCCCACATACCCAAACCCTCACAAAACCTCTTAGCTCTTCCCTGGTTATTTGGTCATAAGACGTGCTGGGGAATGGGACTGGCTTCGGAGTTAGACAAACTCGGGCCCTGACAGTAGGTGGTCTGGAGCAGATTTCATCACCTCACAGGTTCTCAGAGTACTTTTCTGAACATAACGATAACCCCATCAAACTTTGAAAATTGTTGGGAGGATTCGATATATGAGGGATCTTCAAAAAGTTCACGCAAGGATTCTTGTTATGTTTTAGTTCTATTTTCCATGAACTCTTTCCTCGTTGACGTATAATTGATTATACAGATATTTGAGGAACTGAGGTTAATATCAATACCTGTGTACAATGTGTGATGATCAAATCAGGATAAATCATTACAAAATGTCATCATTCTTAGTGTCCATTCATCCATTTCTCACTTTTTCTCCCCCCCTCCCCCTTTGCCACTCTCCTACCCACAGTGCCACACTCTCCTTATGAAAGTGCAGTGTGTTGTTATGATCTTTCCTTCTTTCCTTCCTTCCTTCTTTCTTTGCATTAATTTATATTTTTAGCTCCTACTTAAGAGTGACAACATGCACTGTTTCTCTGTCTGTGCCTGGCTTGTTTGATTGAGCATAATTTTCTCGAAGCTCATGCATGCTTCCGTGAAATTTTTGAAACACTCTTGCGTACGTTGCTCATTGGTGACAGATATTATTATCCTTGGATTACAGCCCCGACTAGTGCCTGGACTGTGGTAGGTGCCCAATATTTGTCCTGTGAGTTAATTCATTATGAATGAAATACTGTCAGATTTTGTACTGAATTCACTCTTTCTTCTCTTTTGCTGACATTAATCTGGCTAGGGATTACAGGCAAGTTGTCAGGCTAGAGAAAATTCAAGATTATCAATCACCGTATGAATCTGTCACCTTCTCTTTCTTCCCTCCACAAGAGGATCCCCAGCTCCATGTGTGCTTTTAATGTCTAAACTCATCCCCACTTCCCTTGCCCTTTGTCTCCCCTCCCAACGTCCCTTAAACTAGTTAATCGCCAGCACAACAAATCGTGGTGATAAAAGGTGATCATAAAAAGGGCTCTGTCAAAAACAAGGCAGAACGATAGAAAACACACAACGAGGACCAGAAGACATAACTATAGAGCGAAGGCACCCCTTGTTCAAAGTACGGCTGATATGCCTATTCCTTCACCTCAGCTTCCCCTAGCACAAATGAAAGGACGTGCCCTTACGTATCTCCAGCCACGTATTTCCAACCTATCCCAGTAAAGGTAGATGCCTTCTACCGATATTTATCTTTCAGCGAGAATGCGTCTTTGGGAAACAAGCAGGCTTCGCATTCTACCAAGCATACTCATTAGATCACTGGTCTCTCAAGCATGGCAATCTGAGAAAGTACACGAGGATGGTGCTCATGAATTGTAACAATGCACTGATTTGGTGGTGCCATTTACCAGGTTTTAAACGGTTGTCTTGGGCTCCCGGAAGGACACTGGAGAGACGGCAGAAAGGCATTGGTTTGGGGAATAGGATGGAGGATGGAGGAGAACCGGGGCTCATGAGAAGGGCTGTGGGCTGAGGAAGGGCTTGTGCCCGCTAAAGACAGCGTAGGAATCTGTTGGGTGAGGAGGAATGAGGTCAATACAGAATAAAGGGAGGAGCGTGGGTGGGTCACCTCTCCTTGCCACTGCCTCTGGACCTGAATCGACAGGCGGCCTTCCTCTTCTTCCTTCCTAAGTGTTGGACCAGCCGCATGGAGGTCCAGAACAGGCCAGGCCCCCGCTCATCCTAGGGCCGTGCTCCAAAGGATGTCTGGGCAAGAAGTGGGGCCTTGGGGGGAGCCTGTTGAGAGGCCTGGCAGGATTGGAACCACTTTCACAGTCACCGAAGAACCCTTAGGGACCCCGGACACTAAATTTTGATTAGGAGCATGGGGACCCTGACTCCCTGAGGGTGACTATGATGAACCCAGCTCTGAGGTCCCACTCTTTCCTTGTCAGTTGCTTACATGGACGTAGAGACCTGAGAAAGCTGTGCACAGCGTCTCTGTGCCACTCACCCAACCAACACTTAGCATGAGGGCCTGATGTCCAGCCCTTATGACTGGAGGAGAGGAGGTCTCCTTCACCTAGTCAGCGAGGGCAGGCGAAAGTCAAGCTTTTCCATTGAACACACACTTCTGCTAGAGATCCAGCAAGCCTAGAAGGGATCTCAGAGTCCAAGCAGCGAAAAATCCACCCCCACACCCCAAATCACTTTCAGTGACCTTGATTCAAGAGAAGCAGAACAGATGCCCCAGGACAAAATGACATCCAAGGGACACAAGGCCACCTCCCTTCACCCGAATCAAAGAAAACCATGATGTCACAAGCATGGGGAAACCCAGTAGTGTGGTTATGAATTCAGGCAGTCAGCCTGCAATGCTGATAAATATTTCTCACTCACAGGATGAGGGTAGAATATCTCGTTATCTTAAGAATTTCATTGCCACCTGGGTCTCCAGATTTCCGTCTCTCCTAGGACATCCGAAGTTTGTCCTCAGAGCGGAAACACCACCGTACTTGCTCTCCTGACTTATGGTACTGTGAGTGAATGAATGGATGAGTGAATGGGTGCACGAGGTGGTAAAGAATGTGTTAGATCATGGAGATGAACAGTTGGCTCATAGATTGGACTCAGAGAGTCTCAGTGTTAGAGCGTAACTAAAGCGTGCCGTCTCGGTGTATGAGGTCCACACAGAGCATAGAGGTGCTGTGTTTTCTACTAATCCTCAGGACCAGGAAGATATCACGTGGAATGTGCCTAGGCCGTGTGCCCCAGGAGCCTTTCTCTCTCGCAGGCCGAGTCCAAAGAGGCTTCTGTAGGGCCTGATGATTACAGGACCTGGAAGGCGTTCTTCTAAAATTATACCAAATCGAGCGTTAAAGTGAATATTTGTTTAGAATGAGAAGAACATTTCTAACCTGCTCTAACCCATGACAACAGCAGCCATCACAATTCCCGAAATACAGTTTCTTTGGAAGTGCGTTTATATATGTTCTCAGAAATGCCCCGTTCAAACTGGTACGGTCTCAAATATGACGAAGCAGAATTTCAAGGCAACAGACACCATGGATTTATTGTGAATCCAGACAGGTACTTTGCAAATTTTAAAGCAACACGTGGCCATGTGAACACACAGCGTGGTCTCACAGGAGCAGTTGACTTCCTCTAAACTAGAAATGCACTCAGGTTCCTGTTAAGCCCTCAATGTTTATTTTCACATCAAGTTTTCAAACTAAACTAGCTTTCCCAACATTTATTCTCAAAACACGCCTCGTATTAACGTAGTATAACTATTCATGGGCTTCAGAAGTTCTCCTTCCATTGAGTGCGTTTAATTAATTCTCTTCCAAAGAGGGTCACGTTTAGCCGAATGGAGGTTGTTTCTAGAATTCATTTTCACATTCCCGGCCCTGGCCCATCTACTGCTCAAGCCTCCTGGAATGACTTGCCAGTGTGCATGTGTGCTGATGGAACCTGTTGGAGCTAGCCGACGAATAAGCTAGAAGATGAAGCTCGGTTGGTTTGAGACAAATGACTACGTTTTGGGGGTACAGGATGCAGAACAAAGTGCTTGCTTTCCTCGAACTTATATGAGAGTAGATGGGCTACCACGTAGTCAGCCTGGCTCATAGGTGTAGAGTAGCTAGACTGTGAATATGATGAGGCTAGCTGCCGTCCACGTGGGGACAGATGGCTCTAGGAAGAGGATCCAGTCACCATCAGTTTAGAAGACAGCCGGGAGACCCTCCGTTTCAGGAAATCATTCGGCCATTGAGGGAGAGCTACTGTGGTAGATGGAATTTCAGGGAGACAGAGAGTCAAAGAAGGTCTTGCACAAGGCTGACAAAGGTTTAGTGCACGCAGGGATTTCATTCACTCACATGTGGACTAGGCGAAGGTGACCCGTTCACTTTCTGCTTCCCTTTTAGAACCGTTTTTGGAAGGGGTATGGGAATGTGGCGATAAGATAGAAGAAAAAGGGTCTGTCGCTGTAGGGGCACAGGAGGAGACCTAGTTAGCCGTCCTCATGGTTGCTGATCTCTTTCTCCTTTCCTTTATGACGTTTCTGTCAAATAGTTCTTTCTCGCGGTAGTGCACGGGGGGCCCTCGCAGATACTTCTCTTCTGCCCCCTGGTAATCCAGCCCATCAAGTGCTGCGATGGAACAAATGATTGCTTCTGGCAGGAGAACTTCCAGAACAAAATTTACTTTGTCGTCTCTTATGAGAGTCAGCATGGTGTTGTCCATTTGTGTATAGATTTCTTGTAGATGTTTCGTCAAAACATCCAACAGGTCCTCAACTTCCAGGTACGTTTCAACGCAGAGCCTGTGCCTTGGTGAATTCAGAAATGATGTCAGCCACCTGGACTGTTTCCTGCCCTTCAAGATGTCCAGGAGGTGGTGGTCGGCCCCCCTTCTCTTCACGATGAAGTCCACCAGCTTGCGGTTGTCCCGGTCCCGAGCGGCCCTCATCCTGTCGGGGAGAATCCTCTTGCAGGGCCTCTTCCCGCCCAGGGAGGTCTCCTCCTCAGAGTCTTCCAGGTCGGCATAGTTCACCTTTGGAAAGTCAACCTCCAGCGGGCCCTCTTGGATGGCTTTCCTGAGTGGGTAGCTGACGTCGGCGGCATAATAGTCCAGGAAAGAGCCCACGAAGGAACCCCGGCCGATGGCTTGTGTGTAGTGGGAGATGAGGGAGAAACACCAGTTAACACCTTGCTCGTGCACTTTCCTGGCTCTCTGCAGGAGTCTGTCTTTCTCTCTGCAATCCAGGGGCTTCAGTCTTCGAAGAGGAACTCGGATGCCGCTCCTCTCCTGGCGCAGGTCTGCCTCAATCAAGAGCACCCGTGCGGTCTTCTCCGACGCACTGACACTCTTCACCACAGCCGGCCAGAATGGGTGGTCTTGAAATTTAAACCACACCATCGTTCCTCTTTCAACTGGAGGAGGCTCCTGTGTCAGAGCCATGCTGGCAGGTTGTCCACCTCGTTTACCACCAGCCATTTTAGCCTTGCGGATGGGATTCCTAGACATCGAGTCAGCAGGAGGTCGGCGTTCTTGCAGTCCTTCAGAACAAACTGCCGCTTTTAGCTTCCTAATTCTGTCTGCCAGACAGAGGGAGTCACGCGGCCTCATGGCAGGGGACCTGGAGGGGGCAGGGGACCCGGAAGAAGCCGCCGCCCCTTCCACGCCTGGCTTCGAGGCCCCCTCCCCAGAGTCCTCAGCATTCCTTGAGCGCGCAGAGCACGCGGAGTGAGTAGCCACGGTCTTCGGCCAGGTGTCCTGTGCCTCTGCGTTCAGAGCTATGGGCACAGTGGGGATGACACCCCGTGGCTGGGATGGGGCCACCTGTCCATCATTAGCACATGCACCCTCCTCCAGGACTGTGGGACGCCGGGATGTAACCGTGGAGGCTTGTGCCTTTGCCTTGCCCTCTTTCTCACCCTCGTGTCCCGACAGTGTCGGGAAATCGTGGCTCGCGCTGGATCTCCGTGATGCCTTTATTTGCCTTTCTGCTGGAGCAGGGGCAGAGGTCGTGTGCACCTGTGATTTGTCACCGCACAGGGCATCCTCACTCTCGGCACCAACTGGCAGTGATCCTGAGGCTTCTCTCTTCCCAGCACTCCTCCGAACGACCCCTTTGCGTTTACCATACTTTTTACGAGGGGGTCTACTTGCCGGCTGTTGAGCTACCTTCTGGGAAGTTGTACTGGTCTGCTGATCATCTGGTATTCTTCCTCGGCCCCGTTTTGTTCTCTCATCCAGCCTCTCCAGTACCACTTTCAGGACTCTTCTGCACTCCTTCTCCTCTCCCGCTGGGGCACCGACCTTCCACTGGGCCCCTGCCAAGGAGCCCATGGCTTCCATTTCAGACTTCGTTAGGGCTGTTTTGTCTGTGCTTTTCTCCTGGGAGCTTGTCCTGGTCTGCTGGTCATCTGGTTTTCTTCCTCGGCCCAGTTTTGTTCTCTCATCCAGCCTCTCCAGTACCACTTTCAGGACTCTTCTGCACCCCCTTTCCTCTCCCGCTGTGGCATTGAACTTCCACTGCGCCCCTGCCGACGAGCCCATGCCTTCCATTTCAGACTTCGTCAGGGCCGTTATGTCTGTGCTTTTCACCTGGGAGCTTGTACTGGTCTGCTGGTCATCTGGTTTTCTTCCTCGGCCCAGTTTTGTTCTCTCATCCAGCCTCTCCAGTACCACTTTCAGGACTCTTCTGCACCCCCTTTCCTCTCCCGCTGTGGCATTGAACTTCCACTGCGCCCCTGCCGAAGAGCCCATGCCTTCCATTTCAGACTTCGTCAGGGCCCTTACGTCTGTGCTTTTCACTTTAATCGTTTCTTCTCCTGAGAGGTGATGATGAGGGGCAGAGGTTTCTGGCTGTCATTCCCACTGCTGACTCAGGTCTTCCCTCAAAACCCCTGCTCTAATACGCCTCCTTTGCCTCCGGACTGCAAAGCGTTCCCAGCTTGCATTGGCTGTCCTCCTCCACCTGGTTCTCCGTGAGATGCTTGCACTCGTGTTTTCAGTGGAAAGACCTGGAGGAGACTGGAATGGGAAAAAGGAAAAGAAGAACCGTATGAGGAAAGGATTCCTTTTGTGAAACTAGAAGCGCCCTGCTCAAGGAGATTGATGAGATAAAACAAGGTATTAAAAGAGTGGGCCTTAGACAGAGGGGAAGATGAGTGTCAAGCATTTGGGGAAAAATATGGAAGGTGCCAGAAGAGTTCTATAACAGCCCGAAGCCACCGTGTAACCTAATTGTAAAGACTGCATGCGGAAGAGCATCCGCATGCGGACGTGGGTGTCATGTCAGGGATCCTGTTTCACTCTCCTGGACCCTCTGCGGCTTCTGAGATCCTTGGGCTTCAACCTAGGAAAATGCTTCATTAGTTTTTTGCGTTCCTAGGGTGCCCATGCCTCCCTGTCCACCCCAAGAAGACCGAGGCCATCTCCTACATACCGATGCTGGGAGCCAGCCCCATGTCATGTTCAAGAGCATGACTCAGAATCCAGAGGTCTGTGAGGTCATCTTGATGATTCCTGGCTGTCACTGTTAATAGGGATTTCTGCAGGAACCGGTCATGGGTTGTGACCTGAACCTCTATACTCTGGTGCAAAACTCTTGTCTCCCAACACCAAAGATGTGATGCTCGTTATGAAGACACGTGTGTATAGAGTGAGGTGCAAAGACGATCGTACCCCGAAATGTCAACATTAGATGGCAGCGAGTGAATGGGGAAGTCTTACCGAAGGTCACGTGGACGGAGGCAGGTCCGGTTCTGTGAGCTGGGTCTCTTGTTTCTCACACTCCAATCGCTTGTCCGCACACCCTTTACCCCGCTGCGTGCTTCTGAAGGGCGCTGTTCTTTGTGATCAGGTGGGAACTAGTGCAGATACTCAGGACCAATGTAGTCTTTTCTCAAGCGAATCTGGAAAATTCAAAAGAGGAAGCAACGTGAGCCAATAAAGTGTGGATCTAATGATCCCGTTCCCTTCACCAACTCAGGGATGCATGCCTTTTTGAAACAGAGCTGATATCTGAATCCCATCCATAATGTAGATGCCATTTTTATTTTCCTCCTCTTGCATTCCAAAATATTTCCATGGTATGCTGCTTGGCGTATGCTAGTCTGTTCCTGCATCACAACAGGGAGAACCACTGCTTTGGGGATTGCGGATGCCATGGACACATGGATTTAACATCAATCGTGTGTTTGTGACCATCTGTGTGAGTGTAACGAAAATGGGGATTTTGAAGTTATTGTGTCTTTCTGATTTTCAAATCGCATTGAATGAGCTTGTGAGAAAATGACATGCATAGAAATATGTGTAGAGGGGCTGGCACCTTACAGATGCTCACTATGAGGACGATGGTGTACGTGCTTCCAACGCACTACCTATGCATCCCTGTGCACGTGCAAGCACGTACTGTGTTACACTATAGTTGCTAACATGAGAGCATAATTGGATATATTTCCTAGTTAGTGCCCATTTCTGCTACGTCATTTCCAAGAGTCTCGTTACGCCAAAATTTTCCTGATATTTCCAAACTCTCATGGAATTTCTGACATTACAGGAATGTGTTCTGCAGAAGCAGCAATTGTTCTACCCGTCCTACTCTTCCTATCTTTCCACCGCCAATACTCCATTCATATGTCCTAGTTTTCCCTATATGTCGTCCAAATTAGTGTCATGACTGCTTTCTGCACTTTACCTAGTGCACTATTGACTTCACATTCTATGTTCTGTGATGCGAAACTTCTCTCCTTAATAAATGCGTGTATGTATGTCTTTGTTCACGCACACTGGTTGACGTAACAGGAAAGGTGTCACGATGATGAAATACACGTACCTTCAGCACGCAGACGACAATCAGCACACAGTCTTCCCTGAACGAGGGTGCTCACTCAAGGGTGCTGGGCTCTCAAGCCCAGGGTTCACCTGAGGACACACAACTACAGGAGGAAGGAATAAAAGGTGACTCGACCGCTTCGGGCTCCCCTCAGCTGGACCTGCTAGCCCCACTCAGAAAACAGGTGTGATAGAGCACCTTCAAGCGTGACCACCCACACCCCAAAACACAAGCACGCACTCTTTCTCCTACACGCTCACGCACGCTCACGGCCCCATACACGCAGATGTTAGAAACGCAAGATGCCTGGCGTGGAAGCCAACAATCCATCTCAATGTCTGTACCCGTCCCCCGTGTGCTTGCTTCCAGTAGGAATGCTACTTTGCGTTCCGTTTAGTTCCTCGGTGTGAAAGCACACACGGAAAAATCTAAAATGATCTTCAAAATTACCAAACAATGAGCATAATAAGCATCAGTGGTCCAATCACCCAGGAACTCTTGTTCCAATCACGTGAGTCCATGTGCTCCAGGATTTTTATGCATACAGATATATATTTATAGATATAGTTCTCTGAATCCCTTTACACCATATGCAACAAATATATCTCTATAAGACAGTTACAACACCTTAAGACTTGTACACCCCACGTGGATATGGTTCATTACTCACATTTGGCAGCTCTTTTCCAGTGTGAAAACTTTTCAGAAAACACTTTCAACAGATAAAGAACGGCAATCCCAGTGATTTTTCTGATTACAAAAGCTGATGCTTCCTTAACAGACACAACCAGAAGGCAAGTGTGTTAAATCAAAACAGTGCATGTTCCTCTCACCAAACGCTATGGGCCATGGCAAGAAGAGCTTCTATCTAGGGTCTGCTTAGAGTCTTCTGGATAATTTACGTTCTGGTTTTGTCCTAACGGGAATAAGACACTCTTCCCTCCCTCTGAAGGGACAGGTAGGTAAGTTAGGCAAGCAGACGCGTAAATAGATGGATGGTAGAAAGGTGGATGGTGTACAGTTAGATACATAGATACATAGAGGCAGAGAGACAGAAATCGACACAGAGGTTGATGGAGATACATAAAGACAGATGGATATAGGGATCGAAAAAGATGTATAATATGCAGTAGATAGAAGGGGGTAGGTAGATGTACGGAAGGATAAGGAATGATTAGAAGGAGACAGATAGATGATAGGTAGGAAAAAGATACATGGATACAGAGGTAGACATATATAAATATACTCGTGTCGAAAACTGACGGTTGAGAGATATAATGAATGGCAAAATAGACTGACAGATGAACAGCTAGACAGATATAGCTAACAACGGAGGTAGAGATAGATAATGATAGGGAGATGATAAACAGGTGATAGAGGCATAGAGATAAACAGAAAGATAGATGCATAGAGATACATAAATACACGTAGATGGCGATAATCAAATATTAAACTTCTCTTACCCCCCAGGAACATGTGAGAACAATAAAATCTCTATAGCAGCAGAATAAGTTTGTAAATTGATGCCAAGTTCTAGGAGGACGTGGTGTGAAAATGCGTCCAGTATTTTAGTCCAACATCAAAGCAAACACTGCCTGCAGAGGGAGAATACCCAGTTGACAATAAAAGAGAAATACTTTCTACATGGAGACTCCACAATCTGTAACATCAAAGTCAAATTCAGATGACCAAGAAGTAGTGTTTCCAAAGAGAGTAGCGTACTCCTTTGGACCATCCCATTTCTTCTGTTGCATCTGTTCCTTAGCAGAGGAGTGAAAGAACAAGATAACAATGAGCATTGACTTCTCCAGTCAACAACCGTGATTTTGGGAAGGATTACCTTGGAAGCCCTGTCACTTGGGAAGTTCTGTTGCCTGCTTTCCCTAGTGAGGGTTTTATTTACAGCTTAGGCGAAAACTAAAGAACAGAATCCTCAGCAAGTTGTCTCAAAGTGGTGCCCCTATCTCGACATGACCCCCATACTGTTCCCCAGAGGCAGGAATTCTCTCATCTTCACGTGATGCCCCCTCTACCATGACCAGATGTGTATTGGAACTTCTGTGCACCTACTGGGTTTGTTATGGCAAACCTACCTAAAGAGACGTATTTCCATAGAAGGATGAGCTGGCATATCCGTTTATAGTATAATAAAGGCACAATTTTGAAAACTTTTTTTTAAATAAAGAAAACACCGTTGTGCCTGTTGTGCCTCTTCTTGCACCTTTCCTTTGCCAGATTCACTCCGCAGCAAGTTTCACGCATTTTTCTTAGAAAGTCTTAGGTTTCATAGGATCGCAGTGCATGGGTGGAGTAACTGGGTGTGAATGAATGCCTTTCCATTTTTCTCTTATTTCGTTCGTTAATTTTATGCATAGCTGTCATGACTACGTGGAGAGTGAGGTTGTTTTGCAGTTAAGGGGTAAGTGTACCCATTACACACGGAAGAATCTTGAATAGCACTCAGTTTTGCTTCCCTCCCCCCTCCACAGGAATAAAAGAAATTAGACTCGTCGCATTCCACATGATGAGCCATGATCCTCAATACAAGTAGCCACATTCAAATGACCACCTCCCGGCCGTCTCCTCGGGAAGCGAACCCCCCGGCCAGGTCCTGGAAAGCCAAGCAAGGCCGCTACCTGGTCACCAGCTAAGACGCACCTGGAGACCCTCAGGGGACCGAGTGTCCTTCTTTATGGTCGGCTGGCAGGCAGGAGGCGCAGACCCGGACGGTCTCTTCCCCGCCAGACAGCTGGCACGTGGCCCGCTGCCACAGTCCCAGCGCCCTCGCCTGCCGGGCCCCGGTCGCAGACCCCAGGGGACCGACACCCAAGCCAGGACATTTCCTCAGATGTCCACCGGGACCTCCTCGCACCCACGCCCTCATGTCCCTGGGCCGAGGGGCCTCGCCAACCCGCCAGTGTGCGCCTTACCTGAGGAACCCTCAGGCGACCGGACGCCTCAGGGGATTCCACAACCGCCCGCTGGCTAGGCGGCTCTGAGGGCCTGTGGGCTAGCGCCTGCGCAGTAACAGCCGGCTCGCTGATTGGTGGTGCGTGCGGGAGGTGGGGCCTGCTGAACCACGCCCCCTGCAGGCTCCCCCCCCCCAGCGGCAGGCTGCAGCAGTACCACCGTGCCCTGGCAGCGGGTGGCTTTCTAGGGCCTCTGTCTTCACCCAGGGCTCACTGCCCCAATGGGTGGCTCATGAAGGGAGAAGGGGAACTCCTCTTCCAGCTGATCTTCCCCAGGGCTTCGGGCAGCTGGCGGGGCTTCTGGGACACTGTGCTCTGCTGCCTGTAGGATTTCAACATCTCTCTGCCATCCCGCACTTGCCCTTTGATCCGCAACCAGGTGGCTTCCTGCAAAAGCTTCTCCCGGGCATCCTGGGCACCCGGTGGGAGCCAGGCGTCCGAGACGCCAGTCTTCTGCCGGGTGGCATCAGATCTCTGCTAGAAGGTGGCTGCACGTGGTGCCTGGCTGAGAAACCTCGGCTGGTTCCCAACTTGAGATCGGACTCTTCCAACTCCTCTTCTAGCCTTGAGCCTTCCCTTCGCAGCCGCCCAGCGCTTCTGCAAGACCTCGCCCAGGGAGCTGTGTGCCTTCTTGCACCTCCCAACCCACCCAGAGCAGCTTAGACTCTGCCGTACCCTGAAGTCCGTTCATTTCTTGGCTACTACCCAGAAGGTTGTCCATTTCAACTTATTTTCCAACTGTTCACATAGCTCCCCTCGATTTTCTGTTTTCATGCTTCGAATGACCGGCTGAAGGCTCTGGAGATCAGTCAATAAACGTGCTCAGCTGTATGAGGCTGGCTTCCCCACACAAAGGGAAACAGAAGCAACGGTGTATATGTGTCTGCGTGTGTGCACGTGTGTGCATGTGTGATACGTAAGATTACATGTCATATATGTTTAAGTGGTGTTATTTAATATATATGTATAAATAATGTATATATGTTTTAGGTGTTTTATTTTGAGGAAGTAACACATGCATTGTGGGGGGGGGTGGATGAATCCATGAGGATCTTTATACGAACTTCTAACTCCTGTGAAGCCTTGACAAGTTTCAAACAAACATTCCTAATTTCCTTATCCCACATACCCAAACCCTCACAAAACCTCTTAGCTCTTCCCTGGTTATTTGGTCATAAGACGTGCTGGGGAATGGGACTGGCTTCGGAGTTAGACAAACTCGGGCCCTGACAGTAGGTGGTCTGGAGCAGATTTCATCACCTCACAGGTTCTCAGAGTACTTTTCTGAACATAACGATAACCCCATCAAACTTTGAAAATTGTTGGGAGGATTCGATATATGAGGGATCTTCAAAAAGTTCACGCAAGGATTCTTGTTATGTTTTAGTTCTATTTTCCATGAACTCTTTCCTCGTTGACGTATAATTGATTATACAGATATTTGAGGAACTGAGGTTAATATCAATACCTGTGTACAATGTGTGATGATCAAATCAGGATAAATCATTACAAAATGTCATCATTCTTAGTGTCCATTCATCCATTTCTCACTTTTTCTCCCCCCCTCCCCCTTTGCCACTCTCCTACCCACAGTGCCACACTCTCCTTATGAAAGTGCAGTGTGTTGTTATGATCTTTCCTTCTTTCCTTCCTTCCTTCTTTCTTTGCATTAATTTATATTTTTAGCTCCTACTTAAGAGTGACAACATGCACTGTTTCTCTGTCTGTGCCTGGCTTGTTTGATTGAGCATAATTTTCTCGAAGCTCATGCATGCTTCCGTGAAATTTTTGAAACACTCTTGCGTACGTTGCTCATTGGTGACAGATATTATTATCCTTGGATTACAGCCCCGACTAGTGCCTGGACTGTGGTAGGTGCCCAATATTTGTCCTGTGAGTTAATTCATTATGAATGAAATACTGTCAGATTTTGTACTGAATTCACTCTTTCTTCTCTTTTGCTGACATTAATCTGGCTAGGGATTACAGGCAAGTTGTCAGGCTAGAGAAAATTCAAGATTATCAATCACCGTATGAATCTGTCACCTTCTCTTTCTTCCCTCCACAAGAGGATCCCCAGCTCCATGTGTGCTTTTAATGTCTAAACTCATCCCCACTTCCCTTGCCCTTTGTCTCCCCTCCCAACGTCCCTTAAACTAGTTAATCGCCAGCACAACAAATCGTGGTGATAAAAGGTGATCATAAAAAGGGCTCTGTCAAAAACAAGGCAGAACGATAGAAAACACACAACGAGGACCAGAAGACATAACTATAGAGCGAAGGCACCCCTTGTTCAAAGTACGGCTGATATGCCTATTCCTTCACCTCAGCTTCCCCTAGCACAAATGAAAGGACGTGCCCTTACGTATCTCCAGCCACGTATTTCCAACCTATCCCAGTAAAGGTAGATGCCTTCTACCGATATTTATCTTTCAGCGAGAATGCGTCTTTGGGAAACAAGCAGGCTTCGCATTCTACCAAGCATACTCATTAGATCACTGGTCTCTCAAGCATGGCAATCTGAGAAAGTACACGAGGATGGTGCTCATGAATTGTAACAATGCACTGATTTGGTGGTGCCGTTTACCAGGTTTTAAACGGTTGTCTTGGGCTCCCGGAAGGACACTGGAGAGACGGCAGAAAGGCATTGGTTTGGGGAATAGGATGGAGGATGGAGGAGAACCGGGGCTCATGAGAAGGGCTGTGGGCTGAGGAAGGGCTTGTGCCCGCTAAAGACAGCGTAGGAATCTGTTGGGTGAGGAGGAATGAGGTCAATACAGAATAAAGGGAGGAGCGTGGGTGGGTCACCTCTCCTTGCCACTGCCTCTGGACCTGAATCGACAGGCGGCCTTCCTCTTCTTCCTTCCTAAGTGTTGGACCAGCCGCATGGAGGTCCAGAACAGGCCAGGCCCCCGCTCATCCTAGGGCCGTGCTCCAAAGGATGTCTGGGCAAGAAGTGGGGCCTTGGGGGGAGCCTGTTGAGAGGCCTGGCAGGATTGGAACCACTTTCACAGTCACCGAAGAACCCTTAGGGACCCCGGACACTAAATTTTGATTAGGAGCATGGGGACCCTGACTCCCTGAGGGTGACTATGATGAACCCAGCTCTGAGGTCCCACTCTTTCCTTGTCAGTTGCTTACATGGACGTAGAGACCTGAGAAAGCTGTGCACAGCGTCTCTGTGCCACTCACCCAACCAACACTTAGCATGAGGGCCTGATGTCCAGCCCTTATGACTGGAGGAGAGGAGGTCTCCTTCACCTAGTCAGCGAGGGCAGGCGAAAGTCAAGCTTTTCCATTGAACACACACTTCTGCTAGAGATCCAGCAAGCCTAGAAGGGATCTCAGAGTCCAAGCAGCGAAAAATCCACCCCCACACCCCAAATCACTTTCAGTGACCTTGATTCAAGAGAAGCAGAACAGATGCCCCAGGACAAAATGACATCCAAGGGACACAAGGCCACCTCCCTTCACCCGAATCAAAGAAAACCATGATGTCACAAGCATGGGAAAACCCAGTAGTGTGGTTATGAATTCAGGCAGTCAGCCTGCAATGCTGATAAATATTTCTCACTCACAGGATGAGGGTAGAATATCTCGTTATCTTAAGAATTTCATTGCCACCTGGGTCTCCAGATTTCCGTCTCTCCTAGGACATCCGAAGTTTGTCCTCAGAGCGGAAACACCACCGTACTTGCTCTCCTGACTTATGGTACTGTGAGTGAATGAATGGATGAGTGAATGGGTGCACGAGGTGGTAAAGAATGTGTTAGATCATGGAGATGAACAGTTGGCTCATAGATTGGACTCAGAGAGTCTCAGTGTTAGAGCGTAACTAAAGCGTGCCGTCTCGGTGTATGAGGTCCACACAGAGCATAGAGGTGCTGTGTTTTCTACTAATCCTCAGGACCAGGAAGATATCACGTGGAATGTGCCTAGGCCGTGTGCCCCAGGAGCCTTTCTCTCTCGCAGGCCGAGTCCAAAGAGGCTTCTGTAGGGCCTGATGATTACAGGACCTGGAAGGCGTTCTTCTAAAATTATACCAAATCGAGCGTTAAAGTGAATATTTGTTTAGAATGAGAAGAACATTTCTAACCTGCTCTAACCCATGACAACAGCAGCCATCACAATTCCCGAAATACAGTTTCTTTGGAAGTGCGTTTATATATGTTCTCAGAAATGCCCCGTTCAAACTGGTACGGTCTCAAATATGACGAAGCAGAATTTCAAGGCAACAGACACCATGGATTTATTGTGAATCCAGACAGGTACTTTGCAAATTTTAAAGCAACACGTGGCCATGTGAACACACAGCGTGGTCTCACAGGAGCAGTTGACTTCCTCTAAACTAGAAATGCACTCAGGTTCCTGTTAAGCCATCAATGTTTATTTTCACATCAAGTTTTCAAACTAAACTAGCTTTCCCAACATTTATTCTCAAAACACGCCTCGTATTAACGTAGTATAACTATTCATGGGCTTCAGAAGTTCTCCTTCCATTGAGTGCGTTTAATTAATTCTCTTCCAAAGAGGGTCACGTTTAGCCGAATGGAGGTTGTTTCTAGAATTCATTTTCACATTCCCGGCCCTGGCCCATCTACTGCTCAAGCCTCCTGGAATGACTTGCCAGTGTGCATGTGTGCTGATGGAACCTGTTGGAGCTAGCCGACGAATAAGCGTGAAGATGAAGCTCGGTTGGTTTGAGACAAATGACTACGTTTTGGGGGTACAGGATGCAGAACAAAGTGCTTGCTTTCCTCGAACTTATATGAGAGTAGATGGGCTACCACGTAGTCAGCCTGGCTCATAGGTGTAGAGTAGCTAGACTGTGAATACGATGAGGCTAGCTGCCGTCCACGTGGGGACAGATGGCTCTAGGAAGAGGATCCATTCACCATCAGTTTAGAAGACATCCGGGAGACCCTCCGTTTCAGGAAATCATTCGGCCATTGAGGGAGAGCTACTGTGGTAGATGGAATTTCAGGGAGACAGAGAGTCAAAGAAGGTCTTGCACAAGGCTGACAAAGGTTTAGTGCACGCAGGGATTTCATTCACTCACATGTGGACTAGGCGAAGGTGACCCGTTCACTTTCTGCTTCCCTTTTAGAACCGTTTTTGGAAGGGGTATGGGAATGTGGCGATAAGATAGAAGAAAAAGGGTCTGTCGCTGTAGGGGCACAGGAGGAGACCTAGTTAGCCGTCCTCATGGTTGCTGATCTCTTTCTCCTTTCCTTTATGACGTTTCTGTCAAATAGTTCTTTCTCGCGGTAGTGCACGGGGGGCCCTCGCAGATACTTCTCTTCTGCCCCCTGGTAATCCAGCCCATCAAGTGCTGCGATGGAACAAATGATTGCTTCTGGCAGGAGAACTTCCAGAACAAAATTTACTTTGTCGTCTCTTATGAGAGTCAGCATGGTGTTGTCCATTTGTGTATAGATTTCTTGTAGATGTTTCGTCAAAACATCCAACAGGTCCTCATCTTCCAGGTACGTTTCAACGCAGAGCCTGTGCCTTGGTGAATTCAGAAATGATGTCAGCCACCTGGACTGTTTCCTGCCCTTCAAGATGTCCAGGAGGTGGTGGTCGGCCCCCCTTCTCTTCACGATGAAGTCCACCAGCTTGCGGTTGTCCCGGTCCCGAGCGGCCCTCATCCTGTCGGGGAGAATCCTCTTGCAGGGCCTCTTCCCGCCCAGGGAGGTCTCCTCCTCAGAGTCTTCCAGGTCGGCATAGTTCACCTTTGGAAAGTCAACCTCCAGCGGGCCCTCTTGGATGGCTTTCCTGAGTGGGTAGCTGACGTCGGCGGCATAATAGTCCAGGAAAGAGCCCACGAAGGAACCCCGGCCGATGGCTTGTGTGTAGTGGGAGATGAGGGAGAAACACCAGTTAACACCTTGCTCGTGCACTTTCCTGGCTCTCTGCAGGAGTCTGTCTTTCTCTCTGCAATCCAGGGGCTTCAGTCTTCGAAGAGGAACTCGGATGCCGCTCCTCTCCTGGCGCAGGTCTGCCTCAATCAAGAGCACCCGTGCGGTCTTCTCCGACGCACTGACACTCTTCACCACAGCCGGCCAGAATGGGTGGTCTTGAAATTTAAACCACACCATCGTTCCTCTTTCAACTGGAGGAGGCTCCTGTGTCAGAGCCATGCTGGCAGGTTGTCCACCTCGTTTACCACCAGCCATTTTAGCCTTGCGGATGGGATTCCTAGACATCGAGTCAGCAGGAGGTCGGCGTTCTTGCAGTCCTTCGGAACAAACTGCCGCTTTTAGCTTCCTAATTCTGTCTGCCAGACAGAGGGAGTCACGCGGCCTCATGGCAGGGGACCTGGAGGGGGCAGGGGACCCGGAAGAAGCCGCCGCCCCTTCCACGCCTGGCTTCGAGGCCCCCTCCCCAGAGTCCTCAGCATTCCTTGAGCGCGCAGAGCACGCGGAGTGAGTAGCCACGGTCTTCGGCCAGGTGTCCTGTGCCTCTGCGTTCAGAGCTATGGGCACAGTGGGGATGACACCCCGTGGCTGGGATGGGGCCACCTGTCCATCATTAGCACATGCACCCTCCTCCAGGACTGTGGGACGCCGGGATGTAACCGTGGAGGCTTGTGCCTTTGCCTTGCCCTCTTTCTCACCCTCGTGTCCCGACAGTGTCGGGAAATCGTGGCTCGCGCTGGACCTCCGTGATGCCTTTATTGGCCTTTCTGCTGGAGCAGGGGCAGAGGTCGTGTGCACCCGTGATTTGTCACCGCACAGGGCATCCTCACTCTCGGCACCAACTGGCAGTGATCCTGAGGCTTCTCTCTTCCCAGCACTCCTCCGAACGACCCCTTTGCGTTTACCATACTTTTTACGAGGGGGTCTACTTGCCGGCTGTTGAGCTACCTTCTGGGAAGTTGTACTGGTCTGCTGATCATCTGGTATTCTTCCTCGGCCCCGTTTTGTTCTCTCATCCAGCCTCTCCAGTACCACTTTCAGGACTCTTCTGCACTCCTTCTCCTCTCCCGCTGGGGCACCGACCTTCCACTGGGCCCCTGCCAAGGAGCCCATGGCTTCCATTTCAGACTTCGTTAGGGCTGTTTTGTCTGTGCTTTTCTCCTGGGAGCTTGTCCTGGTCTGCTGGTCATCTGGTTTTCTTCCTCGGCCCAGTTTTGTTCTCTCATCCAGCCTCTCCAGTACCACTTTCAGGACTCTTCTGCACCCCCTTTCCTCTCCCGCTGTGGCATTGAACTTCCACTGCGCCCCTGCCGAAGAGCCCATGCCTTCCATTTCAGACTTCGTCAGGGCCGTTATGTCTGTGCTTTTCACCTGGGAGCTTGTACTGGTCTGCTGGTCATCTGGTTTTCTTCCTCGGCCCAGTTTTGTTCTCTCATCCAGCCTCTCCAGTACCACTTTCAGGACTCTTCTGCACCCCCTTTCCTCTCCCGCTGTGGCATTGAACTTCCACTGCGCCCCTGCCGAAGAGCCCATGCCTTCCATTTCAGACTTCGTCAGGGCCCTTACGTCTGTGCTTTTCACTTTAATCGTTTCTTCTCCTGAGAGGTGATGATGAGGGGCAGAGGTTTCTGGCTGTCATTCCCACTGCTGACTCAGGTCTTCCCTCAAAACCCCTGCTCTAATACGCCTCCTTTGCCTCCGGACTGCAAAGCGTTCCCAGCTTGCATTGGCTGTCCTCCTCCACCTGGTTCTCCGTGAGATGCTTGCACTCGTGTTTTCAGTGGAAAGACCTGGAGGAGACTGGAATGGGAAAAAGGAAAAGAAGAACCGTATGAGGAAAGGATTCCTTTTGTGAAACTAGAAGCGCCCTGCTCAAGGAGATTGATGAGATAAAACAAGGTATTAAAAGAGTGGGCCTTAGACAGAGGGGAAGATGAGTGTCAAGCATTTGGGGAAAAATATGGAAGGTGCCAGAAGAGTTCTATAACAGCCCGAAGCCACCGTGTAACCTAATTGTAACGACTGCATGCGGAAGAGCATCCGCATGCGGACGTGGGTGTCATGTCAGGGATCCTGTTTCACTCTCCTGGACCCTCTGCGGCTTCTGAGATCCTTGGGCTTCAACCTAGGAAAATGCTTCATTAGTTTTTTGCGTTCCTAGGGTGCCCATGCCTCCCTGTCCACCCCAAGAAGACCGAGGCCATCTCCTACATACCGATGCTGGGAGCCAGCCCCATGTCATGTTCAAGAGCATGACTCAGAATCCAGAGGTCTGTGAGGTCATCTTGATGATTCCTGGCTGTCACTGTTAATAGGGATTTCTGCAGGAACCGGTCATGGGTTGTGACCTGAACCTCTATACTCTGGTGCAAAACTCTTGTCTCCCAACACCAAAGATGTGATGCTCGTTATGAAGACACGTGTGTATAGAGTGAGGTGCAAAGACGATCGTACCCCGAAATGTCAACATTAGATGGCAGCGAGTGAATGGGGAAGTCTTACCGAAGGTCACGTGGACGGAGGCAGGTCCGGTTCTGTGAGCTGGGTCTCTTGTTTCTCACACTCCAATCGCTTGTCCGCACACCCTTTACCCCGCTGCGTGCTTCTGAAGGGCGCTGTTCTTTGTGATCAGGTGGGAACTAGTGCAGATACTCAGGACCTATGTAGTCTTTTCTCAAGCGAATCTGGAAAATTCAAAAGAGGAAGCAACGTGAGCCAATAAAGTGTGGATCTAATGATCCCGTTCCCTTCACCAACTCAGGGATGCATGCCTTTTTGAAACAGAGCTGATATCTGAATCCCATCCATAATGTAGATGCCATTTTTATTTTCCTCCTCTTGCATTCCAAAATATTTCCATGGTATGCTGCTTGGCGTATGCTAGTCTGTTCCTGCGTCACAACAGGGAGAACCACTGCTTTGGGGATCGCGGATGCCATGGACACATGGATTTAACATCAATCGTGTGTTTGTGACCATCTGTGTGAGTGTAACGAAAATGGGGATTTTGAAGTTATTGTGTCTTTCTGATTCTCAAATCGCATTGAATGAGCTTGTGAGAACATGACATGCATAGAAAGATGTGTAGAGGGGCTGGCACCTTACAGATGCTCACTATGAGGACGATGGTGTACGTGCTTCCAACGCACTACCTATGCATCCCTGTGCACGTGCAAGCACGTACTGTGTTACACTATAGTTGCTAACATGAGAGCATAATTGGATATATTTCCTAGTTAGTGCCCATTTCTGCTACGTCATTTCCAAGAGTCTCGTTACGCCAAAATTTTCCTGATATTTCCAAACTCTCATGGAATTTCTGACATTACAGGAATGTGTTCTGCAGAAGCAGCAATTGTTCTACCCGTCCTACTCTTCCTATCTTTCCACCGCCAATACTCCGTTCATATGTCCTAGTTTTCCCTATATGTCGTCCAAATTAGTGTCATGACTGCTTTCTGCACTTTACCTAGTGCACTATTGACTTCACATTCTATGTTCTGTGATGCGAAACTTCTCTCCTTAATAAATGCGTGTATGTATGTCTTTGTTCACGCACACTGGTCGACGTAACAGGAAAGGTGTCACGATGATGAAATACACGTACCTTGGAGACGACAATCAGCACACAGTCTTCCCTGAACGAGGGTGCTCACTCAAGGGTGCTGGGCTCTCAAGCCCAGGGTTCACCTGAGGACACACAACTACAGGAGGAAGGAATAAAAGGTGACTCGACCGCTTCGGGCTCCCCTCAGCTGGACCTGCTAGCCCCACTCAGAAAACAGGTGTGATAGAGCACCTTCAAGCGTGACCACCCACACCCCAAAACACAAGCACGTACTCTTTCTCCCACACGCTCACGCACGCTCACGGCCCCATACACGCAGATGTTAGAAACCCAAGATGCCTGGCGTGGAAGGCAACAATCCACCTCAATGTCTGTACCCGTCCCCCGTGTGCTTGCTTCCAGTAGGAATGCTACTTTGCGTTCCGTTTAGTTCCTCGTTTTGAAAGCACACACGGAAAAATCTAAAATGATCTTCAAAATTACCAAACAATGAGCATAATAAGCATCAGTAGTCCAATCACCCAGGAACTCTTGTTCCAATCACGTGAGTCCATGTGCTCCAGGATTTTTATGCATACAGATATATATTTATAGATATAGTTCTCTGAATCCCTTTACACCATATGCAACAAATATATCTCTATAAGACAGTTACAACACCTTAAGACTTGTACACCCCACGTGGATATGATTCATTACTCACATTTGGCAGCTCTTTTCCAGTGTGAAAACTTTTCAGAAAACACTTTCAACAGATAAAGAACGGCAATCCCAGTGATTTTTCTGATTACAAAAGCTGATGCTTCCTTAACAGACACAACCAGAAGGCAAGTGTGTTAAATCAAAACAGTGCATGTTCCTCTCACCAAACGCTATGGGCCATGGCAAGAAGAGCTTCTATCTAGGGTCTGCTTAGAGTCTTCTGGATAATTTACGTTCTGGTTTTGTCCTAACGGGAATACGACACTCTTCCCTCCCTCTGAAGGGACAGGTAGGTAAGTTAGGCAAGCAGACGCGTAAATAGATGGATGGTAGAAAGGTGGATGGTGTACAGTTAGATACATAGATACATAGAGGCAGAGAGACAGAAATCGACACAGAGGTTGATGGAGATACATAAAGACAGATGGATATAGGGATCGAAAAAGATGTATAATATGCAGTAGATAGAAGGGGGTAGGTAGATGTACGGAAGGATAAGGAATGATTAGAAGGAGACAGATAGATGATAGGTAGGAAAAAGATACATGGATACAGAGGTAGACATATATAAATATACTCGTGTCGAAAACTGACGGTTGAGAGATATAATGAATGGCAAAATAGACTGACAGATGAACAGCTAGACAGATATAGCTAACAACGGAGGTAGAGATAGATAATGATAGGGAGATGATAAACAGGTGATAGAGGCATAGAGCTAAACAGAAAGATAGATGCATAGAGATACATAAATACACGTAGATGGCGATAATCAAATATTAAACTTCTCTTACCCCCCAGGAACATGTGAGAACAATAAAATCTCTATAGCAGCAGAATAAGTTTGTAAATTGATGCCAAGTTCTAGGAGGACGTGGTGTGAAAATGCGTCCAGTATTTTAGTCCAACATCAAAGCAAACACTGCCTGCAGAGGGAGAATACCCAGTTGACAATAAAAGAGAAATACTTTCTACATGGAGACTCCACAATCTGTAACGTCAAAGTCAAATTCAGATGACCAAGAAGTAGTGTTTCCAAAGAGAGTAGCGTACTCCTTTGGACCATCCCATTTCTTCTGTTGCATCTGTTCCTTAGCAGAGGAGTGAAAGAACAAGATAACAATGAGCATTGACTTCTCCAGTCAACAACCGTGATTTTGGGAAGGATTACCTTGGAAGCCCTGTCACTTGGGAAGTTCTGTTGCCTGCTTTCCCTAGTGAGGGTTTTATTTACATCTTAGGCGAAAACTAAAGAACAGAATCCTCAGCAAGTTGTCTCAAAGTGGTGCCCCTATCTCGACATGAACCCCATACTGTTCCCCAGAGGCAGGAATTCTCTCATCTTCACGTGATGCCCCCTCTACCATGACCAGATGTGTATTGGATCTTCTGTGCACCTACTGGGTTTGTGATGGCAAACCTACCTAAAGAGACGTATTTCCATAGAAGGATGAGCTGGCATATCCGTTTATAGTATAATAAAGGCACAATTTTGAAAACTTTTTTTTAAATAAAGAAAACACCGTTGTGCCTGTTGTGCCTCTTCTTGCACCTTTCCTTTGCCAGATTCACTCCGCAGCAAGTTTCACGCATTTTTCTTAGAAAGTCTTAGGTTTCATAGGATCGCAGTGCATGGGTGGAGTAACTGGGTGTGAATGAATGCCTTTCCATTTTTCTCTTATTTCGTTCGTTAATTTTATGCATAGCTGTCATGACTACGTGGAGAGTGAGGTTGTTTTGTAGTTAAGGGGTAAGTGTACCCATTACACACGGAAGAATCTTGAATAGCACTCAGTTTTGCTTCCCTCCCCCCTCCACAGGAATAAAAGAAATTAGACTCGTCGCATTCCACATGATGAGCCATGATCCTCAATACAAGTAGCCACATTCAAATGACCACCTCCCGGCCGTCTCCTCGGGAAGCGAACCCCCCGGCCAGGTCCTGGAAAGCCAAGCAAGGCCGCTACCTGGTCACCAGCTAAGACGCACCTGGAGACCCTCAGGGGACCGAGTGTCCTTCTTTATGGTCGGCCGGCAGGCAGGAGGCGCAGACCCGGACGGTCTCTTCCCCGCCAGACAGCTGGCACGTGGCCCGCTGCCACAGTCCCAGCGCCCTCGCCTGCAGGGCCCCGGTCGCAGACCCCAGGGGACCGACACCCAAGCCAGGACATTTCCTCAGATGTCCACCGGGACCTCCTCGCGCCCACGCCCTCATGTCCCTGGGCCGAGGGGCCTCGCCAACCCGCCAGTGTGCGCCTTACCTGAGGAACCCTCAGGCGACCGGACGCCTCAGGGGATTCCACAACCGCCCGCTGGCTAGGCGGCTCTGAGGGCCTGTGGGCTAGCGCCTGCGCAGTAACAGCCGGCTCGCTGATTGGTGGTGCGTGCGGGAGGTGGGGCCTGCTGAACCACGCCCCCTGCAGGCTCGCCCCCCCCAGCGGCAGGCTGCAGCAGTACCACCGTGCCCTGGCAGCGGGTGGCTTTCTAGGGCCTCTGTCTTCACCCAGGGCTCACTGCCCCAATGGATGGCTCATGAAGGGAGAAGGGGAACTCCTCTTCCAGCTGATCTTCCCCAGGGCTTCGGGCAGCTGGCGGGGCTTCTGGGACACTGTGCTCTGCTGCCTGTAGGATTTCAACATCTCTCTGCCATCCCGCACTTGCCCTTTGATCCGCAACCAGGCGGCTTCCTGCAAAAGCTTCTCCCGGGCATCCTGGGCACCCGGTGGGAGCCAGGCGTCCGAGACGCCAGTCTTCTGCCGGGTGGCATCAGATCTCTGCTAGAAGGTGGCTGCACGTGGTGCCTGGCTGAGAAACCTCGGCTGGTTCCCAACTTGAGATCGGACTCTTCCAACTCCTCTTCTAGCCTTGAGCCTTCCCTTCGCAGCCGCCCAGCGCTTCTGCAAGACCTCGCCCAGGGAGCTGTGTGCCTTCTTGCACCTCCCAACCCACCCAGAGCAGCTTAGACTCTGCCGTACCCTGAAGTCCGTTCATTTCTTGGCTACTACCCAGAAGGTTGTCCATTTCAACTTATTTTCCAACTGTTCACATAGCTCCCCTCGATTTTCTGTTTTCATGCTTCGAATGACCGGCTGAAGGCTCTGGAGATCAGTCAATAAACGTGCTCAGCTGTATGAGGCTGGCTTCCCCACACAAAGGGAAACAGAAGCAACGGTGTATATGTGTCTGCGTGTGTGCACGTGTGTGCATGTGTGATACGTAAGATTACATGTCATATATGTTTAAGTGGTGTTATTTAATATATATGTATAAATAATGTATATATGTTTTAGGTGTTTTATTTTGAGGAAGTAACACATGCATTGTGGGGGGGGGGGGGGATGAATCCATGAGGATCTTTATACGAACTTCTAACTCCTGTGAAGCCTTGACAAGTTTCAAACAAACATTCCTAATTTCCTTATCCCACATACCCAAACCCTCACAAAACCTCTTAGCTCTTCCCTGGTTATTTGGTCATAAGACGTGCTGGGGAATGGGACTGGCTTCGGAGTTAGACAAACTCGGGCCCTGACAGTAGGTGGTCTGGAGCAGATTTCATCACCTCACAGGTTCTCAGAGTACTTTTCTGAACATAACGATAACCCCATCAAACTTTGAAAATTGTTGGGAGGATTCGATATATGAGGGATCTTCAAAAAGTTCACGCAAGGATTCTTGTTATGTTTTAGTTCTATTTTCCATGAACTCTTTCCTCGTTGACGTATAATTGATTATACAGATATTTGAGGAACTGAGGTTAATATCAATACCTGTGTACAATATGTGATGATCAAATCAGGATAAATCATTACAAAATGTCATCATTCTTAGTGTCCATTCATCCATTTCTCGCTTTTTCTCCCCCCCTCCCCCTTTGCCACTCTCCTACCCACAGTGCCACACTCTCCTTATGAAAGTGCAGTGTGTTGTTATGATCTTTCCTTCTTTCCTTCCTTCCTTCTTTCTTTGCATTAATTTATATTTTTAGCTCCTACTTAAGAGTGACAACATGCACTGTTTCTCTGTCTGTGCCTGGCTTGTTTGATTGAGCATAATTTTCTCGAAGCTCATGCATGCTTCCGTGAAATTTTTGAAACACTCTTGCGTACATTGCTCATTGGTGACAGATATTATTATCCTTGGATTACAGCCCCGACTAGTGCCTGGACTGTGGTAGGTGCCCAATATTTGTCCTGTGAGTTAATTCATTATGAATGAAATACTGTCAGATTTTGTACTGAATTCACTCTTTCTTCTCTTTTGCTGACATTAATCTGGCTAGGGATTACAGGCAAGTTGTCAGGCTAGAGAAAATTCAAGATTATCAATCACCGTATGAATCTGTCACCTTCTCTTTCTTCCCTCCGCAAGAGGATCCCCAGCTCCATGTGTGCTTTTAATGTCTAAACTCATCCCCACTTCCCTTGCCCTTTGTCTCCCCTCCCAACGTCCCTTAAACTAGTTAATCGCCAGCACAACAAATCGTGGTGATAAAAGGTGATCATAAAAAGGGCTCTGTCAAAAACAAGGCAGAACGATAGAAAACACACAACGAGGACCAGAAGACATAACTATAGAGCGAAGGCACCCCTTGTTCAAAGTACGGCTGATATGCCTATTCCTTCACCTCAGCTTCCCCTAGCACAAATGAAAGGACGTGCCCTTACGTATCTCCAGCCACGTATTTCCAACCTATCCCAGTAAAGGTAGATGCCTTCTACCGATATTTATCTTTCAGCGAGAATGCGTCTTTGGGAAACAAGCAGGCTTCGCATTCTACCAAGCATACTCATTAGATCACTGGTCTCTCAAGCATGGCAATCTGAGAAAGTACACGAGGATGGTGCTCATGAATTGTAACAATGCACTGATTTGGTGGTGCCGTTTACCAGGTTTTAAACGGTTGTCTTGGGCTCCCGGAAGGACACTGGAGAGACGGCAGAAAGGCATTGGTTTGGGGAATAGGATGGAGGATGGAGGAGAACCGGGGCTCATGAGAAGGGCTGTGGGCTGAGGAAGGGCTTGTGCCCGCTAAAGACAGCGTAGGAATCTGTTGGGTGAGGAGGAATGAGGTCAATACAGAATAAAGGGAGGAGCGTGGGTGGGTCACCTCTCCTTGCCACTGCCTCTGGACCTGAATCGACAGGCGGCCTTCCTCTTCTTCCTTCCTAAGTGTTGGACCAGCCGCATGGAGGTCCAGAACAGGCCAGGCCCCCGCTCATCCTAGGGCCGTGCTCCAAAGGATGTCTGGGCAAGAAGTGGGGCCTTGGGGGGAGCCTGTTGAGAGGCCTGGCAGGATTGGAACCACTTTCACAGTCACCGAAGAACCCTTAGGGACCCCGGACACTAAATTTTGATTAGGAGCATGGGGACCCTGACTCCCTGAGGGTGACTATGATGAACCCAGCTCTGAGGTCCCACTCTTTCCTTGTCAGTTGCTTACATGGACGTAGAGACCTGAGAAAGCTGTGCACAGCGTCTCTGTGCCACTCACCCAACCAACACTTAGCATGAGGGCCTGATGTCCAGCCCTTATGACTGGAGGAGAGGAGGTCTCCTTCACCTAGTCAGCGAGGGCAGGGGAAAGTCAAGCTTTTCCATTGAACACACACTTCTGCTAGAGATCCAGCAAGCCTAGAAGGGATCTCAGAGTCCAAGCAGCGAAAAATCCACCCCCACACCCCAAATCACTTTCAGTGACCTTGATTCAAGAGAAGCAGAACAGATGCCCCAGGACAAAATGACATCCAAGGGACACAAGGCCACCTCCCTTCACCCGAATCAAAGAAAACCATGATGTCACAAGCATGGGGAAACCCAGTAGTGTGGTTATGAATTCAGGCAGTCAGCCTGCAATGCTGATAAATATTTCTCACTCACAGGATGAGGGTAGAATATCTCGTTATCTTAAGAATTTCATTGCCACCTGGGTCTCCAGATTTCCGTCTCTCCTAGGACATCCGAAGTTTGTCCTCAGAGCGGAAACACCACCGTACTTGCTCTCCTGACTTATGGTACTGTGAGTGAATGAATGGATGAGTGAATGGGTGCACGAGGTGGTAAAGAATGTGTTAGATCATGGAGATGAACAGTTGGCTCATAGATTGGACTCAGAGAGTCTCAGTGTTAGAGCGTAACTAAAGCGTGCCGTCTCGGTGTATGAGGTCCACACAGAGCATAGAGGTGCTGTGTTTTCTACTAATCCTCAGGACCAGGAAGATATCACGTGGAATGTGCCTAGGCCGTGTGCCCCAGGAGCCTTTCTCTCTCGCAGGCCGAGTCCAAAGAGGCTTCTGTAGGGCCTGATGATTACACGACCTGGAAGACGTTCTTCTAAAATTATACCAAATCGAGCGTTAAAGTGAATATTTGTTTAGAATGAGAAGAACATTTCTAACCTGCTCTAACCCATGACAACAGCAGCCATCACAATTCCCGAAATACGGTTTCTTTGGAAGTGCGTTTATATATGTTCTCAGAAATGCCCCGTTCAAACTGGTACGGTCTCAAATATGACGAAGCAGAATTTCAAGGCAACAGACACCATGGATTTATTGTGAATCCAGACAGGTACTTTGCAAATTTTAAAGCAACACGTGGCCATGTGAACACACAGCGTGGTCTCACAGGAGCAGTTGACTTCCTCTAAATTAGAAATGCACTCAGGTTCCTGTTAAGCCCTCAATGTTTATTTTCACATCAAGTTTTCAAACTAAACTAGCTTTCCCAACATTTATTCTCAAAACACGCCTCGTATTAACGTAGTATAACTATTCATGGGCTTCAGAAGTTCTCCTTCCATTGAGTGCGTTTAATTAATTCTCTTCCAAAGAGGGTCACGTTTAGCCGAATGGAGGTTGTTTCTAGAATTCATTTTCACATTCCCGGCCCTGGCCCATCTACTGCTCAAGCCTCCTGGAATGACTTGCCGGTGTGCATGTGTGCTGATGGAACCTGTTGGAGCTAGCCGACGAATAAGCGTGAAGATGAAGCTCGGTTGGTTTGAGACAAATGACTACGTTTTGGGGGTACAGGATGCAGAACAAAGTGCTTGCTTTCCTCGAACTTATATGAGAGTAGATGGGCTACCACGTAGTCAGCCTGGCTCATAGGTGTAGAGTAGCTAGACTGTGAATATGATGAGGCTAGCTGCCGTCCACGTGGGGACAGATGGCTCTAGGAAGAGGATCCAGTCACCATCAGTTTAGAAGACAGCCGGGAGACCCTCCGTTTCAGGAAATCATTCGGCCATTGAGGGAGAGCTACTGTGGTAGATGGAATTTCAGGGAGACAGAGAGTCAAAGAAGGTCTTGCACAAGGCTGACAAAGGTTTAGTGCACGCAGGGATTTCATTCACTCACATGTGGACTAGGCGAAGGTGACCCGTTCACTTTCTGCTTCCCTTTTAGAACCGTTTTTGGAAGGGGTATGGGAATGTGGCGATAAGATAGAAGAAAAAGGGTCTGTCGCTGTAGGGGCACAGGAGGAGACCTAGTTAGCCGTCCTCATGGTTGCTGATCTCTTTCTCCTTTCCTTTATGACGTTTCTGTCAAATAGTTCTTTCTCGCGGTAGTGCACGGGGGGCCCTCGCAGATACTTCTCTTCTGCCCCCTGGTAATCCAGCCCATCAAGTGCTGCGATGGAACAAATGATTGCTTCTGGCAGGAGAACTTCCAGAACAAAATTTACTTTGTCGTCTCTTATGAGAGTCAGCATGGTGTTGTCCATTTGTGTATAGATTTCTTGTAGATGTTTCGTCAAAACATCCAACAGGTCCTCATCTTCCAGGTACGTTTCAACGCAGAGCCTGTGCCTTGGTGAATTCAGAAATGATGTCAGCCACCTGGACTGTTTCCTGCCCTTCAAGATGTCCAGGAGGTGGTGGTCGGCCCCCCTTCTCTTCACGATGAAGTCCACCAGCTTGCGGTTGTCCCGGTCCCGAGCGGCCCTCATCCTGTCGGGGAGAATCCTCTTGCAGGGCCTCTTCCCGCCCAGGGAGGTCTCCTCCTCAGAGTCTTCCAGGTCGGCATAGTTCACCTTTGGAAAGTCAACCTCCAGCGGGCCCTCTTGGATGGCTTTCCTGAGTGGGTAGCTGACGTCGGCGGCATAATAGTCCAGGAAAGAGCCCACGAAGGAACCCCGGCCGATGGCTTGTGTGTAGTGGGAGATGAGGGAGAAACACCAGTTAACACCTTGCTCGTGCACTTTCCTGGCTCTCTGCAGGAGTCTGTCTTTCTCTCTGCAATCCAGGGGCTTCAGTCTTCGAAGAGGAACTCGGATGCCGCTCCTCTCCTGGCGCAGGTCTGCCTCAATCAAGAGCACCCGTGCGGTCTTCTCCGACGCACTGACACTCTTCACCACAGCCGGCCAGAATGGGTGGTCTTGAAATTTAAACCACACCATCGTTCCTCTTTCAACTGGAGGAGGCTCCTGTGTCAGAGCCATGCTGGCAGGTTGTCCACCTCGTTTACCACCAGCCATTTTAGCCTTGCGGATGGGATTCCTAGACATCGAGTCAGCAGGAGGTCGGCGTTCTTGCAGTCCTTCGGAACAAACTGCCGCTTTTAGCTTCCTAATTCTGTCTGCCAGACAGAGGGAGTCACGCGGCCTCATGGCAGGGGACCTGGAGGGGGCAGGGGACCCGGAAGAAGCGGCCTCCCCTTCCACGCCTGGCTTCGAGGCCCCCTCCCCAGAGTCCTCAGCATTCCTTGAGCGCGCAGAGCACGCGGAGTGAGTAGCCACGGTCTTCGGCCAGGTGTCCTGTGCCTCTGCGTTCAGAGCTATGGGCACAGAGGGGATGACACCCCGTGGCTGGGATGGGGCCACCTGTCCATCATTAGCACATGCACCCTCCTCCAGGACTGTGGGACGCCGGGATGTAACCGTGGAGGCTTGTGCCTTTGCCTTGCCCTCTTTCTCACCCTCGTGTCCCGACAGTGTCGGGAAATCGTGGCTCGCGCTGGACCTCCGTGATGCCTTTATTGGCCTTTCTGCTGGAGCAGGGGCAGAGGTCGTGTGCACCCGTGATTTGTCACCGCACAGGGCATCCTCACTCTCGGCACCAACTGGCAGTGATCCTGAGGCTTCTCTCTTCCCAGCACTCCTCCGAACGACCCCTTTGCGGTTACCATACTTTTTACGAGGGGGTCTACTTGCCGGCTGTTGAGCTACCTTCTGGGAAGTTGTACTGGTCTGCTGATCATCTGGTATTCTTCCTCGGCCCCGTTTTGTTCTCTCATCCAGCCTCTCCAGTACCACTTTCAGGACTCTTCTGCACTCCTTCTCCTCTCCCGCTGGGGCACCGACCTTCCACTGGGCCCCTGCCAAGGAGCCCATGGCTTCCATTTCAGACTTCGTTAGGGCTGTTTTGTCTGTGCTTTTCTCCTGGGAGCTTGTCCTGGTCTGCTGGTCATCTGGTTTTCTTCCTCGGCCCAGTTTTGTTCTCTCATCCAGCCTCTCCAGTACCACTTTCAGGACTCTTCTGCACCCCCTTTCCTCTCCCGCTGTGGCATTGAACTTCCACTGCGCCCCTGCCGAAGAGCCCATGCCTTCCATTTCAGACTTCGTCAGGGCCGTTATGTCTGTGCTTTTCACCTGGGAGCTTGTACTGGTCTGCTGGTCATCTGGTTTTCTTCCTCGGCCCAGTTTTGTTCTCTCATCCAGCCTCTCCAGTACCACTTTCAGGACTCTTCTGCACCCCCTTTCCTCTCCCGCTGTGGCATTGAACTTCCACTGCGCCCCTGCCGAAGAGCCCATGCCTTCCATTTCAGACTTCGTCAGGGCCCTTACGTCTGTGCTTTTCACTTTAATCGTTTCTTCTCCTGAGAGGTGATGATGAGGGGCAGAGGTTTCTGGCTGTCATTCCCACTGCTGACTCAGGTCTTCCCTCAAAACCCCTGCTCTAATACGCCTCCTTTGCCTCCGGACTGCAAAGCGTTCCCAGCTTGCATTGGCTGTCCTCCTCCACCTGGTTCTCCGTGAGATGCTTGCACTCGTGTTTTCAGTGGAAAGACCTGGAGGAGACTGGAATGGGAAAAAGGAAAAGAAGAACCGTATGAGGAAAGGATTCCTTTTGTGAAACTAGAAGCGCCCTGCTCAAGGAGATTGATGAGATAAAACAAGGTATTAAAAGAGTGGGCCTTAGACAGAGGGGAAGATGAGTGTCAAGCATTTGGGGAAAAATATGGAAGGTGCCAGAAGAGTTCTATAACAGCCCGAAGCCACCGTGTAACCTAATTGTAACGACTGCATGCGGAAGAGCATCCGCATGCGGACGTGGGTGTCATGTCAGGGATCCTGTTTCACTCTCCTGGACCCTCTGCGGCTTCTGAGATCCTTGGGCTTCAACCTAGGAAAATGCTTCATTAGTTTTTTGCCTTCCTAGGGTGCCCATGCCTCCCTGTCCACCCCAAGAAGACCGAGGCCATCTCCTACATACCGATGCTGGGAGCCAGCCCCATGTCATGTTCAAGAGCATGACTCAGAATCCAGAGGTCTGTGAGGTCATCTTGATGATTCCTGGCTGTCACTGTTAATAGGGATTTCTGCAGGAACCGGTCATGGGTTGTGACCTGAACCTCTATACTCTGGTGCAAAACTCTTGTCTCCCAACACCAAAGATGTGATGCTCGTTATGAAGACACGTGTGTATAGAGTGAGGTGCAAAGACGATCGTACCCCGAAATGTCAACATTAGATGGCAGCGAGTGAATGGGGAAGTCTTACCGAAGGTCACGTGGACGGAGGCAGGTCCGGTTCTGTGAGCTGGGTCTCTTGTTTCTCACACTCCAATCGCTTGTCCGCACACCCTTTACCCCGCTGCGTGCTTCTGAAGGGCGCTGTTCTTTGTGATCAGGTGGGAACTAGTGCAGATACTCAGGACCTATGTAGTCTTTTCTCAAGCGAATCTGGAAAATTCAAAAGAGGAAGCAACGTGAGCCAATAAAGTGTGGATCTAATGATCCCGTTCCCTTCACCAACTCAGGGATGCATGCCTTTTTGAAACAGAGCTGATATCTGAATCCCATCCATAATGTAGATGCCATTTTTATTTTCCTCCTCTTGCATTCCAAAATATTTCCATGGTATGCTGCTTGGCGTATGCTAGTCTGTTCCTGCGTCACAACAGGGAGAACCACTGCTTTGGGGATCGCGGATGCCATGGACACATGGATTTAACATCAATCGTGTGTTTGTGACCATCTGTGTGAGTGTAACGAAAATGGGGATTTTGAAGTTATTGTGTCTTTCTGATTCTCAAATCGCATTGAATGAGCTTGTGAGAAAATGACATGCATAGAAATATGTGTAGAGGGGCTGGCACCTTACAGATGCTCACTATGAGGACGATGGTGTACGTGCTTCCAACGCACTACCTATGCATCCCTGTGCACGTGCAAGCACGTACTGTGTTACACTATAGTTGCTAACATGAGAGCATAATTGGATATATTTCCTAGTTAGTGCCCATTTCTGCTACGTCATTTCCAAGAGTCTCGTTACGCCAAAATTTTCCTGATATTTCCAAACTCTCATGGAATTTCTGACATTACAGGAATGTGTTCTGCAGAAGCAGCAATTGTTCTACCCGTCCTACTCTTCCTATCTTTCCACCGCCAATACTCCGTTCATATGTCCTAGTTTTCCCTATATGTCGTCCAAATTAGTGTCATGACTGCTTTCTGCACTTTACCTAGTGCACTATTGACTTCACATTCTATGTTCTGTGATGCGAAACTTCTCTCCTTAATAAATGCGTGTATGTATGTCTTTGTTCACGCACACTGGTCGACGTAACAGGAAAGGTGTCACGATGATGAAATACACGTACCTTGGAGACGACAATCAGCACACAGTCTTCCCTGAACGAGGGTGCTCACTCAAGGGTGCTGGGCTCTCAAGCCCAGGGTTCACCTGAGGACACACAACTACAGGAGGAAGGAATAAAAGGTGACTCGACCGCTTCGGGCTCCCCTCAGCTGGACCTGCTAGCCCCACTCAGAAAACAGGTGTGATAGAGCACCTTCAAGCGTGACCACCCACACCCCAAAACACAAGCACGTACTCTTTCTCCCACACGCTCACGCACGCTCACGGCCCCATACACGCAGATGTTAGAAACGCAAGATGCCTGGCGTGGAAGCCAACAATCCACCTCAATGTCTGTACCCGTCCCCCGTGTGCTTGCTTCCAGTAGGAATGCTACTTTGCGTTCCGTTTAGTTCCTCGGTTTGAAAGCACACACGGAAAAATCTAAAATGATCTTCAAAATTACCAAACAATGAGCATAATAAGCATCAGTAGTCCAATCACCCAGGAACTCTTGTTCCAATCACGTGAGTCCATGTGCTCCAGGATTTTTATGCATACAGATATATATTTATAGATATAGTTCTCTGAATCCCTTTACACCATATGCAACAAATATATCTCTATAAGACAGTTACAACACCTTAAGACTTGTACACCCCACGTGGATATGATTCATTACTCACATTTGGCAGCTCTTTTCCAGTGTGAAAACTTTTCAGAAAACACTTTCAACAGATAAAGAACGGCAATCCCAGTGATTTTTCTGATTACAAAAGCTGATGCTTCCTTAACAGACACAACCAGAAGGCAAGTGTGTTAAATCAAAACAGTGCATGTTCCTCTCACCAAACGCTATGGGCCATGGCAAGAAGAGCTTCTATCTAGGGTCTGCTTAGAGTCTTCTGGATAATTTACGTTCTGGTTTTGTCCTAACGGGAATACGACACTCTTCCCTCCCTCTGAAGGGACAGGTAGGTAAGTTAGGCAAGCAGACGCGTAAATAGATGGATGGTAGAAAGGTGGATGGTGTACAGTTAGATACATAGATACATAGAGGCAGAGAGACAGAAATCGACACAGAGGTTGATGGAGATACATAAAGACAGATGGATATAGGGATCGAAAAAGATGTATAATATGCAGTAGATAGAAGGGGGTAGGTAGATGTACGGAAGGATAAGGAATGATTAGAAGGAGACAGATAGATGATAGGTAGGAAAAAGATACATGGATACAGAGGTAGACATATATAAATATACTCGTGTCGAAAACTGACGGTTGAGAGATATAATGAATGGCAAAATAGACTGACAGATGAACAGCTAGACAGATATAGCTAACAACGGAGGTAGAGATAGATAATGATAGGGAGATGATAAACAGGTGATAGAGGCATAGAGATAAACAGAAAGATAGATGCATAGAGATACATAAATACACGTAGATGGCGATAATCAAATATTAAACTTCTCTTACCCCCCAGGAACATGTGAGAACAATAAAATCTCTATAGCAGCAGAATAAGTTTGTAAATTGATGCCAAGTTCTAGGAGGACGTGGTGTGAAAATGCGTCCAGTATTTTAGTCCAACATCAAAGCAAACACTGCCTGCAGAGGGAGAATACCCAGTTGACAATAAAAGAGAAATACTTTCTACATGGAGACTCCACAATCTGTAACGTCAAAGTCAAATTCAGATGACCAAGAAGTAGTGTTTCCAAAGAGAGTAGCGTACTCCTTTGGACCATCCCATTTCTTCTGTTGCATCTGTTCCTTAGCAGAGGAGTGAAAGAACAAGATAACAATGAGCATTGACTTCTCCAGTCAACAACCGTGATTTTGGGAAGGATTACCTTGGAAGCCCTGTCACTTGGGAAGTTCTGTTGCCTGCTTTCCCTAGTGAGGGTTTTATTTACATCTTAGGCGAAAACTAAAGAACAGAATCCTCAGCAAGTTGTCTCAAAGTGGTGCCCCTATCTCGACATGAACCCCATACTGTTCCCCAGAGGCAGGAATTCTCTCATCTTCACGTGATGCCCCCTCTACCATGACCAGATGTGTATTGGATCTTCTGTGCACCTACTGGGTTTGTGATGGCAAACCTACCTAAAGAGACGTATTTCCATAGAAGGATGAGCTGGCATATCCGTTTATAGTATAATAAAGGCACAATTTTGAAAACTTTTTTTTAAATAAAGAAAACACCGTTGTGCCTGTTGTGCCTCTTCTTGCACCTTTCCTTTGCCAGATTCACTCCGCAGCAAGTTTCACGCATTTTTCTTAGAAAGTCTTAGGTTTCATAGGATCGTAGTGCATGGGTGGAGTAACTGGGTGTGAATGAATGCCTTTCCATTTTTCTCTTATTTCGTTCGTTAATTTTATGCATAGCTGTCATGACTACGTGGAGAGTGAGGTTGTTTTGTAGTTAAGGGGTAAGTGTACCCATTACACACGGAAGAATCTTGAATAGCACTCAGTTTTGCTTCCCTCCCCCCTCCACAGGAATAAAAGAAATTAGACTCGTCGCATTCCACATGATGAGCCATGATCCTCAATACAAGTAGCCACATTCAAATGACCACCTCCCGGCCGTCTCCTCGGGAAGCGAACCCCCCGGCCAGGTCCTGGAAAGCCAAGCAAGGCCGCTACCTGGTCACCAGCTAAGACGCACCTGGAGACCCTCAGGGGACCGAGTGTCCTTCTTTATGGTCGGCCGGCAGGCAGGAGGCGCAGACCCGGACGGTCTCTTCCCCGCCAGACAGCTGGCACGTGGCCCGCTGCCACAGTCCCAGCGCCCTCGCCTGCTGGGCCCCGGTCGCAGACCCCAGGGGACCGACACCCAAGCCAGGACATTTCCTCAGATGTCCACCGGGACCTCCTCGCGCCCACGCCCTCATGTCCCTGAGCCGAGGGGCCTCGCCAACCCGCCAGTGTGCACATTACCTGAGGAACCCTCAGGCGACCGGACGCCTCAGGGGATTCCACAACCGCCCGCTGGCTAGGCGGCTCTGAGGGCCTGTGGGCTAGCGCCTGCGCAGTAACAGCCGGCTCGCTGATTGGTGGTGCGTGCGGGAGGTGGGGCCTGCTGAACCACGCCCCCTGCAGGCTCGCCCCCCCCAGCGGCAGGCTGCAGCAGTACCACCGTGCCCTGGCAGCGGGTGGCTTTCTAGGGCCTCTGTCTTCACCCAGGGCTCACTGCCCCAATGGGTGGCTCATGAAGGGAGAAGGGGAACTCCTCTTCCAGCTGATCTTCCCCAGGGCTTCGGGCAGCTGGCGGGGCTTCTGGGACACTGTGCTCTGCTGCCTGTAGGATTTCAACATCTCTCTGCCATCCCGCACTTGCCCTTTGATCCGCAACCAGGCGGCTTCCTGCAAAAGCTTCTCCCGGGCATCCTGGGCACCCGGTGGGAGCCAGGCGTCCGAGACGCCAGTCTTCTGCCGGGTGGCATCAGATCTCTGCTAGAAGGTGGCTGCACGTGGTGCCTGGCTGAGAAACCTCGGCTGGTTCCCAACTTGAGATCGGACTCTTCCAACTCCTCTTCTAGCCTTGAGCCTTCCCTTCGCAGCCGCCCAGCGCTTCTGCAAGACCTCGCCCAGGGAGCTGTGTGCCTTCTTGCACCTCCCAACCCACCCAGAGCAGCTTAGACTCTGCCGTACCCTGAAGTCCGTTCATTTCTTGGCTACTACCCAGAAGGTTGTCCATTTCAACTTATTTTCCAACTGTTCACATAGCTCCCCTCGATTTTCTGTTTTCATGCTTCGAATGACCGGCTGAAGGCTCTGGAGATCAGTCAATAAACGTGCTCAGCTGTATGAGGCTGGCTTCCCCACACAAAGGGAAACAGAAGCAACGGTGTATATGTGTCTGCGTGTGTGCACGTGTGTGCATGTGTGATACGTAAGATTACATGTCATATATGTTTAAGTGGTGTTATTTAATATATATGTATAAATAATGTATATATGTTTTAGGTGTTTTATTTTGAGGAAGTAACACATGCATTGTGGGGGGGGGGGGTGGATGAATCCATGAGGATCTTTATACGAACTTCTAACTCCTGTGAAGCCTTGACAAGTTTCAAACAAACATTCCTAATTTCCTTATCCCACATACCCAAACCCTCACAAAACCTCTTAGCTCTTCCCTGGTTATTTGGTCATAAGACGTGCTGGGGAATGGGACTGGCTTCGGAGTTAGACAAACTCGGGCCCTGACAGTAGGTGGTCTGGAGCAGATTTCATCACCTCACAGGTTCTCAGAGTACTTTTCTGAACATAACGATAACCCCATCAAACTTTGAAAATTGTTGGGAGGATTCGATATATGAGGGATCTTCAAAAAGTTCACGCAAGGATTCTTGTTATGTTTTAGTTCTATTTTCCATGAACTCTTTCCTCGTTGACGTATAATTGATTATACAGATATTTGAGGAACTGAGGTTAATATCAATACCTGTGTACAATGTGTGATGATCAAATCAGGATAAATCATTACAAAATGTCATCATTCTTAGTGTCCATTCATCCATTTCTCGCTTTTTCTCCCCCCCTCCCCCTTTGCCACTCTCCTACCCACAGTGCCACACTCTCCTTATGAAAGTGCAGTGTGTTGTTATGATCTTTCCTTCTTTCCTTCCTTCCTTCTTTCTTTGCATTAATTTATATTTTTAGCTCCTACTTAAGAGTGACAACATGCACTGTTTCTCTGTCTGTGCCTGGCTTGTTTGATTGAGCATAATTTTCTCGAAGCTCATGCATGCTTCCGTGAAATTTTTGAAACACTCTTGCGTACGTTGCTCATTGGTGACAGATATTATTATCCTTGGATTACAGCCCCGACTAGTGCCTGGACTGTGGTAGGTGCCCAATATTTGTCCTGTGAGTTAATTCATTATGAATGAAATACTGTCAGATTTTGTACTGAATTCACTCTTTCTTCTCTTTTGCTGACATTAATCTGGCTAGGGATTACAGGCAAGTTGTCAGGCTAGAGAAAATTCAAGATTATCAATCACCGTATGAATCTGTCACCTTCTCTTTCTTCCCTCCGCAAGAGGATCCCCAGCTCCATGTGTGCTTTTAATGTCTAAACTCATCCCCACTTCCCTTGCCCTTTGTCTCCCCTCCCAACGTCCCTTAAACTAGTTAATCGCCAGCACAACAAATCGTGGTGATAAAAGGTGATCATAAAAAGGGCTCTGTCAAAAACAAGGCAGAACGATAGAAAACACACAACGAGGACCAGAAGACATAACTATAGAGCGAAGGCACCCCTTGTTCAAAGTACGGCTGATATGCCTATTCCTTCACCTCAGCTTCCCCTAGCACAAATGAAAGGACGTGCCCTTACGTATCTCCAGCCACGTATTTCCAACCTATCCCAGTAAAGGTAGATGCCTTCTACCGATATTTATCTTTCAGCGAGAATGCGTCTTTGGGAAACAAGCAGGCTTCGCATTCTACCAAGCATACTCATTAGATCACTGGTCTCTCAAGCATGGCAATCTGAGAAAGTACACGAGGATGGTGCTCATGAATTGTAACAATGCACTGATTTGGTGGTGCCGTTTACCAGGTTTTAAACGGTTGTCTTGGGCTCCCGGAAGGACACTGGAGAGACGGCAGAAAGGCATTGGTTTGGGGAATAGGATGGAGGATGGAGGAGAACCGGGGCTCATGAGAAGGGCTGTGGGCTGAGGAAGGGCTTGTGCCCGCTAAAGACAGCGTAGGAATCTGTTGGGTGAGGAGGAATGAGGTCAATACAGAATAAAGGGAGGAGCGTGGGTGGGTCACCTCTCCTTGCCACTGCCTCTGGACCTGAATCGACAGGCGGCCTTCCTCTTCTTCCTTCCTAAGTGTTGGACCAGCCGCATGGAGGTCCAGAACAGGCCAGGCCCCCGCTCATCCTAGGGCCGTGCTCCAAAGGATGTCTGGGCAAGAAGTGGGGCCTTGGGGGGAGCCTGTTGAGAGGCCTGGCAGGATTGGAACCACTTTCACAGTCACCGAAGAACCCTTAGGGACCCCGGACACTAAATTTTGATTAGGAGCATGGGGACCCTGACTCCCTGAGGGTGACTATGATGAACCCAGCTCTGAGGTCCCACTCTTTCCTTGTCAGTTGCTTACATGGACGTAGAGACCTGAGAAAGCTGTGCACAGCGTCTCTGTGCCACTCACCCAACCAACACTTAGCATGAGGGCCTGATGTCCAGCCCTTATGACTGGAGGAGAGGAGGTCTCCTTCACCTAGTCAGCGAGGGCAGGGGAAAGTCAAGCTTTTCCATTGAACACACACTTCTGCTAGAGATCCAGCAAGCCTAGAAGGGATCTCAGAGTCCAAGCAGCGAAAAATCCACCCCCACACCCCAAATCACTTTCAGTGACCTTGATTCAAGAGAAGCAGAACAGATGCCCCAGGACAAAATGACATCCAAGGGACACAAGGCCACCTCCCTTCACCCGAATCAAAGAAAACCATGATGTCACAAGCATGGGGAAACCCAGTAGTGTGGTTATGAATTCAGGCAGTCAGCCTGCAATGCTGATAAATATTTCTCACTCACAGGATGAGGGTAGAATATCTCGTTATCTTAAGAATTTCATTGCCACCTGGGTCTCCAGATTTCCGTCTCTTCTAGGACATCCGAAGTTTGTCCTCAGAGCGGAAACACCACCGTACTTGCTCTCCTGACTTATGGTACTGTGAGTGAATGAATGGATGAGTGAATGGGTGCACGAGGTGGTAAAGAATGTGTTAGATCATGGAGATGAACAGTTGGCTCATAGATTGGACTCAGAGAGTCTCAGTGTTAGAGCGTAACTAAAGCGTGCCGTCTCGGTGTATGAGGTCCACACAGAGCATAGAGGTGCTGTGTTTTCTACTAATCCTCAGGACCAGGAAGATATCACGTGGAATGTGCCTAGGCCGTGTGCCCCAGGAGCCTTTCTCTCTCGCAGGCCGAGTCCAAAGAGGCTTCTGTAGGGCCTGATGATTACACGACCTGGAAGGCGTTCTTCTAAAATTATACCAAATCGAGCGTTAAAGTGAATATTTGTTTAGAATGAGAAGAACATTTCTAACCTGCTCTAACCCATGACAACAGCAGCCATCACAATTCCCGAAATACGGTTTCTTTGGAAGTGCGTTTATATATGTTCTCAGAAATGCCCCGTTCAAACTGGTACGGTCTCAAATATGACGAAGCAGAATTTCAAGGCAACAGACACCATGGATTTATTGTGAATCCAGACAGGTACTTTGCAAATTTTAAAGCAACACGTGGCCATGTGAACACACAGCGTGGTCTCACAGGAGCAGTTGACTTCCTCTAAACTAGAAATGCACTCAGGTTCCTGTTAAGCCCTCAATGTTTATTTTCACATCAAGTTTTCAAACTAAACTAGCTTTCCCAACATTTATTCTCAAAACACGCCTCGTATTAACGTAGTATAACTATTCATGGGCTTCAGAAGTTCTCCTTCCATTGAGTGCGTTTAATTAATTCTCTTCCAAAGAGGGTCACGTTTAGCCGAATGGAGGTTGTTTCTAGAATTCATTTTCACATTCCTGGCCCTGGCCCATCTACTGCTCAAGCCTCCTGGAATGACTTGCCAGTGTGCATGTGTGCTGATGGAACCTGTTGGAGCTAGCCGACGAATAAGCGTGAAGATGAAGCTCGGTTGGTTTGAGACAAATGACTACGTTTTGGGGGTACAGGATGCAGAACAAAGTGCTTGCTTTCCTCGAACTTATATGAGAGTAGATGGGCTACCACGTAGTCAGCCTGGCTCATAGGTGTAGAGTAGCTAGACTGTGAATATGATGAGGCTAGCTGCCGTCCACGTGGGGACAGATGGCTCTAGGAAGAGGATCCAGTCACCATCAGTTTAGAAGACAGCCGGGAGACCCTCCGTTTCAGGAAATCATTCGGCCATTGAGGGAGAGCTACTGTGGTAGATGGAATTTCAGGGAGACAGAGAGTCAAAGAAGGTCTTGCACAAGGCTGACAAAGGTTTAGTGCACGCAGGGATTTCATTCACTCACATGTGGACTAGGCGAAGGTGACCCGTTCACTTTCTGCTTCCCTTTTAGAACCGTTTTTGGAAGGGGTATGGGAATGTGGCGATAAGATAGAAGAAAAAGGGTCTGTCGCTGTAGGGGCACAGGAGGAGACCTAGTTAGCCGTCCTCATGGTTGCTGATCTCTTTCTCCTTTCCTTTATGACGTTTCTGTCAAATAGTTCTTTCTCGCGGTAGTGCACGGGGGGCCCTCGCAGATACTTCTCTTCTGCCCCCTGGTAATCCAGCCCATCAAGTGCTGCGATGGAACAAATGATTGCTTCTGGCAGGAGAACTTCCAGAACAAAATTTACTTTGTCGTCTCTTATGAGAGTCAGCATGGTGTTGTCCATTTGTGTATAGATTTCTTGTAGATGTTTCGTCAAAACATCCAACAGGTCCTCATCTTCCAGGTACGTTTCAACGCAGAGCCTGTGCCTTGGTGAATTCAGAAATGATGTCAGCCACCTGGACTGTTTCCTGCCCTTCAAGATGTCCAGGAGGTGGTGGTCGGCCCCCCTTCTCTTCACGATGAAGTCCACCAGCTTGCGGTTGTCCCGGTCCCGAGCGGCCCTCATCCTGTCGGGGAGAATCCTCTTGCAGGGCCTCTTCCCGCCCAGGGAGGTCTCCTCCTCAGAGTCTTCCAGGTCGGCATAGTTCACCTTTGGAAAGTCAACCTCCAGCGGGCCCTCTTGGATGGCTTTCCTGAGTGGGTAGCTGACGTCGGCGGCATAATAGTCCAGGAAAGAGCCCACGAAGGAACCCCGGCCGATGGCTTGTGTGTAGTGGGAGATGAGGGAGAAACACCAGTTAACACCTTGCTCGTGCACTTTCCTGGCTCTCTGCAGGAGTCTGTCTTTCTCTCTGCAATCCAGGGGCTTCAGTCTTCGAAGAGGAACTCGGATGCCGCTCCTCTCCTGGCGCAGGTCTGCCTCAATCAAGAGCACCCGTGCGGTCTTCTCCGACGCACTGACACTCTTCACCACAGCCGGCCAGAATGGGTGGTCTTGAAATTTAAACCACACCATCGTTCCTCTTTCAACTGGAGGAGGCTCCTGTGTCAGAGCCATGCTGGCAGGTTGTCCACCTCGTTTACCACCAGCCATTTTAGCCTTGAGGATGGGATTCCTAGACATCGAGTCAGCAGGAGGTCGGCGTTCTTGCAGTCCTTCGGAACAAACTGCCGCTTTTAGCTTCCTAATTCTGTCTGCCAGACAGAGGGAGTCACGCGGCCTCATGGCAGGGGACCTGGAGGGGGCAGGGGACCCAGAAGAAGCGGCCGCCCCTTCCACGCCTGGCTTCGAGGCCCCCTCCCCAGAGTCCTCAGCATTCCTTGAGCGCGCAGAGCACGCGGAGTGAGTAGCCACGGTCTTCGGCCAGGTGTCCTGTGCCTCTGCGTTCAGAGCTATGGGCACAGTGGGGATGACACCCCGTGGCTGGGATGGGGCCACCTGTCCATCATTAGCACATGCACCCTCCTCCAGGACTGTGGGACGCCGGGATGTAACCGTGGAGGCTTGTGCCTTTGCCTTGCCCTCTTTCTCACCCTCGTGTCCCGACAGTGTCGGGAAATCGTGGCTCGCGCTGGACCTCCGTGATGCCTTTATTGGCCTTTCTGCTGGAGCAGGGGCAGAGGTCGTGTGCACCCGTGATTTGTCACCGCACAGGGCATCCTCACTCTCGGCACCAACTGGCAGTGATCCTGAGGCTTCTCTCTTCCCAGCACTCCTCCGAACGACCCCTTTGCGTTTACCATACTTTTTACGAGGGGGTCTACTTGCCGGCTGTTGAGCTACCTTCTGGGAAGTTGTACTGGTCTGCTGATCATCTGGTATTCTTCCTCGGCCCCGTTTTGTTCTCTCATCCAGCCTCTCCAGTACCACTTTCAGGACTCTTCTGCACTCCTTCTCCTCTCCCGCTGGGGCACCGACCTTCCACTGGGCCCCTGCCAAGGAGCCCATGGCTTCCATTTCAGACTTCGTTAGGGCTGTTTTGTCTGTGCTTTTCTCCTGGGAGCTTGTCCTGGTCTGCTGGTCATCTGGTTTTCTTCCTCGGCCCAGTTTTGTTCTCTCATCCAGCCTCTCCTGTACCACTTTCAGGACTCTTCTGCACCCCCTTTCCTCTCCCGCTGTGGCATTGAACTTCCACTGCGCCCCTGCCGAAGAGCCCATGCCTTCCATTTCAGACTTCGTCAGGGCCGTTATGTCTGTGCTTTTCACCTGGGAGCTTGTACTGGTCTGCTGGTCATCTGGTTTTCTTCCTCGGCCCAGTTTTGTTCTCTCATCCAGCCTCTCCAGTACCACTTTCAGGACTCTTCTGCACCCCCTTTCCTCTCCCGCTGTGGCATTGAACTTCCACTGCGCCCCTGCCGAAGAGCCCATGCCTTCCATTTCAGACTTCGTCAGGGCCCTTACGTCTGTGCTTTTCACTTTAATCGTTTCTTCACCTGAGAGGTGATGATGAGGGGCAGAGGTTTCTGGCTGTCATTCCCACTGCTGACTCAGGTCTTCCCTCAAAACCCCTGCTCTAATACGCCTCCTTTGCCTCCGGACTGCAAAGCGTTCCCAGCTTGCATTGGCTGTCCTCCTCCACCTGGTTCTCCGTGAGATGCTTGCACTCGTGTTTTCAGTGGAAAGACCTGGAGGAGACTGGAATGGGAAAAAGGAAAAGAAGAACCGTATGAGGAAAGGATTCCTTTTGTGACACTAGAAGAGCCCTGCTCAAGGAGATTGATGAGATAAAACAAGGTATTAAAAGAGTGGGCCTTAGACAGAGGGGAAGATGAGTGTCAAGCATTTGGGGAAAAATATGGAAGGTGCCAGAAGAGTTCTATAACAGCCCGAAGCCACCGTGTAACCTAATTGTAACGACTGCATGCGGAAGAGCATCCGCATGCGGACGTGGGTGTCATGTCAGGGATCCTGTTTCACTCTCCTGGACCCTCTGCGGCTTCTGAGATCCTTGGGCTTCAACCTAGGAAAATGCTTCATTAGTTTTTTGCCTTCCTAGGGTGCCCATGCCTCCCTGTCCACCCCAAGAAGACCGAGGCCATCTCCTACATACCGATGCTGGGAGCCAGCCCCATGTCATGTTCAAGAGCATGACTCAGAATCCAGAGGTCTGTGAGGTCATCTTGATGATTCCTGGCTATCACTGTTAATAGGGATTTCTGCAGGAACGGGTCATGGGTTGTGACCTGAACCTCTATACTCTGGTGCAAAACTCTTGTCTCCCAACACCAAAGATGTGATGCTCGTTATGAAGACACGTGTGTATAGAGTGAGGTGCAAAGACGATCGTACCCCGAAATGTCAACATTAGATGGCAGCGAGTGAATGGGGAAGTCTTACCGAAGGTCACGTGGACGGAGGCAGGTCCGGTTCTGTGAGCTGGGTCTCTTGTTTCTCACACTCCAATCGCTTGTCCGCACACCCTTTACCCCGCTGCGTGCTTCTGAAGGGCGCTGTTCTTTGTGATCAGGTGGGAACTAGTGCAGATACTCAGGACCTATGTAGTCTTTTCTCAAGCGAATCTGGAAAATTCAAAAGAGGAAGCAACGTGAGCCAATAAAGTGTGGATCTAATGATCCCGTTCCCTTCACCAACTCAGGGATGCATGCCTTTTTGAAACAGAGCTGATATCTGAATCCCATCCATAATGTAGATGCCATTTTTATTTTCCTCCTCTTGCATTCCAAAATATTTCCATGGTATGCTGCTTGGCGTATGCTAGTCTGTTCCTGCGTCACAACAGGGAGAACCACTGCTTTGGGGATCGCGGATGCCATGGACACATGGATTTAACATCAATCGTGTGTTTGTGACCATCTGTGTGAGTGTAACGAAAATGGGGATTTTGAAGTTATTGTGTCTTTCTGATTTTCAAATCGCATTGAATGAGCTTGTGAGAACATGACATGCATAGAAATATGTGTAGAGGGGCTGGCACCTTACAGATGCTCACTATGAGGACGATGGTGTACGTGCTTCCAACGCACTACCTATGCATCCCTGTGCACGTGCAAGCACGTACTGTGTTACACTATAGTTGCTAACATGAGAGCATAATTGGATATATTTCCTAGTTAGTGCCCATTTCTGCTACGTCATTTCCAAGAGTCTCGTTACGCCAAAATTTTCCTGATATTTCCAAACTCTCATGGAATTTCTGACATTACAGGAATGTGTTCTGCAGAAGCAGCAATTGTTCTACCCGTCCTACTCTTCCTATCTTTCCACCGCCAATACTCCGTTCATATGTCCTAGTTTTCCCTATATGTCGTCCAAATTAGTGTCATGACTGCTTTCTGCACTTTACCTAGTGCACTATTGACTTCACATTCTATGTTCTGTGATGCGAAACTTCTCTCCTTAATAAATGCGTGTATGTATGTCTTTGTTCACGCACACTGGTTGACGTAACAGGAAAGGTGTCACGATGATGAAATACACGAACCTTCAGCACACAGACGACAATCAGCACACAGTCTTCCCTGAACGAGGGTGCTCACTCAAGGGTGCTGGGCTCTCAAGCCCAGGGTTCACCTGAGGACACACAACTACAGGAGGAAGGAATAAAAGGTCACTCGACCGCTTCGGGCTCCCCTCAGCTGGACCTGCTAGCCCCACTCAGAAAACAGGTGTGATAGAGCACCTTCAAGCGTGACCACCCACACCCCAAAACACAAGCACGCACTCTTTCTCCTACACGCTCACGCACGCTCACGGCCCCATACACGCAGATGTTAGAAACCCAAGATGCCTGGCGTGGAAGCCAACAATCCATCTCAATGTCTGTACCCGTCCCCCGTGTGCTTGCTTCCAGTAGGAATGCTGCTTTGCGTTCCGTTTAGTTCCTCGTTTTGAAAGCACACACGGAAAAATCTAAAATGATCTTCAAAATTACCAAACAATGAGCATAATAAGCATCAGTAGTCCAATCACCCAGGAACTCTTGTTCCAATCACGTGAGTCCATGTGCTCCAGGATTTTTATGCATACAGATATATATTTATAGATATAGTTCTCTGAATCCCTTTACACCATATGCAACAAATATATCTCTATAAGACAGTTACAATACCTTAAGACTTGTACACCCCACGTGGATATGGTTCATTACTCACATTTGGCAGCTCTTTTCCAGTGTGAAAACTTTTCAGAAAACACTTTCAACAGATAAAGAACGGCAATCCCAGTGATTTTTCTGATTACAAAAGCTGATGCTTCCTTAACAGACACAACCAGAAGGCAAGTGTGTTAAATCAAAACAGTGCATGTTCCTCTCACCAAACGCTATGGGCCATGGCAAGAAGAGCTTCTATCTAGGGTCTGCTTAGAGTCTTCTGGATAATTTACGTTCTGGTTTTGTCCTAACGGGAATACGACACTCTTCCCTCCCTCTGAAGGGACAGGTAGGTAAGTTAGGCAAGCAGACGCGTAAATAGATGGATGGTAGAAAGGTGGATGGTGTACAGTTAGATACATAGATACATAGAGGCAGAGAGACAGAAATCGACACAGAGGTTGATGGAGATACATAAAGACAGATGGATATAGGGATCGAAAAAGATGTATAATATGCAGTAGATAGAAGGGGGTAGGTAGATGTACGGAAGGATAAGGAATGATTAGAAGGAGACAGATAGATGATAGGTAGGAAAAAGATACATGGATACAGAGGTAGACATATATAAATATACTCGTGTCGAAAACTGACGGTTGAGAGATATAATGAATGGCAAAATAGACTGACAGATGAACAGCTAGACAGATATAGCTAATAACGGAGGTAGAGATAGATAATGATAGGGAGATGATAAACAGGTGATAGAGGCATAGAGATAAACAGAAAGATAGATGCATAGAGATACATAAATACACGTAGATGGCGATAATCAAATATTAAACTTCTCTTACCCCCCAGGAACATGTGAGAACAATAAAATCTCTATAGCAGCAGAATAAGTTTGTAAATTGATGCCAAGTTCTAGGAGGACGTGGTGTGAAAATGCGTCCAGTATTTTAGTCCAACATCAAAGCAAACACTGCCTGCAGAGGGAGAATACCCAGTTGACAATAAAAGAGAAATACTTTCTACATGGAGACTCCACAATCTGTAACGTCAAAGTCAAATTCAGATGACCAAGAAGTAGTGTTTCCAAAGAGAGTAGCGTACTCCTTTGGACCATCCCATTTCTTCTGTTGCATCTGTTCCTTAGCAGAGGAGTGAAAGAACAAGATAACAATGAGCATTGACTTCTCCAGTCAACAACCGTGATTTTGGGAAGGATTACCTTGGAAGCCCTGTCACTTGGGAAGTTCTGTTGCCTGCTTTCCCTAGTGAGGGTTTTATTTACATCTTAGGTGAAAACTAAAGAACAGAATCCTCAGCAAGTTGTCTCAAAGTGGTGCCCCTATCTCGACATGAACCCCATACTGTTCCCCAGAGGCAGGAATTCTCTCATCTTCACGTGATGCCCCCTCTACCATGACCAGATGTGTACTGGATCTTCTGTGCACCTACTGGGTTTGTGATGGCAAACCTACCTAAAGAGACGTATTTCCATAGAAGGATGAGCTGGCATATCCGTTTATAGTATAATAAAGGCACAATTTTGAAAACTTTTTTTTAAATAAAGAAAACACCGTTGTGCCTGTTGTGCCTCTTCTTGCACCTTTCCTTTGCCAGATTCACTCCGCAGCAAGTTTCACGCATTTTTCTTAGAAAGTCTTAGGTTTCATAGGATCGCAGTGCATGGGTGGAGTAACTGGGTGTGAATGAATGCCTTTCCATTTTTCTCTTATTTCGTTCGTTAATTTTATGCATAGCTGTCATGACTACGTGGAGAGTGAGGTTGTTTTGTAGTTAAGGGGTAAGTGTACCCATTACACACGGAAGAATCTTGAATAGCACTCAGTTTTGCTTCCCTCCCCCCTCCACAGGAATAAAAGAAATTAGACTCGTCGCATTCCACATGATGAGCCATGATCCTCAATACAAGTAGCCACATTCAAATGACCACCTCCCGGCCGTCTCCTCGGGAAGCGAACCCCCCGGCCAGGTCCTGGAAAGCCAAGCAAGGCCGCTACCTGGTCACCAGCTAAGACGCACCTGGAGACCCTCAGGGGACCGAGTGTCCTTCTTTATGGTCGGCCGGCAGGCAGGAGGCGCAGACCCGGACGGTCTCTTCCCCGCCAGACAGCTGGCACGTGGCCCGCTGCCACAGTCCCAGCGCCCTCGCCTGCCGGGCCCCGGTCGCAGACCCCAGGGGACCGACACCCAAGCCAGGACATTTCCTCAGATGTCCACCGGGACCTCCTCGCGCCCACGCCCTCATGTCCCTGGGCCGAGGGGCCTCGCCAACCCGCCAGTGTGCGCCTTACCTGAGGAACCCTCAGGCGACCGGACGCCTCAGGGGATTCCACAACCGCCCGCTGGCTAGGCGGCTCTGAGGGCCTGTGGGCTAGCGCCTGCGCAGTAACAGCCGGCTCGCTGATTGGTGGTGCGTGCGGGAGGTGGGGCCTGCTGAGCCACGCCCCCTGCAGGCTCGCCCCCCCCAGCGGCAGGCTGCAGCAGTACCACCGTGCCCTGGCAGCGGGTGGCTTTCTAGGGCCTCTGTCTTCACCCAGGGCTCACTGCCCCAATGGGTGGCTCATGAAGGGAGAAGGGGAACTCCTCTTCCAGCTGATCTTCCCCAGGGCTTCAGGCAGCTGGCGGGGCTTCTGGGACACTGTGCTCTGCTGCCTGTAGGATTTCAACATCTCTCTGCCATCCCGCACTTGCCCTTAGATCCGCAACCAGGCGGCTTCCTGCAAAAGCTTCTCCCGGGCATCCTGGGCACCCGGTGGGAGCCAGGCGTCCGAGACGCCAGTCTTCTGCCGGGTCGCATCAGATCTCTGCTAGAAGGTGGCTGCACGTGGTGCCTGGCTGAGAAACCTCGGCTGGTTCCCAACTTGAGATCAGACTCTTCCAACTCCTCTTCTAGCCTTGAGCCTTCCCTTCGCAGCCGCCCAGCGCTTCTGCAAGACCTCGCCCAGGGAGCTGTGTGCCTTCTTGCACCTCCCAACCCACCCAGAGCAGCTTAGACTCTGCCGTACCCTGAAGTCCGTTCATTTCTTGGCTACTACCCAGAAGGTTGTCCATTTCAACTTATTTTCCAACTGTTCACATAGCTCCCCTCGATTTTCTGTTTTCATGCTTCGAATGACCGGCTGAAGGCTCTGGAGATCAGTCAATAAACGTGCTCAGCTGTATGAGGCTGGCTTCCCCACACAAAGGGAAACAGAAGCAACGGTGTATATGTGTCTGCGTGTGTGCACGTGTGTGCATGTGTGATACGTAAGATTACATGTCATATATGTTTAAGTGGTGTTATTTAATATATATGTATAAATAATGTATATATGTTTTAGGTGTTTTATTTTGAGGAAGTAACACATGCATTGTGGGGGGGGGGTGGATGAATCCATGAGGATCTTTATACGAACTTCTAACTCCTGTGAAGCCTTGACAAGTTTCAAACAAACATTCCTAATTTCCTTATCCCACATACCCAAACCCTCACAAAACCTCTTAGCTCTTCCCTGGTTATTTGGTCATAAGACGTGCTGGGGAATGGGACTGGCTTCGGAGTTAGACAAACTCGGGCCCTGACAGTAGGTGGTCTGGAGCAGATTTCATCACCTCACAGGTTCTCAGAGTACTTTTCTGAACATAACGATAACCCCATCAAACTTTGAAAATTGTTGGGAGGATTCGATATATGAGGGATCTTCAAAAAGTTCACGCAAGGATTCTTGTTATGTTTTAGTTCTATTTTCCATGAACTCTTTCCTCGTTGACGTATAATTGATTATACAGATATTTGAGGAACTGAGGTTAATATCAATACCTGTGTACAATGTGTGATGATCAAATCAGGATAAATCATTACAAAATGTCATCATTCTTAGTGTCCATTCATCCATTTCTCGCTTTTTCTCCCCCCCTCCCCCTTTGCCACTCTCCTACCCACAGTGCCACACTCTCCTTATGAAAGTGCAGTGTGTTGTTATGATCTTTCCTTCTTTCCTTCCTTCCTTCTTTCTTTGCATTAATTTATATTTTTAGCTCCTACTTAAGAGTGACAACATGCACTGTTTCTCTGTCTGTGCCTGGCTTGTTTGATTGAGCATAATTTTCTCGAAGCTCATGCATGCTTCCGTGAAATTTTTGAAACACTCTTGCGTACGTTGCTCATTGGTGACAGATATTATTATCCTTGGATTACAGCCCCGACTAGTGCCTGGACTGTGGTAG